>NC_137772.1:178881517-180081517 GCF_963455305.1 Plecotus auritus | reverse complement strand
GCCATTTACAGAGAAACGACACCCCACCAAATCGCAGCCAATGCTGCCGAGACCCCATGGTGCAAAAAGCTGCTCACAGCCCAGCCCAGCCCAGAAACGGTGGCTGTGGGCACCGGGTAATGACGTCATGTCATTACCCAGCTTCCTCTCTCTAGCAAGGACTAGCCTCCTTGCAGTTTCTTCAGCCCAGGAACACAATTTGCTTTATAGCCAGGTGCAAACATTTCACACTTTAACCATATGTCTGTGAAGCGTTTTCCCGTGTCTCATCTCATTTGATCCTCACAGAAGTCCTGGAGTATAGATAGATAGGAGACTTGGTGGAATCCTATTTTCTTTTCATTAGCTAGAAAACGGAGATTTAGAAAGCTTAGAAACTTGACCCGACTGAAAAGAAAAAATGGTGGACCTTGAAAATGACTTCAAGCTTTCTCACTGTGAAGAATATAGTCAAACACTGCTGCAGTTAAATATTTTACCCTTTGTTCTCCCTGTGTGATCTACAATAATAATCTGCTTCGTGTTGATATTTACTGCTGTGTTGCTGACAATTACCTGAAAGAGAAATCGGGGTGCTTCACTGGGCTGGAAAAAGTTTAGCTAAATCAGAAAGCAAATCTAATTAAGCAAGTTTACTCTCTATATATAAAAGCCCAAGTTGACTCGCATGCACGATACATATAAAGCTCTTGCTGGTGCCAATCACACCCGTGTGTTTTGATCTGTCATGTTGATTGTGAATTTGGTTGACACTTCTATTATAGATAAAGGGCAAATAGCGGTATTAAAATATTTCTTCTAATTAATTTCCTTTCAATGTGCATAAAATTTGTGCACGGGGCGGGGGGGTCCCCCTCAGCCCAGCCTGCACCCTCTCCAGTCCGGGATCCCTCGGGGGATGTCTGACTGCCGATTTAGGCCCAATCACCTAAACCAGCAGTTGGATATCCCTCTCACAATCTGGGACCACTGGCTCCTAACTGTTCACCTGCCTGCCTGCCTGCCTGATTGCCCCTAACTGCCCCCCCTGCTGGTCTGGTCACCCCCAACTGTCCCCCTGCCAGCCTAGTCACCCCCAACTGCCCCCCCCCAATGGCCTGGTCGTCCCTTACTGCCCCCCTGCCAGCCTGATCGACCCCAACTGTCTCCCCCTGCCAGCCTGGTCGCCCCCTGCAGCCTGCTGCTCAGTTGTTTACTCAACCCTCACTAACCCCCCTGCTGGCCTAGTCTCCCCATGCAGCCTGTTTGGTAGTCCATTTGATTGAGGTGGTCGCTTAGGCTTTTATATATATAGATTCCCTTTGCTGTACTCTACATCCTCATGACTATGCTGTAACAACCAATTTGTACTTCTTAACCCCTTCACCTTTTTCACCATCCCCCTAACCCACCTCCCATCTGGCAGCTGTCAAAATGTTCTCTATATTTATGAATCTGTTTCTGTTCTGCTTGTTCGCTTATTTTGTTTTTGTTTGTTTGGTTGTTTTTTTTAATTGATTATAGAGAGGAAGGGAGAGAGACAGATAGAAATGTCCTTGAGAGAGAAACATTAATCGGCTGCCTCCGGTACGCCCCCTGCTGGGAATTGAGCCCACAACCCAGGCATGTGCCCTGACTGGGAATTGAGCCAGAGACTTCCTAGTGCAGGGGTGGGCAAACTTTTTGACTCGAGGGCCACAGTGGGTTCTTAAACTGGACCAGAGGGCCGGAACAAAAGCATGGATGGAGTGTTTGTGTGAACTAATATAAATTCAAAGTAAAGGAGCAGAGGGGAGAGCAAGAGAACCGGATAGAACAGCCGGATCCGGCCCGCGGGCCGTAGTTTGCCCAAGGCTGTCCTAGTGCATGAGTTGACACAACCACTGAGCTACACTGGTGAGGTTATTTTTTTATTTATTTTCTTTTGTATGTGTATATTTTGTTTTGTTCTTTTCCTTTTTTTTTGTTAATATATTTTTATTGATATTAGAGAGGAAGGGAAAGGGAGAGAGAGAGAAACATCCTTGATGAGAGAAGAATCATGGATTGGCTGCCTCCTGCACACCCCCTACTGGGGATTGAGCCTGCAACTGAGGTATGTGCCCTTGACTGGAATTGAACCTGGGACCCTTTAGTCTGCAGATCAATGCTCTGTCTACTCAGCCAATCTGGCTAGGGCGTTACTTTGTTTTTTAAATTCAATTGTTGATAGATATGTATTTATTACCATTTTATTGTTCATATTTTTTATCTTTTTTTTTTTCCCCTTCTTCTTAAAGAAGACCCTTTTAACATTTCATGTAACACTGGTTTGGTGGTGATGAACTCCTTTAGCCTTTTCTTGTCTGGGAAACTTTTTAAAAATATATATATTTTTATTGATTTCAGAGAGGAAGGAAGAGGGAGAGAGAGACAGAAACATCAATGCTGAGAGGGAATCACTGATTGGCTGCCTCCTGCATACCCCCCACTGGGGATCGAGCATGCAACCTGGGCATGTGCCCTCTCCCAGAATTGAATCTGGGACCCTTCAGTCGACAGGCCGATGCTCTAACCCTTGAGCCAAACCAGCTAGGGCTGGGAAACTATATGTTCTTCAATTCTAAGTGATAGCTTTGCTAGGTAGAGTAATCTTGGTTGTAGATCCTTGCTTTTTGTCACTTTGAATATTTCTTGCACTCCCTTCTGGCCTGTAAAGTTTCTGTTGATAAATCAGCTAACAGTCTCATGGGACCTCCCCTGTAGGTAACTAATTGCTTTTCTCTTGCTGCTTCTAAGGTTCTCTCTTTGTCTTTAACTTAGGCATTTTAATTATGATGTGTCTTGGTGTGGGCCTCTTTGGGTTCATCTTTGTAACTCTGCGCATCCTGGACTTGTATACCTATTTCTTTCACCAGGTTAGGGAACTTTCCCATCATTCCTTTTTAAAATAAGTTTTCAATTTCTTGTTTGCTCTTTTCTTTCTGGCACTCACATGATGTGAATGTGGGTGGGTACTCTTGAAGTTGTCCCAGAGGCTTCTGACAGTACCCTCACTTTTTTGAATTCTTTTTCCTTTTTACTGTTCTGATTGGGTGTTTTTGCTTCCTTATATTCCGAAGTTCTGTTTTGAATCTTGGCTTCATCTACTCTGTCGATTCCCTGTAAATTATTCATTTCAATTTGTGTATCTTTCATTTCTTTTTTTTTTTTTTTTATGGTTTCCATGTGTTGTTTTTTTTATTCTATTGAAGTTCTTTTTAAGTTCATCAGTTCTTCCCCTAAGCATTGAACATCTTTATAACCAGTGTTTTGAATTCTGTACCTACTAGGTTGCTTGGTTCCATTTTGTTTAGTTCTTTTTCTGGTGGTTTGATCTGTTCTTTCACTTGGGACATGTTTCTTTTTTATTTTTTTCCTTTTTAAATTTTTTAATTAATTGATTTGATTTTAGAGAGAGAAAACATTGATTTGTTGTTTCACTTATGCATTCATTGGTTGCTTCTTAAATGTTTCCTGACCTGAGATTAAACCCACAATCTTGATTTGTTGGGACAATGCTCTTAACCAACTAAACAACCCTGCCAGGGCTAGGGACGTGTTTATCTCTTCATTTTGGCATCCTCCTTGTGTTTGTTTCTGCATATTAGGTAGGGGTACTATGTCTCCTGAATTTGGTAGAGTGGCATAGTGTAGTAGGTATTCTGTAGGTTCCGGTGGCACAGCCTCCCCACTCACCTGAGTTGGGTACTACAGGTGTACCCCCCCACGTGGGCTGTGTATACCCTCCTATTGTAGCTGAACCTTGATTGTTGTTGGCATGTCAATGGGAGAAATTTGTCCCCAGACTTACCAGCTTCAAGGACTGGCTAAGACCACCATGGAGGATCAACTATACAGGGGCCCACCCCATGGAGCAGGACTTACTTCAGTGGGGCTCTTGTGCTTGTTGAGTCTGCCCCTTGAGTGTGTTGCTTGTGGAGGTGGTTCAGTGTTGCTTCAGTGTGGTCTGAAATTATCCACAGGGTGTGCTAGCTCTGGGGCCTCCCAGGAGGTGCAGGCCAAGGTCAGCCACTGCCTGTGTTCTGCCTTGGGCCACCTGGCATGAGCTACAAAGCAATCTGCATATGTGTACTATTGGCACTGGGTTTGGAGGTACCCGGGATAGGCCAAGTTGGGAACAAAGGCCTACTGCCTTAGTGCTGGCCCTGGGTAGCTAGAGGTACAGGGCATGCTGAGGCCAGATGCTGTGGGTTTGATAGATTTTAGAAAAGACTGAAGCATGAGCCAAGATAAGACATTCCTATGGAAAAGTCACTGGAAACAGCTTGGATCAGAGTTTGTGGGACAGGGGTCCAGGGAATCACCAGGGTGGGGTGAACAGTGTTAGCCAGGTTGATGGATACTCAGATATGGCACCCGCCTGCAGGCTCTTTGGAGGAGGGGCTCAGAAAAAAATCAATGGCTTCTGCCAGTGCTTCTGTCTGGGAGAAAGCTACCCCATCCAGCTCTTGGCCTGATGCCAGACACTTCAGTTCCTCCCAGTAAGTCCCTGGTACCTTTGGAGCTGCTGCCCCAGTGCTGGAACTCAGAGGGCATAAGTCAGTGTGCGTTCATGGATGGGATCCTTTAGGAGGAACTGCCTGGGACTCTAGCAGCTCTCTGTTTCCACTCAGTTACAATCCCTGCTGTTTTTTTTACAGCCAGAAGTTTTAGGGACTTCTCTTCACAGCACTGGAACCCTGGGCTGAGGGTCTGGTGTTGGCTGGGACCCCTCACTTGTCAGGGGAGACCTCTGCAGTTGAGATATCCTTCCTGATTTTTAGCCTCCACTCATTGGTGTGGGGCCAGCCCATTCTGCATCTTCGCCCCCCTTACTGGTGTCAGTGTGGCTTATTCTTTATATCTTTAGTTGTAGGACTTCCATTTAACTAGATTTCAGGTAGTTCTTTATGATGGTTGTTTTGATTTTGTATTTTTGATGTGGTTGTGGGAGGATGTGAGTACCACATTTATGTATGCTACCATCCTGACCGGAAGTTTTAGGGTTTTTATGTAAAGAATCATGTCATCTGCAAAAAGTGACAATTTTACTTTTTCGTTCCCAATTTGGATGCTTTTTATTTCTTTCTCTTGCCTAATTGGTCTGGCTAGGACTTCCAGTATTATGTTGACTAACAGTGGTGAGTGGACATTCTTATCCTGTTCCTGATATTAGAAGAAAAGCTTTCATTTTTTTTTTTTTTTATATTTTACCATTGAGCAAGATATTAGCTGAATGTTTGTCATGTGGCCTTTATTTTGTTGAGGTACTTTCTTTCTATATCCATTTTATTGAGTGTTTTAATCATAAATGGATTTTGTATATTGTCAAATGCTTTTTCTGCATCTATTGTGATCATATGATTTTTATACTTTATTTTGTTAGTGTGATGTATTACATAGATCAGTTTGCGTATGTTGAACCATCCTTGTGCCCCTAGAATGAACCCCACTAGATCATGATGTGTTATTTTTTTAATATATTGCTGTATTCAGTTTGCTAGCATTTAAAACATGGAAAAATTGTAAAAATATTTGGAAGAAAATTAAATCGCATATGCTTCTACCACTCAGAACAATCACATTTTGTTATATTTCCTTCCAGTCTTAAAAAGAATTTTTAAAATTTGAGATCACTCATATCTTCATATTTTTTAATTTAATGCATTGCAAGAACTTTTCCATATCTTTAACTAGCCTTTAAAGTAATTTTACTAATTGCATATTTTTGTCATAATTTTATTTAATATTTTTATGTTGTCACACATTTGTTGCCACTTTTCTTTAATATTAAACTCAGTGAGTCTTACTGTTCATAAAGCTTTATTTGTATAAATCTGGAAGTATTTGTGTCTGATTATTTCCTTCTAGATTCCTAGATGGGAAATTACTGAGTCAGAAATTATAAATGTTATCAAGATTCTTAATGTGCATGGCCAAATTACTATCCAAAAACACTGATCCAGTTGAACTTTCACCAGTAGTATGTAAGATACCTATTATAAAATACTCTTGTCAACACTAGGCATCATTATTGCATTTAAAAATTGTCAGTTTTCTTCATGAAAAATTGTCTTATTCTATCAAATATTGTTAAATACAAAAATTGCTGTTATTTTACTTTATAGTTTAAAGTGGATTAGTAGAACCTTAGAAAAATAATTAATTGGATTTATGAATTTAAGTTAGAATGTAATTTAATAGAAAAATGTCAACAATGGGAAATTTGGAAATATTTGTTCAGTGTAATGCTCTGAGGGTCCATGGATACCATCTTATTATTACTGTTGGAACAATGCAGGTGAAAGCAAGAGAAAATACATATTAAGATGATACTTTTCTACTATAGAAAAATAAGTGTTTGCTGTATTTTTATCAAGTTTTAGGAATAGCAATGATAGGATAGGAGTTTAAGAGAACAGTTATCAAACTAGACTCTTTATGTCTTATTAAGATTATCCCTCTTTATTACTATGTTTATATGGATAAATTATCTAGTTTCTAGACCTCAGTTTCCTTATCTATTAAATGAAAATTTAAAAAGAGTTGTTCCTAAGGATTATGAAATACAATGTATATAAGGTACTTAGCAGAGTGCCTGGAAGTTGGTTAATGCCAAATAAATGCTAGTCATTATTTGACAGATTTTGATAAATTTATTTATTCAACAGATATTTACTGAGCGTTTAAACAGTGTGCCACACACATTCTAGGCATTGAGAAGAAAGCCATGAAACAAACTTTAAAAAGTCCCTATTGGAACTTACAGTGTAAGTAGTGACAAGATGGGGAGGGGATATTATCTTGTAAAATAGAGTAACCACAAATAAGAGTTCTTGAAATTTACAATAAATGACTTCAGATTTAAAAATGGCCTTGTAAGTAAGTTAGATAAAAAATGACTTCTGGCCCTTACTGTTGTGTCTCAGTGGGCAGAGCGTCGGCCTGCGGACTGAAGGGTCCCAGGTTCGATTCCGGTCAAGGGCATGTACCTTGGTTGCGGGCACATCCCCAGTGGGGAGTGTGCAGGAGGCAGCTGGTCGATGTTTCTCTCTCATCGATGTTTCTAACTCTCTATCCCTCTCCCTTCCTCTCTGTAAAAAATTAATAAAATATATTTTTAAAAAATGACTTCTGCATTTTGAGGAAGGAATGCCTTGGCACTGTTTTTTTTTTTGTTGTTGTTGTTGAATTTTTATTCATTTGTAAAGTGATATGATTAGTATCTACTTTTTTTTTATTTGGCAAACTCAAGCCAAAATAAAGCATTTAGTTTTATGGTAATACGTTAATGATGCTATAATTATTTCTGTGAGAAAGGAAGAAGGAATTGCTTTGTTGAGAACTAAATAGAGTACATGTACATTTTGAGATATATTAATAGAAAATATTAGTTTTCTTTGCTTAACTAACAACAGTGCTATAAAATTGGTCTTAAAATGTGAGAGAAATGTAATGTTTATTTTTAAGGTTAATATTTGTTAGAAAATTAGTCATGAGATAGTTTTGAATCTCTCTAAATACCCCACCCCCAGAGAGATTAACCAAAATGCATAACCCATGGACACAGAAAATAGTATGGTGAAGGCCTGGGGGGTTGGAATCGGTGTGGGGTGGAGGGGGTCAATGGGGAAAAAAAGGGGAACATCTGTAATACTTTCAATAATAAAGATAAATTTAAAAAGTAGCCGAAACCGGTTTGGCTCCGTGGATAGAGCGTCGGCCTGTGGACTGAAGGGTCCCGGGTTCGATTCTGGTCAAGGGCATGTACCTTGGTTGTGGGCACGTCCCCAGTGGGAGGTGTGCAGGAGGCGGCTGATCGATGTTTCTCTCTCATCGATGTTTCTGGCTCTCTATCCCTCTCCCTCTCTGTAAAATATCAATAAAATATATTTAAAAAAATAAAAAATAAAAAAATAAAAAGTAAATAAATACCCCAACCCCATAAAAACAAAGATGCAAGAGAAAGTACTAGTTATCTATGACTGCATAACAAATCCCAAAACCCAGTACTTACAACAACAAACATTTTTTATCTTAAAGTTTCTGTGGGTTTTGAATTTGGGGACAATTTAGCTGTGTACTCTGGCTCAGAGTCTTGCAGTCAATTTGTGGCAATCAAAATAACAGTCAAGATGTTGGCCTGGGCTACACTCTTCTAAAAGTTTGCGGGGAAATCTGCTTCCTAACTTAATGAACTGGTGGAATTCAGTTTTTTATGGGGTATTGAACTGAGGGACTTAGTTCCTTGCTGTGTGTTGGCTGGAAGTCGCCCTCAGTTCTTGCTTCTCCATGGGGCAGCTTATAATAGGGCAACTGGCTTTCATCCAAGGAGAGCAAACAAAGGTAAGCAAGATGGAAACCAGCATCTTTATGTAACCGAATGTCAGAAGTAACTTCCCATCACATCTACTGTATTGTATTCAGATCTTAGAAGTAAATCAGTAGGTTCAGCCCACACTTGAAGAAATAACCTAGGGACATGACTAGCTGTCAGGAGTCAAGAATCACTGGGAGCCTTTTTAGAAACTCTCTACTACAGAGAGCAAAGCAAAACATCCATGGACAACATCTATGAAAAACTAAGTGAAAAAATATGTACATGAGCCCTAAATACAAGAAGCTGGGGCCACATCACAGTTGTAAGACCTGAGCAATCTAGGAGGGAATAAGCACAGAGAAACAGTGGATCACCTGACAGAGTAGAAAGTAGAAAAACCCTAAAATACTCTAGGAACCAAAATACGGTACAGGTACTTATTAGAAATCTGAACTAGACTGATTGCAAATGGTATGTGCTAAAGTTGAATGGATTGGATCATATACTCTCAAAACTGCAGCCAAAACTTCCTTCTAAAACAAACCCACACTGACAAGAAATTACTGGGATAATGTCCAAATGAGCAGTACAGAGGCAATAAGAGAGAAAAGGAGACGATTCACGATAAACAACAAGTGCTGATGAGGATGTGGAGAAAAAGGAACCCTCGTGCACTGCTGGTGGGAATGCAGACTGCTGCAACTACTGTGGAAGTCACTATGGCAGGGGTGGGCAAACTTTTTGACTTGAGGGCCACAATGGGTTCTTAAACTGGACCGGAGGGCCGGAACAAAAGCATGGATGGAGTGTTTGTGTGAACTAATATAAATTCAAAGTAAAGGAGCGGAGGGGAGAGCAAGAGAACCAGATAGAACAGCCAGATCCGGCCCGCGGGCCGTAGTTTGCCCAAGGCTGCACTATGGAGTTTCCTCAAAAAACTAAAAATGGGACTCCCATTTGACCCAGTAATCCCACTTCTAGGAATATATCCTAAGAAATCAGAAACCCCAAACAGAAAGGACATATGCACCCCTATGTTCATAGCAGCACAATTCACCATCGCTAAGATTTGGAAACAGCCTAAGTGCCCATCAGCAGATGAGTGGATTAAAAATCTACACAATGGAATACTACATTGCTGTAAAAAAGGAAGAACTTTTACCATTTGCAACAGCATGGATGGACATGGAGAGCATTATGTTAAGTGAAATAAGCCAGTCAGAAAAAGATAAACATCACATGATCTCACTCATTTGTGGAATATAATAAACAACATAAACTGATGAACATAAATAGATCCAGAGACAAAGAAGCATCAAACAGACTGTCAAACTTGAGAAGGAAGGCAGGGGAGGGGATGGGGGTAAGAGATCAACCAAAGGACTTGTATGCATGCATATAAGCATAACCAATGGACATAGACACTAGGAGGGTGAGGGTGAGGGCATGTGTGGGGGGTTGGGGTGGCCGGGGAGAGGTCAATGGGGGAAAAAGGAGACATATGTAATACTTTAAACAATAAAGGATTAAGAATAAATAAATTAATTTAATTAAAAGATGATTCAGATAAAAGTGAGAGAGGAGGATTCAGCCAGGATATCTCAGAAAACAAACTGCTTTTTAAAAAAATATATATTTTTATTGATTTTAGAGAGGAAGGGAGAGGGAGAGAGAGAGAGAGAAACGTCAATGATGAGAGAGAATCATGGATCGGCTGCCTCCTGCATGCTCCCTACTGGGGATCAAGCCCGCAACCTGGGCATGTCCCCTGACTGGGAATGGAACCTGGGACCCTTCAGTCCACAGGCTGATACTCTATCCACTGATCCAAACTGGCTAGGGCAAACAAGTTTCTTTTTGAAGACCACAGAAATACATCAGAATGAGCTTTGGGATGTTAGAAAAGCTCTGCTGAACCAGGTCTCCTAAAAATTCAGGAAAAGTAATTTCATTTAAAAATGAATAACAGAAAATAATAGAAGAAAAAAAAGTTTATTATGAAGGAAAAAGGGAATAAGAAACAACTTCTTAAAAACAATGAATGCAAATCAGGAAGATGTGCTCACAAAACAGATCAATTTCAAAACACTCTGAAATGAAGTAAGAAAATGCAATCCTATATAATAAAAGGATAATATGCAAATTGACCCCCACGCCCTCACAAGATGGCTGCCTACAACCAGGCCAGCAGGGGGATTAGCGAGGGACAACCAAACGACTGAACAAGCAGACTGCGAGGGGCTGGCAGGGGTGTTAGTGAGGGACGACCAAACAACTGAACAGCAGGCTACGTGGGGTGACTAGGTTGGCGGGTGGGGCAGTTGTGGGTGACCAGGCCAGCAGGGGGGGAAGTTGGGGACGACCAGGCCAGGGGGGGCAGTTAGGGGCGACCAGGCCAGCAGAAGGGGGCACTTGGGGGTGACCAGGCTGGCAGGGGGGGCAGTTGGGGGCGATTAGGCTGGTGGGGGGTGGCAGTGAGGGGCGAGTAGGCCGGCGGGGGGGCAGTTAGGGGCGACCAGACCGGCAGAGGGGGCAGTTGGGGGCGAGCAGGCAGGCAGGTAGGTGAGCGATTAGGAGCCAGTGGTCCAGGATTGTGAGTGGGATGTCCGACTGCCGGTTTAGGACAGTGGACATCCCCAGTTGTGCACCGGGCCTCTAGTGATATATGAAAACAAACAAATTAGAATTAGAAAAACTCAAATTAGATCATAGAACTTGAGAAAAATTTTAAAGAAGTTTAAAATTTCATAAATGAACACAAATCTTAGAAGAAATTAAAATGTAAATAAACATTATGGGTAATTGTGAAAAGGTACAAGGTGAAAAAATAAAAAATAAATTTCAATCAAAGAAGAAATGAGAGAGAGAAAAGATTCAAGAGGGAGCAACAGCCCTAGCCCGGTTTGCTAAGTGGTTAGAGCGTTGGCCTGGGGACTCAAGGGTCTCAGGTTCAATTCCTGGTCAAGGGCAGGTACCTCGGTTGCAGCTCGTTCCCCTGGCTAGGTCATGGCACTTGTGGGAAGCAACCAATCATTGTTTCTTTCTCTGTTTCTCTCTCCCTCCTTTCCATTCTCTCTAAAATAATCAATGGAAAAAATATCCTCCGGTGAGGATTACAAAAACAAAAAAGGGAGCAACAAATATTAAAAACAAAACCAATCCAATGTATGGTTAATTCAAGTCCTGGAAACCTTGCAGAAGAAAACCAAAGCAAGGAAAATGAACAGATATTAAAAACTGTAATTAAAAAAAAAGATTTGAAACTGTATATTGAAAAGGTGCACATGGTGTACCTGAGAATTTTGACCCAGAAATAGGACAACTGATACAATGCTAGTAATACCGGTTAACTTTAAGTGGAGGGAAAAGTTGTTTGGGCACCAGGCAAAAAGACTGACTGACTTATAAAGGAAAGAAAAAATTACCATCAGAATTTTTAACCGCAATGCTTTATGCCAGAGGAAAATAGAATAAGTTATTTAAGATATTAAAGGAAAGAAAATGTAAGTCAAAGGGTAACACGTGGATTTATATCCAGTGTAATGATTTTCAAGTGTGAAAGCTTTGAAAAGTCTCTATTGCTGTATAAAAAACTCAGGGCATGTTGTTCCCATGAGATATTTCCTAAAGAACTTAACTAGAGAATAAGCTTCATACAAAATCAATAGCAAGGTATGGACATAAGTTCTTCTCCCTTGAAGGTTTCTAACTCAGAGGTACTTCATTGGCTCAAATTATTTCAAGTATTGTGCTATAAATGTTTAGAATTTTATTACATTCTTTAATATAGCATCCTTGAATAGGAAGAATAATAGGTCATTTTATCTAGAATATATCTTGTATAATAGTCTAACTATAGCTCCTTTTAAGAATGCATGTACTACTTTGCTATATAGAGCAGGCTTTCTCCATTTTGGTACTTTTGACATTTTGAGGCTGGATAATTATTTGTTGTGGGGCTGTCCTGTGCTTTGTAGAATATGTAGCTACATCCCTGATCTGTACATACTAGAGGCCAGTAGCACCGCATCTCTGTGTGACAACCAAAAATTGCTAGATGTAGTTTAGATGGCAGAATAAGCCCTAGTGGAGAATCACTGCTACAGCGAACTTGTTAGTAAACCACTGCATTTGATCATCCATGAAGAGCCACCTCAAATTGTAATTAAAAAAAGACCTAATAAAAGAAAATCAGCCTGGATAATCCATAATAGATTACATTATATATTTCATAAACTTTGCTTTTGAAATGGGAAATTATAAATACACTAGAAGCCCGGTGCACGAAGGAGGGGTGCACAGGAGGGGTCCCTTTGGGTGGCCTGTGGGGATCAGGCTGAAACCCGCAGTCCAACATTGCCTGCTGCTCCTACCTGCCACTCCTGCTCATCCTGGCCCCACTACACCAGCCATGGGCTCGCGCCCAATCAGTCCCTATCTGGAGATGCTCGCACTGCCGCAGCAGCGCTTGTCAGCCCTGAGCCCTGCATCTGGCACCCTCCTGAGGGGAGTGGCCTGCAGGATTGGGTCGAAACTGGCTCTCCGACATCCCCCAAGGGGTCCCAGATTATGAGAGGGCGCAGGACAGGCAAAGAGACCCCATCAGTGCATGATCTGATTGGGGCTAGGGAGGGACTGCAGGAGGGCTTCAGGGTGTGTCCGGCCCATCTGACTCAGTCCCATTCGGCCGGACCTCAACAGCAAGCTTACCTACTGGTCAGAGCATCTGCTCCGTGGTGGTCAGTGCACGTCCTAGTGACTGGTTGACCAGTCAAATGTCTGCCCTCTGGTGGTCAGTGCACGTCATAGCGAGCAGTTGAGCTGCCTTAGCATATCATTAGCATATTACTCTTTGATGGTTGAACGGTTGACCGGATGACCAGACACTTAGCATATTAGGTTTTTATTATATAGGACTAGAGGCCTGGTGCACGGATTTGTGCACATTGAATGGAAATTTATTAGAAGAAATATATATTTTAGAGGCCTGGGAGGGACCGCGGGAGATTGGTTAGCTGGGGAGGGACTGCGGGAGGGCTCCAGGGTGTGTCTGGCCCATCTCACCCAGTCCCGATCAGGACCGTCTCATTCAGTTCCTATCAGCTGGACCCCAGCAGCAAGCTAACCTACCGGTCAGAGCGTCTGCTCTGGTGGTCAGTGCACGTCATAGTGACCGTTCAAATGGTCTTTTAGGCTTTTATATATATAGATTTTTGGGTGTGTATGTATTATGTATGTGTGTATAGTCTATAATTAATCTATAAATAATTATCAATCTATAAGTAATTAGTAATTAGGTTAATCCTGAAATTAAGTTAGGTACAATATGCTAGTTTCAGAGAAAGTGAAATCTGTAGGGTAGGATATAACAAAAATTTAATTAGTAAAATTTCAAAATTAAACATATAATTTTGTTCATATTCAATCCTTAAAGTAAAATCTATCAAATTATTTTCAGTATTTTATATGTTAAACTGTATTTTCAACATTCTGTATAATAAAAGCCTAATATGCTAAGTGTCCGGTCGTCTGTTCAACCAGTCAAAGCATAATATGCTAATAATATGTTTAGGCCGCTCAACCGCTTGCTGTGATGTGCACTGACCACCAGGGGGCAGACAGTCGACTGGTCGACCAGTTGCTATGATGTGCACTAACAACCAGGGCGCAGACACTCCAACCGGTTGGTTAGCTTGCTACTGGGGTCCCGCTGATCGGGACTGAGTGAGACAGGCCAGACACACCCTGGAGCCCTCCTGCGGTTCCTCCCCAGCTGGCCAACCTCCCACATCCCTCCCAGGGCCCGTTCGTGCACCGGTGGGTCGCTGGGCCTGGCCTGCGCCCTCTCGCAATCCAGGACCTCTTGGATGTCAGAGAGCCGGTTTCAGCTCGATCCCGCAAGCTAGGCTGAGGGACCCCACTGGTGCACGAATTTGTGCATCAGGTGTCTAGTATTAAAATAAAATAAAATTATTTTCCTGATTGTATCTTGTACTACTACTGTTATGGAAGGACTTGTGGTATATAGGAAAGGTACCTTTGAAGGTATATCTACTTGTAAGTATATAAGAAAATCACTCACTTATAAATACCTACTTCTTTGAAGGTATGTAAAAGAGGCATTCATCTAGGCATGAAACTGAAATAAAGGGATACAAAATTTACAGGTGAGTATTGTCCAGCCCCTCAACGTCTACATGCTATTTCCTGGGGCTTTTGTACCTGAGTACCAAAATCATAAATTATGCCACTTCTAGGTGGAAATGTTTCACTTGAGGCTTCATTGATTTGCCAATGAACACACATCCTAATATATATAAAAACCCTGGGCCCGTCACATCTTCAACGACTGGGGGGCTCGACAGTTCACCAGGCTGCGCGCATAGCAGGTGAGCGGGCTGAACTGCTGACCCCTGCTGGGGAGAGAGAGGCGGGGCTGATCAGCAGTGGCAGCAGCCACTGGCGAGGCACGGATAGAGAAGCAGGGTGATCAGACCCTGCTTCTCTCTGCCTCGCCAGCAGCCAAGCCTCTCTTTCTCCCAGAGGTCAGCAGTTCAGCCCGCTTGCCAGCACTCTGGACCTAATGCCAGGCTGCATGCAGCAGGTGAGCAGACTGAACTTGTGAACTCTCAGAGAGAGAGAGGTGGGGCTGATCAGCAGTTGAGCCACTCGCCAGCAGCCCAGGGCAGCTGCTGATCAGCCCCGCCTCTATGATCAAGCCTGGAGATAGGCCCGTAGATGTTGACTGGCATAGAAACCAACCAATCAGAACCAAATCTGGTGAATTGCAAGGAGCCAGTGGCTGCCTAGAAGGTGGGGTTTTTGACGCTGACTGGCATAGAAACCGACCAATCAGAACCAAATCTGGGTCAACTGTGAGGAGACAATGGCTGCCTACGAGGTAGAGCTTTTGACTCTGGCATAGAAACCGACCAATCAGAACCAAATTGGCCAGCAGAGGGGGACAGTTGGGGGCAAGATCAGGCCTGCAGGGGAGGGTAGTTGGGGGCGAGATCAGGCCTGCAGGGAAGGGCAGTTGGGGCCGACATTAGGCCGGCAGGGGAGGGCCATTGTGGGCGAGATAAGGTTGGCAGGGGAGGGCAGTTAGGGGCCATCAGGCCAGCAGAGGAGGGCAGTTGGGGGTGAGATCAGGCCAGCAGGGGAGGGCAATTGGGCGTGAGATCAGGCCGGCAGGGGAGCAGTTAGGTGTTAATCAGGCTGGCAGGCAGAAGCGGTTAGGGGCAATCAGGCAGGCAGGCAGGCAGGCAGGCGAGCAGTTAGGAGCCAGCAGTCCCAGATTGTGAGAAGGATCCCAGATTGGAGAGGGTGCAGGCCAGGCTGAGGGCGCCCCCGCCTCCTGTGCACGAATTTTGTGCACTGGGCGGGCCTCTAGTTAAATAATAAAAATCATATAGTTGAAGTTCACCAAATTTTTCTCTGGAATTTTTTTTTTCAATTAAGGATAACTCTTAGGTCTCAAATTTTATCAAAATTGAATATTTTGCTCAATAAAACTAAACCTTTAAAGTATAAATTATTTTTTATATTTTAGAAAAAGTTCAGATTACCAGCAATCATTATTTGTGCTAGCTTTCCATTTAAATACCAATTATCACAAAAGTAAGGGATATAATTTCAGACAAGGTAAGGTTCCTTCACTTCAGCTGTTGTAAGCTGATTTTTCTTAGAAGTTCTTTTATACCTTGGGTTGATTTAAAGGGCCAAACCATAATTCTGGTTTTCAGGCTTTTAAAAATTGAGGTGATCTCTGCTGATTTAATATGATTCATCTCCTTCAGGCCTTGAAATTTCCCAGAGCAGTATTTTCACAAACTGCCTCATAAAATTGGTTTGGGGGTGGAGATTTTCAAAGGATCTGTGAATCTGAAAAAAGCTGCCTATTGTATCCTACTTAGAAATTCACTATGCACCTTAACATATTGTGTTCATAGCTAAAGAACACTATTTAACCCAGTGTTTCTCAAAGTTAATAGACCATGGAATCCTTTTTGTAGAGTATAAAACTCTTGAGGAGCAAATATATTGTGGACCAGTTTTGGAAGCACTGCTGCTTCCTTAGCACCTGTTAAATGACCAGTGGTGGGGAGGTGTAAAAATAGCCTACAACTAGTTTCTTTAAAAGCTGAAGCCTTGATTTTCCCATTATAATAAATTATCTAATTATGAGTAAACAACTGAAATTTTTAATGAGCACAAGAAAGGAAAACTTTGTTATAATCAAAGTATTTCCTATAAGTGTTTCAGATTGTTAAGAAGCCCATCTTCTGTATTTTTTCTTGATTTCCTTGGCTAGAATGGGAGGTAATAGAAGATGAGATGTAAGCAGTAAACTATAGTGATAAGAGCACTAGAATGCTATAAAGTTAAACAACATTAAGCCTTAATTCTATTAACTGATTTTGACCTTGGACAAATTATTTAACTTTAGGTCTCAGTTTTCTAACTTATTAAATGCTTCTCATTACAAATACCTCATAGCAAGTGTTTCATAGTTGGTAATTAGTGTCATTGTCATTATTGTGAATTACATTGAGAGGGTTCCTTAGAATTGAGTTTCTTTGTCAGAGGCATAGGAAGTTTTGCCTTTAACCCTGGCATGAAGGGAAACAATCGTAACCTGCTAATTTATGTGATAATAAAGAGAAATGATCTTTGATTCAGAAGGCCTCACTAAGTGCAAGGGCCTTGTTAGACGAATCATTACTTGGGCTTATGTTTATTATCATTAAAATAGAAATATCATCCACATATGAAGTTCCAGTGAGATGATGGATACTAATATACTCCCTAAAGTTCATTTTTTTCTCTTTTAACTGGAAAAATTTTAAATGGATAGACATAAAGGTAGGCTTTTAGAATATACAGTTGGGGCAAAAAGAGGCTTACAGTTGTGAATATGTGAAACACAGAGTTTATTGTATTGTTATTGGACTAAAGTTCCAGTGCACGAAATTCGTGCATGGATGGGGGTTCCTCAGCCCAGCCTGCACCCTTTCCAATCTGGGAACCCTTGGGGGATGTCCAACTGGCAGTCAGACATCCCTCTCGCAATCTGGGGCAACTGGCTCCTAACCACTAGCCTGCCTGCCTGATCGCCCCTAACCCCTCTGCCTGCCATCCTGATCGCCTCTACCTTGCCCCCCTGCTGGCCTGATTGTCCCTACTTTGCCCCCCTGCCGGCCTGATCGCCCCTAACTTCCTCTTGCTGCCTGCCTGATTGCCCCTAACTGCCCTCCCCTACCGGCCTGATCTCGCCCCCAACTGCCCTCCTCTGCCGGCCTGATCTCGGCCCTAAATGCCCTCCCCTGCAGGCCTGATCTCACCCCCAGCTGCCCTCCCCTGCTGGCCTGGTCGTCCCCAACTGCCCTCCCCTGCCGGCCTGATCACCCCTAACTGCCTCTGCCTTGGCCCCCACCACCATGGCTTTTTACCCTTTTATTAGTATAGATAGATTATATAGGTTAGGATTGCTTAAATTGGGTGGGGGGAAAGCCTTTTTCAGCAAGAGGAGATGCTCTTGGCAAATAAAAACACATAATCCCTATATCTGGACTGATAGCCAGTCATATGCACTATACTGCCAAATCGGTCGTTAAAAAATTGAATCACATTCTTACACCTTACACCAAACAGCTGTTGCCCTTAAAACCCCTCCTCAGCCCCCACCATAGGTTCTGCCTTTGCAGTTCACCCAGATTTGGTTCTGATTGGTCGGTTTCTATGCCAGTCAGCATCTCCGGGCCTATCTCTGGACCTGATCATAGAGGTGGGGCTGATCAGCAGCCACCCCAGGCTGCTGGTGAGCAGGCTGAAATGCTGACCTCTGCGGGGTAGATTGGCTTGGCTCCTGGAGAGGCCCGGAGAGAGAAGCAGGGTCTGGTCACCCTGCTTCTTTCTCTGGGCCTCGCCAGCAGCTGCTGCAGCTGCTGATCACCCCCGCCTTTCTCTCTCTCAAAGAGGTCAGCAATTCAGCCCTCTCGCCTGCTGCGCATGCAGCCTGGCATTCGGTCGAGCCTTCATTCGAGCCTTTGGTTGTTTTGGATGTTATGACCCTGGATCTTTATATATATATAGATTATTGTATTATTTTTAATGTGAACAACTGTAAACCGATTTTTGCCTCACCCTGAATTATCCTGATTAAGCTTCAAAATCATCATGGGGTATAGGTTATTATTCCCACATTTCCTATGCACCGAAAGTCATAACTTTTAAGAGACAAAACTAGAATTGGAAACAAGATTTAACTTATTCCAAAATTGTTTCTCAATCCTGCCTATTGGAATTATTTTCATTCACCTTGCTTTTCTATTCCAATCATGCGTTTATAGTGTGCACAACATTTAAATTTGAAACTTTAGGTAGAGCATGTAGCTTTGATTAGATATAGTGTAACAAAGTAACATTACTTTATTAGATACCACTGAGAACATTACATAATATTAGCAGCTAAACGTTATATGCAAAACACCATGTACTTAGCTCAATACACAGTCTAGTTTACAACAATACTATGTAATAGATCTGTTTTACATTTAAGAAAATTGAGTATGAGATAAGTTATGTACCTCAAGTTCATATATCTAACTAGAGGCCCGGTGCACAAAATTTGTAAATGGGGGGTGGGGGTTGTCCCTCAGCCCTGCCTGCACCCTCTTCAATCTGGGACCCCTTTGGGGGATGTTTGACTGCCGTTTTAGGCCCGGTCGGTCCTAAACTGGCAGTCTGACATCCCTCTCACAATCTGGGACTGCTGGCTCCTAACTGCTTGCTTGTCTGCCTGCCTGATTGCTCCCAACCACTTCTGCCTTCCAGCCTGATCACCCCCTAACCACTCCCCTGCCTGCCTCATTACACCTAACTGCTCCCCTGCCAGCCTGATTGTCCCAAACTGCCCTCCCCTGCTGGCCCGATCACCCCCAACTGCCCTCCCCTGCCAGCCTGATCGCCCCCAACTACCCTCCCCTGCAGGCCCGATCGCCTCCAACTGCCTTCCCTGCCGTCCTAATTGCCCCCAACTGTCCTCCCCTGCTGGCCTTGTTGCCCCAACTGCTCCCCCCTGCTGGCCTGATGGCCCCCAACTACCCTCCCCTGCCAGCCCGGTTGCCCCCAACTGCCCTTCCCTGCCAGCCTGGTCACCCATAACTGCCCTCCCTTGCCGGCCTATTTGCCCCCAACTGCCACCCTGCTGGTCCGGTCATCCCCAACTGCCCCCCTCCACCATTCTGGTTGCCCCCAACTGCCCCCCCCCCATGCTAGCCTGGTCAACCCACGCAGCCTGCTGTTCAGTCATTTGGTTGTCCCTCACTAACCCCCCTGCTGGTCTTGTCGCCCCAAGCAGCCTGCTGTTTGGTTGTTACTGTTACTGTGACAGCGTCTTGGACAATTTGCATATTCCTCTATTATTACTATGGATTAGCAGCATTGGGAATCAAATCTAGGTTTAACTTCATAACTCATACTGTATTTAAACAGTTTTTCTGGAAACAGTATGTCTTTTATAGGGAAACTAGAGGCCCGATGCACAAAATTCCTGCAAGAGTAGGCCTTCCTTCCCCCGGCAGCTGGCACTGGCTTCCCTCTGGCACCTAGGACCCGGGCTTCCCTCTGGCCACTGGCAGGCACCGGGGACCCAGGCTTCCCTCGCAACCCCAGCTTCGTGTGGAAGGACGTTGGTCTAATTAGCATATTATGCTTTTATTATTATAGATTAAATCTTTTAGAAGATAAGCCATATGAAAATTTCTTACTTTTTTCTTTCAGCAGTGTCTTCCTGGGTAATATCATAAAGTAGCCCTCCAAAAAATGGTTAATAATTACATATATGTGTGTGTGTGTGTGTGTGTGTGTGTATACATATACACACATATATGTGTGTGTATGTATATATATATATATATATATATATATATATATACACATTGTTTAACTATATATACATTGTTGAACTATTAGAAAAAGGATTACAGTCCTTAGGAGTTGGAACAATAGATAGAATCTTCTCATATAAATCTTTTCATGTGAAATTTTTTTGTTCTTGATTAAGAACTATAAAATTGAGTACTAAGTTCATTTACACTATATTTTAGTGGTAGAGTTTATTTAGTTTAATAAGTAAATAAAGCTACTTTGTGATCTGCCATTTGAAGTTAAATTTGTTTGCCTTTGGGAAAAAGAGTAAAAGCTAACATTTGCCTGCTTGATTATTAATGTACAGGAATGTGATCAGTGCATCACTGTGGTTCCTTTGAAAGAAAAGTCTCATCTGCTTCAGAGATATTTTATATTCCTTGGAAAATTAACAGTAGTTTCCTTAAGAATTCCTTAATATTTGTTTATGTAATAAAAGAGGAAAGAATAGCTTTTGAGTTATTTTATGAAACCTATATTTACTATCTAGAAAAATATAGATACCATTAATAGCACTCATGAAGATCAAACATTGACTACAGATAAATCTCTAATGGATCTTTTAATGCCTAGAATTCTTTTTCCAGTAATACCTGGAAAGAAGAAGATTGTATTGATTCATGCCATGCCTTGCATCTTATAGGAATTTCTTTCTATCACAATGCTGCTATTGGGCAGATACCAAAATTCATGCTTTTATCTAGTTCTTTTCTCCTTTCTTTTAAAGAGGTATTTTACTCTGATATCAGAACAATCAACTAACTTTAGAACCTCTGAAAAGTTTTAAGAAAAGACATATAGATGAAGCTCTAATTAACATTTTTTATGGGATCTTTGTTTATTCTTTTTCTCCTTTACAGTATGGGTATTTATAATAGTCATATAATGAAAAATTTTGAGGAAATTTCTCTTATTTTGTGTTCTTCAATCTGAAGATTTTCCAGCATATGATTCTTTTCTTTCTTTTTTAGCAGTGATAGAAGGAATTCTGAAAAAAAAAAAAATTTAAAGCATATAATAATCTGCTATTTAAGAACTTTCTCTTGTGGAAAATAAAGGTAAACTTAAAGGCAATCTTTTATGAGAGTACAGATTGATAGTCACCTAATGTAAAGTAGTTTCCTCTTAAGAAAGGATTATGTATGTATATCAAATGACTTTTCCATCCTAAAAACTTAGAGCAACACACATCAAAATTGTTACTATTCTGTTCATTTGTCTTCAGTTATCTGATCTGATACTCAAGCAAGTCTTATACTCTGTTACTCACTCATTTGACATTTATTAAATGCCTACTACAAAGTTTAAAATAGTATATAAGTTATAGGTTCAATAAATAGACAACTGCGGTTCAAATACTAACTCTAAAACTCACTACCTTAAGTTTCCGTTTCCTCATCTGTAAAATACACTTGACCACATGTGACTATTTTATAAGCAAAGTAGAACACCATCCTCCTTTTTCAGATACCCTCCCTGAGAATAATGTGCAAAGTTAATTTTTTATTTGCCTAGTGGAAGGCTGGTGCATTTTAGATTAAATGCAAGTTAGGACATGGTGTCTCAGGCTGATTCTTCTCGTTTATAGCCCTTCCACTGGGCCAATAATTCTTTGTTTATCTTTTGTTACTGACTTCTTAATATAATAGCATGGTCAAAAGATGTGGTCCATGTGATCCTAGTTTTGATATTTGTTGAAAACATTCTTTATGGCCTAGTATGTGGTCAATTATTATAAATATTCCCCAGGTGCTTGAGAAGAATGTGTATTCTCTAAGTTAAATATGTCTATTAGATTAAGCTTGATAGTCACTTTACTGTTCTACATATTTATTAATTTTTTTGTCTTCCTGAACTATCAACAAATAAAAGAGATGTGTTAAAATCTCCCACAATAGTGGTAGATTTGTATATTCTGTTTGAAATTTGTAAGTGCTAACAACTATTGCTTTAAATATTTTGATGTTATTTTATAATACAAGGCATATAAGTTTAGAACTATGATATCTTTCTGGTAAATTGAAACTTTTATCATTATTTAGTGACCTTCTTTAAACCAAATATTATTATTTGTTTTAAACCTATTTTCTCTCTTACTGATATAGCAATTCTCAATTTATGTAATTAGAATATAACTGCTATAACTTTTGAACCTTTCTCTATACTTACGAATTAGGAATCTTATAAATAACACTAGAGGCCCAGTGCACGAAGTACGTGCACGGGTAGGGTTCCTAGGCCTGGCCGGCGATCAGGACCGATCAGGGCCTTTCCACAGAAGGGATAGGAAATGTGGCCATCTTCGGGAAACACAGCTGCCATGGTCTTCAGTAACTAAGAACAGATAATCTTTGGTCTCTGTTCTACAGAAGAGGAAGCTGAGACTCAAAGAAGGGATCCTTCCGCAACACCTCACCCACTTCTCAGACCTGAACCCTGTGCAGCATTGTTTTCGTTGAAAGTAGAGGATCCAAAATGTTTTTAGATCTTTGCTATTTTAGGCAGGAAAGAATTTAGCACAGGGTATTGGTGCTTGGGAAATCATCGGAAAGCTGGAGAAGTGGGTATTAGGCTGGGCCCCCAGGAAAGACTCCCTGCCCAGCAGGAGTAGCTGCCCCCTCAGCCACAACTGAATCCTAGGACACTCTGACACAGCTGTGACCCGGGGATCAGGAAACTGCTGCTCTCGCAAGTGCCCTCCAGCTCCCACAAAACAGGTCACTGGGCAGTGCCTCTGCCACAACTGCCTGTGCACAGCCTGGATTCCGCTGCAGAAAACCTCCACATCTCTGCAAACATGATCATCAGCAGCAAACAGCCCAAACTGTGGGAAAATGCCTCTGTCCCACTTCTGCCTTCAGAATATTGTGCAAGCGCATCCAATCGGCAGAAATGAATTCATATCCAGAAACCTAGCTGCAAAGGAGTTTG
Organism: Plecotus auritus; assembly: GCF_963455305.1. Lineage (NCBI taxonomy): Eukaryota > Metazoa > Chordata > Mammalia > Chiroptera > Vespertilionidae > Plecotus > Plecotus auritus. The sequence goes on along the minus strand of NC_137772.1, from coordinate 180,058,335 downwards.
GGCAATTTCAGAATTTCATCTAGGAGTGAGATCTTGCCAATGTACCTCATGTGCCTGGTATTGATAAAAATGGGGCCCGGCTGGTGGGGCTCAGTGGTTGAGCATCGATCTATGAACCAGGAGGTCACGATATGATTCCTGGTGAAATTTCGGGCTTGATCCTCAGTAGGGGCATGCAGGAGGCAGCTGATCAATGATTCTCATCATTGATGTTTCTATCTCTCCTTCTCCCTTCCTCTGAAATCAATAAAAATTTTTTAAATGGGGTCATGCTGTATATATGTGTTATAACAAGTTTTTCACTTTGTAGGTCACTAATGTCTTTCATGTTAAAACCATACTTAGAGAACATTATTTATCATTCATTTTAATTGATCTCAGAGAGAAGAAGGGAGAGAGAGAGAAACATTGTTCCATTGTTTCCTTCACTCACTGGACTGGGTATTGAATCTGCAACCAGGGCATGTGCCCTGACTGGCAATTGATCCACCACTTTCTGGTGTATGGGACGATGCTATGCTGGTACCCTGACCCCAAATTCCAGTCTCCAGAACTGTGAGAAAAATACATTTCTGTTGTTTAAACCACACAAATTTATGATATTTTGTTATGGCTGTCTGAGCTGACTAATCTATACTAATAAAAGGGTAATATGCTAATTAGACTGGGTTGACAGGACATCTTCCGGTCGTCCTTCCGGACAAAGCCACAGTGGCAGGGGGCCGAGGCTGAGACGGTTAGGGGCAATCAGGCAGGCAGGCAGGCAGGTGAGCAGTTAGGAGCTAGTGATTCTGCAGGGATCAGACCTAAACCAGCAGTCGGACATCCCCCAAGGGGTCCAGATTGGAGAGGGTGCAGGCCGGGCTGAGAGGACCCCCCCCCCCCCTTGTGCGCTAATTTAGTGCACCGGGCCTCTAGTATATTTATAAAATTGTTTTATAGTTTAGCATTTGGTGGTTTATGAACAAATTCTTTAGATGTATTATTGAAAGAGTTTATATTTTGCTAGTAACTATTTTCTCAAGAACCTTTGAAAGTTTTTCATTTGAAAATGAAAATATTGATATTTTTGTATGCTGTATTCATATATTTTATTTTATTGCTGGTCATTTTTAGTAGCCACCCTGCTAGGTGATCTTAAGGAAGAGAAAAAGAATTATGCTTATGACTGGGTTATGGAAGACCATTGTCATTATGTTTCTAAAATTAATATTTTGTATAATGTTGTTTTGTATCTTGATTTTAAAGGCTTAAAGATAAACATATCAAGAGTGTGAGGCAAGCAAAACTCAAAATATACTAGAAAATGTGAACGATCATCCTATATAATAAAGAAGTAATATGCAAATTGACCATCACTCCAACACACAAGATGGCCACCCCCATGTGGTCAAAGACGGCCGCTCCCATGTGGACAGAAGATGGCTGCCGCAAGATGGCCGGCAGGGGAGGGCAGTTGTGGGGGACCAGGCCAGCAGTTGGGGGCGAACAGGCCTGCAGGGGAGGGAGGGCAGTTGGGGGGACCAGGCCTGCAGGAGAGGGCATTTGGGGGGGACCAGGCCTACAGGGGAGGGCAGTTAGGGGTGACCAGGCCAGCAGGGGAGGGCAGTTAGGGGTGACCAGGCAGGCAGGGGAGGGCAGTTGGGCATGACCAGGCCTGCAGGGGAGGGCAGTTGGGGGCGATTGGGCAGGCTGGGGAGGGCAGTTGGGGTGACCGGGCCTGCAGGGGAGGACAGGGGCAACCAGTCTGGCAAGGGAGGGAAGTTAGGGGGGACCGGTCCAGCAGGGGAGGACAGTTAGGGGCAACCAGGCTGGCAAGGGAGGGAAGTTAGGGGTGACCAGGCCAGCAGGGGAGGGCAGTTGGGGGCAACCAGGCCGGCAGGGGAGCAATTAGGCGTCGATCACACTGGCAGGGGAGTGGTTTGGGGGTGATCAGGCTGGCAGGCAGAAGCAGTTAGGGCCATTCAGGTAGGCATGCAGGCGAGTAGTTGGGAGTCAGCAGTTCTGGATAGTGCAAGGGATGTCCGACTGCCCGTTTAGGCCCGATCCCACTGGAATCGGGCCTAAACGGGCAGTCGGGACATCCCTCGCGTGGTCCCAGATTGGATAGGGTGCAGGCTGCACTGAGGGACACACACCCCTTTTCCCTGTGCACGAATTTCGTGCACTGGGCCTCTAGTAATTATATAATCACTATCCTATATAATAAAAGGGTAATATGCAAATTGACCCTAACAGCAGAATGACTGGTCACTATGACATGCACTGACCACCAGGGGGCAGATGCTCAATGCAGGAGCTGCCCCCTGGTGGTCAGTGCGCTCCCAAAGGGGGAGCTCCGCTCAGCCATAAGCTGGACTGATGGTTGGCCGGTGGCGGCACTAAGGATGTTCAACTGCGGCTTAGGTGGACATCCCCCGGGGGCTCCCGGGTCGCCAGAAGGATGTCTGATTGCCAGCTTAGGGCCGATCCCCCAGGGAGTGGCTCTAAGTCGCCAGGTGGACATCCCCCAAGGGCTCCTGGGCTGCCAGAGGGATGTCTGACTGCCAGCTTAGGCCCGCTCCAATGGGCCTAAGCTGGCAGGTGGATATCTCCCGTGGAGTCCCGGACTGTGAGAGGGTGCAGGCTGGGCTGAGGGACCTCCCCTCCAGTGCACAAATTTTTGTGCACTGCGCCTCTAGTATTTAACTAAAATAGAAAGTATAAAGCAATACCTTGTTTCTACTTGTATGTATTATTGTTAGGCAATGGATTACACTATTTGATAGTATTCTGTTTATGGAAGTATGCATGGATTTATCTATAGTATTTATATTTATTGGAGAATAAAAATAGCAGAATTTCTCAGTACATTTATCTTTTGTTGGTGATAGCTAAATTTAGATCCCCCAGTGCTGATTCACGATCTAATTTAGGGAGAACGAAAATGTTACCAGGGGAGTTTCTAATGAATCCTAAAAGGATCAAAGTTTGGATATTAAACCACATGAACAAAAACTAGAGAAATGGAGATTTTTAAATCTAGAAAATAAACTTTAAAACATGATTTGTGTACTCAGCAAGCATTTATTGACCACCAACTGTGTGTTCAGAATGTTACTGCCCTTCCCCCTTGTTTCCAGAGAGAAGCAATTTTCAACCTTTTTCATCTCATGGCACACAAGCGATTTACTAAAATTCTGCATTACACCAAAAAAATATTTTAAAAAGGTATAATTTTCATTCATTCATACTGGACAACAGTTGTTGTGTTGGATGTTGTCATATTTTTATTTGACAATCTAAGGGTGAAAAGTGGTCAATACCCCTGACTAAATAGCCAGGTATTATTGCATGTTTTAAAAATGCTGTGGCACACAAGTTGAAAATCAATTTCATAGAGTATCAGTAAGATGTAAAATTTAGTGGAAATGATATAGACAGGAAAAATTACTGACTGGATGAATTCAGTTTAGCTGAGTGTTCCTCTATTCTGACCAACCACCATATTTGTTTTGAAGCTATAAGACAGACATTGCAATGGAGATGAAATCAAGATGATTGTTTCTACCTTTTTTTCTTATCGTTGCATAACTTTGATTCCATTTTTTTGTGTCATATCGATTCACTGTGTCATGTTCTTTTAGTTCAAAAAAAAATTAGGAATTTTTATTTGGGTTAAATTTGGGATTTAATCTCAAAATTCTTCTCTTTCCCCTAATTTTTATACAGGTGACCATAAGATTAATACTGTTATATAATTCACCTATGCTATTCAGAGTAATATGACTGGCAAGAGTTGATGGATATTTATAAATAGGATTATTATTAAACTTAAATTTAACTTTTGGTTATCAAATTTTAAATTTGCAGCTATTTTCTTAAAGCACAGTGAAAATTTCATTTTATTACCTCTACTTTCCATTGTCTCTGATGAGTGCTTGAATGTCTTGTCTTGCTACTTTAAAGAAACTCTGTCCTATTTTTCTTCTTACTGTCTTTACTAAATTTTTTTTATCTTTGGTTTTAAGTAATTTTACATGGGAAAATCAAGTATGGATTTTTTAAAATACTGTCTGTGTTTGGTAATCCCAATATCTGTATCTCCTTAGAGTGTATTTTTACTGCCTTTTGTTCTTGTTAGTTCTTGTATCTGTTGCTTCATGATTTTTCTGGTTGTCTCTTCATTGTATACTGGATTGTACTTGAAACCCATTTGCAGACTTAATTTGAGACCTGGGATTATATTTTTTTTCTTCAGAATTTATTTTGAATAGTTTGCTTGTGACAGTACTCCGGGAGGCATTAGCAGTCTAGGATCACTTTAATCCAATTTCAGGGATTAGAATTTTCTGAGCTCCCTAGATGACTCCAAATCAGTCTGCAGCTCTTTTACTTCTTGTTCATCTTAATACTATAGTGGAATTTTTCAGGGTCACAATAAAAAAGGGTTGTTTTTGTTTGTTTTTCCCTAGGCTTTCTAGCTGTCAAACATACTTTTTAGCCTCAAACCAACTTTTCTACAATTCCCTCAGAGCAAACATGAACCCAAATGCTAAATTTCCCTTTCTGGATTTCTGTCTTATCTCTTGATCCCATAAGTTTTCACTATATTCTCATTCTTTAATGCCTTTGAGCAACTTAAAAATGAATATAGTATTTTTTCAGATTTCCTGGTTCTCAGTAGGAGAGCACATTAATCTAAATGACCTGTTCTGCCATTTTTGGAAATAAAATACAATTTCAGATTGGTGTTTCTTTAAGCACACACACACTTCAAATTTTTTCATTTATAGTCCAAGTAACGTATTTTCTGGAGCAGAAGCCTCAGTGAGAGGCTGGGAGTGGTGGCCCAGCTGCGGGTATGGGGGCGGGGTCTCTGGCAGTAGAGGGCATCTGGCCTGTGGCCATGGCTAGGTTGCTGGGCTAGGAAGGGGATGCCCCCAGGCCTGCTGCGATGGCAGGCTACATGCTACCCAGGCATCACCCCACTGTTTTGGGCCAGCAGCCTTGTCACTCCAGAATATTTTGTCTGCACAGAAAGAGGAAGTGCACTAAGCAAGATCCATCAGGGACCCAGGAGACACATTTTGGAAATGATAAACTTGGAGATCTCGAAGAGGTAAATCCATGAGTTTCCAAAAACCAAAAACCTCAGCCTCTTGAAAGATGACAGTCAACCCAGCGGACTTCATTCAAAGGAAACCATGAGGCATTCACTGGGACTACACTGGAGCTTCCGACCTCCCAATCCGTGGGCTTCGGCCAGGAATACCAGCAGTCATTTTTCACTGGAGGGCCGAGTTCCTACCCCTGTGGACACTGAGTGACTCAGACTCTCATGTCTCTCAAGTGGGGAGCCCCAGCACAGACTTTGCAGCCTTTGGAGAATCTCTGAGGGATAGACACCTTCCAACGCTGCAGATAAGTTACGAAGCACTGAAAGATGAGAATTTTAAGCTAAGAAAGCTAACCGAGGTTCAGAGCTTCTCTGAGACACAAACCGAAATAATGAGGATGCTTGAATGAAAATTATAAGAAAAATATCAAGGAGGAGAGTGACTACCACAACCTGGAATCTGCGGTTCAGCAGATGGAGCAGAACCTGGAGCTGATGACCAAACGTGCAGAAAATCAAGTCATGAAACATAAAACTTGCTCCAGGCACAGGTTTCCAACAAGCGCGAGAAGGAAGTCTGGGCCAGGGCACCAGCCTTAAGGTGGTCAAGCAGAACGCAGATGTTGCCTTGCAGGACCCCTACATGGTCATGAACAACCCACACGGCCCCCACAAAGCTGCTGGTTTCTGGAGTTGAAACGCTGAACCTTACTGCTGAAACCCTTAAATCTATAGACAGAATTTCTGAAATTAAAGAAGACGAGGAGGAGTTTTGAGAAGCTTCTAGTTTGCAGCTTTGTTTACATCCTGAAGTCACTACTTACTGGATTTTAAAATGCCATTGTGTCTTTAAATATGCAGTCTTCACAGTAAAAATATTTATCATGAGATACTAATTTCATGACCTAGATCAGTATTATTAGCCAACCCCAACGAGGAGGAGCTCTGTAGTGAAGAGTCTCACCTGAGGTTTCTGTGCAGTCCTTCCTTCTTGGTGAACTTCCTGCTGTTATAGAGGCTGGGTGGTCTACTAGAAGACTTTTGTACAAAACCCACAGATTTTTTAAAGTTACTGAACTTGAAAACAGTTCTGTCATGTGTGTCATCCATTCTTATTCCAGAACGTTCATTCTAAATTCAGTCCATCATTCTTGAAGTTTTGCCTCAAAGAAAACATGAGTTGAAACTCAGATGATTGCTTTGAACAGGGACTCACGCCTTTTTGCCATTGTTCAGTGCTCCTTCTAGCCCAGTCCACTCTTACAGCCTTTACAGGGGTAGCTCCTGTGGTTGGTGGCCTGAGTGTGGACACTCCACCTGGCAGATGCTGCTATTCTCCTACAGGGACAAAGGTCGCCACAGATTCCACACTGTGAAACTGTCCAAATTCACCTCTTTAGGTTTGAAAAAATGTTTTTGGCCTTTACTGTAATTAAATTTAGAATTCAGGAATTCTGAAGACGTGTAAAGCATTCCTGGGTTAGCACGAGGTCTCTCCCAGGTTGCCTTTTCAGCCACTTATTGATGTAGGAGGGCTTAACAGGCACTCTGTGCCTTTTTGGCTGTTTGCTGGAGATGTTATTTTTTAAAAAAAATTTCCCTCCTGTTCAAATTGACAGCTTTCTTAATAAATTCTAAAATTAAAAAACACACACACAAATATATTTTCTGATAAAATAACAACCTGAAGCTTCCAGTTTAATGTGTCCTTTCATTATCTTACTTTAAAGAAGTCTAATGTGTAGAACAATAATAGTAAAAATAGCATATGTTCATTTTATTTGTTTCTTTTACCAAGCCCTACTATAATTTTGAAAAATTGTTATTTACTAATATGACTGTATGGAAATCCAAATTTTTAGCAAAGTGCATTCTTTTCTAATGATTTAACAGTTCAATATTTTCTTGTAAGGAAACATTGGGATTTAATTTTTTTACTACTTTGAAGCAAAGGGATCAGAAGTTGATACTATATTTTAATATGAAAGTTTCTTCTACAGTTAGTTACTAATACAAACATCTCTTCCTCCCTTTATTTGTTATGGTATGTTTTGGGGTTTTTTGTTTATTTTCTTGTTTGTTTTGTTTATTGGTTGGGTTGGGCAAGAGATAATTGTAGGAAGCAGCATCTTATTAAACTCGGCATAAAAGAATGTATTGTCATTTTCTAGATGGCATAATTCAATTATTCTAGGGCTTTAATTTCCATTGGAGACAGGGCCTCAGGACTCCTGAGGTCTTTTGTAGAATGAGTGAAATATTCATTGGGAATTTCCCAGTTCATTGGAAATTTATTGGAAATTCTTAATGTTTACCTTTATAAGTTGAATTAGGTCAATGTTTCTCAATGGAAATACTGTTGGCATTTGGGATAGTACAAATCTTTATCTTTGCATTGTAGCATGTTTAGCATCCCTGGCTCCTGCCTCCTGATTAGCAGTAGGCTCTTTTAGTCATTGTGGCAAGCGAAAATGGCTCCACACTTCTCCGAACTATCCCTGGCATAGTACTGCCATCAATTGAGAATCACTGAATTAGATCAGCAACTTCCTTACAATAGATTTTTACCATTTAACAGAATTTTAATTCTTAGATTTAGAAAGGTTAAGGATGGACTTTTTTTTTTGCTTTTCAACATCACATGCCTAGTCATCTTTGATTCTAATTTGTTCTGATTTGTTAAATAATGTTATGTCAATAATCAGCTTAAATACTTTATTCTTAAAGCAGTAGTGTTCAGACTGCTCTAAGAGCTATTAAGTGTTCTGACGTAGAGCTCCTAAGTGTTTTGAAAGATACCTTAGGCCACAAAGAAGATGGTATTGGGATGGGAGAAATGGATAGGATTCTCCAGCAGTTTCCTTTTACTTGTCCATGCTTTCAGGCAAGAAAGAGTTCTGTTGTCCTACATTATGTCTTCTTTCCTCTGTCTTAACAGGAACAAATGATTAAAAATAAGAAACATGGTTTAGTGACAGAAATTTCCAAAAACTGTTCTGACATAATTTTAGATCACTAGGTAGTATAAGAAATATTCATTGTAGCTGAAACCGGTTTGGCTCAGTGGATAGAGTGTCGGCCTGCGGACTGAAGGGTCCCGGGTTCAATTCCGGTCAAGGGCATGTACCTTGGTTGCGGGCACATCCCCAGTGGAAGGTGTGCAGGAGGCAGCTGATCGATGTTTCTCTCTCATCGATGTTTCTAGCTCTATCCCTCTCCCTTCCTCACTGTAAAATATCAATAAAATATATTTTAAAAAAAGAGAAATATTCATTGTAAATATTTTTAGACAAATAGATTTCCAACAATTGATTATATGAATGAGTTTCTCAGGTAAACTCTTTATGAGAGGAATCGCCTCTTTTTCAAAGGACCAACAGTTCCGAAGAAAATTAAATCACTTAATAGGCCATTTGTACTAAAATGATACATTTGATGAGAATTCTTTATTTGTTATACTTACCGTAGACAATCCTTCCCAAACCTATTCATATTTGTTTCCATTGCAAACTTAATGATTTTATTAATGGCTTAATTTAATACATTTTTCATTGTAACTCTATTAAAATCATGGTATCTGTTGGAATGCCCAAGTTATTCAAACGAAGTTTTGCATTATCTTGATTCTTTGTAGGTTTTACTTTTGTTGCACATTCTGAAGTGCAACGGAAAAGTACCTTCTATCACCCTCTCCCCCTAAATAAGTAGTAGCCATTTTCTAAATTCAAAACATTTACTCTTGGTGATTTCCACATTGTGACTTAGGGAATTCTGGTTATCCTCCTTAGTTCATGGTAGGTGCTTAGATTCTGGAAGGATTCCTAATAATGACTTTTTCAAGACGTATATATAATAAAATGTGTACTATTTAGGCAGTGGAATAATTGTCAATTATAGATCAGAAAGGGAGAAAAACATCTAAAGATTTACATATTTTATACGAGTTGATAGAGCAGTAAAATGAAGTAAGATCAGTAGTCAATATTTTTTCTAGGAAGATTAATTTCTAGATATATTTAGCTGACCATATAGAATATGATTAATGTAGTGCATCTTGTGTGTGTGTGTGTGTGCATGTGTGTGCGCGTGCACATACACTTTTATTTGGATTTTTTGGTACATTGATTTTATTTTTTGGTTATTACTTTTTTAAATTATTGGAAAATACGAAGAAAATGTCTTTATAGACCCATTGCTCTATCTCTATATTTTATTCATTTCGTAATAAAGTTTGAAAGAACATACTTGCAGAAGCACGGGTTAATATGTAGTTTGCCGAAATAAGGCTAATGAGAATTTAGGTAGAGTGGTCAGCAAAGATTTAGTAAACTTGGATTCATGATTAGAAAAACTAGTCTTTTAAGTTCTATCTCAGACAGCTGGAGCCAATTGCAGCACCAGGGAGAGCTCCAAGTGTGTTCTTTGTTCTGATGGTGTCATTTTAATGATAGAGAGCATTTGTCCTGTGTACTTTAACTGGTTAAACAAGAGCAGCTCCCCTGAGGGTCATAGATTTTTCTTCCTCATTTGGTCAGAGCCTTCAGTTTTACTGTCTGAGGTTAGAAAACAAAGTGCAGCTTATTTAGTAATGAAACATATATTATGTGGTCTTTTAGAACTGATTCTGAAAAGGAATTCCATAATATTCTGCCTAGTTAGCTATTATTTTTGTCTTGACTAGTTTAGCAAGATAATACTTGCCATGTCTTTTCTCAGCTATCCAGAAGACTTTTTATCACAAGTGCCATCCTTTTTCCTATTTCAGCTTGAAGCTTAACTTTCTTTTTTCTTTTTCCTTAAAGCTTAACTTTCTTGTAATTTTACACTCCTGTCCCTTTTTCTTGGTGTTTCTATACTTTATTAAGTTTTAAAACCAGGAAGAATTCTTAGATTATTTAAGAAATATAAGTAAATGTTATCTTTTATGATACCCACATATATGAACTCAATCCACACACAGATGAAGGGTATATTTTAGTATTGGTATATTACATCACATCTTGTGGACCTTCCATGTGCCAGTATCAAAGTTATATCTAGAACCTTCACGGTATAAAGGATAATATATTTCTACTCACTGTACAACCACCTCAAGTCTATTCTTTTCATGCAGTCACTAATTTCTAGCTAACCATAATACTTGCAGTCTCTAGGTAACCCTTTTTTTTTGATAATGAACTTTCATATTCTCAATATTTTCTTAGAGCACTCTGCTCTGCTTTCTTCTTCCCCAGTCTTCTTTTTCTTCTTTCCTACACCTTTACTCCCTCTTCCTCTCTTATACTATCCAATTGATTTCCTCTTGGTCCATTTTCTTTCTCATGTATCTCCTCTTTGCTCTTCTCTTCTTTCTTTTCCTCTCCCCTTTAAATTCTTCCTATTCCCCTTTCTGTCCTTCCTATCCACTTCCTGTCTACCCCAATTTTCTTCCTTCCAATTTAAACTACAATCTCTCTCCAGATAACACTGCTACTACCTAGGTACCATCTCAAGAAATGATCACATTCTCTCTCTCTAAAAAAGCTGTTTTAAAGTTTTGTCACTTTGCTGAAATTCCGCAATTCCCACTCCTGCCTTCTGTACTCTTTTTAGATATTCTTCTAATATACTAAGAGAATAGAAACTGTCATATATGATTTCTTTTTTAAAAAAAATTTAAGTTCTTTATTGTTTAAAGTATTACATAAGTCTCCTTTTTCCCCCATTGACCTCTCCTTGGCCGTCCCCACCCTCCAGCACATACCCTCCCCCACTCCCCCAGTCTGTGTCCATTGGTTATGCTCATAAGCATGCATATAAGTTCTTTGGTTGATCTTACCCCCTCACCCCCCACCTTCCCTCCTAGTTTGGACATATATGATTTCTTGTTGTACTACTTTCCTACCTTATGTATATCTTAACTCTTTTTTTTATCATGCTAGACTCAGAAGGAATAACTTTTCTACCTATACTCTATATTTTCTTGATAAAATAAAACATAGTTACTGTAGAAAATTAGTACTATAAATTTAAACAATTTTAAATCACATACTACTTACACTAATTGCTGTCAACATTTTGTTATATAGCTTTAAGACTTTTCTTTGCATATATTTACTTATGAGATGTATATTTTAAATAAATAGAATCATGTTCTCCATTACATTTAAATTTGTTTATTATAATACTAGAGGCCCGCTGCACGAAATTCATGCACTTGGGGCGGGGGGTGCAGGGTCCCTCAGCCCAGCCTGTGCCCTCTCACAGTCTGGGAGCCCTGCGATCGACTGCCCCAAAGAGGTAGGCCCAACCCACCCAGCCGGGGCTCCATGATGGATGGTCCCCACAGAGGGAGGCTCCGCCCACCCGCCGTAGCCCGCCAGTCTGTGGCCTGGGCCTCCCTCTTTGGGGCTATCGTGGAGCCCCCTGATCGATCGATCGCCCCACCAGCCAGCCGGTGGCCTGGGCCTCCCTCTGCAGGGCGATCATGGGGTTATGGCCAGGCCCCCAACCAATTGCATTGCACCTGCCTTGGCTGGCATGGCGCCAGTGAGTGTCATAGCGTGGTCGTCCGGACGGTTGTTCCGCTGTTTGGTCGATTTGCATATTACACTTTTATAATTATAGATGTCAAATATGCATGATGTTATTAAGTATTCTTTTGCAATATCAATTTTATGGGCTACATAGAATTCTCGCATAAAACTTAGTGTACCAGTTCTCTGTTGGATAGTTTTGATTTGCATCATATAAATGGCAATAGACAGTTTTTTGTTGTTGTTTTGTAAATTTTTGAGTATATCTTTGAATAACTTGTTTATTTCCTTAGGGTAATGGCTAGAGGAAAGATTTTTGAGATCAAATGAAAATCATTTTTTAATGCATATTATCAAATTTCCCTCCAGAAAGGTTGTAGCAGTATATTTCCTCATTTTTTACAAATTATATAGTTTGCTCCTTTAAAAATATTGTAATATTGGTCCCTTTCATAATGACTTGAAATGCTTTAAAATCTAACATACATATGTATATACACATGTATATGAAATATTTTCCAGGTTATTTTTTTTTTATCATTTAGCAGTATGTTACTTTTTGCCATACACAATTTTTAAAATTTTTATGAGGTAAATGTATTACTCTTCCTTTGTGGGTGCTGCCTCTCATGCTGAAAAGGGCCTTCTCCTACTCTAGTATTACAAATACATTAACATGTATTTACTTCTGTTGGTTGTGTTTGCTTGTTTTTTGCTTTTTTAAAATATACATTTAAATCTCTATCTTTCCTGGAAATTAATTGGTCTTGTTTTCCAATAATAAATCTGTTATCCCAGAATTAATGATTTCTTTACAGTTTGTTTCCCACACTTGAAATGCTACCTTTTTATATTAGATAATAGTTTTCTCTGTTCTATCCCATTAATTTATCTCTGCATTCCACTTTCAATCTTATTTATTTATTTATTTTTAATCCTCACCGAGGACATTTTTCCCATTGATTTTTACAGAGAACGGAAGAGAGGGAGGATGGGGAGAGAGAGAGAAAGAGAGGGAAACATGGAGGTGAGAAAGACACATCGATTAGTTGCCATTTGCATGCTACTACCATGACTGGAATCTGCAACCTTGGTATGTGCCCTTAACTGGGACTTGAACCTGTGACACTAGGTCGATGCTTTCACCACCGAGAAAAACTGGTCAGGACAAATCTTGTACCCTTCAATAGATTTATTTATAATTAGCCTTTTTTATTAAAGTAATCAAGAGCACTGTTTTGGATTTTTTTGTTTTGTTTTGTTTTGTTTTAGAGAGAGAAGAAGGGAGAGGAATAGAGAGATAGGCTGCCTCTGCACGCCCCCTACTGGGGATTCACCCCTCAATCCGGCCATGTGCCCTGACTGTGACTCAAATCAATGACCTCTTTATTCCTTTGTTGACGCTCAACCACTGAGCCACACTAGTGGGACAAGAGCACTGTTTAAAAACATTTTTTTTAAATAACTGAAAAAACAAAGTTTCTCCTAAAGGCAATCATTATTACAATTTTTAAATTTCATTCCAGAAATACTTTGTTCATATGCAAGCATACAGCTTGATCTTTTTTTTAATTACATAGGTAGAAATATATCATATACACCATTGTTCTACATTCTTTTTTATTCCATATCAGCAGATACAGTTCTAACTCACTTTTTTCATTTATATAGTTATCCAATTTAATTGTCTATAACAATAGTTTCCTATTGTTTTAACATGTAGGATTTTTTCCTGTCTTTTGTTGTTATAAGCTATTATAATCCTTATCCTATTTTTTGCCAATGTGCAATAATAGGGCAAATTTTTAGAAATGGAATTACTGTTATAAATTGTAACTATTTGCAAGCAACATAGTTCAGTCCTGGCTAATTTCTGAAGAAAAGGAGTTTACAAGAAGTCTGTAAAATCAAGTTTCTCAACTCCTACTGCTACTACTATAACTAACCTATTTTTGTTATTTCCTAAAATTTCAAAGTTTCATGCAAAGTTAAATTTGGATGAAAATGATTTGTATTTCATGTTGTGGCTACCATGAAGTGGAGAGAAGACTTTTCCATTCTTTTATATTGTCTTTATTGAGGCCAGGCTCTGCTACTCATCACTTTGGAAGGTTCTCAAAATACAAGGCTTCTTGAATGCTGGATATCAGCTAACAAACATTTAATACAGTTCTCATTTTGGCTGCTTAAAGTCTGTATACAACTCTTCTTCTCACACCTATACTTGAAGCAAACAATGAAAGCTAATAAATTGAAATGATTTCTCTTACACCTATAAATGCACTTATTATGCAGTCTCCAAGAAGAAACAACTCAATGTTTCCTAAGCTATTCTGTCTAGCTCTAAATCCAGGATCTCTTCTTGGTAATGTCCTCTAGACATCTGTGTTCTGAAGACTTTAATTATATTTCTAAAAATGGGAAATTGGAGGCATACTCCCCAGTATATAACTTAAGTATAGTTAGATAGAAATACACAAAAGGACATTTTTGATATGATAATAAAAGTGAAATTTAAAATTTTATTATTAGCCAAATATAAAGCTTTTGTGATTTAAAAAAAAAAAGTATATTATTAGTTTCATTGTTTGTCTCACCCCATGAGAATGTTAGCCCTATTTGGATGAAATATTTGTCTGTAGTCAAGACAAATATCTAACAAATGTCTATATTCCAAGCATATTCTAGAATGATGGCAGATGCACAGTGAATACTTAATAAATTTTTGATGAATTAATGACTGCATACTATTTTATGAGAGCAGTAAGCTTCAAATTAAAAAAAAAATTGTCAGTTTATTTATTTATTTACTTATTTATCTTCACCCAAGGATATTTTTCCCACTGGTTTTTAGAAAGAGTAGAAGGGAGGGATGGAGGTGGGAGAGGGATGAGGGAGAGAAACATTGATATGAGAGAGATACATTGATTGATTGCCTCCTAAATGGGCCCGAACTGGAACAGGGGATTGAAACTTGCAACTCAGGTATGTGCACTTGACCCGGAATCAAACCCGAAATCTTTTGATCCATGGGCCCATGCTCTAATTACTGAGTCAATCAGGCAGGGCAAAATTGTCGGTTTAATAGTTTGTTATACATTGATTCAAGAGTCTGTTTCTATATTCGGTTTATTTTGGTATTTGCTTTTCTGTCGTGGAAGAATGAAATGTGGATGAAAATGAAACATTTGCATCATTGTGTATACTTAACAAACATGATCTTCCCTTTTTAAATTAGTTTTTAGAGAGAGAGGAAGGGGGAGGGAGAAAGAAAGTAACATCCATGTGAGAGCAAAACATGGATCAACTGCCTCCTGCATGCCCCCTACCGGGGATTGAGCCCACAACCCAGGCATGTGCCCTGACTAGGAATAGGACCGACACCCTTTCAGTACACGCTGGATGACATCCAACCATCTGAGCCACACTCGCCAGGGCATGATCCTCCTTTTTTCAGTTCCCTTTGTCAGTATGCAGTTGTTTTTCTGTTTAAATTTAAAATATTTTTCATCTTGCCTGAGATCAGTTTTTCTTGCAAATTTTGGGACACTGTCACATTTTTCATTTTTTAGAAAAGGATTCAAATCAATTTCTGAGCAAGTATTAATAATGATAGCTAAGGATAAATCCAAATCTCTTCATATATCCTCCAATATCAGTAAAGATCAACAAGAAGAACAAATAAAACTACAAATTCCATACCCTCTAGAAAGCTAGAAGACAGAATGCTACAAATTTTAAGTTTCCTGTAAGTGGAAAAAATAAGCACCAAATCCCAGAAGAGATATCTCCCTCTCTTGACACAATCATTTATGGACAACATGGAAAGTTCTGAAAAACAGTGGAGGAAACTAGGATTGTTCTAAAATCACCATCAGAAAGAGAAGCTACACCATAAATACAAAAGAGTCTTGGTTTATCAGAGCACTGGTTATAGGTCTTGGGCTTAAAAGTTCTAATTTCAAATATCTTGAAAAATATTTTTTGTGACAGAGAAGAAAGTTAAAGACAAGGAAAGACACCTTTCGGAGATTGGATGATGAAGGATAAAGAAGCAAAAGGGGGAAATGTAAGGTCTAACAATATAAAATAGTAACTCCTCCCTCCAAATTAGAGAACACACAATGAGCCTCCTTACCATTGCCACCAAAAAATAGTCATCCATTAAAGAAATTATACTTGCTACATTAACAAAAGAGGAGGCTTTTAAAACAGAAATCTTTTGAACCACCCCAAATTCAAAGTCACAATATATCAATTCTTCCTAAATTTATGGAAAGCTACCATAAGAAGAAATCAAATACGAGAATCAAAATATCTCAGCAAATGAAACCCTCCTCCCCAAAAGAAAACAACCAAAAAGCAGAAGAAAACGATAACTCATCTCCAGATTTGAAACAACCTCAAACAAGCATTTGGAGATAAGAAAAACCAACTAGAATTATAATTTTTAAAACTAAAGAAATTATTTCTAAAAGAAGAAAAAACTCACAAAATTAGAATGAAATCTAGGATGAATTAGGAGGAGAATTGACTGAACAAAACAAAACAAAAAAATAGGAGAATTGACTGAACCCCCAAAAAGGAGACAAAGATAAAAATCATCTTAGAAATAGATTCTAAATTTTAAGATGCCCAAGGGGGAATGGACGAAACTGAAAATTTACAGAAGGGCATTGAAGAAAGGCAAAAATATAATCATGGAAAATGAAAATGAATTAAAGAACTAAAAGGTGGAGCTGCAAGAAGGTATGGGGGGATAAATGGTGATGAAAAAATAAAGTAAAACAGGTAAAAGAGAAAGTGGTTGAGATGGAAATGTGACAAAAAATATTCAACATGTATAATAAAATTACAAAACTAAGCAACAGGAACAGAAATATTTAAAACTATAATTAACTTTTTTTCATAAATAAAAGAAGACCCGCATCTACATATTGAAAGGACTGTAGGATACTTGGGGATATTGATATTAAGCTGTCAGTTTTGAGTCATATCCTTGTAAAATTGTTAGACTTTAAAGATAAAGAAAAAATTCCGAGAGCCTCCAGGGGGATAAAAATACCAAATATCCCACAGGACTTGAGAATTATATTGGCGCAGACTTCTAAATAGAAACATACAAAGCAAAGTAACAATGGAGCAGTGTTTTCAAGAAACTATAGGGCAAAAGAATGTGAGCCAAGAATTTTACATACAGTATGGAGCAAAAATAGGTTTATAGTTGTGAATATGTGAAACATGGAATTCATTCTTGTATTATTATTTATTATTGTATTATTTTCCATATGAACAACTGTAAACCTATTTTTTTCCTACTCTGTAAAACTGTTCTTCAAATATCAATAATAGAAAAAGACTTAAAAATGCAAAACTCGGAATACTATACACATGAATCCTTGAGAAAGCTACTAGAGCAGTGGTCACCAACCTTTCAGACCTCGATCGCTGTACTAGATCATGATCTTTATTCAACTATGAATTGACTAGTAAAACATCAAAGGATTCATGATGAGTATTAAATATATTTAACTGTAGATCTAAGACTGAAATATAGGTGGCAACAAAAGTGAAAGAATTCTATATAATAAAACCCTAATATGTAAATCGACTGAACGACAGAACGACTAGCAGAATGACCGGTTGCTGTGACATACACTGATCACCAGGGGGCAGATGCTCAATGCAGGAACTGCTTCCGACTGAGGGCAGCTCCTGTGTTGAGCGTCTGTCCCCTAAGAGGGAGATGACTGGTGATAGCTATTGGGGGGGGGGGAGAGGTGGCCAGCCAGCAGGCGACACCAGGCTGCCAGCCAAGGTGGGTGCCAGCGGGGGCCCCCCAATTGCCCCGCCCACCAGTCACCCCACAGATGGCCCTGATCGCCGGCCAGGCCTGGGAACTCTACCCTATATATTGGGAACAGTCACTTAGGTTTAAAAATTAAAACCTGGCAAGGCTACTCTAACACTGAAAAAAACAGATGATGCCGCAATGACATGCATAGACTCTGGCTTGCACATTTTGTGGTCAGCCCTGATTCTGACACTTAAAACTGTGTGACAAGCCAATTACTTTTCTCTGCTTCAGTTTTTCCACCCATAAGATGGGGAAAATGGTACTACTGCCTCAGAAGGATCATGTTAATGTACTACTTTTTATAATCAGGGCAAAAAAATGTAGCTGCCCATACAACAGCAAGATGCCTTTCACCTGTATGAAAAGTATGGTCACTGGTGCATGCAGTGTCCTGGATTGTGAGAAGGATGTCTGACTGCCGGTTTAGGCCCGACATCCCCCAAGGGGTCCTGGATTGTGAGAGGGTGCAGGCCGGGCTGAGAAACCCTCTCTCCCCCTTCATCCCCCTGTTCATGAATTTCTTGCACCGGGCCTCTAGTAATATATAAAGCTTACATATTCTTGCAAAGAGGAAATAATCTATATATATAAAACCCTAATATGCAAGTAGACCGAACAGCGGAACAACTGGTCGCTGTGACATGCGCTGACCACCAGAGGGCGCGCGCAGAACATGGTGGGTGTCGGCAGCAGGCAGCAGAGTGCAGAACATGGCAGGCATCGGCTGTGGTGGGATGGTGGAGCAGATGAGCATGGGTGCCAGATCAAGGCGGGGCACTATTCGCTGTTACCGGGGCGAGCCTCTGGTGGTTACTGAAAATTCTTTGCTCCCGCGGGCCGTGGTTCCGCCCAGCGCTCGCACCTGCTGCTGGCCCCACTCGCACCCACTGCTGGTGCCAGAGCAGCTGATCGCACCCATTGCTGGTGCCAACCCTGCTCACACCCCCAGCTGGTCCCGATCGCTCAGTGCCATCAGCAGGTGTGAGTGGCAGCTGCCAGCCCCAATTGCCCCTGAGGGCTTCTCCACCTCCCCCGCTCCTAAGGGGTGATCGGGGCTACAGTGGGAGGGGCGGGGAAGGGGCGTGGAGGATGGGCTGAGACCTGCCCCTGTGCCCACCGCAGTCTCGCAGCCCACAGTTCCTTTCAAGTGCACAAATTCGTGCACTGGGCCCCTAGTGTAACTATACAGGAAGAGTAAAGAGAAAAGTAGAAAAGGCTTATTGTCAAAGCAATATTTGGGAGAATATTTTGAAAGTTGACATACTAGATGATAAGAAAATTGGATTAAGGTATTACAAATGTGTAAGTGCAAAGTTGACCAATAGAAAAAAAAATAACAGGCCTCTTTAAATACCAAAAGCAACTTAAAAAGAAAATAAAAGAACGAAGAAATTGTATCACATAGATTACCTCTAATCACTGCTTTAGCTGTAAATCACAATGGAGGGTTTTTTTGTTTTGTTTTGTTTTGTTTTTATTATCACCTGAGGATATTTTTCCCATTTATTTTATTTTTTTACTTCTTTTATTGTTTAAAATATTACATATATTAGTACATATATCTCCTTTTTTTCGCCCCATTGACCTTCCTCCAGCCTCCCCTACCCCCTGTCGCATGCCCTCACCCCCCCCCCACCCCCCCCCCCCACCCCCCGTGTCTTGTGTCCATGGGTGTGCTTATATGCATGCATACAAGTCCTTTGGTTGATCTTTTTGCCTCCTTCCCCAACCAACACTCCCCAGCCTTCCTGCTGTAATTTGACAGTCTGTTCGGTGCTTTACTGCCTCTGTATCTATCTTTTTATTCATCAGGTTATAATGTTCTTTATTTTCCATAAATGAGTGAGATCATGTGGTATTTTTCTTTCATTGCCTGGCTTATTTCACTTAACATAATGCTCTCCAGTTCCATCCATGCTGCTGCAAATGGTAAGAATTCCTTCTTTTTTATAGCAGCGTAGTATTCCATTGTCATACCATAGTTTTCTAATCCGCTCATCTGCTGATGGGTATTTAGGCTGCTTCCAAATCTTAGCTATGGTGAATTGTGCTGCTATGAACATAGGGGTGCATATATCCTTTCTGATTGGTGTTTCTAGTTTCTTGGGATATAATCCTAGAAGTGGGATTACTGGGTCAAATGGGAGCTCCATTTTTAGTTTTTTGAGGAAACTCCATACTGTTCTCCACAGTGGCTGCACCAGTCTGCATTCCCAACAGAAGTGCTTGAGGGTTCCTTTTTCTCCGCATCCTCGCCAACACTTGTCTTTTATTGATTTGTTGATGGTTGCCATTCTGACAGGTGTGAGATGGTACCACATTGTCATTTTGATTTGCATCTCTTGGATAATTAGTGACTTTGAGCATGTTTTCATATGTCTCTTGGCCTTCCTTCTGTCATCTTTTGAAAAGATTTTATTTAGGTCCGTTGCCCATTTTTTTATTAAGTTGTATAAGTTCCCTGTAGATGTTGGAAATTAAACCTTTATCAGTGATAACATTTGCAAATATGTTCTCCCATGCAGTGGGCTTTCTTGTTGTTTTATTGATGGTTTCTCTTGCTGTGCAAAAGCTTTTTATTTTGATGTAGTCCCATTTGTTTATTTTCTCTTTAGTTTCCATTGCCCTAGGAGCAGTATCAGAGAAGAAGTTCCTTCGGCATATGTCTGAGATTTTGCTGCCTGTGGATTCCTCTAGTATTTTTATGGTTTCCCGTCTTATGTTTAACTCCTTTATCCATTTTGAGTTTTTTTTGTGTATATGGTGTAAGTTGGTGGTCTAGTTTCATTTTTTTGCATGTATCTGTCCAATTTTCCCAACACCATTTATTGAAGAGACTGTCTTGACTCCATTTTAAGTTCATGCCTGCTTTGTCGAATATTAATTGCACATAGTGGTTTGGGTCAATTTCTGGGTTCTCTATTCTATTCCATTGATCTATATGTCTGTTCTTGTGCCAGTACCAGGCAGTTTTGAAAACAGTGGCTTTGTAATACAGCTTGAAATCCGGTATTGAGATCCCACCTACTTTGTTCTTCTTTCTCAGGATTGCTGCAGCTATTTGGGTCTTTTTTTATTCCAGATTAATTTTTGGAGAGTTCTTTCTAGGTCTGTGAAATATGCTGTTGGTAACTTAATGGGGATTGCATTGAATCTATAGATTGCTTTGGGTAGAATGGACATTTTGATGATGTTGGTTCTACCAATCCATGAACACGGTATGTTCTTCCATCTGTTTATATCTTCTTCTATCTCTTTTTTCAGTGTCCTGTAGTTTTTTGCATATAAGTCTTTTACCTCTTTAGTTAAGTTTATTCTTAGGTATCTTAATTTTTTTGGTACGATGGTAAATGGGATTGCTTTTTTAGTCTCTCTTTCTGTAAGTTCACTATTGGTGTATAGCAATGCCATAGATTTCTTGGCATTAATTTTGTATCCTGCTACCTTGCCGAATTCATTTATTAAGTGTAATAATTTTTTGATGGATTCTTTCAGGTTTTCTATGTACAGTATCATGTGGTCTGCAAATAAGGACAGTTTTGCTTCTTCTTTTCCAATTTGGATGCCTTTTATTCCTTCTTCTTGTCTGATAGCAATGGCTAGTATTTCCAGTACTATGTCAAACAGGAGTGGTGAGAGAGGGCATCCCTGTCTTGTTCCTGTTCTTAGGGGAAATGGTTTTAGTTTTTGTCCATTGAGTATGATGTTAGTTGTGGGTTTATCATATATGGCTTTTATGATGTTGAGGTATGGTCCTTCTATTCCCACCTTGCTGAGAGTTTTTATCAAGAAATGGTGTTGGATTTTGTCAAATACTTTTTCTGTGTCAATTGATATGACTATGTGATTTTTTTCCCCCCTCAATTTGTTTATGTGATGTATCACGTTTATTGATTTGCGGATATTGTACCATCCTTGCATCCCTGGTATAAATCCTGCTTGGTCATGGTGTAATGATCTTTCTGATGTACTGCTGGATCCAATTTGCTAGGATTTTGGCATTTATCTTTATGAGGGATATTGGCCTGTAATTCTCTTTCATTGTGTTGTCTTTATCTGGTTTTGGTATTATGGTAATGCTGGCTTCATAGAATGAGTTTGTGTTCCTTCCTCTTGAAATTTTTCGAATAGTCTGAGGAGGATAGGTTTTAGTTCTTCCTTGAATGTTTGGTGTAACTCTCCTGTGAAGCCGTCTGGGCCTGGGCTTTTGTTTGCTGGAAGCTTTTTGATGACTGCTTCAATTTCTTCCATAGTTATTGGCCTATTGAGATTTTTAGAATCTTCCTGATTGAGTTTTGGAAGGTTGTATTTTTCTAGGAATATGTCCATTACCTCCAGGTTGTCTAGTTTGTTGAAATAGAGTTGTTCATAATATTTTTTAACAATCCTTTGTATTTCGGTGGGGTCTGTTGTTATTTTGCCTCTATCATTTCTGATTTGTTTATTTGAGTCTTCTCTCTTTGCTTCTTGGTGAGCCTGGCTAGAGGTTTATCCTTTCAAAGCACCAGCTCTTGGTTTCATTGATCTTTTGTATTGTTTTTTTGGTCTCTATGTCAATTATTTCTGCTCTAATCTTTATTATCTCCTTCCTGCTGCTCACTCTGGGCTTTTCTTATTGCTCTCTTTCTAATTCTTTGAGTTGTAGCATTATATGATTTACTACCATTTTTTCTTGTTTTTTTGAGGTAGGCCTGTAGAGCTATAAATTTCTCTCTCAGGACTGCTTTCATTGTGACCCATAGGTTTTGGATTGTTGTGTTTTTATTGTCATTAGTTTCCAGGATGTTTTTAATTTCTTCTTTGATCTCATTGGTAACCCAGTCATCAGTATTTAATAATATCCTATTCAGCTTCCAAGTGTTTGAGTGTTTTGGATTTTTTTATTGTAGTTTATTTCTAATATTATGCCATTGTGGTCTGAAAAGATGCTTGGTATGATTTCTGTCTCTTTGAATTTGGGGAGACTTTGCTTGTAACCCAGTATGTGGTCTATTTTTGAAAATGTCCCATGTGCACTTGAGAAGAACATATATTCCGCAGCTTTGGGGTGAAATGTTCTGAAGATGTCAATTAAGTCTATCTGATCTAGTGAGTCATTTAGGATTGTTGTTTCTTTGCTGATTTTTTTGTCTAGAAGATTTATCCAGTGATGTCAGTGGTGTATTAAAGTCCACTACTATGGTTGCATTGTTGTCTGTCTCTCTCTTGATATCTTCCAGGAGATTTTTTATGTATTTGGGTGCTCCTGCATTGGGTGCATATATGTTTACCAGGGTTATATCCTCTTGTTGTATCGATCCCTTTAGCGTTATAAAGTGGCCTTCCTTATCTCTTCTTATGGCCTTCACTTTGAGGTCTATTTTGTCAGATATAAGTATTGCTACCCCAGCTTTTTTTTCATTTCCATTTGCCTGAAAGATATTTTTCCATCTCTTCACTTTCAGTCTGTGTGAGTCCCTTGTTCTGAGGTGGGTCTCTTATAGACAGCATATATATGGGTCATTTTTTTTTAATCCATTCAGCCACTCGATGTCTTTTGATTGGTGCATTTAGTCCAGGGGTCCTCAAACTTTTTAAACAGGGGGCCAGTTCACTGTCCCTCAGACCATTGGAGGGCCGGACTATAGTTTTTAAAAAAAAACAACTATGAACAAATTCCTATGCACACTGCGGGCCCGGGACAAGTCGGCTGCTAAGCAGGACAGGCAGCGGCACCCGCCGGGCCAGATAAATGTCCTCGGCAGGCCACATGTGGCCCGCAGGCGTAGTTTGAGGATGCCTGATTTAGACTATTTACATTTAAAGTTATTATTGAAAGGTACTTGTTTGTAGCCATTTTTATTTTTTGGAGGCTGTGTTCCTTCTTACCTTTTTGTTTCTTCTTTTTACAGCATTCCCTTTAGCATTTCTTGCATTCCTGGTTTGGTAATGATAAACTCCCTTAGCTTCTTTTTGTCTGTGAAGCTCCTGATTTCCCCTTCAATTTTGATTGATAGTCTTGCTAGATAGAGTATTCTTGGATTGAGTCCCTTGCTTTGCATCACTTTGTATATCTCCTTCCATTCCCTTCTAGCTTGATGTGTTTCTGTTGAGAAATCATTTGATAATTTGATGGGTGATCCTTTGTAGGTAACTGTCTGTCTCTCTCTTGCAGCCTTTAAGATTCTCTTTGTCGATAACATTTGCCATTGTAATTATGGCGTGTCTTGGTGTGGGTCTTTTGGGATTCATCTTGTTTGGGAATCTCTGTACTTGTGTGACTTTTTTCTTCCCCATATCAGGGAAGTTTTCTGTTATTATTTCTTCAAATAAATTTTCTAATCCTTGCTGCTCTTCTTGTCCTTCTGGCAGCCCTATTATACGTATGTTATTTCGTTTTGCATTGTCCCAAAGCTCCCTTAGGTGCTCCTTCTGCTTTTTAATTTTTTTCTCTAGTTGCTGTTCAGATTGGGCTTGTTTCTGTACCTGATCTTCTAACTTGCTGATTCGGTCCTCTGTTTTTTCTAGTCTACTGTTGAAGCCTTCCATGGTGTTTTTGATTGTAGCTATATCATTTTTTCATTTCTTCCTGGTTTTTGCATAGGTTGTTGATTTTCTTGTCCATCCGGTGTATGAACTGTATGACCATTACTCTAAATTCTTTTTCTGTCACGTTGCATGCTTCTGTTTCACTTATTTCCTTACTTGGCGATTCCTCCTTTTCTTTCCTCTGGGGATTGCTTCATTGTCTCCCCATTTTGACTATCACCAGAAGGTTCAGATGTTGAGTTGCGGGAGCCTGGACCGTGTGCAGTAGGAGTTTTGCACCCCCCAAGTGTCACTGAAGAGCTCTGATACCAAGACGTGCGGTTGCTGTGGGTTGGTGGGAACCACGCTTACCCTGGATCAGAGTCACAGGTGCTTAGTGTGACCTCGTGTGAGCACCTAGAATCAGGGACCCTGCCTGTGCCACGTTGAAACAGAGAACCCACTGGCGTGTGCCAAAAATCGAAGTCCCCTATTGTGTGTCAGGAGTCACAGGCTCCCTGTGTCCATGCTGAGAATCGAGTATCAGAGTCTCTGTTTCTTGGTACTACCTCACACTGAGAATCAGGTCCCTGTGTGCACATGCGCCAAGAATTGGAGTCACTGGCTCTTAGTGTGAATGTACTGGGAATCAGGGATCTCAGGTGCACGTAATGAGGAACAGAGTCTAGTCACTGGTGGTCAATGCTGCCTCTTGTGTGGAGATTAAGGGTCCCCGATCTGCCCGGGAGACCGGGTTACTCAGTCGCACTGTGTTGGCAGGAGGTCCACTTCTGCCCTGCGGTAAACAGCCTTCTGTCTGCACTTGCTTTGAATCAAAGTCAGGTGGCACTGCCCCTTAGTGTGGGTGTGGGGTCTGGTCACGCGGTGTGCACTGTGGAAAACAAACTCCCTGTGTCTATGTACCCAGGCTCAAATTCAGCGCTGCCTTCCTGTGTGGGCATAGGGTCTGGTCGTGGGGAACAAACTCCCCGGGACCGCACATCCAGGTTCAGATTCACCGCAGCCTCTCTGCTAAGGTGCAGGGTCTGGTCATGGGAAACAACCTCCCTGGGTTTGCACCCCCAGGGTCAAATTCAGTGCTGTCTCCCTGCGTGGGCTTAGGATCTGGTCACAGAAAACAATCTCCCCAAGGTCGTGCACCTATGCTCAAATTCAGGACTGCCTTCCTGCCTGGTCGTGGAGAAGAGTCACGGGAAACAAATTCCCCAAGTTCACAAGTCCAGGGTCAAGTTCAGCGCTGTCTCCCTGCCCTGCGTGGGCATGGGATCTAGTCACAGCAACTACCTCCCTAGGGATGAGCAGCTAGGCTGGAATTCCACTCAGTCTCCCTGCCTGGGAATGGAGATGAGTCACGGGAAACAAATTCCCCGAGTTCGCAAGTCTGGGGTCAAGTTCAGCACTGTCTCCCTGCCCTGTGTGGGTGCGGGATCTGGTCGCAGAAGACCATCTCCCTACGGATGATCGGCTAGGCTTGAATTCCGCTCAGTCTCCCTGCCTGGGCGCGGAGACTAGTCGCGGGAAACAAACTTCCCGTGTCTGACACCAAGGCTCAAAGTCAGGCAGAGTCGCCACTGCTTTGTGTGTGCAGAAAGCCTTATTGTGCGGCTGGGGTCTGGTAGTTTCTATGTCGCTGCCGCGGGGGTGGCGGGGGAGGGAGATTGGCTTTGTGACTCACAGAAATCCGTGGCCGGGTGACTGCGAGTCCTGGTGTCCCTGGGTCTGCAGCTGTGGTGGCAGGTCTTCTACCAGAGCGACTGTAGGGTCCTGGTTTGCTTCCGAGACCAGACTGGGTGGTGGTGAGGCTAGGATCCTAGTCTCAAGCAGTTCTGTTCTTCAAGATGGTGTGGTCTCTGTGCTGCCGGTGTCCTCCTTGGAGTGTTTGCGGCAGCCGTGGGGTTTTGCCGTCTAAGACTGCCCGGATTGGCAGCCCCCTGGAAGAACTTCAGGGTCTAACTGTCCCTATTTCACTCACACACACCCACACACGTCCACACACACCTCTATCGCTCCCTCACTCTCTCACACACTCTCCCTCCCTACCTTCCTGCCGGTCGCCATCTTCGACTGTGGATTGGTTGATTCTTATTTGTGCCTGACCAGGAATCAAACTTGCAACCTTGGCGTGTTAGCATGATGCTCTAACCAACTGAGCTACCCAGCCAGAACCATTTTTTAAATTTAAATTATTTTTTATTTTTTAATTGTAGTTGACATACAATATTATATAAGTTTCAGGTGTACACCCCAGTGATAATACATTATATAACTTATTAAGTGATCATCCTTATAAATTCTACTAGTGACCCGGTGAACAAAATTCACGCACATTAAAAGGGAATAAATTAGAAGAAATATTTTAATATTGCTATTTTCCCTTTCTCTATAATATAAGTGTCAGAGATGAAAGAAAATTAGTAAGATGTATATGAAAATCTTCCTCCTGTCAGAGTCTGGGGCATGCCATGGGAACCAGAGTCAAGTCCCTGTCCACCCACATGCGCCTCGAAATCGTGTGAGACTCAGACTGGGCTGGCCCCACCACAATTGGGCTAAATCCAGACCTGGCTGGCCCCACCTCCATGAAGCCCTGCCAGGTTGGGGGGCATGGCCTCAGGTCGCCTGGCCCGGCACTGGGGTGGGGGGAGCAGCCTGAGGTCCCCCGGCCCAAGCCGGGGCTTGTGCCTTGAGGTCCCCTGGCCTGGGCCTGGGGGGATGGCCTAAGGTCCCCCATCAAGTCCCGCCAGGCGGGGGGCGCAACCTTAGTTCCCCCGGCCCAGGGCGGGGTGCAAGGCCTGAGTTCCCTGGGCAGGGGGAGGGGTCACGGCCTCAGGTCCCCCAGCCCGGGCTAGGGCCAGGGGAACACCTTGAGGTTCCCTGTGAAGTCCCACGGGTAGGGGGTGCGGCCTGAGGTCACCCAGCCTGGCGCTGGGGTGGGGGTGTGGCCTGAGGTTCCCCATCTAGCTCCGCTGGGTGGGAGACGCAGGGGGGCGTGGCCTGAGGTCCCCTGTCAAGCCCCACCAGGCGGGGGGCGCAGCCTCAGGTCCCCTGCCCCGGCCAAGCACCAGGCAGCCTCAGGTCCCTGCTGATTGCTCATTAAGGCTCTTTATAGGAACTCGGCCTCCGCTGTGGATGCAGCCATCTTGACCGTTACGGCGTGATGGTCAATTTGCATATTCCCTCTTTATTAGATAGGATACCCATCTAACAGTAATATCTATGTATATAGTTATCAGAATATTATTGATTATACTAGTGGCCTGGTGCATGGATTCATGCACATTGAGAGGAAATTAATTAGAAGGTGGCCGGCTGGGTGGGACTGGGCGAGATGGGCTGGACATGCCCTGGAGCCAACCTCCCACGGTCCCTCCCTGGCCGGCCGCACCTGGGGTGGCACCGGGGCTTGAAGGGCATCTGCAGTCACCACAGCTGGGCAGTAACCAGATTCGGTGCCAACAGTGCCCCAGCATCAACATAACCCACGGCCAAAGGTGGAATAGCGCAGCCCCGCGAGGAATTGGGCTCCCTCCTCTCTGGTTTCAGTGTGTGTCACCCGAGAACCGCTGCTGTCAAGTCACCACAGCTCAGCAGCTCCTGTGTTGAGAGTCTGCCCCCTGATAGTCAGTGCACGTCATACCTACCGGATGGTTGGACGGTCACTTGGCCTTTTATATATATATAGATTTGCTGTGCTGTACATTACATCCCCATGACTATTCTGTAACAACCAGTTTGTACTTAATCCCTTCACCTTTTTCACCCATCCCTCTAACCCCTCTCCCATCGGGCACCCTTCAAAATGTTCTCTGGCCCAGCTGGTGTAGCTCACTGGTTGAGCATTGATTCATGATCCAAGAAGTCCCTGTCAGGGCACATGCCTGGGTTGCAGGCTCCATGCTCAGCAGAGGGCGTGCAGGAGGTAGCTGATTGATGTCTCTTATGGATGTTTTTATTTCTCTATCCCTCTCCCTTTCTCTCTCAGTATCAATAAAAACATTTTTTAAAAAGTCCTATGTGTCTGAATCTGTTTCTGTTCTGCTTGTTCGTTTATTTTATTCTTTTAGATTCAATTGATATGTATTTATTACCAATTTATTGTTCATAATTTTTATATTTTTTCCCCTTCTTCTTAAAGAAGACCTTTTAACATTTCATGTAATACTGGTTTGGTGGTGATGAACTCCTTCAGCTTTTTCTTGTCTAGGAAGCTCTTTATATGTCCTTCAATTCCAAATGATAGCTTTACTGGGTAGAGTAATCTTGTTTGTTGGTCCTTGCAATTCATTGCTTTGTATATTTCTTGCCACTCCTTCTGGCCTGCAAAGTTTCTGTTGAGAAATCAGCTGACAGTTGTATAGGGACTCCCTTGTAGGGACTAACTGCTTTTCTCTTGCTGCTTTTAAGATTGGTAACTTACCAAGATTGCCATCTTTTTTTTTTTTTTTTAAATATATTTTATTGATTTTTTACAGAGAGGAAGGAAGAGGGATAGATAGTCAGAAACATCGATGAGAGAGAAACATCGATCAGTTGCCTCTTGCACACCTCCTACTGGGGATGTGCCCGCAACCAAGTTACATGCCCTTGACCGGAATCGAACCTGGGACCTTTCAGTCCGCAGGCTGACGCTCTATCCACTGAGCCAAACCGGTTTTGGCGATTGCCATCTTTTTTAAGTACTCTTTAATAAGGTAACTATTCAATCTCTGTGGTACAAAATATTTTTTAGTCACTTCACATCTCATTGTGAAATATGTATTTCAAAGACTTAGATTATATATAATTGACAATATTGAAATTATCCTGTAGTATTTTGGTACTTCTGTCTTCAACTGCTTTGCTGCATTACCTTGTCTGTTAATGATGCAGTCAAGGTTTTCTCATGTCTAAACTTACTTTATAGCCTTCTCTCCCCTCCACCTTACCTCTTTTGCTCCCCCCACCCCCTCATTCTCTCTCATCTTTCTCTATCTCCTCCTCCACATCTTTCCGTTCCCAGTTACAAGCATATACTGTGTCATTGTGGCTTTAAGTAGAATTAACATATTTTTCTGAAAAATCTTTTTCTAAAAAAGCCATTTGTGCCTTGGTGTGGCTCAGTTGGTTGAACATTGTCCCATGCTCTGAAAGATCACCAGTTCAATTTCTAGTCAAGGCACATAGCCAGGTTGCGGGTTTGATCCCCGATCAGGGTGCATGCAGGAGGCAACTAATTGATGTTTTTTTCTGTTTCTCTCCCTCTCCCTTCCTCTCTCTAAAACCAATAAAAACATTTTTTTAAAAAATAAAAGCCATCTGCTTATGAGAATATATCTGCTATGGTACATCTTTCCTTTAATGACACACTAAAAAGTAGTTCTTCATGAATTTCATTTTAGAAAGAGAATCTATCTAGTAAATACTCTAAACCTGGATGTCTTAGAAACATCTGTACTTGAGTTCAGCTGTATAGAAAACCTCCCACGTAGTGTAATGTGCTTGAATCCTTGTTTCTTCAACTTCTCAGTAGTGTTTTTTTTTTTTTAATCATTTGCCAACAGTATTTTGTTTTCTTGGCATATTTTCCATGTATTAGCCATTTTTATCATGAGAAAATGAAATTTTCCCCAGTGATCAGAAGTTAGCCTTTGAAAGACTCCTGTAAATATTTATCAGTATACTTACTTGAAATAATTTGTATCTTTACACTTTATGAAGTTTTTTTTTTAAATATATTTTATTGGTATTTTACAGAGAGGAAAGGAGAGGGATAGAAAGCTAGAAACATCGATGAGAGAGAAACATCGATCAGCTGCCTCCTGCACACCTCCCACTGGGGATGTGCCCGCAACCAAGGTACATGCCCTTGACCGGAATCGAACCCGGGACCCTTCAGTCCGCAGGCCGACGCTCTATCCACTGAGCCAAACCGGTTTCGGCCACACTTTATGAAGTTTTGATCAAGTTTCAGTGCCTTAAAAAATACTAATGAGAAAAATGTAGAGGTTTCTTCACATTCCAGAAGTTTAGATCTTGCAAATCTTCACAAACATAATCAGTATAGCATTAGCCCAGGACCGTGGTCGGCAAACTGCGGCTCGCGAGCCACATGCGGCTCTTTGGCCCCTTGAGTGTGGCTCTTCCACAAAATACCACGGCCTGGGCGAGTCTATTTTGAAGAAGTGGCATTAGAAGAAGTTTAAATTTAAAAACTTTGGCTCTCAAAAGAAATTTCAATTGTTGTACTGTTGATATTTGGCTCTGTTGACTAATGAGTTTGCCGACCACTGGCCTAGGACAAGGTTCCTTTTCAGCTTCAGGGCATGTAAATTTACAATTCAGATAGTTTGGTAATTTAGAAATATTTTGGTCTACTTCTTTCATACCTAATTCCATTGCCATTGTTGTTACTTCATAGTATTGTTGATAAAGAGTTTACGTGAGAAATGTAAGCTCTGACATTTTCCTGTTTATTTTTTACTTGCATTATTCACACTGTGGTTTCTATGAAGGGATTTATTTAAAATTTTTATCCTTTCTGTGAGGGATACTTTAGTTAAATAAAATGTTATCTTTAAATCCACTAAAGCTAGACATCCACTAACAGCCATGGAATCTCATGAATTATTAAGGTTCCACTGGTCAAAAGCTAATGGACGAATGAGGATTCCACTGTTTGCCCTTTCACATTGTCTCCCATATGACTGCCTGATATTTTGAGTGAGGGAGCAGGCAGTGTCAATCCATAAATGTCTTCCTATTGGAGTATCTTGTGTGTCCCCAATTTGAAGATTATCTTCTACAGAAGCAAGAACCCTGGATTAAGTTGAGGCGTAATGTTCTGAGAAAGCCTATATTGGTAAAGGAGGTAGATTTGGAATTCTTTGTTGTGCATGGCAGAACAAAGGGGCCATAGGACAAATCCAAAAGTAGAAATATTCTGTAATT
Source organism: Plecotus auritus (assembly GCF_963455305.1). Taxonomy (NCBI): domain Eukaryota; kingdom Metazoa; phylum Chordata; class Mammalia; order Chiroptera; family Vespertilionidae; genus Plecotus; species Plecotus auritus. The sequence continues at coordinate 180,027,410 of NC_137772.1, read as the reverse complement.
CTTCATTATAAATTAATTTTTTTTCAATTAGGCATGGATGCTTCATTTTATTAAGTAACCATTACTAAATAACCTTTGGCATCCTTTGTTTAGATAAAATCATTTTCTTCAATCTACAGGTGAGTTTAATATGAAATTTTCAATACTGAACTCTCATTAGATTTCTGCAATAAAGTCTTCAGTCTTTTGTATGTGTGTTTAAGATATATTAATAGGTTGTTTTTTCTAGTATTATGTAGTGTTTTTTAACTGCAATTTTAATGAGATTTATCAGTTTTGCTAGATTTGTTTTCAGGGAACTTCTAATATTTTCTGTAATTGGAAACATTTTACATAGTAGTGGAAATGTCTTTTTTTTTTTAAGTTTGAGATGACTCACTATTTTTCTGTTTTTAAAATTTTTTACATTATCAAATATACTTACAACAAAAGTTTAATACATACAAGTTTACACCAAAATAAGAAAAAAATAAAACTCTGCTAATACCTTTGAAGCCCTTTATGTTTCTTTTTTTTTTAATTATCATCTAAAGACATGCTTATTGATTTTAGATAAACATCTATATTAGAGAGAAATATTAATCGGTTGTCTTTCTGTACACACCGTGGCCTGGAATCAAACCTGCAAGCACTCTGTGTATGGGACAACACTCTAACCAACTGAGCCACACCAGCCGGGGCTATTTTTTTTTTTAATTGCATGCTTATTTTCTAGTTGATAATTATTATCTAGCTTTTCTTTGTGGTTTTACTACAACCTTGCCTATTAATAAACATCTTTAAATTTGTTTTGCTTGTTTATGACATATATATATATATATATATATATGTATATATATATATATATATGGAATCATAATGTATTCTTCTGTAATGATTTTTTCACTTAAGATTTTTATTTATTGCCCTTTGTTATCAATCCATATTAGTTTATTTTTCACTGCTATATAATATTTCATTGCATGAATATACCCCAGTGTTTTTTTATGCTCTCATTTATGAATATGTCAGTTTTCAGTTTTATAGAGTATATGCCCAAGAGTATAATTGCTACAGTAAAAGGCATTTTTGTTTTTTTTCCTTTTCTTTGCCTATTATGCACATTAGTATTTTTATTTCCCTATATTGATTTGGAAAGTAATTGTCCAGGTTTTAATTTTGCTGTTAAGCATGAAAAAAATTAGCAATGTTATCAACAATAAATTTTCTTTAATATTAACTATGAGAATAAACCATTTTGTTAATGCTTTCTGTATAAATAGCACAGTGTACAGTTTTAATTCTTACTACTACTGCCTTCTTCGTTTTTGTGGAAAAGTTCTTGAACTTCATATTAGGAGTATCATTTTCAAACTATTTTAATAATTTTACATTTCCATTACATTCTCCTTTTGTAATTACCAATGACATTTGCATTCTCTTTTGTAATGTAACAGTTACGGTTGAGACTAATATCTGAGTTTAAAATGGTCTCTGTGCACATCATCAGTTATCTGTTTTAATCATTTCTTAATAAGTATCAATTAGAATGCTTATTTGACTGTTGTTTTTTTTTCTAGAGAGCTATATGGCTTTTTTTCTTCTGAGTCATTACATATCTGAAAGTGAATTTCTGTTTTCTTACTTGAGCAACATGATTGGGTATGGATTTCTAATCAAAGGAAATAACTTTTCTCTTCAAAAGTCTGATATTTATTATCATCTAGCAATTAATTTTGAAGTGAAGTCAAGCCTAATTCAACTGTTCTATGTAACTTATGGAGAGTAGGTGTGGTTCTACCTACTTTCTTGCTTAGAAAAAATTTTTGAGTTGCATTGTAATGAGAGAATGTGCCTTATATAATAGTTAATCCTTAATTCATTGCCGTTTTCTGTGTGAATTGATAAAATGATCAGTTTTATAACTGTCACGGATATTTGAAAAGAAAGTCATTGTATGTCTAATAAATTAATCTTATTGGTGATTATATTCAAATTTTCTATAACCTAATTTGTTTTGTGTCTTCTTAATCTGTCATACAGCTAGAGGTTAAAATTTCCCACATTCATAACAGTGTTACCCATATTATTTGATGCTATTTTGAATGTACTCTTTCTCCCACTCATGATGATTTTAGTCACACTAAAGCTTTTTATTTTAAAAAATATATAATTTTATTGATTTCAGAGAGGGAGAGGGAGAGAGAGACAGAAACATTAATGATGAGAGAGAATCATTGATCAGCTGCCTCCTGTATGCCCCACACTGGGGATTGAACCCGAAACCTGGGCATGTGCCCTGACCAGGAATTGAACCATGATGTCCTGGTTTATAAGTTGATGTTCAACCACTGAACCGTACCTGGCCAGGCTGTGTTTATTTATTAAGAGGGACAAGAAGTCAGAACTGGATGTGAAAACCTTAGTTGAACTAAGAAAGGTTGATCTCAGTTGGAAATATTTAATCATGACAATGAGAACAAGTACTGGCCCTCAAGCCAGGGAAATAAAAATTTCACAAATCATAACAATCTGACTAAACAAAATCATAAATTTCTGGGGAATAGAATTATGTAAAGAATCTGCTTGAAGGAATAAGGTTAGGGTGTTCCAAGGGACTAGAAGTCATATATTTTTAAAACTTTATGAAAATTTGAATTATAAAGTTTTTATGTATATAATGTATTCTCTTTATTGAGTGTACTATAGAGGTCTGATACACGAAATTCGTACACGAGTAGGGTCTCTAGGCCTGGCCAGCGATCAGGACCAATTGTGGGGTGACCGACGGGGTGATCTTTGCGGGGGGCCTGCTAGCACCCACTTTGGGTGGCCTGGAGCCACCCGCTTGCTAGCCCTGCCCCCCACTGCGGGGTGATCAGTGTGGGGGGGGCTCCCCCCCACTGGCACCTGCCTTGGCTGGCCTGAGGCCTGTGGGCTGGGGCAGCTCCTGTGTTGAGTGTCTGCCCCCTGGTGGTCAGTGCATGTCATAGTGACTGGTCATTCCACCGGTCATTCTGTGGTTTCGTTGATTTGCATATTAGGCTTTTATTATATAGGATAGTACTTGTGTTGCTGTGAGTCACTCCATATTACTTACGCTCCATTTGGGGTGTAATAGGAAGGAAAATATTTATGGTCTTTTTTGTTGTTAATCCTTACCCAAGGATATTTTCCCATTGATGATCTTCTTCTCCTTTCTTCTTTCTTCTTTCTCCTCTCTCCTCCTTCTTCTTCCTCCTCCTCCTTCTTCTTCCTCCTCCTCCTCCTTCTTCCTCCTCCTCCTACTTTCTTCTTCCTCCTCCTTCTTCTTCCTCCTCCTCCTTCTTCTTCCTCCTTCTTCCTCCTCCTCCTCCTCTTCCTCCTCCTTCTTATTCTTATTCTTATTCTTCCTTCTTCTTCCTTCTTCTCCTTCTTTCTTCTCCTCCTTCCTTCTTCCACTCCTTCCTTCTTCCTTCTTCTTCCTTCTTCCTTCTTCTTCTTCCTCCTCCTCCTCCTTCCTCCTTCCTTCTTCCTCCTCCCTCCTCCCTCCTCCCCACCCCTCTCCTCCTTCCTCCTTCTTTCTTCTCCTTTGAGAGGGAAAGACAGAGTGAGAGAATATGGATGTGAGAGAGACACATAGATTGGTTACCTCCTGCATGCGCTCTGACTGGGCTGGGGATGGAGCCTGCAACATAGGTACATGCCCTTGACTAGAATCAAACCTGGGACCCTTCAGTCCATAGCCAATGCTCTATCCTCTGAGCCAGACCAGTAGGGCTTTGTCTTTCTTTACTAGCAATGTTTTCTCTCTCAGCTGTAATAAAAAAACACAAATTTTAAATCTACTGTGTTCAATTATGAGTAACAGATTTATAAAGTACATTGTAAAATATTATTAGTGTAAGAATTTGATTTTAAAATTCTGTATTTCATTGTTGTTTTTGTTATGTTTGGCTAAAACTTATTTAATAACGATTATCTTTAGTTTGTTTTTAACCATTGCATAGTGAGTTCAATTCTGAAAAACCATACTCTCTAAAATACCTCTGTCAATACTATTGCCTGAATGACTTCATGTGATCCTTCATTTACAGAAAATGTGTCACATAATTTTTGAGCAGCTATTTTCTTTTAATTTTATATACTATTCTTTTTATGATACCTGCATTAGAAATTTAAAAAGAATAGGCCTGAGTTATTTATCTATTTAAGTCTATACTGGAGAGAGAATGTCTCTTTTTAATCATCATTTGTTTTATATTTTTGGACTGTAAATGCTATTTGCTGGAGGACATCACCAGGATCAGGCTGAAATGTGTACAGCTACATACTCTCCTTGATGCTTAAGGATTATATCTGTGTATATGTCCCTGCTTTAGTATGCTGTAGCTCTAAAAGTAAAGAAAAGTGTTAGACTCAATGGCTGTCAAGCTGTCAGCTAGGAAAAGAATTCCTTCTTCTAATTGAACTTATATGGAGAACTTGGAAGGAATAGAAAGGGTGGTTTAATTTTTTCCCAGGTTTCAAAGATGTGATTTATTGTACCTTGTAAAACTAAAAGGAAAAAATGGGGAATAGTAATGATTTTCCATGTCATTAGTTTTTATATTTGTAAAGTTTTAGCTTCCATTCATCCTACCTTGAAAGTTTAGATTTGTTACTAAAAACAAAATAATACTTCTGAGGTCATCCTATGTGTTCGTTGATATACCCCTCCCTCATGTCAGATGTCTAATTTAAAAAAGCAAAGATCTGGGACGTTAAAATAGCTACTAATGGACTTAGTACCTGCCTGAATTAGGAATGGTAGAAGGGTTGATCTGTAAAATAACCACATCTAGAACTTTTCAATGATAAATATAAGAAATTGTATTAATCAACTTATTTGTGAAGTGTAGTAACAACTTTGTTACAGTGTTGTCTTTGACAGAGAGGTTTGACCAGTTGTTTGTTTCCCCATTTTTAAATTTTACTTGAGCCCTAGCTAGTGTGGCTCAGTGGAGAGAGTGTCAGCCTGCGGACTGAAGGGTCCCAGGTTTGGTTCCAGTCAAGGGCACATGCTGGGATTGCAGACTCAATCCTCAGTAGGGGGCGTGCAGGAGACAGCCAATCAATGATTCACTATCAGTGATATTTCTCTCTCTCCCTCTCCCTTCCTCTCTGGAATCAATTAAAAATTAAAAAAAAAATGGTACTTGAGAACTTAATTATAAATTGGTAGGTGATGATAAATTGTGAATTTGGAAATTTAATTCTAATTAATATTAGGAAGATTGATCATTACTCAGAAATGGTAATACAGTGGGAGATACGAGAACTGTCTCATAAATTTGTCAAAATGTATTAGGCATATGAATTCTTTTGTTTTTTAAACAGGTTTAAAAAATGTTTTTTAATTGATTTCAGAGAGGGAGAGAGAGATAGAAACATCAATGATGAGAGAGAATCATTGATCGGCTTCCTCCTGCACGCCCCCTTCTGGGGATGGAGCCCTAAACCTGGGCATGTGCCCTTGACTGGAATTGAATCTGGGACCCTTCAGTCTTCAGGCCAAAGCTCTAAACACTGAGCCAAACTGGCCAGGGCTAGGCACATGAATTTTGGATGTGAAGTTGGCTGTATTGTTATTTAAAATGAGCATTCCATTTCCAAAAGCCTCTTCAGAGAAGAAGTGCACAGATTAAGCTTATTTCTACAAACACAAAATAGAATAGTTAAATGTATCTCTAGAGATCAGTTAAATTATGATATATCCATACACTTAAGTATTATACAGCTGTTTAAAAAGACTAAACTGGTACTGTATGTATTAACATGCTTAGCTCTCTAATATATGTTGTTAAATAAAAATATGCATAGCCCTGGGCTGGTGGTTCAGTTGGTTGGAGTGCCGTCCCATGCACTAAAAGGCTGTTGGTTCGATTCTGGTGAGGGCACATAACATAGGTTACAAGTTTGATCCCCAGTCAGTGTGTGTCCAGGAGGCAACCAATCGATGTTTCTCTCTCCCTCTCCCTTTTTCTCTCTAAAATCAATTTTAAAAAACTACACATTTTTGGAATCACTGTATTTAGTTTGTCTGCAGTATTATTGTTGAAGTGATTATTCAACAATATAAGAGTTTTGTAGTATGCTAATATTTTTTAAAAATTTAACGCCTCTAGAAAAGGAAAACATATATATGGTAGGAGTTAAAAAGTAAAATGTATATCTGTTTTTAAATCTCTATTGTGCTCTTTTTCTGTTTCAGTTACCTAGAAAAGTACGAGAAAGTTCATCATTTTGGGGAGGATGATGATGAAGTACCACCAGGCAATCCAAAGCCACAGCTTCCTATTGGTGCAATTCCATCTTCCTACAATTACCAGCAACACAGTGTATCAGGTAAATTGGAAATTGACAGAGCATAGGTCCACAGTTTTGAATTAGGAAAATAAATAACATCCAATTACTTAATCCCTTAATTAAAGCCTTAATATAACGTTCAAAGATCAACAGCTAATTGGTATCAAGGCCTTTCTATCATAGGATTCATGAGGTTTTTAGTTGTAGCAGTTTCCAGACTTACAAATACCTATACTTTTTAAAAAAATAATTTTATTGTTGAGAGTATTACAGATGTCCTCCATTATCCTCCTTTGCCCCTCTCCTTTCATCCTCCCCCCACCCCCCCTGCCAAATACTGATACTTTTAAGTGAAGTTTTTCTCTTACTTCTTTGGCTAATAATTAGTTTAACCTTAATAGTTACTAACATGAGAAGAGAAAGATTCAGTTAGGATTAGAGAAGTCAAGAACACTTAGTTAGCATCTACTAGATTTACTATAATTATTGAAATTTCCAGCACCAGAATTCCTCAGAAATGTTTCTAACTATTCAGCTATTTTCCTGCTGTGGTACCAGTAATAAGATTTTCTTTTTATATTTAAGTCATTCTTGTAATAGTTATAGAGGAATCTGCAGCTAAAAAGAACAGTACTCACGTTGGAAATAATCAGGTGGGAGTCTAATAATAAAGAGGTTCCTGAGGCAGAGTAGATGGAGGTTCTAGTGTTCAGTGAGTTTGGAGGTTGGGAATGTGGTAACTAGGAAGAAAGCTCTAAAGAGATAAACATGTCTTTTCTTTAATCATCAACAATTGGCCTAAAAAAGAGGAGATAATGTCTTTTACAGGGGTATATTCTTTATATAATATACAATGATCTGATACTTATTATTTTTTGTTGGTGCTAGTCCCAATCTCTTATAGGTAATCCTTAAACTCATTTGTGCTTTTTATTGTTTATTTTTATAACAGGGTTTTCTTTTTTATAGAAGCAACATCATACAATAACTTCCTTTTTAAACTTTATAATGTATCATGGGCACCACTCCCTCTACTTTATCCTTTTTAATAGTTGTATATTCCTAGTAAAGATGTACGTTTCTTTCTTTTTTTACTTTATTTTTGACACTTCATTTGTACTTTTCAAATTTTATTTTCTATTATTATCTATTTTCAAAGTTTCTTCCATGTTGAATTTGACTCCCTTTTTCTTCCCTAATCAGTAAAAACTAAAGAAACAATCTGTGATCTCCTTTAGAAGAGGCTTCATATATGAGATGGTTTTATATAATGGGCAGATGGTGATGAATGCAAACCAAACCTACCTTCATTTTTTCCCCCAGCTTTTTACAGGCCTTTAATATATAACCTCACTTGTGACTCCATAGAAAAGCCAATTTAAAAATTAAGACATCTTTTAATTAGGACAGATCATTAAGCAAGACCATCTGTATTTGATTCAAAGAACCTTTGATTATACCATTGTTCCATATTTTACCCTAATCTCAGAAATGTGTCAATATGTATGTTAAAGTAACTTAATTTTTCACTATCAATAGTATATAACCCAAATTTGTCTACATTTATGATTTCAAGACCTAAAAAAAAAGTCTCAGAAGTAATGAGGTAGGCTGTATGGAAAGGAACAAAAAGCCATCTTTGCATGCCTGCACAACAGCACCTTTCCAAGACAATGGAGAAACAAACATCTAAAGAGATTTAAAGAAAAAACCAATTACAAATATTTATACTTAAACAATCTGTCTTTCAAGCATGAGGGCAAAGAAAGTGATCCTTTGATATGCATTGTCTCAGTCTAGCTTCATTTTTAATGAGTAGTCATTACCTGGAGAACCAAAATCAAAGAATATTTTAAGTCACCATGTAGAAGATCTTGCTAATAGTTTAGCTGAAAATAAAATGGGATGACTTATTACATGATGTTTCCTGATCCTAACAAGGGTTAGTGGCCATTAATTATCTCACTCAGGGATATTATAGAGGTATTCTTATATTGAAAGAATCATTGTGCTAATGATTTTTAAGACCATTTTCAGCTTCATGACTCTGTGGTTCCGATATTATAAGTAAAGCATAACTGTCCATTATTGTAGCTTAAAAAGAGTTTGATGTCTGCTATTACAGATCCTTAAACTGATCCACTTCTGTGTTTGATGTTATTTAAAGAGAATTTTTTTTCTGGATCTGGTTCTCTTTTTCCTCCTCTAATTAAAATAGATTTACTTCAAGAAAGAAGATGTAAAATATTTCTGGTATTTCACAAGTCTAATGGAAGTCGTCCATAGAGCTACACAAGTTAAGGGAATGACAGAATTGCTTAACATGGTGTTACAACTTCTTTCTGATATGCTGTCATATGTCGGTTGTTGTTTTTTAAGGATAATCTGAACAGTTATGTAACATATATTGCATGATTGATAAAATCAGGATTGGGAACTCATGAAAGGAAAAACACTAGGAATTGGGAATTGCTGGGTAATATCCAACTATAATATTTCTAATTCAAACTGAAAAGACATAGTGTTTCAGGGTAGTATTTATGAATTTTAAGGTGCTTTTTATTTTTCTAGAAGGAGCCATAGCAACATTATGACAGTGTTCTGAAAATTAACATGATTATCACTATGCAAAATAAATTCTTCATTGATGATTCTTTTTAAATATCATTAAGAAAAATAAAGTCTCTCGGTGTGTGTGTGTGTGTGTGTGTGTGTGTGTGTGTATGTGTGTGTGTGTTAAATAAACACCCAAACAGAATTACATAGTGTTAGATTAAGAGCCTTTAGGAAATTTTAGTTAAAACTATAAAAGAGTTGGATTTACATCTTTGATTATACAGCCTTTCTCTCCTTGTAGGTTAGTGTATTTATCTAGAGATACTTATTGTTGATATTAAGAAAAACTATTCTAAAACAATGTTTTGAATAATAAATTTTGATTGGCAGTCACCTCCAGGGCATTTGGTATAAAGTGTAGTTCTATTTATAATTTTCATAATTGAGAGAATAAATGGAATACTGTACATTGATATGGGACCAAATTTTCCTTTAAGGATAATGGTTATTTTAGCCCAATGACTTTAAATGACAAAAAATATTGAGAAGATTTTGCTTTGAACTTTAGGGTTATTCAACTTTGGCATCAATACATATGGTTGTATCATTCATTTGCATCGTTTTTCTTGTCATAAATACCTAATCCTTTGGCTTTCCTCTTTCTCTATCCTCTCCCTCCTCCCTGCCCCTTGGTATTGATTTCAATACAGTCAGTTCTGCAGTATTGTAGAGTAAAATTATTAAGGATGTTTTGTTTATCTTCTCACATTTTTTAAAATTAAAATTCAATTTTTTAATTAAAATAAAATTGTTTCTTTGCAGTGTCTTCAGTAGAAAAATTATGGAAGGCAAAACTGAAAAATAAACAAATTGAAATTAATAGAACTATAGAATTTCAGAGCTAACCATGATTTTAGTGATGATTTAATCCAATCCAATTATTTTGATAAAAGAAGACCAAGTACCCTGTCCATTTACATTTTTGGTATTTGAATTTGGGAAAGTTTCATACAGGAAGATTTAGTTTTTTTAGTTTTATAAGTTGTACTTGAGCAAAAATTTTCCCTTAAGTGTCTCATATTCTAACAGACATTTGCACTACAACAATCACTGTCCTATGAATGGAAAGAAAGCTCTCTAGGAACAATTCTCCTTTTGCTCTAAACTGAAAACAAAGAGATGTGGTTGCCTCAGATTAGATTAAGTTTGTCAGCCATGACCCATTTGTATAAACTTTGAGTCAAGAATCCTATATAATAAAAGCCTAATATGCAAATTGTCCCCTCGACCAGGAGTTCGACCGGGTGACCGGGAGTTTGACCGCTCGCTATGACGTGCGCTGACCATCAGGGGGCGGCGCGGAACATGGTTGGCGTCGGCGATGCAGCGCTGGCAGCAGGCGGCAGTGGAGTCTCTGCTGCGTTTCGATTGCTGGCCAGACCTAGGGACTGAACCTGTGCATGAATTTCATGCAATACGTCTGTAGTGTTGAAAATAATTTCCAATCCCATTTCGAGTATAAAACTGTAGCTGTTCGATCATATCTCCTTGGGTAGAGAAAGGGGAGATTCTTCAAATCTTATAAGCATTTTTTCCTACATTACCTTAGGAATCATTACCAAGCCTGATATAATTAAAGGACTTTTCATAATTATCCTATTTATGTGTGTTTTTTCTAATTTTTAAACTTTTTAAATATTTTGGTATTTTTTTGTTTTGATTGGACATGCCTTTGGCAAAGTTATTCAGGTAAGGATGTATTGAATTGAGTATCTGATGTAGCAGACAGAACAATTCTAAGATCATATTGAAAGCACTTACTAGTAAACAAGACTTGACAATGAATGTAGGTTCCAAATTTTTTTCTGTTGAAGAGATTTTGTTTAAAGGTTTCATGGAATATAAAAACTCTTGCTGAGACTTGGGTTCTTATAATCAATTACCATATGTGTTATAAAAATATCAAAATCTATTCCTTTTTCACAGAAGTTTTGTTAATTTCTTTCACAGGTATTTATTTTCTGGTATTTATGATATATTTCATTTCAAGACTAGAGGCCCGGTGCATGAAATTCATACACGGGGGTGGGAGGGTCCCTCAGCCCAGCCTGCACCCTCTCCAATCCAGGACATCCCTCTCGCAATCTGGGACCGCTAGCTCCTAACTGCCTGCCTGCCTGCCTGCCTGCCTCATTGCCCCTAACTGCCTCTGCTTGCCAGCCAGATCACCCCCTAACTGGTCCCCTGCCGGCCCAGTCGCCCCCTAACTGCCCCCCTGCCAGCCCGACCGCCCCCTGCTGGCCTGCCCCCCTCCTAACTGCTCCCCCTGCTGGCCTGGTTGCCCCCTAACTGCTCCCCTGCTGGCCTGGTTGCCCCTAACCGCCTCTGCCTCAGCCCCCACCACTGTTGCTTTGTCTGGAAGGACATCCGGAAGATGTCTGGTCTAATTAGCATATTACCCTTTTATTAGTATAGATTATTAAAATGAACGGTATGTTATTGTTCAACCTTAAATATGGTAAAGAATATGTTCATAGTCATAACTATAATTTGGGACTTCTTCACTATTGTATTATTGGAGAAATTCTTAGAATATTTTAGAATTGAAGAGGTGTCTCCTCAAATGTCTATATTGGGAAATAAATTTCTTACCTACATGATTTTCTTCAGTGGCATGTTGTGGCAATGCATCCCTACTTCGTATTCTAATTTTTTCTTAATCCATATGTTTCTGAAATGTTTTATATAGAAGCATTTGAACTTGTTTTTTTGCCTCTTCCCATTAAACTAGTTATATCTTACTAAGACCCGGTGCATGGATTCATGTACCAGTGGGGTCCCTCAGCCTAGCCTGTGCCCTCTCATAATCCAGGACCCTTCGGGAGATGTCGGACTGCGGGGATCTAGCTGAAACCAGCAGTCCAACATCCCCCGAGGGATGTAGTAGTGCATGAAGCGGCAGGCAGCCGGGGAGAAGCCTGGGCCCGGGCCGGGCACCACGCTGCTCCCACTCATCCCGGCCCTGCTGTGCCTGCCGCCGATACCGCTCGGTAAGCTCACTGAGCAGCGCTCCCACTGTGGGAGCGCACTGACCACCAGGGGCAGCTACTGCATTGAGTGTCTGCCCCCTGGTGGTCGGTAGGCATCATAGCAGTAGGTCTACTGGTTGAATGGTTGAGTTGTCGCTTAGGCTTTAATATATATAGACTAGAGAGGCCCTATGCATGAAATCCATGCAAGGTCCTTGGCCCCGGCCCCCGCCCACCGCCACCATGTCCAGGGGCCTCTGCTGCCTCTGCCTCGGCCCCTGCCTGCTGCGGCTTTGTCCGGAAGTACATCTGGTCTGATTAGCATAGTATGCTTTTATTATTATAGATATGAAAAATGTACTGGGGGTATATGTCACAGGATACAGCTTTCAAAGCCTAAACTGCCCCATTTAAGAGTCAGTATTTCTAGAAATAATAACATTTTCTTATATGTATATGTTATGATTAAACATTAGTGTTCTGTGACCCCATCTTCCCTACCTTCAAAATTCCCAAATTGTTTTAAATTAATTCTCCTGTGGAAAATTTTAGTTATGTTGGATTACAAAAAAAATGTTTAGGACACATGAACTGTAAAGGTAAAAATGTATAAATCAAACTTCATAAAAGTAAAACTTGTACTCTGAAGATGCTGTTAAGAAAAGACAAGACATTATCTGGGAAAAAATATTTACAAGACAAATATTAGATAAGTGACTCTTCAGAATATTTAAAACTGACAATATCAAGTGCTGACAAGGATGCAGAGCAACAGGAACTCTGTACATTGGTGGTAGAAAGGCAAGATGTTACAGCCAACATAAACTTTTGTATGACCCAGTAATCTAAGAGAAATAAATGTGAAAAAGTCTGCACAAGGTCCTGTATGTGAATGTTTATAGCAGTCCTATATAATAAAAGCGTAGTATGCAAATTGCCCCCTTGACCGGAGTTCTTCAGGGAGTTCGAACAGGGAGCGGGCCGGCTGGGGGAAGGTCGCGGGAGAAGGAAAGGGAGTACCTGGCCAGCAGCCGGCAGCCGCTAGGGACCCTACCAATGCATGAATTTTACTGGGCCTCTAGTTATATTCATAAGTGCCCAAAACTGGACAGAGTACAAATGTCCCTCATCTGGGGAATGGATAAACAGATTTTGTTAACCCATACTATAACAGTAAAAAGGAACAAACTACTGACATACAAATCAACATGGATATTAACCTCAGAAGCATCTTGCTAAATAAGAGAAACCAGGCTTAGCCAGTTTCGCTCAGTGGATAGAGCGTCGGCCTGTGGACCGAAGGGTCTGGGTTCGATTCTGGTCAAGCGCACGTACCTCAGTTGCAGGCTTCTTCCGGGCCCGGGCACGTGCAGGAGGCAACCAATCGATGTATTTTTCTCACATTGATATTTATATTTTTCTCTGTCTTTCTCTCCAACTCTCTCTAAAAATCAATGGAAAAATATCCTCAAGTGAGGATTAAAACAAAAATAAATTAGACACACATACTATATGATTTCATTTATTTGGCATTCTGAAATAAAGTTATAGGAACAGAAAGATTAGTGATTGTGAGTAGAAAGGCCCATAAGGGATTTGACTACAAAGGAGCATTTAAAGAGAATTTTTGGGTGATGGAATTACTATATCTTCACTGTATTGAGGTTAAAAGACTATCAAAATTTATAACTATAGAGCTAAAAGTTATGAATTTTACTTTGTTAATTATATCATAATAAATCTAATTTTAAAAGGGAATAATTCTGCCCTGGCCTGTGTTTCTCAATGGTTAGAAAGTCGGCCCACACACCAAAGGGTTGTGGGTTCAATTCCTGGTCAAGGGCACATACCTGGGTTGCAGGTTCAATCCTTGACCCCCATGGGGAGACAACCATTCGATGTATCTCTCTCATGTGGATGTGTCTCTCTCCTCTTCCTTCCTCCCTTCTACTCTCTCTAAAAAAAAAAAAAAAAAAAAAATCAATGGGAAAATACCCTCAGGTGACGATTTACAAAAAAAAAAAAAGGAATAACTATAATTAGGTAAAGAAGATAGGCAGTGTGTCTAAAAACATGATATTGTTAAAAATTTAAAAGGAACCAGTCCACTAGCTTTATAGTATACTTATATAAAAATCAGAATAAGTCCTTTAAAATGCAAGAGTTTATAAAAAGTATAGATCAATTAAAATAACGACACAATAATAATTTGACAGTCATATCCAAGAGGGCATGTACATTTTTCTATTTTAATACTTGAAGAATATAATTTTAACTTATGAAGTTTACAAAGTTGAACTCTATATTAAAAAAACACACACACACAACAAGCTCCTGTCTTTTATTCAGAGGATATTAACAACAATGGTTTCTATTCCTTGATAAACATAAGGTGTTTTTGTTTTTATCTTTGTTAGATTATCTTCGTCAAAGTTATGGGCTATCTATGGACTTCAATTCGCCAAATGATTATAACAAATTGGTGCTTTCACTGTTATCTGGACTCCCAAATGAAGTGGATTTTGCTATTAATGTATGCACTCTTCTATCAAATGAAAGCAAACATGTCATGCAACTTGAAAAAGACCCTAAAATCATCACTTTATTACTTGCTAATGCTGGGGTGTTTGACGACAGTAAGTTTTAAGCCGAACACATTGAATGATCATTCTATAAAGGTGTTACAGATTTTGTTTTTAAGTTATTTAAGGAGAAAAGTACTTTTTATTAGTCAACATAATATTATTTGTTTTATTTAATGTATTATTTAAAATAATGAATGTTTGGATTTTTAAACAGTTTAGATCAGTGCATTTTAAAATGTGCTGCCTCAATAATCAACATAGGATTTATCAAGTATTTCATATCCTTTATACTTGTAATGTTTGCAGAGGTATAGGTTTTTATAAATCAAGTTTTTTATTTTCTGTGAAATTAATCTCTTACTAAATCTAGGTTTTCTTCAGACCAATTAGTTCAGTTCTCTACTTGTAGTGTAATAGTTTAATAGAGATTGAGAAAATATCTTTTGAAATATTTTCTTACTCGTAGTTTTCCTTTTTAAAATATCCATGTTAGTTGAATGTTATTGATACAAATATTTATTTGCTCCTCAACCCTCCTACCCCAACACCATTGTAATTTTTTTTCCATGAGTATATTCTATTAAAGGGTAAAGTATTCACATATAATGAAATTATTTTATCACATAGGAACTATATATATGGCACAATCGACACAGCCTGAGAATTTCTTATAATATTTTATAGATTCACAATTTTTTTAAATCTATAAATAGCAACATGTTTGCAAATTTGTTTCTTTTTCTGTGATTTGATTTGTGTCAAGTAGTATACTTTCAAACATAAATTTATAGGGATCATCTAAGTGGGATTCCTTAAAATTTGACTTGTACTTATTTTATATGAAGGCAATTTTGAAATTAGCTTAAACAATAGTGGGAATTAGTTTCTTACTTTCCCTGAAACTATTCTTATTCTTGGTTACATGGGGAAGGAACAAAGATCAGTACTTTTCAGTTTATATCATAATTTTTAAGATCTAAATTTGGTGATTTCCATCTCAATTTTATGTTCTTTGATTCCTAATATTTTCTTTATTTTTTAAATTTTATTTTTCAGTTACAGTTTGCATTCAATATTATTTTTAATTAGTTATTTTGGTATTTTAAAGATACCGTTCAGCATTTAATATTGAATGAAGTTCAAAATTGTTCCACATTTTTAGAAACAATATTCTCAAACCAGAATAATCTTTTTTGAAGTCTTATCATTTAATCACTGAATAAGGATTAAACATGTATATTTGATAGAAGTAATGTTAACAGTTTTGGTTCACTGAAGTATGGTATTTTTTAGACCCAGTTTATCTTACATTCTTTAAGCATTTTTATTTACCTAAAAGAATAAATTACTCAGTGTAGCAATCTAAAACATTAATAATTTAGAAAATGCAAATTTAAGAAAGTCAGAAGTTTAGCATTCCAGAGTACAGAGACTTTTTGAAGTCCCCATACTTAAAACACTGTTTTAACATTATGAAAGTGATTTATTTGAATTTGAGAATTATGGGTATATTTGATTTGGTTAGGCTTTTGAGAGGTTTTGATTTATTTTTTAGGGCATGGAATTTTAATTGAGAGATAAATATAATGCCACTTCCTTTGAAAATGTGGAATGTTGATACACTTTGTGTTTGAAGGCGTATAATAAAAGTAACAAAAAATTAATTTTCCATCTAATATTTGTTTCCATAATTTGAAATATTATTTCAAAAGAGATTATTATGTCTATCATTTACTATTAAACAGTTTTTAGTGAATAAGATATCTTAAAATGTGTTTTTACCGTTTTTCTACACCTACCTATTGTTAAGGAATTAAGTGATAAAAATAATTCCATGCTATTGAATATACATTTCTTTTAGCTTTAGGATCCTTTTCTACTGTATTTGGAGAAGAATGGAAGGAGAAGACTGATAGAGATTTTGTTAAGGTAATTTGAATACATTTTTTAAAATATTGAATCATTGTATTCATGTAGCCAAGGGCCAAGGGCCAGTATCTTGTATATACTACTTTATATACATGATACTACCTATACATTACTCTTTATCATTATACATAGAGATTCCTACTTAAAAGTTGTGATTAAGTTGCATAAAGTGCTTTTAGAATAGCTAATAAACAGAAATAAAGTTCTAATTCTATTAAACATTGATTTCTGAAAATGATAAATCTTTAACAAAACAGTAAATCTGAGGAAACCCAGGTTCTGAACAGCAGTGTGAGTAATTTCCTTATGGCTGTTTTTCAGTTTGTTTAATGACTCTTTAGCTGTGTCTAATATTCCACTTGACTCATCTGTTAAGTTTTATTTTAGTGATTGTTTTAATTTCTAGAAATTAATTCATTTTGTAATTTTCCAAAATAGCCCTTTAATGTTTTTAATAATTTTAATTTATGTATATTCAAAGTATATTAAAAAGACAAAATTCATTAATATCCTATCTAATAAAGAGGGAATATGCTAATTGACCATCACACCCTCACAAAGATGGCGGCACCCACAGCCAATAAGGAGGGAATATGCTAATTTACTGCCACGCCCTCAAAGATGGTGGTGCCTGCAGCCACAAGATGTCGGCACCCAGTCTCCTCAGCCCTGCCCGGGCCGGCCTTTGACGCAGGCAAGCCTCGGATGTCAGCTGCCCAGCTGCCCAGGGCCGGCCTGAGGCGTGGGCAAGCCTCATATGGCAGCTGCACACTGCCCAGGGCCGGCCTGAGGTGTAGGCAAGCCTTGGATGGCGGCTGCCCATCCGACGCCGAAGGTGCAGGCAAGCCTCGGATGGCGGCTGCCTGGCCTCCTGAGGCTCAGGTAACCAGGGCCGGCCGAGGCTTGCGCTGCCGGCACTGGCAGCAGCAGAGGTGTGATGGGGTCACCTGCCCCTGAGGGCTCCTGGACTGTGAGAGGGGGCAGGCTGGGCTGAGGGACCCCCTTCCCCCCTCCCCCCCCCCAGTGCATGAATTTTCATGCACCGGGCCTCTAGTATAAATATAATATGTAAATATAATATATGTTATATATAAATTGTAAATTATACACACACACAAAAACATGTGCATCTGATAATCCTGATATCCAAGCCTCTTGCAACTCTTTCTACTCACTGTCACTCAAAGATTATTCTTTTGTGTTTTATAACGTTGGTTTATAAATTTCAACAGACCTGTTTATGTGGGATATTTTTTTACAGATTAAACGGAGAGTTTATTTCTCCACTTCTGTATTGCATTTGCCAAAAAACTGAAAAGAAATACTGATCAGAATGACTTTATATTAGTTTCTTTAGTGGAGCTTTTCAAATAACTGATAGTAAAACAAAACCTATGGGGGTTCTAGAGCAGGCTAGTAGTGAAATATTTAGGGGACTGTTTTTAACTCAAACCTCAAGTGGAGACAATCTTTTTATCTCTTCTTTTGAGGTTACTAGACCTTCACATTTCTCACATGATACGAAGTTGCATTTCAAATTCCCCTCTTCACAAGCTGACACAAAGACCTGTTCTCACCCTACCCATTAAAAGCTAAGCCTCTTGGTTGTAGTTAGGCAGATAATTTTTTTTAACTCCAGATTATTGGTAATTAAGTGTAAGATGTTCAAAATATTTGTTTACATATTTACATATGCAATCACAAAGGAGAGTGGGGCTGTCAGTATAATCACTAATCACATGAAATCAGGAAGACACAAATAAGGATGATTAGATGATCATCTCTGTTGTACTTTTTCATTAATTTCTGCTGTTTATATTATTTTCGATATGCTATGTTCTTTGGGTTTAATTTGCTACACAATTTCTAACTTCTTAATCTGGTGTTTACATCATTGATTTTTGTTTTTATTTTTCTAATACATTTAAATTCATAAAATTTCCTATAAGCATGCATTTAACTTTATTCTTTCCATTTTAATATTTCATCTTTAATTCTGCTTAAAATATCTTCTAATTACCATTATGCTTTACTCTTTGGTACATGGATTAATTGAAGGGAATTTTCTTAATTTTCAAAAACATATGACTTCTTTAAAAAACAATTTTTATTGATTGTTAGAGAGAGAGGGAAGGAAAGGGAGAGCAAAACATCGATTAGCTGCCTTCTGCACGCCCCCAACTGGGGATGGAGCCCAAAACCAGGCATGTTCCCTGACTGGAAATCGAACCACCAACCCTTTAGTGCATGGGAGAATGCCCAACTAACTGAGCCACTTCGGTCAGGGTCATATGAAGTTTTTTTTTAGTTTCCTATTTCTTATTAATATCTAACTGAATTTCACTATAATTATAGCTTTCTAGTCTATTGTACATATTGTAAAGGATCTTTTTTTGCCTTTAAATCTACTTTTTTTTTTCTGTCTGATACCAGTATAACCATGTCTCCTTTCATTTGATAGGTGTTTATAGTTCATATTTCACTTTTAACCTTTCTTTTTATGTATGTGTGTGTGTGTGTGTGTGTTTTGATTTTTTTAAAAAAAACTTTATTATTTAAAGTATTACATATGTCTCCTTTTCCCCCCATTGACCTTTCCCTGCCTGCTCCCACCCCTAGCACAGGCCTTCACCTCCCTACTGTCTGTGTCCATTGGTTCTGCTTATATGCATGCATAAAAGTCCTTTGGTTGATCTCCCTCCCCTTCCCCTGGCCCACCCCTGTCTTCCCTCTGTTCCATGCTTCTATTACTTTGGGTCTCTTTTTGTTCATCAGTATGGAGTTTCCTCAAAAAATTAAAAATGGAACTCCCATTTGACCCAGTATTCTCACTTCTAGGAATATATCCCAAGAAATCAGAAACACCAATCAGAAAGAATATATGCACCCCTATGTTCATAGCAGCACAATTTACAATAGCTAAGATTTGGAAACAGCCTGAGTGCCCATCAGTAGATAAGTGGATTAAAAAACAGTGGTACATGCCGAAACCGGTTTGGCTCAGTGGAAAGAGCGTCGACTTGCGGACTGAAGGGTCCCGGGTTCGATTCCGGTCAAGGGCATGTACCTTGGTTGCGGGCACATCCCCAGTGGGAGGTGTGCAGGAGGTAGCTGATCGATGTTTCTCTCTCATCGATGTTTCTAGCTCTCTATCCCTCTCCCTTCCTCTCTGTAAAATATCAATAAAAAATATATATATTTAAGAAAAAACAAGAAAAAAAAACAGTGGTACATCTATGCAAGGGAATACTATTCTGCTGTAAAAAAGAAAGAACTCTTATCATTTTTTCAACAGCATGGGTGGGACCTAGAGAGCATCATGCCAAGCAAAATCAGCCAGTCGGAGAAAGATAAATATCACACGATCTCACTCATTTGTGAAATATAATGTTTTAATTGATTTTAAAGAGAAAGGAAGGGAGAGGGAGAGAGAGAGAGAAACCTCAATCGGATGCCTCCTGCACACGCCCTACTGGGGATAGAACCCACAACTGGGCATGTGCCCCCACCTGAAATTGAACCTGTGACCAATGAGCCACACCAGGTGGGCTCAACCTTTCTTATTCTTTAGATGACTCTTTGTAAAAAACATACTTCTCCAGTGTGAAAAAACTTGGTTTTTAAATTAGTATATTTATCCCATTTACCTTAAATGTAATTTTGATGTAATCGTATTATTATGTTTAAATTTACCATGTTTTGCATTGGTTTCTATACATTCTGCCTGTTCAGTTTTTTTGGGTTTTTCCTTCTTACCTTTTTCACCAATTTATTTGAATGAATATTGTATGAGTATGGTTTATTAATTAATTTTCCATCCTCTTAGTTTGGTATTTTTACACTTATTCTGTTCTCTCATTGATTGCGCTAGAGATTATAGTTTTAATTCTTACTGATTTAGTAAACTAGTACTTTTACTACTGTACACTTCTTAAATAATTCAGGGACAGTAAAATGACTCCATTTTCATTTACTCACTTTGATTTACATACTACTTTTTTATGTATTACTTTGCTCTTTTTCAGGTTTCTTAAAATAGAATCTTAGACCATTGGTTTTAAACTTTTCTTGTCTAATATCAGCATATAAAGCTATAAATTCTCTCTACAAACTGCTTTAGCTCTGTCCCAAAAATTTTATGTTGACTTTTTATTTTCATTTAAATCAAGATACTATTTTATTTCCATTGTGATTTTTGTCTTTGATTGATAGGTTATATAGATGTATTCTGTTTAATTTCTGACTGTTCATTTTCAAAATAGCTTTCACTGTCATTATTATTACTGATTTTTTTAATCACATTCCATTACTGTCAGAGAACATATTCTATATGTTTTTAGATCTTTTAAACTTAACAAGACTTGTTTTAGGGTTCAGTATGTGGTCTTCCTTGGTGAATGTTTCGTGCAACTTCAAAAGAGTGTGTGTTCTATTGTTGGATGTAGTATTTATTGATATCAATTAAATCAAGGTTGTTTACAGCGTTGTTCAAGAGTTCTCTATTATTACTTTTCTATGTAATTATTCTATGATTTCTTGAGAGATGAGTATTGAAATTATCAACTATAATTATGAATATTTACATCCCCTTTCAGTTGTTATTTTTGGTTTTATGTATTTTGAACCTCTGTTATTAGTTGCATATACATATAGGATTGTTATATTTTCTTGATGATTCAGCTTTTATTTATCCATTGTCATTTAAAATTTCATGTTTGATATCTTTTTTTTTTTGGTAAAGATTTATAAATTTATTAGGTCATCTGCAAACCAGATGGGCTGAGCCCAAAAATGGGACCAGCCTCAGGTTTGATATCTTTCTTTGAATTTCCTGTGGCCCTGTTTTTCTTGGTTATTGAACGTTGTCTCTTTTCTTCATATTCCTAGTTCTTTTTTTTATTGTTACTAAACATTTTTTAATCATGAGCGTTTTGGTTTTCTTTTTGCTGGGGATCCTTTTGGTGGTGGACTTTCTCTCAGACTAGTGACTTTAACTGCAAAAGAACCTATTTCCCAAAGTAAAATACAATTATATTGAAACATACATACGAGAAGTTTTAGAAATAAAAAGTGAACTAATAGCCCATGTACTTCGTTGAGTACAGAAATAAGATAATGCAGTTAAATGGCATAGACAAGTTGAAGTTGAAATTCATTTTGTATAGACATATCAGTATAAAAGCATTTGTTTCTTAGCCTGAAAAAGAACATTAAACAAGAGATTTTGACTCATCTCCTCTCACATAGGATTAAAAAAAAAGTTTGTAGATACAGAACACTGGAAAGCAACTTCAATATCTGGGTTACCAATTCAGGAACACATAACTTCACCACTTGCTGTTTAATTTCCTTCTAGATATTGATTTACTCAGTAACTGTGTCTCAGGAGTGTCTATAAACCGGAATACAGTGATTATGTGCAATTTACTAGTGGGATTAATGACTATTATAATTTTAATGAGCATGAACACTTTCTGTATATTTTTCATAGCTGTAAAGTGATCTGAAAATATCCTTTCTAAAGAAGAGTAATATGCAAATTGACCGTACCTCTGCTATACCCACAAGCCATGCCCACCAGCCAATCAGGAGTGAATATGCAAATAAACCCAACCAAGATGGCTACCGCCACAGAGAGCAGGAGGGAGGCTTGGGTTTCCCCGGCAATGGAGGAAGCCAAGCTTTCCCCCTGCCCTTGCCGGCCTAGGCCTCCATTCAAGGCTACAAAGTTTCAATGATAGAAGATAAATAAACCCAAACAGAAATGGCGGCAGCCACGGAGCTGGAAAGAGCAGGAGGCTAGGGTTGTCCGCGGCGATGGAGGAAGCCAAGCTGCAACCCTGGCTGGCCCAGGCCTCTGCTTAAGGCTACAAAGTTTCAATTATAGAAGATACATAAATCCCAACAGAAATGGCTGCCACCTTGGAGCAAGCAGAAGGCTTGGCTCCACTCCAGGCTACAAAGTTTCAATTGTAGAAGATAAATAAACCCCAGATACCAGGGCCTCCACTTGGGTAGCCAGGGGGCATGGTCAGCCTGCAAACCACCACAGGCCCCTCGCCCAGGCCGCCCCACGCCCCAAGGGAACCCCCACACTCATCCGGGACACCCTTCAGGGCAAACCAGCTGGCTCCCACCTGTGCAACAGGCCTCTATCCTATCTAATAAAAGAGTAATATGCAGATTGACCATCACTCCAACACACAAGATGGCTGCCCCCATGTGGTCAAAGATCCTGACCCCATGTGGACACAAGATGGCCACCACAAGATGGCCAGCAAGGAAGGGCAGTTGGGAGGGACCAGGCCTGCAAGGGAGGGCAGTTGTGGGCGATCAGGCCAGCAGGGGAGGGTAGTTGGGAGGGACCAGGCCTGCAAGGGAGGGCAGTTGGGGGGGACCCAGGCCTGCAGAGGAGAGCAGTTGGGGGGGACCAGGCTTGCAGGGGAGGGCAGTTAGGGGCAAACATGCTGGCAGGGGAGTAGTTAGGCATCAATCAGGCTGGCGGGAGTGGTTAGGGGGTGAGTAGGCTGGCAGGCAGAAGTGGTTAGGGGCAATCAGGAAGGCAGGCAGGCGAGCAGTTGAGAGCCAGCAGTCCTGAATTGTGATAGGGATGTCCGACTGCCTGTTTAGGCCCGATCCCAGTAGGATAGGGCTTAAATGGGCAGTCGGACATCCCTCACGGGGTTCCAGATTGGAGAGGGTGCAGGCTGGGCTGAGGGATGACACCCCCCCTCCCCCCGTGCACGAATTTTGTGCACCGGGCCTCTAGTCTGATTCATATTGTTGACAATGTCACAGATACTGCTAATATTACTGTGGTTTGTCTAACATTCAGAGTTGAAGAAAATGCTAAGGAACTGCTAAATTTTAGTTAGAGGTTGTGACCATGTCATTTTTCCCACTCATTCAGGTTCATATATGCCCTAATTTCTTTCACAGACTTTTTAAGGATCTGTGGATCCCAAGCTAAGAACCCCTGGTTCAGAATGATACTGTATTGTATAAGTTCCTTAACTATAGAATATCAAGCATTTATGTTAATGAATTAAATACACAGAATATAGTGATACCTATATGAACCAAAAAAAAGTTTTATCATATGTGTGACTACTTTTAAAATAATAGAATAGTTTTTTTAAATTGTCAGAATTATGCATAATAATTTCTCATTATAGTTTTGGAAAGACATTGTTGATGATAATGAAGTCCGTGACCTTATTTCTGACAGAAACAAGTCTCATGGTAAGTCAGTAAGAAAAAATTTCAAGTAACTTTGAAATATCAACAATAACAAATGAAATATTAATGAGTATAATATATATTTTCTGTTGTAGAAGGTACATCAGGAGAATGGATTTGGGAGTCTTTATTTCATCCACCTCGAAAGCTGGGCATTAATGATATTGAAGGACAGCGGGTACTTCAGATTGCAGTGATTTTGCGAAACCTTTCTTTTGAGGAGGGAAATGTTAAGCTCTTGGCAGCTAATCGTACCTGTCTTCGTTTCTTATTACTTTCTGCACATAGTCATTTTATTTCTCTAAGGCAATTAGGCCTTGACACATTAGGAAATATTGCAGCTGAGGTAAGCATGTGACAGTAACTTGAAACAGTTTTAATAGTGACAATGTTTACTTCAAATTTTCAAGATGTGGCATTATTATATTTGCCATATTTATAGAGTATTCAATGCTTACATATAGTTTTTGCCTAAAATGGTATTGTAGAAGTATCACACACTTTTATGGGTAAAAGAAATATTTGAAATGATGCTCCAAATGTAGTGGTGGCTGTGCTCATAGTAATTACATTTTTTAAAGTTACGCAATATTATTCTATTCATTTTTATTAAATGTGAAATATACTACATTGGAAGAGACCTACCTCAATAATAGTGTCCTTTCTTATTCCAGCTTTTATTGGACCCTGTTGATTTCAAAACTACTCATCTGATGTTTCATACCGTTACAAAATGCCTAATGTCAAGGGATAGATTTTTAAAGATGAGGGGTAAGTGCCCAAACTTTTTATCATCTGTTAAAAAACAAATACTAGTATAGCCCTGGTCCGGTGACTCAGTGGGTTGGGTTGCTGTCCCCTACACCAAAAGGTTTTGGGTTTGATCCTCAGTTGGGCATGTACAAGAACCAGTATTCGATAGATATATCTCACATCGATGTTCCTCCCGCCCCCCCCCCCAACCCCCCCGCCTAAGATCAATTAAAATAATTTTAAAAATACATTCTCGGATGAGGATTGAAAAAAACCAAATACATTTTTTATGTGTATGCTTTACAGGCATGGAAATTTTGGGAAATCTTTGCAAAGCAGAAGATAATGGTGTTTTGATTTGTGAATATGTCGATCAGGACTCATACAGAGAGATCATTTGTCATCTCACTTTACCTGATGTACTGCTCGTAATCTCAACACTCGAGGTGCTATATATGCTCACAGAAATGGGAGATGTAGCTTGCACAAAAATTGCAAAAGTAGAAAAGAGCATAGGTAAGACTAAACCAAAGAAACATGTAAGTTTTTTTTTTTTTTTAATTGAGATGAAAATACGTAATGTGCTATATGAAATCACAATTGATATTTGGGGTTTACTGTTTATTTTGAGGAGTCATTATCCTTTCAGACACATTTGTTTGTAATATTCTCTCTGCTTACTAGATGAGCAAGAAACTTCTATCATAATAGAGTCCAGGATGTATGTGACTAGTAATCCCTATTCCTTCTCTTTTTTCTGTTACTTTACTAGTATATGAAATTTGAAATCAACAGAACTGCTATATTTGACTCTCTGGGCAATAGGTCTTTCTAGTTCAGATGGTCAGCTGTTACTATTAAACAACTAAAGCTGAATGAAACAAGCTTCTTTCTGTTCCTAGAAGTTGCTGGTAGTGGTCCTATCCTTAAAACCAGTGAACTCACCTCCATGGTGGGTTGTGAGTGTTAAATATACTTACTAAAGTATGTCATGTAAACATTTTACTCAGTGATTCAAATGATTTCTTTCTTTTATATAAATTCTAAAATCAGTTAATAAAGATTTGGAATGAAAAGTATTATTTTGGAGAAATTGTGTCACTTTCCATATAAGTAGTTCCTGAGTCTGGCTACACATCAGAATCACTTGGGAAGCTCCTTAAAAAAGAAACCTAACCCCCAATTCAGAGCTACTAAATCATTCTTTAGAGGTGGAGCCTAAAATCTTTTTTTAAAGATCCACAGATAATTCTAATGTACAACAATTTATAGAATGGATTTGAGAAGTAGTATTTTGTACAGCATGTGGTTTTAAGCAGTATGATTTTAAAATAATATTATTGATTGATAATTATTGTTTTTTTAATTTATTTTAGACATGTTAGTATGTCTGGTTTCTATGGATATTCAAATGTTTGGCCCTGATGCACTAGCTGCAGTAAAACTCGTTGAACATCCAAGTTCCAGTCATCAAGTTTTATCTGAAATTAGGACACAAGCTGTAGAGCAAGTTCAAACCCAGATCCATGTAGCATCTGCCCCAGGTTAGTGTTTTTACATATTCCTTTTTCAGTGTGGTTATTGGTGTGTAAGATTTAATACTAAAGATAATTTTAGATGTGCACTTCGGGGAACTGAGATTTTCTAGTAGAGTAGGCTAAAGGAGAACTTGAGTATGTACTTTAATTTTTTAGTTATACATTTCAGGAGCAGTATAATATAATAATATAATAGAGAGATGAATTTAAGTGGCATTTTGAGTAGAGTTAAGGATTAGATTCACAATTGTGAGAGCAATAAGAAGTGCTGCAAGTGGGCTTCGTGTGATTTTGGTCATTGGAAATTGATAAGCCAGGAATAGGTTAATCATCTACACTAATAAAAGAGAAACATGCAAATTAACCATCACTCCGCTACGCCCACCACCCAATCAGGAGGGAATATGCAAATTAGGAGGAGAAAAATGGCGGCTGCCCAGCTGCTCCAGGCGCAGAGTGGCTAGGCGGGGCAGGATGCCTGCTATGAGAGGGAGGGTGGGGGGCAGGCGAGGGGATCTATGGGAGCGGCACTCCAGCCCCGCAGCAAAGACGAAGATGGCATGCTCTGGCTGGAGTCTGCAGCAAAGACAAAGACGGCAGATTCTGGCCGGAGTCTGCAGCAAAGCAGTGAAGATGAAGATGGCAGGCTCCGGCCAGAGTCTGTAGCAACGATGGCAGACTGCAGCCAGAGTCTGCAGCCAAGACGAAGGCGGCAGACTCCGGCCTGAGCGAAGGCCTAGGTCCCAGGTGCCGGAGGAAAACAGGTGCTGGAAGCCAAGGGAAGGAAGGCCTATTACACGAATCTCTTCATGCAACGGGCCTCTAGTATATTATAATTTTCTCAGGTGGTCATCAGAATACATCAGGACAATACCCCCCTAATACTTCTAAATCTTGGCCCAAACACCACAGAACCAGTGCCTAGGATCACTCACATGTGCATATGTACACAAACACATGTACAAGCATGTATACTCGCATTCTGTACCCTTTTGAGAGTCCCTTGGGTAAATTCTGTTTAACTCAAATATCTTTCATTAAAATTCAGACCTCTCTAATAACCAATATTCTCCTTGGACTTTTTTCTTCTGCTTGAGTCATTATATTTTACCACTTTCAGCCTTTTTGTAGAGTGTTCTCTCCACCTTCATTTGTCCTATCAGAAACAATCCATCTTTCACTTTACCTGCTCTCCCACCTCTCACTATTCCCAAGACATTTCTCTTTCCTTGTATTTTGTTTTTAATGGAGGGTGCTCATTTTTTCAGTTGATCTTACCTCTCACTTTGCAGGTAGTATGCATGCTGTGTGGCATAAATTTCTTCAAATTTCTTAATCCTTCACTTACAAGCTTATTGTCATCTGAACTTTATTCTCCTTCAGCTTCCCCTTGTCATAGGAAGAGATGTTAACTTCTTCTGAAGCTGTGCTCTAAATACCAGTCTTTCCCATTTTCTCATTCTTATGTCTTAACCTCTTTCTTTTTACCTGCGTCTTCCTATCAGACTAGAAATACATTGAGATCTTTCTCAACCTCCTCCTATACTACCCTTAAAATCAAAATCTCATTATTCTTAATCTTTAACTACAACATTCATTTAATCACCAAATCTTGTCGAGTCTCCTAAATACCTGGACCTCTTCAATTGCCAGTGCTATGACTCAGTTCAGACTCTAATAATACCTCTCCAGCCATCTTGTTCCCCTTTTATTTAATCGTGGTCCCAATCTCTATTTTATTATGATAGAATCAAAATTATATACTGTATTTATTCAAAGTATGTAATATGTCACATATTTCATTGATTTCCATTATGTTCTTCAGAAGTATATGGTAGAGTTGTATCACATGTGCATGTAACTTGAATTCAACCAACAGACTGGACAAATAACAGAAGGCATGAAAAAAAAAGGTAGTTTTGACTACTAATCTGTTCAATGAGCTTTCACCCACAGGCAATAGATGTTAAATAGGTAGTGCATATTGGTGAGTCAGGGGTCAGAATATTAATGGTTTCTCAACCTTTAAAAAGAAATGAGCCCTAACCGGTTTGGCTCAGTGGATAGAGCGTCAGCCTGTGGACTGAAGGGTCCCAGGTTCGATTCCGGTCAAGGGCATGTACCTTGGTTGCGGGCACATC
Source organism: Plecotus auritus (assembly GCF_963455305.1). Lineage (NCBI taxonomy): Eukaryota > Metazoa > Chordata > Mammalia > Chiroptera > Vespertilionidae > Plecotus > Plecotus auritus. Next base: position 179,999,334 of record NC_137772.1, on the reverse strand, counting down.
CCCAGTAGGGGTTGTGCAGGAGGCAGCTGATCGATGTTTCTTCTCTCTCATCGATGTTTCTAACTCTCTATCCCTCTCCCTTCCTCTCTTTAAAAAGTTAATAAAATATACTTTAAAAAAAAGAAATGAAACAGTTCATATTGCCATTTAAATAAGTGGTGGAGGTCTACATTTATCCTCAAAGAAACTTAAAGATTAAATTAATTGAGGGCCATGGAGAAACTGCCCAAGAAAGGAATTAATAAATTACCAGTGATACACTGAGTCATAATGGGCTATTTGAAAAATATTCAAGGGTATTTTCGATGAATGCTGCTATTTTTTGCCTTGTCACTAACCTGTGACCTTAATGAACTCACTAAGATTTGGTCCTCATTTGATAAATGGACGAAATTAAACATTGAGTTTGTGGCTTGTTTATTTATGTAGTCATTCATTTATAGAAGGTGTGAATAGGTCTAAGGACTAAAAGAGTTCATTTTTGACCTAGTGAGCATTTTATTACTTGCTCATTATGAATGACAGCTTTTTAATTATTTGATTAGTTACCATTTTTAGTTTTGTGCACATCCTTCACCTCTGCCCCCCTAGTTTAATACTGCTTTTTTAGGGAATGGTCATCTTCAAACTTTTCCCTCAATTTCTCTCATCACTATGAAAAGTTAAGTAATCTTTCACCCATTTTTAGGTTGACATCTAAATTTCTTCACCATAGTTTAAATAGTTGTAAATAATATGTCTTTTATGTATATTAAATTGACATTTTAAAATAAAAATTAAATGCTTTGTTTATTCAGTGAAATCTTGTATTGTCATCAATTTTAAAAAAACAAAACACAACTCTTACTATCAGAAATTATATGATGTCCCTCGTACTCCTTGAACTCATACCCATCACCCTATCAATACTTCTCAGCTATAAATGTAGACAGTGTAAATTTTTCAATTTTCTGTTACTTTATTAAACTCTTTAAAATTTTATTATTACAAGTTTTAGTAATATATAGTGCATCAAACAACAGTAAATACATTATGAATTTTTATAAATAATTATTAAATAAAAAGTAAAATTATTGGAAGTGCATTTATTAATGAGATGGACAATACTTTTTTCCCTAGTTCTCTGGAAAGTATTACTCCAGTCTGTCTAGGAATGAATATTTTGAGTTCAGCATCTATTTTATCTCTGTTTTTTCTTTTTATAGATGTAAGTTGGAAACCTAGTTCATGTTAGTAGATGAAGGCAGAACTTAAAATTCTTTGAATTTCTTCAGAATTATTGAAAATTATTAAAATTATATTTAAGATCTTCTGACAACTTTAGTTCTCCTCTGAGTTTGTTGAAATCAAAGAATTAACAATACTTGATTCACAAAAGTATTTGTTGTTCAGTCATTAGAGACATTTATTTTTGTTTATTGAAAATATATCAAAAAGATTTAAGATATAACTGTGAATTATACTTGCTACTCTTTTATTTAGATGTTCCTTGTTTAACCTAATATATTCAAGAAGTGTTAGCACAGCGGTCTCAACTTAAGTGTAAATTATCTGGTGGGCTTAAATGGTGATTTTTAAGCTCCATACCCTGAGTTTTTTATTTAGGTGAACCTGAGAATTTTCATTTCTAACAAGTTCCCATGAGATGCTGATGCTACTGGTGAGGAGACTACACTTTGATAACCACTGAGTTAGGAAGTTTAAAATATTGTTCATTTCAAGGCCAATATACAATGTTTTTTGATAAAGTGCTTTTACCATGTGCTTTGAATACATTTTATTAAAACCTTGGTTTGGCACTGCAAATTTACCTCAATCGATTATGAAAAATGTCTGCCACATAACCTACCCAATAAAGATAGTGTTTATTATTAAAGGTATGCTTACTTTTTGTTACTTAGAAATAAGTCCACTGTTTCTCAAACCAAGTAAGTATATGTTACTATATATTCCTACCTTCCTTACTTTAAAATTCTGTGGTAGTTGAAGTTGCCATGAGATTATCATATGAATGAAATAAGATGCCACCTTCTTCAGTATTTCTTTAAAATATTCTCTGTGCTTTTACTTACACAAGATTCTGCCTCAGAAGTTTTACATTCTTTGACAGTAGTTGAGGGATAGAGGAGGAAAAGACATTAAGCAAAATTGTCATCACTCTATAATATAGTTGAATTCAGAACACACCAAAGGGCTGAAATACCCAATTTCTAATGCCCAACATTGCCCTTAACTATCTGTCTTCTATCTATATAACAGAGGAATATGCAAATTAGCCGGGATGCTGTAACATCATGACCGAACAGCAGGGACCTGAGGCTGCATGGCGCCTGGCCAGGGCAAGGGACCTCAGGCTGCGCCCCCTGCCCAGCAGGGCTTGACAGGGGACCTCAGGCCACACGCCCCGGTGCCAGGCCGGGAGACCTCAGACCGCCTCCCCCTCCACCACCACTACTGGGCTGGGAGACCTCAGGCTGCACCCCTCGCCCAGCAGGGTTTGATGGGGGACCTCATTCCGTGCCCCCCGCCCCAGCGCCGGGCCAGGGGACTTGAGGCTGCGCCCCCTGCCTGGCGGGCTTGATAGGGGACCTGAGACTGCACCCCCCATCTGGCACCGGCCGGGGACCTGAGGGTGTGCCCCCTGCCTGGAGGGGCTTGATGGGGGTGGGGCCAGCCGGGTCTGGGTCTCCTGCGTTTTCGAAGTGCGTGCGGATGGTGGGCGGGGACTTGACTCTAGGTCCTGCAGCATGCCCTAGGCTCGTTTTATTAATTTTCTTTCATCTCTGACATTTCTATTATAGAGAAAGGGCAAATAGCAATATTAAAATATTTCCTCTAATTCCCTTTTAATATGCACGAATTTCGTGCACCGGGCCACTAGTCCTATATAATAATAGCCTAATATGCAAATCAACCAAACGGTGGAATGACCGGTTGCTATGATGCGCACTGACCACCGGGGGGCAGACACTCAACGGATGAGCTGCCCTCAGGCCAGCCAAGGCGGGTGCCAGTGGGGCCCCCGCCGTCCCCACTCCCCACCTCCCCCCCCCTCGCCCCGATCACTCCACCAGTTGCCCCACAGATTGGCCGTGATTGCCAGCCTAGGGACCCTACCCATGCATGGGCCTCTAGTAATAAATAAAACACTGGGATAGACAGAAAGCCCTACCATAATACCTCAGTTAAAAGCAGCAGGCTTTGTGAACATTAATGTTTCTAATTCTCCCTTTGGTGTTCCAGAGGTTTTTAAATAATAATAATAATAACAACAACAGCTAACATTTATAGTACTTACTATGTGCTAGGCATTGTTTCAGTGGCTCACATATAAACTCTAATTCTCTTGACCTATGAAGTCAATATACTATTTCTTTTTCCCATTTCAAAGACAGAGAGGTCAAGTAATTTGCCTATAGTTACACAGCTAGTGCTGAGTGATGGAACTCTAGAGCCAGCCTCTCTAGCCCCAGAGTCACACATTAACTATAATCCTGCAGTATTATTAAGAATGGGTGAGATTTAAAACTTTCTGTTCCAAAGTTGGAGAAGAGCAGTTATCGAAGAGGAGGTGATGTGTTCAGGCAACACAGTTTTAGGAAAGAATATATACAAAAGTTGAGTATCTGGAAATGGATTCCTTTTAAAGTATAAGTTCCTTACTGCCCTGGCCTGGAGGCTTGGCTGGTTAGAGTATTGTCCCGGTGTGCCTGGGTTGTGCCTTCAGTCCCAGTCAGGACATGTGCAAGGGGCAGCCAATGGATGCATGGATAGGTGGAGCAGTCTGCCCCCTCACCCCCGCCCCCAAACCTCACTCCTCTAAAATCAATAAAGAAAAAAATTTGCAAAAAAAAAAAATAAACTTTTAACGTATAAGCACCTTTGTATCCTTTGAAAGGTCTTCAGGTATCCTGAGGAAAATGCTTCTCAGTTTGTAGCCACTTTCATAGTAATTTTGTTTCCAGATTATATTCTTAATTTAACTGTGGCTGCATCATTCTTCCTTAATTATGTTTGTAAAGTTTCTTATACTACTAACATAATTTTTAATGTTTCATGCAATTGTTAATTGATTCAGTATATTTTAGTCTAAGTAGGGTATACTCTCATGTACAGTTGGTTAAGAAAAAGGAAGCTTTCTACATAGGTTCATGCCTAGAAAGGTATTTTCTGTAACAGTGTTTTCAAGTTAGAAGGAGAAGAAAAGACAAGCTGAGGTTGCACCAGGAAAGTAATTTTGGTTCTAATTATGTTCTATTAAGAAGCAGCAGCCTTAAGATCCAGTAATTCCACTTCTGGGAATTTATCCAATGAAACCCAAAACATGAATTCAAAAGAATGTATGTACCCTTGTGTTCATTGCAGCATTATTTACAATAGCCGATATTTGGAAGCAGCCCAAGTGCCCATCAGTAGATGAGAAGATAAAAAAGTTGTGGTACATCTACATAATGGAGTACTATTCTGCCGTTAAAAGGAATAAAATTTTACCTTTTGTGACAGCCTAGATGGATCTGGAGAACATTATGCTAAGTGAAATAGCCAGTCAGAGAAAGACAAGTACCGTATGATTTTATGCATATGTGGAATTTAATGAACAAACAGAACTTCCAAGCAAAATAGAGACAGGCTAATAGGTAAAGAGCAGGCAGACAGCTGGGGGGAAAAGGGGATTGAGCAAAAAAGAAAAGAAAGAGAGAACTCATGGACATGGACAGTAAAGTGATTGGGGGTTGGAGGGGGATGGGTGGAAGTAGAAGAGGGCATAGAGGGGATAAAAGGTGATGGAAATATTTTAATTTTTTAAAAGAAGAAGCATATTGTCCTGGTGCTGTAGCTCAGTTGGTTAGAGCATTGTCCCCATACACCACCATTTTGGGTTTGCTTGGGGCACATACAAGAATCAACCAATGAATGCATAAATAAGTGGAGCAACAAATCTCTCTCCTCTCCTCTCCTCTCCTCTCCTCTCCTCTCCTCTCCTCTCCTCTCCTCTCCTCTCCTCTCCTCCCCTCCCCTCCCCTCCCCTCCCCTCCCCTCCCCTCCCCTCCCCTCCCCTCCCCTCTCTCTCTCTCTCTCTCTCTCCAATCAGTCCATAAAAAAAAAGAAGCAGCATATCACAGTATGAACTCTGAAATGTAATAAACCTCGATTCAAATCCACCACTCCTAAAAGAAAGCTTTTCATCTACACCAGTTTTGCTGTTTTCCATCATGTGTTCCTTTTGTGAACTTAGTCTCTGAGCTTTAATTTTTTCAATCTGCAAAATGGGGATAATTAAATTTAGATGTATGCATAATAGTGAAACAAATAATGTAAGTGGTTTAATGCAGAGTGAATGTTCACTAAATGACTGCTATTAGCTGCTATTCCAATGTGGGGAGGCAGGGCTGATCAAACAAAGGCCAGAATTGCTTTCAATCATTCACAGATTGGCTGTGCTATGGAGCGCCTCTACTTCCAGCAACTTAGAAATGCGTTTGTTCTGTTTGAGGATTCTGAGAAGTTTTGCTAAAATGTCACTTGCCAAAAAGTGGGTTCATTTTATAAGTTTAAAAATTATAAAATCATGCTGAATCAGTGGTGAAATGGTATAATATAAATAGTTCATATAAATAATATTATATATAACATGTTTATATTAACTCATTTTTAATGTTTTTATTATTTCCTTTGTTATATAGCATAGCATTTCAGCTTTAAGTTCATCTTATCTCAGAAATTTCATATATGCCACTAATAGAGTCAATATTCATCTTTTAAATTGAGAAGAGATGTAATTTCTGATACAACCTCCTTCTGTAACTAAAGTGAGAGGTGCTTATTTACTGATAAGCTGAGCTTTGTGACTTTGGGCTAGGTATTGTAATCACTTTGAGTCTCAGTTTCCTTATCGGTACCCATCTCACAAAAGAATTAAAGATAATGTATGTAAAGTATTTAACCTAGTGCCTGACCCATGGGAGAAAGCTCATATTAACGATATAATCCATATTATTGTTATTATTTGAATGATGGTAAAGTTTAAAAAGTAGTTCATATAAATGAAGCATCTGAGACAGTGCTTGGTATAATATATGCTTCATTATAAGTTTCTTTCTTAAATTTTTACATTTTCATTATGTTTTTATACCTTTTTAAAAGGTATTCATTGTGAATATTAATTGCTTCAGTATCCATGAACTAAATATGGCATATAATGACTAAATTTTTAAAAATGATGTAAATGTATTTTTTTTCTTTAGCTTCCAGAGCAGTTGTAGCACAGCATGTTGCTCCACCTCCAGGAATAGTGGAAATAGATAGTGAGAAGTTTGCTTGTCAGTGGTAAGTGGTTTCTTTCTACTAAGGCTTTATCTTTGGGAAGAATAAAGCAAAAGAAAAAAGGAAATGTGTTTCAGCAGTCATCCTTTTCAGTTAAAATAGAATATCATTTATACGAAGAATGGACAATGTAAAACCACTTCACCTATATTTTGGAATTATTTGAAAGAAAAATATCAGAATCTTCAGAATTATAATAGTCTTTGACTAGAATTTTATTAAATTGCACTACCTAATTTCAGAGTATAATTTGTGTTAAAAAGTTATCTTTGACTTTGTAGAAAATAAAGTTTGTCAGATTGTAGAATTTGTTTTTCTTAAATTAAGGTTTTATTAAACTAAATTGGACTGACATTAAGAAAATAAAACCAAATTTTGTTAAGTGTCTCATCTTTTTCATCAAAAGCAAAACTTCTTATTCATTGCTAGTTAATTTTTTCTTTTTGTGAGTAAGGGGAAACTAATCAAATGATAGACTAGCCAGTTTGTCTGTATTGAAATGAGCAACTTTGAAAATAATATTTTCTTGTGACGATTGAGTAGTTCTATCTCAGCCATTTTCTGAAGGGAAAAAAAAAGTTCGATTTCATTTTGTCTTGGATAGTTGCCTCTACATTATTTATGAATTTTACCTTAAATTACTTAGAAGATTAACAGATTGAAATGAAGATTATTTTCCTGTGAAGTATTACTTTTAAAACTTTCTTTCCTTGATCCCTTTCTCTATTCTCCAACATTATTTGTTTCCCATTCCATACTCTGTCACTCTATGTTCCATATTTTTGGTGCTTTCATATCTTTGTTCCTATGACAATTTTCTCTAGACTTCTCTACTTAAATCAGGTTAATGGTTTTAAATATCTCTAATTATTTGCTTTCCCCATGTTCTATATAGTTATACCATGACCCTTTATACTTGATGAATCTCTTCCAATAATGTTTGGAAATGTTTATCTCCTACATTGAAACCAAAAAAAGTTTTTTGTGTCTAGTTGTTTTGAAAACTCTGTACTCAAAGGTTTATGAAAGTTGAAAAAAGTATGTACCACATCCACTATAAAATGTGTGGTGTTAGGTATAAATTTGTGCAACTGAGATTTATAAACTTATAAATCTCAGTTGCACATTGCTGCCACTTCTGGGGGGAGGAGGAGAGACTCATTTTACTATTATTTTATTATACTTATTATTTATTTGATGCAGTTTACAAGAAACAGTTGTAAGTTGGCCTGTTACATGTATAAGTCCTAGAAAGAGTCCTATAAGGGTAACTAGGCCTCCAATCCTAACTTGTAGGTGGAAATCGCTTTATGAAAAAGAAAAACTGAAGTTTGAAATAATCTATAAGAATAGATTTTTCTGAAGTGGGGAATGAGAGTGTATAGCAAAGCTCATAATTGGGAACTTCTGTTATATTTTGATTATTACAAGACAGGGACCAGAGTACATATTCACTAAATAAAACTATTTGTTGCAGAATATTTGTTGTCAATAGACCAAATCTGTTCTTGCTGGAATATGAACACAGTTTTTATTTTGTTGTTAATGATGTTTTACACTAAAATAAGTATGATTAAATAGTTAATCTCTTTATTTGATTTAGTCTGTCTAAAAGCTAGCATGTATTTTTGCTAATAATATATGAAGCAGTAAAATTTGACTAGGCATAATTATTAGTTTATAATACATTGCCTTCAAATGGTTGTAGCATACTTAAATATAGAGTCTCCTATAGTGTATTGCATAATGCAATTTATTTTTCTCCTCTTTTAGGCTAAATGCTCATTTTGAAGTAAATCCAGATTGTTCTGTCTCTCGAGCAGAAATGTATTCTGAGTACCTCTCAACTTGCAGTAAATTAGCTCGTGGTGGAATCCTAACATCAACTGGATTTTATAAATGTCTTAGGTAGGATACATAGTTCTTAACTTTAAGTAAAGTTAATTTACATCACTTACAACTCTTCTTGTTCTTGAGAAAATACCATATATATATATAGTTTTAAATATCTCTACTACTTAAAATTCCATATGGTTAGGTTGTAGTATGGTGGAAGTTTAAATACAGGGGAATTTTGGACATCACATCTGGTGTTTATATTTGAACATTATGAGGTTTATCAAAGAAAGAGAAGGAAGAAATTAACTTTGTTTTTTTTCTGCCTACTTTTATATGTTAAAGACATGACTTTTTCCCTTTTTAATCTTGAATAAGATATAACTAACACTCTTCAAATATTAAGGTTCTTTGACATTTTACAAAATTCATAAAATAGGCATTGCCTAGATGCAGCTTTTTTGTTAATTATATATTCAGTAGAACTGTTTAAAACCCAACAATGTTAATAAATGATTATTTTAAAAACTGGAGAATTGATTTTTTGTATTTCTTTCTCTGCTTCCCACTTTTGCAGAATATAGCTGTTTGAATCACACTGGTTCATACCTAAGTAGCAATGAATATATTGCTGCTGTTGTGTAAACATTGTTAGAAGTTAGTATTTTTTGCTAGTGTGCTAGTAATCAAAGCTGAGTATTGTGTACTTTACAGAACCGTGTTTCCAAATCATTCAGTGAAGAGAGTGGAGGATTCCAGTAATAGTGGGCAGGCGCATATTCATGTCGTAGGAGTAAAACGGAGGGCTATACCACTTCCCATTCAGATGTACTATCAGCAGCAACCAGTTTCTACTCCTGTTGTTCGTGTTGATTCTGTTCCTGATATATCTACAAGTCCTTCACCTGCAGGTAATAATTTTTACTGTTTTAAATATTACCAAGTTAATGAAATGTATATTGTATACGTTAAATGTATAACTTTACCTAGTTTTTCCAGTAGCATTTTCTATTAATCATATGATGCAAAGTTGTTAGATATTAATTTCTTAAAACTATTTTCTCATCTTAAGTAAAATAATTCCTACATGCAGCTTTTCAGTCATTTCATTATAAAGTTTGACTTTTCTCCTATATTTTCAGGAATCCCTCATGGACCACAAACTGTAGGAAACCATTTTCAGAGGACTCCTGTTACCAATCAATCTTCAAATTTGACTGCAACACAAATGTCTTTTCCAGTACAAGGTGTTCATACTATGGCACAGACTGTTTCAAGAATTCCACCAAATCCTTCAGTTCATACCCACCAGCAACAAAATGCTCCGGTGACTGTCATTCAAAATAAAGCTCCAATTCCTTGTGAAGTTGTTAAGGCTACAATGATCCAGAATTCTATACCCCAGACAGCAGTTCCTGTTAGTATTGCTATGGGAGGGGGAGCTGCACAGAGTTCTGTGGTTCAGAATCATAGTACAGGGCCACAGCCTGTTACAGTTGTAAATTCCCAGACATTGCTTCATCATCCATCTGTAATTCCACAACAGTCTCCATTACACACCGTGGTACCAGGGCAGATACCTTCTGGCACTCCTGTTACTGTAATTCAACAAACTGTCCCACAAAGTCATATATTTGGCAGAGTACAGACCATGCCAGCATGTACTTCTACAGTTTCACAGGGTCAACAGTTGATCACCACATCACCCCAACCTGTGCAAACTTCATCTCAACAGACATCAGCTGGTAGCCAGCCACAAGACACTGTTATCATAGCACCCCCACAGTATGTAACAACTTCTGCATCTAATATTGTCTCAGCAACTTCAGTACAGAATTTTCAGGTAACTACAGGACAAATGGTTACTATTGCTGGTGTCCCAAGTCCACAACCCTCAAGGGTAGGGTTTCAGAACATTGCACCAAAACCTCTCCCTTCTCAGCAAGTTTCATCAACGGTGGTACAACAGCCTATTCAACAACCACAGCAGCCAACCCAACAAAGTGTAGTGATTGTAAGCCAGCCAGCTCAACAAGGTCAGACTTATGCACCAGCCATTCACCAAATTGTTCTTGCTAATCCAGCAGCTCTTCCAGCTGGTCAGACAGTTCAGCTAACTGGACAACCAAACATAACTCCATCTTCCTCACCATCACCTGTCCCAGCTTCTAATAACCAAGTCCCTACTGCCATGTCATCTTCTTCCACCCCTCAATCACAGGGACCACCTCCTACTGTCAGTCAAATGCTCTCTGTGAAAAGACAGCAGCAGCAGCATTCACCAGCACCTCCACCTCAGCAGGTACAAGTACAAGTTCAGCAGCCACAAGTACAGATGCAAGTTCAACCACAGCAAACAAATGCAGTTGGTCAGCCTGCTTCTGGTGAGTCAAGCCTGATAAAACAGTTGCTGCTTCCAAAACGTGGTCCTTCAACACCAGGTGGTAAGCTTATTCTCCCAGCTCCACAGGTTCCTCCCCCTAATAATGCAAGAGCTTCTAGCCCTCAGGTGGTATACCAGGTGGCCAATAACCAAGCAGCAGGTTTTGGAATGCAGGGGCAAACTCCAGCACAGCAGCTATTAGTTGGGCAGCAAAATGTTCAGTTGGTCCAAGGTGCAATGCCATCCACAGGAGGAGTGCAAACTGTGCCCATCTCGAACTTACAAATATTGCCAGGTCCACTGATCTCAAATAGCCCAGCAACCATTTTCCAAGGGACTTCTGGCAACCAGGTAACCATAACAGTTGTGCCAAATACAAGTTTTGCAACTGCAACTGTGAGTCAGGGAAATGCAACTCAGCTAATTGCTCCAGCGGGAATTACCATGAGTGGGACCCAGGCAGGAGTTGGACTTCAGGTGCAAACGCTTCCAGCCAGTCAAGCATCTCCAGCTGGACAATCATCTTGTACTACTGCTACTCCCCCATTCAAAGGTGATAAAATAATTTGCCAAAAGGAGGAGGAAGCAAAAGAAGCAACAGGTTTACATGTTCATGAACGTAAAATTGAAGTCATGGAGAACCCGTCCTGCAGACGAGGAACCATGAACACCAGCAATGGGGATACAAAAGAAAATGAAATGCAGGTGGGAAGTCTTTTAAATGGGAGAAAGTACAGTGACTCAAGTCTACCTCCTTCAAACTCAGGGAAAATTCAAAGTGAGGCTAATCAGTGCTCACTAATTAGTAATGGGCCATCATTAGAATTAGGTGAAAATGGAGCATCTGGAAAACAGAACTCAGAACAAGTGGACATGCAGGATATCAAAAGTGATTTGAGAAAACCTTTAGTTAATGGAATCTGTGATTTTGATAAAGGAGATGGTTCTCATTTAAGCAAAAACATTCCAAATCACAAAACTTCCAATCATGTAGGAAACGGTGAGATATCTCCAATGGAATCACAAGGGACACTAGATGCCACTCAGCAAGATACTGCCAAAGGTGATCAACTAGAAAGAATTTCTAATGGACCTGTATTAACTTTGGGTGGTTCACCATCTGTGAGCAGTATACAGGAGGCTTCAAATGTGGCAACACAGCAATTTAGTGGTACTGATTTGCCTAATGGACCTCTAACTTCAAGTTTGAATTCAGATGTGCCTCAGCAACGCCCAAGTGTGGTTGTCTCACCACATTCTACAACCTCTGTTATACAGGGGCATCAAATCATAGTTCCCCACTCAGGATCAAGAGTGTCCCATTCTCCTGTCCTACCATCTGATGTTCGGTCTACAAATGGCACAGCAGAATGCAAAACTGTAAAGAGGCCAGCAGAAGATAATGATAGGGAAACAGTCACAGGAATTCCAAATAAAGTAGGCGTTAGAATTGTTACAATCAGTGACCCCAACAATGCTGGCTGCAGTGCAACAATGGTTGCCGTGCCAGCAGGAGCAGATCCAAGCACTGTAGCTAAAGTAGCAATAGAAAGTGCTGTTCAGCAAAAGCAGCAGCAGCCACCATCATACATACAGAATGTGGTCCCACAGGTAAGTCATTCTACTATTACATTGCTCTTTTAAAAATTCTGATCTGGAAATACTATTTTAGGGGAAAATGTACTGTTTTTCTGTCTCACCTTAAAGTGTTAAGTGTCAGCTTATCAATGTACTCAAGCTGTTGTGCTCTTTTATTTTTCTCTTTTTTTTGTAATGTTAAACAGTTTTCAATTGTTAAACCTGTGTGCCACAAGAGGGACACTGGTGTGCCCCAAGAATTTTTAAAACATGTAATACCTAACTATTTAGTCAGGAGCACCAACCCATTTTCTCTTAGATTATCAAGCTAAAAAATGACAACGGCTGACACAATAGTGGTCTGGTGTGAATGAATCAAATTTATAACTATTCTTTTGTCAAATGGGCCGCAGAATTTTAGTAATTAGTATATGTGTGCCATGAGATGAAAGAGGTTGAAAATCGCTAGCTTAGCATATAGTTTAAAGAGTATCCTATTTAATAAAGAGAAAATATGCTAATTGACGGCAAAGATGGCAGCACCCACAGCCAATAAGGAGGGAATATGCTAATTGACTGCCACACCCTCAAAGATGGCAGCGCCCACAGCCACAAGATGGCGGCACTCAGTCCCCTCAGCCCTGCCGGGGCAGCAAGTGCGTGGCAAAGCCGGGCCTTCCCCCAAGTGGTCCTGGCCGCTCTGCGTGCCTGCTTCTGGAGCCCCCCAGTCTCCTCAGCCCCCCCAGCTGCCCAGGACTGGCCCGAGGCACGGGCAAGCCTCGGATGGCGGCTGCCCAGCCGCCCAGGGCTGCCCGAGGCTCAGGTAACCAGGGCCGGCCGAGGCTTGCGCTGCCGGCAGTGGCAGCAGCAGAGGTGTGATGGGGCGTCACCTTCCCCTGATCGCCGGGTCACCTCCCGCCCCTGAGGGCTCCCGGACTGTGAGAGGGGGCAGGCCGGGCTGAGAGACCCCCCCTCCAGTGCATGACTTTTCATGCACCGGGCCTCTAGTTTTGTTATAAATCCAAATTAGTAATTCTATAGACCCAAGGTGGAGAAGCACTTGTAATCTAATCTTTTGGAGAATTTTTGAAATGTAATTGTCTCTTGGAGTTTGGGTGAGGTGGTGTTGCTGCTAAGAGTACTCCAAAAGGGAATTTCTGTATTTGATTTTGACATGTGTGGGGTTTTTTAAAGCTCTTTTCATAGTACTTCTGTAAAAAGGATGAACCCCATAAGAATTATCAGGTGTGTTCTTGTTATATTTATGTATTGAATCAATAGCCTTTGTTTTTTAAAAAATGTTATTTACTAGTATAATTTCAGTTTGTTTCAGCTATTTGATATTTTTAATTTTGTGTTTCTTATTCCCTTGCTCTACTGTCATGTTTCTGCTCTTCCCTTTTTAATATCTTCTATTCCATCTGCATGCCTTTGTAAAGAAATATGTTTTCTAGGTCAGTGCTACTATATTGAGGATTCAATTAGCCTATAAATACTTTAAGGACAGACAATCCTATAAGCTATTTCTACTGAAACTAGGGATTCACTTAACAGTTGTCTCTCACCTTTTTCCTGCTCCTTCACTCTTTCTTTCTTAATTATTACTACATAGCCAGAACCTTCTGTGATTTGCCAACTCGACTAACAGTCTTCTGCCTTGGGTTTCTTCTCTGTGCTTATGGTGATGATAGCAGATCTGTGGTCATTGTTAGCATTAGTACTAAACCTAGGTGAGAGGAAGCAAACGAAAGATGAAAGAACAGCCTAGCTAGTTTGGCTCAGTGGATAGAACGTTGACCTGCGGACTGAAGGGTCCCAGGTTCGATTCTGGTCAAGGGATATGCCCAGGTTTTGGGCTCAATCCCCAGTATGGGGCGTGCAGAAGGCAGCCAATCAATGATTCTCTCACATCATTGATGTTTCTATCTATCTCTTCCACTCCCTTCCTCTCTCTGAAGTCAATAAAAATGTATATTTTTTAAAAAGATGGAAGAACAGAGGATCCCTTGCTTCAGAATAGTTCACCCATAATATATATCTTTGTTCATGTGAATGGATAAAGCTGGACAATGCTGCTCTGGGGGCATAATGAGATTGTAATCCATATGTTAGTATTGCTCAGATGTATTTCAGGGTACCTAAATACGTTAATTATTCTTTAGTGGATGTTATGAACATGGCAATAATTAATATTGAGTTTGGATGGAAAATACTAAATCATGTTTACTCAAACTTCTACAAATTGAGTTTTTTATTAATCACTAAAAAAATGTTAGTGTAATGTCTAGCATGTAGTAAACATTCAATTAGTTGGGTTTTTATAATTTTCTTATATTTAATAATCTCCCAATTACTCTTGATTATGTGCCTGCTGTTTATTCCTTGTATATTCCTTTATAATCCTAAATAGTTACTATAGAGTAAGCCAAATTAGAGAAAAACTGCATTACTGTGAAGTTGTTTCAACCCTTATTTTTTGTATCTTTAATCTTTCAATGTGGTTATATTCCATAATGAAACCTAAGTAACAAAAACAATAATACTAGCTAAGACTACATCCTGTGCTAGGAACTTTGTACTAAAGCATTTTCTCATTTAATCTTCACAACTGTATTAGGTAAAAATTTTAATTATATTTTAGAGATGAGGTCCCAGGATGTAAATAAGTCACCCAGGGTCACTGCCATGTTGACCTCATATTGGTCACCACAAATACGAAGTGGTACAAGGACTGAAACCTGGGTGTGTGTCTGAAACCAAAACTCATTTCTCTATTATTTTAAAAGGTTCCTTTTTTTAAAGTTCTAGAAAGCCCTTTTATATCTAATATACTCATTAATTGAACGATTATGATATAGGATGTGAGTACCATTAAATGATAATTTTAGAACATTAATGCTAAAACTCTTAATACATTGGACTTACATGCATCTAATTCAAGCCATAAAAGTCATTCATTTGTTCCTAATCTGGGTATTAAATTGTAATGTATTTCTAAAATTGGCATTTGGTTGGCATGTAAAAACTTAAAAATTTGCTAGGAAAAAGAGACGTATACATGGTGTCTATGAGAAAGAGAGTAAAAAACAAGCATTCTTATGTATAGTACTTAGCACAGTGCCTGCTACATAGGCACTCAGTAATGGTGCAGGTAATATTTTATCTTCCTGTATAAGATACTGTTCAAGATGACATCAGAGGTTTCCTTTGAAGGGTAGACTGTTGGGCCTTCTCAAGAGCCTGCTAATATCTCTGGCTGAGTAGCTCAGTTGGCTAGAGCATCATCCTGATAACACCAAGGTTGTGGGTTCGATCCCCAGTCAGGGCACATATGGGAAGCAACCAATAAATGGAACAGCAAATCGATGTTTCCCTCTCTCCCTCTCCCTTTCTTCTCTCTCTCTAAAATCAATACAATAAAAAGAGTCTGCTAAGAGAAAACCATTTTCATTGTTGTCCAGATTCTTTAAATTTCTTTATATACTCTTAAAGTTGCATTTTAGACCTTGGTTTAACACATTTTACATTTGAATTGGTTCCTTAAAAGAGTGGATGAAATAGAGCATTTTAAATGTGATTATTTATTTATTTATTTATTTATTTATTTATTTTTAGCCAAACATTATTTTCACAAGTTTAAGGGATCTGGAGATGTTAAGGAGGCATCTGGACCCCAAGATGGGATTTCCAGACTTGCAGAATGCTCGGGTGTAGAAAGACTACAGGGAAATGACCCTGCTGAGAATGGCCAACAGCTAATCCTTTCTAATAAATACCATTGTTATTTCATTTTTTTAGTTTATTCCTTCTCCTATTAATCAGCTGCATTAATTTAATTTCAGGAAAAATTTAGCAATAGAGAACGATATATGAAAGTAAATTGTATGATCATAGACTTTGTATTTCAGTAGTGTTTTAAAGGAGTAGTTTATATAAATACAAAATAAATTGTATTTACTTAAAGGCAAATTTTTTATTCGTAGTTACTTAATTTCATTCTGTTATATTTGCTAGTTAAAGTGCAAGATACAGGATACTGTTTCTCAAAATCCTACCCTCTTCCGCTTTTAGGAATTGATATCTTCTGAAGTTATAAAGAAAAAGGAAAAATGAATTGAAAAACGAAACAAATTTTAGTTTACAAATACTTACCTAAAGACTTGTCTTTCTCAGGAGCATGTAAAGCACATGTTGAACATGCCTATATCTATTAATTTCATAGTCTGATGATATGCCAAAATTCTTGTATGTAAAAATAGTTTACTCTAAGAATGTGCCTATTTCAAGTATTTTTATATTTTGCTCCCAGTCCCCTGTCCTTCACACATGAATCTTTCCTAAAATGGTACTGTGTAAACTGTGAATATTGATATCTTCCTGGTTCCTTTCTTTCTTTGTGTACTAAACTTCTATGTATTCTCCTCAAGAATGTAATTTATTGAAAATAGCAACATTCTTTATTTCTAAAATTGGTATTTGGTTGGCATATAAAAATTTGAACTTAAAAAGTTACTCAACCCATCAGCAAGCAGATCTGTAGCCTTAAAGGGGCAGCACAGATCACTTTAGCAAGAATCAGGGGAATAAGATTTGGGTTTTTTTTAGAGTACTAGTGTTCAAATTTGTAGACCAGGAGTACATAACTAAGGAAGGCATTACCACTAAACAGTTTTTTTGTTTACATCTCAGTGTATTCTTACAAGAGAGGCTTGGAATGTATTAACTATATTTATATTTAACAAGAGAAAAAAATCATAGTTTAAGAAAATGAGGGAATGTTAAAGCAGGAGGAGCCTGAGATGTTATCTTGTACAAAATCCTCATTTTTAAGTGTTGAAGTAAATTTCCCACCCACACAAAGAACATCTGTTTCCCATGATTTCTATTGTTTTCTTAATTCTGTCTAAAGATCTGTACATTTAGACAAAGTTAGAGTAAATCTATTTCTTCTTCCCTACAAGTGTTTACAACTATCTCTTCTTACTTCTTCATTAGAATGCACTTTCCCAGTTCCTTCAGTTAGATCTTAGATATCCTGGTGTCTGGTTTATTCATCATCTTATTTACCTCAACCAGTTTCATTTTATAAATGATTTCGAAATGAACAAAGTATATTTTTAATATTTAATAAAGAATTTATTTTGAGAAAAATAGATATGGCTATAGTTTTTCTAACATTAAAATGTTTAAGTTTTAGAATAATCTAAATTTATTTTAAGTTAAATTTATTTTAAAGTTTAATATTAATTAATAAGAGAGTAAGGATTTAAGAGCCTGAGATTCCAAGTTTTATATCAGGAAATAGTGTAATCGAGAATTTTCAGTCATAATTTACTCTTGAAAAGGTGATAAAGGAAAGCAACATTATAATTTCTCATTTTAATAAAGAGCGATATGTTTGCCAAAACACACACACACACACACACACCTCTGCTACATTAACTAACATTTTATGTTAATTTTACATACACAGAAATCACAGAATTGTTTCAAATCTGTCGTGTAATTTTACTTTTCTGGTCACTCACTGTGGGAGTTGTGCCTTTTCTGTCTTGATTAAAAGAAGAAACTAATAGTAAAAATTAGCTCTTTCTCAATAGAGTAGAGCATTGATACAGAATAATCTTCAAGAGTAAACATTCCAAAAACCATCACTTTGAAATCTACTTTACATTTACATTTCAGTTAGGGATGCATTAATGATTTGGCAAGTCACTGCAAACAAGAATGTAAAGAAAAAGTAAACTTTAATATCCTGAAATAAATATATTTTGCATTCTTATGTAAACGACCTACTTCTTAAAACAGAATTTAAATTGTACTTTGAAAAATATGCAGTACAATACATTGTCAGATACATGTTTCCAGCATTAATTTGTATTGATAGACATTTGTAGTTGGTCATCTGTCACTGTCCCCAAAGCAAAATCAATCATCTTTCCTCCAAAATTTTGTTTCCCTTCTGGACTTCTCTATTAGAATAATAATAATAGTAACACTTGCCATTTATTGAAAATCTAGAGCTAGGCTCTTCATGTATAATTTCTCTAGTCTTCCCATCATCTCATAAGACAGATTTTATTGCTTACACTTTATAGAGAGGGAACTGAGGATCAGAGAGAATAAGTAGGTTGCCCAAGGTCACAAAGCTAGTTAAAAGGCATATTGATGAACAACATAAACTGATGAATAAAAGCAGATCCAGAGACAGAGAAACATCAATCAGATGCTCAAACCTCAGAGGAAAAGTAGGGGAGGGAGGGAGGAAGCGGGAGAGATCAACCAAAGGACTTGTATGCATGCATATAAGCATAACCAATGGACACAGACACCAGGGGGTGAGGGCATGAATGGAAGTGGGGTGGGGGGTGGGGGATATGGACACATACATAATACCTTAATAAAGGAAAAAAAAAGGCATATTGAAATTTGAGTTCTGATCTGTCAAGCTGGAAAGTTCACATCTTATCTATGACACACTTGCATTGCCCTAACATGCATGTTTTTCATGCATTCTTAAGGGTGGGATCCTATTATAGAAACAATTTCATCATATCCCAAAAGTGGATTGTTTCTCCTTAGAGCTTGGAACTCACAATATTGTATGAATTTACATTTCTGAGAACTTTTTCAACATTTCATTTTCTTCCTTACTTTTATGGTATTATATAGCTTTATATGTTTGTGTTTTGTCTATTTTTTAAAAGTTATTATGACTTTTTAATCTGAGACTTTCAGAAATTTTAAACTAAGCTTTACCCAACCATTTCCAATATTTCCTAATAAACAAACAAGTACATTTTCTCAGTTTAAATTTATTGACTTTAAAGAATGCTTTGAAAATGTTGTGCCACCATTTCTAGGAGAAATTCGATATTATTTTTCCCTTTGTCATTTTATAAATGAAATCTGAGTTAAGGATTCAAAGAAAATGTATTGCCTCAAATTGTTTTAAGCTACATTATAATTATTTATTATGTATTTTTCAGAGAGAAAGGGATGTGATATAGAAGGGCGGGGAAAACACCTTATATTTAAAAGGCTAATACCTACAATTAGAATCCTTTCAATTGTATTATTCATCAAAAGTTATAACTGAGCAACTTTAAAAACTAAAGTTGTTAGTTAAAACAGCTTACTGTAAAATAATATTGACAACATTTTAATTAAATGGTTACATTATTATTTTTTTACTCTGAAATTTCCTTTGCTTTCTACTGTACACTGTTTTATGCCACATTTATTACAAAATCTAAAAGGAAATATGCAAAAAAATAATAATTTGTAGTTGATTTGTTCTTGTGAAGAATATGCGTAAGTAAATCAAATGGGTGCATTTATAGTCATTTTAATCTATAATTGTGTGTTGCTACCTAATTTATTAATATAAAAAAATCTTAATTCTAAATAATGTATATTCTGTAACAATAACAACAATGTGATCTTGCCTCTGTAGTCAAGTGAAATAAAGGAATCTGAGTTCCTAAATATTTCTGTAAAAATAGCTATCTTCTTAAATAATTTTTTAAATTAAATATTTTTAAAAGATAGTCATTAAAACTACAAATGCAAATTTCATGTTAGATGTGCACAACTATCAACATAATCAAACTTAGAAGCTTATACTATAAAATATGAATGTTTTCTAACGTCATCTCACGAATCATGCGGTTGTGCTTTTCCACAGAACACTCCTATGACGCCTTCACCAGCTGTACAAGTGCAGAGCCAGCCTAACAGTTCTCAGCCTTCTCCATTCAGTGCATCTAGTCAACATGGGGATTCAGTGAGAAAACCTGGACACAACTTCATGTGTCTGTGGCAGTCTTGTAAAAAGTAAATGGCAATTTTATTTGATATACATAAATGTTCTTTGCTTTAGAATGCTTTTATATTCCAATTTCTGTCATCTATAGTTTATGAAAATTTTCTTTTTAAACCATTTTTAGCAAAAATATTTTATGTTAATTTAAGAGTGATGCTTATGTAGATCCAGTGGCACCTAAGCTAAAAAATGTATATAAATGTCGGAAAGAGCTTCAATGGTAGGCTGTTAGGGAATGTGTTTCAATATTAGTTTTTTTTGTTTGTTTTGCTTTTTTTGTCCTAGCATCTGACATATGTTAATACCAGATGTAAGTCATGTTATTTCCAAGGTTCTAACAAAGTAATTTGCAGAAAGTCATTAGTATGTTTGTTTGCTTTTGTTTTTTAATTCATTTCATTTCATTACATTTTTTATTTTTAAATTATAGTTGATGTACAATATTATATTAGTTTCATATTTACAACTCCATGATTAGACACTTATATAATTTATGAAGTGATCACCCTAATAAATGTAGTACCCATCTGACACCATATATAGTTATTATAATATTATTGACTATATTCCCTATGCTGTATTTTATATCCCTGTGTCTATTCTATACCAATTTTTACTTCTAAATCCCTTTACCTTTTTCACCCATCCCCTAAGCTCCCTCCCCTTTGACAACCCTCAAAATGTCCTCTATATCTATGAGTCTATTTCTGTTCTCCTTGTTTATTTTGTTTTTTAGATTCCACATGTAAGTGAAATCATCTGGCATTTGTCTTTCTTTGTCTGACTTATTTCACTCAGTACAATTCCCTCTTATTGTGGATCCATGTTGTTGTGGATGGCAAGATTTCATTCTTTTTTATGGCTGAATCATATTCCATTATAATGGGTGGGGCAAAAGTAGGGTTACAGTTGTGAGTATGCAAAACAATTTATTCTTATATTTTTATTTATTAATTATTTTCCATATGAACAACCATAAAGCTACTTTTGCCCCACCCTGTATATATGCACCACTTCTTTATCTGTTTGTGTATTGATGGGCACTTAAGTTGCTTCCATATTTTTGCTATTGTAAAAAATGTTACAATAAACATATAAATATATGTCTTTTTGATTTAGTATTTTGGGTTTCTTTGAATAAACACCCAGAAGTGGAATTGCTGAACGTTTTTTTTCTCTTTTATAGTCTTTGCTTAGAGTCTATTTTGTCTGGTGTAAGTTTTGCTACCCCAGCTGTTTTTTTTGTTTGTTTGTTTCCATTTTCATGAAATAACTTTTTCCATCCTTTTGCTTTCAGTCTGTGTCTTTCCAACTGAAGTGAGTCTCTTGTCGACAGCATATGTAAGGGTTATATTTTTCCATTCAGTCACCCTATGTCTTAGAGCATTTAATCCATTTGATTTGCATTTAAAGTAATTGTTGCCGAAACCGGTTTGGCTCAGTGGATAGAGCGTCGGCCTGCGGAGTGAAGGGTCCCAGGTTCGATTCCGGTCAAGGGCATGTACCTTGGTTGCGGGCACATCCCCAGTAGGGGGTGTGCAGGAGGCAGCTGATCGATGTTTCTCTCTCATCGATGTTTCTAACTCTCTATCCCTCTCCCTTCCTCTCTGTAAAAAATCAATAAAAATATATTTAAAAAAAAATAAAAATAAAAATAAAGTAATTGTTGTCCTGATACACCAAGGTTGCAGGTTCAGTCTTTGGTCAGGGTACATACAAGAAGCAGCCAGTGAGTGAGTAAATAAGTGGAACAACAAATTGGTGTTTTTCTCCCTGTGTGTCTTTCTCTTTCCATTCCTCTCTTTCTCTAAAATCAATCAATAAAAGTTATTAATGGTTGATAGATATGCATTTATTGCCATTTTATTATTAATATTTTTAATCATTTTCTTAATGAGACCCTTTAATATGTCTTACATACTAGTTTGGTGGTGATGAATCCCTTTAGCTTTAGATTCATATCTAGGAAGCACTTTATGTGTGCTTTGATCCTAAATGATAGTTTTGCTGGGTAATCTTGCTTGCTTTTCATCACTTTGAATATTTCTTGCCAATTCCTCTGCCCTGCAAAGTTTCTGTTGATAAATCAGCTGACAGTCTTATGGGAGCTCCCTTGTAGGTAACTAACTGCTATTCCTTGCTGCTTTTAAGATTCTCTCTTTGTCTTTAACCTTTGCCTTTTTAATTATGATGTGTCTTGGTATGGGTCTCTTTGGGTGTTCATCTTATTTTGGACTCTGTGCTTATTGGACTTGTAACTATTCTATTCACCAGGTTAGGGAAGTTTTCTTGTCATTTTTTTAAATAGGTTTTAAGTTTCTTGCTCCTTTCTCTTCTCCTTCTGCCATCCCATGATGTGAATGTTGATACACTTGAAGTTGTCCTAGAGGCTCCTTATAGTATCCTCATTTTGGGGGAATCTTTTTCTTTTTGCTGTTCTGATTCAGTGTTTTTTTTGCTTCCTCATATTCCAAATCATTTATTTGATTCTCTGATTCACCTACTCTACTATTGATTCTCTATAATTTATTTTTCATTTCAGTTGTGTTCTTCGCTTCTGAAGGTTGCTTTTTTTTATGTTTTCTATCTCCATTTTTGTTTCCTATCTCTTTGTTGAAGTTCTCACTAAGTTCATCTACTCTTCCCCTTTCATTGAGCATTCTTATAACCAGTGGTTTGAACTCTTGACTCTGCATCTGATAGATTCTATGTTTCCATCTTGTTTATTTCTTTTTCTGGAGTTTTGTTCTGGTCTTTCATTTGAGACATATTTCTTTGTCTCCTCATTTTGGTTACCTCTCTGTGTTTGTGTCTTTGTGTAGGTAGAGCTGCTATGGCTCCTAGTCTTGGTACAGTGACCTTATGTAGTAGGTGTCCTGTAAGTTCCTGTGGCACAGCCTCCCCGGTCTCCTGAACTGGGTGCTCCCAAGTGTGCCCTCCATGTGAGCTGCGTGCACCCTCCTGTTGTAGTCGTGCCTTGATTATTGTTAGCACATCAATGGGAGTGATTTACCCCCAGGCTGACCCCACAGAGCAGAACTCACTTTAGCAGGTCTCAGGTACCCAATGAGTCTACCGAGTTTGTTGATCATGGAGGTGGTGGGTGATGCTTCAGCATGGTCTGAAGCTGTCCATTGGGTACATTGGATCAGTGCCTCCTGGGAGGTGGAGGCCAATGTCAGCCATTGCTTGTGCACTGCCCAGGGCCACTGGGCATGAGCTTCAAAATGATCTGCAGCTGGCTACTACTTGTGCTGGGCTTGGAGGTGTCTGGAAGATGTCAAGCTGTGAACCAAGGGTGCTAGTGCCAGGCCTGGGGTTACTTAGCAAAAGGTAGAGTTATGCAGAGGGCAGATGCTGCTTGTTTGAGAGATTTTAGGAAAATGGGCAGCATGAGCTAAGACAGGCCTTTTGTATGGAAAAATCTGAAGGGCTTGGGTGGGCCCAAAAGTTGGGTTGGGTAGGGTCTCAGGCAGTCATCAGGGTGGGGCTAACTGTTAAATTAATCAGGTTGATGGAGACTCAGATACAGCGCCTGCCTTTGGGTTCTTTGGGGGAAGGGCTCAGAAAAGGAACAATGGCCTCTGCCAGCACTTCTGTCTGGGAGAAAGCTGCCCCTCCAGCTCTTGACCTGATGCCAGACAGTTCAGTTCCTCCCCATATGTCCCCAGTGGCAGTTGAGCTGCTTTGCTAGCGTTGGAGCTCAGAGGGAGTGAGTCCAAGTATGTCTGACTGCACCCTTTAAAGAATGCCTTATGTCCAGCCGGTGTGGCTTGGTGGTTGATGTCGACCTATGCACCAGGAGGTCGAGGTTTGATTCCCAGTCAGGGCATATTCCTGGGTTGCAGCCTCGATCTCCAGTGCGGGATGTTTAAGAGGCAGTCTTTCAGTAGTTCTCCTTCATCATTGGTGTTTCTATGTCTCCCTCTCCCTTCCTCTCTGACATCAATAAAAACATTAAAAAAAAAAAAAAAAAAAAAAAAAGAATGCCTAGGATTCCAGCAGCACTTTGTCTCACTCAGCCACAATCTCTGCTGGTTTTCACAGCCAGAAGTTATGGGGACTTCTCTTCCCAGCACTGGAACCCTGGGCTCAGCAGGGCCAGGTATGGGCCTGGGACCCCTGGCTCCCCAGGAAGGACCTCTGCTGCTGAGATATCCCTCCAACTTTTTAACCAAAGGTGGGTTGGGGACCAGCCCATTCTGCATATCTTTCCCTCCTACCAGTCTCAGTGTGGCTATTCTCTATATTTTTAAATGAGTATTTCTGTTCAGGTGGTTTTGAAATGGTTGTTCTGTGGTGTAGTTGTAATTTTGATGTGGTTGTGGGAGGTTACTAGTACTGCATTTACCTACATCGCCATCTTGACTGGAAGCCAGGTGTTAGTTTTCAACGAGAGAATCTTATATTTTTTGTTTGGCTATGAAAAGAGATAGGTTTTTTTAAAGTGACTATAAGTTAGTGGACACTGAAGAATTTCTATATATTGAAACTTAAAGTTAATAATCTGTTAGGAAAAATGGCTTGTCTTAAATTTGATTAAAACAAAATCTTAGCTCCTTTAACAATACTCAGCCAAGAACCTTTGCCATGTCACATTTTAGAGTTCTAAGACTAAGGTACTTGTCTTAATGAAATAATACTCTCATCTTTTAGATATCAAAGATGCTCTTTCACTTTTCCTAACTGATAGCAGAAATCAGATAATTTTAAAAATTATATTTGCTCTTCATAATATTAGACTTTGTATTTCACTGTGAACTTCATATACAGATTTGTTGTAGGATTGTGGCTATCAATATAACCCAGGGATTGTTAACAGTATGCAAAATTTCTTTGGACAGTGTTTCTCATCTTAAAATCTCAACCCGGTAGTGGGGTCATGAGATCATCTTGTTCAGTCTCTACCAGTGAGTTTTTGCCTCTTTCCTTTGCAATTAAAAAATGAATAAAATATATCAGAGTCTATTCATGTTAGTAAGGGTAAGTATTGTTTCCAGTTATATATGTATACATACATACATATATATGTGTGTGTGTGTGTGTGTGTGTGTGTGTGTGTGTGTGTGTGCTAGATCATAGTGTATAATCTGTTTTTGTCAAAAAGGTTCTTTAGTCCTAGCTGTTGTGGTTCAGTTGGTTGGAGCATCGTCCCATGCACCAAAAGGTTTTGAGTTTGATTCCCACTCAGGGCACATACCTAGGTTGCAGGTTTGATCCCTAGTCAGGATGTGTAGGAAAGGCAACTGATCGATGTTTCTTTCTTTCCCTTCCTTTCTTTCTTAAAAAAAAAATAAAAAAAAAAATTTAAGGTTGCTTAAAAATTAGTGCTCTAGGCTGTTTCTGATTATTTTTTCATTCATTTAATTCAACCATATATCTTTTTTGTGTGTGTAGCTTTTGGAGTAGGTACTCAACTAATACTATTTGTTGACTAAAAAGTTTAATAATAGCTGCTTTACTTGAAGTGTCTAGAGTATTTTAAGAAATCACCCTGGCCAAGTAGCTCAGTTGGTTAGTGTTGCTATTTAAAGTTGCAATAATCATATGCTTCAGTGCTTTCATAGAATTAAAGTGGTTTTGAATATGCATTTAACCTGTTGTTTTTTTTATTGTATCTGTAGTACGATCATACTTTACATAGACTTTTTGTATTTGTAATTCTTTTTTCTGTATATTATATAGATTGTTTCATTGAGCCACCCACACTTGTACCATGGTACCAGTGCATGCTAGGATTGTGTTTTTCATCTGCAGGCATGTATCTTTAAAAAATGGAGACACCCTTCCCCCCTCTTTAAACATAATCTACACCTCTGCAGAAAAAGAATGTTAATCCCTTCAATATAGGGTGGGCCAAAATAGGTTTACAGTTGCAAGCATGCAAAACCCTTAATGACTGTTTCTCATACTCACAACTGTAAACCTACCTTTGGCCCACTCTGTATTGAGTTCTCCAGATATCGAGTCAGTATTTACATTTCTCCATTTGTTTTGTTTATTTAGAGTTTGAATTGGTATACAAGATTGCCTCTGGTTGAGAAGTCCTTTAAATCTCTTTCTGTAGATTACCCCCTCCCCCTTAATTGTTTTCCTTGCAATTTTTCGTTGATAAAAGCAGTTCGTTTGTCCTGTAGAGCATCACAATCTGAATTTTGCTGGTATTGTTTGGCATGTTACTCTGGCCCTATATTCTCTGTCAGTTGGTAGTTAGGTCTAGATGTTTGATCAGATTCTGGTTTGATTTTTATAAACAACCATTTTATTTTTAATAGTTCTTTATTGTTGAAAGTATTACATATGTCCCCTTTTTTCCCTATTGACCCCCTTCAGCCCGCCCCAGTCCTCCCCCTCCCCACTTCAGGCCTTCAGCACCCTATTGTCTGTGTTCATGGGCTATGCATTCAAGGTCTTTGGTTGATTACCTCCCACCCATCCACCCTTCCGCCTTCCCTCTGAGATTCTGCACTCTGTTCCATGCTACCATCATTTTAGAAATGACATGGGTACTTCCATCAGGAAATATGTAATATCTTGTCTCTGTTTTTGTGAGGTAAACAGCCATTAGAATCATTTCATAGATCCATTAATTCATTAAGTGTTTTAAAATGTAAAAGTTCTTTTATCAACACTTTGATTTCTCTGAGGAATAGTTTCTAGAGAAAAGGTTAGGTAGGTTTTTTATTATTTCTCTTATTTACCAATTTTCAAAATAATGAGTTGTTTACTAACACTATACAAAGGTGACCATGAGGTTTGGTTGGTTGGTGGTTTTTTATTTCAGTATCATTATAAATGAAATTATTAATTTAAACATTTTGAGATGTTTTAATCCATTGCAGTTATTATGTACTACTTGATGTTCCACCCAATTGTCGTATCTTTGGCTATTGAAGGCCTATTCAAGCTGGTTTCCAAGTCCTTTGGTTGTGATCTTAATATAATTTTTTTGATAGCTTCCTTGCTTTCTGTTAGACAGAATGTTTCAAGCTTCTCTTGTACATTTCCTGCCCCATACCTGGAATAAAGTATTTCTGCAAGGACATCTGGTGTCTTTTAATAAGAAATGGTATTTAAGCTCCTACTCATCGCTTTTTAGTTGGTTATTGTTTCAAGGACTTTTCAGTTGACAGACTAGAAAAATAAATGGTTTTTATCTCATGTTTAGAAAAGACCTTCTCAACTCTAAGATTATAAAATACACATTTTATTTCCTTCCACTACTTTAATATTTTAACTTTTTATTCCATCTATAATTTAGTTTCATGTATCTAGCTTTATTGTTTTCCAAATGGCTAACATATTAACTAGTTCATCTTTCCCGTAGGCATTTGAATTGTCACCTTTGATATTACTAAATTCCTGTATACTTTTATTTCTGGATTATTTGTTATTCTACTGGTTTGTATCCTTATCATACCTTCACTGTAAATTTTAATGTTAGATATGGCAAGTTCCCGCTCTTAATTATTTTTTTCAGAGTATTTCCCATTATCTTTTCAAGCACTTAACCTTGTACCAGGCACTGTATTACTTTTTGGTTTTGTTTTGTTTTTAAATCCTGACCTGAGGATATTTTTTCTTTTTTTTAGAGAGAGAGTGAAGGGGAGAGAAGAGGGGGAGAGAGAGAGAGAGAAATATTGACATGAGAGAGATTGATTGGTTGTCTCCTACACCCGCCCAGCTAAGGCCAGGATCAAACCTGCAACCAAGGTACATGCGCTTGACCGGGAATTGAACCCCAGACCCTTTGGTCTGTGGGCTGGTGCTTTAACCACTGAGAAAAACCAGCCAGGGCCTACGTTTTAAAATTAGAATGATGTATAATTCAGAGTTGGTACCTGCATAGATATTTCTTATTTCAAATAAACCTCAAAATGTTTCTAGAGATCCTCCAAAAAAGCATGTTGGGATTTTCATTTTAATTGCTTTTAATGAGTAGGTATTTTTTTGTTTGTGCTTAATAGTGAACATTTCCCAATATTGATTTTTCCCTTACAAGTAAAAGGTATCAACCCATGGTATTATATAGTCTTATTTACCCAAGTTAGAGCTTTAATATTTTCTTCACATAAATGATGCAACTTTATTAAGGTTATTGCCATTTGTGTTTCTTACTTTTTGTTGCTATCATAAATGGTCTTATTATATTTTTCAACTGATGGTTGTTTTCTATATTAATACTGCTTATCCTCTCATCCAATTGTATTATCTAATGTTTCCAGACAGTTACATACTCGTAGTGATAGTATTTATTCTTACCTTTTTAAAAAAAATTAGTGGACTATTTTTTAAAGCAGTTTTAGGTTTATAGAAAAATTGAACAGTGTACCCATATACTGCCTCTTTCCTGCATAGTTTCCTTTAATATTAATTGATATCTTGAATTATTATGATACATATTTTTTGATTGATGAGTAATATTTACTAGTATATGTTACTATTAACTAAAGTCCATAGTTTCCAATAGGTTTCAGTTGTTGTGTTATATAGTTCTACTAGAGGCCCAGTGCACGAATTCGTGCACGGGTGGGGTCCGGCTGGCCCTGCCCCCAATCAGGCCAGTTGGCCAGCCACAGTGTGCATCATAGCGACCTGTTGTTCCAGTCACTTGGCTTTTATATATATACTAGTGGCCCACTACACAAAATTCATGCACGGGGGGGTGTCCCTCAGCCCGGCCTGCACCCTCTCGCAATCCGGGACCGCTGGCTCCTAACCGCTCACCTGCCTGCCTGCCTGATCATCCCTAACCATTCTGCCTGCCAGCCTGATTGCCCCCAACTGCCCTCCCCTGCTGGCCTGATTGCCCCTAACTGCCTCTGCCTCGGCCCTGCCACCATGGCTTTGTCCGGAAGGATGTCTGGAAGGTCTCCCGGTCTAATTTGCATATTACTCTTTTATTAGTATAGACTAGAGGCCCAGTGCACAAATTTCATGCACTGGGGGGGGGGGGGGAGGTTCCTCAGCCTGGCCTGTACCCTCTCGCAATCTGGGACCTCTCGGGGGATGTCTGACTGCCAGTTTAGGGGATCGGGCCTAAACTGGCAGTCGGACATCCCTCTTGCAATCCGGGACCACTGGCTCCTAACTGCTCACCTTCCTGCCTGCTAGATCTCCCCTAACCACTTACCTGCCTGCCTGATTACCCTAACCACTCTCCTGCCTGCCTGATCACCCCTAACCACTCTGCTTGCCTGCCTGATCACCCCTAACCACTCGCCTGCCTGCCTGATTGCCCCTAACCACCTCTTCCTGCTTGCCTGATTGCCCCTAACCACTCTGCCTGCCTGCCTAATTGCCCCTAACTGCTCACCTGCCTGCCTTATCGCCCTTAACTGCCTCTGCCTCTGCCTCAGCCCCCGTGGCAGCAGCTTCGTCCGGAAGGACATCCAGAATGACATCCGGAAGGTCGTTTGGCTGTCTGGTCTAATTAGCATATTTATTAATATAGTTAGATGGATTTTGATAATACATAATGTCATGTGTCCACTATTACAGAGTCACTCAGAATAGTTTCACCTATTTATTTCTTCTCACTACCTCGATTCCCAGACCCTAGCAGGTACTGATTTTTTACTTTCTATACAGTTTTGTCTTTTCCAGAATGTCATATTGTTGGAATCATACAGTATGTAACCTTTCAGATTAGGTTCTTTCACTAGCAGTATAGTTGTGAGTACATGAAACACAGAATTCTATTCTTACACTATTATTTATTAATTATTGTATTATTTTCCATACGAACAACTATAAACCTACTTTTGCCCCATTCTGTATATATTTAAAGTTTCTCCATGTCTTTTCTGGCTTGATGGCTCATTTCTTTTTCTTGCTGAATAATATTTCTTTGTATGGATGTACCAGTTCAGTGGTTGGCAAACTCATTAGCCAACAGAGCCAAATATCAACAGTACAACGATTGAAATTTCTTTTGAGAGCCAAATTTTTTAAACTTCTAACGCCACTTCTTCAAAATAGACTCGCCCAGGCCGTGGTATTTTGTGGAAGAGCCACACTCAAGGGGCCAAAGAGCCGCATGTGGCTCGCAAGCCGCAGTTTGCCAGCCATGGTACCAGTTTACTTATCCATTCACCTGTTGACATTTTGGCTGCTTCTGGGTTTTGGCATTAATAAATAAAGATGTTATAAAAGTTTGTGTGCAGGTTTTTGTATGGACACAATTTTTCAACTCATTTGGGTAAATCCTAGTATAACAATTGTTTGATCGTATGGTAAGACATATTTAGCGTTGTAAGAAACTGCCAAACTGTTTACCAAAGTGGCTGTACCACTGCATTTCTACCAACAGTGAAGGCGAGTTCCGGGTGCTCCACATCCTCATCAGCACTTGGTATTGTCAGTTTTTCAGGTTTTAGCCATTCTAGTAGATGTGCACCGTATTTGTTTTAATTTGGGTTTCCCTATTGATGAAAGATCTTGAGCATCTTTTCATATGCTTATTTACCATCTATAGATTACCTTTGATGGGGTGATATAAGACATTATTTTGCTAAGTTTTTAGTAATTCATGGATATTAGATTTTGTCAAATGCTTTTTCTGTCTCTATTAATATGTTCATATGATTTTCTTTTTAGCCTGTTGATGTGATGGATTACATCCATCAGTCTTTGAATGTTGAAATAATCCTTGTATACCTGGAACGAACGAACGAACGAACGAACGAACGAACGAACGGATGGATGAATGAATGAATTTTTGGCTTGGCTTAAGATATTTATTCACTGCTCTCACAGTTAGCATCAATGGCTCAGCAAAGGGGTAGTGAAGCAGGGTAGGGGCATACAGTGACACAGTGCATCCCTCATTTTTCATTGTTACATAGCAGTTTTTATACATTGTTTGCTTCAATTTGCTAATATTTTTTTGTGGATTTTTACATGAGTAAAAATGTTCATGAGTGATAATGGTCTGTAGTTTTCCTGACTTTGCTTTTGGTATTAGAGTAATGCTGGCCTCATATAGAGAGTTAGGAAATGTTCACTCTATGATTTTCTGTTAGGAATTATAGAGAACTAAAGGCCTGATGCACGAAATTTGGGCAAGGGGCTTCAGCCGCCGCGGCTTCGTCTGGAAGGTCATCCGGAAGGACATCCGGAAGGTCATTCAGCTGTCTGGTCTAATTAGCATATTACACTTTTATTATTATAGATATAGATAGATTAGTATCATTTTCTCCTTAAATGTTTGGTAGAAGTCACCAGTAAAATCATCTTGTCCTGGTGGTTTCTTTTTTAGAAGGTTATTAATCAATGATACATTTACTTTAATAGTTATAGGCTTATTCAGATTATCTGTTTCTCCTTGTGTGAGTTTTGGCAGATTGTGTCTTTTCAAGAATTAGTCTATTTCATCTAAGTTACCGTATTTGTGGCATAGAGTTATTCATAATATTCCTTTATTATCTCTTTCATGTTGTGGGCTCAGTAGCAAGAGCTACTGATACTAAAATTTGTGACTGCTCCCTTTTTTTTTTCTTGGATAAGCTGACTAGAGCTTTATCTATTTTGTTGATCTTTTCATAGATCCAGCTTTTGATCTGATTGATTTTTTTTCTATTGATTCCCTGTTGTCATTTAATTGATATCTGCTCTAACTTTTATTATTACTTTTTGCTTTGAGCTTATATTGCTCTTCTTTCTCTAGTTTCTTAAGGTGGAAGCTTAAGTTACTGATTTTAGATATTTTCTAATGTGTGTATTTAATGCTATAACTTTCCGTCTAGATACTGCTTTACCTGTATTCCATAAATTTTCATAAATTGTATTTTCATTTTCACTTAGTTAAAAATATTTTAGAAGTGTGCTATTTAATCTCCAAATATTTTGGGATATTCCAGCTTTATTTTTGTTAGTGACGTCTAGTTTAATTCCATTGTGATCTAAGTGCATACTTTATATGATTTTTATTCTTTTAAATTTGTTAAGGTATGTTTTGCATCCTGGAATGTGGTCTATCTTGGTGAATGTTCCAAGTGGGCATGAGAAGAATGTATTTTCTGCTGTTGTTGAAGTATTATATAAATGTCAGCTGGATTCAATTGATTCATGGTACTATTCAGTTCATCTCTATCTACTGATTTTCTGCCTGGTGGATCTGTCACTTACTGACAGAGTTTTATGTATAATATTTCTTTATTTCTCCTTGCAGTTCTATCATATTTTGACTCATATTTTGATGCTTTGTGTTAGGAGCATATACCTTAAGAATTGTATGTCTTTGTAAAGAATTGACCTCTTTATCACTATGTAGTGTTCCTCTTTATCCCTCATAATATCCTTACTCGGAATTCTGCTTTGTCTGTAATTAATATAATAACTCCCAACTTTCTTTTGATTAGTGTTAGCATGGTATATCTTTCACCATCCCTTTAATTTTAATCTGTCTTTATATTTAACCACACATAGTTGGGTGTTTTTTTATCCACTCATATTTAAAGTGATTATCAATACAGATGCATTAATATCGTATATTTAAATGTCTATTTTACTTGTTTTTTGCCTCCTTTGTCTTCCCATGTTATTCTGCATTCTTTGTTTTTAATTGAGTATTTTATGTTTTAATTTTCTCTGTTAGCCTATCAATTTTATTTTTTTAAAACATTTTTATGGTTGTTATGGAATTTGAAATATGTATTTACAGCTAATGTAAGTCTACTTTCAAACAACAATGTCCCTTCATAGGTGGTGCAGGTATTCTTACTCCTTCCCTTATGCTGTTGCTGTCATTTATTTATTCAAAAGCTATAATCACCAAATACATTGTTGCTATTATTTTGAAACTTGACTTACTAGATCAGTTAAGAGTAAGAAAAATAAAATATTTTCTTTTACGTCCATTTATTCCTTCTGTGACATCCTTAAGGCAAATCTACTGTGCAAATGCCCTTAGTTTTTGTCTCAGAAAGTCTTTATTACTTTCATTTTTGAAAAATAATTCTGTGGACACAATATTCTAGGTTGGTGGATGTTTTTCTTTCAATACTTTAAATATTTCACTCTACTCTTCTTGCTTGCAGGGTTCTCAAGAGACATCAGTATAATGTTACCCTTTCTCTTCTATCATTAAGGTGTGTTTTTCCTCTGGTTTCTTTCAAGATATTTTGTCTTTGATTTTCAGCAGTTTAAATATGATGGGCCTAGGTGTAGCGCGCGCGCGCGCGCGTGTGTGTGTGTGTGTGTGTGTGTGTGTGTGTGTGTGTGTGTGTGTTTTAACATTTATCATATTTAGTGTTCTCATAGTTTCCTAGTTTAGTGGTTTAGTTAGTGTATCATTACTTTTTGGAAAATTCTCAGCCATTCTTCAACTACTGCTTCTGTTTTTTTCTCTCTTTCCATTATTTGTATATTGCACTTTTTGTAATTGTCTCACAGTTCTTGGATAGTCTAATTCCTCCACCCACCCACCCCCCATTCTTTTTTTCTCATTGTTCTTCAGTTTGGGAAGTTTCTAATTAACATATCTTTAAGTTTACCAGTTCTTTCTTTGGCCATGTTCAGTCTGCTTATGATCCCATCAAGGCATTCTTTATTTCTGTTACAGTTTTTTTTTATTCCTGGCATTTCCTTTTGATTCTTAGTGTCTCCATATCTCTGCTTATATTAGCCTTCTCTTGCAGATTGTCACTTTTCCATTAGAGCCTTAGTATATTGATCACAATTACTTTAAATACTTGTTTTTAATTCCAAAATTTCTGCCGTATCTGTGTCTGGTTATGATGTTTGCCTTGTCTCTTCAGACTCTGGTTAGTTTTTTTGTTACTGTGTTGTATTGTTTGTTTGTTTTACATTTAGCTTGCCTTACACATTTTTGTTGAAAGCTGGAAATGTATCGGTTTATAGGAACTGAGGTAAATAGACCTTTAGTGTGAGGTTCTATGTTTATCTGGCTAGGAGTTTGCTGTTTAATGTTTGCCATGGCTGTAAGTGTCAGAGGCTTCAATTTCCTTTAGTATTTTGGTGGTTTTTTTGCCCTCCCTTGTTGTCTTTGGGATTCCTTAGAAACTTCTTTTTAAATAGCGTATGTATCTTACAGGTCTCTCCATTGTAACCCACTGTTATATTGGAGTCCTGTTGATGTGGTGATAAGGGATTGGGAAGGGGAAGCATTATATAACCCTTATGATTAAGTCACACTGTTTTAGTGGCCTTGATTCTAAGGGCTGTGACTTTGAGAAGAGTTTCTTAGCCTATTTTTTCTCTCCCCCTCCGTCCCCTATGTGACATTCAGAGTTATAAGGGAGCTGGAGTTAACTAGTTGCTCTTCCCCTAGGTCAGATAAGGTTCTAATAAAGTAATTTTCTTGGAGGGCAGGCCTATAATAAGGAGAAAAGAACACTCTGGACATGTTTTTTAATGATTACTTTCTCCCTCCCCCTGCTGGAAATGCTAGGGAGTTTTTCTTCAGTCTTCACAATGAGAACCTGATAGGGTTCCTTGAAGTAAAACTCACAAAAGTATGGCTTCTTTGCAGAGAGTGGCCCACCAGGAGTTTTTAGTTTTCAAGACAGTCCATACTAGGCCTCCATCAATTCATCAATTACTGCTTAATATTTTCAAAATTTTTAAAGAATATTTTGATTTTTAGAAAGAGAAGAAGAGACAGGGAGGGAGAGAGAGAAATATCACTGTGAGAACACATCGATCATTTGCCTCATGCACGCCTCCTACCTGTGATTGAACCCACAACATGGGCATGTGCCCTTGACCGGGTATCAAACCAGAACTGGACAGCATTTCTGGTGCACAGGAGGACACTCAACCAACTGAGCCACACTGGCCAGGTGCAGGGAATTTTTATTTTCATGTGGATACTCTTGAGCTTTTCCAATTTCTTTAAATGAACATGTTTGTTGAGTGGGGTGTGGGGTAGGTTGTTGATGGAAGGGAGTAGTAAGAAATTGTTTTAGATACTAATACGCAATAGTGGCATCCCACCTCATCTTTTATTCTCTCACTCCAGCCCAGAAGAATCTATAAAATTCTGAAAACGCAACATCTGTTTGCATTGAAATTATATTTAAACTAGAGGCCCAGTGCACAAAATTTGAGCACTCGGGGAGGGGGGGTTCCCTCAACCCAGATTGCGAGAGGACGCAGGCCAGCCCGAGAGACCCCACCAGTATACGATCGGGGCTGGGGAGGGACCACGGGAGGGCTCCAGATCGTGTCCGGCCTGTCTCGCTCAGTCCCGATCGGCCAGACCCCAGCAGCAAGCTAACCTACCGGTTGGAGCGTCTGACCCCTGGTGGGCAGTGCACATCATAGTGACTGGTCGACCGGTTGACTGACTGCCCCCTGGTGGTCAGTGCATGTCATAATGAGCGGTTGAGTGGCCTTGGCATATCATTAGCATATTATGCTTTGGTTGAATGGCCAACCGGACAACCAGACACTTAGCATATTAGGCTTTTATTATATAGGATGTTTTAAATTCAGATATCTTATTTAATGGATTTGGAAACCTTTATTTGTTTCCACTCTTATGATCATTGCAACCAGCTTCATTTATTATATTAGAACTTCACTTTGCACCATATTGAATGGTTTGTAATCACTTTAGTACTTAGATAAATAGAGAGAAAATAGACTTAGGATGAGGGGAAAGGTAAGTAAGAGGGAAATAATAGACTCTTCTGTAGGGCAGGCAAAGTAATAAGTACTTTAAAATTCCTGTTGTCTTAATCATATGCACACAGTCGTATGTATTTAGTAATTAAAATGGATTTAAAGAAATACAAACTTTATTCTTTTTTTCTTGTGTCTGATAAATTCATTAATTTTATGTATTATAAATAAACTTGATTAATTTCAGTATATTGCGAAATCATTTAGAAATAGCTGTCATTTAGACTACTGACTACTAGTAGTAGTACATTTGGGTTTTGATTTATGTGTGTGTGTGAGTGTGTATAAACAGCTTTACCTGCCTTGGCTGGTTTGACTCAGTGGATAGAGCGTCAGCCTGTGGACTGAGGGGTCCCAGGTTCGATTCCAGTCAAGGGCATGTACCTTGGTTGCGGGCATATCCCCAGTGGGGGGTGTGCAGGAGGCAGCTGATCGATGTTTCTCTCTCATCGATGTTTCTAACTCTCTATCCCTCTCCCTTCCTCTCTGTAAAAAATCAATAAAATATATTTTAAAAAAATAAACAGCTTTACCTTTTTAATTTAATAACATTTAGGTAAAAATTGTAAAAACCCAATAAAAAGTTCCTTTTTGTGGTAATTTTTAGTTTATATAGCACAACTTCAGTCTATTTCATACTAATGAAGAAGCATTGTGAGTACAGTAGGTCCCGTCTTGTCCACAGGGAATATGTTCCAAGATTCCCAGTGGATGCCTTAAACTACAGATAGTATCAAACCCTATATACCGGTACACTATGTTTTTGCTTATACATGCATATCTATGATGAAGTTTAACTTAACAATTAGGCACAGCCCTGACTGGTTTGGCTCAGTGGATAGAGTGTTGGCCTGCGGACTGAAGGGTCCCAGGTTCGACCAGTCAAGGGCACGCTGTACCTTGGTTGCAGGCTCCTTCCTGGCCCGGGCCCTGGTTGGGGCTCATGCAGGGGGCAACCAATTGATGTGTTTCTCTCACATCAATGTTTTTCTCTGTCTTTCCCTCTCTCTTCCACTCTCCCTAAAAAATCAATGGAAAAATATCCTCGGGTGAGGATAAAAAAAAAAAATTAGGCACAGCCTGGCCGGTGTGGTTCAGTTGGTTGGAGCACTGTCCCATTCACCAAAAGGTGGCATGTTCAATTCCTGGTCAGGGCACATACAGACCCAGGTTGCTGGTCCAGTGTGAATGAGATCCATGTTTCTCTTTCTCAATTATAGCAATATCCTATGTAATAAAAGGCTAATAGGCAAATAGACTGAACGGCAGAACGACCGGTCGCTATGACATGCACTGACCACCAGGAGCTAGATGCTCAATGCAGGAGCTTCCCCCTGGTGGTCAGTGCACTACCACAGGAGGAGTGCCGCTCAGCCAGAAGCTGGGCGCAGCAGCGGTGGCAGGAGCCTCTCTCTCCTCCGCCGGCAGCGCTAAGGATGTCTGACTGATGGCAGGGAGCAGGCCTAAAAAACCCGAGGGCTCCCAGACTGTGAGAGGGCACAGGCCAGGCTGAGGGACCCCCTCCTCACCCCCACGTGTACGAATTTCGTGCACCGGGCCTCTAGTACTGTAATAAAAGTTATATGACTTTAGTCTCTCTCAAATATCTTATTGTGCTGACTCACCCTTCTTGTGATGTTTTAAGATGGTAGAATGTTAAACCTATGCCTGAATTTGCATAACCATCCCTTACTTGCAGTTGCAGTAAATAGCTTGGTGTCAGTCGTTTCCAGGATCACTTGCTGAAGTCTTTCTTGTTCAATGCTTTCTGATGCAACACATTGCTGTCAATTGGAACATATTTTTTGTTCATGTCTTCCACCCACAGATTTAAAGCCTTTTCTATCTTAACTAAGCACTTTTCACATGCTGTAGCTATATCTTTTTCAGTTTGAGGTTCAGCAGCAAAACTAGCAGGATTTTTTTTTTCTTCTTCACAGTTAAGTGGATAGAAGATTCATTCTTACCATAGATCTTAGCAACCTCAGCATACAATTTTTTCCTTAAGAAGTTGAGAACTTTCACCTTTTTGAAGGAACCACTTTGTGGCTTCTCTTTAGAATAGCTGAATTTTTAGCATTGCTACTCTTACTTTGGAGCCATTATTAAGTAAAATAAGGATTACTTGAACTCAAGCACTGCAATGCTTTGACAATCTGATAACTGAGACAGCTGCTAAATGACTAATTGGCAGGGAGTGTATAGGGCATGGATACACTGGACAAAGGGATGATTGATGTCTGGGTAGGAAGGAGCTGGATGGCACGAGATTTCATGATACTACTCAGAATGGCGCACAATTTAAAACTAATGAAATTATTTCTTTCTGGAGTGTTCTATTTACTATTTTCAGACCACAGTTGACCACAGGAAGCTGAAATGTGAAAAGTGAAATCATGGATAAGGGGGGACAACGGTACTGAAAATTAAAAGAAATTCCAAAACTAAAAATGTACTTACTAATGTTACTTTTACCTGAAACTTCTTTTGTATTACATCCCCGTGATTTGTTTATTTTATAACTAGAGGTTTGTACCTTCTGACTCCCTTCACTCATTTTGCCCACACCTCGATCCCCACCTCTGACAACCACTAACCTGTTCTCTTTATCTGGGAGCTTGGGGTTTTGCTTTGTGTGGGTTTTTTGTGTTGTTTTTTTTTAGATTCCATATATCAGTGAGGTCATACAATATTTTTCTTTGGCTGACTTATTTCAATTGGCATTAATGACTACATGGTCCATCCAAATGGCAACATTTCATTCTTTTTTTATTGCTGAAGGTTATTCCATTGTATGTATGTACCACATTTTCTTTATCCATTCATCTATTGATGGACACTTAGGTTGTTTCCAAATCTTGGCTATTGTAAATTATGCTACAGTGAATATAGGGGTGCATACATCTTTTTGAGTTAATATTTCTGTTTTCTTTTGATAAATAACCAAAAGTGGAATTGCTGGATTATATGATCTGCTTTTATTTTTAATTTTTTGAGGAAACTCCATACTGTGTTTCACAGGGCTGCACCAATTTACATTCCACTAGCAGAGCATGAGGATTCCTACTTTTCCCATCCTTGCCAACACTTATTTCTTTCTTAAAAAATGTTTTTATTGATTATTTTTATATAGAAAGGAAAGGAGTGGGAGAGAGAGAGATAGAAACATCAATGAGAGAAAATCATTGATTGGCTGCCTCCCGCATCTACCCTACTAGGGGTTGGGTGCGAAACCCAGGCATGTGTCCTGCTGGGAATCAAACTGGCAACCTCTTGGTGTCTGGGTTGATGCTCAGCCAATTGAGCCACATTGGCCAAGCTATTTCTGTTCTTTTTGGTAAAACCATTCTAACAGGTATGAGGTGGTATCTCATTGTGTTTTTTTATTTGCATTTTCCTGATGATTTGTGATGTTGGACATCTTTTCATGTACCTGCTGGCCAACTGTACATCTTCTTTAGGAAAATTTCTATAAGGATCTTGTGCCTATTTTTATAATTGGATTGTTTGGTTTTCTGCTATTGAATTGTATATGAGTTCTCTACATATTTTGGATATCAACCTCTTATTAGATTTATAATTTTCAAATATTTTCATTCAGTAGA
Source organism: Plecotus auritus (assembly GCF_963455305.1). Lineage (NCBI taxonomy): Eukaryota > Metazoa > Chordata > Mammalia > Chiroptera > Vespertilionidae > Plecotus > Plecotus auritus. The sequence goes on along the minus strand of NC_137772.1, from coordinate 179,960,135 downwards.
TTGCCTTTTTATTTTGTTGTTTCTTTTGCTGTGTAGTTTTTTATGTGATGTAGTCCCACTTGTTTATTTTTGCTCTTGTTGCCTTTGATTTGGTGTCAAGGAACTTTCCATCTATGTTCTCTTCTTGGAGTTTTATGGTTTCAGGTCTTACATTCAAGTCTTTAATCAATTTTGAGTTAATTTTGTTAATTTTTGTGTATGGTATAAGATTGTTGTCCTGTTTCATTATTTTGTATGGGGCTATCCAGTTTTTCCTGCACCATTTATTAAAGAGACTATCCTTTTCCCATTGTATATTCTTGGCTCATTTGTTGTGATTAATTGATAATACATAGGTTTATTTCTGGGCGTTCTGTTCTGTTTCATTGATTTATATGTCTGTTTTTATGCCAGTACCATACTGTTGAATTACTATGGCTTTGTTATTTATAGTTTGAAATCAGGGAGCATGATGCCTATGCTTTTGTTCTTCTTTCGCAAGATTGCTTTGATTCTTTGAAGTCTTGTGGTTCCATACAGATTTTAGTATTGTTTGTTCTATTTCTGTGAAAAATGCCATTGGAATTTAACAGGGATTATATTGAATTTGTAGATTGCTTTGGGTACTGTGGACATTTTAATAATACTAATTTTTCCAACCCATGATAGTCTCACAATAAACTTTTGGTAGGTATTTATATAAATGAATATGAATGATATGAAATATGTAATCTATAATAATTTTGACATTGTCTTTTATAATTCAGTATTTACTCTTGATTAAAATTTATTAATTTATAAATCGGTTATTTCCTAAAGTTATTTACTAATTTAAAATATTGTATAGATACTGTACATCAAAAATTGGTTCACATATATACATGTTTATTAGCCCTAGCTGGTTTGGCTCTGTGGTTAGAGCATTGGCTGGAGGACTGAAGGGTTACTGATTTGATTCAGGTCAAGGGACTTACCTCAGTGCAGGCTTGATCCCTGCTCACCCCCTCCCTTCCTTTCTCTCTAGAAATGAAAGGAAAAAATATCCTTGGGTGAGGATTAATTTAAAAAAAAACAACACACACATACACACACACAAAATAGGAACCATTGCAACGAAATTTCTCTATTTAAAATGTGTGTGTGTGTGTTTACATGACATTTAAAAAATCAAATCCTAAGGGAGCTTTTCCATAAACTTTAAAGATATTGATTGTGCAAATATTTGAGTTACTACTTAGTAATTGAAGTCTTTCAATGTATTACTTGCTGTTTGCATTCCAGTATTCTCTCTCGTTGCTATGTGTTCTAATTAATGAGAGAAATAGTATCTGTCATTCTTCACGTTTGTATACTTGACCACTTATTCACTCAGACACTTGTATCGTTAAGCCTCGGTATATGAGTGAGTAGGGTATGATGTTGGAGAAATTCAAGACATGGACAAACATACAAAATGTGATTCAACTAAAAGATAGACCTACCAAGATGCTTAGCATTTAGATTGTTAGATTGTTAGATTAAATATGCTAGAGTGTATTATATGTAAATGTTTGAGCAGCTTCTAAAAGTACAATGGAGTATGGTATTTGTATATAAAAGAATGTTCTATTGTGTTTTAAAATGATATTTCATTTACTTTTAAGAGATTCTTAGCTGACCTTCATTCAAGGTGGGGAATTAATGAAACATTAAACTGAAAACAAATAACCAAAAGTGTTCATGGTAATCATTTAGCATGGACATACATGCAGAGAAATTTGTTTCAAGATAGTTTCAAAATATTCTTTGAAATGAAATGAACTTGAAATTTGCTTGCACTATTTTGCTTAATATTTCTGTATATTGATCTGGAGCTTTTGTATTAAAAGAGCAAGTTTTCTGTTATAAAGACTTTATTCAGTGTCAGAAATTTTGTTATTTTTATTTTTTGCAGGTGGTTTCAGACACCCTCACAGGTTTTCTACCATGCAGCGACTGAACATGGAGGAAAAGATGTATATCCAGGGCAATGTCTGTGGGAAGGTTGTGAGCCTTTTCAACGACAAAGGTTTTCTTTTATTACCCACTTACAGGTACACTTTCTTAATACTGTTTGGTCAGTAACTCTTTTGCATTAAAGGTTTTGATGCATATTCTTTTACTTCCTCTTTCTCAAAAAGGATAAGCACTGTTCAAAGGATGCCCTGCTTGCAGGATTAAAACAAGATGAACCAGGACAAGCAGGAAGTCAAAAACCTTCTACCAAGTAAGGAACATGAGTTTACTTCCTGTTGTATATACAGAAAGAAAAATCAGGAAAGTAGGCAAAACATATTAACAATGAAATTTAACTTTAGCATATTAGGAGACTGGAAACCTGTGTTCTGGTCCAGCTCTACCATTCACCAACTATGTGACCCTATTCAAATTGCTTAAATACTCCAAGCATCACTTTCATATTTATATGAGAAATATTTTGTAAACTGTAACTATATACAGGGGTGGGCAAAAGTAGGTTTATAGTTGTTTGAATGAAAAATAATGCAATAATTAATAAATAATACAAGAATAAACTATCACATTCACAACTGTAAACCTACTTTTTCCGCCCCTATTTTTTATTCTTTGAGAGTAATTGAACATGTATTTGATAATGGCAAAGAGATTTCTTCTTACAATTCACATACTTCTAATGAATGTAGTGGAGTTCTGAGTTGCAGATTTCTGTAAGTTCCTTATTAGATTTATATAGTATCTCCTATTCTGTTTCTGAGGGCCTTAGTTATAGATTCTGTAACCTGAATAATATTTTTAACTCTGAAAATGTGAAAATTAATTTGCCACCACTTAGTAAGATAGTGCAATCTACTAGGCATTGTGCCAGACCTAGGGAATTCTAAGAATAAGACATAGTCTCTAACTTTAGAGCTGATATTCTAGAAGAACTAGAAATATGGGACTACAGAATCTGCTTACATACTTTATTCAGTTTCTGTTTATGAGCATCTACTATGTGCTATACACTAAGGTATGGCATGGGGTATACATGACCAAGATACATTTTGCTGTTCTTAAGTGTCTGCAGATCCATCCAGTGAGAGATGTAGGTAATTCTTACTATATAGTATAAAAGTGCTAAAATGAAGAGATGCACAATATACTATGAGAGCTCACCTAAACCAATCCAGGGAAGGCTTTCTGGCAGAAAGTACCTCCAAACTGAGACCCAAAGAATAAGCAGTAAATAGCAAAAGGTCTCATAAGCTATAATCATGTGTTTGAGTTTTATCCTACAGGCAACAGAAAGTCATTTTTCTGCCAAATATCTTTTCCTATAATTTTCACTGTCTTTAATTTATATATATTACGTAGCTTATAAGAATATGTTGGGCCGAAACCGGTTTGGCTCAGTGGATAGAGCGTCAGCCTGCGGACTGAAAGGTCCCAGGTTCGATTCCGGTCAAGGGCACGTACCTGGGTTGCGGGCACATCCCCAGTAGGAGGTGTGCAGGAGGCAGCTGATCGATGTTTCTCTCTCATCGATGTTTCTAACTCTCTATCCCTCTCCCTTCCTCTGTGTAAAAATATCAATAAAATATATATTAAAAAAAAAAAAAGAATATGTTGGAATATGTTTGGTTTTGCTCAAGTTTGGAGGAAGAGATACTTGGTGTATCAATTACAGTCAATCAAAAATATTTGTCATCCTATACAATAAAAGCCTAATATGCTAAGAGTCCGGTTGGCTGTTCAACCAATCAAAGTGTAATATGCTAATGAATGCTAAGGCCTCTCACTGCTCGCTATGACGTGCACTGACCACCAGAGGGCAGACGCTCAACGCAGGATCTGCCCCCTGGTGTCAGCACACTCCCGCAGGGGAGCGCCACTCAGCCAGAAGCCGGGCTCATGGCTGGCGAGCGCAGTGGCGGTGGTGGGAGCCTCTCTCGCCTCCACAGCAATCAGACATTCCACGAGGGATCCCGGACTGCGAGAGGGCGCAGGCCGGACTGAGGGACCCCCGCTCCCAAGTGCACAAATTTTGTGCGCCGGGCCTCTAGTTTACACATAAAATCTAATAACAGTATATATGTAAATATTCTTTTCTTTTGACAACTATATGTAGTTATAAACTGGTTTATAATTCAAAGATTGCTTTTATATTAACTTATTTAATATTCAAAATGAGTTTACTTATGTAAAAAAGTGCCAAAAATATCCCCACTTTACATATGTGAAACATGAAGCATAGAGGGGCAAACTGAAATATTCAAAGTCATACAACTAGTTATAGTGCCAGAAATAGACAGGATTTCCTCACATGCAAGTCAGTGCTCTTTCCACCATGGCCTCAGCAGAATACAAAAGCTATATTAATGCAATTTTCTGCTTGGCCAAGGAAATCTACAGTAGTTTGAATCTAATTTTAGGTAAAATTCATTCCTTCAGTCTGTTTTTTAAAAAGGATGTTAGACTTATACTGAAAGCGTTGATTAGAGTTATTAAATAATGGTGAAAAATAAGATTATGTAACAAATAGTTTGAAGTGTGTTGTTTAACATATTTTCATCCTATCTAATAAAGAGGGAATATGCTAATTGACCATCACACCTCACAAAGATGGTGACGTGACGCCCACAGCCAATATGGAAGGAATATGCTAATTGACTGCCACACCCTCAAATATGGCGGTGCCCACAGCCACAAGATGGCGGCGCCCAGTCCCCTCAGCCCCGCCAGGGCGGCAGGCACGCATCACGGCGAGGCCCACCCCACGCGCCTGCCTCCAGAGTCCCCTAATCCCCTCAGGCCCCCAACCACCCAGGGCCAGCCGGAGGCTCAGGCAAGCCTCGGATGGCGGCTGCCCAGCTGCCCAGGGCTGCCTGAGGCTCAGGTAACCAGGGCTGGCCGAGGCTTGCGCTGCCAGCCATGGCAGCAGCAGAGGTGTGATGGGGGCGTCACCTTTCCCTGATCGCCGGGTCATCTCCTGCCCCTGAGGGCTCCCAGACTGTAGGAGGGGACAGGCTGGGCTGAGGGACCCCCCCCCCCTCCAGTGCATGAATTTTTATACACCAGGCCTCTAGTATTATTATATTAGGTTATCTTTTTCTGGATGACCTATACCTATGTCAGTACATTCTTAGGTAATAATATTTTAGTCTTGGTATTGTTTAGCCAAAATAATTTGCAGCTCAAATTGCAGGCAACGTTTTTATTTGTTAACATCTTCACATTATATTCAATGATGTAAATTCCACAAACTTTGGTACTATGCTGTAATTTTAAATTAAATTTATTGGGGTAACATTGGTTAATAACATTATATAAGTTTCAGGTGTACAACTTTATAATACATCATCTGTATATTGCATTGTGTACTCACTGCCCAAAAACCACTCTCCTTCTATCACCATATATTTAAGCCCCCTCACCCTCTTCATCCTCCCCCTCTGACAATAAACATACTGTTGTCTGTGTGTATAAGTTTGTTTTTTATTGTTGTTTTTCATTCGTTGCTTTCTGTTTCATATCCCACATGAGTACAATCATATGGTTTTTGTCTTTTTCCATCTGACTTATGTTGTATTTATTTTTATTGTATGTTTACTAGCACAGTAACTTTAAAAATGGATTATGCTGGAACATCTATTGTTTGCTTTAAAATTGGTAAATTGGAAAATAAAACACTTGCAATTTCACCTGATACTAAGAGCCCCTTTGCTAGGCTGACAAAGAATAAATATTAATGCTGGGCCATGGGAGATTTTATTCATCCTGTATCCACCTGGAGTTGGCAGGTTGGTCATGGTCAGTCTGCAGCATCATGTTAACAGTTTCTTTTTCTGTCTGACAATTTAGGCAGCCAGTTGTAGGGGGCACAAGCTCAACTCCTAGAGCACAAAAGGCCATTGTGAACCATCCCAGTGCTGCCCTTATGGCTCTAAGGAGAGGATCAAGAAACCTCGTCTTTCGAGATTTTACAGTAAGCAAGCCTTGAAAGCCTTTCCTGTAAAGGTGTGAGCACTGTGTGATTTAGATCTTTATTCTTTTCTTTTCCTTTCTTTTTAAGGATGAAAAAGAGGGACCAATAACTAAACACATCCGACTAACAGCTGCCTTAATATTAAAAAATATTGGTAAATATTCAGAATGTGGTCGCAGGTGAGTAATCTGTTTTCCATAGCCAAAATAAATTTAGATTATTTTACTTTTCTTATAAGGTAATGAAATTAGATATCTATACTTTATTCACTGTTTTTCTCAGGAACTTTGTATGTCAGAAAGCTTATGCCAAGGTCAGGCCATTGGGATATCTTAAAAACCAAAAAGTAGAGAGATGTTGAAACTACCAAAAGGTGTTCCTTTAACTTGTTTTATTATGTTAATTTTCTTGGTAGCCATAGACTTTAGAGTAAAAAGTAGATCTGCTAAAGAGAAAACTTAGGGAGGAAGGAATGAATTGATCATTTGAATTATGTGGAATTAGAATAAAATCCAATTTGTTAATTGGCATTTTAATGAAGCTATCAAAGTTAACATTCACTACTGAAGTGTTAAAAGTTACTTTCTAATGGACTTAACCAAGAGAAAACTCGGGATTTTGTAGGTCCTTGAAAGATGAAATATTCTATTGATGCCTTTTGGACCTTGTCTCCCTTGAAGATTAACTGGCTTCTCTAGTATTCCTCCCATATCTCAAGTTCCTTTGTTGAAAAGTTGTCCTCTAAGGTATCTTATCTTCCAGATAGTGAAGATAGTGACTTTCTCATTGAGTCTCTCTTCTCTCACATTCCTATTCCTTAAATATATCTTGAATCTACCTTAGTTCTCCTTCCTTCTCCTCATTTTGCCTTTTATGATATTTCTTGCAATAACCTTACAACTGGATTTTCCAAACATAAAAACAGTGGTATCAATTACAAAAAAAAAAAGCAATGAATTTGACTATATCAAATTTTAAAACTTTTATTAATTACAGATGACTAAAACTCTTAGAACTAAAGAACTTTTGCAATGACAAAAGTTACTATATTTAGTGTATCAAGTACTCTCACAAATGAGTAAGAAAAATTCTTAATACTCAAATTTTTTAAAAATAAAGCTTTTCAAAAGAAATATGAAGGTTTAGTAACCACATGAGAGCACCGGTATCTTCCTGTTTAATTTATAACATGATTTCTCCTACCTTTCTCACTGTTTTGCCCTCCCCACCCTTCTTTTGCTGCCTAGCCTATGTTTAAGTTTCAGCCACACTAAATCACATGTAGATTCCTAATCATGCTAGACTTCCATGTCACACTTTTGTACATTTGTTCCAATGCTCATTGTTTATTGTTCCTTGCCTGGAATGCCCTTCTCTCTGTGTTACCTGCCTATTGAATATCTGCAAACTCCTCATAATTCAGCTCAGACATTAGCTTCTGTCTGCCACCTTTCTTATGCTGTGTTCTCCTTCCCCACCAAGTTTGTTGTTCTCTATTTTTATAACATGTCTTACAATATTAAATATTACTGTGTAAATTGTTTTGATATTACCTTTTTCTCTTACTGACCTATGTTCTGACTCTCTGATTAATATTTGTAGCCTGAATACCTAGCACAATGCCCAATACATTATAGGTAATCTCTACTTCCTATTCATATTTAGGATTCAACTCAGGGTGACCTCTTCCTTTCCTGACATCTTTCTTACAAACCTGCTGCTGACCTAGGGTGCAGTAGGTACTCTCTACCACTGCACACATTGCTTGTTACCACCTGAGTTCTTTGAAAGCAGGGATTGAACATTGATTTTATGTGTATGTGTGTCCTTAGTGCCTAGCATACTGTGGGGAATGTAATAGTGATTCAGTGAGTATTTGATTGATAGATGGAAGAAAAGAAGTCTCACAAGTTAATTTTTTTTGTAGAATCTGTCTGAAATTTGTGTAGGCAATTGGAATTATTAAAGTAATTTTAAACTTTTTCTTAGGGCTTTTTCCTCACATTCTTATTTTTTTTAAAATCTTTATTTGTTGAAAGTATTACATGTCCCCTATTTTCCCCCATTGACTTCTTCTAGCCTGTCCTTTCCCCCTACCCAAGGCCTTCATCACCCTACTGTCTTTGTCCATGAGTTATGCATACAAGTTCTTTGGTTGATCTCTTTTACCCACCCTCCCTGTCTTCCCTCTGCAATTCGACAGTGTGTCCCATGTTTCTGTGTCTCTGGATCTATTTTGTTCATTAGATTCCACATATGAGTGAGATCATGTGATACTTATCTTTCTGACTGGCTTATTTCGCTTAGCATAATGCTCTCCAGCTCCATCCATGCTGTTGCAAATGGTAAGAGGTCTTTCTCTTTTATAGCTGGGTAGTATTTACATTGTGTAGATGTAACACAGGTTTTTAATCCACTCATTTGCTGATGGGCACTTGGGCTGTTTCCAAATCTTAGCTATTGTAAATTGCACTACTATGAACATAGGGGTGCATATATTCTTTTTGATTGATGTTTCAGGATTCTTAGGATAAATTCCTAGGAGTGGAATCACTGGGTCTAAAAAGGAGTTCCATATTTAATTTTTTGAGGAAACTCCATACTGTTTTCCACAGTGGCTGCACCAGTCTTCATTACCACCAGCAGTGTACTTTGCCAATGATTCATCTGATAAGGGGTTAATTTCCAAAATATATAGGTAACTCATACAACTTAACAAAAGGAAGGTAAACAATCCAATTAAAAAATGGGCAAGGGACCTAAATAGACAATTCTCCAAAGTGGACATACAGAAAGTCAAGAGACATATGAAAAAATGCTTAAAGTCACTAATCATCTAAGAGACGCAAATCAAATCAACAATGAGATATCACCTCACACCTGTCAGAATGGCTATCATCAACAAATCAACAAATGACAGTGCTGGAGAGGATGTGGAGAAAAAGGAACCCTAGTACACTGCTGGTGGGAATGCAGACTTTCCTCACATTCTTTTTGTTTTTAATGTGTTTTTATTAACTTTTAGAGAGAGAGGAAGAGAGAACGAGAGAGCGATAAGAAACATCAATGAGAGAGAAACATTGATCGGCTGCCTTCTACATGCCCCCCTAACTGCGGATCAAGCCCAAAACCCAGGCATGTGCCCTTACCAGGAATCGAACCAGTGACTTGGTGCATGGATGCCACTGAGCCATACCAGCCGGGCCACATTACACATTCTTAAGCTTACAGCAAAGACACTTTGGCTGACTTGAATATAATTATTGGGCCAAAAGTTTTCATTTTACTGTTTTTATGCTGTTGTTGATTTTGTTATTTTATTTAACTCTGAACCTCCCAAATGTCTTCTGGCATCTTCAGTTCCTATTATCTTAAATGGCAGAAGCAAAAGAATTAACACAATCCACTAAATTCTTTCCCTTTACCTTCCCAGTCCAGGTTGGAATCCCCATATAGAACATCTACTGAACATCTACACTGATGGGGAGTTTTGCTTGAGTTAAAATACTGACAGAGAATCTGGCAAAACATATATATGTGGGAAGAAGAGTGTAGGAAATCAGATAGCTGCACAAGATAGTTCTCTGATGATACTCCTCGTCTTGGTGAAATAAGTTACAGGGTGTGGTTTGTATTTTTCTTAGACTAAAGCAAATTCTATTTGCAGTAAACACACACACACACACACACACACACACACACACACACACACACACACACACACAAATCCCTGCAGCACAAAAGGAAGATACATGGATATTTAGCTTTATTCTTACAGTACATCATACTGAACAACATGAAATGTCAGTATTTTTAAATTTTGAAATTCAGAATGATTGAATAGTTTAAGATGTTTAAATGCAGTTTATCTCCATTCTGATTAAGCATGAGCACTGGAGAATTGCAATGTATTTCTTTTCCTTTTGATGCATTTATTTTTTATCAGTATAATACAGAAGTCTTATTTAAAAATCAAATGGTACTTTTCTATACAGTAATAATGAACGATTCAAAAAATAAATTAAGAGAACAATTCCATTTATAATAAATCAAAAGAATAAAATATATAGGAATCGTATTAACCAAGAATATGGAAGACATATACTGAAAACTATAAATCATTGCTGAAAGAAATTAAAGAAGACATAAATAAATGGGGAAATATCCTTTGTTGATGGATTGGAAGATTTAATAGAGTTAAAATGTCAGTACTACCCAAAGCAATCTACAGATTCAATGCAACTCCTCTCATAAACAAAATGACTCTTTTTTAAAGAAAAATTCATTTTAAAATTTGGAATCTCAAGGGACTCTGAATAGCCAAAACTCTCGAAAAAGAAAGTTGGTGGACTTACACATCCTGATTTCAAATCAAAGCTACTGTAATCAAAACTGTGGTACTGGGGAAAAGACAGACATAACGACCAAAAAAACAGAATAGAGAGCCCAGACATAAGATCTCACATACATGGTCAAATGATTTTCAATAAGGGTGCCAGTTCTTCATTCAAGAAGGAAAAGACAGTCTTTTCTACAAATGGAGTTGGGAAAACTGGGTAGTCACATACAAAAGAAGGAAGTTTTTAACCCTTTAGCAAACAACCATATACAGAAATTAACTCAAAATGGATCAAAGACATAAATGTAAGAGTTAAAACTATATAGCTTCATGACATTGGACTTGGCAATGAGTTCTTGGACATGTGTATATGACACCAAAGGCACAGGCAACAAAAGAAAAACAAATTGAACTTCATCAGAATTAGAAACTTGTGCATCAAAGGATACTACTGACAGAATAAAAACGCAACCCATAGAATGGAAGAAAATAATTATAAATCACATATCTGATAAAGGGGTTAATACCCAGAAAATATAAAGAACTCCTGAAACTCAACAACAAACAAACCAAGTTAAAAATAAGCAAAGGACTGCCGAAACCGGTTTGGCTCAGTGGATAGAGCGTCGGCCTGCGGACTGAAAGGTCCCGGGTTTGATTCCGGTCAGGGGCATGTACCTTGGTTGCGGGCGCATCCTCAGTGGGAGGTGTGCAGGAGGCAGCTGATCGATGTTTCTCTCTCATCGATGTTTCTGGCTCTCTATCCCTCTCCCTTCCTCTCTGTGAAAATATCAATAAAATATATTTAAAAAAAAAAAAAATAAGCAAAGGACTAAAACAGACATTTCTCCAAAGAAGATAAACAAATGGCCAATAAGCACATGACAAGATGCTCAACATTACTAATCATTAGGGAAATACAAATCAAAACCACAATGAAATACTACTTCATACCCATTAGGATGACTATTATTAAAAAACAAAACAAAAAATGTTGGCATAGATGTGGAAAAATTGGAACCCTTGTGTATTATTGATGGAAATATGAAAAGGGACAGCCACTGTGAAAATGGTATGGCAGTCGTCTAAAAATTAAACATAGGATTATTTATGCAATTCCACTTCTGGGTATATACACAAAACTGAAAGCAGGTAGTTGAACAGATATTTATGCACCACTGTTCATAGCAGCTTGGCTGGAAGGTGGAAGTAACCCAAGTGTTCATCAATAAATGAATGGGTAACTGAAATGTGGTTTGTGTATATATACAATGGAATGTTATTCAGCCTCAAAAAAAGAATGAGAGCTTCTGGTCAAGATGGAGTAGGTAAACACAATATTGGCATCCTTCCACGACCACATCAGAATAACAGCTAAAGTACAGAATAGCCATCATTGAGAACCACCCCTAAACAGAAGTGCTATAACTATGGATATGAAGTCATTTAAGAATTGGTAGGTGGGACAGAGATGCAGAACAGGCTGGTCCACACCCATGTGTGGTGGTTAAACATCATGAGGGATATCTCAGCTGTGGAAGTGTCTCCTGAAATCCAGGAGTCCCTGCCCCACAGCAAGCTCCCTAGTCCAGGGTTCCAGTACCAGAAAGAGAAATCCCCATAACTTCTAGCTGTAAATACTAGCAGAGATTGCAGTTGAGTGAGACAGAGGGCTGCTGGAATCGCAGCCGTTCATCTTAACCTGCACAGGAACTTAACTCAGATTCATGCTGAGCTCCAGCGCTGGGGTAGCAGCTTGAGAGGCACCAGGGGCACATGAGGAGGCAGTGAATTATCTGGCTTTGGGTGAGGGCCGGAGGAGCAGCTTTATCCCAGACAGAAGTGCTGGCAGTGACCATGGTTCCTTTTGTAGACACCAAATCTGAGTCTCCATTATTCTGGCTAATAACTTTTTGCCCTGCCCTGATGATTCCTTGAGACCCACATCGCCCAACTTGTGGGTCCTTCTAACCTATTTCCAGTGTTTTTTTCCATACAAATGGCCTGTCTTGGCTCATGCTGCGGACATTCCTAAACTTTCTCAAAGGTTCACAAATCACAAACAAGCAGCATCTGGCCTCAGCATCCCACGTACCTTTTGCTAAGTGGCCCGACCCAGGCTTGGCACTAGCAACATCTGGCCTTGGTTTACAGCATGGCCTCCCCTGGGAATCTGCAAGCCCATCATAAGTGATAACCATCTGCATATCATTCTGTAGCTCATGCCTGTTAGCCCTAGGCAGGGCACAGTCAGAGGCCAGTCTTGGCCTGCACCTCCCAGAAAGCCACTGACCCAGCTCACACAGTGGCCAGCTTCAACCATGCCGGAGTACCACCCAGCAACCTCCACAAGTGACGCACTCAAGGGGTGGATTCTGCAGGCACCACGACCCTACTGAAGTGAGTCCTGCTCCATGGGTTGGCCCCTACACAGTAGCTCCTCTGCTATAGTTACAGCCAGTCCTCATAGCTGATTCATCTGTGAGTCAATCCTTCCCATTGACACACCAACAACAGTCAAGGCTCAACTACATCAGGAGGTTGTACACAGTCTCCAATTTTGGGGAGTGGGGAGCTAGAGCACCAGGCTTGGATGACCCCAGGAGTCTGTGCCACTGGGCCCTACAAGACACCTACTATATAAAGCCACCTTATGAAGATTTGGAGACCTAACAGATCTTCCTAATACATAGAAACTAACAGAGAGGCAGCCAAAATGAGGAGACAAAGAAACGTGTCCCAAATAAAAGAACGGGGGAAATCTCCAGAGAATGAACTTAAAGAAATGGAGGCAAGCAGCCCTAGCTGGTTTGGCTCAGTGGATAGAACAGACACCTGGGGACTGAAGGGTCCCTGGTTGGATTCTGGTTAAGGGCACATGCCCCTGTTGCAGGCTCGATCCCCAGGAGGGGATGTGCAGGAGGCAGCTGATCAATTATTCTCATCATTGATGTTTCTGTCTCTCCCTCTCCCTTCCTCTCTGAAATCAATAAAAATATATTTTTAAAAAAGAAAGAAATGGAGGTAAGCAACTCAGATACAGAGTTCAGAACAATGGTTATAAGGAACTCCAGAAACTTAGTGAGAACTTCAACACCATAAAAAAGGACATATAACCATAAAAAAGACCAATCAGAAATGCAGAATACAATAATTGAAATGAAGAATACACTAGAAGGAATCAACAGCAGATTAGATGAAGCAGAGGATCAAAGCAGCAATTTGGAAGACCAGGTATCAGAAAACACCCAATTGGAGTAGCAAAAAGAAAGAATCCCAAAAAATGAGAATAGTTTAAGGGACCTTTGGGACAACATCAAGCCTAACAACATCATAGGTGTACCTGAAGGAGGAGAGAGCATGGGATTGAGAACCTATTTGAAAAAACAATGGGTGAAAATTTTCCTATCCTGGTGAAGAAAATAAGACATTCAAGTCCAGGAAGCACAGCGTCCCAAACAAAATAAACCCAAAGAGGCCAACACCAAGAATGGCAAAGTTTAAAGGCAAAGAGAGACTCTTAAAAGCAGCATTGTCTCTATTTCCCATTTCTTGAACTTCTGTTTTGTGGATGCTGGACCCTTATAGATTGACTAGTAGCCCTGCGCACCATGTGCCAGTAGCTTGCTGCTGCTTGCCTCAGCTGGCCACCCGCCCACCGCCTCTGGTAGCTCTCCACTGCTCATAGCTCGCTGAACTGCCCTCCTGGAGCTCCCCCGCCCCCCCCCCCCACCCCCTCATAGCTTTCTGCCCTGCCCCCTCCTGTAGCTCTCTGGCCTGATTGTAGTTGGCTACCCCATCCTCCTGCAGATCCGTGATCCAGTCATTATGCAGTTGGTTGTTACGCCTCAGGGTGTAACGGATAATTAGCATATTCCTCTCATTATAGGTTTCTCTAATTTTTTCTCTCTCTCAGCTTTAATTTTTGTCTATTTTCTGGAAATGTTCTTGACTTTATCATCAATCTATTGAATTTTTACTTTAGCTATTCTGCTTTAATTTCTAAGTGCTCTTTCTGAGCTGCCAGTTATTGCTGTATTGTAACATTCTGTTCATATGTTGGAGAGAGTGCCTTCTCTCTCTGAGGATATTAATTCCTAGCATTTTTGAAATTTCATCTGCTCGCAGTATAGTTGCCATTTCCTTGAAATTCCTTGAATGTCTGAAATTCCTTGGCTTTATTTTATAAGAATAAAATATTTTTAAAAACTAGTTGGACCCTCTGGGTGTGTGACCTCCACTTGTCACTGGTGATTGCTATTTTAGGGTGACCCCTGATAAACCAGTTGGTTTATTAGAAGCCCACTTCTACCCCAAATGTCAGTTTCTATAGAAAGATTGTTTCTCCAGAGAAGAAGCTCTGATTTTCTTGCCTTTGGAGGTGGGCAGTTTGGATAAGAGTCAATGTGAGGTCCTGCGTTCTGGAAACAGAAATGGGGGAGAGGCCAGGAAGCTATCCCTTCGTTCATGTGTGTTCACTTCACCCAGTCCCGGGTTTTGTCCAATTGATCACCTCCCAACCTTCCCAGTGTCTGTCACTGTAAGTTTTAAGCCTTTCTGGTTTAGTTTCTCCAGAAAATATATTTATTTTGGAAGCTAGAGGAGATACACTTGTGTTCAAACTCCTGATTTGTGTCTTAAATTGTTTCCAATAATGGTACTTAAAAACTATTTCACATTACCTATTAAGTGCATTAAAGTGACACAATGTTTATGCTTTGTTAAACATATCAAAAAGAACTTTTGAAATATGAAAGTGAAAGTATAATTTTATACAACAAAACAGACATATTTCAGTTTTTATCTAGTGAGTACTTATTTAATTTTTGTAGATCCTCCCCAAATAAAAGATATTAATTTATATAAAAAGTGAAATTGTACCCAGCCGGTATGGCTCAGTGGTTGGAGGTTCACCTATGAACCAGGGGGTCATGGTTTGATTCCCAAACAGGGCGCACATGCCCAGGTTGCAGACTCAGTCCCCAGTGCGAGGTGTGCAGGAGGCAGCTGATCGATCGGTGAATCTCTCTCTCATTGATGTTTCTATCTCTCTCTCTCCCTCTTCCTTCCTCTCTGAAATCAATAATAAAAAAATTTTTTAAGTGAAATTGTTACCTTAAAATCATCTTGGTGACTTAAATTTAGTCTTTCTAGTTGTATTATTGTGACATAAAAATAATACTTTTTAATATGCAACTGTCAGTTTGGAAAATATGATTTTATTAAGATTTTGAAAATGCTTTTTTCTTTGTCAAAGTGTCTATTAATTTATAAAGGGGAAATATTTTGATTCTACTTTGTATGCTATTTTTAAATAAAGGTTTTTATGACTTTCTTTCATAGAAATTCCATAGTTCATTTAAAGAGTTGTTAAATAAACTTGTGAAAGAAGCTATGTCTAAAGAAAAGTATAAAACACAGAAGTGTAAAGCCCAATGAATTACCACAGAATGAACCCCCATATAACCAACCATCCAAGTGAAGAAATAGAACAGCATCCCTTTGAGCCCCCGCCAGTCTTGATCCCGTCGTCTTCTGTAGGACCACTCTTCTAGTCTGTAACACCACAGATTAATTTTGCCTGATGTTGAACTTTACCTAAGTAGAATCATATAGTATATATTCTCTCTTGCTTTTTATTTCACTCAGCATTGTTTGTGAGACTAATTCATGTTATTGCAGTATAGAATTATATTGCATAAATATACTCAAATTTATTTTTTTATTCTACTTTTGATGGGCATATGGGCTGTTTCCAGTTTGGGACTATTAAGAAGAATGCTGCTGTGGACATTCTATACATGTTTTTTGGCCATGTATATATATATATATGCACACACACACACACACACACACACACACATATACATATATACTAGAGGCCCGATGCACGAAATTCGTGCAAGGGGCTTGGCCCTGGCAGCCCTGGCTTTGTCTGGAAGGTCATCCGGAAGGTTGTTCTGCTGTTTCGTCTAATTAGCATATTAGCTCTTTATTATATAGGATTTCTATTGAGCTTTTATGAAGGATTGATGATTCATAGGATATTAGAACTTTAGTACGTAACAATTCCAGAGGTTTTATCACTCCCTACAGCAATGTATGAGGCTCAGTTATTCCACATACTGATCAATATTTGATAAAATTTTAATGTTTAATTTTAGTCATTTTTTTCAGTCTATGGAGTATCTATGTATGGAAACTACATAAAAGCAAATACCCAAATAGCCAGAAAAATATGAAAATATGCTCAACTCCTTAGTCATGAATCTCAAATTTTTTATAGTTCTTTTGCTGTGCTTTGCTTTGTTATGGTAAAAAATTACTACAGTCCCCACCTGTTAAATTTTGGCTTTGAATTTCTGTCTTTTCCCATTTATTGCTTCCTTATAATGTTTGTCATTCAAAATTTAGAAGTTTTCATCTCCCTCCTTTTCACTTTCAGTTCCTTTTACCCAGGATTATTTAATGAAGGCACTGAAAGTTCTTGGATAATCTCATGCTGTTTGATTTTTTTTCTAACATGTTATGTGAAAATTTTCACATGCAAGGCAAACTTGGAATAATTTTGCAGTGAACACTTACTAGTATATACCAATCACCTAGCTTTTAGCATTGATCGTTTAGTAATACATTTGACCCTTGAACAACATGGGGGTTAGGCACATTGAGCACAACCCCTAAATCCCCTGGTCTCCCTCCCCTCTACCTTGCACAGTTGAAAATCAGCATGTAAACTTTTGACTTCCTCAAAAATCTAATAGCCTAGCCAGTGTGGCCCAGTGGTTGAGCGTTGACCTATGAAGCAGGAGGTCATGGTTTGATTCCTGATCAGGGCACATGTCCAAGTTGTAGGCTCGATCCCCAGTAGGGGGCCTGCAGGAGGCAGTTGATAAATGATTCTCTCATCATTGTTGTCTCCATCCCTCTCACCTCTCCCTCTCTCAAATCAATAAGAATATATATATTTTAAAAATCTAATAGCCTAGTGTTGACTGAAAGTCTTACATAAACAGTCGATTAACACAGATTTTATATGTTATATACAATATAATATTCTTATAATAAACTAGAGAAAAGAAAAATTAAGAAAATAATAAGGAAGAAAAAAATATTTACAGTTTTTATTGCATATAAGTGGAACCACACAGTAAGTTTATAAATTTTTTAAAAACCAGTTTCTTTTATGGAATATTGTGGTGTTCAAATAATAGTTGAGGCAAATGTTGCTTGTTTTCACTTAATGAAGAGAAACTTTATCATAGTAGGACATAATTTTTATTTTCAATTAATCTCTTAAAAGCAACCATTTTGTTTCCCTCCAACTGTTTTCTGACAGGATCTGAATTTTTAAAATTTTTTTATTGAGTCAAGCACACTTACGATGAGATCTGTCCTCTTAAACTTTTAGGTGTACAATACATTATTGTTGCAGCGGTTGCCAACCGGTGGTCCGTGGACCACTGGTGATCCGTGAGGTCCGAAAGGTTGGCGACCACTGGACTAGAGGTACAAAGTGTACAGCAGATCTCTAGAGCTTTTTCATCTTGCTTAACTGAGACTTTATTCCCATTGATTAGTAATTCCTTATTTCCATCTCCCCCTAGCCCCTGGCAACCACCATTCCACTCTTTGATTCTATGAATTTCACTCTTGTAGAGATACTACCTGAATTTTCTAGAAGCATGAATGGAGATTAATGCAAATTATGCTAGGTAGTGTCCTGTATTCAGAAAGGAACCATGAAGAAAATACAAGCCAAGAAGTTGCCTAATTCTGACACTACTGTTTAAGTAGCTAGAAAGTCATTTCCATTTGAGATGCCTCAGGTTGGCTAAGTTTACTCTGTAAATTGAAAAGGTTTAACTAGTTTCCCAAATTCCCTTTTATCTTCTAGCAATGCTATATTTACATTTACTGTGGGGCTATGTATTATGTCTTTGAAGTTTTTAGTTTTTAAACTTGCACAATCCGCAAGGAATCATCTCTGGGACCTTGGATGCTGATAAACTTCTTTGTTTTCTTCCAGATTGTTAAAGAGACACGAAAACAACCTGTCCGTGCTAGCCATTAGCAACATGGAAGCGTCCTCCACCCTTGCCAAATGCCTTTACGAACTTAACTTTACAGTTCAGAGCAAAGAACAGGAAAAGGACTCAGAAATGCTGCAGTGAAAAGTAATCCCGCTTCTGTAGTGGGGAACTCAAAGTCAGATACATTTCACATGTTACTGAAGAAAGCACCAAGTCTTAATGGAGCAGAGACCATAGAATGAATTATTTTATCTCCTCCCATGATGCTGAGAGGAAGCTTCGTATTCTGATCTCTGAGTGATCCCTTTGTTCTGTTTTAAAAAAAAAAAAGAAAAAGAAAAAAAAAACTGCTGTGGGATTGTCAACCAGCTTATCTCCAGGATGTCTCTCAGATCTGATAAATCCTGATGGAAACTGGTATGATCAGAATTCAGTACCATCCACATTGGAATATACAAGGAATATTGTAAAACCTACATGAGCAGATGAAATAGAAGCATTAAATATTTTTATCTATATCCAAAAAGGAGCACATTTTTATATTTACAAAACCGTTTAAGCTGGTTTGAATAATTAAAAAAAAAGTTTCAGCACACCTATACCCCGTATCTCTGAGGGGGCCACCAATATCTAGCTATGGATTGTGTGTTTTGTTTAGAAATCAGTAGCTTGGTTTTCTTACTTGAGCCAATATATTTTCACTTATTTATTATCATAAAAATTTACCAGTCTGAATAGATCTTGTAAATATTTGTGAATAGAATGAACACCTTTCATGCCACTGCAGCCACTGGAAATACATTCTGTGGTGTCCTAGAAGCATTACTGGTAGGTCCTAAAGTTTTCTAGACTTTCCTGTCAATTGTAAGTAATTGTGATATATTCTACGCAGTGGATGAATGTTCTTTAAATTTGTGTAAATACTTCTGCAAAGGTACTGATGCTGTAAAGTCAAAACAGTTGTGGAACTGTGATTTTTTTTCCTTTTCTTTTTTTGTATTATACACCTTGTTAGAACTCATTTTGCTGGCTGAAAGAGTAATGAATAATATATCTCATGTCATTTTTGTAGAAGAAAAACTATTTGAAGGTATTTTTTGGTTTTCCCTAACATGTATTCACTGTAAACGTTTGTCATGTGCAAGCTCAGAGCTTGGACAGAATTTTTTTGTATTTGTAAATTGGTTTAAATACATGGAATTTTATACAGGTTTTCTCCTGTGTTATATATGCATTATGTGCAGGTATGATATTTTCTTCACTACTTTTTCTATCTTAATATAGTGTGGAATTTTATTGTATTATTCTTCCATTCTTAATACTGTATCACATTCCTGCTCAGAAACTGCTCACTTCCTTATTAAATTGTCTTTTCTCCTCAGCGTGACATGTATCCATTTATAACTGCCTATTGCCTGTTCTATTAGAACCCAAAAGTGTGGAAGGCCTCCAGCCACCATTTCTGCTGTGTCATTAGGATGTGCAGTAAAAATAGAGACCTAACAGTTATGTTATAGAATGGCTTTATTTACTTTGGTGACTGTTTATAGTTTTTAAATAAAAGACTGAACATTTTCTTGAGTCCTTCATTTCTGAGTATGGTTAAGACATTCTTTAAAAATAGAGAAATTTAAATTCAGCAGAAGGCAAGGGCCAGTCACCTATTTGATGTATGTTTATAATACATTGAACAGAGGATAGTCCCTTCCTGAGAGAGTGCAGGAGACAGGCAGGAGATTGAGAGTATTTATTTTCCATCAGACTGCAAGGCAAACCCAGATTATTGTTTGACACTGTCTCTTTGACAAATCATTCAGAACCACAGTGCATCCAAGTACTCACTTTGAATTTGAGAGCAGCTTCTGAGAGTAAAAGGGCCTTCGTTTGGATCTAAAAAATTTTCTTCACTATTTTGATTCAACTACTAGCAAAGGAAAATCTCATTTCTCCCATTGGTCACGATTATTTCCTAGGGCTGTGGGGTTTATCCTTGGCCCATCTCCCAATATTAGGGCTGCCTATAGACACACCGGAGATGCTGTGGTTAACACTATAATCACTCTCAAGCCCCCAAAACTTACAAGGCTACCAATGGTGGATGTCAGTTGGAGAATTTTCTATTCATTGTATTTACCTAAAAATCTCTTGAATTTTTCTAACATAATTTTGTGTAACATCAATAATTTTGTGTAACATCATTGTTTTAAAGTTATGTTTCTTTGCAAACTAAGGCTGCTATGGTAATCACATTAATAGAAAAGAAACTTCAGGTTTAGAAAAATGATTTTCGTATTCACCATTCTTCCACCTTATTGGAATTGCATGCCATAGTTCTAGCTTTTGTGCTATAATATGTAAATACGTCTGTAGTCTCCTTGAAGCATTGGTCTCAGCAGAGAATTTTCTAAATATGTATTTGACCTAATGAAACCAATTATGGCTTTCCACTTAGGCTTTTCTTCTTACAGCTTTATAGAACTATATAATGAAATAACATGGACTTGCTGGGTAATGGAATTAAAGTGCTGACGCACAAGTTCTGCGTAACCCTCTCATTCATGAAAAGGTGCTCCTCGCTAGACAGAAACTTGCTGATTTCCAGTATTGTTATTTTTGTCTAAAGTTCTGTAAATACATGCTTTAATGTTATCTTTAAGAAATCTATGTAAATTATATAGTCTACAACTTAGAGACTGTACAATTCTGTGTTATATATGTGCCTAGTGCTCTGTTGGCACTCAATAAATTTTAAGTAACAAAATTGATAATCATATAGCCAAGGCATATTTTTCTTCCAAGTTCGAGACAGGATGTGACTATATACTAATGAGACTCAGTAGTTCAAGCCACACATGGAAACTTGTCTCATTACTTTATAGTCATGCCATGTATGTTTTTTTAACAATAAAATGACAATAAAAGTGATTTTTAAAATGAGAATGTTTTGGATAAGTGACTTCTGTCGTGATCTTGATCACTGTGATTGAAGTATTAGACACCAAGGCAGCATGGTGAGACTTTTTCCACAAAACAGAAGCGGTGAAGCAGCAGGAGCACGGCTACGGCATTAACCACGTGGGCACCGGGCACCTGATGCTGGGACCATTTTGATCAGATAGTATGTTAAAAGAGAAAATAAAATCCAGTGTTTATCCAAGGGAGAATTTAGCTTATCAGTCACTCTCACATACTTTAACGTTTCATAGTACATAATGCAGTCACTGGGATATTCAGAATTTTAACGACTTTTTCCTAAGGGAACAAAACAAATGAAGACAGTGCTACTTGCTAGTTACATTACAGCCATGGCTTTTTCCACTACCTTGATATTTGCAAATCTAGTTGCATTTGTGAATCCTCATTTCATTAAGAAAAGGAGCAAATGCTTCTGTTGTTAAAAATTAGTTCTAGGATTGCACTGCGCATGCCTTAGAAAGGCTGAGGCGCCGAAACCGGTTTGGCTCGGTGGATAGGGCGTCGGCCTGCGGACTGGAGGGTCCCGGGTTCGATTCCGGTCAAGGGCATGTACCTTGGTTGCGGGCACATCCCCAGTGGGAGGTGTGCAGGAGGCAGCTGATCGATGTTTCTCTCTCATCGATATTCCTAGCTCTCTATCCCTCTCCCTTCCTCTCTGTGAAATATCAATAAAATATATTTAAAAAAAAAAAAAAAAGGCTGAGGCACACTGTTACATAGGTAGGTGAGCAGATTCATTTCCTCTAAGACTACAGTTAAGTCCTCACTTAACGTTCTCAATGGGTTCTTGGAACGTTATATACCGAAACCAGTTTACCACAAGCTAATAAATAAACACAAGTTCCTACGGCATCTCAAAACTTCGAACAAAACATTACTTGAGAACCTACTGTACTTAAATATTAAGAGAAAAAGCTGCCATTAAGTCCTGGTTCCTGTGGATTTCAGTCTGAAATGAAGTTTTTTAAAGCATTGGTTGTGGGGTTTATTCTTGGCCCACCAGTGGTTCCCAATGTGGGGCACAAGCCCCACAGGGGGGCAATTTTATTTTTAAGGGGGGCAATTCGAGAATGAATTAACTGAATTTTTTTCACTTCTCATGATTCTAGGGGCCTCATATACAGTATATAAATATATATTGTGACATGCATTTTGGTTCTCTTAGGTTTTGAAATTTTGCTATTTTTCCATATCACTTCCTAGTATTATTTCTTCCTCAGTACTTCAACTGTCCTTTTGTTCTTTTATTTTTCTCTTTCATGGATGCTATATTCTTTGGAAGCTTGTTTAGACCAAGTTAATGGCCTTTTAGGCTTCCTCCACGTGAATAGGAGCTCACTTTTTGAATAGAATTATATGTCACAGGAGTGAGCATCAGGATTTTAGAGATGCTTAGGTGGGGCATGGCCAAAAAAAAGGTTGGGAACCACTGTTTTAAAGCATCTTTTGTGAGTAGGCAATACAACCATGCAAATTCAATAATCAAAATGTTCAAGAGGGCCTTGCAGGGGTTGCTCAGTGGTTGAGCATCAACCTATGAACCAGGAGGTCACAGTTCAAAACCCAATTAGGGCACATCCCCAGGTTGCTGACTTGATCCCTAGTGGAGGGCAATAATCCTCATCATTGATGTTTTTCTTGCCCTCCCTCCCTCTCTGAAATCAATTTTTTTAAAAAAAACTTTAAAAGACAGTCAATGAGAAGTCCCCCTCCAACCCCTCTCCCACCTGCTGGATCCCACTCCCTGTTGCCAGATAACCACTGATCATATTTCTACAATACATCCTGGTGTTGATTACATACAAGCAATTAGGGTATTTTCTCATCTTTACACAAAATATTTCATACCATTAACACTGCTGCACTTTTTTAAAAACTGAAGATCTTATGATCTTTCAATATTGGTATAAAAAAAAGCTCAATTTTAGGGGTGTACCATGATCTATTTAACTAGACCCCTTATTGATCAACATTTAAGTGGTTTCCATGCTTTATGCTGGTCACTGACATTTGCTCTGTCAGTCGCTGTGTTAAGCCTTTTACATGTATCATCTCAGTCTTCACAACAACCCAATGTAATAGTTGTTTTATAAGTGGGATAATGAGGGTGTAGAATAGTTAAGTACCTTGAATAAGGTCATATGCCAGATTAAGTGGAGCTGTTTCACCGGCACACACGGAGCCCAATTATAGAGAAAAACTAGAATTCTTTCCAGGGGGAGTGAGGTTGCTAGTACATACAAGATACCAATTTTGGGTGCCAATCATTATTTTTGTATTTGCTTCACTGGTTCCATTAAGTATTTTCTTCCTGTGCATTTTGTCATCTTTCTAAAGTTTTCCATAATTCCTCAGATTTATTTTCCAAGTATTTATTAAATTGACACCACTCCACTTTTTAGAGCCAGCAAAACTTTCTGGGAATTCCCTTAACAAAGGAACATTTCTTAGGCAGAAGATTATACTAACTTGAAACCAGTTTCCAGTCAACTACTATCCATTCTAGTGTATAGTTTGAACTGTTAGCTGACCCTTTTGACCTGATTTGTTCCAACATTTTCAGGATTAAAAAAAAAATCTTGTTGAAATTATTACGTATGTCCCCTTTATTAAGCTCAGGAACTGTGGTGGAACTATAAATTAGTATACTCCTTTTAGAGAGCAATTTGACATCTATCCAAATTAAAATGTGCATATCCTGAAATTCAATGTAACCTCATAGACAAAAAGGATGTTCATTAACATTGTTTCTAATAGCTAAAAGTTACTTATCAACCAAAGAATAGAACCATTATAAAATAGACATGGGTGACAGACTATATCTTCAATTTTTTTTTTTTTAATAGGAGGGAAAAACAAACATCGATGGGAGAGAAACATTGATTGGTTGCCTCCTTCATGAGCCCCAACCAGGGCCTGGGAGGAGCCGGCAACCGAGGTACGTGCCCTTGACCAGAATTGAACTTGGGACCCTTTGGTCCACAGGCCAGTGCTCTATCCACTGAGCCAAACCAGCTAGGGCTATCTTCAATTTCTTAAGGGGACTAGAGATGCAGAACAGTTTACAGAATATAATTTATGTGCTGGGGTAACTGAGTATCCCGGAACCTCAAAAAGCATTTTTGTAAATGTGCTGAAGAGTAAGGGAACATAAAGAAAAATATCTTTCTGATGGTTCTCTCTGGATAGAAAAACCAGCGAGTTTTATACTAACTATAATTGAACTTTTAAAAATTATATATTAAGTGTATGTACATAATTACATCTTAAAATTTATGGGAAAATAAAAACTGATTGACCAAGGTATCCTACACTTCTAGGAGTTAATCTCCAGAAAACAATCTGATATGGGTACAATTTACTAGTATATAGTCAGATGTTTGTAACAATCTTATTTATATAAGTACAATTTATATTTTACTCATTTAATTATATTAGTAAAAACAATATCTTACATAAGGAATCTATACATATAAAAGGCTAATATGCAAAATGTCCCTGCAAGAGTTCAACCGGGAGTTCTACCACTTGCTATGATGTGCACTGACCACCAGGGGGCGGTGCGGAATGAAGGAAGGCCCCTGCTGGCAGTCATAAGGCCCCGATCAGCCCAGATCACTGGCCAGGCCTAGGGACTCTACTCGTGCACCAATTTCATGCACCAGGCCTCTAATCCTATTAATAAAAGCCTATGTGGTCGTGACACCCTCATGATGTAACGAGCAATCACCAGGAGGCTGTGGGTGCAGCTGTGTGCACGCGCGGGTGGGTGGGGTCTTGACACTGCATGTGTGGCGCGGAGGCGGGTCCCGCAGCCCTGGCCTACCCCTTTGGGGCAATCCATCAAGAAGCCCCGGATGGGTGGGCGGGACCTACCTCTTTGGGGCAATTGTGGGGCTCCCGCATTGTGAGAGGGCACAGGCCAGGCTGGGAGGACCCCCCGGCTCAGTGCACGTATTTCGTGCACCAGGCCTCTAGTATCTATATAATAGAACACTATACAGCCATTAAAAACACGCTCTAGAATAATTTTTATTAAAACGACAACTTCTCAATACATCTTTAAGTGAAAAAGAGGACTTACAACAATTATGTGCAATTTGATCAGTGTTAATAGTTGTTACCTTTAAATGGTAGAATCATGGGCAATTTTTCTCCTTTTGCTATTTCGTTTCTTCTGTCTTTATGGATTTTTTTATTTACTAAAGTGTTTCTAATTTCCTGTAATGATTATGTAATTAGGAAAAATGCTGTAAAAACAGATGCTTGTAGTTAACTCGAAGCTTGCTTTACAACTTGGACATTAATGTAACTATGATGCTAGTTACTTTGGTACAAATCCAAGAAACACTTCAACAAATCTGGAAGGAGTTATGAGATAAAAATCCATTTCCCAGGAATCTTAATAAGATGTTCAAGACACTACTTTGTTTATCAAAAGAATTTATTAGAAAATATTACATACTACATATCTGTTTAAGAGCATTGTTTCAGTAGACAGCACTCCATCCTCACACTACAAACCATGTCTCATGAACCATGGGCAACCATCCCTGTGCTCCTGAAACTACATCTTCTTGATGGAACATTCAAGCAGTACATACTGTGGCCATTTAAAGGGAGATGATGAAGAAAATGTGGTAATTACCGGGGGGGGGGGGGGGGGAAATCACAAAACTTTTGGAATGTTCAAATAATAACTACCTTCAGTCTCAAAATTCTAGGCATCCCTACCTCTTAAAACATTGGTCAATGTGACTAGTAAGTTAAAGGGACAAGGTTTCAAAGGTCAAGTTAATACTGAATCTTCATAAATAAATCTGTAACACCACAAAATATTTTTAAGTTTGCACACATGCAAAATTAATATATATTTCTGAAAAACCAAGAATGGGGAATGTTAAAGCAATGTATTTTTTTAACATAAAGCATGCACTTTCTAATACGTTCTCAAATATTTCAAAGTTTTAAACGTTTGAATTCTAATGCAGTAACATTCTTCATTGGCTGTTCCAAATGCGGTCTAACCAGTATGGATTATGCCTTATTTTCAGGGACGGTGGGAATAATTCATGACAGTGCTACCAAACAGCCGAGATTTGATCACACCACCTAGTTTTTCTTTAAAACTTATTTTAAACATGTTTTCAAAGGATAAATAGTAAAGCAAATTTTAAAATGTCACCAAAATCCCAAACATCACTGAAAAAAAACAAAGGAAAAGTAGGCATTGTGTGATTAATTGGCTTAGGCAATATGCTATAAAATTTTCAAAGTGTGAACCAGCTTTAACTTAAAATAGATTTAAAGTTAACACAGTTGTTTCTAGAGCTCAAAACTGAAACAAGTATGTGTGCATTGATATTTAAAATACTGTCTTAATATTTAATTAGAAGAAATATACTTCTACACTTTCCCATAATCTAAACACAAACTTTAATTAAAAATATATATAAATCAGTAGAATACCGTATTACAAATGCCCAACAATGCAGAATAAAGATCAAAAGCTGCTTGGAAATGTTTCTAATACTTTCTGGGATTATACTCATAATCTACTAAAGATTATGAACTAGCACAATCATTATTGGGGCCATCATTTCAAAATATTTTGCCTATCAAAGCTAGCACCAGGAAAGTATTATGCACATAAAATTGAGAAACACAATCTTTATTTCAGAAAAGCACAGTCCTACAGAGTATTGCTCTTGCTAGTTTAGCTAGTAAAAGGGTCAGCCTGTTTCATTGAGCCATATAGCTATCTCTGAATAGCTTTCCAGTTATTTGGTATCTACTGAAAATTGTTACTAGAATTAAAGACAGATTATCATGGAGACAACTCATTGTTTTCTTCCAAAATGCCAATTAAAATAACGGTACTATTAATACTTTTAACTTACCTTTTATAAAAATTAACATATTCTAATACTTAAAAAAACAACAACCAAATCCCTAGTCCCTGAAGGCCTAACCCAAACTCCATTATTTAATTCCTCTCCCTTTCCAAAACACAGATTTTAATGTCTAGATTTTTACAATATGCTTAATGGCCATCATACGGTCACCAAATTAATACTTCATTCACTGTAAAACATTTGGATATCTCAAGTGTGAAAAGAATTTCATTAGTGATTAGACAAATGAACAACAACCGGAAAGCCACTGAAGTGAGTCTCACAATTCTACCTTAGTCCCAAGAAAAAGAGGATCGCAACCACTTACTGCAGTTCTCTGGTTGGCACAGATAATTTATCATCTCTGATTGATAGGAAATATTATGAAAAAACAATTTTTACAAAGTCAACACTTTTCTTCCACACTGATCTTCTAAATTCCACTAAGAATTTAGACTGCCAAAGCTGTAAATCTAGTAAATGTAAATATAGCTTCATCTCAAATGGGGGGTGGGGGGGGGAAGGCACAAAGAAAAACAAGCAGCATACCCTTTATTTGGTGATACAATAGGTCAACCGTGTTCCCAAGTTTTGAACACTGAGTTTTACTCATGTGATCATTTGTTTTCTAGCAAAGCAATTTATTAAATGTGTGCTTTTAAAAATACAGATTAGGAATCCTGCAATTGGTATGTTCTCTTATTTTTCATGGTAATACATTACTTAACTTTCTATAATTAGAGGGGAAAATCATATAGATCATACTTTATTTTTAGCCTGACAGAATAAAGGTATTATATATATATATGTATATATATATATATATATATATCTCTTCCAAAACCAGTGCACTTAAAAATTTCTAATTTATGCACTCCATTGTTCAAATAAAAAAGCTGTATGTACATCTTCCAGCATCCACACTGTAACACAGTCCTAGTAATAATGCATTCCTTAACCCCTTTACTTTCCCTTAAATTTGCTCTTATTTGGGGTGGGGGAGGAAAGGATATAGAAGTTACAGTGCAGAACTATTATTTATTTTGAACAAAACATATTCTACGTTAAAAAAAATAATTTTATCAAAACCAAATTTCAATCACAGTTAGGTATGATTTTCAGTTAAAGGTATATGTTGAAATTGCACTTTGCAGATATCTTGACAGTGTCCTTTATAGTGCTCTCCATTTCAGCCTATGTTTTTTTCAGTAGACACAGGTTCTTCCAGAGTTTTCTTTTGGCTTCCTTTACGTGAATATTTGTATTTGTCTACATAGGCTTTAACCAAATTTGCCACTTTGGTAGAATTGACTTCTCCACTCTTACTATGACAAACCTATGAAAAAATGAGGGAAAATTTTTTTTCATACTTAAATGGAATAAAATGAAAGCTTTGTGAAAAACAACCCCAAATCAGACATTTTTCCGTGTTTCTTCATATCTTATATGAACTTATTCAAAAGTTAAGAAAGCAGACAAGAATTAGAAGAAGGCAGCTCTTATTATTTTAATTAGACTTAAGCATTCCATTATTAAAATAGAGATGGTTCAAAACAATACATACAGAACTACACTAAAGCTATAACTTACTTTATCTACTGCTTTTCGTACAATCTCTTTATATTCTTCCTTGGTGATATCTTTATTTTGGTAAAAGGGCTTAATGGCCAGTTTTACCTCCTGTGCTGCTTTCTCTTGAATTTGCAATTTCTAATAAGAAGAAAATGTATAATTATTATTCACCCAACTGAATACTTCCAAAAACTTTATTTAAAAATATAAAATTAAAAATACTGTGCATTTGCATTATTAGGAGCTCTTCAAATATGAATGTTGTAAACACAAAATTTATTTACTAACATACATATCAAACATTTCTAAAAATAATTATGAAATGTTATTAGCAACTCACTGGCCATCAACATATCTAGATAGGACCCTTCAAAAAATATTAGAATTTAAGACTATCAATAAATTAATAAATTCCCTTTACCACTTATACAATAGAAAGCTGTTATTTTTTTTTTCAACTTTATCAGAAACAAAATTTTGTAGGTTGCTCTCAACCTTGAACTTGCCTTGTCTGTCTTCGAGCTATCTGCGCTGGCTTCCACTGTAACACTTACTTTGCTTTCTGCCAATTTTACAGCAGCATTAGAGGCTTTGCTGTGACTTGATGACGAAGCATTACCAGAACTTGGTCCCTGAACTGTTTCCATATTTGCTGGGGCTGCTGTCGGAGCAGGCAAGACTGGTGTACTCATGTTATTAGTTACATGAGAAGCACCAGGAATACCCTGTTTTAAAGAGTTATCATCAATTAATGAATTACTTGTACTCAATAAAAATCTTTAGTTACATATTAGAAATAACATTTTAAAAATTCAAAGCAATTCAATCTTGGTACTTAACAGAAATGTATTATTTCAGGTCTTTTATATCTAAAGGACTCTGAAGAAAAATGAGTAACATTCTTAAAAACAGAGCCCTATTTAAAGATGTCAACATGACTTTTAAATTATGCATGTGTATTGTAATGTTCTGACACCAACACTAAAAACAAGAAGAGCATTTAAAGAATAGTATCTTTCCTGCAAGGTTCTTTATGGAAATTACAGTGCCCCCCTTTAAAGATCAGAGGAAATGAGGCAGTGAAGTCAAGTGGCTTGCAGTGAGTTGATAGCAGAAAAAGATTTAAGATCCCATATTCTGGAATCCCATTCCCTTGTTCTTCCAACTATATCTTGCTATCAGGATTCTAGAATTTCTGAAATGTAGACATAAAACTATAAGCAACACAATGTTTACAAATTATTCAAATGATCTGTATGCCTCAGAGGCACCTCATTCTTTTTAGCATGGTAAATTCATGAAAATGAGATAGTAATAGCTAATGAACAGCTTTAACTGGCGTCTGACCCAACAAGACAATACAAGCTTCATTACAGTACTTTATCACAAGTTCCCACCCCCTAACAAGTCCAATAAATTAGGGGAAAATTTAAAGCACCCAGGACAATTCTAGTTTGGCTCATTATTATCTGGTCCTCTTAATGTGAAAAAACCTGTTTGGAATTTAATAACAGTATAATGTAGACTTGGTAATATGTATTCAATTCAGTTTCTTACTTTGGGGAGGAAGGTTTAGGAGAAGAACTGTGAAAGAGGGGTTATGAAGATTTACCATAAACCCAGCAATTTTCAACCAGTATACCACAAGTATTTTTAAAACATGCAATACCTGATGATTTAATCAGGGACACTGACTTCTTTGCCCTTAGATTGTCAAAAAAATAACAGCTAACACAACAATAG
Organism: Plecotus auritus; assembly: GCF_963455305.1. NCBI lineage: Eukaryota > Metazoa > Chordata > Mammalia > Chiroptera > Vespertilionidae > Plecotus > Plecotus auritus. Next base: position 179,929,637 of record NC_137772.1, on the reverse strand, counting down.
CTGTCCAGTGTCAATGAATCAAATTTACACCTATTGTTTTTGTCAGATTGGCAAAAAATGTATTTTTTGTTGTGAAGCAAAATTTTAGTAATTTGTTTATATGTGCCATGAGATGAAAAAGGTTGAAAATCGCTGCATAAACCTAATCAAATAAATAATTGTTTTGGATGACAGGAAGCCCTTTCTTGAATATCTGTCCCTAATAGCTAAATGTTTACAATGACTATGTTGATTAAACTTGAGTTGCTAAAAACATACCTGCAATTGCTTTCCATCTGGCTGTGAAGCAATGTAGTTGACTTGTTGGGATGGTGGGGGAGGGGGTGGGGGTGGTGGTAGTCCCTGAGATACACTGGTAGGAGCAGCTACCTGCATGAGAGGTACTCCTGTGTGCAGATGCAAGGGTAGCTGAGGATGAATATTGAATGGATTGCGTTGGATGTTCATCAAAGGAGCATGAACACCCATTGGATATGGGAAGATATTCATAGGCTGGTGCTGTGCATTCATTTGTTGCTGCATTACATTCATTTGTGGTTGCATCATATTTATAGGTAGCTGAGAACCATCACCTTGTTGGTTTGTTTGGTCTTTTAGGTTAGAATCTATCAAAAGAAAAAGGCTTGTGAAAAATATGTTACAAATTTCTTTAGAGAAACAAAGAACTGATGGTTATAGTAAAATTAAATAGCAATGAACAGACTCGGACATCTAAACCAATCTCCAATTATTTGGCTTAAGCTCATCATTTCTAAATAATGTGGGCTGATTTTCTAAAAGAAAACATGCAACTAAAATAATTTTGAAGAATACAGTTACATGATAATATCCATCAAAATGAGCAAAGAATAAGTAGTAGCTCAAGAAACTTACTAAGGAAATAAATTCAAATTCATTTCGGGTTTTTAATCTTCAACAACTTTTTCTTACATTGTTAACAAAAAAAGCCAAGAAAGATAAATCTTTATTAGAAGAGTGACTTATTTATATGAGAACAATGATCAAAATAATTCATGTATACACATCTGAAGTAAAATAAATAGAAGTTAATTATACTTAAAATACTAAATTTTTTGCAAAGTTTCAGGCAGGGGTAGAATGAAAGAAGAAAATAAATACTGGTGTGTATGTATTTATTTAAAATATAAAGTGACCTGTAAACAATTGGGATTCAATTAACATTATCCTAGATAATAAAAGGCTAATATGCAAATCGACCAAATGGCAGAATGACCGGTTACTATGATGCACACTGACCACCAGGGGGCAGATGCTCAATGCAGGAGCTGCCCCCTAGTAGTCAGTGTGCTCCCATGGGGGCGGGGGGGGGGGCACCACTCAGCCAGAAGCCCTGAGCCCGGCTCAGAGCTGGCGAGTGCAGCGGTGGTGGCAGGAGCCTCTCCCACCTTCGCAGCAGTTGGACATCCCCTGAGGGCTCCCGGACTGCCAGAGGGCACAGGCCAGGCTGAAAGACTCTTCCCCGCCCCTCCCTCCCCCCAAGTGTACAAATTTCATGCACCGGGCCTCTAGTAAAACTATAAAGACAGATCATTTCAATTCAAATGAATAAGGCATTAAACTTATAGTCTCTTTTCTCAAATAAAAGTGTTAATAAATAGAATACATTACCCTGTTCAGGTGTTTCCTCTTCCTGTCTCATCCATCCAGACTGTGAGCCTGAGGAATTCCTCCCTCGTCGTGAATAATAGTTTTGCACATCTGCTGGAAGAGTCTTTCTCACAGCCCAACTAGATGCAGATGTCCACCCGGACCTATCTGCTGGTGTATCAAATGAGAACTCTTGCTCACTTTTCCGTTTATAGGGTTGCTGTTCCACAAACTTGAAAGACTCATTCCCTGAACCATTTGAATTCCCTGAGAGGGGTTTTCGGTTTTGCCACCGATTTTCATTTTGATCTGAATAGGCAAAATTACCTCTGTAAGTGCCTCTGCCCCGGTTACCTCTACCACGGTTAGACATCCAACCTGAACTAAAGTTTTTATTCCAAGCATTCCCTGAATTTTCATTTCTATTTTCTTCCCAAGGGGAATCTTTTAACTTTTCTGGATGTCTGGTCCTTGGATCAGGTCCAGAATTTATTGTTTCTGTTACCCAACTGGAACAGTCATTTCTATGTTTGTCAGCAGAATTTGGGTCATCAGCATCTGGACTGATGTCATTTTTTTCTTTTCTTGTATTTTCATTCTGTTTCTCTATGTCATTCTTTCTGTACCGATCATTTCCTCGTGGACATCTCCAACCATCATTTGCCCATCTTTCCTTCCACCGAGGAGAGTAACTATCTCTGTCATTTCTACCAAATGATGAACTCTTACTTTTTGTTCTAGATCTTGATGGTGACCTAGAACGAGATCTGGACCTAGACCACCTTCTGGTTCTCCTTTCTCTATCTCTTTCTCTCTCTCTCCTAGGCCCATCTCTATCACTTTCTCTTTCTCTGCTCCGGGACCTGGATTTTTCTGTTGGGGAGGAATCTTTCACTCTTGACTGAGATCTTCTGTTCTCTCTAGAAGTGTCTCTCTTTGGGGAGAGTGATTCTGATCTTTTGCCTTCCCTTGTGCTATCTCTTTTTGGAGATCGAGACTGTGATTGCCTTCTTTCCCTTGAAATATCCTTTCTTGGGGACTGAGAACGAGATTTTCTACGTCCTCTTGAAGATTCTTTTTTGGGAGATGGTGACCGAGACTTCCTGCTTTCTTTTCCAGTTTCTCTTTTGGGAGATGGAGACTGAGACCGCTTCTTTTCCCGTGTAGTATCTCTGTTGGGAGACCAAGTTGTAGATGGAGAATGAAATCTAGATCTTCGAGTACGAGGCTTTTTGGCTTTATCTATCATATCTATTGGGTTTTCAAATGGCTGAGATACAGTTTCAACTTTTTCACTTAAAGGATCAGAAGATGGCATATTATTTTGAGAACTGTGCTCTGCAGCATTTTTGTTCAACTGTTTAGCATCAGTATTTACAGACAGTTCAATTCCAGATTCATTCTGATCACTGCAGTAAGAATCACATTCCATGGGTATCATTTCATTATTGTCTTCACTAAAATGCTTCTGAATCTGTTCAATATGTGTGTTAGGCAATTCTGTAGATCTGGGATGTTCAACCAGAGACTCAGCCTTTTCTTCTAAAGATGTGTCTAATTTGGTGTTAAGATTATTTTTTAATAAATTACTTTCAGAGTCTTGAATACTATTGAAATTTTCATTCCCTGAAGTATCACACATTACTTCTGCATCTCCAGTTTCAACATGCCCAGGCAACTGAATCTCTGAGATCTCAATAGAGGTTTTGTCCACTGTTTGTATTCCACCCTCAGAAGATTCTAATTTTGGGCTGTCTCCAAGCTGTTCTTCTTTTACTATAGAACCATTATGATCAATAATTTCTATTATAGGACTCTCAATAACCTCTTGATCATTAACATCTATAACTTTTTCTTCATTGACCTCTACAACTTTTTCTTCATTAACCACTATCTTTGCATTCTCAGATAGCTCATCTAGGCTTGGTACAGGTTGGTGTACTTCAATTTCAGATGCTGAACATGTAAGAGAATCATTTGGAGGATGATCTGTACATATATCTACTTTTACTTCTGATTCTGAAGGTACAGATATTTGGTCTTCATTTTCTAATGGATCACCTCCTTCTTCAGAAATAGTTTTAGAAATATCACTTTTTAAGCAAAAAACATTAGACTCCTTATCCGTATTCTCAACTTTTTGAACTTCCTCAATACCTGTATTCTCAACTTTTTGAACTTCCTCAATACTTGTATTCTCAACTTTTTGAACTTCCTCAATACCTGTATTCTCAACTTTTTGAACTTCCTCAATACCTGTGTTCTCAACTTTTTGAATTTCCTCAATACCCGTATTCTCAACTTTCTGAACGTCCTCCTCCTCTCCAACTAGAGTAGGAGGATCTTGGATACAAGACTCAGAATATGAAGATTCTACTTTTTCCTCTGTGTCATGGTTTTCAGTTTGTTCCTCACTTTCTTCTATTTGCTCACTGCAACTTTTCAAGCCATTAGCAGACTTATTTTCTACATTTGTCTGCACAGTACAAGTGTTTCTACTTTCTTCTTCTGATAGGTGCTCTTTCTCTAACACAGGTGGTGTGTCAGATTCTGCTGTTTCTTCATCTACTGAATCACTGGAAGATGCTTTTTCAGGAGGAGGTACAGAGCTTCTAAGTTTCTTTTTCAGTAAAGGTGGTTTTCTTCCTCTTCTTACAGACTTCCGTTTGGGGGCCTGCCTTGTTTGCTTTTCTGACTCAGCTGAAGAAGAAACACTTAGAGATGGATTACTGTTTTCTGGGGCATCATACCCAGAATTATTTGATGCTGGGGATCTCTGAGAATGAGTGACTGTTTCAGTTCTTGTGTTACGTGTAGATCTCCTTGTAGGAGTTGCTGCTGCAGATTTTCGTCTTGATCCTCTGGTGTTTGATGTACCAGAAGTTTGCTTCTTCTCTTCTCCTTCTTGAGTATGTGCTAATGCATATCCCTTGCAAGAAGTACCTAATATTTTTTTTAAAGAGTAAAAAGTAAGTATATGTTTCAACAAATGAGAATAGTTTGGCTTCAGCTTATTTTAGCATAAAATAGACATCTATAACAGAGTGAAACAAAATATACTTATGAATCAAATTATGAATAAATGTATAGCTACTAACAGCTGAGTAATATCAGATATTTATCAGCTTCTTTTAATGCTACTGAAATAAGTTATCACAAGATTTGAATCCATGTAGGCAATTTTATAGGGGGGAAAACACAGAAGAAAATACGTTTGGTCTGATAACTGCCATTTGCTTTATGAATTGGATTACCTTGGCAAAATGCAATAGAAAACAAGTTGTCACAAATAAAGACTCAAATTCTTTGTTCATAATTAATGGGAGATATGAGATGCTACTTCTAAAGGTCTATGGTTTGGACATTGAAGCCCTAAATAGAAGGGAGACTTCAAATCAGTCCTCAAAAACATTAACTTGTAATTTCTTAAAGTAAAAGAGATTTCTGATTTGAACAATTTTAAAGTCAAGTCACTGACCAAATATTTACAAAAATATTTAGACTTACTATTTAAACCTTATTTAACAGCTTTTCTAAGTCATCAATACACTGTTTATGAGATTGAAAAAAAGCTCATATTTTTTTAAAAGTAGAAAAGAACTTCACAAACTTTACCAAAATTCTCTAAAGATATGGTACTTGTTGGAAAAATAGTTCTCGGCAACACAGAAGGGATGAGAGGAAGGACTTCTGTTTCAGTATTCCAGGGTATAAAACCAATTCTGAAAATTTGAAACAAAATAAAAACATTTTTGTTTAAATGGTTTAAAAAATTAAACCAGCAATTTTCCAAATCAGGTTTGCAATATGAAAACACAGGGTGCTTTAATTATTTGTTGCCCAAATAGTTAAAAATGTAAATTCAAGGTTACTCATTGTTCAAGGGTGGCAATTAGCTGCAATGAAAAAAAACCTTCAAGTGCATGTTTTTCAGATAAATTAATGGTAAAGGTACAGGTAAACATAAATATAAAATAGTTGTTTCTCTTTTAAGTAATATTTTATCAAGATTTTTAGCTGTTATTCGTTTTTTGCTATTCTAAAAAAAAGTCACTTGAATAATAAAATGCAAAGATTTTAAGGGTACAGTTTGATGACTTTTGATCACTATATATATATATATCTGTGTAACCACAACCCCAATAAAAAATATAGATAATTTTCACCACTCCAGAAAGCACCTCATGCCCCTTGCATCCCATTCCCTTTCCAGGCAAACGAAGAGATAATTTTGTCGAATTAATCAAGGTTTTAAAGAAATTAACAGGGTCAAAGGGAAATCAGTCCATGAGTTAATAAAAATTTTAAATATTGGCCTGGCCAGTGTGGCTCAGTGGGTGAGCATCAACCTATGAACCAGGAGGTCATGGTTTGATTCCCAGTCAGGGCACTGCCCGGGTTGCGGTCTCGATCCCCAGTTGGGGACGTGGCAGGAGGCAGCCTATCAATGGTTCTCTCTCATCATTGATGTTTCTTTCTCTCTTCACTTCTTCTTTCCTCTCTGAAATCAATTAAAAGAAACAAAAACAAATTTAAATATTGGAAATAGAACTATATTACTTGAATTCTGAAGTATTTCATAGATGATATCACAATTTTTGCTACATCTTTGTTTTACAGCATATTTCAAGCCCCAAACATCAAAATACGTCACTTTTTTAAAAACCTGGTTACTGTTGCTATATTTTTAAATTCCTTCATTTAAAGATGATGACTCTTCAACGTTCCCTGTGTCCCCAAGGATCTGCTAATACCCTAAAGTTTCTGCATCCAAACCCAATCCACTGTTAGCTTCTTTTCTGATTCATATTTGCTCATCATTTCAAATCTCCTAACAAGACTATTTTATCCAATGTAAGTTGAGATTCCGGAGTAGGAGGAGAGAAGCTTGAAAAAAAAATACAACATGTATATGTACAGAAATATATAACTAAGAAAAGGTCTCATCTAGGCTTCCTAATTTTACTTCTATTTGTGTTGCATTGTTATTCCTAGAGCAAGCTTGTCAAACTCATGGCCTGCGGGCTGCATGTGGCCCACAACGAATATTTTTGCGGCCCAACCAATATAACAGTATGTAAGAAACGTTTTAATAAAAATTTTGTAACTTAACTTTTACAATATCCTGTTATATACATAATTAATAACAACAAACTACAATGTTCGCTAATGACTGATTACTATAATCGTGTTGCATTCATTTCCCTTAGGCGCCTTAAACACAGGTGCACCATATCTCTCCACTAATACTAGCAGCAAATATTTTAGCAGCCAACTGCCATGTCATCAGTCTTATACTGACTTATTTGATGTGCACAACAGGAAATATTTCGCTTTTGGAGAACAAGAAAAATAGGTTTATTTGCATTATGCTTATTAATTTGTGCAGTTATCCATTGTCTGGAAAGTTAATGTTCAAGAAAAAAATATTAATTTTTATTAAAATGCTCTATTATTTTATGTTAACGATTACTCATTTATTTCAGCCCTTTGTATTCAGCATGTCTCTATTGAAAAAAACCTATGTTTCTATGAAAATTGAAGCTTTTGTTTTTTTGGGGCCCACAGAAACTTAAACCTTATTTGGCCTGTGTTAGCCTTTGCATTTGACATGCTTGTTCTAGAGTGTGAAGGGCCCTATGCAAAACTACATTACAGTGATATATAAAATAAAGTTCAAGTTATAGGCAATAAATGACCTTGATCTTTATGTATAAGCTTGATTTAAGTATATATCATATACCTAGCAATGTGCTAGGACTTAAACTAAGAAAAGGCTAGATTATTGAAAGTTATGAATGCCAGGGCAGAGTAGGGGCTTGATCAAATAGTTATTTAAAAGAACATTTTGGAGAGGAAATATCATGATAAAAACAGTGATTCAGCTAACAGCACATAGGCATGGGGAAAGAGTAGACTAATAATGACAGATATGAATGCTATTATTAATAATGAATCTTATTACTTAGGCACTATCCCTTTTAAATGAATCAAATGTCCATAATTATTAAACAGATTAAAAGTACTTTAAAGGGTTCTTTAAATAGCAATCTTTGTTAGGCATCTGAAGCACCAAAATATAATCTACACAAAACTTTCTTAGAAACAATCTCACTAAATAAGGTACATTTGTAGTTAAGTATTAATGATATCTTATATTCATGTTAGCAATTAAGCACTTCAGTAAACAATTTTTTTTACCTTCCAATTGCAGGTAATGTATCAGGAAACCATGACAATTCCAGTTCCTGTCTCTTCTGTCTAATTAATGCACTGATTTCATTGACTTCTATAAATTCTGTACTAAAAGATAAAGGTTACACCTTCATCAGAATTCTAAAAATTTTAAGTTTGGAGTAACAATTGGGTTCATGATATATATGCAATTGTTTTCATACCTAGCATTATAAATCACATTTATAAGAACATTTTTCTTTTTAAACACTTTAAAAATGAACTAATTCCTAAAAGTTAGTAAAATATTTATATTACAAACCAAAATTATGCTTATCTGATTCATAAAAATAATGCTTGAATTTCTATTTAAGTGACAGAATTTTTAAAAAGTCAATTCAGACTAATATCCTTATTATTGAGAGAAAAACTCCTAATACTATTTCTATCTCATGAGCCAAAGCTACAGCAAGCAGTTCCAGCAGAAATTGTAGGCGCAATAGTTTCCACCTGAAACTAAGCAGAGGACAAAAGAAGAAAATCAAAGAAGGTACAGTTGCTCGTAAATTGAATTACACAATCATAATCTGTCTTGTTAGTTCAATCAATTCTATGTGGTTTTAAAGGTCCAACTTAGTTTTCAAATTCCACATATAGTTACTTGCCAGTCACTATGGATTCAAAGATGACGATGTACTCTGAAAGGGATCTGCTTACTACTAACCTACTTTTTTCTATCAATAAAAAGCCTGTGTAAAGTAATTTATTACTAATGAAAACAAAGCCCACTAGCACAGGCAAGTCATTGCATAATAGAGAATGTCACAAAATGATAGGTTTTCTCTTTGCTAAAACTAGTTTATTTTCCAAAAGAAACAAAAGCAAAAATCAAGGTGGGCTTTCATAATGTTTGTTGAGCCTAAGTTTAAATTTTTACCAAAAGTTAATTATAACTAAAACATCAAGTAGAAAAAAGCATCAATTAAAAGTAGAAAATACTAACCAGTAAGCTCTACAGGTAAAAGAAGAGTCTCCAGTGTGACTAGTAGAAGAAAATATATTGGAGAAAGTATTTCTGAAGGACTGACTTGTACACTGATTGGATCTTCGAAGCTATAAAAGTAAAAACAGGTTGGTGAAACAGCAAAAAAAAAAAACCCCTCCATAGTATAAATAATAGTAAGTAATAGTTGTATTGAAGATTTTTTTATACCTGAGGCACTAGCGTTATGTACTAAAAGCCATAAAGTTATCTAAGAAAAAGATTTTTCAACACACCTTCTTTATCTTCATTGTTGCATTTTTCTTTCCTCCCATTTCACTGTATTTAGTTTTTCCTGTACAAAGACACAAAAAGAGTTGGTTACCTTGTCTTAATGTTTATTTTAAAAGGTTGTAAAACCAGTACTGACACTGACACACTGACAAAAGAAAGTTAAAATATGTAGAAAAGTTGCATTTAAAATAATAGTACTGGCCCGGCTGGCGTGGCTCAGTGGTTGAACATCAATCTATGAATCAGAAGGTCACAGTTCCATTCCTGGTCAGGGCATATGCCCAGGTTGCAGGCTCAATCCCTGGTGTCGGGTGTGCAGGAGGCAGCTGATCAATGGTTCTCTCTCATCATTGATGTTTTTATCTCTCTCTTTCTCTCTCTCTCTCTCTCTCCCTCCCTCCCTCCCTCCCTCTCTGAAATCAATAAAAATATATTAAAAAAAATAAAGTAAGCCCTAGCTGGTTTTCCCAGTGGACAGAGCATTAGCCCATGGAGTGATGGGTCCCAGGTTCAATTCGTCAAGAGAGTGTGCCTCGGTTGCAGGTTTTATTCCTGGCCCTGGTCCAGGAGTGTTCAGGAGGCAACCAATTGATGTGTCTCTCTCACATTGATGTTTCTCTCTGTCTTGCCCACTCCCTTCCACTCTCTTCAAAAATCAATAGAAAAATATCCTCAGGTAATGATTAACAAACGCACACACACAAAAAAACAACAAAAAAAACTTGCATTTACATAAATTTTCCAAGTGCTAATTTTACCTTACCTTATTAAGCCACAGATATATGAAAAATGTAAGAGAGAAAATTGGTAAAGCACGTAATACTGCTATCTTAGTACATGAGTATTAAAATTCTAGTCAACATTTTCGGGCACCCTATGAAAATTTAAGCCACCCTGTAACAAAAATCTATATATATATATAAAAGACAAGCGATCGAAACAACCAGAATGACTGGAACGACTGGTCACTATGATGTGCACTGCAGCCGACTAACCGGCCCGATGGGGGCAGGGTCGGCTGGCCAATCTCCCGTGGCCCCTCCCTCCAGCTGGCTCCTCTACCCCAATCAGGGGCGGAGCCAGCCAGCCAACCTCCCGCAACCTTACTCGCTGGCTGGCTTGCCCGTGCATGAATTTGTGCACTAGGCCTCTAGTATATATAAGTCAAATTACTTAACACATTGCAGACCAGTAGTTTTATTGCTAGCTTTACCCAGTGGCCAGATAAGTTTCTACTGAATGAGTACAAAAAACGTTTTTACATAAATGTTAAAGGCACGCTTTAAAATTAAATACCCATTGCATTTTGAAGTTATTACATGCTCTTACAAGATAATATCTTTTTAAAGTATGATACTTTGTAAAACACTGTATAATATGAAGTGAGAATTCTTGTGATCCGTCTACAATATTTTAATATCAATAATGCTCTTCGTATATGTCCTTTTTCAACTATGATCTAAAAAACAGGTCCTGTTAACTCACCTCAAGTAAGAGCTGACTAAGGGAACTAGGTCCATCAGCCCTTGTCAACCATAAATTACCATTTAACCACTGGCACCATCTTCAAATAAGTACTCTTTCCTCCTCAAACTTTATAATTAGAATTAGGAAAAATAGAAGTGAGTCAAACAGCTTTCTGTTATAGAAATGTTTCTGGCTACACTGCCTATGACTTATTTTTTGGCATTACCGGTCCCATATGGGAATTTATTTCTATGGATACACTAGAGGCCCAGTGCACAAAATTCGTGCACAGGGGTGGGGAGGGTCCCTCAGACCGGCCTGCACCCTCTCGCAATCCGGGACCCCTTGGGGGATGTCCGACTGCCAGTTTAGGCCTGATCACACAGGGGTCCCTGCGGGATCAGGCCTAAACTGGCAGTTGGACATCCCTCTCACAATCTGGGACCACTGGCTCCTAACCGCTCACCTGCCTGCCTGTCTGATCACCCCTAACCACTCGCCTGCCTGTCTGATCACCCCTAACCACTCTGCCTGCCTGCCTGATTGCCCCTAACCGCCTGTCTGCCTGCCTGATCACCCCTAACCGCTTCTGCCTGCCTGCCTGATCGCCCCTAACCACTCGCCTGCCTGCCTAATCACCCCTAACTGCTCACCTGCCTGCCTGATTGCCCCTAACTGCCTCTGCCTTGGCCCCCACCACCGCAGCTTCATCCACAAGGACATCCAGAATGACGTTCAGAAGGTCGTTCGGCTGTCCGGTCTAATTAGCATATTATGTTTTTATTATTACCGATTATTATAGATACTTCTAGGTTAAGAAAGATAAAGGATAGCTTCTGCTAATGACCAAAACTGTGTTAGCACTTTTTATAGACTACTGCTCTTAAGTTTTTTTTTTACCATTGAGTCTACATTATTAGTCATCTATACCTATCAATACACTTGAGTGCAATAAACTGTTGCTGGTACTGTCATTGCTTTCTCCTCAAAACTCTGGAAAAACTCTATAATGTAAATGACAACTGGTCTTCCACTCTTCAGTCTTTCTTGCCTCACAAAGGGCTTACTGACTTCATTCAAAATAAATCACCCAGACTAGGAGCCTTGTTTCCTGCTATTAGAAGACAATACTAGTATGTACTTGGGGTTTCTTCCGTCAGCCCAGTGGTTACAGCCTACTTTCTACTTAATAGCATACTAATTTCCTCTTAAATTACTATACAACAGCTGTTTGGTTTCATGCTATTACCCATCCATCACACATGTCCCACCCAGAACTGTTGTAACAAATATAATTTTAATATTGGAACAGCGGTACTGGCTGAGTTCCAGGAACTTATTTTCCTACCCTTTGATGTATATTTAAAAGATGATACAGATGTTTTAAATTGCTTAAAGAAGCCAGAATTAAAATGTGTGATAGGTACCAGCCACTTTCTTAGAAATAACTTTCCTTAGTTAGAAAATTGCAATATTGTACCTACAGAGTGTCTTTTATGCCCTAAGGGTGAATTGTTTTCATTCACTCAATACTTAATGCATATGTACTGTTTATATAGCATTTCTTCACTTGGAAGCCTATCTTAAGAAGCCAGCATTAGACTAAAAGCTCTCTATGAGAAGAACTGTTAGTTTTCTGGCCAATGCAAAGTATGAAAATCTAGTCCAAAGATATTTCACATATTTCTGTGTAATTCTGAAGTAATAACTGAGCAGCTCTAATAAAAATCAGAAGTGTGGATTTATCTAAATTGTGGTTTCCTGGAGATCATTTCACAAATCTATTCTACTAATTTATATGCCTTTGGACAGCAGTGATATGTATTTTCATTTAATATTTATCAGAGTAATGCACACACATTAAGAAGTCAAAAAGTTGCCTAGCCAGCGTGGCTCAATGGTTGAGCCTTGACCTATGAACCAGGAGGTCATGGTTCGATTCTCGGTCAGGGCATATGCCTAGGTTGTAGGCTCGACCTCCCATGTGAAGCATGCAGGAGGCAGCCTATCAATAATTGTCTCTCATCACGGATGTTTCTATCTCTCTCCCCCTCTCTTTTCCTCTCTGAAATCAATAAAAAAATATTAAAAATATAAAATAAGTCAAAAAGCACTTCTAGTCTGGCCAGTGTGGCTCAGTGGCTGAGTGTCAATCCATGAACCAGGATCATGGTTCGATTCCAGATCAGGGCACATGCCCAGGTTGCAGGCTCGATCCCCAGTAGGGGGCATGCAGGAGGCAACCAATCAACGATTTTCTCTCATCCTTGATATTTCTCTCTCCCTCTCACTTCCCCTCTGAAGTCAATAAAAACACTTAAAAAAAAAAAAAAAAGCACTTCTAGGCTTATAAAGAAAAACTACAGAAATCCCCACCCACTCTTTATTTTGTTTCCTAAAGCACTCATCAAATCCTTTAGCTGTTTCTTCTAGTATTTATTTCTTTAGTTCTAAACTAGAGGCCCGTTGCACGAAGAGATTCATGCAATAGGCCTTCCTTCCCTTGGCTTCCAGCACCCGTTTTCCTCTAGCACCTGGGACCCAGGCCTTTGCTCTGGTCAGAGTCTGCCGTCTGCCATCTTCGTCTTCGCTGCAGACTCTGGAGTCTGCAGTGTTGTCTTTGCTGCGGCACTCTGCTCCTGTAGATCCCTTGCCCCCCACCCTCCCTCTCATAGCAGGCGTCCTGCCCCACCAGGCCACTCTGCACCTGGAGCAGCTGGGGGGTGGCCATCTTTGGCCTTCTAATTTGCATACTCACTCTGATTGGCTGTGGGCATAGTGGAGATACAGTTAATTTACATGTTTGTCTATTATTAGGTAAGATAACATGCTTATACTATTCTACCTAGTTGTTTTTTTATTTCAGATATTTTCTAATTTTTTTTATTTTACTTACAACAACCATTTTCAACCTTTTTCATTTTATAGCACACATAAACTAATCACCAAAATTCTGTGGCACTCTAAAAAATACTACATTTTTTGCCAACCTGACAAAAAAAACAACAGGTATAATTCTGATTCATTCATACTTCGCAGCTGTTGTTCTGTTGGTTGTTGTCATTTTTTTTATTTAAGGGAAAAGAGGTCAGTCAGTGCTCCCGACTAAATAGTCAGGTATTACATGCTTTAAAAATTCTTGCAGCACACCAGTTGAAAATTGCTGCTACAGAAGATAAAGACTTGTCTCTTGTACCACTAACCTATCTCGTTTTCTGGCTCCATCCTAATGTTTTTTTTGATATATTAACATTTGATATAAGCAATATTACATTATAACTATATAAACATTATTCACAGCTGAAACATATGCTAAATTATTATTGTTCTTGTACAACTTACTTTTCCTAGGGTTAACAACTGCTTTGTTTTCTCTTTTCCTTGTATTCTTATATTATCTATCATTAATTTACCTATCTCTACAACAAAAAGATAAATCTCTTAATACACTCAAGCATATCAACTCATCCATCAAGTTTGTTGCCCACTCTCTCAGAAATACCATTCCTTTTTCTTGCTCCAATCTGAATTGGTAACTCTCTATAAAAGCTTCTGTTCAACTGTCATTCCAGGACTCCTCTATCATCATCCTATTATCCCCATCATCTTTTTCCTGGGTTGGAACTTATTTTATGAATCTCATTGTTCCTTCAGTACTTTTTCATTTAGTCAAGCATTCACAACCTTGAGTACAATTCTGAGAAAAGGTACATGAGAATGAATTTTTGAGCTCTTATGTGTTTGAGAATGTCTTTAACACCGGATTGATAGTTTGGCAGGGTATAGAATTATCTAGATTAATAATTATTTTCCCGTGAATTTTTAAGGCATTGCCCCATCTCTTAATCATAATATTATTTTATATATAGTCTGTTTTCTCTCTCTAGAAGCTCTTAGGCTATTATGATCTGCAAGTTCTAGAATTTTATTAAGCACTTAGTGTAGTTCTTTCCTACACTGTTAGGTTATTCTTCATCTGAATACTTACATTCTACTATTCTGAGATATTTTGCTTTATAGCAGTTTTCTTGATAACTTTCTGCCTTTTGTTTTATTTCTCCTTTCATTATTCAGTACTTTTAATTCCACTTTGAGATTTCTCAGTTTATGGTGTGTTGAATTTTTAAAATTTCTGCTATAATATTTTTAATTTCCAAGTTTCTTTTAGTCTTGTTTCATTGATGAATTAACCTTTCTCTTCTCTGTAAGGATATTAACTTTTCAGTTCTTCCCTTAAAGTGTTTCCCAGCACTGCGTTTTTCTATCAGGTTCCTTTTCTTTCTGTTTTGATCTCTATTAGATTGGACCAAGGCTCCCCTCAAATATTTGGTGATCCTTGATTGTTAGTGGGACACTAAAATACTGATTGCTAATGGTGTGGATGAGTGATCAGTGCCTTGTAACTAGTGAATTTCATTGTAGAGTGTTCACACAGAGATTTGGCTATTTCATTCAGAGATGCCCAACGATCACTATCTCCAAGTCTTTTCTCTTCAGCAACAGAGTATCCCAGAAGATGCCACCTTTCTCCCACATTGGGAATAAGCAAGACTGCCAGTGCTTTGAAAAATGACCTCAGGTAGAGAATTAGAGACCTCAACATTTAATTTCCTCTGTTGTTTTTTCTGCTCTCATTTGTGCTATAGTTTAATCTGGTTTAACCACTCACTCTAGAGAATAAGCCTGTGTAGTCTTTGCCTGGGTAGTCTCCTTCTCCTACCCTATTTAGCCAGGAATCTGCAGGATAAACTGTTTTAAAAATTTTTAATCAATTCTTTTTTCTTTTTACACCACCCTATATCCCTGCCTTCAGAGATAATGGAGACCTCCAGATCCAAGACAGTCTAAGGATCTATTGTATGTGAACTGATTTAATTCTTAACCCCATTCACCCCATGAAAAGATTTTTGTTTCAGCTTTCTGCTAAGAGAGATTACCATTTACCTTGCACAATCACTTTCAAGCTTCTACTAGTATATTGTGGATTCTGTTATCTGCTGTCTCTTCTAATTCTCTTAAAATTTTTCTTTTCTTTCCTCCATCATTTTAGTAGGGTTCTGGGAGGGATTAGAGAATTAAATAGGTGCTCAATCTGCTATGCTTAACTGAAAGCTTGTCTTATTTGTTTGAATTCAGCATATCTCAACACATGTTTCATGAACCACTAATATAACCCCATATAGCACAGAGTCCTGTCATTGGCAGGCACCCAATTAAAGTTTGATTAATTTATTTAAAAGTTAATAAAGGTATAATTAAATGGATTTAGCATGCACTTAAAAAAGTACTCTATTAACAAACGCAAGAAAAGGGGATACTTTTATACATTACACCAATTATAAACTCTTAGCCCAAAGAACAAAGTACATAAGGGAGGTTAAAATTTTAAGAAGTAGTATGATAATTCAGTTATCTAGTTTAATTGAAGAGAATGAAAGTGACATTTCCTTAATAAATTTGCCAAAAGGTATGCTAACCTTTTCTAGTAAAGCAACACCATCTTCATTAAATGGAAAAACTAAACAATTTATATAGCTTTCTTAGAGTCATAGATTTAATGGAAATACCAGTACAAAACTCAAAGACCAACTTCCAATAAGATTGTCTAGTAGGCCTGCTAAGTTTTAACTAATGTTCTACTAATAATTTCTAATCCAGATAAAAGAAGTTCACAATGTCATATGTTTTATTCATTAGTTTGTGTGTAACATAAATAACTTCAGGTAGAAAAGAAAGTAAGGCAGCCCCTTCCTACTTCAAAAAAATTTTAAGAAATTAAAAAAGGTAAAATTAGTGGGTTTGATTCAGTGGGTTTGACTCAGTGGATAGAGTGTCGGCCTGTGAATTGAAGGGGTCCCGGATTTAATTCTGGTCAAGGGCACATGCCCAGGTTGCAGGCTCGATTCCCAGTGGGGGGCGTGCAGTAAGCAGTTGAGCAATGATACTTTCTAATCATTGATGTGTCTATCTATCTCTCCTTCTCCCTTCCTCTCTGAAATCAATAAAAATATTTTTTTTTAAAAAGCTTTAGTGAGTTCTTCTAAAATCTAGCCAAGTGATCCTAGATAAAGAGACATTTTCTCAAGACATTCTTTTATAAAAAGAAATTTAAATTATCCTTAATACACCATGATTCCTGTTCAGTGTAACTTGAGTAACTAAAGATGATCTTCCTACTAACTTTACCTTCACCTTAATTTTGTCTTTTATTTCTTGCTTATTAGTTCATTTGCCCTGAACTTTGAGACCATTATAAGTAACATTTACAGGTTCTCTTAGTCTTCTAATAAGGTCATTTGTTAATAATATGTAAGAAATCTCATAAGAAATGTGAAAATTAAAGGTTAAAATTTTATGGTTTATGAACTTTATAAGCGTTAGCCTAAAAAAAAGACTGATATTGATCACATTGCTGAAAGATAAGCCAAAATAATCAAGGTTAGGAGAAACCAAGATGGCGGCATAGGTAAACACCTAAACTGCTGCCTCGCACAACAATTTCAAAACTACAACTAAAAGACAGAACGGACACCATCCAGAACCGCAGGAAAGCTGACTGAGTGAAAATTCTGCAACTAGAAGGAAGGAGAAAAGCTCACAGAGAATTGGAGGTACGGCAAAGGGTCTTGGTGCGCGCAGAGAGGAAGGGCGGCGGAGTGCCTGGCTGGCTTTCTCTGGCGGAAGGGGGAAGGGAGCCCCCGACCGCATTGAACCCCAGTTCTGACTGCACTGAACACCTATTCCGGGCGAGCCCCCGGGGACCCACGCTCTTGTGGGGGGAGTCTGGACTCTCGGGCGGAGACTCGGGAGCCGGGGAAGGCGGAAGACTGAAAGTCCGCTCGCGCCAGTGCGCACAAAGGCTGCGGGAGGCTGCCACAGGCTTTCCCTAGCGGAAGGGAGTGAGAGGCTCCTGACGGCACAAAACCCCAGTTCTGACTGAAGTGAGCCCCAGTTCTGACTGCAGTGAACCCCAGTTCCAGGCGAGCCCCCGGGGACCCACGCTCTTGTGGGGGGAGTCTGGACTCTCGGGCGGAGACTCGGGAGCCGGGGAAGGCGGAAGACTGAAAGTCCGCTCGCGCCAGTGCGCACAAAGGCTGCGGGAGGCTGCCACAGGCTTTCCCTAGCGGAAGGGAGTGAGAGGCTCCTGACGGCACAAAACCCCAGTTCTGACTGAAGTGAGCCCCAGTTCTGACTGCAGTGAACCCCAGTTCCAGGCGAGCCCCCGGGGACCCACGCTCTTGTGGGGGGAGTCTGGACTCTCGGGCGGAGACTCGGGAGCCGGGGAAGGCGGAAGACTGAAAGTCCGCTCGCGCCAGTGCGCACAAAGGCTGCGGGAGGCTGCCACAGGCTTTCCCTAGCGGAAGGGAGTGAGAGGCTCCTGACGGCACTGAACACCAGTTCTGACTGAAGTGAGCCCCAGTTCTGACTGCAGTGAACCCCAGTTCCAGGCGAGCCCCCGGAGACCCACGCTCTTGTGGGGGGAGTCTGGACTCTCGGGCGGAGAATCGGGAGCCGGGAAGGCAGAGGACTGAAGGCACACATGTGCTAGCAAGGGCAAGGCTGATGGGAAGCCAAGACTGAGACTCCACCCCATCCAAGCTGAGCACAGAGGCTATTGCAATTTGGCAAGTCTAATCCTATAAGGCTGTCTCCAGCACCGGACTTCTCCCAGCATAGACACAGCTGATCCTTACAGCCAACTGGCCTGGAGGTCAATTCTTCCCAGTGATACCAACAACAATAAAGACTTAATTACAACAAGGCTGTACACACAGTCCACAAAGGTGTGCACCAAGAGTGTCCACCTCAGGTTAACTGGGGAGGCAGACCCACTGGGCCAAATTGGAAACCTAGCACACAAATCTAACAACTCAGGGAAGCAGTGAAAATGCGGCGTCTAAGAATCAGATCACAAACGAAAGAAATGGAGGAAAACAAACGACTGGATATAGAATTCAAAACCACGGTTATAAGGCTTTTTAAGAATATCCTAGAAAAGGCCGATAAATATAACGAGACCCTCGAAGAGATGAAAAAGGACCAACTAGAAATTAAACATACACTGACTGAAATAAAAAATATTATACAGAGACCCAAAAACAGACAAGGGGAACACAAAAATCAAGTCAAAGAATTGAAATACAAAGAAGCAAAAAACACTCAACCGAAAAAGCAAAAAGCAAAAAAAAAAATCCAAAAAGTTGAAGATAATGTAAGAAGACTCTGGGACAACTTCAAGCGTACCAACATCAGAATTATGGGGGTGCCAGAAGAAGAGAGAGAGCAAAATACTGAAAACCTATTTGAAGAAATAATGACCGAAAACTTCCCCCACCTGGTGAAAGAAATAGACTTACAAGTCCAGGAAGCCCACAGAACCCCAAACAAAAGGAATCCAAAGAGGACTACACCAAGACACATCATAATTAAAATGCCAAGAGCAAAAGACAAAGAGAGAATATTAAAAGCAGCAAGAGAAAAACAGTTAGTTACCTACAAGGGAGCACCCATACGACTGTCAGCTGACTTTTCAACAGAAACTATGCAGGCCAGACGGGAGTGGCAAGAAATTTTCAATGTGATGAATAGCAAGAACCTACAACCAAGATTACTCTACCCAGCAAAGCTATCATTCAGAATTGAAGGGCAGATAAAGAGTTTCACAGACAAGAAAAAGCTAAAGGAGTTCATCACCACCAAACCAGTATTATATGAAATGCTGAAAGGCATTCTTAAAGAAGAGGAAGAAGAAAAAAGGAAAGATAAAAATTATGAACAACAAATACATATCTATCAACAAGTGAACCTAAAAATCAAGTGAATTAAAAACTTGAGGAACAGAATAATATGGTGAATACAATAGAATCAGGGGCATAGAAAGGGAGTGGACTGATAATTCTCAGGGGGAAAGGGGTATGGGGGGGTTCATAAAGAGACTGGACAAAAATCATACACCTATGGATGAGGACAGTGGGGGGTAGGTAAGGGCAGAAGGTGGGGTGGGAAATGGCTGGAGGGGAACTATGGGGGAAAAAAGGAGAAATAATTGTAATAATCTGAATAAAGATTTATTTTAAAAAAAAAATAATAATCAAGGTTAGTTGTTCTATTAAGTAGGGAGTAGACACTATGCTATCAAAGTGATAATTTTATATTAGGAATTATTTTTGAACTCAAAAGTACATCCAAACAAAGCCAAAAGAATAAGGCAATAATTTGAAACAAATTCTGGACATCAGATAACTTAATGTATAAATGTTTCAGTGTATAAGTCTAAAAGATAAGTACTCTTTGAGGGAGAAAATCCTTAATACCATTATTGCAAGTAAAAAAAATTTTTTTGACTTTAATAATACCTTAATATAAAATAACCAATGTTTGATTTTCTCCAATTGTCCTGAATGTTTGTCTCTTAATCTACAGGTTCTGCTCCATCCTTTATTAAACTCCTTGGAATTTTTTGACTAAAGAAACCAGGTCATTTATCTGTGGTCTAAATTTTGCTGACTGCATCCCCTTGTCACTTAACATACATCTCTGACTCTGTACATCTTGTAAATTAGTAGTTAGATTTCTTAATAAGATGCAGGTTTGTTTGTTTTGGCTTTCAGGTTTTTTTTGGTCACACTATTGCATATTTGCTGTTATTTACTTCCATAAAGAAATACTTAAAAAAATTTTTTTCTGTTACTCCTCACTGAAGATATTTTTCCATTAATTATTTTTAGAGAGTGAAAGGGAGGGGGAGAGACAGAGAGAAAGAGAAAAATCTATGTGAGACACATAGATTGGTTGCCTCCCACACATGCCCTGACCCGGGTTGGGGATCGAGCCTGCAACTGAGATACGTGCCCTTAATCGGAATTGAACCCAGGACCCTTCAGTCCACAGGCTGATGCTCTATCAACTGAGCCAAACTGGCTGGGGCAAGAAGTATTTTTAATGTATTGTGTCTCTCCTTTTGTGATGCTAACAGCCATTGCTGATCACTTCCTAGATCCATTAATCCATTAGTGTACAAAATGCTAATATTCAAATTCTATACTTTTATCTTCAATTATTTGCTGAAATACTTGTAAAAATATTTAACTTTCCTTTACTACCTGTTCAATTATTCTGATGTGTAGTTTACTTAGGAAAGGCAAGACAGATGTCTGAATCTTTTCTTTTATAAATGTACCAGTTTAACAATGAGTTAACTTCTTAGCATCCTCCAAAATAGACCCATTAGTTGTTACGTTTATTTAAATCTGAGTAATTTCATTAAACATAATACCTAAATACAAACTATTTCATTAAGTATATAATGTATTTCAATGCAGGGGGAAAAAATTGGCCAAGTTAGATGTATTAAACTCTCCAAGTAAAAAGTGCCACCATAGAAAAATGAATTAAATGGATAATCAATACCCAGTACCCCACAAATGAATCCAAACTCGTTCAATTAAAACATTTCCACATAATTACCTTGATCACTTACATATAAAAGTAAAATGAGTATTTCTGCCTATCCTAAACCACACAATGACTTCAGACATCTTCACTTAAGCAGACACAACATTAGGTTACAGGCCTTGGACAATGTTAACTTTCTGGCATAAATAAACATTTTTTTAAGAACTATAATTTAAAATTAGCTATTCAGTATTAAATTAGCTTAGGATATTCACTAAAAACTTTTTAAATATTTCATATGCTGAATAGTAAAACAAATTCTCAAATCCAAATAAGTCAAGAGTCTTATAAATGGTCTTCACTACAGTGAAGCACTTGAAGTTAGATCTGCCTATGTCTCTCTTTCTCTAAAAATAAGTCCAGGCAAGAGATATGTACTTAAAAGAAAATTATAGTAGACTTAAAACTAAGATCAACATAGTGAGAGCAGGCCAAATTATCTAGAGAAAATCTATCACATCATTTAATCTTTCTTAGCAGTAAATTTTATACCAGATCCTAGAGTTACCAACCGAAGTCCATCCATTAAAAAAGGATGTTTATCTACAGCAATGACACAGAAAAACAAAGAGGTTTGATATCTAAGATTTGCTAACAAAAGAAAAATGCTCATCTAATCAGTATATCCTTTCAATACAATTTCACTTTAATAGCAATTTATCAAAGGCAGAACACTTATTAACCTATAAATATGAGATCTATAAAAATGAGAGACCATGTTAATTCAAATCATAAACACAATAATAACAACCAAACTTGGTATTCATAATGTAAAACAATGAAGTTGATAACTTTTAAGAATAATAAATTCATTAATTCTTTATATCTATAAAGAAAAATTCATTGTAACCTAGCCTGGAAATTAAATGTTCACCTCCTTGCTTACAAACAGTTAATAGTAAGTTGTTCTTTATAATAGAATACACAGCCTGAGCTCCAAGGAGGAATCACAAGGCACCATCGTGTCATTTTTCTCAGACCCTGCCCCAAACCTTTCCTGTACTGGAGAACTATGTACTAGGTGAGATTGAAAGACAGGAATACTTAACTGCTCATGTAGATAAATATGTAAGAGGCGCTTTATTTCCAAAGTTTCAAATTCCAAGTGTGGCTAGAGACCAAACCACCACTTCCTCTGGGAACTGTGAAATAACTTCACTGTCACAAACTTCCCTTGCTACAGCTTACCGTACTTTATCCCATCTCCCCTAAATTCTTCTGCTCTTACTAGAGGCCCGGTGCACGAATTCATGCATGGGTGGGGTCCCTCGGCATGGCCGGTGATTGGGTCCGATCAGGGCCATCTCACCCAATCTTGACCAGGGTGATGGTGGCTGGCTGCTGGGGAGAGACCGTGGGAGGTTGGCTGGCCGGGGAGGTACCGTGGGAGGGCTCCAGGGCGTGTCCAGCCTGTCTCGCCCAGTCCTGATCGGCTGGACCCCAGAAGCAAGCTAACCTACTGGTTGGAGCGTCTGCCCCCTGGTGGTCAGTGCGTGTCACAGCGACTGGTGGAACAGTCGAACGAACAGTCGAAAGAAGAGTCAGACACTTAGCATATTACACTTTTATTATATAGGATAAGTGGAGTAAGACTGTAATGTAGGTTGCTAACCATCAAGTAATTGAAAATATCCCTCTTCTTTTCCTCTCCCCCTTTCTTTCTCCTGTTCCCTTCCTTCAAGATGAGCATAAAAAAAACCACACAAAATGGGTAGGGAAGAGCATAAATAACTCCCTGAAAGCAGTTTACACAGGATTTAACAGAATGTACAGAGCTCAGCAGAGTTCTGTGATAATTGTTTTCCAAACCAAAATGTTACTAAGAACAACTCTGGCACAAGCACTAAAGTAAGAAACAAAAAAAGGTAGAAAACAAAAGTAAAAAGCCACTTACTGTTCATCTTCAAGTCATAAAGCTTTGCACTTAATAGATCTTCTGTGTTTTTTCTGTAAACATTAAAAAAGGTGAAATTATTAAGATAAAACTGTCATTTTGCTCATTCCCTGCCCACCAAAATGAAATTTATTAGGCCCAGAGTTTTATATTCTAGCAAAGAAAGTATAACTAGTTGCCCCTCCCCATCCCAGTGACTGACAATGGAGGTTTACTACCAAGAAACAAAATATCATCGCGATCCCTTTCTCTCGAACTGGCACAAATAATCAGAAAGGAAGGGTGTCTGTCAGGGTTTTATTGCTTTAGAAAGGAGAAACAACACTGGACACTGCTGAAGTGTGAAGAGACTAGGAATGGGTAGTAAACATAAGACTGAATGGGAGGAATGCTAAACAATTTCCAAAAGGCTCTAAACAATGCACTGTAAATATCCAATAGCTGAGAAATTTTCCACTTTGGGAGAAATCATTAAGGGTCTGACTTGATGGGCAAAAGCAAATTATTATTTTATATATTATTTCCATACACCATCCCCCCCCCCCATCATATATCCATGAGAAAAAGCAGTTAAGCATGTGGACTACCTCAGCTGAATTAGCCTCACTGTACGATCCTGTTATAGGTCATATAGTGATGACCACTGCACTCTCAGCAAGAGAATTGGGGTAATTAAGAGAAAGCACAAAAATATATATCCATGACATTGTCACAGCCAGTGATAGGAGCTATATTATGAATGAAGGTAGCAAAGGTATTTCTTCATTATACCTGGGAAAAGTGTGCTGCTATCTACTATGTAAACATATATACATAAATCGAAACTCTGATAAAGTTAATAGAAAATGTAAATTAAAGCTACTCTAATGCAGCTAATGTGGGTTTATGGGTGGGTTCTTGCAGTGGATGTTTCATTAATCCCTTAAAATCATATACAAACATTGTCTGTAAGTAGGTTCTATGACATGTTTTTCTAGAAGATGTCTGCAGTTTTCTTCAAATTCTCAAAGAAGTCTGTAACTTCCCAAAAGTTAAGACCTAGAGAGCTATAGTATTATAAATTAGTTGCATGATTTAATAAATCTCAGGGACTACTGACAATTATTTTGGTAACAAAATAAATGTACTCTCTTAAGAAATTAGCTTTCTGATGAAATGTGCTAATGAATTACAAATTTAATTATGAATCTGACAGTATATTGACTTAAGAATATCACTTTTAGATAGCTCAAAATATATTTCAGATCAAAATGGGCTTAAATTTTAAATGTACCAGAAGTTATTTTAAGTATTAAGAATAAATTAATTTCCAGTACATTACTAACACAATTTAGATGAAAAAAAAAATGTTAAAAAAACTATTAAACTGGAATACTAAGCACTGTATTTCTAGGCAATTATGTTTTACCAACAGCAATTAAAAAAACAAATGCAAACATGTTAAATTTTTTAAAAAACATAAACATATTACAGTAGGTGGCAAAAATACAAAGAAGCACAATGAGAAAAATAATAAGTAGTTTGAATTATAACTGTCTCATGAAGTATGGTGAGCTATACCATCAGTTACTTTCTACTTTTTGTACCTAAACACTAGAGCAGTGCTATTCAAAATGTGGTCTGTGCACCAATACTTATCCATTATTGGTAGTAATATGTACAAATATGAATAAGCATTCAGAAAATTTTACACTGCTGTAACAATTTTATAAAAATATCAATCTAAATCCAGATTAGAAGGAAAAAAAAAAGAAAAAGAAAAAAACAACGAAGAAACCCAATTCCTCAGAGATATAGCTGAGTCCAGCTGGTGTGGCTCATTGGTTGAGTGTCAACCTATGAACCAGGAGGTCACAATTCAATTCTTCGTCAGGGCACATGCCCGGGTTGCAAGCTTGATCTCTTGTAGGGGGCATGCAGGAGGCAGCCAATCGATGATTCTCTCTCATCATTGATGTTTCTATTTCTCTTTCTTTCTCTCTCTCTTCCTCTCTGAAATCAATTTTAAAAAACAAATTAAAAAAAGATAGAGCTCAGATTATATTCTCAGATTATAGCTGGTCCTTCCTTAAATTATCAAGTACATGCTTTAAAAGAAGTAATTAAATATATTTAAACTCCACATCATTAAAAAATATATTCAATTTTATTACTAGTTACCTTCTGATTCTACACATTGGATTCCACATCTAAAGTTCATTACTAACCTCATACAGCTTTTAGAATTTTCATGACAGGAGAGCTGTTTCTTAAAAGAGCTTTCGTTTATCTTGTCTTTTGCTTCTCTCAACTGTCTTTTTACTTGAACCTATGAGAAAAGCAAAATCACCTATTTAGAGTGATAATCCAGTATCACAAATAATAACCTATCAATTCTCCCTTGAAAAAAAAAATTAAACAAAACTGTCTGAATGAAACTCTAGCCCAAATACATACGCTTATTCATTCGAGCATGCTAAATTATAAACTTAATATACATGCTAAGCTCTGGGGAAACAAATTAGGGGGAGATAGGCATGTAAACAGATTAAGTGCTCATAATAGAGATATAAGCACAGATCAGCATAAACATTGACTGAAAATTAATTCTAGAAAAGACTTTAATGAATACATGGTTTATGAATTGTTCTTAGAGAATGAGTAAAATTTGTCTAAGGAAAAAAATTACTCTAAATTAAGGAAAGAACCCAGAAGCCAATGCAGATGGGGAAGGTGATATAAAGTATTAGGACCATATTATAAAGGGCCTTGAATAATAAAACAATTCTATAGGAATCAGAGAATAAGTGAGGTTTTTAAAGCAAGTAAATGAGATGATCAAATAAATTTTTTTTTTTTAGTATTAACTTTGGCAGTAATGTGAAGAATGAAGCAGTTAAGGAGAAACTATAAAAACCAGAAAATCAGAAGCTCTTAACAATGCATAGTCTAAATTTATGCTGAGAAAACAGTCACTAGCCACATAAGGCTACTGAGCACCTGAAATGTGGCTGGTTTGAATCGAGATGCACTCTAAGCGTAAAATATACACAGGAGTTCAAAGACTTAAGACAGCAACAAAAAGAGATAATCTCTCAATAACAATTCTTCAAAAATATTACATGTTGAAATAGATACGTTGAATTAAACACATATTATAAAAATTTAGGTTTTTTTACACTTTTCACATCACTATTAAAACTTTTAAATTACAGATTGGCTTGTATATTTCTATTGGCAGAACCAGTCTAGATGGCAGCATGAGAGCCTACTAAGAGTTAATAGAGACATGAAGAAACAAATTTAAGAAGACATTGAGCAGAAGGAATAGGTAAAGATGGATGAGAGGTAAAAAAAGGAAAATTCCCTGGTACTTTTTAGATTTGTTAATGTTCATTCTTTTTGTATTATAGATGGAGATATCCAACAAGTGGTTGAAAATACAAGTCTGGTTCTAAGGAAAAATACCTAGGCTAGTGACAGAATTTTAGGAGCTATACAAATATAGATAGTACTAACAGCTACTGAAGCAGTTGAGAAGACTTAAGGGGAAAGTATACCTAGAGAAGTGAAAGTAAGATTCTATGAGGAGTCCCAATGATTTAAGAAAAAGTAAGAAGGGCAGGGAGATGGCAAAGAAGATTGTAAAAGGTCGGTAAAAGAAACAAACATACATACATACACACATTCTTATATATATATACCCATAAGAGAAGTAAACCTAGAAGCCAAAGGAAATAAAAATACTCAACAGCATTACATGCAGAAAGGATGAGACAGGCCAGTCAGATTATTCTGGCCCTTAGTGAGGACAGTTTTAGTAAAACAAAATGACAGAGGTGAATTGTCAATGGAACTGGGGAATTGAAAAAATGGAGTAAGTAAATGTAGATGTCTCATTCAAGTTCAGCTGTAAAGGGAAAAGAATAAGTGAAGATTCAAAAGAAGCGAAGGAAAATATTGAGAGTACAAGGATAATATCACATATAAGAAATACTTTGTTAAGTTTCACAAAATTAGATGAACAATGCACCAAACTTTTAAGCCTCATTAAATAAAACAAATTCTTATTCCAAGAACAAAATTTCATATGAAGCAAAAGAACAAAATTTTGTAAGAAAATATATTTGGAAACTAGCTCATGCTAATGAACCATCAGCAACATAACATATACTCTAGAGCAGTGGTTCTCAACCTTTCTAATGCTACGACCCTTTAATACAGTTCCTCATGCTGTGGTGACCCCCAACCATAAAATTACGTTCGTTGCTACTTCATAACTGTAATTTTGCTACTGTTAATGAATCGTAATGTAAATATCTGTGTTTTCCGATGGTCTTAGGCTCTACAGCAGCAGTTCTCAACCTGTGGGTCGCAACCCACAGGTTGAGAATTGCTAGCAGGGTCGCCTAAGACGATTGGAAAACACAGATATTTACATTACGATTCATTAACAGTAGCAAAATTGCAGTTATGAAGAAGCAACGAAAGTAATTTTATGGTTGGGGGTCACCACAGCATGAGGAACTGTATTAAAGGGTCACCGCATTAGAAAGGTTGAGAACCACTGCTCTAGAACATCTTTCAGAGAAGTCATGCTTTAATTTTTATTATAATACTAGAGGCCAGGTGCACGAAATTCGTGCATGGGGGTGTGTGTCCCTCAGGCCAGCCTGCACCCTCTCCAATCTGGGACCCCTCGAGGGATGTCCGACTGCCTGTTTAAGCCAAATCCCGGTGGTATCGGGCCTAAACGGGCAGTCGGACATCCCTCTCACAATCCAGGACTGCTGGCTCCCAACTGCTCCCCTACATGCCTTCTTGATTGCCCCTAACAGCTTCTGCCTGCCAGCCTGATCACCCCCTAACCACTCCCCTGCCAGCCTGTTTTCCTCCAACTGCCCTCCCCTGCAGGCCTGGTCACCCCTAACTGCTCTCCCTTGCAGGCCTAGTCACCGCTAACTGCCCTCCCCTACAGGCCTGGTTCCCCCCCCCCCCCAACTGCTCTCCCCTGCAGGCCTGGGTCCCTCCCAACTGCCTTTCCTTGCAGGCCTGGTCACCCAAACTTCCCTCCTCTGCCAGCTTGGTCACCCCTAACTGCCCTTCCCTGCTGGCCTGATCGCCCACAACTGCCCTCCCTTGGAGACCTGGTCCCTCCCAACTGCCTTTCCCCTGCTGGCCATCTTGTGTCCACATGGGGGCAGCCATCTAGTGTGTTGGAGTGATGGTCAATCTGCATATTACTCTTTTATTAGATAGGATAGAAGCCTGGTGCATGGGTGGGGGCCAGCTGGTTTGCTCTGAAGGGTGTCCCGGATCAGGGTGGGGGTTCCCTTGGGGCGTGGGGCGGCCTGGGCGAGGGGCCTGTGGTGGTTTGCAGGCTGGCCACGCCCCTGGCAACCCAAGCGGAGGCCCTGGTATCTGGGGTTTATTTATCTTCTACAATTGAAACTTTGTAGCCTGGAGCGGAGCCAAGCCTTCTGCTTGCTCCGTGGCAGCAGCCATTTTTGGGGGGATTTATGTATCTTCTATAATTGAAACTTTGTAGCCTCAGGTGGAGGCCTGGGCAGGCCAGGGCTGCAGAAGCTTGGCTTCCTCCATCGCCGCGGGCAACCCTAGCCTGCTGCTCTTTCCAGCTCCGTCGCTGCCACCATTTCTGTTTGGTTTTATGTATCTTCTATCATTGAAACTTTGTAGCCTTGAGTGGAGGCCTAGGCTGGCAAAGGCAGGCAGAAAGCTTGGCTTCCTCAATTGCTGGGGAAACCCATGCCTCCCTCCTGCTCTCTGTGGCGGTAGCCATCTTGGTTGGGTTTATTTGCATATTCGCTCCTGATTGGCTCATGGGCGTGGCTTGTGGGTGTAGCGGAGTGATGGCTAATTTGCATATTACTCTTTTATTAGATAGGATTACACAATTATATCTTTTCTCCAAAATATATACTAATTTGCATAAATGTACAGACTTACATAATTACAAGCAAAATCATTTTTCATGTATATTTTTATTTGAATTGCAGTCTTATTTGTATATTGAGATTCATCTGTTAAAAATACAACAGCCTGGGTGGTGTGGCTCAGTGGTTGAGTGTCAACCCATGTACCAAAAGGTCGCGGGTTAGATTCCTGATCAGGGGCACACAACTTGATCCCCAATAGGGGGCACAAAGGAGGCAGCTAATAGATGTCTCGTTCTCACGTCGATGTTTCTCCCTCTCTCTCTAAAATCAATAAAAGATATTTAAATATATATACATATATATCAAAACAAAATATAAATACCTATAATGAGAACATCTAGTGCTTAAATAGTTGTATGTTGTTTCCATTCCCTCCCTATTCACACAGAGAGCAACCAAGCTATCATAGACTTATAATGCTACTTAGGAACAGTATTTTTCACATCAATGGCATCATATATGTATATATTGAATATTCCCATTTTAGCTGTATATCCTTTGTGACTTGTTAGAGATACCTCAAGAAATCTCTTTCTTAAAGTCAAATACCATATGATTTCACTTACATGTGGAATCAAATGGACAAAATAAATAAACAAAATAGAAACAGATTCATAGAGAACAAACTTTTAAGGGGATTGGGTAAAATAGGTGAAAGGATTAAGAAAAAAAAAATCATACAAAGAGACAACAATATGGTGATTACCAGAGGGGAAAGGTGGTGAGGCAGGTAGAAGAGAGTAAAAGGAGTGTAAATGATGACAAAAGAAGACTTGATTTTGGGTGGTGAACACACAATACAATATACAGATGATGTATTATAGAATTGCACACTTGAAACCTATATAATCTTATTAACCAATGTCACCCCAATAAAGTCAATAAAATTAAATAAATAAATTTTTTCTTAAAAACAGTCATGAAAAAAAGGCTAAGAAAATGTTCCAGATTAAAAGATATGAGACATAACACAACACATGATTAAAGACTTTCTTTTGCTATAAGAGATATTCTTGGAACAAAAGGCAATGTCCAATTATAATAAATATATATATATATATATATATATATATATATATATATATATAATTTTAAAAATCTCCTTATACATTTTATTTAACTACTTACTGCCCATTTCTCTTTTCACCTTTTACTCATTAACTCAGGAATATGTTCCTATTTCTTTTATTTGTAAGCCAAAAATGTGAACACAAATCATAATTGTGGTTTATAATAATTAACATCAATGAGGTATGTATGGTGTGTGCATCTCAGAGATGTGATTAGGATTAAGCATTATAATAAAACTATCCTATCTAATAAAGAGGGAATATGCTAATTGACCCTCACACCATCGCAAAGATGGCAGTGCCCACAGCCAATAAGGAGGGAATATGCTAATTGACTGCCATGCCCTCAAAGATGACGGCGCCCACAGCCACAAGATGGCAGCGCTCAGTCCTCTCAGCCCTGCTGGGGCGCCTGCCTCCGGAGTCCCCCAGTCTCCTCAGCCCCCAGCTGCCCAGGGCCAGCCCGAGGCACAGGCAAGCCTTGGATGTCGGTTGCCCAGCCTTGGATGTCGGTTGCCCAGCCACCCAGGGCCAGCCCGAGGCACAGCCAAGCCTCGGATGGCGGCTGCCCAGCCACCTGAGGCTCAGGTAACCAGGGCTGGCCGAGGCTTGCGCTGCCAGCAGTGGCAGCAGCAGAGGTGTGATGGGGCATCACCTTCCCCCGATCGTCGGGTTGCCTCCTGCCCCTGAGGGTTCCCGGACTGTGAGAGGGGGCAGGCCGGGCTGATGGACCCCCCTCCAGTGCATGAATTTTCATGCACCAGACCTCTAGTACTTAATAAAAGAATAAAGTAATTTGCCTATGCCAATCTTGAAACTGAAAAGTCCCTCTCCATCTCCACAAACCTTCCTTTCTCCAATTACTCATTTTTCTTCAAACACCAGAATTTAAGAACAAAGACACCATTTTATATTTAATTTTACTGGCTTACTCTTCTCAACACAGCTTTTTTTATGAAAACATACTTTTCAAGTATTTTGGACTTAAGTTTTTGTGAGGGTTGGTCTTTGAATCTAATAGTCCATTTCAAATATTTTTCAATTAATAATATATTCAGCCCAGCTGGTGTGGCTCAGTGGTTAAGTGTCGACCTATGAACCAGAAGGTCATGGTTCGATTCCCAGTCAGGGCATATGCCTGGGTTGTGAGCTCGAGCCCATATGCAGGGGGTTTCTATCTCTCCCTCTCCCTTCCTCTCTGAAATAATAAGAAAAAAAAAATGTATTCAAAGCACTATCCAATTAACCAGTAAATGTTTTTGAAATAAAGGTCCTCACACTAAAAATATTTTAAAAATTTAAATATTCCGTAACTACAACTTAATGTGAACTTCTTTTAGAAATCTAATATATTTTGTAGAAAAATATAATGTGACTACCATTAATATATCCTCTTTAGCGGGCAAAGAAAAAAAAAGAATTTCTGAATCCTTGTAGAAAAGTCTGGGTTTGTCATGCTAAGGGGGAATGTTAATCACATATTAAAGCTAAAGTTGAACAAGTCACAAATTTATTCAAACTGGAACTCTTTTAAAACAAAATTGAATTAAGTTTGTATTTATACTGTTCATGTTGCAAAATAAAATCTAAGCCTTACCTTAACACAACCTTCCAATGCACTGATTTTAAACACTGCTTGAAAAGGTTTTCGGTCAATGGGACATGAAGCCTGTGTCTGAAAAATGATTTAACAATTTATAACTTTAGAAATGTTTCTTTAGAATAAAAATTAATATATAACAAACACATTTGAACAGGAAACAGAAAAAAATTTTTCTTCTTTCAAAGGTGATGAAATACTTTGTGCCACAGAGTAATAAATACCTTAAATTTGTTGAATTCATTCCAATACTTATTGAGCATCTACTGTATACTAGGTAAGTGGAATACAATGATGAAGAGAAATAAGATCTCTATATATCTAGGAAGACCTGCTTGTCCATTTGAGAACTACTGGGCTGAAATCAACGGCTCTATGATCGAAAGCTCTTGAGCAACTCAAAATCAGCTGTAAAAGGAATGGCAGATACAGGTCCCTTACAGATTTTAATATTCTATGACAATATTGTCTCTAAAAATGAATTATTTTGAATAGGAAGTTAAGCCAGCAATAAAAACTTTTTAAAGATGTGAAGAAAATGAAGGATTCCTCTACTCCTCCCCGCAGCCACCTAGATGCCCTCTCCAGAAGTAATTTCTTATATATCCTTTTGGAGATAAACCAATGCATATACATACATATGTATCTTTTATGTCTAATTAATTCATATGCTGATTGAATTTTATTTTTCTTAATTATATACTTTAGATTAGTTCATATTACTATTTCAAAGCTGCCTCATTCTTAACAGCATAGTATGCCACAATATTTTTAATTTTATAGTTTTTGAGTTAGGTTGAGCATATTTTCATATTTTTAAGATAAAAACTATTCACGCCTTTTGCTTAGCTTTTTTATTAGGTTGCTTGTCTTTTCAAATGGAATTGCAGGCAATCTTTATAGATTAAGAAAAAATGTCCTTTAATCACTCTGTGATTCTAAGTGAACTTTATTTTCATGTAAATATATTTCCTATGCCTTAAAAATTAATGTGCATCAGCTGTAATTAAGAGTTTCTTTGATAATATTAAATATTTGTATAGGAATGGGTTTATTATCTTAACAATTTAAGATGGAATTGTCTACTAGAGCAGAAGGGTAAAGACTCTGTAGCCTGTTAAGAAAATACTAAAAGGTGATATTATTCATACCTATGATTTATTAATAACTTAAAAATGCCATAGCCAGTTTGGCTCAGTGGATAGAGCGTCGGACTGCAGACTGAAGGGTCGCAAGTTCGATTCCGGTCAAGGGCACATGCTGGGGTTGTGGGCTCGATCCCCAGTAGGGGACATGCAGGAGGAAGCCGATCAATGATTCTCTCTCATCACTGATGTTTCTATCTCTCTCTCCCTCTCCCTTCCTCTCTGAAATCAATAAGTACATATATTAAAAAAAACTTAAAAAATATTTCAAAAAGTAAAACAGGATTTTAACAATTTAATAGTAATAGTCTAAAAGACCATAGATAGTAATGGAATTTTGATAAATTATCTTATATTCCCCAGTGAAAAAATGTGATTTTTACCACGCTGGACTTTGGCACACATCAAGATACGCTTGTACAAGTACACATAGGCCAGACTCTATGCAGCCCTTGATTATATAATACATTTTCACAAAGCCTGAGACTCATTTTGGAAACAACCAAAATATAAATTGTGTTTCTTTTATTACTCTGTTAAAATTAAGTAAGTAGGCCTTGATAAAATGCTTTACCACATTCTGAATTAGGAAATGTGACTTTACTATATTAAATTGGATCAGACTGTTAGAAGTCAGCTCAGCTTACTTCTACGTACTATGGGTGTAGGATGCTATTACTTTCCCTACAGAAAGCTTAACCTTAAGAAGCTTTACTACAAGTGGCAACAAAGCTGTCCACATTATTTTTAATAATGCACTACAAGTACCAATTCTAGTTCAAAGAACTCAACATCATGAATATGTGATTGTTGTTTACCACATTAGCATTTACTGTATGTAATTCTTAGTCTAGGTCAGGGGTCGGCAAACTCATTAGTCAACAGAGCCAAATATCAACAGTACGACTGAAATTTCTTTTGCGAGCCAAATTTTTTAAACTTAAACTTCTAACGCCACTTCTTCAAAATAGACTCGTCCAGGCTGTGGTATTTTGTGGAAGAGCCACACTCAAGGGCCCAAAGAGCCTCATATGGCTCGCAAGCCGCAGTTTGCCGACCATGGGTCTAGGTTATATTAGCCAAAGAATATTATAAGTAAAAACCTTTAAGTACTTCTTTTTACCAAAATTTCAAAATGTATTTTGATTTCTATTTTTAAGGTAAATTCTGATAAACATTCCTAAAAAGATAAAATAATAAATAAAAATATGTTCCCTTCAATGTTTATTAAAAAAATATTAAGATGTGTAAAGGCTCTGGATTTATATTCTATTTTCATACCCTGCCCTTGGGTATAATCTTATGCAAGTAACATAGTCTCTCTGTTTCTCAGTTACCTTATTAGTGAAATGGAGATACTAATAGAACTTATTTCTAAGGTTTTTATGGGGGAAAAAAGGAATTAATAATCTTATAAGAGTGTTTGGAATATATTAAATATTGTATAAAGTCCATCAACTAGCTTTATTGGACTAACAATAAAATAGCTTGGTCCATTAATAAACCACAATATGATGTATATATACCATGGTGGGCAAAAGCAGGTTTACAGTTGTGAGTATGTTAAACAGAGTTAAT
Source organism: Plecotus auritus (assembly GCF_963455305.1). Taxonomy (NCBI): domain Eukaryota; kingdom Metazoa; phylum Chordata; class Mammalia; order Chiroptera; family Vespertilionidae; genus Plecotus; species Plecotus auritus. The sequence goes on along the minus strand of NC_137772.1, from coordinate 179,895,434 downwards.
AAAGCTATTGTGATAATCATAACTGCACATCTTTTTCCATACGAACAACTGTAAACCTTCTTTGCCCACCTGTGTACTTGTGAGAGACATAAGTCCTTAATAATCTTTTGTTGGAATTTGCAAAGTTCATGACATGAAAATTAAAGTTTATCATTTTATTATAGCTATTTCAATATGTAACACGAAGATCCAAAGAAAGCCACTATCTGTGTTCAAAAAATGTATTCTATATCAGATGCACTGAATCTTTCAAAAACTCTGAAATTACACAATCCCATTTTCTTTATTAAATGTCCTCTGTTGACATCAGCTAAATGGCACTTTTTCCTTTATAATGTTCAAACTGATAGTTTTAACCTGAGCCATTCCATTTTAAACTGTTCTAAATAATGGGGTTCTGAGTAAGATTTTGTTTTTATTTTTTTTTTCTGTATGCATAATTGCCATGGATTTATCTATGGATTTCATTTGAAAGGTTCCACTACTATCATGTAAAAAAAGAAAGAAAACAGAAGAAAAAGTAGTAGTAGTTGGAAAAACATTGCTATCTATTATCACAATCTGCATATACTTACATTTCCTAAAAAACAATCTAGTTAACACTAGAAAATAAGTTAATAGATTTTCTTTGGTTCAGGCTCAATCAGAAAAATTTCTTAAAACCAAGTTATGGTCTCCAAGTTAACAAAAGTAAATAGCTCAGAAAACAAGCTACCTAGGGTAGATAAAATATCTTTGCTATTGCTACTGAGAAATGATGATATCCATTTCTGACCTTAGAATAGTTTAGCAAAGCATTTCAAGAGGGAAACAGAAAAGAAATTCAGTTATTTTGAGTTAAATCTTCATAGCATACTTCAATAAATTAAAACAGATATTCAAAAATTAAGCAGATCTTCAATTTTTGTTAAGGTAAGAAAAGTATAAGCTACTTCAACACAAAGTTCAAAGACACCATGATTACTAGATAGTAAAGCATAAAATTACATATATAGTGTGATGATCAAATAGCTATAATAGAAAAGTTTTACAAATAGATTTTTTTTAAATTATTTGCACTGCCCTAATTTTAAGGCATTTCCAAAGGTACTTCACCCTTAGATCCAGCAGATACCCATTTGGAAAATTCAAAGACATTTTAATCTTAGTTTCCCAGTTTGTATCACTGAACTAATTTAATTTTTAAGTTATATGGTTTTAAAAATTCACATTTAAAACTAATGTAGAATATTTTTAACTAACAGAACTGCCCATTCTGCTTAAGATAATTTTAGTTTTGGAGAAAATTATCCCAAATTTTGTTTCACTTATAAACAACAAAAATAAATACCGCTTGATAATTCACCATCTTGATTCCTTATATACAACAAACATACTCTTCATTAATTATTTACCTTTTAAATCAACATGGCTTTCATTTTAATAATTTTATAGTATCTAATTTAATTAGTTTCATAATCAAAGCAGTCCAATATCATCATTCAACTTTGTGACACAGCTAGTAAATATAATAGAACTTGATCCCTGCTTTACATTGTAATGTATACTTAAAAACAGAGCTTATTTACATTTTACTGTGAATGCTCTGTATCAGTTGAGGCAATATTGATAGAAAAAAAAAAATCTTCCTAATGATTTCAGTAAAACATACCCTAGTATTCTGAAGCGTTGTAAATTCCCAGCTCAGACAAACCCATATTTAAATGTAAGAACAGGAAACCTTCCTTATTTGGGAATTCAGGATTCTTGATTTCTAATATTTCTTGCTTCCTGCTGCTGCTCTATCCTCAATCACAAAGGCTGCCTACAGATAGCCCCTCCTAGAGAGAGAGAAGCAAGTGTTAAAGATAAGTGCTTAAAGACTAAAGCTCAGTATCTATGTTTAACATCAAGGTTTGTCTGTTCATGGGAATCTCTAGAACATCTATCTCTCCTACTAATAAATACAGCACATTATATAAAACTTAGTTCAAAATCAAATAAAGATGATTTAGAAATGCACACCATTAGAGGTTGATGCTTATTTTAAAGTTTTTCACCAGGACCTATCCTTTCAAGTTGATGGTTCCAAGATACCTAGCCTGGACCTCCAAAGAAAGTGCTCACCTGTAGTCCGCCTACATGTTCCCTACCACACTTAACCAGTTCTTTCAAGACAGTCCTGGAGACAGTCCTCATCATTCCATATTAGTGAAACTGTGGTTCTTTATAACAGCTTTCAGGAATGTATTCCTAAAGGATAATGGCTATCAGTGAAAATTAACACAAGAAAGCATTTTATCTAACTACTCAAAGGAAATCCTTTCGGGTTCTCAAAAATACATTACCACAGTTGGGTAGAATTACTTTTAATCTTAATTTCTTTTGACACTTAATAGTTAAGACTTTCTTTTTCTAATATAAAAACAGAAAATTCTGTAAACTACCTGTATAAATCATTTTACAAACTCTGATATTTAAAATTAGGCTATACAGAAATATACATTAATTTACCCAACTGGTGAAAATGGACTATTAAGTGAAAGTCTATTACATAGGTAATGAGTGTTCAAAATGTACAAATTTTCTTTGTTCTACTAAAGGTTTTGCCAGAGGATTAATCTACAAGATGAAAACAATGGAGGATTTGTAAAAATTAGTCACACATTCAAGTTTTGGTGAAATCAGAACTAGCAACCTCTCTAACCCACTTTAAGGAAGATGATTAGATAGCCCTAAATCACTTATTGCATAGCTTGTAACAATTAAATTAAATAATGTATCTGACAATGTTTTATAAATGATAAAGGTAAGGACTAACAGTAGCACTCCACAGGTATGTTTAAATTATTATTTACAGAGCGCTATACAACAGAGAGGTTTAGGAATAAAGAAAAATATAAATTTTAGGAAAAACTGATTGAAAAAATTCAGACAATAAAATTTTGCTGAATTTGTAATTGAAAAATAGTCTAATCACCAGAATGATATGTAGATTTATATTTGCTGTATAAAGGAACATCTGTATATAAAATACATCAGTAGTCAAGATATAAGTCAGTCATATTTTGATTTTTGGTATTTAATATTAATTCAAGAATATATTCCTCACCTGTCTGCATTGAACACTGTTGTTTGACATCTTCAAGAACGGTATGTCACCATAGTAAAACTTTCTTCATTTCTAGTCTCATGAGAGAAAACATACCTTTGCCAACTGTCCAATTTTTATTTCATTAACCTTACTTTCTCAAACTGAAGCTGTCAGCATTTGATATGAAATGGAAGGCTAAGATAAATAAATTGAGGGAGGGTAATTTGCTTATAGTAAGAAAGTTAATGACATTTCAAAAATTACTTAAAAGATAAGAAAATATTTTTTATTTCTTAAAAGAGAAAAGAACTCTGGTGGATATCAAGAACCTTGTAATCAATATATTATTGCATGTCCCTTTAAATACAGTAAAAACTGCCGAAACCGGTTTGGCTCAGTGGATAGAGCGTCAGCCTGCGGACTGAGAGGTCCCAGGTTCCGGTCAAGGGCATGTATCTTGGTTGCGGGCACGTCCCCAGTGCGGGGTGTGCAGGAGGCAGCTGGTCGATGTTTCTCTCTCATCGATGTTTCTAACTCTCTATCCCTCTCCCTTCCTCTCTGTAAAAAATCAATAAAATATATTAAAAAATAAATAAATAAATAAATACAGTAAAAACTCTTGAATACTTCAAGCATGAAATGTTTCCAAGTTCTCAAACTTGTAACTTAAGAGCCAAAATTTTAACCACTTCTTGGCAACCTGCCAAATCATAAACCCTATTTTCTTAACCAGTATGTGTGTAAAAGGGGTATCTTCTTGTCTATAGGGGTTCATAATTATAATCAGTTGTCACTACCACAGCCATGTGTCAGACTTCTCTAGCTTTCGCCTTTCTAATTATTGACAGTTAAGTGCTGCTTAACAATGGGGACACATTCTGAAAAGTGCAATTGCATCATTAGGAGACTGCATTGTTGTGAAAACCTACAATATGTGTTATAGCTTATTGTTCCTAGGCTGTAAGCCTGTACAGCATGTGACTATACCAAACAAGAGAGATTAAATCGAGCAAAAGATAAAATGCACTCAAGAAACATGATATTCACAATATATATGATACTGCTGCCAGTTTAACACAGCATACTGCTTTATAGCAAACTTTTAATAGGTAGAAAGAGTAATAATTCTAAAATAACAATTAAAAGTATAGTATAGTAAATTATAACCCAGTAACATAGCTGTTTATCTTATCAAGTATTATGTATATAATGGTATGTGCTATACTTTATACGACTGGCAGCACAGTGAGTTTGTTTACACCAGCATCACCCCAAATATGTGAGTAATGCATTGCCCTACAATGCTATGATGGCTATGACTTGAAGGTAAAAGGGATTTTTTAGCTCCATTATAATCTTACTAGAGGCCCGGTGCATGAAATTCATGCATGGGTAGGGTCCCTAGGCCTGGCCGGTGATCAGAGCTGGCCGGAACCTTCCTTCCCCGGCTGCTGGCTGTGGGCCGGGGCCTTCCTTCCCTGGCTGCCGGCTGCTGGCCAGGGCTGCCCTTCCCCGGCTGCTGGCTGCCAGCGGGGGTCTTCCTTTCCCAGCTGCAGGCTGGGGCCTTCCTTCATTCCATGCAGCGCCCTGGTGGTCAGCACACGTCATAGCAAGCGATCAAACTCCCGGTCTCCTGGTCGAACTCCCAAGGGGACACTTTGCATATCAGCCTTTTATATATATAGATGGGACCACTGGCATATACACTGAGTGGCCAGATTATGATGATCTTTGAACACATAATAATCTGGCCACTCAGAGAGAGAGAGAGAGAGAGAGAGAGAGAGAGAGAGAGAGAGAGAGAGAGAGAGAGAGTGTGTGTGTGTGTGTATTGAGGCCCAGTGCATGAATTCGTGCATGGGTGGGGTCCGGCCAGCCTGGCCAGGGGGAGGAGACATGGGCGGTTGGCCAGCCTGCCTGCTGGTCAAACTCCTGGTCGAGGGGACAATTTGCATATTAGCGTTTTATTATATAGGATATACACTGAGTGGCCAGATTATTATGCGTTCAGAGATCATAATAATCTGGCCACTCAGTGTACATGATCTATAGTGGACCAAAATGTCATTACACAGTACATAACTAAACTTTAAAATGTGCCAAGTTAAACTTGTGTGCAAATTAAAAACTCTCAATATATTTAGACTGTATTTTGGCTCACAGTATAGGTAAAATAAGTAACTTTCTGAGTGGCTGATAAAGTTTATTGTATTGGCTCTATACATATTTTATTAGTTTAAAGGCTATCTTTTATTTAGTTTCAGATTCTCAGCTCTAATATTGATGCTTTAACAAATAATTCAGCTTTCCTTAATTACTTGTCAAATACTATGTCTTTGTTTACTTCAACATTCTATTTCTACAATTTTATAAACCAACAGGCTTACCTATTATGAATTCCTTGAAACTAAACATAGTTATAGAGGATATGCTTAACCTGGATTTGTTCTAGTGTCCTCAAGGGCAAGCAATTAGGCTATGGGCCTTTTAGGCCACCATAGGTTCCATTATCCTGAATCTTTCTGCCCTGGGTAAAGTGAATTCTATGAAATACCTAAAGACTAAATCAATCACTTTAAAGTCCTTAGATGGCTTTTGTTTTAAATAACCAATGAACCCAAATTTTAGACCTTGAAGAGATTGAAACTAATTTTGACTTTGGATATAGATACTTTAAGAACACAAAAAAGTTCAGGAATGTGTCCAAAACAAATATACTAGATTATTATATACCTTAACTTTACTTGTCCCTTACAGAGCACAACTTCTTCAATGCCTAAAATGTTAACGCGAAATAAATAAATGAGACCTTCTTTTTTGGGTCTTGATATCCATTCTGAATATTTTAATGAACCTTTAGTACAAACTTTCAGATAGCTCAGCTGAATTTCTGAAAGGCACATAAGACTAGGAAGATGATCCTGAATACATTTTGTACTGTTTTCTTACTATGTATATTTCCAACTGCTGTAAATCTCACTTTGATTTCTATTTTCCTATTAAAAGTGAACATTAGCAAAATTTTAAACTATGAATCAATTTTTTAAAATTATTTTAATTTCAGGATATCCCTTGAAGTACTTAGAAACAAATTAGCGTTCAGAATCCATGTCTTAAATATCAGATAAACATTGACACAGTGATTTAAATGAAAGAATATATAAGAAAGCCTTAGCATAAGGCCAGGCCAATTAGGAGACTCTGAATATAGATCATTACTAATCCTGAAATCCAAAGTAAACTGTATGCCTTCTCTTTAAAAACAGGAGGAGTTTTAGGAAAATGAGAGGAAAGAGCTTAATAACTAACCGCCATGAAAAAACCCCCACTAGTGTCCGGTAGGCGTGGCTTCGTGGGTGAGCATCAACTTATGAACCAGGAAGTCACAGTTTGGTCCCAGTCAGGGCACATGCCCAAGCTGCAGGCTCGATCCCCAGTGTAGTGTGTGCAGGAGGCAGCAGATCAATGATTCTCTCTCATCACTGATGTATCCATCTCTCTCCCTCTCCCTTCCTCTCTCTGAAATCAATAATAAAATAAAAAAAAAACCCACTAGCAAATCTAAAATCTGATTCTATTTGTCAAAGCATATATATACTTTAAAACACATCTAATTTTTAACAGACCAAAAAAAGATTCAAACTAAAACTTTAGTTCAAAGACTAAGTAATTTTGTTAGCCAGTATTCATTTATTATATATAATGAATAACTTATTAGTAGATTGTGCTCTTCTTAATGCTCTATTTAATGGTTTATTTAACTGATTTGATGGCTGCTATCCCCATTAGGGACAACAAAATAATTCAGAATATTCTTTTATGCTCCACTTTCATGGTTAATTACTTTTATTTAAAGAATACCACGATACCTCATCACAACTTAAGTAATACAGCAGATAAGTACTGTCTTTTAAAAGCAATTTGGCTTCAACAAAATGTTTATATACAAAGGAGTAACACAAAAGTAAGAAAATATTACACGCAAGAAAGGTTTTGATTGTAACACTATGTATGCTATCAAGTATTTTCAACTTTAAAATATTCAACAATTTAAAAACACAGATAAGTTTAGCACTTCTAGTAGGGTTCAATATGTACATAGTGCACACCTCTACATACATATCCTAGAGAAACCTAGAACACATACACTGTAATAAAGCTTATGTTTGTGTGAAAGATGCATGTGGAGTGTAAGGAAGAATGGAGAATCGTGTCTATTTTATAAACTGTAATTTTCATAGAGAAAAACACATACTCAGATTATGTTGTTGAACTTCACAATTATGTAATCACTGAATATAATCTTATGAAAAGCACTGAATTGAAGCCTTTTACCCATCCAATAATATTGCTTCTCTAACGGAAGCAAAAATCTCTATTTAAAAAAATTTAATCACAAAGCAAACCAAGATGCACTAAACTCATCACAGATGAAATCTTTAGTTGAGTGGCATAGAACAGACCCTTTCTGCCAAAGAGCAGTCTAGGTTTTAATCTAAACAGAACTGTTTCCAAGTATACTATTATGATTTCAATTGGTACAAATCTTTTTTCCTTCTCCCAAACCTCAGCCATAGTCAGTATACAGTTATGTTCTCCTTTCCACACTATTAACGAAAATATAAGTAAATCATAGAACTCCAAAATCCCAATTATGTACTAAGTGATTAACTCCAATGTGCTTAGGGACATCAAACAATTTGAATGTAACTAATGTTAAAAACATTTTTGAGATTTGCCTCCTTTTCTAATATTTACACAGTGACAAATAACTAATTCTGAAAACATAGCATTATTAGTATGACAATAAATTTTTATTTCACAATCCATAACAATGGGCCTTATAATGAATATTCAATGTACCAGTACCATGATCTACTTAAGTAGGCCCAAACAGAGTCAACATAATAAATACATTAAAGTCTGAAATGTTCTGGTTTTTAATAATTTAAAATCTATGAAGAAATTCAGTAATATCTCTAACTCAGATTCTGAAATTAGTTCATACTAAATTAGAAAGCAAAGTTTTAAATTCATTTCTGCACCTTAAACTATGAACCTTGGCCAAGTTATAGAATGCAAAAATCCAAATTTCCTCATCGTAAAATGGAAGACACTATTACATCTGCTCTGGTTATTCCACAAGGCTGACATAAAGAAGAAATCAAATAATCTATGTAAAAATCCTCTGAAAAATATAAAACACAAAGCAGACAGAAAATGTGATTACTAGTAATAAACAGTTATTTTCTCAAGAGGGTCAAGTACACTGAAGATGAATTACTGTATTCTAACAGAAAAAAAATACTTAATCTGTTATGCCTATAAGGTTAAGTTTGTTTTTTTTAAAGGTATGCATTTAATTTTTTTAATAAAAGAATAAAAAGTTGAATAAAAAAATAAAAGAAAATATACTGACAGAATTAGAATAATACAGGGAATTTTTTCCCAAAGTAAGGGGAACACATATTACTGTGAAATAGTTTATGAAAGGCAATGTTGTTTTAGATTAGGTGTAATGAAATCATGGTAAGAAACTAAAATATAGTAAGATTTATTTAACATTTAATATTTAAAACTCACCTCTGCCCATTTAAGAATACAGGTCATACAGAAGACATGATTACAGCTTTCTGGAAAACCAACTTCCTTCTCTAATAGGCAATTAAGACATATTGGACATCTGTCAGCTTCACTGTACAACAAACCAGTGGTAGCAGTATTATCTTTGTCTTCTTCACCTGTAAAGTAAAGCAGCCATATAAGCTTTCATGTTCTCCAGACCAAATGACTTATATCTGTGTCAGCATCATGGACTACTACAAATTGTCCTTTCTACTACAAAGTAATTCGATCTAGATACATTACAGTAAATATACTCATTGAGCACAATACAACGAATATTAATTTATGTTTTTTAATAAGTGAAAATAATTTTTCATTAATTAATTTTAAAATAATAGTGACATGGTTAAAAAATTTAGAAGTAAAAAAAGGATTATACTTGTAGTGACAAATCACCGACTCATATCTATACCTAACTATCCAGTTCTACCCAATGTTTCACAACTGTTAAGTTTCTTTCCTGTCTTTTCAAGGATTTTTTTAATGCGTAGACAAGCAAATCCTAATGCATGTTCTTTCAAACCTCCTTCATACAAATGCTAGATCACAATAACACACCAGTTTGCTTTTGTTTGGTTGACCTATTGAATGTTCACTTATTTTTAACCTTTGGCTATTACAACAATGCTGCAACAAAATACTTTGTCATTAAACACTTCATGTTTTTAATAATACATAGGATTAAATTCATAAAAATGAAATCGTTAGATCAGTATGCATGTACATTTCTAATCTGAATAGGTACACCAAATTATACCCCTTATGGTTTGCACTAATTTAAACACCCAGCCAGCCATGTAACCCATATACAAAGTTATGCATTGCTAACTCAAAATAAATACAGGAAACACCAAGATTCAACATAAAATAAAACAAAAATAAAGAAATGGTCAGCTGAAATATGAAAAGTATACACCAAACAAATGGAAAATCTGGGATCATCCTGGGAGTAAATGTCTGCACTAGTGTTCAGATCTGGAGATTAACCCTTAGGACCAACCCAGGTGGGCAAACTGTTTCTGAGAGACTCCCATATTAATGGAAGACCCTCAAATGGTGCTAATGGTTCCAGAATCGGTTAGGGAAAAACAAATACAAATCCTCTGGAGGAAGCATCCCTAATTTAGTCCCCCAGGATTCCACAGATTAAATTTACCAAATATGAGCTCATAATCAAACCCAAGAAAATAAACTGCCTTGAGTAAGAATTTGCAGTAACAATAATTTATCTTTTATATTTATATATTATCTTTATTTATTATAAATTAGAGGCCCAGTGCATGAATTCGTGCACTGGTGGGGACCCTCGGCCTGGCCGGCAATCAGGGCTGTTTCGCCCAGTCCTGATTGGGGCTGATGGGGGCTGGCTGGCCGGGGAGGGACCGCTGGAGGGCTCCAGGGCGTGTCTGGCCCTCTCGCCCCGTCCCGATGGGCCAGACCCCAGCAGCAAGCTAACCTGCCAGTCGGAACGTCTGCCCCCTGGTGTCAGTGTGCGTCATAGCAACTGGTCGAGCGGTTGACTGAATGGTCGACCAATCTGTTGGACACTTAGCATATTACACTTTTATTATGTAGGATTTATTTAGATACACACTGGCTTTAAATATAAGAATTTCAACTACTACACAGAATGCTTGAACAGCAGGCTAGACCTAGAAGAAAATAATATTTGTGACTTGAAGAGAGATTTTAGGAAACTACCTAGATTATAAGAGACAGACAAGGAAATATAACCTGTGAAAGAGGTTGGGAAATGAGGTCAGACCAAAGTCTAACATACTAATTGAAGTCTAGAGGAAAAGAATAAAGGAGAGGCAATGGCTAAAGCAGTAATGATAAGGAAATGATAAAATTAAACAAAAAAACACACAATCCAACAGATAAAGGATACACAAGGTATGTTTAAACAGGAGATATGAAAATAATCCAAGCCTAAAAACAATGTAGTAAAACTGTATAACATCAAAAATGAAAATGATATTAAAAGCAAAGAGTTAGAAAAGACAGTTTATCTAAAAGGGAATGACAATTGAGGCTAAAAAGAGATTTCTAGACAGTAAGAAAGAAAACAAAAAAAAATGGCTAAATAAGTGATAGAATAAAAAAAAAAAAGAAGAGAAAAATAAATGATAGGAGGGGGTAAAAAATTATCAATCCAGAATTGTGTATCTATCTTTCAATAGTTTTGAAGAGGAAAAAATAAATACAAAAAGTTATTTAGAGTTAATCACCAATAGACTTTCCAGTAAAGGAACTTAAGGTTTTTTCAGAAGAAAAGAAATTGAGACAAACAAACCCCTCAAATACTACCTGTATCAAATATCATTTAATTTGTGATGTCCTGAAAAAAATAAACATAAGACACCAAAATGATGGAAGACTATAACCTATAAATTTAGAGTAGGATGATCAGAGTTAAGTGTCCTAAGGTTAAAATATTAACTTTAGAAAAAGAGGAAAATATCAGTGCTATTTTAAAAACTAAACAAAGAAAGTATGTAATTCCTAAAAAAGTAGGGAGCAAAAATTTAAGAAGAAAGAAAAAAAGGTCAAGAAACTAAAACCCTTGATCAATCGAAAATAAGACGTGAGGGGGAGGGAAAGAATATGTACACTCCTTATTCAGGCAGCTTAGTTCAGAATTTAAGAACAAAAATAAATAAAATAAAAACTTCTTTTGTATTTTGAAATGTATAAAAATGAACAGTTTAAAACACTAAGTTTGCTTTCAACATACAAGCTTTATAAAAATGAAAATTTACCTTCCATATCTTCATACTCCTGATCTCCAACATTTAAGGTATAGACAGTTTTCTTCTTCATTTCTCCTTGAAAAGGGTTTCCTGTAAGATGAAGTATAATAGAGACTTTTAATGTATGCCTTCTCCCAATAATATAAAAAAAAGACCCAAAACTGTAAGAAATTATTTTACACATAAAAGAACACAGTACAGGCCAGTAAATTCTGTGGATAATCCAGTACATTTTTATATTCCTTGCTATCAAGTACACTGAAAGGAAAAGCCTTACATAAGTATTAAGCAACAAAGACTAAATGATAAATTGTGTGGTCAGACTAAATAAATACAATTGGAACATAGAAAAAAAGATATCAATTTGGATTAGATTTTTCATTGAAGGTTATATATGTTGAGGAGTTCAAGGCAACAAAGGAACAACATAGTATAAAGGAAAAAAATAGTATTTACTGGGCCAATCTGACAAGAACAAGAGTGAATGAGTAAGTGAAACAGAGAGAGAGAGTGAGTGTGCGTTTATGTATGTACTGAGGAAGGATGAGCATGTATGCCAAGTTCATCAGAAAGATTACAATGAGGGGTAATGAGAGTAAAAAGCAGAGTAATGTAAATCCAGTAGGGTTAGATTTTAGAGGTATCTCTAATGGTTGACTGAGAAGTTTAAATTCAATATTTACCAAAAAAAAAAAAAAAAAAAAAAAAAAAATCAATGAAACCAAGAGCTGGTTCATTGAAAGGATAAACAAGATTGATGAACCTCTAGCCAGGTTCACCAAGAAGCAAAGAGAGAGGACCCAAATAAACAAAATCAGAAATGAAAGAGGAGAAATAACAACAGACTCCACAGAAATACAAAGGATTGTAAAAAAAAATACTATGAACAACTATATTCCAACAAACTGGTCAACCTAGAAGAAATGGGACATACTCTTAGAAAAATACAACCTTCCAAAACACAATCAGGAAGAATAAAAAAAATTTGAAAAGGCCGATAACTATAGAGAAAATTGAAGCAGTAATAATAAAAAACAAACAAACAAACAAAAAAACAAAAACCAAAAATCTTCCAGCAAACAAAAGCCCTGGGCTAGACGGAAACACAAGGGAGTTTTACCAAACATTCAAAGAGGAACTAAAACCTATCCTGTTCAGACTATTCCAAAAAATTCAAGAGGAAGGAACACTTCCAAGCTCTTTCTGTGAAGGCAGCATTACCCTAAACGCAAAACCAGATAAAGACACTACAAAGAAAGAGAATTAGCCGAAACCGGTTTGGCTCAGTGGATAGAGCGTCGGCCTGCGGACTGAAGGGTCCCGGGTTCGATTCCGGTCAAGGGCATGTACCTTGGTTGCGGGCACATCCCCAGTGGGAGGTGTGCAGGAGGCAGCTGATCGATGTTTCTCTCTCATCGATGTTTCTAGCTCTCTATCCCTCTCCCTTCCTCTCTGTAAAAATATCAATAAAATATATTTAAGAAAAAAAAAAAAAAAAAGAAAGAGAATTATAGGCCAATATCCCTGATAAACACATATGCTAAAATCCTCAACAAAATTCTAGCAAATCAAATCCAGCATTACATTAGAAAGATCATACACCAATACCAAGTGGGATTTATTCCGGGGATGCAAGGATGGTACAATATCCACAAATCAATAAACATGATACATCACATAAACAAATTGAGAGATAAAAATCACATAATCATATCAATAGAAAAAGCATTTGACAAAATCCAACACCCTTTCTTGATAAAAACTCTCAGCAAAGTGGGAAGAGGGATCATACCTCAACATAAAAAAAAGCCTTATATGACAAATTTATAGCCAACATCATACTCAATGGACAAAAAATAAAACCATTTCCCCAAAGAACAGGAACAAGACAGGGATGCCCACTCTCACCACTCCTGTTCCACATAGTACTAGAAGTGCTAGTGATAGCGATCAGAAAAGAAGAAGAAATAAAAGGCATCCAAATTGGAAAAGAAGTCCAACTGCCATTATTCGCAGATGACAAGATATTGTACACAGAAAACCCAAAAGACTCCATCAAAAAACTACTAGATTTAATAAATGAATTCGGCAATGTAGCAGGATACAAAATTAACACCCAGAAATCTATGGCTTTTTTATACACCAATAATGAACTCACAGAAAGAGAAACAACAAAAGCAATACCACTTACCATTGCACCAAAAAAATTAAAGACACCTAGGAATAAACTTAACGAAGGAGGTAAAAGACCTGTAACTCAGAAAACTACAGGACATTGAAAAAAGAGACAGAGGAAGATATAAACAAATGGAAGAATATATCATGTTCATGGATTGGTAGAAGCACCATCGTTAAAATGTCCATACTACCTAAAGCAATCTACAGATTTAATGCAATACCCATTAAAATACCAATGGCATATTTCACAGACCTAGAACAAACTCTCCAAAAATTCATATGGAACACAAAAAGACCCCGAATAGCTGCAGCAATCTTGAGAAAGAAGAACAAAGTTGGAGGGATCACAATACCAGATATCAAGCTGTATTACAAAGCCACTGTTCTCAAAACTGCCTGGTACTGGCACAAGAACAGACATATAGACCAATGGGATAGAATAGAGAACCCAGAAATTGACCCAAGACATTATGCTCAATTAATATTTGACAAAGGAGGCAAGAGCATACAATGGAGTCAAGACAGTCTCTTCAATAAATGGTGTTGGGAAAATTGGACAGATACATGCAAAAAAAGTGAAACAAGACCACCAACTTATTACACCGTACACGAAAATAAACTCAAAATAGATAAAGGACTTAAACATAAGATGGGAAACCATAAAAATATTAGAGGAATCCACAGGCAGCAAAATATCAGACATATGTCGTAGCAATATCATTACCGATACAATATCATTTCCTAGGGCAATGGAAACTAAGGAGAAAATAAACAAATGGGACTACATCAAAATAAAAAGCTTCTGCACAGCGAAAGAAACCATTAACAAAACAACAAGAAAGCCCACTGCAAGGGAGAACATATTTGCCAATGTTATATCCGATAAGGGCCTAATCTCCAAAATCTATATAGTGAACTTATACATCTTAACAAAAGGAAGGTAAACAATCCAATAAAAAAATGGGCAAAGGACTTACTAGTAAATAGACACTTTTCGAAAGTGGACATACAGAAGGCCAAGAGACATATGAAAACATGCTCAAAGTCACTAACCATCCGAGAGATGGAAATCATAATGACAATGAGGTACCATCTCACACCTGTCAGAATGGCTATCATCAATAAACTGACAAACGTCAAGTGCTGGCAAGGATGCGGAGAAAAAGGAACCCTCGGGCATTGCTGGTGGGAATGCAGACTGGTGCAGCCACTGTGGAAGACAGTATGGAGTTTCCTCAAAAAGTTAAAAATGGAACTCCGATTTGACCCAGTAATCCCACTTCTAGGAATATATCCCAAGAAATCAGAAATACCAATCAGAAAGGACATATGCACCCCTATGTTCATAGCAGCACAATTCACCATAGCTAAGATTTGGAAACAGCCTAAATGCCCATTAGCAGATGAGTGGATTAAAAAACTGTGGTACATCTACACAATGGAATACTATGCTGCTGTAAAAAGGAAGGAACTCCTACCATTTGCAATAACATGGATGGTCCTGGAGAGCATTATGCTAAGCGAAATAAGTCAGTCAGAGAAAGATAAAAATCACATGATCTCACTCATTTGTGGAATATAATGAACAACAAAAAACTGATGAACAAAAACAGATCCACAGACAGAGAAGCATCGAACAGATGGTTAAACTTCAGAGGGAAGGCAGGGGAGGGTGTGGGGGGGGGTGGGAGGGAAGAGATCAACCAAAGGACTTGTATGAATGCATATAAACATAACCAATGGACACAGAGACATAGACACTAGGGGGGGTGAGGGCATGTGCTGGGGAGTGGGAGTGGCAGGGAAGAGGTCAATGGGGGGAAAAGGAGACCTATGTAATACTATATGTAATACTTTAAACAATAAAGAATTTTAAAAATTCAATCTTATAGATTCCCCTGAAGAAAACTAACATGATAAAGTGATGTAAATAATTATTTTAAAAGATTGATCTGCCAGCAAAGCACAGGATGGATTACAGTATGGAGATATTAGAAGCCAAGAGATTTGCATAGCTAGGGTAACTGGCTGTGAAGTGAACAGAAAAGCAAGAAATTAAAGAGCTGGAAAACTTCTAAGATTTGATGACCAAATAAATACAGGGAAGGAATAAAAAATTATTCTGGCCTTGAGAACTAGAAAAATGGTGATTATAAGAGGCAAATAAGAAATGTGGGCATGGGAATTAATTTGTTAGTCATGAGGAACAAATGCATGAGGTAAAAATTGTTTTTTAAATCAACTCAGAATTATTTCTTTTTTTTATATATATATATTTTATTGATTTTTTACAGAGAGGAAGGAAGAGGGATAGAGAGTTAGAAACATCGATGAGAGAGAAACATCGATCAGCTGCCTCCTGCACACCTCCCACTGGGGATGTGCCCGCAACCAAGTTACGTGCCCTTGACCGGAATCGAACCTGGGACCTTTCAGTCCGCAGGCTGACGCTCTATCCACTGAGCCAAACCGGTTTTGGCAACTCAGAATTATTTCTTGAATTGATGCAAGATTTGACTGCAATGAACTATTGAAATACATTTTGGATAATTAGTTTCTTAAATAATTTACACATTTTAGTTTCTACATCTATTGCCCAGGAAAATTTTCTAATAGGTTAAATAAAAAGAAATGCAAAGGACTGATTTTGGGTCAAAAACCAACTGTAAAGTAGAAGATAAAAAATTTAGTAGCATATGTAAAAATAATTTAAAGGTTTCAGTGGAATAAAAAATTGAAATGAGTTAGGATTAGAGTTACTTAAAAAGAGTCAATTCAATCACAGTCTACCTTAATAAAAGTAGAATGTCAAAAACAAGATGCTGCATTCAGCCTACATGTGCAACATCTGTTTTAGTGCTGGTGCTGTTCTTTAGGGACAAACAAAATAATGAATGTCCAGGGAAGGTGACTAAAATGGTGGCAGCCCTGGAAATCATATCATATGCAGAAAGGTAGGGCAGTAAGAACATAAAGATTAAGGAGAAGGTTAGCAGTTATCTTAAAATGGAATGGGCTGTTCTGAAGGGAGGGAGAATAATCTAACAATAAAGGTATTCAAAGATAGGCTCAATGACATATTGTGGGATTTTTTTTTAATTCAAAAATTTATTGAGTGCTATAGCCATACTATTAGGCAATGTCCTAAGTACAGAACTGATTAAGACAGAAATTCCTGCCTTTATATTCTAGTGGGGAAGGTAAAATAAATAAAGTAAAATATCTGGTATACTAGATGTTGAGAAGTGTTGTGGAGAAAAAGAAATAATATATTGCCGAAACCGGTTTGGCTCAGTGGATAGAGCGTTGGCCTGCAGACTGAAGGGTCCCGGGTTCAATTCCGGTCAAGGGTATGTACCTTGGTTGCAGGCACATCCCCAGTGGGGGATGTGCAGGAGGCAGCTGATCGATGTTTCTCTCTCATCGATGTTTCTAGCTCTCTATCCCTCTCCCTTCCTCTCTCTGTAAAATATCAATAAAATATATTTTTTTAAAAAAAGAAGAAAAAGAAATAATATAATTATTTTTAAAAGCCATACAATCAGCATGGCTAATAAGTGAGAAAGCAGAGAAGCTATTATTTCATAAATAGTATGTAGAAAAAGCCTTTCTGATAAAGTGACATGTGAATTAGCAATCTGAAAGAAGCAAGGGAGAGTTAGGTGGGAACTGTATTCTAGACAAAAGGAACAGCAAATATGAAAGTTCAAAGACAGAGGAGAGGATGTCTGGTGTGTTCAAGAAACAAAAAGAAATTAATGTAGAACAGAGTGAAAGAGAGGAAAAGCAGATGAGGACAGAAAGGTAATAGAACATCAAGTCATGCAACACCTTAAAGACAGGTAAATACATTTGCTTCTTTGAGTGAGATGGGCTTATAGATTTTAAGCAGAAGAGTAGCAAAGAGAAAAGCAGAGGCCAGCAAGAAGACTACCGCAATAATCTAGAGGGGAATGACAAAGCTTATACCAGAGTAGTAGCAAGGGTGATGAAAAGTACTCAGATTCCAGCTTGTTTTCAAACTACATCCATAAAGATTTGCTGACAAGATTGAATGTGGGGTATGTGTTAGAGAGCAAGAATCCAGAATAATTCCCAAGTATTCTGACCTGAGCAACTAGAAATGATGAACTTGCTGCGACAGAAGATTACTTTAAAAATATTCAGAGTCACAGGTTACTCTACTTGATATTCACTCAGAACCACAGTATCAATATCACCTGGGAACTTGTTACAACTGCAGGCACTGCCCCAGATCTCGAGAATAAGAATCTGCATTTTATCAAGATCTGTACATGATCCATATGTACATTGAAGCCTAGGAAATACTGCACTAGACAACTTGCCAATTTAGTTGATTTTAGAGTCATATTGTGTTCCTATATGATCTATAATTGATAGTAATTCTTTTTGGGGGGAAAGTCTATAATTGAGTATAATTCTTGATTTAGAGAAAGCCATACTGTAACCTCTCCCCCATTATCCTAAATATCTAAAAATAACAATACATTTAAGTTGGAGTTAATTCAATGTGGTAAAATGTCAATTTGAAAATTAAAAATATTTTTAAAACCTAGGACATTTTCAGAAAATATAATATACCATTCTTTCATGTAACTAAATAATTTATGCCCCATTGAATAATTAAATCTACACTGTTTTCATATTTCCTCCCTTTAGAATATTAAGCTTAGCCCTGGCTGGGTAGCTCAGTTGGCTGAGCATCATCAGGATACACCAAGGTTTCAGGTTCAATCCCCGGTCAGGGCACACACAAGAATCAACCAATGAATGCACAAATAAGTGAAACAACAAAATGTTCCTCTCTCTCTCTCTCTCTCTCTCTCTCTCTCTCTCTCTCTCTCTCTCTCTCTCTCCCTCCCTGCCCCTAAAATCAATTTTAAAAATTTTTAAAGGAAACACTTACATGTACTCTAAAAATACAATATTAAGCTTGTAGTATTTATACATTAATACATAAATTATAAATTTACAATAAATAGTGTCTTCTCTATTTTAACTCATGTGATGAAGTACATTATCACTGAGAAGCTAAGAGACCTCAATCAAGTTACAGACTGCCTTTCCTTATATGTTAGAAATATGCTTAAAAAGCTGCTTGAGTGTTCCAAATTTTTGGAAGTTGGGTGCTTCTTCTGGAACTTTTCATGCATTAGCTGTTTCCAGACCTAAAAACAATTATGCCACTTTACCAGTTTATTCATTCAAAAATGACAGGGTCTTAGAATTTCACTAAATCAAAGTCATAAATTTCAGTTCAACAACTTGCAACTTGTTCATGTTTACCTGTTCTAGCTGCTTAGACTCCACCTTTTAATCTAAGAATCCAGGGTTTTTAATACTAGCTTTGTTTTGAACTTCCAGTAACAGGAACATAGGAATACAATACAGACTCCTGGTCTTAGCCAGTAATTTGTGGTCAATAAAAGACCTAAGAAATAAACTGTATGTGGCCAGGACTATCCTTCTTTGTGGTTTCTGGAAAAGTTAGAAATAGCCAGGCTGGTGTGGTTCAGTGGTTGAGCACAGACCTATGAACCAAGAGGTCATGGTTCAATTCCCAGTCAGGGCAAATGCCCAGGGTTTTGGACTCCACCCCAGTAGAGGGCATGCAGGAGGCACCTGATCAATGATTCTCTTTTTATCTCTCTCCCTCTCTTAAATCAATAAAAAAATATTTTTTAAAAAAAGTTAGAAATAACCTGATTTCATGATCATTTATGACTCTATAATTGTAAGTCATAGTCTACCTAGACTACTTATTAGTTCTGCTAATAAGTTCAGTAAGTTAATTATCAAACTGAATTTTAATTTTGACTTACCTCAAATAAATTTCTAAGAATGGATATTCAATCTAGATTTTAGGTAAACTTTTCAGATTATTTTAATTTGCAAATTACAATCTTTAATGTCTCTTCCCAGGTTCTACCTTTCCAAGTTAAAATATCTTTCAAGTCTATTATCTCTAATATAAGGATCTTAAAGTGCTTCTACCTTCCAAGTTGCCCTTTTCTATTGCCTCTGTTATGTACTAGAAACAGTATTTCAAATATGTTCATAAAACAGTTTGGGAAGAATGAATGACCTAACCTTAAAATTTTATCCTATATAATGAGAGGAATATGCTAATTATCCGTTGCGCCCTGAGGTGTAACGACCTGAACACGGATCTGCAGGAGGGTGGGGTAGGGCAGCAAGCAAACGGAGGAGAGCTACAGGAGGGGGCAGGGCAGCAAGCTATGAGGGGGGGGGCAGGGGGGAGCTACAGCAGGGCGGGGCAGCAGGCGGAGAGCTACAGGAGGGCAGTAGTGACCTACTGGCGCACGAGTTTGTGCGCAGGACTACTAGTTTATCATAAAAGCCATCAACTTTTGGAATATGGAATGGAAAAGGCATTAACATAAAACAGTTTTCAGGTACTTAATACTAATTTTCTCACACAAACCCTGGAATACATGGAAGTGAGAGTCTCAGGCCAGCCATTACAGTGCATTCAAGAACAGTAATATATAAGACAGTTCAGTTTTCTAAAACAGTGCTGCCCAACAGGGAATTGTTCTATCAAGCACTTGAAATGTGGCAAGTAAAGAACTAAATTTTTTATTTAAGTTTTAATTAACTTAAGTAGTCTAATGTGGCTAATGGCTACTGTGTTAGACAACACAGCTCTAGGATATAACTACCATCCTCTATAAAACGAAATTGCTTCAAGTTATACCAGCGATGCCAACAATGTATTTTCTACTAAAGCAGTTGCTGGGTTGCTTCAAAAAAATCAGACAAAAGAACAGAGGTTCCTGGTAATAGAAACTAAATTTTTTTTGTTTTGGCTGGCTCCATTTAAAATTCCTATCCTTGTTCTCTTCTCCCCATTTTTTCCTCTTCCAAAGTCTGTTTCCTTCCATCTACTACACAAAGAACTCTTTTCCTTTCCAGGTCACTTAAAAACTCCCTCTTCTTGCTTCCTCCTGTTCTTCAAGCAATCCCACAGTATCTAAAAACATCAACATTCTAGTTATGACTACAATGTTAGAGTCCGACAGACCTAGATTAAAATCCCATTTCCACTGCCAAGTAATAAATGGCTGTTATTATTATCTTTGCCAGTAAGAATAGAAAAATAAGGAGGGGTAATAAAATTGTTGTTTGCCCAATTTCTTTGTTTTCCCTAGACAAAAGTTAAAGACAAAGGCAAACATAGGACTGAAAAAATACAAGTCAACATTTCTGACTAACTGCTCAAAGTCTATTAATATTTTGTCAAAAGGGTACAATCAGATCCGTTGGGTACAAAGAAAGAAGAGGGACATAAGAATGGCCATGAGGAAGTTTAATTCTATTTCCCACTTCCCACACCCAATCCTGTCATTACAGATTCTACCATAGAAAGGCACTGAAATAATAAATGGGAACCATGGTTGAATGAAAGGGATATCGGGGAAAAAGTAAGAGCTGTCACTATGCTGGGCACACTTAAACTAAGGACAAGCACATTTCATAAAGATACTAAGTATTATATTGATTTGTATGGCTAAAGTATTCAGAGAATCTACGGTGATTCTCAGAATCTCTCATAGACAGTCTATTCATTTTTATTCTTTATTTCTAATCTCCTATCCAAGATCAGTCCCCAAATTCAACCCGCTGTCCAAAAAATTTCAATTAAAATAGAGGGGCATTCAGGAAGGTACTCTAAGCGATGTATTTCAGCGATTAATGACTTGGACACTGGTGTCAGGCAAACTTGTGCTTATGACATTGTCTAACAATAATAACCATTCTAATGCAGAATCTTCCAACCCAACCATCTATTACTATTAATGCAGAATCTTCCACTCAACCCGTCTTAAAATAACACCGTTAAGTGCCTCCCAAATATCTACTCAAAAATTTGATTCTAACTATAAGTATGTTATTTTCCCTTGGAGAAACCATAAACAAGGCTATATTTTAATGATGTCTAGGGAGGTATTCTATCCATTATTATAGGCTATAGTGGTCAAAAAACTAGCTGAGTGTTTTTATAAATAAATGTTGTTGAAGCACTCCTTTACATATTGCCTGGTTGCTTCTGCACTACAAAATTGAGTAATTGCAACAGAAACCATATAACCCTGCAAAGTCTAAAATAATTACAATCTGGTCCATGTTAGAAAAAGTTTGCCAACCCTATTAAAGACTTTAGAAGATTGTCTAGTTTGGGAGATGTGGTTCAGTCTCTCATTATAGAAGGCTACTCAAGCTTTCTTAAGTATAGGCATCTATCCACATTTGTATTCAATCTGTACTCTAGCACAACAGCTACTTATTACACATTTGAATAAATGTTCTGCAATACTGTCTTTTGATTTCCTTTAAAATTCCCCTGAAAGCTATGTAATTTTGTTGATTTATCTAATTTATTTTATCAATCTGGCTTAAATTATCATTAATATTTGCTCTAATGCCTTCAACTTGTTCACTTCAGAGTAAGGTGAAGGCAGTTAACTCCTTCAGTCTGATTTCCTTTCCAGCTTCTGTGCTACTTAAATCAAGGGACTCCTGCTTCTGATATGCCACTGTTGATTTTTTAAATCCTTGCATAATACTCACCAAGTATTTTTTTCCTTACCTGATATCTATCTTATAACAATTTTGTCAGATTTTGTAAGTAGACTTCTTTGCTTCAAGTGGGCTATTCTGACATGTTTTGGTTTAGAATATCCTTCACCTGCATGTTCGGTGCTGGAACTTTAATACTTGTACTTTTCATACAGGGAATATTCCTTTAACACAGGGTTCAGAAAAAAACTCTGGATTCAAACCTCATACTTTAATCTCCTTAAAGCCTGTTTTCTCATCTATAAAATGGAGATATAGTAGTAATGACTTCAGTCATTAAAAAGATTAAACTACATAATCACATAATCCATTTAAAATGCTTAACACAAAAGTCCTCAACTAGCATACATGCACAAACACTTGAAAACCTCCCCACCCCAAATGGATTTTAGGTATATCATCATAAATCTAAGACTCCAATAATAGGTTTTCATTATTAAACAAAGAAAACGCCTGTATTTCAACGAATATCATATCACATATAGAAAAAATGGTATGAGTAAAAAGTTCACAAAATTTAAATTGTCAAATAGTTTTTCAAACAGATTTTATAGTACAAACATAAGTAAGTTCTTTATTCTACACTGCTATTTATCAAGATTCTGGTTTACCTGGAAATACACTTTATTCAATAAGGGAGAAGCACAAGAAGTCACTTTCAGCATATAAGGAAAAGTCAATTGAAAAGGAAGTAACAGAAAATTAGAAAAAATATATATATCCCAGCAAATAGACAGCAATTTAGGAAAAAATACACAAAAAGATAAACATCCAGAAATTCAACTACTAGAATTCAAATTATTTCCTGAGCTAAAATAAAGATCGTAAGTATCTTTAACCAGTCATCACTTTTCTTTATCCAAACAGGCTCCCCACATTTCTCCAGTCTGTTTCTTATTTATTCATTCAATAAATATTTAGTCAGTTTCCCTATTTTCTAAGTACCACTAGGCCTTAAGCACTGGCACACCTGACAAAAACAAAAAGCAATTACATTATAGGATAGCAGGTGCAGTAAATGGGGGTAAGCACCAGCTATTATACAAGCACACAATAAGCATCAAATTCAAGATATGTGTGTTTGGGAAAAAAGGCTTCCTAACTGAGGCCAAATGAATTAAAAATGTGTTTTTCTAGCTATCCCCCTCCCATTACAGAATTTCCAGCTCCAAAGGACTCAGAACTGGAATTGTCAATTTTAACATATTGAGGATTTTAATTTTCAGAACAAAGGAAAGGTAGGATACATACAAATGAGAGCACACAGGTCAGTTGATATTCTGGCCATTTTAGACCTCCTCTATGGAAATGACCAGTAGGCAAATGTGCCTGACTCTACATCATAAAGGCCTACGGCCAGAAAAAGCTTTTCAGACTAACTGTTGAGCACATTTATTGGTGGAGAGAAGTATCTTTTCTTTTTTTCCTTCAAATTTTATAAAATAGTACATTTTCACAAATTATATGAGTGTATTAGTTATCTAACTGAATACCATAAATTAAAAAACAAACAAACATAGGTCTTTAATAAGCAAAATATTTGTCCCTTCAACACGCCAAGTTCTCTCTATTCGTGATCACAGTTGTTACATATTTTTCAACATCAGACTTTTTTCAGGTAAAAATAAAATTCTTAATCAGGAAGCAAAATGGAGAACCAGTAAATTAGGATATCCATTTATAAAAATAGCAACTAATTTTTTATTTCTACCAATAGTTTCATTACACCCAACTTTATAAATACCAACTAATAATAAAACTGAGATGGAAATGAAACTCAGAATTTCAATTTTTGTTTTAATGGAATCATTTACATAATGTTAAGTTCCGAATATTTGTATCCTACCACCCACCCAATTCATACGTTGAAATCTTAACCTCTAATGGTAATGGTATTAGTAAGAGGGGCCTTTGGGAAGTACTTAAAAGTCATATGGGTGGAATCCTCATAAATGGAATTCATGCATTAGAAAAGAAGCTCCAGAGAAATCCCTAGCCCTTTCTACTATGTGAGGATGCAAGGGGAAGTCTGCAACCCAGAAGAGGGCACACAGTGGCACCCTGATCTTGGATTCCCAGCCTCCAGAACTGTGAGAAATCAATTTCTGTTGTTTGTAAGCCACCCAGTTTGCAGTACTTTATTACAACAGCCCAAATGGACTAAGACACATGCTCTGTTTTCAGTTGCCAGCTCTAAAAGAACTTCTAAATGAAGTTCTTCTCAAGAGGAAATGGAACATGAGGAACAATTGAAAGAGCAACAGAAGTAGTAAATATCTGGGTAAATAATTAACTATCCGGCTTCTAAGCTCTTTAAAATATGATTGGCAATTAAAAGCAAATATTATAACACTTTCTAATAAGGATTCCAATACATGCAGGTGTAATACAAGACAATTACTAGTATAACACAAAGGGGTAGGGGAAAGGGACCTATATGGTGGTAAAATTTCTGTATTTCACTTGAATTAGTAAAATATTGATTCAAGATGAAAATTAAGTATCTATATATATAAAAAGCCAGAGACCTGAATGCCATAATGACCCAACCAGAACAACCGGTCACTATGACACCCACTGCGGCCAGGAAACCAGCCCATCAGGGCTGGGGGGAGGGCCAGCCAGCCAACCTCCTGCAGCCCCTCCCCCTGGCCGGCCCACCCCCAATGGGCCCCCACCACCCCAATTGGCCCACGGCCCCTCCCCCCAGCCAGCTCCGCCCCTGATCGTCCCCACACACACCAATTGGGGGTGAGGCCAATCGCCCTTAGCTGGCCCCTCCCCCAGCTGGCCCGGCCCTGATTGGCCCCAAGAGGGGCAGGCTGGCCAACCTCCCTCAGGATCCTCCTCCCAAGAGGCCCAGCCCCGATCAGCTCCGATTGGGGCCAGGCCGGCCAGACCCCACCCATGCACGAATTCGTGCACTGGGCCTCTAGTATATGTTATAATCCCTAGAGCAGTGATCGGCAAACTCGTTAGTCAACAGAGCCAAATATCAACAGTACAACAATTGAAATTTCTTTTGAGAGCCGAAAACCGACTTCTGCACATGGGCCATGAAGTTTCAATCGCACTATACGTGCACGCCCGCATGTGGTATTTTGTGGAATAGCCACATTCAAGGGGCCAAAGAGCCGCATGAGGCTCGCGAGCCGCAGTTTGCCAACCACTGCCCTAGAGCAACCACTAAAATGTTACAGGCAAAAACACAATACAATAAAATGGAATACTAAGAAGTGTTCAAATAACCCAAAGAAAGAGGTTACAGAACAAAACAGGGAAAACAGAAAATAAAATGACAAATCTAAACACAAATGTATCAATAATTAAAATATGTGAAATGCAGTGAAAGCATTATAGCATTATAGAGTTTATACCAGAAAAGGTCTCAAATCAATCATCTGAACTTCTACCTTCAAAAACTAAAAAGCAAAATATATACAAAGCAGGCAAAAGGAAGGAAACAGCAGAAATCAATGAAATTGAAAACAAAAAAAAAAAATCAATGAAACTAAAAGCTCTTTCTTTGAACAGATCAATAAAATGTAAACCTCTAGCAAGACTGATTAAGTAGAATAACACTGAATACCCCTAGAAGTATTTAAAGAAATTGAATTTATAGCTAAAAGTCTTCCAAAAAGGAAATTTCCAGGCCCAGATAATTTCCCTGGTGAATTTTACTAAACATTTAAAGAAGAAATAACACCCATTCAATATATTCTCTTTCAGAAAATGGAAGATAAACACTTTCCAACTCATTTTATGAGTTCAGCATTACCCTGATACCAAAAACAAATGAAGAGAATATAAGAAAATAAATAATTGACATACTGGATTCAATAAAAATAAACAAAACTATAGTAATACAAACTGCCAATTATAGAATTAAGTCACAGGAATGTAATACACCGCATAGGGGATTAGAGTCAATAATCCTATCCTATCTTATAAAGAGGGAATATGCTAATTGACCATCACGCACTCACAAGATGGTGGTGTCCACAGCCAATAAAGGGAATATGCTAAGTGACTGCCACACCCTCACAGATGGCAGTGCCCACAGCCAATAAAGAGGGGATATGCTAATTGACTGACACACCCTCTCAAGATGGCAGTGCCCAGTCCCCTCAGCCCTGCCTCATCCAGCCTCAGTCCCCCAGTCCCCTCAGCCCTGCCTCATCCAGCCAGAGTCCCCAAGTCCCCTCAACCCCACAGGGGAAGGCAGTTGGGGGCGATCGAGTTGCAGGGGAGGGCAGTTGGGGAGGATCATGCCGGCAGGGGAGCAGTTAGGTGTCAATCAGGTTGGCAGGGGAGTGGTTAGGGGGCAATCAGGCAGGCAGGTGAGTGGTTAGGAGCCAGCAGTCCTGGGATCGGGCCTAAACTGGCAGTCGGACATCCCCGAGGGGTCCCAGATTGGAGAGCGTGCAGGCTGGGCTGAGGGACACCCCCCCGCGTGCACGAATTTCATGCACCAGGCCTCTAGTATATAA
Source organism: Plecotus auritus (assembly GCF_963455305.1). Taxonomy (NCBI): domain Eukaryota; kingdom Metazoa; phylum Chordata; class Mammalia; order Chiroptera; family Vespertilionidae; genus Plecotus; species Plecotus auritus. Next base: position 179,868,693 of record NC_137772.1, on the reverse strand, counting down.
TATAATAAAAGGCTTCCTATATAATAAAAGGCTAATATGCAAATTGACTGAACAATGGACCGAACGGTCACTATGACGCTCACAGGGGCAGACGCTCAACTCAGAAGCTGCCCCCTGGTGGTCAGTGTGCTCCCACAGGGGGAGCGCCGCTCAGCCAGAAGCCCTGAGCCAGGTTCATGGCTGGCTGGCAAGCGCAGCTGCAGTGGCAGGAGCCTCTCCCCGCTCCGCGGCAGTGCTAAGGATGTCTGACTGCAGGTTAGGCCCTGGGGAGCGGGCCTAAGCTGTCAGTCAGACATCCCCCGAGGGCTCCCAGAATGCAAGAGGGCGCAGGCCAGGCTTAGGGGACCCCCCCCCCCCCACTGAGTGTACGAATCTCGTGCACCAGGCCTCTAGTATCATAATAACTTTTTATGGTGACAGTTACTAGACTTAGTGTGGTGATCACAACTTAAGGAATATAAATGTCTAATCACCATGTTGTACACCTGAAACAAATGTAATATTGTATGTCAACAATAACAAAAAAAAATTTTAACCTATGGTAAATGCATCCATACAGTGGAATACCACTCAGCCATAAAAAGGAATAAACTAGAGTTTCACTCAACAACTTGGATGAATTTAAAGGCAATATACTGAGAGCTTCTGAGTTTGTGACACATGGAGATGTGGGAAGAGTGGTACGCACCTGGAGATCATGGAAGCTTGGAGCCCTTTCCCACATACCTTGCTCTAGGCCTCTCTTCCATCTGGCTGTTCCAGAGTTATAACCTTCTACAGTAAATTAGTGATCTAGTCTTGTCAAATTACACAAATAAAACTTTGGAACTTTGTAGAATTAAATCAAGGTGACCATATTTGTGCATATATATTACAAGAAAAAGCCCCCTACTTTCTGCAAACAGAGCCAATGGTTCCCTCTGTCAGGAACCCCAAACCAATGAAATGCAATTCAATTTAAAAAGGCATGTATTGCCCTAACTGGTTTGGCTCAGTGGACAGAGCATCGGCCTGCGGACTGAAGGGTCCCAGGTTCGATTCCAGTCAAGGGCATGTACCTTGGTTGCAGGCACATACCCAGTGGGGAGTGTGCAGGAGGCAGCTGATTGATGTTTCTCTCTCATCGATGTTTCTAACTCTCTTCCCTTCCTCTCTGTGAAAAATCAGTAAAATAAATTTTTTAAAAAAGGCATGTATTGAGTAAAAAATAAAATAAAAGCAATATACTGAGTGAAAGAAGCCAGTTTCAAAAGGTTTCAGAATACATAATAGCATATATAAGACAATATCAAAAGGTTAAAACCATAGTGATGAAGAACTATTATCAGTGGCTGCCTGGGATAAGAGAAGGTTTGACTATAAAGATAGCTTGAGCGCCCTAACCGGTTTGGCTCAATGGATAGAACGTCGGCATGCGGACTGAAGGATCCCGGGTTCGATTCCGGACAAGGGCATGTACCTTGGTTGCGGGTACATCCCCAGTAAGGGGGTGTGCAGGAGGCAGCTGATCCATGTTTCTCTCTCATCGATGTTTCTAACTCTCTATCCCTCTCCCTTCCTCTCTGTAAAAAAATCAATAAAATATATTTTTTAAAAAATTTTAATATATTTTATTGATTTTTTTACAGAGAGGAAGGGAGAGGGATAGAGAGTTAGAAACATCGATCAGCTGCCTCCTGCACACCCCCTACTGGGGATGTGCCCGCAACCAAGGTACATGCCTTGACTGGAAACGAACCCGGGACCCTTCAGTCCGCAGGCCGACGCTCTATCCACTGAGCCAAACCGGTTAGGGCAAAAATATATATATTTAAAAAAAATTTTTTTTTTTAAAAAAGATAGCATGAGGGATTTTTTTGGGGGGTGATGAAGCCAATTTTAAATCCTAACTCTGGTGGTGGTAATACAAATCTATATATGTATTAAAATTCACAAAACTACACACTCCCAAAAGGTCAATTTCACTGTATGTTAATGAAATTTTAAGATGTTTTTAAAAGTAAAGACTAATAAGAGAGCAATTAATAAGAATATTAATTGTTAATATTTTCAACAAAAGTACTTTTTGACTCACAATTTCACAGTCTCAGTCTTTCTAATGGCTCTATACCAACACAATGGTGATAACCAACACATTGAAGCCACCCAAATTACATCACCACAGATAAGATTGAGAAGAGATATTTGAATTTTCTATCTCTGGTTCCTAGCATTCCTATAGCAATGAAAGTTCTGACAGACAATACATATCAACAGCCTGTGGAGACAAAGAGATTAAATGCAATAGGCACAATTTTACAACCCCACTAAATTCTAAGCCAGAGTTGTAGAAATAGGTCAATTTCAAGATTTTAGTGATGGTATGGGGCTGACCAGTTTTTCATTGTTTGGAGTAAGTATGGCACTACAATTGGCTTCCATTTGGGTTACACCATTCCAGGGGTCCTCAAACTTTTTAAACAGGGGGCCAGTTCACTGTCCCTCAGACCGTTGGAGGGCCGGACTATAGTTTAAAAAAAAAACTATGAATAAATTCCTATGCGCACTGTGGGCCCGGGACGAGTCGGTTGCTAAGCAGGACAGGCAGCAGCACCTGGCGTAAATGTCCTTGGCGGGCCACATGTGGCCCGTGGGCCGTAGTTTGAGGACCCGTGCACTATTCTGTAACAGTTGTCCATTCTATGAGAAGAACATACCTACAATGCAATACTTTATTAAAAAAAAAAAAAAAGACTGCCTTTTATGTTCCTGAACATTACCATAACGAGTCTGATAGAGAAATCATAATATATGAAGGCTTCCATTATTCCTCCAAATGAAAAAATTAAAGGACAGCATATTATATGTCCTCCAATAATTTCAATGTATATAATTACATAATTCTTATCTAATAACCCCACTCCTGCTTAAGGTATGGAAGAGGGAATAGGAGGAGCTGATTACATCATCTTTATTTGTCCTAGAGATTCTCATCTCCATTTTCTCATTCCCATTTATTAGAGCATCTATAATAATAAAAGCATAATATGCTAATTAGATCAGACAGCCGAACGTCATTCTGGATGTCCTTCCGGACAAAGCCACCGCGGTGGGGGCTGAGCAGAGGTGGTTAGGGAAAATCAGGCAGGCAGGCAGAGTGGTTAGGCGTGATCAGGCAGGCAGGCAGGCGAGCAGTTAGGAGCCAGCGGTCCCAGATTACGAGAGGGATGTCTGACTGCCGGTTTTGGCCTGATCCTGCAATGAGATCGGGCCTAAACCGGCAGTCGGATATCTCCGAGGGGTCCCAGATTGCGAGAGAGCATAGGCCGGGCTGAGGGATTCCCCCTCCCCCGTACATGAATTTTGTGCACCGGGCCTCTAGTTATGACATAACTAATTTAAATGGTAAAGAGGCAAACCTAAAGCTCTTACATTCTGGTTTCTTTCCATCAGCATTTCCTCAATGCCTATTATGGGTCACTTGAAGGAAAGAGTTACATGCGTGGAAAAGTGTACATTTAAAAGATTAAGCCTATTAGAAAAAAAAAGCAAAAGAATAGTGAGGCATTAGAGACTCATCTCACAACCAAACTCCCTGAAAAGGCTACAGGACCTCTGGGATCAAGAGCACTGTACCCTCAGATCTGGGAAGAAGAGCCCAGAGGAGAAAGGCATCCTAGATGGATATATGGAAATAGAGAAAGAACTGGTGTCTTTTTATCCTTTTTCTCTAAACCAAAACAGAAAAACTTTCAACTCTGTCAATTCTGTCTTTAATTTCACCCTGGTCTACCTTGGCAAGACTAATGAACTGAAAACGCAATCCCTGTCTACCAACCTTCCTAAAAAGGAGATGAGGAAATTAGGCAAGGCATAGGACACACTTACAAATAAACAAATCCTAAAATTAAAGGTGACAATTAATGACCACATCAAATGCCTGTTACAGAGAAACAGAAATGGATTTTACCTACGACAACAGAGAAAAAAGAACAATGTTCAAAACCCTGCTTCTGAAATATTACTGTTCTGCTTAAAGATTTTAAAAACATTATTATTACAGAATTTCAACTCCAGAAATTAGTCTTTTTTGCACAAATGCTAAATGTCACTCTGATTGGTACCTCAAGAAATGTCACTTTCTTGGTACTAATCCCTTCTAAATTGGTACAAGTTGCTGTAAGCAAAACTAATCCTATATAATAAAAGGGTAATATGCAATAGTCCCCTCGACCCAGAGTTTGACCAGAGTTCAACTAGAGGGCGGGGCCAGCCCACCAACCTCCCGCGTCCCCTCCCCCTGCTGGCCCAGCCCTATTGGCCCCGATTGGGGTGGGCCAGCCAGACCCCACCCATGCCACCAACCTCCCGAGTCCCCTCCCCCTGCCAGCCCAGCACTATTGGCCCCAACCGGGGCGGGGCAGCCGGATCCCACCCATGCATGAATTCATGTACCAGGCCCCTAGTCCTATCTAATAAAAGAGTAATATGCAAGTTAACCATCACTCCACTACACCCCACCAGCCAATCAGGAGCGAGTATGCAAATTAACCCCAACCAAGATGGCTGTAGCCACAGAGCGAGCAGGAGGCTTGGGTTTCCCTGGCAATGGAGGAAGCCAAGCTTTCTGCACACCCTGGCCAGCCCAGGACTCCTCTCAAGGTTACAAAGTTTAATTATAGAAGATAAATAAATCCCAACAAAAATGGCTGCAGCCACAGAGCGAGTAGGAGGCTTGGCTCCGCTCTAAGCCACAAAGTTTCAATTATAGAAGATAAATAAATCCAAGATACCAGGGCCTCCACTTGGGTTGCTGGGGGCCGTGGCCGGCCTGCAAACCACCACAGGCCCCTCGCCCAGGCCGCCCCACGGGAACCCCCACCCTGATCCAGGACACCCTTCAAGGCAAACCAGCTGGCCCCCAGCCGGCCCCCACCCGTGCACCAGGCCTCTATCCTATCTAATAAAAGAGTAATATGCAAATTGACCATCACTCCAACACACAAGATGGCTGCCCCCATGTGGACACAAGATGGCCGCCACAAAAAGGCCAGCAGGGGAGGGCAGTTGGGAGGGACCAGGCCTGCAGGGGAGGGCAGTTAGGGGCAAACAGGTTGGCAGGGGAGCAGTTAGGCATCAATCAGGCTGGCAGGGGAGTGGTTAGGGGGTGATCAGGCTGGCAGGCAGGAGCGGTTAGAGGCAATCGGGAAAGCAGGCAGGCAAGCAGTTGGGAGCCAGCAATCCTGGATTGTGAGAGGGATGTCCGACGGCCCGTTTACGCCCGATCATACCAGGATCGGGCCTAAACGGGCAGTTGGACATCCCTCGAGGGGTGCCAGATTGGAGAGGGTGCAGGCTGGGCTGAGGGACACCCCCCCATGCACAAATTTTGTGCACCGGGCCTCTAGTATTGAAAATAAAAAGCAATTGTGTTGTATAAAAAATAGGGCTTCCACTCTGTTTACTCTAGCTATGCCTATTATCTGAATTTCTTAAACTCATCCTAGTTTTCTCAAATAGAGATAAATACAATTTCGTTACATCCTACCTAATAAAGAGTTAATATGCAAATGGTCGTCATGCCCTCATACCGTCATGCCGTAACGGCTCAGATACCGAACACTGGGGAGAGAGGAATGGGGACAGCCAGGCACAAATGAGCTCGCGAGAGAGGAATGGGGAACAACCAGGCACAAATGAGCTTGTGAGAAAGGAATGGGGACCAGCCAGGCCCAAATGAGCTCATGAGGAATGGGACCAGCCAGGCTGCAGCCTGGAGAGGGACAAGGCGCCCGCCCCTTGGTCCCGGGCGCCAGCGGCTGGGGCTGTGGCCCGGGAGAGGGACAAGCCACCTGCCCCGCAGTCCCAGGCGCCAGCGGCTGCGCCTGCAGCCCAGGAGAGGGACAAGCTGCATGGCCTGTGGTCCTGGGCGCGAGCGGCTGGGCCTGAGCCTGCGGCCCAGGAGAGGGACAATCTGCACGCCCCATGGTCCCCGTGGTCCTGGGCACCAGCGGCTGTGCTTGTGGCCTGGGAGAGGGACAAGCCGCCAACCCCACGGTCCTGGGCACCAGCGGCTGCGGCTGCGCCTGCGCTTGCAGCTCAGGAGAGGGACAAGTCTGCAGCTGCAGCCTGGGCGAAGCTGCACGCCCACAGTCCCCTGTGGCTGCAGCTGGCCCAGGCGAAGCCGGCCTGGGTCCTGGATGCCTGAAGCCGGCCAAGAGGGAGGGAAGCCCAGGTCCCAGGTGCCTGCAACCGGCCAGAGGAGGGAATCCTGGGTCCTGGGTGCAGGGCGAGGCAGAGGCGGTTAAGGGCGATCAGGCCAGCAGGAGAGCAGTTAGGGGCGATCAGGCCAGCAGGAGAGCAGTTAGGGGCGATCAGGCAGGCAGGCAGAGGTGGTTAGGGGTGATCAGGCAGGCAGGCAGAGGGGTTAGGGGCAATCAGGCAGGTAGGCAGGCGAGTGGTTAGGAGCCAGTGGTCCTGGATTGCGAGAGGCAGTCGGACATCCCCCAAGGGGTCCCAGATTGGAGAAGGTGCAGGCTGGGCTGAGGGACACTGCCCTCTGTGTACGAATTTCGTGCACCGGTCCTCTAGTAAGTGTATAATCAATATGTTCTCAAATGAGTATTTCACAATTTAAAGAGGTATTTCACAATTCTACGCCTCCTATGAAACACTACTACATATTCTAATGTGGAAATACGTTATTACATAGTATGGAAACTTATTTAAAAAGAAACAACAACATTCTTCTACATTAGCATCAGGCATGAGCTGCCTCCACCACACCTCCTACTGGGGATGGGACCCCAAACCCAGGGATGTGCCTTGACTGGGAATCGAACAGTGACCTCCTGGTTCATAGGTTGATGCTCAACACCACTGAGCAACACCAGCCGGGCCTAAATATAATCTTATTACAAATGCTTTGAACACACCAAGAGCAGAATTTTTGGTTATGCTTTTATAACTATTTTTAGCTATTACTTCTGACACATACATAATATGTTCTCTAATTTAGCTCTTAAGAGTATTTTGTGAGGTTATCTCCATTTTACATACAAAGAAATAAATCAACTTGTCCAAAGTCACAAAGCCAGTGGTAATTATCCCCCGCCAGAAAATAAAAACTATTAATTCAAGTCACTAGATATTAAAAGTATTCAAACAATTAGAAACAGAGAAACTCTTAATGATTTAATTACTGCAAAATGACTGCCTTGGTCACTGTATTACAAGGATCCAGCACCCTGTCTTCAAATGAGTGGCCAATAAATAGTTCTGAATGAATGATTTATGTATAACTACCATAGGTAATATTTACTCAGCACATTTTATCTGTCATGGTTCTAAACTACACACACACACACACACACACACACACACACACAAACTCACACACACAGGTGTGCGTGCGCTCCATAGGGAAAAAATTAACACTTCTGCAATGAATGGGAAGACAAAGGTTTTAAGCAGAGAAACAGTAACTATAAAAAAAAGAAACAGCCCAGCTGGTATGACTCAGTGGTTGAGCATCAACCTATGAACCAGGCGGTCATGGTTCAATTCCAGGTCAGGGCACATGCCTGGGCTGAGGGCGCAATCCCCAGTAGCAGAGGTACAGGAGGCAGCCAATCAATGATTCTCTCATCATCGATGTTTTTCTCTCTCTCTCTCTCTCTCTCTCTCTCTCTCTCTCTCTCTCTCTCCCCCTTCCTCTCTGAAATCAGTAAAATTATATTTTAAAAAAGGAAACAAATGGAAATTTTAGAACTGAAAAATACTATGTCTGAAATATGGTTTTGATAAAAAATGCAAATACAAAGGCAAGTCAGTGAATGTGATAATACATCAATAGAAATAATCTAATCTGAAGAACAGAAAAATAAATGACTGGAAGAAAATGAAGAGTCTCAGGGCCTGTGGACAACATCCAACGTTCTATTCATGTCAATTGAGTTCCAGAAAAAAAGAGGAGAAAGAAACAGGTACAGATAAATATTTGAAGGAACAAGGCCCCCAAAATCTCCCAAACTTGGTGAAAGCACAAATTTAAAAATTCACAAAGTTCAGCATATACAAAATATGAATAACTCAAAAAAGATAAACATGTCCTGACATATCATAATCAATTGCAGAAAAGCAAAAATAAAGATAAAGAAAAAAACACCTTTAAGGTACAGAGGAAGTTACTGCAAACTGCTCATCAGAACAATGGAATCCAAGAAGACAGGACATCTTTACTGCTAAAGAAAAGAACTGTTACCCTAGAATTCTATATCCAGTGAAGCAATCTATCAGAAATGAAAGTGGAAAAGACATTTCCAGTTAAGAAAAAGAATTTATCAGCAGGACTACTTTAAAAGATCCTATATAATAAAGGCTAATATGCAAATTGACCAAATGGCGGACAGACCAGTCACTGATGCACACTGACCACCAGGAGGCAAATGCTCAATGCAGGAGCTGCCCCCTGGTGGTCAGTGCACTTCCACAGGGGGAGCACCACTCAGCCAGAAGCCGGGCTCACGGCTGGCAAGCGCAGCAGTGGTGGCAGGAGCCTCTCCTGCCTCTGCGGCAGTGGCAGCGCTAAGGAGCAGCAAGCAAGTGGGCAGTAAGGAGCGAGGGGTCCTGAACTGTGAGAGGGCGCAGGCCAAGCTGAGGAACTGCACCCCCCGCCCCGCCACCCAGTGGATGAATTTTGTGCACCAGGCCTCTAGTATGCTAATAAACTTCAGGCTAAAGAGAAATGATACCAGAGAGAAACCTGAAATTTCCTTAACAAAGAACAAGAAAAATAGTAAACAGCTAGATATAGATGAGATTATTTTTCTCGTAAGTTCATTAAAAATGTGTGATTACTGAAAGTAAAAATTATATAATTGTTTATAGGGTTTTCATTGTATGTATATGTAGTACATGTGACAACTATAACATAAAAGTCACTGGGGGGAGTTGTAGGGTTTCTACATTTACTTCAAGTGGTAAATATTAAGTAGACTGAATGTTTAGGTATAGATATACTAGAGGCCCAATGCATGAAATTCGTGCAGGGGTAGGGTCCCTAGGCCTGGCCGGCAATCAGGGCCAATTGGGGCCTTCCAGCTGATGGCTGGAGCCTTCCTTCATTCAGCACCGCCCCCTGGTGGTCAGCGCACATCACAGTGAGTAATCAAACTCCCGGTCTCTCGATGGAACTCCCAAGGGGACACTTTGCATATTGGCCTTTTATATATATAGATAGAAGATAATAATTCTCATAGTAGCAATTAAAAGAGAGATTGTCAGATTGGATTTTTAAAAAGACTGAATTAGCCAAGCCAGCTGGCCGGCGTGGCTCAGTGGTGAGCGTCAACCTATGAACCAGGAAGTCACGGTTCAATTCCCAGTCAGGGCACATGCCTGGGTGGCAGTCTTGATCCCCAGTTGGGGGTGTGCGGGAGGCAGCTGATCAATGATTCTCTCTCATCATTGATGTTTCTCTTTCTCCCTTCCTCTCTGAAATCAATAAAAAAATATATTTCTTAAAAAGACTAAATTACATTCTGTCTACAAGAAACTCACTTTAAAGACACAGACAGATAAAAGTGTGGAAAAGATATTCCATGCAAATAATAATCAAAGAAAGTGGGAGTGGCTATATTAACCTGAGATATAGTTTAAGCTTCTCTTAAGGGCTTGATTGGATTTGTTTTTCCACCTTCAATTTTAGTCTTATGTAGTTCTATAGCAGTTTCAAAACAATAAAATTATTTTGTTTCATGCATCTACCTCATACTAGTCATATTTGGTGTCTAAGTAACTGGACATGTACAACAGTTCCTAAAGAAATATGGCCTAATGCAATCAATAGAGCTGTCCTATCTTAAGGCTTTTCTATGACAAGGTTTTGAGGTGAATGATAGCCTACAAATTTTAAAATTATTAATATTTTATTCCCCATTAGAACAGTAGTTTAAAGAAATAATTTCTTGACAGGCCATCTAGGCATACAAAATAGTATTACAATTATATTTATGTTAACAGATCATTTATCATTTATAAGCTGCTTCACTGAAAACAGCTTTCAAAACAGTGTTGCTGTACTGCTCTCTTTAATGTTTATATTTGTTCTTGTTTACTTTAAGCTGCTGAACTACTACTGTGGTTAGGATATTGAGCCTGGCAGGCAGCAAAGTCTACACAAGACTGCAGGAAAGTAGACCCCATAGCGATTGTGGTATTTCATCAAGCAGACACTGGGAAATATGTGCAACATGAAGAGACATTGGCTTAAAATGAAATAATCCCAAGGACTTATGGCTGTGTGGACGGGCCTAGCTTTGTTTCCTGTGTCTGTGTAGGCTCCACCATCATGTTGAATTTTGTCAACACTGTGACCTCTCTAGGGACTTCTTAGTTTAATATTCTCTCTATTATGGATAATTGCAGGCTAGGTTAAAAATTGAATTTTTGTGTTTGTTACCAAATAGAATATTGTGTTTTATATTTCAATCAGAGGGCTTCTTATTTTCAGTAAACGGTTCTAAATCATTGGAATTGAGGACAAGAATAGCTTATTGTTACCTGAAACACTGTTTTCCACACTCATGATAAGAATACAACAGGTATTTGTACTTACTACTATGAAAGATAGATATTGCTGTATCAGAATAGTAGGCCATGTCTAGGATTTTACCAGTACAAATAAAATTTGGATAAAATACTAAGGGCAATTTATTCTGCCCATTTTCCTTATGGCAGGTGCTGTGTGGTATGGAAGAAAACTTGGATTCTAAATCTAATTCTAATACCTACCAGCTCTATGATGCTTCAGAGGAGTCATTAAATTTTAATGAGCTTCATTTTCTTCTCTTTAAAAAACAAACAAACAAACAAACAAACAGCTTTAACTATCTAACTAAGAATAGTTTTTAGAATTAGAAACCATGATTGTAAAGTACACTAGCACAGTGCCTGGCAAATGACAGGTATTGAATAAATGTAAGAATTATGTTTTTGTTGCATATACTAAGTGCTTCTGCTACAGAGAATAGAATCTAAAGAGTCATAATTTCATTATATTATTCTGGCTTTTCCAAGCTGTTTTCTCAATCTTCCTTTTTCCTAGATCTCAGGTTGAGCATTATTTTTTTTTAAATATATTGTATTGATATTTCACAGAGAGGAAGGGAGAGGGACAGAGAGCCAGAAACATCAATGAGAAACATCGATCAGCTGCCTCCTGCACACCCCCTACTGAGGATGTGCCCGCAACCAAGGTACATGCCCTTGACCGGAATCGAACCTGGGACCTTTCAGTCCGCAGGCCGACGCTCTATCCACTGAGCCAAACCGGTTTCGGCAGGTTGAGCATTATTTTCATCCCCTTTGTTTCCTAAAACATTTTCCTTATGAACCTTTACTTACATTACTGGACTAGACAAAAAGCACTAATCAGAGACCCTAAAATAATTTACCTCCTTCATTCCTCCCCATGCTTCCCAAAATCATTTTTAGAATTATTAAAGTATTATTTACTTATTTATTTAAAATATATTTTTATTGATTTCAGAGAGGAAGGAAGAGGGGAGAGCAAGATAGAAACATCAATGATGAGAGAGAATCATTGATTGGCTGCCTCCTGCACGCCCCCTAATGGGGATCGCGCCAGCAACCTGGGCATGTGCCCTTGTCTGGAATTGAACCTGGGACCTTTCAGTTCGCAGGTCGATGCTCTATCCACTGAGCCAAACCAGCTAGGGCTATTAAAGTATTTTTTAAATGAAAAACACTTCACAGAGAAATATTTTTAAAATTACTGTATTGTAAAAAATTTCCCTAATGAATATACTGCTTATTTTAAATGCCAAAGGTGACATCTCTAAAAGTAAAACATTTTTTTAACTACACACACACAAAAAGCCGTATTAAAATACCCCCTTCCTGGTGCAAAAAAGTAGGGTTGGAGAAATAGGATACAAAAGATGAACAGTAAGATAGCATATGCTAAGTACCAACCATGAGGTATAGGCATTTTTCAGGATTAATTTAGTCAGAATGAATTCATTTGGGACAGCAATAGAAGATAAGGCCAAAGACATAATTATAAGCCCATGTAAAGGAACTTAGTCCAATGTAGGACTTAAATTCTGTTTTGTAAAAAGCAGAGAATCACTAAGGAAAAATCTCCTTTTCCCATTTACCTATTTTGGAACGGTTCCTGAGATGTTTAAATTGGGGTTTTTAAAGATAATGCAGCAGCACAAAGTGGGAGAAAAGAGGAAAGTATAAAAAATGAGTTAGGAAAACATCGAAAGAACACTGTGGAACAGTAAAGAAGGCCTGCAGATATAGATAATCAACAAACATGGAATGCAGAATTATGGGTTGAGAGAGTGCTTACTTTGTATCAGGTAATGACTGCATGCCTTTGCACGTTTAAGCCTCAAAATTCCATACCACAGTATATTTAAAAAACTATGATACCACCAACAGTGAATACTAGAACGCCGCATTTAAAAGGCTTGAAAATCACTCACTAAATGGAGCAAGGATATGAAACATAGAGAAAGATTTAGCTGCTATTGCCACTGGACTTAGGTAAACGTACTTAATTAAAATAGATGAGAATTTTGGGACACTAAGTCACCTATAAAGGTGACAATCAGTATATGGGCCAACCAGAATTCAAAGCCAGGTCTGATTGACTCCAAAGCCTACATATAAAAAAAGTGAATTTTTATTTTATTGTCAAAATTATATTAAAAAGACCGAGAAATCCAATGATAAAAGGGAGAAAAAGGAGAAAGATTAGTCTTATCACTCATAGAGAAGAGTCTCAGGTTTAAATAAGAAAAGTTGAGAACATATTTCATCACCAATTCTCAACTAAAATTTTTGGTGTAATAACCTTCTATAAGAAACAAGTTAGCCTGGCCAGGTGTGGCTCAGCGGTTGAGCATCAACCCAGGAACCAGGAGATCACCGGTTTGATTCCCAGTCAGGGCATATGCCAGGTTATAGGCTTGATTCCCAGTAGGGGGCAGCCAATCCATGACTCTCTTTCATCATTGATGTCTCTCTCTCTCTCTCTCTCTCTCTCTCTCTCTCTCTCTCACTCTCTCCCCCTTCCTCTCTGAAATCAATAAAAATATATTTCTTTAAAAAAAAACAAGTTAATATAGCTTATTTTTATTTTTTGTTAATCCTCACCTGAGAATATTTTTCCGTTGATTTTTAGAGAGAGTAAAAGGGAGGGGAGAGACAGAGAGAGAGAAACATGGATATGAGAGAGACACATCAATTGGTTGCCCCCCATCCCAACTAAGGCTGGATATTGAGGTACATGCCCTTGACGGGAATCGAACCCAGGACCCTTTAGTCCACAGGCTGAAGCTCTATCCCAGCCGTGGGCAAATTACGGCCCCCGGGCCGGATCCGGCCAGTTCGGCTCTTCTATCCGGCCCGCGGAGCCGAAAGAGCGGAGGGTTCTCTTGCTCTCCCCTCCGCTCCCTTACTTTGAATTTATATTAGTTCACACAAACACTCCATCCATGCTTTTGTTCTGGCCCTCCGGTCCAGTTTAAGAACCCATTGTGGCCCTCGAGTCAAAAAGTTTGCCCACCCCTGCTCTATCCACTGAGCCAAACCGGTGCATATAATTTAATATAATTATAACACCCACCACCACCACCACCACCACCACCACCACCACCACCACCACCACCACGACATCTCTATATGCTGCCATTCTGCCCTAAGTGTTGGACCAAAATTCGTGAGCAAAACGGCATAAGGATGGTGAAGAAACCCAGAGTGAGGAACTCAAGCAGAAATGTGAGATCCTTACCACGATGTATGAGAAGTCTGGAGTGAGACATGCATCCTGGCACAAGGTGTTAGAGCCTAAGTAGAGTGAAAATATTACGCAACATGGAAAGAGCAACAGTGTCAATGGAAAATATTAGTAGCTACAAACAGAGGATTGATCATGTAAGCAAATAAACTAAGGATAACAGGAGCAAGGTATCTCCTTGTAAGAGAAGGGAGTTACAAATTTAGAAAGGGAGGAAATTATAACCACTGTAGATTGAAATTGGTGCCAACTCATGGCTTTTCTATACAAATATATAAATGAATATAGCACCGAAATCTTGGTTTCTAAATACCTTTCTCCACTAAAAAAAAATCCTTGAAGAAATTATTGATTCTAGGGCAGTAACTGGGAAAGTACAGGTGAGCCTGGAACATTTTCTTGTGTCAAAAAGTAAGGAAGTACTCAAAGCAAGTCAAAAGAACACAGAAACTACCTTGAAAGGACTTTCACTGGCCAAAGCTGAGACAATCTGAAAATGTATAAATAGCAAGTTTGATAAGGAATGGATTATTTATACAGTCTCAAAATACTTCCCCCCACACATTTAATTACTAAGGTGGGGGGGGGGGACTTTACAGTAAAGAAGCCTGGGAGACTTTACCTTAATCAAGTGATCAAAGTGGATATCAGCAATGAGACAAACAGAAATTGTATGCCATCTGATAGGATACAATGAGAACATAACATCATCACTGTAATACTCCTGCCAAAAAAGGCACAATCTGAATCCAACCATAAGGAAATATCAGGCAAATCCAAATCGAGAGACATTTTACAACAAAACTGTAATATTTTAAAGTGTCCAGGTGAGGAAAATCAAGAAGAGACTGAGGTATACCTAGTCCTACATTGAAAGAGTGTAAAAAGACATTAAGACCAAAAGCAAAACTGAATTCTGAACTACATCCTTTTGTTACAAAGGAAGTTACTGTGGAAACTGGCAAAATGTGAAGGAAGCCTTAGGGTTAGGTGGTAATAATATAAAAATGTCAATTTCCTAATTTTGATATAGTTTATGTAACAGAAAGTCCTTGTCCAAATGCACCTGCAACTTACTCTCAAATGGTTGGAAGGGGGAGTTCTTTGTACCTGTACTTGGGACTTAAGCAGGATGCTATCTGCAACTCACTCTCAAATGATTCAGGGGGAAAAGTTTTTTGTATTATACTTGGAACTTTTCTAAAAGTTTGAGAATGTTTAAAAAAAAAAAAGATTACCTATAATATTCACTTACAGCAGCTAAAACTAGCATATAAGCAAAACAGTACTCCTTTCAAATGAAGAATACATATGTTTCCTTTTCTTGGTAAGGTAGTTACGTTCCAAGATTCCCAGTGGATGCCTGAGACTATGACTAGTACGAAACCCTATATACTATGTTTTTTCCTATACACATACTGGTAAAGTTTAATTTATACACTAGGCACAGTCGGAGACTAACAATAATAATAAAATAGAACAATTACAATATACTATAATAAAAATGATATCAATGTGGTCTCTCAGCAAAAGAGCACCAATTTATTTTTGCTTCTTCACAATTTCACAGATAGATTTGTTCTTACTGTAGACCTTAGCAACCTTAGCATACAATTATTTTTCTTTCCTATTGCATACAATTTTTTTAACCTTATTTAGTCCAGAACTTTCACGTTTCCACTTACAGGAAGCACTTCATGGCTTCTCTTTGTCATATTCTTCGGTATATCACTACTCTTGCATTTTGGGGTCACTATGTAAGTAAAATAAGAATTACTTAACACAAGCACTGTGATACTGTGACTGATCTGATAACCAAGACAGCTACTAAGTGACGAGCCACTGGTAGTACATATACAGTGTGAATACGTCGGGATGATTCATGTCCTAGGCAGGACGGAGAGGGATGGCATGAGATTTAAAACTTATGAATTGTTTACTTCTGGAATTTCCCACTTAATATTTTTGGATCGCAGTTGACTATAGAAAACTGAAACCACAGAAAGCAAAACTGTGGATAAGGGGTGATTACTGTATAAGAAAAGACTACTTAATTATTTATGGGGTTCTTAATGACTTTTGATCTATATTTACACTGTCCAAAACAGTAACTATTATTCTGATTGCACTGGACACATATTTCAAGCCACCTGTCGCTGTCAGCTACTGTATTAAGCAGTATAGATACAGAATACTTCCAACAACACATTAAGTTCTATTACTAGATAACACTGATACGGAGTTTTGGGAGGTCAATTCCTAACTTACTAAAGGCCAAAGAGTCATATGGACTTGGGTATAGATTCTTAGGAAGTCATTTAACTTCTCTAGAGCCTCAGACTCCTTTCTGTAAAATGGACTAATACACCCAACATCGCAAGGCTGCTGAAAAGATCAAATAAAAATGTATTAAAATGTCTAGGACAGAGCGTTTGGCACACAGTAAATATCTGATAAACATTAGTTCTCTTCTGTAATATGGGTGGATAATTTCTTAATCTTACTATCCTGCTTATTCAAAAGGCCAATGAGCTCCATGTTGTTAAATTCATCAACATTGGGCCTATTGACTACTCTCCCCTTGAAATACAGGCATACCTCAGAGGTATTGTAGGTTTGGTTCCAGACCACAGCAATAAAACAAGCTGTAATATTTTTGTTGATGGGGGGTCTTTTCCTTCAATTTGTAAGAAACAACTGTGAAGTGTAAGTAAGCAAAGCGCATTAAAATGACTTTTCTCTATCCTTTGGTTCTGTAATACCATACTCATCTTCCCACTTCTCTAACTTTCACAGTATTCTTTGGGAGCTCATATTCCTCCAGCAAACTTTTTTTTATGTTAGAGGCCATTATGATTGCATTCTAGCATCTTTTTTTTTCCAAGTTATATTCCCTTCCCTAGGCAATTCCACCTATAGTTTCAAATACCTATGTAAGAGACTTCAATTTTCTATTTCCATAACATACCTTTCGTCTGAATTTTAGAACATATATCTAATTGCCTACAATCATTTCACCCTGAAAGTTCCAAAGGTATGTTCAAACCCAATGTCAGAATCAAAAGAACCATGGTTCTTTCCTGGTAACACCATCAACCCAGTTGTTTAACTCAGAAGTCATCTTTGAATTTTTTCTCTCCCTCACCTTCAATCCTTCAACTAACTGAGAGCTACTGATCTTAAATCCTATTCACTGTTGCCCATTTCCACGTTTCTCATCCTAATTCAAGCTATTCTCATCTCTTCTGGATTACTATGGTTAAGTCTTAACTAATTTTCCCACATCCATTCTTACTGCCTCTCCTCCCTTTCAATACACAACACTACAATACTAGTTCTGCCTTCTGAGACTATCAAAATTCAGTGTAGTTTGGCTTCTAAACAACATTTTAAACAGTTAAAATAGTTATACCACTGTACTCTTAGCTAAGCATTCTTAGTTCCTTCTATATTCTGACATCTGTTTCAGGGTCACATGCTGTCATAATCTCTAAAAATGTGGACCCCTTCCCCTGAACATAATGCATGGAGAGAAGTTAGTAGTTTGTGCAAAAACTGAGACTTGCACAGTTTAAAGTTTCAAACCATAATGACTATTGTTAGTTTTTAAATGTTTCCAGCTGAAAGGTGTTAACCCATTAAATATCTATTAAGTATCTATTATGTGTCAGGCATTGTTCAGGTGTTTGGGGACAAAATAGTACCAAAAC
Organism: Plecotus auritus; assembly: GCF_963455305.1. Lineage (NCBI taxonomy): Eukaryota > Metazoa > Chordata > Mammalia > Chiroptera > Vespertilionidae > Plecotus > Plecotus auritus. The sequence goes on along the minus strand of NC_137772.1, from coordinate 179,851,170 downwards.
TGACAAACCCTATTCTCACAGAACTTGCAATAGAATGAAGAAATACAATGAACTTAAGTTAGTAAATTATACAGTATATTGGAAAGTAATAAATGCTACAGAGAAATATCTGGCTTAAAAAGGGTGAGGGAATGTGGGAGGAGGGCCTGCTATTTTATACAGAGTAGTCAGAGAAAACCTCAGTAGCACAGAAGTGTGGCTGGAGAAAGAGTGAGGTAATGAAGTCAGAGAGGAAGAAAAGGCACAAAACACTGAGCCATAATAGGACTATGAACTTTACTATGGCTGAGAAAGGAAGCCATTTGAGAAGAGAAGTGACAAGATCTAACATATTTTAACAGGGTCACTCTAGCTGTTGAGACTATAGGTGAACAAAGGTCAGTGAGACCTTTTATGAAGCTATTTTGCAAGTGAGAGATGATGATGGTGTTTTTACATTTTATTTTATTTGTATGTTTTTTCTTTTATTCTCTTGTTTTCACATTTTATATTGAAACTTTATGTGCCTAAGCACTAGGAAATTACAAAGCCACAACTTAAAAAAAAAAAAAAAGACTATGAGGATAATGCAAAGATGAGTTAGTTCTTGGGAATAGCAACAGATGATACTGGCTATTTTAAATCTGAGCTCTACTCTGTGCTACTAACAGTTATCACCATTCAAATGCAACAAGATGCAAGGCTATTAATTTATTCTTTGGGTCAGAGGACATAAATAAAAATTCAGGTTTTAAGCTTCTTTATTTCACGAGTCAAGATCCAATTTACATCACTAAAAGACAAGGGCAAGTATGGCAAAGCTTGCCAAATAAGTTACAATGAATATGCTGGAGATGTATGACTTGGTATTACTTTTATGCTTGCTACTCTCTTTAGTTAGGTTTTACAACTATCTCTCACTGATGTACAGTTACTATTTGAATGTAAAACAAAGTGATTAATATACTTGCAAGCACCAAAAAAATATAGTGAAAAAGTGCAGCAGCAATAAGAATTGCTAATTAAAACACACACACACACACACACAACCTCATAGTGCATAAAAACAATATAAAGTAAATTCAGATTATCTTTGATATGGCAGTATGAAATAAAAATATCCAAAGATAATTTCAAAATTTCTTCTGCCCAGTATATTAAAATAACAACACAAACAAAAGGCCCATAAACATTTGCTGCAGCTATTTACCAATAACAAAAAAGTGAGATGAGAAAGCCAACTGCCAAAGAAGCAGGAAAGAGAAAGCAATGATCTAGAAAGAAACTTCCTTATACATCAAAATTTGAATACTACTACCAGTAAAATAAAACCACCTGTTATTTAAGAATGTTTTGCCTTCAATATTCTGCTACCAAGCTAAGTAGTTATTTGTATGAATTAATCTTTCTTTTAAAAAGAGAAAAATACATTTCAACATGCCTTTTCCAAAATTCAGTGAAAATTCCCAATTTGGGAAAATTTAAGATCACCATTTACTAGCCAAAGCATTATATTTAAATTTGTCTGATCATTTTTGCTTAAATAGTTCACTGGAGTATGATAAAGATGTTAGTTAAAATGTAATCCAAAATGAATGAAAAACACTCAACTCGGAGACACTGTGTGTAATGTGGTATCCTATTCTATATAATAAAAACCCTAATATGCAAATCCACTGAACAGCAGATCACCAGTCACTATGATGTGCACTGACCACCAGGGGGTAGACGCTCAAGGCAGGAGCTGCCCCCTGGTGGTCAGTGCGCTCCCACAGGGGGAGTTCACTCAGCCAGAAGCCGGGCTCATGGCTGTGGAGCACAACAGCAATGGAAGGAGCCTCCCCCACCTCCATTGCAGGCTGGAGGTAAGGAGTGAGAGCCCCCACTGCAAGAGGGATGTCTGACTGCCGCTTAAGCTGGGGCTGGGGCAGGCGACATCCCCCAAGAGGTCTGGGCCTGCCGGGGGGGGGGGGGGGGGGGGGGGACCCCTAGTGCACGAATTTCGTGCACCGCGTCTCCAGAACTATACTGGGAGCATTTTAAAATTCAATATTTGAATCTGTGAATGTTTTAATCAACTCCTTTGAATCAAGTGTTTACTTTAAAAAACAAGTTTTCAAAATGTGTGTTGTAGGTGGCAAGCCCGCCAGCAATCTGAAGGTCTCTAATGGTTCTAAATCCCTGGGTCTGAGGAGGGGCGACTGATTAAGCTAAGTTTAGATCTCCTGACCCTTTTGTTGTGTGCCCAGAAAACGGATTTAAACTTTGGGGGTGGGAGAATCGTCTGAAATTCAGGGCCTGGGGCAGACGCCGACGTTAGGAAGAAAGCGCCGGCCCGTCCCCATTCGTGCGCTCGGAGAGGTCACGGCGGCGTAGTAAAGTTTGGTTTCACTTGCGGGCTCGGACGCAATTGACAAAGCCAAGGCTCCCCAGGAAAGCGGACACCGAGGTCGGGGAGCTCCCGGAAGCCCGGCTGGACACGTTTCCACTGCCGGGAGGGGCCGTGTGTGCGGGGGCTCGGTGGTGGAGCCCCCTTCCCACCCTGCGCCCGGCGGCCACAGGCCGGGCCGGCTGAGGCGCTGGCTAGGCCACAAGGAGGAAATGGGACAGGGTGCCGACGGTGAGGCGGCGCCCGCAGCGGGGCCTTCCTTGCGGGGAAACGGACCCCTTCTCGCCGCTGCTTCCCCCGCCTCGAGAGGCAGCTCCAACTTTCCTCCAAGCGCAAGACGTCGCCTGGGCCCCGCGAGGTCCCGAAACTTTGTCGGCCCTCCCATCGCCAGCCTGTAACCCCCACCTCGACCCGACAGCTGCGCGAGCCCATCCAGCCCCGAGGTCGGCCCGTGTTTACCTCAGGCCGAGGTCGAAGCGCTGGCTCCTCCGGCGACGGCAGCGGCCCCACGGCAGGTCCCTAGGTCCCCGTCACGCCGCTGCCAAGTTCGCCAACATGGACTCCTTAGTCCGCCTGGAGGTGTTCCGGGGGCGCCGGGTCGGGAGGCGGCGGAGGCAATGAAGGGAGCGGACCCGAGCTGCGCTGCTCCGCGCGGCTTGCGCCACCGCTGCTCCCCCTCCCCCCGCCTTGTCTGGCCTCCTCCCTCCCTTCGGGCCCCCTCTCCCCCGCCCTCCGCTCCGCGCCGCCGCGCCGCTACTAGTCGACACACTACGGTGACGACGACGGCCGCTGGACGCGCTGCACTCCCCCCTACTCTCTAGCCCTGGCTCCGCGCGCGCCGCTGCAAAGCTAGACGGCACCTCAGGGGGGCGCTAGCAAACCACCGTTTGCGACAGAGGAACGTGGCGGGCGGAGTCACGTCACGCGGCCTGGGAGCTGGAAGGAGACAGGCAGCGAGGACTTCTGGGAAACATTCCCGGTCCCGCCTCTTTCCCCCCCTCGCCCCCCGACTGCGGGCTGTGCGCATGCGCCCTGCGTAGCCTGCTGGAGTGGAAGCTGCTTTGGCGGCGGTTCGGAGAAGTGGCAGAAGGCAATCCACGAGGCTCTTGGGGACCTGGATGGGAAAGGGTTCGCGCGGCCTTTGCTATCCTATTGTTATGGTAGTCTGATATTAAAAGAGCGTTAATAAGGTGTTTGGCGGTGGATTGAGTTTTTACCCGGCAGCGTTGCTCACCTGAAATACATTCTGCGCGAAGGTTGAAATATATGTAACTTGTAAGCCTTCCTCGTTCTTCCCAACTGGTGGGCATTTTAAAAATTCCCGAGTGTAGATTAGATAGTGACTTATGATTATTCACTCACTAATTTGCCAGAGCCTACGATGTGGGGCGTGTGTGCCCTTGCCTGCGGCTTCCTTCGGGCTGTCAAATCTCGTCTTACCTCAGAAGTATCTCTCCAGACTTTTGCAGAATCACTGACTCTTTCACTCCATGTTTATTCTCCTGGACAACTTCTTCAAGGTACCCACGGCTCCCTCTGCCCTCGGTGCCCGCCCCTTCTACCGGGTGGTCCTGTCAGCCCTCCAGCCCATGCCATTGTCCAGCCACCGCCCCCGCGGGATGGTCAGCCCCGGGCTGCCCCGCCACGTGGCTTTCCCAGTCTCAGCTACAGCCAGCCTTGCGGCTCGCCTCGTCTCCTGCCGTTGGTCCCCTCACTCCCTCTGTGCGCGCTGTCCTCTCCCAGCTCACTGAGCCCTGCCCAGGAGGACTTTCCTCCCCCTTTCTCCAGACCCCGCCCACTGGCCACCTCTGGCCGCACTCGCGCAGATGAGGCTGGTGGCCCGGTCCCCTGCTCCCCGAAGAGCGAGCTGGCTTCTCTGGCACCTTCATCCTGTGCGTGGTGTTGGGTCTGCTCAGGGTCTGTCTCACAGTGTGAGCACTGGGACAATGTCTTACCACTCTTGTAACATCAGTGCCTGTCACTCAACGACTTAGTAAATAATTGCTGAAGGAATATATGAATGGCAGCCTTGTTTCTTTCTATTTCAAAGTCTTTGGAGTTTTACAGTGTATCGTTTTTGATATGAAGTTTGGGCATTTAGATGGGCTTTAGTGTGTTTGGGATATTTGAACAGTGATCTAGAGTAGTTAAAATGCTTTCTTCTGATGGCAGAAGGAAATTCTTATGGAGGGCCTTTCTCTGTCACTATGAGAGCAAGCAGTACATTATAAGATATATTTTCAAGGATGATTAATACAATCACTGAAAACTTTGTTCAAAGAATTGTATGATAGAACCAGATAAAAAATAACACTCTTATGAGCTACCCAACACTATAAGGTATAGCTTTGTTATGGATTCATGTATGCCTTCATCATCGGGAATCAGACCTTTAGGAGTGTAACTCCAGATACTTTTTTTTTTTTAAACCCTCACCTGAGGATATTTTTTTCCATTGATTTCTAGAGAGAGTGGAAGGGAGAGGGAGAGACAAAGAGAGAGAAACATTGATGTGAGAGAGACACATTGACATGCTGCCTCCCGCACCTGCCCCAACCAGGGCCAGGTATTTGAGCCTACAACCCAGATGCATGCCCTTGACCAGAATGGAACCGGGGACCCTTCAGTCTGCAGGCCCACACTATCCATTGAGCCAAACTGCAACATTCCATTGCAACATTCTTCTGTGTTATTTTACATAAAAATCTATTTGGGGGGAAATGTCCTGTCTTAAAGCTTAAAGGTCAAATGATAACTTTTGCCAAATAGAAATCTATGATTTTTAAATTGAAAATAACAGTATACTGTTTCAGCAAAACTGAACAATACAAATCTTTTTGTATATTTATTCACTGGTAGATCATACATTTTTCATTTTTTACAGTTGGCCTCCTAGGTATTATGTGATCATGTTTTTGTTTTTGTTTTTTAATATATTTTATTGACTTTTTACAGAGAAGAAGGGAGAGGGAGAGATAGTCAGAAACATCGATGAGAAAGAAACATCAATCAGCTGCCTCTTGCATATCCCCCTCTGGGGATGTGCCCGCAACCAAGGTACATGCCCTTGACTGGAATCGAACCTGGGACCCTTCAGTGCACAGGCCGACGCTCTATCCACTGAGCCAAACCAGTCAGGGCATGTGATCATGTTTTGAAAGAAAAATGCCCTTAATGATCATGTACTAATGGTTTCTACTTTCATGTGGAAATAGAAGAGGGTGGTGGTTTGTAACAGACTATCTCTTGCCTCCCTAGGGAAAAGACCATGTATATTTCTATACATGCAGCATTCTTCTAATTATGTTTGCATGATGAAGATTTATTATCTTCACTGTTGTTTCAATATTTTTACTTATAATAAAGAAATACAGATTAAATAAAATATGAACTATAAAATACAGGAGTAAAATTGGCATACCAATCATCACCATCAACATTTTAGTTTTTATTATAACCATTAAAAAACACAGACTAGCCGAAACCGGTTTGGTTCAGTGGATAGAGCGTCGGCCTGCGGACTGAAGGGTCCCGGGTTCGATTCCAGTCAAGGGCATGTACCTTGGTTGTGGGCACATCCCCAGTGGGGGGTGTGCAGGAGGCAGCTGATCGATGTTTCTCTCTCTTCGATGTTTCTAGCTCTCTATCCCTCTCCCTTCCTCTCTGTAAAAAATCAATAAAATATATTAAAAAAAAACAAAAAACAAAAAACAAAAAAACACAGACTATATGCATCATAAAACAACATTCAACTGAATGCCCAGTTGGTGTGTTGCAGTTTAACCGACACTTAAAATATCAAACCTGTCACAGAGCAACAGAAACTTATAGTGGCATCTTTAAAAATGAAGGGTAATCAGTGTATTGATTTTGACAGCTTTATCAGAAATAACTGCTATTATTAATTTACCATTATAAATTGAATATAAAATAAATTTCAAATTAAGAGGGAGAATCTATCTATATATATAAAAGCCTAAGTGACCATCGCAACTGAACGGATGACCAAGCAGGCTGAGTGGGGCGACTAGACTGGCAGGGGGATTAGTTTGGGGCAACCAAATGACTGAGCAGCAGGCTGCGGGGGGCAACCAGGCCAGCAGGGGGTTTAGTGAGGGGCGACCAAATGACTGAACAGCAGGCTGCGTGGGGTGCCCAGGCCGTCATAGGGGGCAGTAAGGGGTGACCAGGCCGGCTGGCGGGGGCAGTTAGGGGTGACCAGGCCATCAGGGGGGTACAGTTAGGGGCGATCAGGCAGGCAGGCAGGTGAGCAGTTAAGAGCCAGTGATCCCAGATTGTGAGAGAGATGTCCGACTGCCGGTTTAGGCCCGATCCGGCAGTCGGACATCCCCCAAGGGGTCCCGGATTGGAGAGGGTGCAGGCTGGGCTGAGGCGACCCCCATCCCATGCACGAATTTCGTGCACCGGGCCTCTAGTCCTATCTACTAAAAGAGTAATATGCAAAATAACCATCACTCTGCTACACCCACAAGCCACGCCCACCAGCCAATCAGGAGCGGGTATGCAAATTAACCCAACCAAGATGGCTGCGGCCACAGAGCGAGCAGGAGGCTTGGGTTTCCCTGGCAATGGAGGAAGCCAAGCTTTCCACCTGCCCTATCAGGCCCAGGCCTCCACTCAAGGCTACAAAGTTTCAATTATAGAAGATAAATAAATCCCAACAAAAATGGCGGCAGCCACAGAGCTGGAAAGAGCAGGAGGCTTGAGTTGCCCCTGGTGATGGAGGAAGTCAAGCTTTCCTCACACCCTGACAGACCCAGGCCTCCACTCAAGGCTACAAAGTTTCAATTATAGAAGATAAATAAATCCTAACAAAAATGGCTGCGGCCATGGAGCGAGCAGGAGGCTTGGCTCTGCTCAAGGCTACAAAGTTTCAATTATAGAAGATAAATAAATCCCAGATACCAGGGCCTCCGCTTGGGTCGCTGGGGGGCGTGGCCCGCCTGCAAACCACCACAGGCCCCTCGCCCAGGCGGTCCCATGCCCCAAAGGAACCCCCACCCTGATCCGGGACACCCTTCAGGGCAAACCAGCCGGCCCCCACCCATGCACCAGGCCTCTATCCTATCTAATCTTATCTAATAAAAGAATAATATGCAAATTGACTGTCACTCCAACACACAAGATGGCTGCCCCCATGTGGTCAAAGATGTCTGCCCCCATGTGGACACAAGATGGCCACCACAAGATGGCCAGCAGGGGAGGGCAGTTGGAGGTGATCAAACCTGCAGGGGAGGGCAGTTAGGGGCAACCAGGCCTGCAGGGAAGGACAGTTGGGGGAGACCCAGGCCTGCAGGGGAGGGCAGTTAGGGATGATCAGGCCTACAGGGAAGGGCAGTTAGGGGCAAACAGGCTGGCAGGGGAGCAGTTAGCCATCAATCAGACTGGCAGGGGAGTGGTTAGGGGGTGATCAGGCTGGCAGGCAGAAGCGGTTGGGAGGCAGGCTAGCAGTTGGGAGCCAGCAGTCCTGGATTGTGAGAGGGACTGCCCCTCAAGGGGTCCCAGATTAGAGAGGGTGCAGGCTGGGCTGAGGGACACACACCCCATGCACAAATTTCGTGCACCGGGCCTCTCGTATATATATAAAAGCCTAAGCAACTGAACGACTGAATGACCTGTCGACTAGTTGCTATGACACGCACTGACCACCAGGGAGCAGACGCTCAACGCAGGAGCTGCCCCCTGGTGGTTAGTGTGCTCCCACAGCCAACCTCCCAAGGTCCCTTCCCCACGGCCAACCTCCCGCGTACCCGATCAGCCCTGATCGGCCAGGCTGAGGGACCCCACCCGTGCACGAATTCCTGTACCAAGTCTCTAGTCAAGCTATAAAGACATTGGATTAAGTGGGAAACAAATATGGACTATGTCATTTAAGACCTTTGCAGTTTTGAAACAAATCACCTAATTTTTCTGATCCTGAGTTTCCATATCTATTACAATAGAAGTTTTTATTTTAATGATCTGTTGCACTTTTACAGCAGAAGCATATGAATTCAGTTTAAGCAAAACTAACCAAATATATAATATCTTAGTAAGGAATGAAAAATGATTGCTATTAGGAAAAGTTAATTTACAGGAATTTTTAAAAGCCAATGGTTTCTGTTTTCACAACTGTGAAGAATTTTAATCAGGATTATACTGATTATCATCCATTTGTTTTCTTTGTGGAATTAAATTTATTTCAGCAACAATCAGTTGGGTGTCTACAATCTGGGAGATACTGTGAAATGATTATAGGTGAATGAATATTGTTTCAAAGACAGTTTAGTAGATAAGACAAGTCTAAAAACAAACTAAGGATGACATAAATTTTATAAAAGTAATAAAAACGAAGTGTTGAGTGAGGTAGGGGATGTCAAATGAGGGAGAGACTATAAAAAGGACCAAAGACAATTTAATAAAAGCAAATCTGAACAAAATACAGTGTATCCTTGAACAACACAGATTTGAACTACATGGGTCCATTTATACACACATCTTTATTATCAACATATGTACAGTACTATAAATGTATTTTCCTTATGATTTTCTTAATATTTTTCTTTCCTCTAGCTTACTTTATTGTAAAAAGACAGTATATAATACATATAAACATACAAAATATTTGTTAATTGGCTGTTTATATTATCGGGGTAAAGCTTCAGGTCAACAGTAGGCTATTAGTAGTTAAGTTTTGGGGGAGTCAAAACTTATATACAGGTTTTCAGTTTCCAGGATGAGTTGTTCAAGAGTCAATTGCATAGTCAGGTATTATTCCACATTTGAAAATTCTAGTTTCTCTCAGATTGGTCTCCCAATCCCCACAGCACCTCTTTCACATTTTTACCACTCCCCTCAAATCTCAACCTGTCAATCACTCCTGCTGAGCCCTTCAACCCAGAACCCAGCATAAGATCTTAGCACACAGTCTTTTTTTTTTTTTTTTTTTAAGTATTTTTATTGGTTTCAGAGAGGAAAGGAGAGGAATAGAAAGATAGAAACATCAATGATGAGAGAGAATCATTGATAGGCTGCCTCCTGCCTACCCCCAACTGGGGAGGATCAAGCCTGCAACCCAGGCATGTGTCCTTGGCTGGAATCGAACCTAGGACCCTTTAGTCCACAGGCCAGTGCTCTATCCAATGAGCCAAACCAGCTAGGGCTAGCACACAGTCTTTATAGGAAATAAGTTCCTCAACTTCTTATCCCTATACCTACCAAGTCTGTATATAGCTGTCTGTATCCACACACATTTGTTTTCCTCCCTCACACAGGAAGAACAAACTCTCCTCTCACTAAGGCTTAACTTTCTTTCTACTTGTCCTGTAAGTCTGTTCCAGATTTTGGGATTTACAGACAGTTAACATTTCTAACCTTTTGGGAACTGACATAGGGCTGCTAGCTTTTTTAACCTTGACAAATAACAGTATACATTTTACAATCCTCCCATCTCTTATCACCATGATTTCATAAAAGAATGCACTTGCAACACCAAATACTAAGTTCTGTGCACTACTCTGTTTATTTGCATTTCCCTGTGGAACAGTGCAGCTATCTGGTGCATTTGGGACTCTGTCTGAAACAGGTCCCCTCCTTCCCCTCCGGGCCTGCTCCATGGGTTATGCTGTTTTCAATATTTTTTAAATCTATTCTTTACTAGAGATTAATTTATCTCTCCTCTTGCCAAATCAAAAATAGTTTACATTTGAAGACTGCTTCCTCATTTCACTTTCTATTCATTTTTTAAAAAGGTAATAAGCATCCATTTTACATATTCAGCACAGAGGTATATAAAACATATTCAAAAGTACATAAAGAAAAATACCGTTTTCTGCTCCCCATCCCAATCCTAGGTAAAACCCATGTTAAAGATTGATGTTTCTCTTCATACTTTTTCCAGTGGTTATAGAAACACATATAAACAGAGGTTCCAATTTTTACTTTTACAAATAATAAATCATACCATATATATTTTTCTGTAACTTTCTTTTTCTTACTCAACTGTTTATCATGGATACACTTCTTCTTTATATATATATATATATATATATATATATATATATATATATATATATATGTTTTTTATTGATTTTAGAGAAAGTGGAAGGGAGAGCTAGGGAGAGAGAGAAACATCAATGAGAACGAAACATTGATTGGCTGCCTCCTGCATGCTCCCTGCTGGGGATTGAGCCCACAATCCAGGCATGTGTCCTAACTGGGTTGACGCTCAACCACTTTGTCACACCAGCCAGGCGTATCATGGATACTCTTATGTAGCTCAATCTTTTAACTAGCTGCACAATATTATATACTAGTAGTATTAATGCACTATAATTTTTGAGCCATTCTTTTGTTGATTAATAATGCAGATGTGTCTAGATTTTGTGCCATTATAAATAATGCTGGAATAACTTTTCTTACACATGTATCTTTTTTAAATTGTGCATTTAATTTTTCCATAGAATTGACTTCTTGAAGTGATATTATAGAGACAAAAGATATGTATAACTTCTATTTTAATACGTACTTCCTGTAGAAGGTATATATTGGTTTGGTTTGGTTTGTTTTGCCACCCAGCATTCATCTCCTCTTTTTCTGGGTAAAAGCACCTTGGTTTTCTTTAGATAAATTAGTCCCCCTTTTATCTGAATCCATCGGGTTACAAATGGTATTGACTCCTCCACTGGCTCCTATGTTTGGTCAATAAGAGCATAATATCCCACTAGTTGTAATGTTCTATAGCTCAGGGGTGGGCACATGACTCAATGCAGGCCAATAATAATTAGATCAAGAACTTTTACTTTCTGCTGCACTTGTTGCTGTAAGGATGTTAGCTCTTTTCATGAAGAGAGACCTTTACTGAAAATGACTTCCATGCAGAGGAAGGCAGAACTAAGACAAGGAAAGAGACTGGATTGTAATGATAACATTAGGTAGATTTGATTCAGTTAGATCTTCATTTTCATTTGTTTGACTCTATAAATGACTTTTAGAGAGGAGGTTTGAGTTGGGTTTTTGGTTGCCTGTAACCAAAGATGTCTTGAGTGACACTACCAGATTACCTCTAGAATTATTGCAGTCTACACTCTAATTAAAGGTAGAAGAATGTCTTGCCATGAATTTTCAATTTTTTTAGTGTAATGTGCATTAAATGCTGTCACTGTTATTTTAATTAGTGTTTCCCTGACAAGTGGGGTTGAACTTCTTTTCATATATTTATGGGCCGTTTATAGCTTTTTATGTTTTTATATTAAGTTGTTTGTCTTTTTCTTCTTCTTTTTTTTTAATATATTTTATTGATATTTCACAGAGAGGAAGGGAGAGGGATAGAGAGCTAGAAACATCGATGAGAGAGAAACATCGATCAGCTGCCTCCTGCACACCTCCCACTGAGGATGTGCCCGCAACCAAGGTACATGACCTTGACCGGAATCAAACCTGGGACCCTTCAGTCCGCAGGCTGACGCTCTATCCACTGAGCCAAACCGGTTTCGGCATCTTTTTCTTCTTTTTTAAAAACAATATGGTTTTACTCATTTCAGAGAAAGGAAGGGAGGGGGAGAGAGAGATAGAAACATCAGTAATGAGAGAGAATCATCAATTGGCTATCTCCTGCAACCCTCCTACTGGGGTTTATGCCCACAATCTAGGAATGTGCTCTGACTGAGAATTGAACTATGACCTCCTGGTTCATTGGTCGACATTCAATCACTGATCCACAATGGCCGGGTTCATATCCACTTTTATAGATTCACTCTTTATCCCTTTTTCTCCCTCCAGACTCTGACCAAGCAGACAAGCCTTAAGCCAGTGCCTATACTTTCCACACAAAGTAAAGGACCAGATACACAAGCCAAAACATTGCCCATTTAGAGGTATTCCCCTCACTGCTGTTTTTCAGGGCCACTCCTAAGTGGCTACCTGTGGCACTTGGACATTGGGACTGCCTCTTTTTGGTCTGGAAGAAGGGAAGGCCAGACCAAGCATGAGATATAAAGTTTTTATTGGACTCAGACCAGGAGTCCATGGGTCTTGCGTGGTAGAGCTCACAGAATGTGTTGGTGTGTTTGTAGAAGACCAGGCACTGCAATGTGTTTCTGTAGAACCTGCCAGAGATGTGGATGCCCTTACAGCGCATGTCCACCATCCTCCTGCCTCGCAGTAGTATTACTTGACCACTATCATTACCCAGTAACTCATGAGATGGCCTCAGCTATCTTTTCCCCCCATCTTTGTGGGAAAAGCCAGCAACTATTCTATAAAAGTATGTGTATGTGTCTTCCACCACAGATGACATAATCTCACTCCTGAACCCTGGGAATCTGTGTTGTGATTCTCACATTGGGGCTTGCTATCAACTTTTAAATGTTTACACATAGACAAGAATATTCAAATATACAAATGCATTTTTTTAAAGCAAAAATCTTTACAAATCTCATAATTAGGGGCAATTCCTATCAAATCATCAACATCCTAGTGAACATCTTTTTAGACCTTTTTCTCTATATTTAAATAAGTAAATAAAGCAATGTAATGCTTTTATAACTGCTTTTTGATTCAATGATATGTTAATGAATCTACATTTATATAATTCCTTTGTTTGTATATATCATAAATTAACCAGTTTGCTGTTGATACAGTTCTTAGCTGGGTAGTACTGCCCTCTAGAGTATGTTTTGTGTCTAGAGAGTATATATTGAAATATTATTTTGTTACAAATTACTTTCCTTTTATTTCCCTCTGATATTACAGTTAGGTATATTTTGTTGTAGGTATCTATGACTTTCATTTCAGAGCTGTATAGGGCATGTTAAAATATTTATTTTAAAAAGAGAATTGAGTTGGTTAGGGTTGAGAAGCTTTGCTTATAGATATAGATGGAGAATTTCCAATTTTCAATATTACAAAACATGCTCTGATGAACATCTTTATGCATTTATCCTTTGAAGTGGGTTTGGTACATTAAGGAGTATGCATGTTTAACATGTTGACACATTGCACCAATATACCCAGCTGCCACAGGACATGAGAATGCCAATTCCCTAATATACTCACAAAAAAGAACACAATTCTGATGTTGATAGAGGTTGTTCTTTCCATAAGAGCTAGATAAGATTTTCTTAAAACTCTTATTTTATGCCTGGGCATAAACCTAGAACCCTCCCCATGATTTTGAAAGTTCCAGGAACTTACTTTATTTCTAGTCACTTCTTGGTTTAATTTCTAACTTCAACTGACTTCTTTTTCTCTTCTTTTTTTAAAATAACAGCTTCCAAGCTTCTTATCATGGCTTGATGCTTCTTCTGACCTGAAACTCTCCGGGAACCCACCAAAAGTAGAACAAAAAACACTCCTACCACCCTGGAATTCCAAGGAGTTTAGGAGTTTAGGAGTTCTGTGTCAGTGACTGGGGTCAAAGGCCAAATATTAGAAAAAAAGATGCTCCTGATATTTTTATCACTTAGGGAATTACAAGGGTTTGGGAGCTCTGTGCCAGAAACTGGAAGCAGAGACCAGTTATTATTTCATAGGAGTTGTCCCACAGTTCTTAGATACTCTATTTTGCTCTTTTCAGGGTTTTTTTTTTTCCTCTCTGCTTTTCAGTTTTGGAAGTTTATATTGACTAGAGGCCTGGTGCATGAAAATTCATGCATTGAAGGGGGAAGTCCCTCAGCCTGGCCTGCCCCCTCTCACAATCTGGGAGCCCTCAGGGGTGGGAGGCGACCCAGCGACCAGGGGAAGGCGACGCCCCATCACACCTCTGCTGCTGCCACTGCCAGCAGCGCAAGCCTTGGCCAGCCCTGGTTACCTGAGCCTTGGGTGGCCCTGGGCGGCTGGGCAGCCGCCATCCAAGGCTTGCCTGTGCCTCAGGCCGGCCCTGGGCGGCTGGGGTCTGAGGGGACTGGGGGACTCCGGAGGCAGGTGCGTGGAGTGGCCAGGCCTGGCTGGGGGCGGGCCCAGCCTTGCCACGCACCTGCCGCCCCAGCAGGGCTGAGGGGACTGGGCGCTGCCATCTTGTGGCTGTGGGAGCCGCCATCTTTGAGGGCATGGCAGTCAATTAGCATATTCCCTCCTTATTGGCTGTGGCCACCGCCATCTTTACAATGGTGTGAGGGTCAATTAGCATATTCCCTCTTTATTAGATAGGATATCCTCAAGCTCAGCTATTCTTTCCTTAGCTGTGTCTTCATTTTTATGACTGTTTTTGACCACTAGCATTTCTTTTTAAATTCTTTCTTAGAATTTCCATCTCTCTGTTTACATTATCCATTTGTTCTTGCTTGTGGTCTATTTCATGCATTAGGGTCTTAGCATATTAATTATAGTTATTATAAATTCCCACTCAGATAATTTCAATATCCCTGCCACATATGTGTCTAGTGCTGATGCTTGTTCTGTCTTTTGAAAGTGTGTCTGTGTTTTGTTTGCTTCTTAGTATGCCTTGTAATTTTCTTCTTTATAGCTGTTTGTGATTTATTGTGCTATAGACAGAATGTTTGTGTCCTCTAAAATTCAAAATTCCCCCTCAAAATGTTGAAACCTAATTCCCAATGTGATGGTACCAGAGGTGCGGGCCTTTGAAAAATGATTATATTATCAGGGACTAATGCCTTTTAAAAGAGACCCCAGAGAGCTCCCGTGCCTCTTCTGCCCTGTGAGAACACAATCAGAAAGTGACTGTCTGTGAACCAGGAAGTAGGCTCTCACGAGACACCAAATCTGCTGCCACCTTGACTTTGCACTTTCCAGCATCCAGAACAATGGGAAATAAATTTATGTTATTTGGATTTGCGACCCTGCGTTCCCTCTCCCACAATACCCCGCGCTCTTTCTTTCCAACCTGCCCGGCACGATGGCTCCCGCAAAGAAGGGTGGCGAGAAGAAGAAGGGCCGCTCCGTCATCCACGAGGTGGTGACCTGGAGGTACACCATCAACATCCACAAGCGCATCCACTGCGTCGGGTTCAAGAAGCGTGCCCCTCAGGCACTCACGGAGATCCGGAAATTTGCCATGAAGGAGATAGGGACTCCAGACGTGTGCATAGACACCAGGCTCAACAAAGCTGTCTGGGCCAAAGGAAGAAGGAATGTCCCATATAGTATCCGGGTACGTTTGTCCAGAAAACGTAATGAGGATGAAGATTCACCAAACAATCTGTATACATTGGTCACCTATGTGCCTGTCACCACTTTAAAAAAATCTACAGACCGTTAATGTGGACGAGAACTAATGCTGATGGTCAAATAAAGTTATGCACCTGCAAAAAAAAAAAAAATTATGTTGTTTGTAAGCTATCCATCCTATGGTATTTTTGTTATAGTAGCCTGAGTGGAATAAGATACCTTGGGTGAAAGTAACTGTTTTAAATAGGTTAGTAATTGGGTGGTATGTTCTGGGGAGAGAAGTATTGTATAGACCTATGATTAGGTCTCCAACTTTTAGTGAACCTGCGCGGCTGGATGTGGACTTCACAGGTGCTTCTCAGTACCACCACTTCCTCCTTAGGTGGGATTGTCTGGCTGGTGTGAGCTGAGTTGGGTATTTCCTTTCCCCCAAGTGAGTTAGGTCGTGATAAAACTCCAATAGTTTATGTTATGCTAAAATAGTTTCTCTGGAGGGTAGGCCTTATGAAGAACAGAATGCTCTGGAACAGGGGTCCTCAAACTTTCTAAACAGGGGGCCAGTTCACTGTCCCTCAGACCATTGGAGGGCCGGACTAAAGTTTAAAAAACAAACAAACTATGAACAAATTCCTATGCGCACTGCGGGCCGGGAGGAGTCGGCTGCTAAGCAGGACAGGCAGCGGCACCCGGTTGGCCGGATAAATGTCCTCGGTGGGCCGCATGTGGCCCGCGGGCCGTAGTTTGAGGACCCCTGCTCTGGAATATTTCAAAATAGCTCCTTTTCCCCTCCCCCTACTGGAACCCTTGAAGGTATTTTTCTCCTAAATTAAGTATGAGGACCTGTTAGAGCTCCTGGTAGAGTACCAACGTTTGGGGGCCCCCTCTACAACCTGGTCTCCCTGGTGTTTTTAACTATTAGATTCTCCACACTGAGCTTCCAGAAATTCATCAGTGACAGGTTAGGTTTCCCACCCTGGCCCTGGTTCCCACTGTGGGTTCTGCTCCAGTTAGTTGTGATTCTTTGTGTTTGTCTGTGTGTCTCTCCAGTTTGGGGAACGGTGGTTTGTCCTGTGACCTCGCTTCTCTGACAGATCTAAGAAGAGTTGATATTTCAGTTTGTTTAACTTCTTACTTGTCAGAATGGAGTGGAAAATTCTAAGCTCTTTCTATGTTGAACTGGAAATTAGAAATACCATGATTATCATTTTAATGATGAAAAAAACTGAAGGTGTAAGAAAGAATTGTTGCATCCAAAAAATTTTTAATTAAAATATTATCAATATTCAATTCAAATGTTATCCCTCTGTAAATTTAATAAGAAAAAATAATTTGATCATTCTTCTTTTTAATTGAGCATAGAAGATTCTCAGCTTGAGGTTTGGCCGTATTTTCTGCTAGTGGAATAAAGATTCTGAATACAGCTCAGTGATTATTACTCAATCTGTCTTGGGTCTAGTCCCCTGGACACATTCTGGGTGCCAAAGAGTGAAAACGAAATGGCTTCAAGTAAAAACCCAAAGAAGGGTTTGACTAAAATCTTTAACTCACTGGGTGCCAAATGTCTTTGGCACTGCACTCATAGAGTAAGATAGAAATGTGAGGGAGCCATTTGCCCACCTCTGCTATGGACAACAATGCAGTTTGGACACCTCGAGAGATAAGTGTGGTTGTTTCTGGAAAATGGCTGCACCTGGCAAAGCTGCCGGAGGGACTGTGGAATGCAGAGGAACAGCATGTGATGGTATTAAGTTCCCACCAGTGCTCAATAGAGCAGCAGTAGTCATCAGCCAAGAATTGCTTTGCTAGATGGAACAGTAGGAGAGATTTTATTTTTTTGTAATCCAGTGGAACAGATATAGTAGGAGTTTGGGACAAGTGAGACATCCTGGGAATACTTAGGGTGCACTTTGCAAGGAATCATGATCCATAGGAAGTAATTAGGGAGTAAAATTTGGGCCCTAATAAAAATGTGACGTAATTTGTGATGCCAAGTATAATTTGGCTACCTTATATTAATATCCATTGACACGTTAGCCCTCTCTACCTTTGTTACTATTAGTAATAAGCAGCAGATTTTTTTTTTTTAGTCTAAAGTTGTTATCAATGAATGAATGAGGCAAATAAATAAAAGAACTTTGCTAAATTAACATCTACTTAGCTGCTAAGAGGATAAAGCAAAATTCATGTTGGCTTTTAGTGTCAAAATGGGCAAAGCAAACCAATATTTATTACCAGTAAGTCACAATATGCCACTTTGAAAATGAGTTTGGCATTAATTTGTATTAAAGAAAGGACTCATCCTAGTTTCTTTTAAGGAAATTGAAGAATGACTCACTTCACTCCCAAACACATTTAAAAATAAATGAAGTCCTATTTTAGAGACCACTAACATTAACACTGTTCTTTCCCAATTAAAACACACAAAAGAAATTTCAATAGCATCCAACAGAAAAATTCCTCTTATTAGAGAACCTTTAAGAAACATTTCCTGTGTTTTGGAGGAATAGGAAATGAGATGTTAGATAATTGAACATATAATGCTACTTTGCTATATTGTCTTCTAAGGAAGAGATTAGATAGATGGTTATCCTTAAATAGAGACAAAGTTATTTCAAGTGGAATCCCCACTGATTATTTTAATGTCATATTGTTTTAGTCCTAACACTTAACATTTCCTGAAGATTCTGAAACACTTAGTACTAAAGAGAAGACACTAAAATTTATATTACCCAGGGAAAGAAATGAGCATTACGTTTCTTTTTAAATGGTGATAAAAATGAAATTCCTTGAGCTTTCTGGCTTGTTTGAAAATCTATCATTCTGCGTACTTTGACTCATTAGGAATCAGGAACATTAATTCAGTAGCAGCTCTGAATGGCCCCGTAAGGTGAGGAAACTTTTACAGTCCTTTGAAGAATCAATGTCACAGTGGCTCTCAGATTTACTCAAGTTTCCCAGAAATATCAGAAATAAGTATAGGGCACTTGTTCATCTTAGCAACAAACTTATTCTAAAATTTCTTCATTGGAAAAACTAGTATGGAATGTGACAGACTATCTCTTTATTTTTAAATTAATTTATTATTATTTTGTTGTTACTTAAAGTATTACAAATACTAGTACACATGTCTCCTTTTCCCCCCATTGACCTCACCGCAGCCTCCCCACCCCCCAGCACATGCCCTCTACAAGAAATGCTAAAGGAAGTTCTGGCTGAAATGTAAGGACACTAAACAGTACTTCCAAGTCCACATGAAGAAATAAAGAACATTGGTAAAAATAATTACATAAAGTCAGTATTAATGTATTTTTGGTTTACAACTCTTTCTATGTGATTTATAAGACAAATGCATCAAACCAAAATTACAAATATATACTAATTGGCACATAGTATATAAAGATTTAATTTGTGACAATAACAGCATAAAGGGGAGGAGCTACATAGAAGATAAGTTTTTATATACTACTGAAACTAAGTTGGATTTGAATTAAAATCTTATAAATTAAGATGTTAATTGTAATCACCTGGTAATTACTAAGAAAATAGCTTAAAATAGCAGTAAAATGGTATACCAGAAAATATCTATGAAACACAAAATAAGGCAGTAATAGAGGAATTGAGGAACAAAAAATATATGACATATAGAAAACAAATAGAAACACAGTAGCAGTCACTCCTCCCTCATCAGTAATTAATTAAGTGTTAATGGATTAAAACTCTCCAATTAAAAGGAAGAGATGGTAGAATGAATTTTTGAAATGATCCAACTATATGCTGTGTATAATAGACTCACTTTAGATCTAAAAGTACAAATACATTGAAAGTGAATGGATGAAAAATACTATGCTATGGAGAGTAATAACCAAAAAAGAGCTAGGTGGCTATACTAATATTAGACCAAATAGACTTAAAGTCAAAAATTGTTTCAAGCTGAAACCAGTTTGGCTCAGTGGATAGAGCATCGGCCTGCAGACTGAAGGGTCCCGGGTTTGATTCTGGTCAAGGGCATGTACATTGGTTGTGGGCAATCCCCAGTGGGAGGTGTGCAGGAGGCAGCTGATCGATGTTTCTCTCTCATCGATGTTTCTAGCTCTCTATCCCTCTCCCTTCCTCTCTGTAAAATATCAATAAAATATATTAAAAAAATTGTTTCAAAAGTCAAAGGACATTATCCTATCTAATAAAAGAGTAATATGCAAATTGACCATACCTCCACTACACCCACAAGCCACACCCACCAGCCAATCAGGAGCGAGTATGCAAATTAACCCAACCAAGATGGCTGTGGCCACAGAGAGAGCAGGAGGCTTGGGTTTCCCTGACAATGGAGGAAGCCAAGCTTTCTGCCTGCCCTGTCGGGCCCAGGCCTCCACTCAAGGCTACAAAGTTTCAATTATAGAAGATAAATAAATCCCAACAAAAATGGCTGCATCCACGGAGCGAGCAGGAGGCTTGGCTCTGCTCAAGGCTACAAAGTTTCAATTATAGAAGATAAATAAATCCCAGATACCAGGGCCTCCATTTGGGTTGCCAGGGGGTGTGGCCAGCCTGCAAACCACCACAGGCCCCTCACCCAGGCTGCCCCACACCCCAAGGGAACCCCCACCCTGATCCAGGACACCCTTCAGGGCAAACCAGCTGGCCCCCACCCATGCACCAGGCCTCTATCCTATATAATCCTATCTAATAAAAGAATAATATGCAAATTGACTGCCACTCCAACACACAAGATGGCTGCCCCCATGTGGTCAAAGATGACTGCCCCCATGTGGACACAAGATGGCTGCCACAAGATGGCCAGCAGGGGAGGGCAGTTGGGAGGGACCAGGTCTGCAAGGGAGGGCAGTTGGGGGCAATCAAGCCTGCAGGGGAGGGCAGTTAGGGGTGACCAGGCCGGCAGAGGAGGAATGTTGGGGGCGACCGGACCTGCAGGGAAGGGCAGTTGTGGGGGACCCAGGCCTGCAGGGCAGAGCAGTTGTGGGGGACCAGACCTGCAGGGGAGGGCAGCTAGGGGCAAACAGGCTGGCAGGGGAGCAGTTAGGCAACAATCAGGCTGGTAGGGGAGTGGTTAGGGGGTGATCAGGCTGGCAGGCAGAAGCGGTTAGGGGCAATCAGGAAAGCAGGCAGGCGAGCAGTTGGGAGCCAGCAGTCCTGGATTGTGAGAGGGATGTCCGACTGCCCGTTTAGGCCTGATCCCATCAGAGAGGTATCCCAGATTAGAGAGAGTGCAGGCTGGGCTGAGGGACACACACCCCCGTGCACAAATTTCGTGCACCAGGCCTCTAGTACATTGATAAAAGGGTGTATCCATCAAGAAGATGTAGCAATTATAAATATATATGCACCTAATGACAGAGCCCCATATTATATGACAGAATTGAAGGAAGGAATAGCTCAAAAATAATAGTTGGAGACTTCAACACCCCACTTTCATTAATGGATAGAACAGCTAGACATAAGATCAAGAAGTAAACAGAGGACTTGCACAACACTATGAAATAACTAGACCTAATAGACATATAGAACACTCCACCCAACAACAAAAGAATGCATATTCCTATCAAGTGCACGTGGGACATTCTACAGGATAGATCATATGTTATGCCACCAAACAAATCTCAATAAATTTAAAGTGATAGAAATCATTCACAGTATCTTCTCCAATTACAATGGAACAAATGTAGATATCAATAATAGAAGGAAGTCTAGGTACTTCACAAATATATGAAAATTAAACAACACACTCTTTTTTTTTTCACTTATGCATTCCTTGGTTGATTCTTTTTTTTTTTTAATAAATCTTTATTGTTCAGATTATTACAGGTGTTCTTCTTTTTTTCCCCCATAGCTCCCCTCCACCTGATTCCCCACCCCACCCCATGCCCTTACCCCCTGCCACTGTCTTCATCCATAGGTGTAAGCTTTTTGTCCAGTCTCTTCCCGCACCCCTCACACCCTTTCCCCCCTGAGAATTGTCAGTCCACTCCCTTTCTATGTCCCTGATTCTATTATATTCACCAGTCCATTCTGTTCTTCAGATTTTTTATTCACTTGATTTTTAGATTCACTTGTTGGTAGGTATGTATTTGATGTCATTTTGTTGTTCATAATTTTTATCTTTACCTTTTTCTTCTTCTTCCTCTTCTTAAAGAACACCCTTCAGCATTTCATGTAATCCTGGTTTGGTGGTGATGAACTCCTTTAGCTTTTTCTTGTCTGTGAAGCTCTTTATCTGACCTTCAACTCTGAATGATAGCTTTGCTGGGTAGAGTAATCTTGGTTGTAGGTTCTTGCTGTTCATCACTTTGAATATTTCTTGCCACTCCCTTCTGGCCTGCATAGTTTCTGCCGAGAAATCAGCTGACAGTCGTATGGGTGCTCCCTTGTAGGTAACTAACCGGTTTTCTCTTGCTGCTTTCAAGATTCTCTCTTTGTCTTTTGCCCTTGGCATTTTAATTATGATGTGTCTTGGTGTGGTCCTCTTTGGATTCCTCTTGTATGGGGTTCTGTGTGCTTCCTGAACTTGTAAGTCTATTTCTTTCACCAGGTAGGGAAAGTTTTCTGTCATTATTTCTTCTAATAGGTTTTCAATATTTTGCTCTTTCTCTTCTTCTGGCACCCCAAAAATTCGGATGTTGGTACGCTTAAAGTTGTCCCAGAGGCTCCTTACACTAGCTTCATATTTTTGGATTTTTTCTTTTTGTTTTTCTGGTTAGGTGTTTTTTGTTTCCTCATATTTCAGATCTTTGGTTTGATTCTTGGGGTACGTTGGTCTACAGTTGAGTTTCTGTATATTCTTTATTTCAGACAGTGTATGCTTAATTTCTGACTGGTCCTTTTCCATT
This sequence comes from Plecotus auritus, assembly GCF_963455305.1. Classification (NCBI taxonomy): domain Eukaryota; kingdom Metazoa; phylum Chordata; class Mammalia; order Chiroptera; family Vespertilionidae; genus Plecotus; species Plecotus auritus. The sequence goes on along the minus strand of NC_137772.1, from coordinate 179,828,832 downwards.
TTTTTGGCATTCTCATTAAGGTCCTTGAAGGTCTCACTAAGCTCCTCGGAGGTCTCATCAAGTTTCTCGGCGGTTTTTAGAAGATTCTTGAGTAACCTTATAAATGTGGTTCTGAACTCTATGTCGTCCATTAGTTTGCTTTCCTCCATTTCTCTCATTCGTGACATGTTCCTTTGTCTCTGCATTTTGCTGCTTCCTTGTGTTGATGGAGTGGCTTTGTGTGGTAGGTGACCTATAGGGGCCAGTAGCTCAGCCTCCCCAATCACCTGAGGTGGACGCCTTTGGTACACCCCTTTGTGGGCTGAGTGCAAAGTCTTGGTGTAGTTAAGCCTTGATTGCTGTTGGTACACTGGGAGGAATTGACCTCCAGGCCAATTGGCTGTGAGGACCTGCTGTGTCTATAATGGAAGAACTGCTGTGCTGGAGACACGCTTATGGTGCAGGACTTGTTTCAGTGGGGCTTTGGTGCTCACTGAGTCTGCCTCTTGAATGTGTCACTTATGGATGCGAGGAGTTGAAATCTGGTGTCTCACACTGACCACTAGGTACACTGGCTTCTGGATCTCCAATGGGGTGCAGGTCAGCTACTGTCTGAGGCCACCCAGCAGGAGCTACAACGAGAACTACAGTTTTCTCCTCTTTGCTTGGGGTTTGGAGGTTTTGGAGCTGTCTGACCCGGGCTGCAAGTTTGCTAGGTTAAGCTGCGATAGGGCACGCCATTCATATGCTAAAGCCGCTGCTTGGAGCTTGGGTGGGTTCCTAGATTGTGCAGGGCGGAGTCTCAGGGCGTGACTAGGCTAGGGCGTGGCAAACAGCGATGGCTGCCAGTTAGCCAGCTCTGAGGGTCTGCGTCTCCGACCATGTCCCTGCGTCCCGTGCCCCAGCACAATAAACAATTGTTCCTGCGCGCAGCCCTGCAAGCAAGCCTCCCTCACTTTCTGACCCCACGGCAGACCGTCCAGCTTCTCCCCGTAGGAGTTTGGGTCTCCCGCGTCTCCCCAGAAACTGGAGTTCGGAGTAATCGGGAGCTTATCTCCCTTCAGGTTGAAAACAGCAGTGCTCCCAGTCACCCGTCGCCAGCCCGATTCGAGCACCTCCGTACCTCAGCTTTTCAGCGCTTGTGCACCCCTCAATGCTGTTTGCTCTTTCCTTCTAGTTGTAGAACTTCCACTCAGCCAGCTTTCCGGTGGTTCTGGGTGATAGACGTTTTGTCTTTTAGTTGTAGTTTTGAAATTGTTGTGCGAGGCAGCAGTTTATGTGTTTACCTACGCTGCCATCTTGGATCCTCTAAACAACACACTCTTAAACAACCAATAGTCATAGAAGAAATCACAAGAGAAATTAGAAAATATCTTGCAATAAATTAAAATGAAAATTCAACAGTTACCGGGGATGAGGGAAATGGGGAATGTTGGTCAAAGGGTACAAACTTCAAATTATAAATAAGTTCTGGGACCTAATGTACAGCATGATGATCAAAGTTAATTATACCGTATTATATACTTGAAAGTTGCAAAGATAGTAGATCCTAAATGTTCTCATTGCAAAAAATAAATGGTAATTATGTGACCTGATGGAGGCATTAGCTAATGCCATGGTGGCAAGAATTTTACAATATATAAGAGTATCAAATCAACACATTGCACACTCTGAATTTGCACAATGTTATACATCAATTATATCTCAATAAAGCTGGGGGAAAAAAGAAAGAAAACACAACACACCCAAATGTATGGGCTTCAGCAAAAGTAGTGCTAGAGGGAAATTTATAGGTACAAACAACTACAGTAAAAAAGAAGGTAGATCTCAAATAAATAACCTAGCTTCCCACCTTAAGGAACTTGAATAAGAAGAACAATTTAAGCCCCAACCAAGCAGAAGAAGGAAATAATAAAGATTAAAGTGTACAAAGCTGAACATAGTTTTACCATATGGTTCGGCAATCATGCTCCTAAGTATTTATCAAACTGATTGAAAAATTATGTCTACAGAAAACCTTCATGCAAATGTTTATAGCAGGTTTATTCATAGTTGCCAAAACTGGGAGCAATTAATATACCCTTCAATAGATGAAAGCATAAGCAAACTATAGTATATCCATACAATGGAATACTATTCAATCATATAAAGAAATGAGCAATCAACCAGGCAAAAACATGGGTGAATCTTAAATGTATATTGCTAAGAAAATTAAGCTAGTCTGAAAAGGCTACATGTATATAAACATAATTCCATTGATATGACATTCTGGAAAAGACAAACCTATAGAGATGGTAAACAGTTCAGTTGTTGCCTAAGGTTTTTTTGTGGAGGAGGGTTGATAGGTGCAGTACAGATTTTTTTATGGTGTTAACTATTCTGTATGGCACTGTAATGGTGAATACATAGCATTATGTGTTAAAGCTCATTGAACTTCATTTTTTGTTGTTTATTATTATTTTTTGTTATTGTGAATCCTCACCCAAGGATATTTTTCCACTGAGTTTTTAGAGAGAGTGGAAGGGAGTGGGAGAGGCACACACAGAGAGAAACATTGATATGAGAGAGACATAAATTGGTTGCCTCTCCCATGTGCTCCTACCCGGGCCAGCATGGAGCCCGCAACCAAGGTTCATGCCCTTGACTGGAATCAAACCCAGGACCCTTCAGTCTGTGGGCTGATGCTCTATCGACTGAGCCAAACTGGCTAGGGCAAAACTCATAGAACTTTACAACACATTCAGTGAAACTTAATGTATCAAATTTTAAAAATCATTTAGGCGCTTGGGGATCCTAGGGTGGAATGCAGACTGTGAGAAAAGAATATAACTATTTCAAGGAGCTGGGGTGGGCACAGGTACTGACCTACCTTAGGAAATGAATGGGGACTAAGACCAAAGGCAAAAGGAGCTGTACATAGCATTGTGCTTTAGTTGGTCAGGTTGTTTCTCCTGGAGGTATGAGTGAACAATCCTGAAATTACTAAAAGTGTATACTGGGAGTAAGTACTGGTCCATGAATGGCAGATGGCGGAAGCCACATTTCTGATGGTTGGAGAGGGAGGTTACAGATAAACAAAGAGGCAAATGGTAGGATGATCTATGCGTGTAGTTAAGAATTAGAATTAGAGACATCAGTATGGACTCATGTTTAGCTTAATATAAATACAGATGGATACATAAAGAAATATTTGTGGGTATGTGTGTATATATGTGTCAGTACACACACACAATTATTTCCTTTCTCTGTCAGCTAAGAGGGGCTAGAAGCAATAACACCCCAGTAGCAATGAGCATACCCAACATCCAGATCTTGGTTTCTAATACTATTCTCCACTAAAAGGAGTGAGGGACCCTGGAGAAATGGCTGATTCTAGAGCTGGGGTAAGGTATATATGTGTTGATCCTGTAGTGTTTTGTAGTTTCAGAAGGTAAGGAAGTGCTCAAAAACCACACCAATGTGGGTATGTGAAAGGGACACAGAAGCCAATTAAAAGAGCTCCTAATGGCCAAATTTAGCAACAAAACAAATACGTGGCACTAGGTTATAACCCAGAGTGTAAATAAATCCTGCATAATAAAAGCCTAATATGCAAATTGACCGGTCGCTATGATGCACACTGACCACCAGGGGGCAGACGCTCAATGCAGGAGCTGCCCCAGCCCACAGGCCTTAAGCCAGCCAAGGCAGGTGCCAGTGGCCCCCCCTCCCGCCCCAATCGCCCTGCTGGTTGCCCCGCAGAGGGAGGTGACTGGTGGCTGCAGCGGGGGGACAGGGCTGACGAGCGGGTGGTGCCAGGCCGGCCAAGGCAGGTGCCAGCGGGGGTCTCCTGATCGCCCTGCCGGTCACCCCACAGATCGACCCTGATCATCGGCCAGGCCTAGGGACCCTACCCATGCACAAATTTTGTGCATCAGGCCTTTAGTATAAAATAAATATCCATGAGTCCACACTGATTTATAGGAATGATTGAATAAAAAATAAATAAGAGACAGTATGCAAATTTCCTACTCAGGAGCATTCCAAATTATATATGTAGATACTTGGTTGTCAAGGAGGTGGGGCATATCTCCTATCCCTCATGTGTGGGCTGTGCATAGTGACTTCCTTCCAAAGAATCCTATATAATAAAAGGCTAATATGCAAATTGTCCCCTCAGGAGTTCGGTCAGGAGTTCAACCACTCACTATGATGTGCACTGACCAGCAGGGGGCAGCACGGAATGAAAGAAGGCTCCAGCCAGCAGCTGGCAGCTGGGGGAAGGAAGGCCCCAGCCGGCAGCCAGAAGGCCCCGTTCGACCCTGATTGCTGGCCAGGCCTATGCATGAATTTTGTGCACTGGGCCTCTAGTACAGTATGAAAGGAGGAAAAAAGAGATCTAGGTCAACACCAACAGTGATGTCATGTTGACAGTATGCACCTTGGATATAATGTGATGAGAATGGTACTTTACTTCTGTGGTCTTTCTCTCCAAAATGCATAAACCCCAGTCCACTCACAAGAAAAATGTCAGACCAGCCCCAATTGAAGGACATTCTACAAAACACCTGACCAGTACTCATCAAAATTGTGAAGGTCACTAAAAACAAGGCAAGTCTGAGAAACTGTCACTGGTGAGAAGAGCCTAAGGAGACATGATGACTAAATGTAGTATGATGTCCCGGATGGGATCCTGGAACAACAACAACAAAAAAGAAAGAACATTAGGTGAAAACTAAGGAAACAGGGATAAAATATGAACTTTAGTTAATACTTATGTATCTATTGGTTTATGAGTTGAGACAAATGGACCATACTAAGGTAAGATGTTAACAAAAGGGGAAAGTGTGTGGGAGACATGTGGAAACTCTTGTTCCATATTTTCAACTGTTTTGTAAGCCTGAAACTCTTCTACAATGAAAAGTTCATTTTTCAAAAAATACAGAACATCCTTGTCACGTGAAGGTGCATTCACGGGGGATGTAGGTAGATGAGGTCTCCCAGCTGTCTCCTTGTGGACCTAGACATCACTAGGTCCATGAGATTGCACCCAGCGAGTCAGAGGAGACCCCACCATGGTGGGTGCTGTGGGCTTAGAGCCCTGCCCTCAGCAGTCTTCATAGACTTTGTTATTAATAACTTACTGAATACAAACAGGAAACAGTTGTGACTATAGATGCCCACACAGAGGCATTCACATGACCTGCAGGTGTAGCTGGTCAGCTCTCCTTTGCTTCTTCTGCAGCCACATCTCACACCACTCTTCTCTTGATCATTATACTCTAGCCATCTATACTAATAATAGACAAATATGTAAATTGACCATACCTCCATGACTCCCACAGCCAATCAGGAGTGAGTATGCAAATTAACCCAACAAAGATGGTGGGCCCGTGGGCAGCACACACGTGCACAGGCGCCGAGCAGCGGGGGCGGGGCAGGATGCCCGCCCGCCCACCGCGTAGCTGGGGCGAAGCGGCGGGTGTCCCCAAGAGCCTGCCCACTCCAAGCCTGTGGCCAGTGCGCACACGCGCCAGCGCCAAGCGGCCGGGGTCCCAGGGAAGCCACTGAAGTGTCCGGTCCTGTCAGCCTGTCCTGGGGGCGGCTAGAGTTCCAAGTCCTTTTGGTTTCTGCAGCCCCTGGACTGGAAGCAGAAACCAAGAGTGTGGCAAGCACCAGGAATGCTGGGAATCATAGTTCTGGTGGCAGATGCGTTGCGGGATCTCCTAGACACTAGAGCAAAGTGAGCCTGGAGCAAGTTACTGTTGCATGTGGGGGGTGGAAGGAAAGCAAAGGTGAGAGACAAAGTCAGAGAGTTGAGGAAAAATTAAAAGGAAGATATCCTGCAACTTCTAGGAAATCTCCACCAATGGAGCAAAGGAAAAAAAAAAAAAGACCTCTATTATTCTGTGAGCACCAAACCAAACTGGGCTGGGGTGTCAGACAATTCGCTCATATGATTGCAAAGTCAGACAGAAACTCCCGGATTGGAGAGGGCTCCCCTGAGGGCTCCCAGATTGAAGAGGGTGCAGGTCGGGCTGAGGGACCCACCCCCCTGTGCACGAATTTCGTGCACTGGGCCACTAGTAACTATATATTTTTAATTCTTCATAGATATACCCTCTCTCACCTCTGGGTCTTTTTCTTCTGCTTGCAATTCTCTCCAAGCCCCTGTTTGCCCATTAATTTTACCTCATCCTTCAGCTGAAATGCCATTAATTTTCAGGATGGCCTTCTCTGGTGTCCTAGGCAGCACACTATGCTTCTCCATTTGTGGCATGCATCCTATGTCACTGCGTGTGTCCTCTGACTTCCCCACCAGATGATCAGCTGCCTAGCACAGAGCTTGCAACATCAGGGGTGTCTGGTAAGTGCTGTGGAATTGAAAACAATGAAGGAAGGTTTGGAACGGAACATGATGTTCAGTAAAGCAAAGGCTCTGGAACAGGGGGCCCTAGATAAGACGGAAGGGCAGGTAGAAGAGAGACTGTGAAAGAATTCGAAAAGACTGACCATAGCGTTTAGACTTTAACCCACAGTCTTGAATGGTCTGAACCAGGGAAATGACACAAACTAACTGGTACTGAATTTCCTGAAATCTTACATGCTGAATAGATTTCTCATTACCTTTATACTTATCGGACAACGTGGCTTGCTATCAGTTTTTCAGATTCCACTTCCTGTGTTCCACGCTGCAGCGCTATCATCTACCATTAAGCTGTGTTGTGGTGAAGTCTGAGGCCCATCCGATATTTTCCCTTGTCTGTGACCTGCTTTTTCCACTTGGATGTTCCCATCATTCCTTACCCTTTAATTTTAGTCGCTATCCTATGAGAAGAACGAATGTTAGCTATCCCGACCCAGATATTCCTGGGATAAGATAGGCTCTATAGATCTGCAGTTTCAAGACTTTGCTGGTTTTAGAAATGCTTTGAGTATTTAAGATTAAAGAACCAGGCTGCCTAGTTTTAAATCCTGGCTCTGCCATTAACTGTGTGACTTTAAGGACGTTACTTGACTTCTCTCTGCTTCAATTTTCTCATCTGTAAAATAGGGAGGATAATAGTACCTAGTAGGTTGTTATGAGGATTAAATGAGATCATCCTCAGAACTTTTAGAATAATGCCAGGCACATAGTAAGTGCTCAAATAAATAGCTCTTATTTCATTATCACTGTTATTAATTAAATATTTTTTTCATTTGTTTTGCTTTCTTCTTCAGAAACACATATAATAGCTACTTTGTATCTGCTGTTTCTACCACTCATAACATATTCACAAGAACCATCCCTGTAATTTGTTCAATTTTATTTTATTTCCTTATACATACTATCCACCAGAACTGTGTTTAAATTTTGTTTATTCTGTTTTCATTGCCTCTAATGTGGCTTTTTATCTCTGTGACATTTTTATTTTTTTCCCATTTCTTTCCTAAGCTCTGCTGGCCCGGTTTTTATCTCCTATTGCTTCATAAGGTCTTCTTTGAATTATTTTACTTTTTTTTCCCCCAGCTCTTTCTAATGTAAGGTTATATTTGTAACTTCTTTGAAACTATTTAACTTTTAAAAATCTGTTTCCCTGGAATTATTTGTTTTCGTTGTTTAGATTCATGCCTTCTGTCTCTTTCTCTTTCTGTCTCCCTATCCCTTCACTTTCTTTCTTTTCTTGCCTCTCTCGTCTCTCTTTCTCCTCCTCCTTCGCTTCTTCCTGTCTGCCCTTCTGACTTACTCATGTTTGCTGAATAACATAGGCGAGACGGTGGGGGTGGGGTGGGGTAAGATACAGAGGGATGAGCCGGAGCAGAGGGAGGCTGCCTCTCCTGATAGATGTAGCAAATAAAAATACAGGCTGCCCCAGCTACATTTGAATCTCAGATAAATAAGGAATAATTTCTTGAAGTATAAGGATATCATGAATATTGCACACTATATTTCATCTGGCAGCCCTATTCCCAGGGTTGTTTTTTCCAGCACCTTCTCTCTAAATCTGAGTTTTCCTTTTCCCTAGGGCAGTGGTCGGCAAACTCATTAGTCAACAGAGCCAAATATAAACAGTACAACGATTGAAATTTCTTTTGAGAGCCAAATTTTTTAAACTTAAACTTCTTCTAATGCCACTTCTTCAAAATAGACTCGCCCAGGCCGTGGTATTTTGTGGAACAGCCACACTCAAGGGGCCAAAGAGCCACATGTGGCTCGCGAGCCGCAGTTTGCCGACCATGGTCCTAGGGTCCATGTCACCTCCGTTTCTGTCTTTCCAGAGATTGATGGGCCTCACAGCAAAGTCTCCAAGGATCTTCCTCCTTCCTTCTACTGCATTTCAGTGGAGAACATAAGGTGGCTCAGACGAAGGTATTAGAAATAACACGGTCTCCTTCTGCTTCATGGTGATTCTTTGTCATAGCTTGTGGAGGACAGCTCTTTTTGTCCCCATGGATGGCGAGTCCTTTCAGCAGACCCGCCCTGTGTGAAGTGCTCAAATGGAGGCTCTGTGGCTCTGCTCTGTAACTCAAGGGGGTGACACATATGTGTATGGACTCCCTGACTCCCTTGTCTAAGCTTCTTTCCTCCCCACTGCCTCCCAGCCACTCAGGGGCCGCCCTGTAGGCCTAAGGGTGCACACCCCGAGGAAGAGGGAGCGGATGGGAGACGTCAGCTCTGCGCTCAGCAGGACAGAGGGGAAGAGGTGTGACCGGGCTCCAGAAGATGGCTTGTTCAGGTGAAGAGAATTCTGGCATCGCAATCCCTGGGGGTAGGGGGGTTCCGGGGGGGGGGGGGGGTGTGCAGTGGGCAGGGACTTCAGATGGCCACATAGCCTTGATCCCATGGACTCCAGGGCCAGAATGAGCCTAAAGCTGCAAGATTTCTAGCTCTAAAATGGAGCTGCCTGTCAGAGCAGCAATACTGCTTCTGGGAAATTTGAAGTTCTAGAAGGCATCTGTAAGCGTTCAGCGTTTCCCCGTTGTGCACCCAGAGCCCTTAGCAATTGGCACCACCACATCGTGTGTCTTACCTGCTTCTGTGCCCAATGCATTCCCTCCTCTCCAGGTACCACGGCTGAACTGTCGGTGCCCTGGCAAAGCCAGCCTTTCCCATCCGGTGTTGCCTACTCGGGGACATCCCGTCAGCAGCTTTCCTTTCTCTCTCTCCTGCTCTGATCATTTTACCCTCTCTGCTGTACCTTTCTCATCAGGCTACAAACATGCTATTTTTATCAACGAAAACCAAACTAAGCCGAACCAGCCAACCGAACACCAAACAAACCAACCCTCTCCGGGTCCTGCCTTCCCCTCCAGCTACCGTCCTGTTTCTTCCCTTTACTTCCCAGCGCACTGAAAAGGAATGCCTCGATGGTCCTGTCTCTCCAATCAGCCTTCAGCCTTCGCCATGCAAGTGAAGCTGCTCTTATCGCCCTCGTCATTGGCTTCCAAGTTGATTAATCCAGTGGTCTGTGCGCAGTCCTCATCTTTCCTAACCTGGCAGCAGGATTTGACACAGCGGACACTCCCTTTTGTTGAAAGAATTTCTTGACTGGATATCTCCAACCCAAACATCTATCTCCCCTGGACTCCAGACCTCATAAATCCAGATGCCGTTTCACTTGGATGGGTAATAAGCATCACAAACTTAACATATGTAAATTGAGCTCTTATTCTTCCCCACTCCACCTTCTGCCCAAACCTGCTCCTCTGTGGTCTTCTCCGTCTCCATTGAAGGCACCAGGCTTCCACTTACTCACAGCTAAAGCCCTGGAGTCATCCTTGTTTTTCCTTTCTCACGTTCTTCACATCCAGTCCATCAGCAGCTCCTGCCAGGTCTATCTTCAAGAAAAATTTAGAATTCAACCATTTCTCACCTTCCCTGCTGCCATCTTGGTTCAAGCTCTGGTTCCAGGGCAGAAATGGCAAATAGATTTTACTTCAAACATCAGGATTATTATAGCAAACTTCTAATTGGTTTCCCTGCTTTTACTCTTGTTTTTCCTTTAGGTTATTTATTTATTTTTTTAAAATATATTTTTATTGGTTTCAGAGAGGACGGGAGAGGGAGAGAGAGAGAAACATCAATGATGAGAGAGAATCATTGATTGGCCGCCTCCTGCACATCTGGGGATAGAGCCCGCAACCCAGGCGTGTGCCCTGATTGGGAATAGAACCGCAACCTCCTGGTTCATAGGTCGGCGCTCAACCACTGAGCCACACCAGCTGGGCTCCCCTTCAGTGTAGTCTCAACACAGCGGTCAGCGTGATTCTATTAAACCAAATGTCAGATTGTGTCCCTTCTTTGTTCAAAATCCTGCAATAGCTTCCTATTCCTTTCACAGTAGAAGCCAGAGCCCTTACAATGGCCTAGAAAACTCCACATACTGACGCCAACCCGATTTCCCTTCTGACACCATCTAACAGTACTCTCCACTTTTGTTAGCGAAGTCTACCCACACGGCCTCTCTGCTGTGTCTTGATATGTCAGACATGTGCCTTTCAGGTCCCTTATGACCTCCTAGAATGCTTTCCTTCAGGTATTTGCATATCTAACCCAGATAGTTTATACTGGAAAAGCAAGACAAATGCTTGATTCTTTCACTTGATTCTCCAATTTTCAGAATAATGAGCTGGTGCCCTAGCAACCTCAACATATGTCAAATGAACTTTTTTAAAATAAAAGAATTAAAATTAACTTTGTGATTTTAAATACACTTTATGTGTTTCAACGTATGGTAGTCATTACTGTTTCTGATGCTCAAGTTGTCTCATCTTTGGCCAGGAAGAGCCCTCGCAAGTGGAACCTTAAATCCTTTGACATGATCTGGTAGTTCTTTGATACCTTGTGTCTTAATTTGAAATAAGAATTAGCCCAGCTGGTGTGGCTCAGGGGTTGAGGATTGACCTATGAGCCAGGAGGTCACGGTTCGATTCCCGGTCAGGGCACATGCCCGGGTTGTGGGCTCCATCTCCACTATGGGGCCTGCAGGAGGCAACCAATTGTGATTCTCTCTCATCATCGATGTTTCTATCTCTCTCTCCCTTCCTCTCTGAAATCAATAAAAATATATTTAAAAACAACAACAACAAAAAACCCCAAACAAACAGAAAAACACACACCTATTTGCCATGTCTCCCCTAGAACATGGGCTATGAAATCAGACATATCTGGATTTAATTCCAGGTTTAAAGTTACAATTTTTGCAACTCTTGGAGAGTTACTTACTGTTACTTTTCTAGTTCAGGATTCTAACTTACGAAGTGAGAATGATCATACATATTCAGTGAGTTCCTTGGAGGCTTAAATGAGATGCAGTATATGAGATACCTGGCAGATAGCAGACACTTAATAAATTGTAGTGCCCATTATCAAAATTAGAGACAAAACCCTGTTGTCATGCAAAAGTAAAAAGTTGCCTCATAATTACCCATTAAAGATGAGGTTATAAGAAAAGTGAAGCTAGCCGAAACCGGTTTGGCTCAGTGGATAGAGCGTCGGCCTGCAGACTGAAGGGTCCCGGGTTCGATTCCGGTCAAGGGCATGTACCTTGGTTGCGGGCACATCCCCAGTGGGGGGTGTGCAGGAGGCAGCTGATCGATGTTTCTCTCTCATCGGTGTTTCTGACTCTCTATCCCTCTCCCTTCCTCTCTGTAAAATATCAATAAAAAAAATATATTAAAAAAGAAAAGAAAAGTGAAGCTAGTCGTAATTTGCATTTGTTATGTACTTACTGTGTGCAAAACATGACAGTAAACATTATTGCTTTACTTTTTAAAAATAAATATTCCTCTAAACAATTCTATAAGGCAGGTATTAATATATATTATATTTTTTCATGTGGCATAATATCACCCTATATTATACATTAGGAGTCTGAGACTTAGAAAGGTCAACTCACTAGTTAGAAAGTGAACTGGGAAGTGGCAGAATTCTGAATAAAACCCTCTGACCCCAGATTATGAGAAAGTTAACTCTTGAGCTATGTGAATTTGTCCTGTTTAGGTGTGTCGTATTGTTCTGAAATAATAGCCTGGGTAAAATTTCTTTTAAATATTCCCAGATTTCTATAGATTATCTTGGCACTTAGTATTTACTTTTCATATCTGACTGCCACCCTCTCTCCCCCCCATCCCTAAAAAAATTGTGTTTTAAGCAATAGCCAACCTAGAGCAATAGCCAACTGGATCAGAAACCAGGAGCTTCACTGACAGTCTTTTGTAAGGAAGGAGAATGGATGTCCATCATTCAGTGCTGGGAGAGACCAGGACAGAAAGAGCATCAGGAGGGGCTCAGTGTTAGCTCTGTTTTGTCTTTTATGCCTTGATTCTTCCTATTTTTAAAAAGAGATTTATATATACTAGAGGCCCAGTGCATGCATTCGTGCACCAGTGGGGCCTGCCCTGTGCCCTCTTGTAATTCAGGATCCCTTGGGGGATGTCGGACTGCTGGTTTCAGCCCAATCCCTGCAGGCCAGGCCTAGGGACCCCACCGGTGCACGAATCCATGCACTGGGCCTCTAGTATGCATATAAGATACATTTGTTATGTACTTACTGTGTGCAAAACATGACAGTAAACATTATTGCTTTACTTTTTTAAATAAGATCTTTGGTTAATCTCTTCCTGCCCTCTCCCCTCCCCACTTCCCTCTGAGATTCATCAGTCTGTTCCATGTTTCCATGCCTGTGCGTTGAGCATCTGCCCCCTCGTGGTCAGTGCGTGTCATAGCTACCAGTTGAACAGTCAAATGGTCAAATGGTTGCTTAGGCTTTAATATATATAGACTAGGGGCTCAGTGCATGAATTCGTGCACCTTGAAAGGAACTGTGGGCTGCGAGGCTGCAGTGGGCACAGGGGCAGGTCTTGGCCCATTCTCTGCACCTCCGCCCGGCCCCTCCCACCGTGGCTGCTGGTCCCCTGTCTGCTGGCAGCGCTGCTCCTGCCATTGCCACTCCCATGTGCTGACGGCGCCGGATCCGCTCGCACCCGTTGATGGAGTGGAGCAATTGCGGCTGGTGCCAGCAGCGAGTACAAACAGGGCCGGTGCCATCAGCTGGTGCAAGCGGTGGCTGCTGCCCCAATTGCCCCTCAGGAGCAGGGGGAAGTGGAGAAGCCCTCAGGGGCGATTAGGGCTGGCAGCTGCCACTCGCACCCGCGGATGGCGCTGAGCGATCAGGGCTGGTGCCAGGAGCCAGCAGCGGGTGCGAGCGGTGGCTGCCAGCTCCGATCACCCTGCAGGAGCAGGGGGAGGTGGAGAAGCCCTGAGGGGTGATCGGGGCTGGCATTTGCTGCTTGCACCTGCAATTTTAGGGACTTAACACACAAATCTGTGCTGTGCAACTATTTTACAATAATGAATTGTCATTTTAAAAATCCCGTCTATGTCTATTATAAGGATATATGCTCTTATTAAAAACCATTCTTGTAGAAACATTTATCCACCCTAAAGTGGAAATGTAAAAGATAAAATCAACTCTTCTTTCCACTAGAGCTCACTTCACCCAAGTCTTCAACTTGGTTTCATTTGGACCTTATAATTGCTAGTCCATTCACAAACTGAAGATGAGTTCTGAGTAGTGTACATAGGACTATATGTCAAACTCAAGTAATAGAATAAAGTTATTTTTATTACTCAATGTGCTTCCTTTGGAAAAAAATATTAACTTCATGGTTCTCCCCTTTCCTGTAGTAAACTGATTTGTTCATGGAACTTTTCAGGGCAGAAATAATAGCATATCTCCTGATATAATGTTATAGGAACAAGTATGTTGCCTTCTTGTCTTTGGAAATTATGATGATTTCCTTTCCTTAATAACACTGATCATACCAGTTAATTTCAGCCTAATGGAAATGTATGGCAAGGAGCCCAGAGGTGTCTGGGCAGAAGTGTTATTACTTTAAGGGGATTAGGAGCAGACTTATTAGCTTGAAGAGTTCCCCAGCCATTTCTGCCCATGAATTTATACAATGATGCCCATTAATCTCAAACTGCTTACCTCCCATCTCCATCCCTTTGCTCTGTGTCCACAGTCTGTCAGGTACTAAGTTGTATTTTAAAGATGCTAGTGGAAAGCAAAACTAAATTTACCTACGGGGTCATCTAGTTAAGAAGATTTCAAGTGGACAAACCAGATGACCCTCAGTCATGTTCCTATGTCCTGTGGACACAGGTTCTTGGTGTCTCATGACTTCATTTCACTGTGGCCTCGGCCTCTTTGATGGCAACCTGTCTGCTGCCCTCTGCCACTGTCCCCAGCATGCCACCAGTAACCACTTCTTCCTCTTCTTAGATGCTCCCTACTTCCAGGCCTCACCACTGGTTTCCTTATCTCAGAATTCTCCCCTCCTTCAGGCCTTCCTGCCCACTGGTGCCATGCTAAGTCTCCAGAATGTATTGCTTTGATCCTGGCGCCAACTTGAAAGGCTCCCTATGGCCTAATGGATTAAATCCAAAATCTTCAGTCAGGGCCTTCACAGTGTGAATTCACCACCATTTTCTGCAAGGTTCTAGGACTCATTCTTTGCCTCATCCAACTGGGCTCCTGAAGTGTGTGATGAACTAGAAGGCCTGATCTTCCAGGAGAGAAAAAGCAAGCTTTTTCTATAAAGGGCCAGACAGTAAACATTTTCAACGTTGTGGACCGTATGGTCTGTCACAACTATTCGCCTCTGCCACGGTGACATGAAAGCAGCCATAAGCAATATATGAATGAGTGAGTATGGCCATGTTCCAATAAAACCTTATTTATGGACATGGACGTTTTAATTTCATATAATTTTTGTGTGCCATGAAATTTTATGATTCTTTTTATTTTTTCCTAAACCATTTAAAAAATGTAAACAGCCAAAACCGGTTTGGCTCAGTGGATAGAGCGTAGGCCTGCGGACTGAGGGGTCCCAGGTTCGATTCTGGTCAAGGGCATGTACCTTGGTTGCGGGCACATCCCCAATGGGGGGTGGGCAGGAGGCAGCTGATCGATGTTTCTCTCTCATTGATGTTTCTGACTCTCTATCCCTCTCCTTCCTCTCTGTAAAAAATCAATAAAATATATTTTAAAAAATAATAAAAATAAAAAATGTAAACGGCATTCTTTGCGTGCAGGCTATACAAAACCAGGTGGTAGGCCTGATTTAATCCATGGGCCATACTTTGCCAGCTCCCATCCTAGGAAATCCCTGATCGTGGAGTTTCAGGTAAGCAAGGCCAAGGACCACAGGGTGACAAGCACAGCTCCTCCTCTCCCCATGCAGGGGCCTTTGTCACCCATTGTTAGTGTTCATCTACAGGGTGTAGCCTCGTGTCACATGAGGTGCAGACCTGCCCAACATGTCTAAGTGTCTACCCACCTACTGAGAAGAAGGCCCCCCACTGACCACACTGACTGAGAAGGTGGACTATCACTGCATGTGCCTGGAGCGCTGGGCAAAGGTCAGGGTATGTCCTTTGGAGGGAAGGCAAGTCCAAACTACTGGCGATATATATATACCTCCTCTCACTCAGCCCCACTGGAGTTCTTCTAGGAACTGAAACCTCATGCCTGAATCGTTCCCTTTCAGTTGTTAGGTGAGGTGCCTCTCCTGTGGGTAGAGTCTGCTGACTGATTCCTGGCAAAGGCTGCTGATATTGTCGGTGGTCACATTATTAGGTAGGGATGTTGAACCTGTAGCTTAATGCTGCTAACAAGCCAGCGGGGTTTTCTGGATGTCTACTGCCAAAGAGAGGCACTGCTGACCTTCAGATACCCCCTCAGTGTTGAGAACCAGAAGACGAACCTCTATGCCTTGCCTAAAACCATAGATAAGCACTTACATAAGAGGAAGACAGGAGGGACTCTCCACTGTCTGTGAGTTTCTTCAGGAGGAGTGGTAGCAGGAGAGGGGACAATGTTGGAGGTGGTGGTAGGAGAGTGTGCTGAGTTCTTTCAATTCCTATCCTTGCTCTGCTAGTTGGATTGCTTCCCGCGGAGGGTGGTGCCTTTGAGAGATTAGCTGGGAAGCAAGTCTAGAACTCAGCACTGACATTGCAATCCCGTCAATGGACACTAGAGGGTGCCAGAGCACGTGGTTGAGGAGCTGAAGCGCCATCTCCCCATGTGATCTGGATTCTGACAATTGTTAGCCAACCAAGAAGCAAAGGCAATAGGATACTGACCACGTGGAGCAAGACAAGCAGGGTCTCAAAAAATTCAGAGCCTTAGAGTACAACAGACCGAGTGATCTCCAGCTATGTCTAGGGCAGTGACAATTCTCATGAAATTGGGCTGGGGTGAGAACTGCTTCATGGCTGCGTTGAATCAGGAAAACTCCCATCTTGGATCCTATGTTGAAATCGATAAGCACTTTTAAAAAAAATGCTAAGAATTAAAATAAAGAATACGAACAGGGTAGAGGTGCAGGGGCTTGGATAGAGAGTGGTCAGGACCATTTTCAGAGGAGAGCAGGTCAGGAAACAAGGGAAGGTAAAAAATGCTCCTCGCAAGGGCAGCGGAGGTAAGGACAGGAGGAAGGCTTAGCCAGAGGCCCCGCCACTCTGCTCTCTGCCCCTCCCGGTGGTAATTGTCACAATTTGCTTTTAGAAATTCTTGGAAGCAAAGGATGTGGCGTCCAGAGGCAGATGGTTATATCCTCAAAACTCTGTTTAGAAAATGACATTATAACATTGGCTTGATAACCTGGAAACTGGCATAGGTTGTAAAAATTTAATAACGATCTGTAATTAAAATACAAGATTTAAATCAACATAGGTGATGGGAGGGAGAGTTGGCTGAGTGCAGAGGGCAGTAAGATCTTGTTATGGTTCTTATTGTTTAGGAGATATAGACTCTGATTCATGCTACACACAGAAAAAAATTAATATGTATGTCTATAAGGAAAATCTTAAAAGAGAAATAAACTATACAATTTTAAAACCATTTGATAAAAAAAAATGAACAAAGAAAACACAATTCATCCAAAGCCCCCAAAAAGAAGATAGGAGAGAAGAAATAACCAGGAAGCAAGGAAAACAGGAAAAGATGGCATAAATAAATTTGATGTGACAATGAATGAGGTAAACGTGCCTAATTAAAATACAGAGACTTATGAATCAGATTAAAAAAATCAATTGACTGTCTATAAGAGACACATCTAAGACAAAATGGCACAGGGAAGTTGAGAAGGATGGGAAAAGATATGCCAACAAAAAGAAGGCAGGAGTTGCAGTACAAATATAAGAGGATGTCAAAGCAGCTTCTGCCTCTCAATTTTGGTTGGGGGCCCAATGCTAAAAACAGCACAGATGAGTACCAGCCTCCATACAAGACCATGCTAAGTAAGAAAGGGTGGGACTGTTACCCTAGGAGGAGAGTCAAAGGCATGCTTTGGAGAGAGTTGTTGGGTGCTGTGTGCTTCTTCCACTGTCATGGGGAAAGCGGTATGTGTGTGAGTCCACTTCACCTCGTGTCAAGTGAGGAGGGCTTCATATAGAATTTGATTGGAGTCCTTGGAGCTAAGGGTACATATGTGCTGTATAAAAATTCATAGTTTGACTTGAAGAGTCAGAGGAGAGAGAAGCAAGGCTGCGTAGGGAGCAAGCCACAGTTGTTGCTGTTGTTGTGCCAGCTGGGGCAATGTGCATGTTCCCTGTGGACCAAAATGAAACGATGGTGCGGGAGTGGAATGGGCAAGCCCGCCCGAAGGCTAGGAGAGGAACCTGCCTGCAAAGGACTGCCCAGAGGGCCGATAGCCGCCAGTTCAGTGGTGATCCATTGGAGCCCGGGGCTGAGGGAGGAGTGGAAAGCAGCCCACTAGCAACAAGGGATCAACAGTGGAATGTTTTCATCGAGGGAGTCTCTGATAAACCCACAAAACTGCTCCTAAAGAAAGAGTCAGGTTGGAACGGGCAGATCTCAGTAGTACCAGTAGATAATACTTTGTTCCTTGCCCTGGAGGAAGGAGGTGAGCAAAGGAGAGAGAAGTTGGTGACATCCCTCTCTCTGCCTGTGGTAGACTTCCACAACTGGAGCAGACTCAAGCCTACTGAAGGGATAGACGGGGAGTTTTCATTGTCACACTGGATTCACCCTCTACCTATAAAAACAAAATGACATATTATAATTTATATGTTATCTAAGAGTGACCCAAAGAACTGCAGGACCTGTCCAAGACTTTGTCCAAGGACAGAAAATGGGTTGTTTGATGAAGCAAGTTTAATAAGGAGTGGTGGGAAAGAATAAATGTGTTTTATAACACATTCATAAATTAATTTATAACACTATTAATCTCAGCTCATTCAATATAACTGTTGCATTAAACAAAGATGAATGAAGGTTCAAGGTGAAAAGTATTAAGTAAAACTGAGGAGGGTGTTTTATGTTACTGACATGAAGGCTCTGTAACAGTGGTACTCTTTCCTGCATCCCTCCTTGCTCTCTCCATCAGGAGACACTCCTTTCTCTTTCCTCCCGGAGCCTCCAATCTGCCTCCTGCTCCACGTTCTATAAACGTGACAAGGGCTCCAGCTCCCTTCCTCCTTCCTCTGTGGTCAGAAATCTCTCTGTTCCTGCATCTGACTCACCCACAAGAATTCAAGGGTGGCTCCATCAATGCATTTCCGAGTGACCTCGAACAATGTACCTACCCTCAGTGAATTTCAATTTGTTATTTGTTAAATGTAGATAAAAGTTCCTACCTTGAGGATTAAATAAAAATAATTCTTATAAATTGCTTAGCTTGGCATCTGGAAGATAATAATAAATGGTAGTTATCAGTAAAACAAGGTTAGTGATGGGAGAATCTACATACTTAGCCATTTCATCTTCTTTCACGAGCAGAAAATGAGCCTTCTCTGTGACATGTGCCAGTCCATCGTGTATGTTGGATATGTTGCCTCCTGATGGTGATTATGATGACATTGAAATGGTAACAACAGCAGTAATGACTGATAATAAGATACCCCAGAAATGTAACAACTGAAAGTAAGTCACCCAGGAAAAAGACCAGTGTGGCTAATGGAGCCTAGATTATAACTAGGAATTGGCAGTAGTAATTGGCAGTACTGGATGGCTCAAGTCCAGCATAAATTCCACGCAGCCTCCAGAGCAAAAATATCTTCCAGGATAAATATCTTTTGGGTATAACATCTTGATAGCCCTTGCTGATCACCTTCAGTCTTTTCAGCTGCTCATATACATAGAGTAGGGCACCATCATATTTAAATAAGAAGGACAGCAATAAATCTGTTTAATTGAACGTCAGCACCATCACATAATGTCAGAAACATTAAAGGAAAATGCAAATATCTAAAGGCTAAGGGAATTAAATTTGGAGTAAGCAATGGGTTCTATAAAACAAATTGCTTCTGACAAAACCAATTGCAGTTTTGATAGAATTATGAAATCATTTCCTTATGGGATGGCAGTTATATTTGAACATTATCAAATAATTTGCCAGTTCCTCATGCAATTTTAAATAATTCAGATTATACTTAAACATGTGCAATCATAAAATGGAACGATTCAACAAAAACTGGCTGAGGGTCTGCAGATAAAGAGGCCATGGTAACAACAATATGTGAAACTCCAAATACGGTTTGGAGGGATTGCTCCCTCTGTGTTTAACATCTTGATTAGCAGAGTGGGTGATGAAGTAGCAATACAAAATGTTGTGTTAGGTCCTCTTCAGGAGAGTGTTTGAATATCAAGGAAAAAGAACAATAGGAGTGGAGACCTAGAGAATTAAAAATTGCAGCAGAAGAGGAAAAGCTGACTCTTAGGTTGTAAAATTCAATGTAAATTATGTTACGTAAAGTATTCTGATACATAGGGCTTATTAAGAACATCTGGTGATGCCTAAGAGGCGAATGGATGATGGCAGGCAAAACATTTGAAATAAATTCATGACGACAATTCCTCTTTCCTAACCCTTTCATCCAAAAGAGAAAACTAGGAACTAAAAGTTAAAATATTAGTTGAATAACTATATCATTATAGCTTATAAATATGACTGTATATAAGTTAACTGAGAAAACAGAATGTAATTTGCTAAAATTTGTTTGGATAGCAATTGAAAAAGTAAGAATCAGAGATACTGAATTGAAATTGAGACCAGCAACATTTGGGGGGAAATAGTAGGAAAATAAAATTCAGCAAATGCAGGGTCTAGATTGCAGAAGAGCCTCTGAGATATCTGGTTCTATAAACTTTAGGCAGAGTTCATTATAGACAAAGTTGGGAAAATATGCTTGAATCTTAGAAACTGATTAAATGTGTGCTGATAATCAGCTTTGCTAATTAAAACTGTTATTGATTAGGTTAGATATTTTTCACCTGGAAAATGCCTTAGAGATCTGCATTTTATACATGAGACATTGAAACTCAAACTGATTTATTTAGTAACTTGCTCAGAATGACAGACATTTGAGGTAGAGCCACCCTCTGCTCACAAGTGGCCACAGAGTGAAGGGTGATACCAGTGCTATGGCAAGTCTCCCTGCTGGGTACTGACTGGGTGCAGAGCTTAGCCCTGGGAGCCAAGCTACTTGGGTTCAAACCCTTTACTAATAGTGTGACCTGACCTTCTCCGTCTCTGTTTTCTCGTCAGTAAAACGGGGATGATAGTAAGAGTACTTGCTTCACAGCGTTCATTGTTGAAAAGATAAAAGTAGTTAGTTTGTGTGAAATGCCTATAACAGGTTTGTGGCACATGGTAAATGCTAAATAAGTGTCAATATTATTATATTTGTAATTAAAAGTCTAGATTTATGTTGCTAAATTTAATAGAAAACATCATGGAGTTTTTTTGAGGAATGTTTTTGGAATTTATGAAAAAAGGAACAATGTACTTCGTGGTAAAGCTGTTTGTCATTTACTATGTCCCAAGTGTAATAGGAACCTTTACTTTTACACATGTTTCTGCATTGTTTTATTTGGGAGACTATCATAAAGAGCTAACCCTAAAGCTATTTTTATCTAGAAAACTTTGTATATATTTTCTTCCTAGTGTGCAGTGAAATGCCTGTGAAGGTAGTTCTTGTCATCGTTGCCTAAATCAATACATTCTAAGGTCAGGTCTTCGAACCAAATGGAAGATTGGAGATTTATGTGTGTATATATGTATACACACACACTGACACACACATACATATACACACACTGACACATATAAATGTATATATGCACATACATATACACAGACACATCTATACATATATACACACACTGACACACATATACATATATACACACAATGACACACATATACATATATACACACATATACACACACACTGACACACATATACATATACACATATATACACACAGAGACACACATATACATATACACACACTGACACATATACATGTATATATGCACATACATATACACACAGACACACCTATACATATATACACACACTGACACACATATACATATATACACACACACTGACACACATATACATATATATACACACATCTACACAGACACATATACATACACACACACTGACACACATATACATATATACACACACACTGACACACATATACATGCACATATGCACACACAGACACACATATACATACACACAATGACACACATATACATATATACATACACATACATATATATACACACTGACACACATACATATACTATATACATACACACATTAACACACATATACATACACAAACATCCAATATAATAAAAGCATAATATGCAAATTTTTCCTCCACTGGGAGTTATCCAGGAGTTGGACCAAGGGGCGGGGCCAGCCGGGGGAAGAGAGGGAGTAGCCGGCCAGCAGCCAGCAGCCGCTAGGTACTCAACCAGTGCACGAATTTTGTGCACTGGGCCTCTAGTATATACATACATACTTAAAATATTATTTCACTCTCATCCCTGTCATTTAGGAAAAAGCAAGAGCCAAGATACTTACTCAGATGATTGAGAACAGACTTGGCTACAAAGCAACCCTTAACAACTGAAAAAACTGTTACTGTTTTTTTGTCTTAGGCATGTAACGTGGTCTATTTTCTGAAGGAAGGAAAGCTAACCATTTCATTTAAATGTTTTATTATGTCCCTGGTTGGTGTGGCTCAGTTAGTTGAGCATCAGCCTATACACTGAAAGGTCACCAGTTTGATTCCTGGTCAGGGCACATGCCAAGGTTGCAGGTTTGATCCCTGGTTGGGTTGTGTGTGGCAACTAGTCAATGTTTCTCTCTCACATCAATGTTTCTCTCTCTCTCCCTCTTTCTTCACTATAAAAAAATCAATAAAACACATTAAAAATTTTTATTATGGATAACAAAATAAATTTCCAATATACAGGATGAGGTAATGAAGTTGCTTGTACCCACTACTGAGGTCAAAATCTTATCAACTCTTTGCCAAGCTTGTGTAACTTACACACCTTCTCCAGTGGTGTCCGGGAACCAGCTCAGACCCCTAGAGAGGGGCTCTGAGCATCTCTTCACAAGTCCAAGCTCTGTCACACAGCTCCCTGGCTTGGAAGCAGTCATGCTGTGAGCATTTACACTGTGGCAAGTCAGCAGAGGATACAAATGGTACAGATCAAGCCTTCCCCACCTCCACCCCAAGCTGATTGTTAAGCATTTACCAGCCCACCACTACCCTTCTCACTTTCCCCTCACATATTATTTAAGGCAAATTACAGACATAATATTACTTTATTTGCAAATATTTCATCCTGAAAAAAAATTTGTTTTGTTTAAACATAATCATACTATACAGAAATAGTAATTCATTAATATCAAATTGCCAATCAGTGATCTAATTTCCAATTATCTCTTTTTTTTATTACAGTTTGTTGGTTTGAATTAGGATTCAGATAACGTCCTCTCATTGGAATTGGTAGACATGTCTCTTAATTCTCTTTTAATATAGATTCCACCTTCATCTTTTCCTTTTTATCTTGAAATTTGTTGAAGAAACTAGTTTGTCTCCCTGGGAGCTCCCTGGAGCGTTGATTTTGCTGCGTGCACTTCCCTGGTGGTGTTAGGTGGCTTGTTCCTCTGTCCTTTGAATTTCCTGTAAATCAGTTTCTTGGATCCAGAGTTTTATTCACACTCAGGTTCAATTGTTTTTTGTTGTTTTTTTTTGCCAGACTACTTAATAAAGTGGTATGTTATTCCACTAGGAGGCACATAATACTGATTATCTCTAGTTTAGTGATGGTTGTCCACTGTTGTTGATGACTGCCAGATCCATTATTTCATTAGGAGTTACAAGATGGTGTTCCAATTCTAATTTACTACAGAATACTTCTATAAATGGAGATTGTCCTTCATCTTCTACTTGGTAACCCAGTAGTACAGTTTGTATATATATAAAAAGGCAGAATAAGTGTTTGAATCCTTTTTTATTTAACAGTTTTTAAAATAATGAGTTGATTCACTGGCATGTCTTAATGGTGACTAATTCTGCCCTTTCACCCTTTCTCTCTCCCTCTCTCTTTCTCTTCCCCCTCTCTCCCTCCCTCCCTCCCTCCCTCCCTCCCTCCCTCCCTCCCTCCCTCCCTCCTTCCTTCCTTCCCTCCTTCCTTCCTTCCTTCCTTCCTTCTTTCCTTCCTTCCCTCCCTCCCTCCCTCCCTCCCTCCCTCCCTCCCTCCCTCCCTCCCTCCCTCCCTCCCTCCCTCCCTCCCTCCCTCCTTCCTTCCTTCCTTCCTTCCTTCCTTCCTTCCTTCCTTCCTTCCTTCCTTCCTTCCTTCCCTCCTTCCTTCCTTCCCTCCTTCCTTCCTTCCTTCTTTGCCTTCCAAGCCCTCTTTTTCATGACCCCAGATGTTCTGGGTTTTTCCTTGAGATCTCCTACCTTTCCTGACTCTGACCTGGAATCAGACTTTTCCAGGAGCCCTGCTTCCCTTTAGTGGGAAGTGGAATTTAGAGACTACAGTCTGGGTGGCCTTTTTAGAGCTAAGATATGTTTTATTTTGTGTTGTTTTTTTAAAAAGATAAACAATGAATTGATACAGATATTTCAAATTCAAGATTATAATATTTGTACATAAACTCTTCTTATATTTGTGTCTCTTTTCTCCTATGCCAAGGACACTGCTTATTAATTATGCCAGAATGATAGCATTTAAAGTATTTTAATTATTAATTTTCTTCATTATATATATAATAATCTCTGAATAACAATACCTCCACTATTGCCAACAATATGATTACTGAAAATAATTTGAAATTTTATTTTATTTTTGGAACATCTTTTGTCTGTCATTCCACCAGCTATTTGGCTACATAGTCAAATAGCTGTTTTTAAAAATTTTTTGAATTATCCTCTCTGTGTAGTTCTGCCACCAACTGGATATGCATGTAGGTCCATTTGTTTCATAATTTTTTACTAGAGGTCTGGTTCAGGAAATTCATGCACTTGGAGGGGGGGGGTCCCTCAGCCTGGATTGTGAGAGGGCACAGGCCAGGCTGAGGGATCCCACTGGTGCACGATTGGGGCCAGGGAGGGACACAGGACCGTGGGAGGGCTCCAGGGAGTGTTCAGCATGTCTAACTCAGTCCTGATGGGCCGGACCCAAGCAGCAAGCTAACCTACTGATCAGAGCGTCTGCCCCCTGGTGGTCAGTGCACGTCATAGTGAGCATTGAGTGGCCTTAGCATATCATTAGCATATTATGCTTATATTGGTTGAACGGATGACCAGACGACCGGCACTTAGCATATTAGGCTTTTATTATATGGGATTTTGGGGGAATTTTATTAAAAAGTTATTTTGCTTTTTAAAAATATATATATTTTATTGATTTTTTACAGAGAGGAAGGGAGAGGGATAGAGAGTTAGAAACATCAATCAGCTGTCTCCTGCACACCTCCTACTAGGGATGTACCTGCAACCAAGGTACATGCCCTTGACCAAAATCGAACCTGGGACCCTTCAGTCCAAAGCCGATGCTCTATCCACTGAGCCAAACCAGTTAGGGCAAAGTTATTTTGCTTTATCCTTAACTAAAATATTCACATTCTTCCAGAGTCAAATCTATAGAACAAGATTTATGCCAAGAATTCTAACTCCACCCTATCTCCTCTCCCCTAGATACAACCACTCTAAAAATGTTGTGGTCTATCTTTTTAATGTGAGCAAATACATATATATAATTTGTCTGTCCCCTTTCTTAGTAAGAAGTAGTATACAATGCACAGTTATTTCTATTTGGCTCATTTTTCACTAAAAACCATAACCCAAAGATGACTTTTCTATATACTAGTAGATACTCTTCCTTCCTTTTTACAGCTGCAAAGTATCCCATTGTATGGACATACTAAGCCATAGTTCTCAAAGTATGGCACCTGGACCAGCAACATCACCAACCACCACCCGGAAACTTGGTAAAAATATACATTCTTGGGCTCTACCCCAGACCTACTAATCAGAAAGTGTGTGTGTTAATAGAACCTCCAGGTGATTCTGTTACATGTAAAGTTTGAGAATCACTGGACCATAGTTTATTCAATCAATCCCTTTTGATGAACAACAGAGCTGCTTTCAGTTTTTTTCTATTTCACAATGAATTCCTTGTACATGTTTATTCATAATGTTGCTAGTGTTATCTTTTTTTAATATTTTTAAATTGATTTCAGAGAGGAAGGGAGAGGGAGAGAGAGATAGAAACATCAATGATGAGAGAGAATCATTGATCAGCTGCCTCCTGCATGCCTCACACTAGGGATTGAACCCACCATCCTGGGCATGTGCCCTGACCAGGAATCAAATTGTGACCTCCTAGTTCACAGGTCGACACTCAACCACTGAGCAATGCCAGCTGGGCAGCTAGTGTTATCTTTAGGACTAGAGGCCCGGTGCATGAAATTCGTGCATGGGGGTGTGTGTCCCTCAGCCCAGCCTGCACCCTCTCCAATCTGGGACCCCTCAAGGGATGTCTGACTGCCCGCTCCTATAGATCCCTTTGCCCCCCACCCTCCCTCTCATAGCAGGCATCCTGCCCCGCCTGGCCACTCTGCATCTGGAGCAGCTGGGTGGCCTCCATCTTTGGCCTTCTAATTTGCATACTCACTCTGATTGGCTGTGGGCATAGCGGAGGTACGGTCAATTTACATGTTTGCCTATTATTAGGTAAGATAATAGATTTTTGCTTTTTGCTTTTTGTTTAAATATGTATTTAATATATAACTAGAGGCCCAGTGCACGATATTCGTGCACAGGGGTATGTGTCCCTCAGCCCAGCCTGCACCCTCTCCAATCTGGGACCCCTCAAGGGATGTCCGACTGCCTGTTTAGGCTTGATCCAGGTCTATTATTATTACCTAATAATAGACAAACATGTAAATTGACCTACCTGGATCAGGCCTAAACGGGCAGTTGGACATCCCTCTCACAATCCAGGACTCCTGGCTCCCAACTGCTCACCTGTCTGCCTGCCTGATTGCCCCTAACTGCTTCTGCCTGCCAGCCTGATCACCCCTAACCACTCCCCTAACAGCCTGATTGATGCCTAACTGCTCCCCTGTCAGCCTGATTGCCCCTAACCGCCCTCCCCTGCAGGCCTGGTTACCCCTAACTGCCCTCCCCTGCAGGCCTTGTCCCCCCTAACTGCCCTTCCCTGCAGGCCTGGTCTCCCCCAACTGCTCTCCCCTGAGGCTTGATCACCCCCAACTTCCCTCTCTTGCAGGCCTGGTCCCTCCCAACTTCCCTCCCCTGCTGGCCATCTTGTGGCAGCCATCTTGTGTCCACATGGGGGCAGGATCTTTGACCACATGGGGGCGGCCATCTTGTGTGTTGGAGTGATGGTCAATTTGCATATTACTCTTTTATTAGATAGGATAGGTTCCTAGATGTGGGATTCTTGGGAAAATTATAGACTCATATATGACTTTGCAAGATATTGTGACATGTTCTTTCCTTAGGCCTTTCCAAAAGACTACCTTTTTAGAGTGTTGGATATTTAAGAAATGATATTTCAGGGAAGTTTTCATTTGCATTTTTGTTATGGTGGAGAACCACCTGCGTTTTTCTCTAGGGCTAATGGA
Source organism: Plecotus auritus (assembly GCF_963455305.1). NCBI lineage: Eukaryota > Metazoa > Chordata > Mammalia > Chiroptera > Vespertilionidae > Plecotus > Plecotus auritus. Next base: position 179,801,888 of record NC_137772.1, on the reverse strand, counting down.
GCTTTTTTTCTGTATTTTTAGAAGTTTCTTTGTGTAATAGGACCATTAAATATTTTTTTTCTGTGGTCCTATTAGATATATATATGCTGCAACAATTTTCTCCCAATTTGTCATTTTATTTTTACTTTGCTTATAGTGTCTCTTTCCAAGCAAAAGGTTTTTCTTGTTATGTAATTACATTTTCCTTAACTCATCGCCCAATCTATTGAGCCTGGTTCCTTTTCAGTTTTAGCCCATTTTAAATGTCTCTGAAAGTCTTGTAGGGAGAGAGGTGACGTTTTTCAAGGTTAACCCTTTAAGTGAGGAAACTTAGCCATGGGAATCTTAGGAAAAAATAAATCAACACGGCTGGACTCTGCGTCGATGCTCAATATTCTCTGTAACTTCTCCATGATTGCTAACAGGTGTTCCGCGGTGTTGGCTGGGAAAAGTTCAAGCTGGGCATATTACATTCTCTCTGGGTGGTGCTCTGGTTCTCTCCTTGGCTTCTGAACAAGTTGGTGCATTAATGCGGTTTTTATAAAGCATTGATGCTTCACACTGCGCTTTTTTTGTAAAGCAATTCATGTAATGAAAATAGAAAGATCCCTGACATTTTGGAAACCTCTGGAAATGGGAAGAGTGGCTTATACTTATCCACTCCCCTGGTGTGAGCTAATTAAGAGAATTCAGTGAAAATATTCTGTTTCGGTTGACAGGTGCGCAGCAATCATGGCTTGACTGGTAGAGACCAATTGCTCTTTTGTGACAATTCCATGAGGAGGCTCACAATGTAGAGGCTGTGGGTTCCTTTTATAGAGACTTCGTGCATGAACTGAAGAGAGGGAAGTCAACTTTGATCTAATTTCCTGTTTGGAAGGCAGTTTTAGAAATATGGATACCTACAAACTCTTGACATCAACATTAATAATATTTTATATTTGTTTTATGCTTTTAATATTTGTAGATTATTTTCAGATAAATGGTCTTATGTATGCCTCATGATAATTGCAAGAGATAGGCGGCACTTGATGGTTTTTCCCCCTCCACATCACCAAGCAATTCTTGGACATCAGCTGTGTGACCTGTCAGTTAAGTCAATTCTGACACTGTCTCAGAGATAGCACCGGATTCCACAGGTTAAGGGCTCAGCCCCACAAGACTGCTCTCCACTTCAGATGTCAATTGCAAGTTCAGATTGTTACCTGTGCTCTTCTGACCAACTGGTTATAAATAAGAGAGTCCCTTGACCCTCTCCTTGGGTTCAATTAATTTGAGAGAGAGAGAGAGAGAGACAAGAAGAAGGAGGAGAAGGAGGAGGGGAGGAGGAGGAGGAGGAGGAGGAGGAGGAGGAGAGGGAAGAGGGGAAGGGAGGGGAGAATGGGGACTTAAAAATGGACAAAGGCTGGGGATATGGAGATAAGAGAACATAATAAGAAGGCAGAGCCTGGAGAAGCAAAGAAATTTACAGTGAAAAATGCACAAAATTAATTTCTGTAAAGGTATGCAATCCTGGACCCCATTTTTTTTTTTTTTAATGCTCACCTGAGGATTTGTTTAGAGAGTGGAAGGAGAGGGGAAGTGGGAGGGTGGAGAGGGAGAGAGAGTTCTATCGCTGCCTTTTGCATGCCCCCTATCAAAGGATTGAACCTGAAATCTAGGTATGTGCCTTGACCAGTAATCAAATCTACAACCTTTTGGTGTGAGGCTGATGCTCTAACCATTTAGCCACACCAGCCAGGTCTGGACCTCAATTTTTAATATGGAATGTGGCCAGGGAAATAACAAACATTTATAGTATATTTTAGTTCCTTGATTGAAAGATTATCTGAATACAAAGCATTATGTATCCATATTTTGTATAAACACAAACATAACACATTTGATGAAAACACTGACTAAAATCAACATGAAGAAATCTACATGAAGAAAATAGCCTTTTGGTTAACACTCCGTTTAAAGGTTAAACATTGGCTATTTTGCTCAAAGTTTCACACAAGCTGAACATACTTCACATCATGAGAGATGTTATGTTATGCCATCCAAGGCATCTGCTTAATTATATCTTAGACTAGAGGCCCGGTGCATGAAATTCATGCACTTGGGGGGGGGGTGGTGTCCCTCAGCCCAGCCTGCACACTCTCCAATCTGGGACCCCTCAGGGATGTCCGACTGCCGGTTTAGGTCTGATCCACAGGGATTGGGCCTAAACCGGCAGTCGTACATCCCTCTCATAATCCAGACCTGCTGGCTCCTAACCACTCACCTGCCTGCCTGCCTGATCACCCCCTAACTGCTCCTCTGCAGGCTCTATCTCCCCCAACTGCCCTCCCCTGCCAGCCCAGTCACCCCCAACTGCCCCCCCCCCACTGCCGGCCATCTTGTGGTGGCCATCTTGTGACAATGTGAGGGCAGCCATATTGTAATGACTTGGGGGTGGCCATCTTGTGATGATTGGGGGCGGCCATCTTGTGATGACATGAGGGTATGAGGGCCATCTAGGCTGTTATTAGTATAGATTCTTTGTCATAATTTGGGCTGAAAGATTTTTACATGTTCAGCTCTGCATAATTAAGAGTGAGTGCAAGTTTATTAGCTAATTTTCAGGGTGAGATATACCGTGTTTCCCCGAAAATAAAATATCCTCCGAAAATAATACCTACTTACAGGTTTCCTTCTGAGTGAAATATAAGGCATCCCCCGAAAATAAGGCCCCCAGGCTCTGTCTAAGAATGAAAATTAATTTACCGTAAACTGGTCGCTAGGGCCGCCCCGACTGGCGTCTAGCAACCAGTGACTTTACGCGGAGTCCTGATGTCACTGCTGTGTGGAAGCGGAGCGGAGGTCGGAGTGAGTGGTGAGCACAGGGCGGGAGAGAGGAGGAGACTTTCGCAGATGCATGTAGGAGAACAGGAGGATTAGAGTGGACTGGACGCGGCGAAGGTGGTGAGTGTTGGTCTGTCTCTGGTGATACTACCTGATGCTCGCGGCCGCCTTCATGATGACTGAAGGTTCTCAGTCAGTGGCAGACCCTGCTCCAGCCCAGATCCAGGCCCCAGCAAGCCCAGTGACAGTCCCCAGGCAGGCCCCAGGGGGTAAATGTCTGATAAAGGGGTAGGGAGGATGTCTGGTGAAGGTGTTCAGTGGCACAGGGGTGGGGGGAGGGGATCACTTAAAATGACACAGGAGGATCAGAGGGGACAATCAAAATGACACAGGAGGATCAAAGGGGTTACTAAAATGGTAATCCCCCCTCTGATTCTCCTGTGCCATTTTGATTCCCCCCTCTGATCCCCCACCTGTGTCATTTTGAGTGATCCCCCTCCCCCCACCTTGATACCCCAATTCCTTTTTTTTACCCCTAGAAATGAGTGCAAAAAGAAAAAGCTACTCCGTGGAGTACAAGAAAGGAATCATGGAAGACTCTTGGGGCCAAAATCTTACTGCTTTCTGCAAAGAGAAGATGTTGAGTATCCGATTGGTCCGAAAATGGCGAGCAGAGTATGGTAACCTCATTGAACAAGTGGACAAGGGAAATGCTAAAAAGCGCAAGTGTGGATCAGGTCGGCAACCATTATTTTCCGAGCTGGAAGACCTGATCTGTGAATGGGTTATTGACAGGAGAGCAAAGGCTTTGGTTGTGAATAGGGCTCAGATTCAAGAATTTGCCCTTGCAATGGCACCACAGTTTGACATAGCCCCCAAAGACTTCAAAGCATCACAACACTGGCTGGATAATTTCCTTCAGCGAAGTGAACTGTCTTTAAGAAGATTTACAACATTGTTTAGGTTGGAAGATACTCAAGTTATTAAGCGAGCACTTGCATTCAAGTCCTTTATAGATGATGCTGACTTCTCTAAATACAATCTTTCCAACATGATTGCTATGGATGAAACTGCAGTGTTTATGGGCCAATCATCTCAAACAACAATTGAACAGCGGGGTGCCTCCTTAGCGTACATTCCCTCCACTGCTTACGAAAGTGCACTTGTTTCCTGTATTTTGGCAATTCATCTGGATGGCACTAAAATCCCACCTTTAATCATTTCTAAGGGCAAGAAGGAAAAGATTGAACGTGTTTTGGGCGTTTTTATTCTTGAAACTGAAAAAGCCTGGGCCACACAAGCAGTTATAAGGAAGTGGGTCGATTTAATGCTGCCGCTTGTTATGCGAGAGAGCCAAAGAGGTCTGCTAGTCTGGGATGCAGCCAGCACTCACCGCGCTAAAGACATGAAGACATTTCTTCACGAAAGAAAAATAGATCAGATAATGTTTCCCACAGGAATGACGGCCTATCTCCAGACTCTTGATATTGCAATAAACAAGCCATTCAAAGACAATTTGCGCATGGAAATTAATGACTACATTGAAAATAGAATGGAGAGAAATCAGCGTGGAAACTTTGTGAAACCTAAACTGCAAGAAGTTGTGACTTGGGTGAAGAATTCATGGGAGAAAATCACTGACAGTTGCATTGCAAATGCACTGCGAGCAGGCTACCTTGACAAGAAGTACTCATTTAAAGACAGTGCTATTGCTAAACATGAGAGATTTGGTCCACTGATTCTGAAAGAAATGGAGTCACAAGAAATTCACCAGGAAATTCAGGAATTGGATTGTTATGATGATGTTCCAGAAGATGATGACATGATTGTCATTGAATAAATGAGTAAATTCTTGATACTGTAGGATTCACAGTTTGTCTGGTTTGTGTTGACAACTACCGTACTACCGTACTGTATACAGGTAATAAATTTCCTTTATTTTCATTTAACAATAAATGTGTACCGTATTCTTCTTCATGGAAAAATAAGACACCCCCTGAAAATAAGACCTAGCGTGTCTTTGGGGGCAAAAATTAATATAAGACACTGTCTTATTTTCGGGGAAACACGGTAGTATTAGTGATACACAAAGTTAATAACAAACAGTAAAGGTAAAAGAAGGCAGTATTAACAGCAATGTTATTTGTTAATAATATGAATATTTGCTTGATATGACTGCTTTGTTCACTCATTTATTTATTCCACAATTCAAAGCTGTGGCCCCACATTCTCAGGCACTCGTTGCACATAACCTGAGCACCTGCCAGCACCTCATATCCTCTTCAACATGCCTGACGGTGAAACCCTTTTCCGATGTCTCTATTTATGCTACTGCATCCGCCTTCTCCCAGACACCCAGGCTTGAGGTCTCAATGTTTTAGTCAACTTCTCTCTTGTCCTCATTCAGCCAGTTTCTAAAGGCACTTAATTTCCTCATCCTTTTTATTTCACACCTTAGCTTATAGTCAACCAATTTTTTAAAATGCAAACATTCAGTTTTAGGTGAAATATAGGTGATTTGGAAAATAGTAGGTAACTTATTATTGATAAAAATCACTACTAGAGCCATAGCTTTAAAGCAATGCAATCTAGCAAATGAGATGCAGAATGAAGCCCAGAACCTACATCTAATTCTGAACGCACCAAGATCATCAAATTCCAACCTAGGGCTGAATATCAAGGGAGAAATTTAATGTGCTATAATTTTTTATTCATCTGTTAAAGGAGAATTTATCTAAATTCTGAACTATCGTTTGATAAGTAGGCTATTTAAACAATACCTAAATCTATCCACTGTGTGTGTAGTGTGCGGGTTCTGTCAGCAAAGACATGATGATCCTTTTGTCTTTTTACACTGCAATTTAAATTTTATTCTTTAATTTTCTGAAATGCATCAAATACCAGTAGCCTCTGGCTGCTTATAAAATATTTATTTTAAGAATTATTCAATAAAAAATCCAAACAGCAGCTGAGCTCATAAATAATTTAGCAAATGGCAAACTGACTTTTATTCATCTGCATAGGCCAGACCGTGAGCTGCTGCTGCCCCGACCCCTGAGGCAAACGTCCTGTGAGAGAACTCTGGCGGAGCAAGATGCATCAAATACAAACAGCCCCACTCTCCGCTCCATCGAATTTGCATTCGGGGCAAGACTTGCTGTCTCTCTTTATTATTATTTCCGTAAAATAGGACATGTCTCAGCTACTTAGGTCTTTCAGACCTCTTTCAGGGAAACACGCAGTATTTTTAAAGTGGCAAAGGAGGGGCCATGTTTTTGGAGTGGCAGTGGGTTTCCTTTGGCCATTGGCTGATGTGCCATCAGTCTGGTGTCTGTGGTTCCACCCTAAACCTTCAGGCAGCATCGCTAGGTAGATTTTTATGGTACCTGCAGCTGAATTCTTTTAACTACTGGCTGTAGGCTTGAAATTCCATTTTATTTACTAATATGAATGCACAATTTCTGTGAAGCTATAATCCAGTGTTTGTGACTCTCCCTCTATTCACAGCAGACATAATGGGCTTTGTCCAGACGACTCTTGCCGGATGCCCTGATGGCTAGGTACAGTCTGTCCAAAAATCCAGTGTTCCTCCGCAATGTTTTCCTTCCCTTATTATATACCAGAAGTGAAGGCCTCCAGTGGATTACTCTTCCCAGCTGTGTAAAGGCCCAGAGAAATAAGGAAGCATATTATCGGTGATTAGATAACAGGTACACAAATATGCTATGGCAGTGGTCGGCAAACTCATTAGTCAACAGAGCCAAATATCAACAGTACAACGATTGAAATTTCTTTTGAGAGCCAAATTTTTTAAGCTTAAACTTCTTCTAACGCCACTTCTTCAAAATAGACTCGCCCAGGCCGTGGTATTTTGTGGAAGAGCCACACTCAAGGGGCCAAAGAGCCGCATGTGGCTCGCGAGCCGCAGTTTGCCGACCATGGGCCTATCTGTTCTGTATTTCAACAGAGATTTCGTTTTTTTACATTTTGTGACTAACTTTTAAAATTTTGATGGAGATGTTAGCTGTAAAAATAAGTGAAATCTTTGAAATCTTATTTATTTATTACAGTGATAAGTAACTTTGAAATATAAGACAGTCTCTAATGGCCACGTTTATAGTTACTGAGATGTATACTTCATTGGTCACTAACATAAGAAATAGTAAGACAATGCATAGTATTGGCTGTAGGAATCGCTAGAACGATCCCCTCATCTTCTTTTTTTAAAAGAAATGTGTATCTAATAAAGCTGAAACATTACAGAAGGCTAGCTTATAACTGCTTCTTGGTTTTTCCTCGCATCCTTTCTTTTTGCCTTTTGCTTTCCTGGGAAATAAGGTTTGAAAATGCAGTACTTATAGTCTGTTGCTCAGAATTCAAGTGTCATAAGTTAAAGCATATATTTGGCTTTTATAAATAGTTAATATCCTCCAGGGATTATATTTTGTGTATTACGCATGCGTTAGTATGAGAAAAGGGAGACTATTTCTACCTGCCTTCCATATCAGTCAAATCACATCTCTGCCTTTCTGTACTCCCAGAAGGAACGCCCCCATCTCAAATGTTGGGTAATTAAATTTGATGATAAACACTATTTTTATTTAATATTACTGTTCGACTTTATTACCAAAAGAGTATAAATGGGAATATTTGGTGTCTCTTCAGAACCAAGCATATACTTTTCCCTCTTCTTTTAAGAGACATTCCCCTCCCCTTTTTTAAAGAGAGGCATTGTGGGACTCTGGTATTTCCACAAACAAGCCAGGTTCTCTTTTGCCTCAAACTCTTTGCACTCATCTCAGATACCACATAGACTACCCCTTACTTTCTTCAGTTTCTTCTTAAAATTTTCTTATTAGAGAGGCCTTTTGACCAAGTTATCCAAATAGCAACCCTCTCCAAACCCCATACTTTTATTCTGCTGAATCCCCTCCCCCTTTTTTTTCCTTTTTTCATCTTCACCCGAGGACATGGTCACTGATTCTAGAGAGAGAGGAAGAGAAAACATCGATGTGAAAGAGAAACATCTATCGACTTCCTCATGCATGCCCCCAACCAGGGATTGAACCAGCAACCTAGGTATGTGCCCTGACTGGGAATCAACCCTTTTGGTGCCCGGGATGATGCTGCAACCAGCTGACCCACCCAGCCAGATCTCTGCTGATCCTTTTTTGTTTCTTCATGTAATTACCTGATGTATTGTTGCTCAGTCATTGTTTATACACACACACACACACACACACACACACAATTATATCTCTCCATTGTCTAACAAAGTCTGGTACATGGTAGAGGCTTACTAAATGTTTTAATGAATGAATGATTAAATCATATTTATTGCGTATTCATGGCCATTTTAATCTACTATGTGTAACAAATGCTGAGAATGAATAGATGTTAACATTTGCCCTTATTTTCTTGAGAGCTTTCTCCTAGAGAAATAAAAAAGTGACAGAGCAAAAGTTCTATTTCCCCACCCCAGCAATCCCAGTAATCATGTTCCTGAAGTTATTGTGTATCGATCCCATGCACTGATACTGTAACTTTATCTAGCCACAAACAATATATAGATTTTTGTGTTTTAAATGTATATTTAAATATATGATGCTTTACAGTTCAAACCTATTTGCAACTTTCTCTTTTCACTAATCGTTATGTTTTTAGATGTATCTATAATTGGACATGTGTTTTAACTGTTGAATGGCATTACTTTGTGTGGATAAACAAACCATCATTTATCCATTTCTCATACACACACGAACTTTCTCTTTATTAAAAAAATGTTGCTGCAAACTCCTTGAGAACAAGTCTAAGAATTTCGAGAGGACTCCTCTATCTAGTATGAGAGGCATTAGCTATATGTGGCTTTGAGCACTTGAAATTCAACTTGAGTGTGCTCTAGTTATAAAATACATATCAGATTTTGAATATTTAGTACAAAATATATATAATGCCTTAATAGTTTAAAAAGTTGATTGCATTAAAATGATAATGTTTTTAATATGCTGAGTTAATTAAAATATTATTAAAATTAATTTCACTTGTTTCTTTGTACTTTTTTAATGTGGCTGCTAGAACATTTAAAATTGCATAATTGGTTCACATTATATTTCTACTGGATAGAATTTCTCAGAGTGTTTTCACCTCCAGCTTTACCAGTTATTGCCAAATAGTTCTCCCATGTGGTTGCCCAGTGCATGCCTCCCCAGTGCATACCTCCCCAGGGGTGTGTTATAAGAGTTCCATTTCCTATATCCCCCCAATCCTTATTTTCAGACAACACTTTTTGCCAGTCTGATAAGGTATGAAAAATGGTATCTAGTCATTGTTTTCATTAGCATTTCCCTGATTACTAGTGAAGTTGAGAACTTCTCAGATGCTTATGACCATCCTATCTAATAAAAGAGTAATATACAAATTGACCGCACCTCTGCTACACCACCAGCCACGTCCACCATCCAATCAGGAGCAAGTATACAGATTAACCCAACCAAGATGGCTGCAGCCACAGAGCGAACAGGAGGCTTGGGTTTCCCCAGCAATGGAGGAAGCCAAGCTTCCTGCACACCCTGGCTGGCCCAGGCCTCCGCTCAAGGCTACAAAGTTTCAATTATAGAAGATAAATAAATCTCAGATACCAGGGCCTCCGCTTGGGTCACCATGGGGCGTGGCCAGCCTGCAAACCACCACAGGCCCCTTGCCCAGGCCACCCCATGCCCCAAGGGAACCCCCACCCTGATCCAGGATACCCTTCAGGGCAAACCAGCCGGCCCCCACCCATGCACCAGGCCTCTATCCTATCTAATAAAAGAGTAATATGCAAATTGACCATCACTCCAACACACAAGATGGCTGCCCCCATGTGGCCACAAGATAGCCACCACAAGATGGCCAGCAGGGGAGGGCAGTTGGGAGAGACCAGGCCTGCAGGGGAGGGCAGTTAGGGGTGAACAGGCTGGCAGAGGAGGGCAGTTAGGGGCAATCAGGCTGACAGGGGAGCAGTTAGGCATCAATCAGGTTGGCAGGGGAGTGGTTAGGGAGTGATCAGGCTGGCAGGTAGAAGCGGTTAGGGGCAATCAGGAAGGCAGGCAGGAGAGCAGTTGGGATCCAGCAGTCCTGGATTGTGAGAGGGATGTCTGACTGCCTGTTTAGGCCTGATCGGACATCCCTTGAGGGGTCCCAGATTGGAGAGGGTGCAGGCTGGGCTGAGGGACACCCCCCCCCCCATGCACGAATTTCATGCACCAGGCCTCTAGTTTGCCTAATAATGGCTTTGCCGTAAGGCCCATTTTTATCTTGTTTTAGTATAGCTGTGCTACCATTTTTGTATTACTGGTTGCCAGGTTTGCTATCTGCTTTTCTATGAATTTATGTTTTGAGTTTGTATCTTATTTAATTTTTAGACCAGCCAGAAGAATCTAGAAGGGTCAAAGAAAATTTCTTCCTCCTTCCAGATGCATAAAATTTTATTAGAGAAAGTAGACATATCAAAGTGTTATCTTGATGTTCTGAAGAAACATTGCCAAGTTTCTACACTACTCCTTTATACATTTAAGAATGGTATTTTCATCTTTTTACCTTGGAATTTTAACAATATAAAGATAGTTTATTTTGACATTCTATGAACTTAATAGAGATTTTAAAATCTTCTGAGAGAAAAATTAGCATGATCAATAAAAACGTTGCTCTCCAAAACAAACAAAACACATGAGGGCAGACATTTAGGTAGAGATGGTAGATTCATTCTCTGTTGCTACTGTAACATATTACCACAGATTTAGTGGCTTAAAACAACACACATTGATTGTTTAACAGTTCTGAGGGTTAGAGGTCTGCATGGGTCTTACTAGGCTAAAATCAAAATATGGACAGGGCTGTGTTCCTTCTTGGGAGTCTCTGCCTTTTCCATTTTCTAGGGTCTGCCCACATTCCTTGGCTCCTGGCTGCCCTTCCTCCATTCTCAAAGCCAATCACATTGCACCTCTGACCATTCTCCCTTACTCATATCTCCCTCTAACTCTTTTCTTGGCCTCCCTTTTCCACCTTTAAGGAAATTTGTGATTACAGTGGGCCCATCTGGATAATCCAGGATAGTCTCTCTAGTTTAAGTTCAGTTACTCAGCAATGTTTATTCCATCTGCAACCTTAATTTTGTTTTACCAAGTAATCTAATATATTTACAGGATTTGGGGATTATGATGTGGACATCATTGTGGGGCCATTATTCTGCCTATCATAGATGCCGTTCCATTTTGGACATGTTGAACTTAAAGTCTCTGTGGTGTGTCAAAGTGGAATTTCTTATGTGTAGCTGTAAAGATGAATTTGGAGCTCAATTTTAAAAAATCTATCTATCTATCTGGTAATACAGATTTAAGGAGGTACTGATATATTTGTAATCGGAACTGTGTATGTGGAAGAACTCAGGATGGAACAGTGAATAGAATGAGAGGAGAAGGGTAAGGAGAGGACCTAAGGAGAGGAGTGAGAAGTCAAGGATAGAAGATGGGGGTGGACAAAATTTAAAAGAAGGGCAATATGTGTACTTTTGGGGACCTGCCAAGGCATTGAAGGAATTCATTGATGGTTCCTATTTGACCAAAAAAGTAATGGTTCGAGTCGTTTCCTACCAGGGACAATGGGAGGGATCTTTAAAAAAAATTTTTTTATTGATTAAGGTATTACATATGTGTCCTTATCCCCCCATTGCCCCCACCCCCCCACTCATGCCCTCACCCCTCTGGTGTCTGTGGCCATTGGTGAGGCTTATATGCGTGCATGCAAGTCCTTTGGTTGATCTCTTCCCATTACCCCCAGCCTCCCCTACCTTCCCTCTGAGGTTTGATGGTCTGATCGATGCTTCTCTGTCTCTGGATCTGTTTTTGTTCATCAGTTTATGTTGTTCATTATATTCCATAAATGAGTGAGATCATGTGATATTTATCTTTCTCTGAGTGGCTTATTTCGCTTAGCACAGTGCTCTACAGTTTCATCCATTCTGTTGCAAATGGTAAGAATATATCCCAAGAAATTAGAAACACCAATCAGAAAGGATATATGCACCCCTATGTTCATAGCAGAACAATTTACCATAGCTAAGATTTGGAAACAACCTAAGTGCCCATCAGCAGATGAGTGGATTAAAAAACTGTGGTACATCTATACAATGGAATACTACACCGTGGTATAAAAGAATGGGAGGGATCTTGAGACTGATGAAGGTTTGAAATGGTCCTTGAGGACTGAAGGAAGGGGAGCTAACAATTGGTTAAAAGGATTGCTGAGTTGTCCCGGGGCTTTATTGAACTTATTCCAATAGTCTTCTGAGAGGCTGATGAACATGAAAAAATTCTTGATAATTAATTTCTAACCTATCTAGTCACTTCATGAAGAGAGGAATGTGTATACTAGGGCTACTCATGAGTTAGGTCACAATCCGTAGCCTTGTTTCATATGAAAAAATAACCCATATGAATTTTAAACAACAATCTAAAAAACAAACGGTGGCACTTGATCCACTGGTGATTCCTCTGCCTGTTAATATTCTTTATTACCTGGTCCCACTTACTATTTAACTGTGCCGCGCTGGCATGGCCAAGGGTGACCCTGAGTGGGGGCGGCTGAAAGGCTTAGAAAAGACAGACAAGAGAATGAAGGCTGGGTATCGGTGGGACGCTGCTTCCTGAGAGACAGCGCTGACCCCCACAAGCCAAGTCTTTATTTTATAGCCTGATGCCAGGAGGCAAAGTAAGGGCGTGGTCAAGATGTTTACAACATTCTTGTAAGTGTCAATCCTACTCAATTACATGCACCTGATCAAGCTTTGTTTACTTGCAGCCTATATCACTTAGGCATGTGGGGCCACGTGTTCGGACCATAGGTTCAAGCTTACAACTGTAGCTGTTGGCTATAATTGTGCTGGGAGGGCTCTGCCCTCCAAGCTGGGACTTGCACGTGGCCACGAGAGGACTGTGCCCTCTCATCAGTCCAAGGCTTGGACCTGTCCAAACACTGCAGCTGCACCCCACATTTAACCTCATTTTTTTACTCTATTGCATGTCTCCCCTGGTCTAGTTAGCCAGTTTCTTCACTGATTAATACTTTATTTTACCTGTTGGCCTTCACTTATGGTCTTCCTCTTCCACCTGACATGCAGGTGACCTCTCTCCGGTGCTTCTGCCAATAGCACTTAACCTGAAAGTTTGCATGCACGCTCACTATAATGATTTCAGTCTCTAATAATCTCTCTCTCCTCTGAACTCCTTATCGGTATCTCTCATAGCTGCCTCACCTATAAGAACCCTTCGCTGTGAATTAACTTGTGTCATTCTCTATAGCTTCTCATGTGTTAGTTTTCTCAACGTTCTTATTCAGACATTTAATTAATATTTTTATTGTTTCTTATGTGCCAGACCCTATACCAGGGGCTGGCTATAAAGTAATGTTCAAAACAGATGTGGTCCTTATTTCTACTTCGGAATTTCCCACATTGCCTGAAGTAGTGCAAAGCCCATAATAGGCACCTGATTGCACATGCTATTGATTACGATATGAGGCAAGATTGCCTGTCAAGGCTACCCTCGATGCTGGTGTTGCAGTCTGGAGTGAGAATACAGGGCTCTGCTCTGCTAGATATACTGTAGCATGTGCTTAATCTTGAAAATCCATGGGCAGGACCCAGGTGCTTTCCAGAGAACAGAGATGCTGAGTAGAAGACCGACTAGGCTTGGCATGTAAATGCTTCAGGTGATAACAGACATTTGTTAGACTAATGAATGAGCAGGGAAACCAAAACACAGGCTGCAGAAGTTTCTGAAATTATAGGTCACCACATGGGAAGAGTACAGAAAGAAGTATTCTGGCTTTCCTGGAAAATGAAGGACACTTTAAATCTGTGGCAATTTACAGTAAATTGGATGGCGCCTTGGTGAGCTGTCTTGTAAGTAGAAACAATATCATTTATGGAGGTCCTGGGACACACTGAAGGTGACATTAAACAGATTCAAAATCTACTTGCATAGAATTTGGTGTCTAAAATGGGTGGCGGGGTGGGGGTAACAGACCAATGGACCAACTGCCTTACATTGAGGGTCTTTAGGATCTCCTCTCCCAAGACCAAGGAGAAGATCAAAGCTGTTCTGAGTTAAATAGCTCTTTTTTTTTAATGGACACCACAACTTCGTTACATGTATATGTGTGAGTGCATGTGTGCGGTGCGAATAAGGGTGTGGGGAATGCTAACTTTGTGTTGGGTTAGGGTTAACAGGCAACTAAGTAATTATGGGCCTGATAAGCTACAATTAGATATGACTGAAATGAAAAAGAAGAGGAAAAAAAAAAACACAAAATGAAAAAAGGAGAGAATGCCTGAGGACGTTAAAGGGATAATCTTTTGCAGTTGGCAAGAGCATCTGAATTGGGGTGGGAGGGAGGGTGGTGAGGCCAAGGTCCATGTACAGAGGTTTGGAGGTGGTCAGGAGAGGCTGGGGTGGGGTGGGGCAGCCTATAGAATGTGACCAAGGCTTGGAAGGTTTGGGAGAGAAGAGTTCGAGGGTTTACTGTGGGCACAGGAGTACGTAGGAACAAGCCCAGGGCATCAAGTACCTTCAGGAAGAGAAATTTCATCTTGCACCTGTGGGTGGTCATGTTGAACTAGCGAGAAAGAGACCGGGACCTCACTTGCTATTCAGAATAACTGTGAGGAAAGTATTAGCATTGTTTTTTATTGTCCAGATGAGGAAACTGATTCCTAATGTGACATGTGGCTAGTAGATGGAAAATTCAGAAGTTGAATCTCACTTTAAAAAATATGCAAGCCCATTTCTCTTTTCACTGATGGATATGAATTTGATTATTAGGGGATACATTTGATGTGAAATTGGTTGGCCCCTCCCTGGCTCTGGCTATATGAGTCTAGTTTCCGTGGACTGAAAAAGGAAAGCGCCTCCCCAAACGAAATCATTTTCTTTTCACCGGGGAGGCTAAGCTAATTGGTTTCTAATCCTAATCAGGTACAGGCTCTTCTTCAGCTTTCTTCCTGGGTCTTGCCCCTGAATGTCCCATTGAAAGTCAACCTTTAGCACTGAGCCCAGTTTTGCACGTCAATTGACAATTTACTGAAACCCTAATTGATGAGTAATGTTCACTGAAGTGGAAAATTGAGGATTTATCTTAGTGATTCAGGCCCAAGTGAATTTCTCACCAGAAATATCCAAATAATGAAGGCAACGTATAAACAGGATCGTGCAGATTCTGATGCGTTCCTTGGAGCTCAAACACAGGAAATGGAAGAGAAACAGAAAGAGGCTCTACTTGTTTATTCTAAATTCAACCGATATTGATGAAGTACCCTGCCATATGGTGGGGTCTGCACACACAGCCAGAAATATACTGCTGCATAGTCTTCATTGTGTGCTGACTGGGAAACTACTCACCCCACGAATGAGCCACCTGGAAACATGCTTTCAAGAAGGGTGTAGATTCACTTAAGCGATACATATAGGGTCGTTGTGGGGAAAATAGGGCTGTTGGAGAACACACCCCTCTCCCTATGAGGAGTATCTAAGGACCATATCCCTCCTGTACAAAATCCCTCAGCGACACAATGGATGGAACCACCAGTATATCTCAGCATAGAAGTGCTTATGTGCCTTTGAATCGTTTTCTTGTTTATGGAATGATTCAATTGCTGCTTCAGTCCTCCACTGAAGTGTGCAGCTTAGCTTTCTAATCTTTACATTCACACACATGCATTGATTTTCTTTTTCAATTATACCAAGTTGCCTCCTAAAGTTAAGAGTCTTATAGGTGTCAATTAATATGTTTAAAATAATAAGAAAATATAAACACGCATCCTGAAGTGTTTTTTTTTTATTCTAAAGTTTTTAACAGTTAACAATTCAGCACTTTTGTGTTCTATTCTACACTTTCATTCAGTTGTCAGTAGGTGGCAGCATATTATTTTATACTCACTGTTGAGAGAGAGAAGAAATAGGTTTTTCAAAGAGCCCTGTTTTGTAAAGACAACCTTGACCAGAACAGAGGCAATTAGATTCCATAGGCAATCTTCATTATCTTATAAAGGCATTTCTTTAATTCTTTACAGTATTTTGTATTTGTATTGCCTTTATTTTAAATTCTATTCTCATTATCTCATCACTAACACACCGTTATATGTACCAAGTGAGCTTTATTTGAGTTCGGGGAAATGTGGTTTCTTGTGATGAAGAGCCCAGTTAAGAGATGGAAACGCTGAGTAATATGAACTCGTTTTGGAAAGTGTTCTTTGGGCCGCTGTTGGACGTTAGTGATTGGAGAACTAAGGAGAAATGATCTTTCCTGTGTCCATTTTCAGGATTGTTGTACCTCTACAGGGTGAAACAGATGAAAATAAAAATCACCAGCTTATTATTTATCTATTTGGACCTTATAGCTGTCTTAGGATTTTGATCCATGCCAGTGTTTTTTAGAGGAAGGGGGCATATTTGCTCTTTAGGAAAACTCAAAATAATTTCAAAGGCATGTGTACCACTTGGCCTTTAAAGTCAAAAGACTTCCAAGCTTTTTTTTAAAAAAAGTGTATAAGGACAGAGTAATCAGTTCAGTTCAACAGATACTTATTGAGTGATGCTTTATTTAATTATCCAACAAACATTATTTTTTTACCTTTGCTCTTTAAAAGGTCTTATGCTGGGTGCTGTGGAAATACCAAGTGAAGATGGTATGCTTTCTGCCTTCAGGTCGTTGTTCTAAGACGGAGGATAAGATGTGTACCAACAAATATATATAAGGCACCTGATGTATGTTCAATAAACATCTATTAAATGAACGAGGTGCCTGAGTAGTTGTCACAATGTGCTATGGGGCTTCAAAGGGGGGGGAATCAGGTAGACAGGTAGGGAAACGTGCATGGAAGAACTGGTTTCTGCCAAGGCTTTGGAGGAAGGTGCGATTGAAGGGTCAGGAGGAGGAGGTACTCTGGGTGCCTGGGCCACCGGAACAAAGGCACGCTGGGAAATACCAGGTAGCCCAGTTGGGCCGGAGTGTAGCTAAGGCATCAGCCTTCCGCGGAAAGAGTTGGCAAGAGGCACGGGGACCTCGCAACCCCGGCAGCGCATTGACTAACTCACAAGTCCACGCAGGGACTCGGACACCAGCGCTGTCAGGGCCTCCAGGGCGGCCTTTTCACTCAGAGCCAGACCCTGGTGAGGTGAGGACTAATCCCTTGCTCTTCCTTGTCAACCGAGGAAACAGCTGGTAACAATGTGTCTTTATTTACTTAGAACAATGGCTTTTAAAAAATAATATAAACCTGATGGAAAATTCAAGCAATTCTGAGAAATATGAATAAGAAGAAAATGCCCCAAATGTCATCGCTTAGGAAATAACCATGGTTAACGTTCGGTCCCAGTTTACACCTCTTGCTTTGCATATATACAGATGGCTGTCTGTCTGTCTGTCTGTCTAGGAATACGTCTGCAAAACTCGGACTATATTGTGCATGCTAATTTTACATTAAAGTATTACATTTAATTCTACTTGAATGTTAACAGAAGAAAAAGAAACCGATAAAAAAAATGAAGGTATTATGGATTCTTTTTTTAATTTTATTTGCTTTTAAAAACATTAGTAATAGATTCACATTGTATGTATTTTAAAAACATGTTGGTGAAAAGGTAGTGATGATTCTGCCCTCTCTCTGCCTCCCATCTACCCACTGTCCTTCCCCAGAGGCGTTTCTGTTACCAGGTTCTTGTCCATTTTCCAGAGAGTTCAATGTTGTAAAAACTTCTTTAACACAGAGGTATCCGTTTCTAAGCATAAGGGGCGAAGGGGTTATAAAGCCTCAAAAACTTGGAGCTATTATGTTCTTCTAATTATACATTTTACTATTTTTTAATGTATGTTATTTCATTCGGTACCCACAACACTCATCCTCATCTTACCGGTAAGGGGACCAAGGCAGGTTAAATCATTCGTTTGAGGCCAAAAATGAAACTAGGCAGAGGCAAGATGGACACTCAAGTAGTCTAAATCCTGAACTGCCGGCGACATGCACTGCCCGCTTTTAGTACTGCATATAACGCCAGTGCTTTCCCCTGGCGAGGCCACTCATTTCCTGTGTAGCTTGATTTGGCCTCTGGTAGTTTTTCCCAAGAAGGGCTGCATCTGCTAAGGCCTTCCTTGTGCAGATGAATGGATTAGAAAACGGTGGTACATCTACACGATGGAATACTACGCTGCTGTAAAAAAGAAGGAATTCTTACCATTTGCAACAGCATGGATGGATCTGGAGAGCATTATGCTAAGTGAAATAAGCCGGTCAGTGAAAGATAAATACCACATGATCTCACTCATTTATGGATAATAAAGAACATTACAAACTGCTGAACAAAAATAGAGGCAAAGAAGCATCGAACAGACTGTCAAACTACAGCAGGAAGGTAGGGGTGGGTTGTGGGGGTAAGAGATCAACCGAAGGACTTGTAACCTATCTAATGAAGAGGGAATATGCTAATTAACCATTACTCCGTCACAAAGATGGCTGCACCCACAGCTGAGGCCAAGTTCTCATAAGGAGCCTTAACAAGCAATCAGCAGGGACCTGAGGCTACGCCCTCTCCCGCCCCTGTGGGGCTTGACAGGGGACCTCAGGCTGGCAGGGCTTGACAGGGGACCTCAAGGTGCGCTTCCCGTCCTGGTGCTGGGCTAGGGGACCTCAGGCTGCTCCGCCGGCCACAGCGCCAGGCTGGGGGACCTCAGGCTGCACCCCCCCTGCCCCAGCACCGAGCCAGGGGACCTGAGGCTGCGCCCCCCTGCCTGGCGGGGCTTGACAGGGGACCTCAAGGTGCAGCCCCAATGCTGGGTCGGGGGAACTCAGGATGCGCTCCCCGCCCAGGAGGGACCTGAGGCTGCACCCCTCTGCGAATGGGGCTTGACAGGGAACCTGAGGTTGTTCCCCCCTCCTGGTGCTGGGCTGGGGAACCTGAGGCTGTGTGGCCCCCTCCCCTGCCTGGTGGGGCTTGACGGGGGACCTCAGGCCATGCCCCCCACCCAGCAAGGCTTGACAGGGGATCTCAGGCCATGTCCCACACCTGGCGGGGCTTGATGGGGGACCTCAAGGCATGCCCCTCCACCCTGGTCTGGGCTGAGGGACCTCAGGCCATGCCCCCCGTCCTGGCTCTGGGCCAGGGGACCTGAGGCTACGTTCCCTGCCTGGCGGGGCTTGACAAGGGTGGGACTAGCCAGGTCTGGATCTATCCCAATGAGGGGGGGGGCGGGGCGGGCGGCCGGGTCTGGGTCTCACGTGATTTTGAGGCACATGTGGGTGGGCGGAGACTTGACTCTGGGTCCCGTGGTGTGCCCCAGACTCTGACAGGAGGAAGGTTTTCATATACATTTTACTAATTTTCTTTCATCTCTGACACTTCTATTATAGAGAAAGGGCAAATAGCAATATTAAATTATTTCCTCTAATTAATCCCCGTTTAATGTGCACAAATTTTGTGCACCAGGCCACTAGTGTACCCATATAAGCACAACCAACAGATGCAAGACACTGGGGGTGGGGGGGATGAGGGCAAGTGCTGGGGGGTAGGGGGGGCTGGGAGGAGGTCAGTGCGGGGTGGGAGGGAGGAGACATATGTATGTACTATTTGTAATACCTTAAACAATAAAATAAAATAAATTTTTTGAAAAAAAGAATGTGTGCCTGCTGTCTTTATTCTCAAACAACAAAACTGTTGATGTTCTTAAGTCACACTTTCTTTCAATCAGGAAGTTATAAACAAAGCTTCATTACCTTCTGGCATTGATTGCCATGGAGAATTCTAAACCCATCTAACTTTATTCTCCCATGGAGGTAACTTCTTTTATTTTTTACCTTGATTCCTCTTATTCTTCCTTTTAATTCCCAGAGGTTACCTAACCAGGCTATGTATCCATTTTAATTATCAGTTTTTCCTGGAACATAAACTGCCTAGTTTACATACAAAATTATTTCTTTGTTAATCTGGCGGAAATTTGCTTTTAAAAATACTGCCATCCCCTGCAGGCCTGGCCCCCCCAACTGCCCTCCCCTGCAGGCCTGGTCCCCCGCAACTGTCCTCCCTCACAGGCCTGGTTCTCCCAACAACTGCCCTCCTTTGCTGGCCCAGTCACCCCTAACTGCCCTCCCTGCTGACCTGGTCCCCCCCAACTGCCCTCCCCTGCAGGCCTGGTCTCCCCCAACTGCCCTCCTCTGCTGGCCTGATTGCTCACAACTGCCCTTCCCTGCAGGCCTGGTCCCCCCCAACTGCCCTCCCCTGCAGGCCTGGTCCCCCCCAAACTGCCCTCCCTGATGGCCTTATTGCCCACAACTGCCCTTCCCTGCAGGCCTGGTCCCCCCCAACTGCCCTCCCCTGCTGGCCTGGGTCCCCCCCAACTGTCCTCCACTGCAGGCCTGGTCCCCCCTCCCCAGCTGCCCTCTACTGCAGGCCTGGTTCTCCCTCCCCCCCACTGCCCTCCTCTGCTGGCCTGGTCCCCCCCCAACTGCCCTCCCCTGCAGGCCTGATTTCCCCCACCACCACCACCTGCCCTCCCCTGCTGGCCTGGTCTCCCCCAACTGCCCTCCTCTGCCAGCCTGGTCACCCCTAACTGCCCTCCCCTGCCAGCCATCTTGTGGCGGACATCTTGGGTCCACATGGGGGCAGCCATCTTGTGTCTTGGAGTGACGGTCAATTTGCATATTACTCTTTTATTAGATAGGTTAAAACAGTGGCAAGGAATTTTTTTTCTAATTGTTGAGTAATATATTCTTTCAGACTGGGTCCTTCACCTGTCTTTTATGTGCTTGTTCTTATCTGCCCTCCCTTTAACTTTTTTTCTGTAGTATGTTTGCATAATCACCATATTATTTCTTTTCCTCATGCTTATGCTTACAGAGAAAGTAGTTGCCAAGAGTTTGTACTTGGATATATTATGGGTAAATTCTTTTAAAAATATATATATATATTTTATTGATTTTTTACAGAGAAGAAGGGAGAGGGACAGAGAGTTAGAAACATCGATGAGAGAGAAACATCGATCAGCTGCCTCCTGCACACTCCCCACTGGGTATGTGCCCACAACCAAGGTACATGCCCTTGACCGGAATCGAACCTGGGACCCTTCAGTCTGCAGGCTGACGCTCTATCCACGGAGCCAAACCAGTTAGGGCATGGGTAAATTCTTGATTTCCTTCCCATACTGACTAGGATATGTTATTGTTCCCACTACATTGCAGAGGAGGACCAGGATGCTGTATTAATTTTCTGTTGCCTGAGGTGTGTGCAGTGAGGGAGGGGAGGGCAATAGACATCAGCTGGGGTTGTGTACAGCCTTGAGGGGAAAATCAATTCATTCCTGTTGGATCTCTCTCTCTCTCTCTTTCTCTCTCTCTCACACACACACACACACAGAGGATATATATATATATATATATATATATATATAGAGAGAGAGAGAGAGAGAGAGAGAGAGAGAGAGAGAGATGATATACTTTAATTCCCAGAGATGGCAAAATCTATGTTTATATTTAAAAAGAAAAACATTGTCCTAGCTACAATGTAAACTGCACAACTGCTTCTGAAGACAGAGACGTTTCTCTCGCTATCACTCAGGAGGCAGTATAATGTGGCGGTTAGACCCAGGTTCAAATCCTAGCTCTGCCACTGGACTGGCTGTGTAACCGGGAACAAGGCACAGCATTTCAAAGCCTCAGCTTCCAAACGGATGGCAATGGAAGCTGCCCATAAAGCTGTTGTGAGTGATTAATGGATTTGCACATAGGGAGGCTTTAGCACCATGCCTGGCACACAGTAAGCACTCAATTAGTAGCAGCTACGATAATCCAAAAGAGGAACCGTTTCCTTTTGTTCATCCTCCTGATTGCAGAGTTTGACGGGGAATTTCATGAATGAAAGCCTGAAAGAGCCGCCTACGTTCTGATGAGCGCACCTTGGCTAAACAAGGACAAAAAGGGCATCTGAAAGTAAAAATGTGGATCACACATATGTTGATGGTGGGAAGGTAACTGACACAGTCACTCTGGAAAGCAGTTTGGCAGTTTTTAAAAAACTAAACATGCAATTACTATGCAAACCAGCAACTGTACTCTTGGGCATTCACCCCAGAAAAATGAAAACGTGTTCACTCAAAAACTGGGCATGAATGTTCATGGCAGTTTTATTTGTAGGAGCTAAAAACTAGAGTCAATCCATTTGTCCTTCAACAGGTGACCAGTTAAACAAAATGCAATACATACACCATGGAATATTACTAAGCAATAATCGAGCTGTGGAAACATGTAATAGCTCGTTGCATCTCAAGGGAATTTTGCTGAGCCAAAAAGCCAATCCCCAAAGGTGACATGCTGTATGATCCATTTATATAACATTTATGAAAGGCAACATTTTACAAATGGAGACCAGATTGGTGATTGCTAGGTTCTAGGGATTTTTTTTAGGGATTGGGGAAGGGGGAAGAGGGTCTGTGTGGTTACAGAAGGACAACATGTGGGATCCTTGTGTTATTGGAACTGTTCATTATCTTTACTATGATGGTGGATATGCAAACCCACACAGGTGATAAAATTGTGTAGAACTTGATGCACAGATATACACACACACATATAGACACATATGAATGAGTACAAGTAAGACTGGGGAAATCTGATATGAATAAGATAGGTGGATGGTGTCAATGTCAATATACTGGTTGGAATATTAAACTACATTATAGTTTTTCAAAATGTACCATTGGTAGAAACTGTACAAGGGATATTTCTTACAACTAAATGTGCATCTACAATTTTTCTCAAACATTTCAATTAAAAATGAAAAGGAAAAATATTGCCCCCCCATGAAAATAGTGAATCTCTTTCTCTACTTTTGGAGCATCCACAGATTCCCAGGCAGAAAATTATTCTGTAATCTCTGCATAGGAAGGAAAGAGTGTGAGAATATATTATATTCCCTGGTCCTAACAACTCCCCACCCCAGGGAGTGTTCTGCCAGTTGAAGGAGGGTAGGATGGGAGCAGGAGAAGAGCCTCTAAGTGATTTTGATTTTGAGCCAAGGAGTAATGAGATGTGTTTGGAGCTGTGACTCAGAAAGAATCAACCCTAGTGGAACTATGTTAAAGAGGGGCCCGGCCAGCATGGCTCAGTGGTTGAATGTCAACCTATGAACCAGGAGGTCACGGTTCAATTCCTGGTCAGGCATATGCCCCGGTTGTGGGCTCGGTCCCCAGTGGGGGGCATGCAGGAGGCAGCCGATCAATGATTCTCTCTCATCATAGATGTTTCTTTCTCTCTCTCCCTCTTCCTTGCTGTCTGAAATATACATATACATATATATATGTGTATATATATATATATATATATATATATATATATATATATAGAGAGAGAGAGAGAGAGAGAGAGAGAGAAGAGGATAATTTGTCAGGAAATGTGAGATAGACCTAGGAGCTCGGGACACTACTTCCTGGTATAATTTTGGAGGTGCTCAACAGTTCCATCAGTTTAGTAACCATCTCTTTCTGGTCTTGGTGTTTGACATTCTCTTGTTTGTCAACCCTTATATTAAGGTTTGGAATATCCCATGTGCAACGCACTTTTGTTATCTGCGATGCTGATGTATGTCATCTTTGGCATCAGTTTATGCAGCTCAAGTATCTCCAGCCAGATTAAGATTGGAGAGTAAAGCGACGGATAAGAGATTGTGAAGTCTGGTGGCAGAGGAGAGGCTCAGGAAAAGATCAAGATACACTGATCTCTGGACGCATAATAATCTGGCCACTCAGTGTACTTCTCTTGAGTACCTCATTTATTTGATATCAAAGATACTATAAATCATGCACCTGATCAGTTTTCCCCTTTGCACTGGCTGATAGAAAGCTCAGGGCAAATAGGTGGTTGATCTCCAGCAAAAGTCTAGAATACTTTCGGTACCCATGTGAGATACAAATGCACTGAGTGCCAGATTACTATGCGTTCAGAGATCATAATAATCTGGCCACTCAGTGTAGATTCCGCCGCCCAGGAGAGCTGTGTGATGGGCTGCAGAGCAGGGGCACGAGGCCATCCAGGACGCCACTTGAGGGCGCTAGAGGACTACGGGAGAACTTGGGAACTGCCGCGTGCAGTATTACACATTCGTTGCACAAATCATTTCATGAAATATGACAATCTTCTGTGAGCTATGTGTTAACATTATTTTAAAGAGAAGAAAGCTGAGGCTCAGATAGCTTAAGTAATTTGTCCATAGTTAGGAAGTGGCAGAGCCAGGAGAGCTTCTGAACACATACCCACGCTTTCCCGCTGTGCCACACTGCCTTCTACCAGGTAGTTTTCCAAAATCTTTTATTTAATGAAAAATTCAACTGATGGTGCACTGGTAAAAATAGCCAAAGGTAAAAAAACCAAAACACAAAATCACCTCTAGTTACCATTCAGTAGCTCTGATCTCCTCAGCCATGTTTCTGGGAAAAGTTTCCTCCATATTTGGTCCCCACTTCCTCACTTTCATTCACTCTTGGACTCCTTCCCAGCAGGCTTCAGCCCCACCAGCCACTGAAAGTGCCCATGCGTGGACCACCAAGGTCCTTCCACTGATGAGAGAAGTTTTACTTGGACTTTCAACAAGGTAGGTTAATACTTTTCAATGATAGCCGCATATTAGGGTTACCCAGGAATAATAATAACTATTATTATTATTATTATTTCAGAGAGGAAGGGAGAGGGAGAGAGAGATAGAAACATCAATGATGAGAGAGCATCATTGATTGGCTGCCTCCTGCACGCCCCCCTACTGGGGATTGAGTCCACAACCCAGGCATGTGCCCTGACCAGGAATCAAACTATGACCTCCTGGTTCATAGGTCGACACTCAACCACTGAGGCACACTGGCCAGGCGGAATTATTATTTTTTTAAACATTTAGGCCCGGGCTCAGTCCCCTGAGGTTGTGGTTTAATTGACCTAGGGTGGGATGTCATCATTAGCACAATGGGCAGTACTCAGGGGCTTTCTGTGGGATAGTAACATAATTTGATTAGGTTACTAACTAGGATTGTAAGCATTGGACATGGATTCAATGCTTTTGAATCATTTGAAAATGGATTCAATGGGATTCAGTGACTGATTGGATCAACCATCTAGCACATGGTTGGCTATTTGGATCTGGAGCTCACAAGGGAATCAGAGTTGTTAGCATTACTAAAAAAACAAGGCAACAGCCCTGGCTGGTTTGGCCCAGCGGAAAGAGTCCTGGGTTTGACTCCAGTCAAAGGGCATGTACCTTGGTTGCATGCTTGATCCCTGGCGATTCCTGGCCCTGGTAGAGGCTCCTGTGAGAGGCAACCAGTCAATGTGTCTCTTTCACATCGATGTTTCTCTCTCTGTCTCTCCCCTCCCTTCCACTCTCTCTAAAAATATCAATGGAAAAATATCTTAGGGTGAGGATTAACAACAACAACAAAAATAAAACCCAAACCCAGAAAACAACAAGGCAACAGGTCCCAAATGGAGTCACTTATGCTAAGTCCTATGTTACCAAACCAAGATTTAACTTACTTACAGTTTCAGTTCTCCCAGTAATGGGATCTTCAACCAACCAGTCAGGAATGGCCTGATAGGCCCCTGTTATCCCCCAAAGGGAAGGACCCTTGCAATAACCAATCTGCTTTTTGCCTAATATAACTTCTTTGTTCCAACTCCCTTCTGCCAATGTCTTTCATTTTGCATAGCTCCTTGAAGCTCCTTCCTACCTGCTAGATTGGATGCTGCTTGATTTATGAATCATTGAATGAAGTCAACAAGATCTTTAAAATGTATTCAGTTGAGTTTTGTTTTTTAAGAGCATATAGATTATATTTAAGGGTTGTTTCTCCTGCCACTGCAGACAGCCAGTCTGATTTGTAGAAGAAAGAAGAGAGAAGGCAAAAAGAAAAAAATGTAGGGAAGAAGGGAGGGATGATTCAGCTGATGGCATTTTACTTGAACTGGATGATTCTTCTTCTTTCACAGGGAGCTGGATAATCAGTGTTGTAGTCACCTCTTAGTTTCAATAGGTGATAAAATAGTAGTGTGTCTGTGAAAGTGGCACAATACTCCTTGGAATCTAATTTTCAGGAAGTAACAGAAATGCTGCCTCCTTTAGAGACGGTGGGGTGCAATGGCCAGTTAGAGCTGGGAGCCCACTGTGGGTCTCTCTTTCCTACAGGGCGGCAGTGACATTCACTTTGGGGACTTGGAATTGGCCACAGTTGCAGTATTTACACTGTAGAAATGACAAAATACTATAAACCAGCACTTATTTCCCCCAGAAAGCTGGTTGTTGAATGTTCACCAATATGTCAATCTTATTTGCAGATAAGACATTCAAAGCTTCACCTGTATTTAGTATTAATCTGATGCCAAATTAGAAAGTCAAATGAAGAATCAAAATATTAACTACAATAGACAATTAGAGTTTAAAGTACTGCATTTTCCAGTTATTACATTCCTTTCTTTCCCTGCTGAGTTTGCAATCAACAGAAACCCGATTAAGGGTCACTGCAGCCCTAGCCCAGTGATTGGTTCAGTGGATAGAGCATTGGCCTGTGGACTGAAGGGTCCTGGGGTTGATTCTGGTCAAGGGCACATGCCTGGGTTGCAGGCTTAATCCCCAATAGGGGGCATGTAGGAGACAGCCGATCAATGATTCTCTCTCATCATTGATGTTTCTATCTCTCCCTCTCCCTTCCTCTCTAAAATAAAATAAAATAAAATAATAAAATAAAATAAAAAGTCAAAGACTTTTGACTTGTATCTACTAATGTTAAAATATCAAACCCCTTGGAGCATTTTCATCAAGCAAGCAGTTAATTCATTGAAAACAAGATAATGAGACCAAGCATTTATTGAAACGACTTATTGTTGAGTGAATTGGCTAGCTGCTTAAAGAACTGACATCAGTCCTGTCAGCAGCGCTGCAGGGACAGACAGCCTCTCTCTCTGTCAAATCAGCATAATAAAATTTTGTCTACATTTCTAGTTTCACATGGAAATGTTTAAAAGAATGCACAATCCAAATATTTTTGTTTAAATCCTAACGATGACACATTATCTCTTGTACTGAGCTTTGTGTTTTCCTTTGGGAAAAATAATCTCGGCTAAGGTCCAGTCAGGTCAAATACCAAGTAGAAACTCTTTATGTTAGACTCGTCTAACAAACGCGTGCTTTGAAGGATGACTGTCATCTAAGCAGCGTGCTCTCTGAAAGGCTGACGTTGGAGATCTCTAGGTTTTGTCAAAATCCAGCCAGGTTGATGGTGATTTGAGCGTGGACACTGCACAATCTTCCACAGGAAATGAGATGTCCATTCTCAGCAGCACAGGGCCTCAGAGCTGGTACCGCGTGGCACCATTGCTGGCAAGCCCAGCGGAAGGCCAGGGCCAGGGCCATCATCGCCAGGCGCCCTCTCTGTGCCGGGCCGGGGAGGAAGCACTGATGCACCATTGCAAGGAGGCTTGCTGTCCTGTGCGTGGGCCCCAAGATGAACAGTACAGGGCACCTCTGCTCTGCAGTGAACTGTTCACAAACTCAAGCCCACACGTTACTTAGGAGAACTGATGCATTTTGCCTTTCATTTGTTTCTCTTCATTTTAGGGAATGTATCATTCCCCAAGTTCCATTGAAAAAAGTTACATATTGATTACATTTTGCATGCATTATTACTACTGTTGTTGTCATTTTGCGACAGCATTCCTATTAGAGAAAGCACTTTTATAGGATGTTTACTGGAAATAATAGACTCTGGTTTGTGTATAATTTGCATTAAATTTGCATGTTGTTCATTTATAGTAAAAAATCATAGATGCCTCCTCACACCCTAATACTCCTTCCCCTCCAGAACACCATTTCTTTTATTTATTTACTAGGAGCCCAGCACTCGATTTGAAATCGCGTGCACCACCCACCCTTGAGTCGCCAGTCCTGCCCTGCCTCCCTCTCCGGCCCTTGAAGCAGCTGTGGCCACTGCTAATCAGGCCCCCCCCCCCCCCCCCCCAGCGCAGGCCCACGGAGGCCCCTGCCGCCCTGCCCCCGATGCTGTGCACACAACCTCCTCCTGTCCGGTCGACCCGTTATGGCGTCCCAGTTAATTAGCATATTTCTCTATTTTATATATATATATTTGAAAGTTTTTTTTAATCCTCACCTGAGGATATGTTTTTATTGATTTTAGAGAGAGAAGAAAGGAGAGAGAGAGAGAGAGAGCAAGAAACACTGATGTGAGAAACATCCGTCAGTTGTCTCCCATATTCCCCCAACAGGGGATTTGAACCCGCAACCTAGGTGTGTGCGCTGACCAGAATTGAACCTGCAACCTTTTGGTGTATGGGACGATGCTCCAATGAACTGAGCCACCCGGCCTAGGCGAACACCATTTCTTTTACACTTTATCCTCCCTACACTCTCTGTCTTCTTCACTTCAAAGGAAAAAATATCATTTGTAGGAAGGATTTTGATTATATGTATAAAACATTGACATTTCACAGATGATGAAAGATGAATAGAGTATTGAAATACCACATTTTGATGAGGCTGTGCTTGGAGTTCCAGCTGATTTGTTATCTGTTATTGCATGTTTACTAAAGAAGATACATTGTCATTTGAAGAAACTCTTAAATGGTTATTATTATTTAAAAATGACTGTTGACGGTTATTTAAATGACTGGAACTCTTGCTATTTGATAGGCCTGTGGCATTATATTGAATTCTCCTTTGTCAGTTATTCAATATATATTTTATGGACACCTGCTATGTGCCAAGGGACATGCTAACATGCTGGGTACTGGGAATGTAAGCTGGTACTGGTGGACCTGGATATTTGTCTTAGTCTCCTCCCTGTTTGCAGCTCACGGTCTCGATGTGGAGACAGACGAGTAAAGGAGGAGCTATGATACTGAATTGTAAGGGTAATAATAAGGGCAGAATAGACATCCTAGTTGAGTTGCAGTTGAATCTTGACTATATATAAAGTATGAAACAAGGCAACATTTTTTCCCTTAAGCGTCTATCCACACCAAGAAATGGAGAAAAACTTGGAAGTGTGTTTAACACTGAATGTAGACATAATCAAACGTTTGTTATGGGTGTGAGTGTATGTCACCCCCATTTGAAGTATGTCAGGGGACATGATAGAAGCCATATTGCAAGAAGGTGGACTCTGGTATGATGAGCCAGATTTAGCAAGAGGACTAACTGATGGATGGAGTTGCTTCATATATGACATGAAAGAGGGCTCTGAGCTCATTTAACCTTTCTAGCATCCCTGGATCTCTGTGTGTGAATTAAACACACAAGGAATTTAAGCAATCCTCTGCAGTGAGGCCCTATAAATAATCTACAATGAAGAATAAAATACATCCTCGTTATTTTGCAAGAGATTGCAGAGAAGTCAGAGCAGGGTGAAGATATGTAGCATCAGTAGTAAAGGCAATGGCCAGTAGCAAACTGCATCTCCGTAGGGCTTGGAGTGACTGAGACCAGTGCTCCTGGATGGCTTGGTTGCCCATAACTACCTTCTTCTTTCTATCTCTCTATCTAGTTTTGCATCTCTGAACATTGTCTGAGGTTCCTCACACATACTGCATGAAATGGTCAGAGAGACCAGGGCACATAGTGGTCCAGACTGATTCTTTATATATATAATTTTTAAATCCTCACCTGAGGATATGTTTTTATTGATTTTGAGAGAGAGAGAGAGAGAGAGAGAGAGAGAGAGAGAGAGAGAGAGAGAGAGAGAAACTTCGATGTGAGAAACATTGATCAATTGCCTCCCGTATGCACCCCAACCAAGGATCAAACCCATAACCTAGGTATGTGCCTTGATCAGGAATCGAACCCACCACCTTCTGGTGTACAGGACGATGCTCCAACTGACTGAGCCACCCAACCAGGGCCAGACTGATTCTTAAGTGTGTACAAGACCATCCTTGAGAACTCCCATGGGCTCCTAAAGGACCTCACAGGGAAGTTCCCTTATAAACTAGCTAGTGGAGGCCTAGCACAATCAAGATTTGATATGAATATTAAAGAATCCTCTACTCCCAAACTGCAAAGAACTCTAAACCCTGGATCAAATCTTTTTTACTTTGTTTTTCCAGTCCCATCTCAAACCTGCCTAAACGCCCTTCATACTGGATCCACTATTTGCTTAGTTGTTTCAACTCTCTTTCAAACTGGAACCCTAAATCTGTAAAGCCAGTACACATTGTTCTCGAGGGCACATTATCCTTGTCTGTCGAAAGCAAGAGGGATACCATCCGTAAGGTTCTTACAGAGGGCCATCCTCAGCCACCTCAGAGTTAAAGAGGCCTTCCTCTTGGGTGTGCAACATAAGGCACTTCTCTCTGGTACGTTGCTTGTACAACATCAGATATTGTTAACCATGACAGCAACCCCCCTGCCCAGGAACCGGACTTGGAATTCACCCCCGTGACAAACGTAAGAAATAAATCCCTTAACAAACCAATGGGAGTAAAAGAGAAAAAGACTAAGGTTCTAAATTTAAAAACCAAATTCCAAATTGTATTTTCTCCACAATTACATAGTATTATATATAACTTCATTTTCAGGGTAATAAAAGGTACCAAAGGGAAAGAAAGCACTGACATGGGCGCACTAGCGCGAGCACACACACATACACACACCACCACCACCACCACCACCACCACCACCCCAGCTTGTGTTTTGCCAAATATATTTATACTAGAGGCCTGGTGCACGCATTCGTCCCTCTGGGTAGCCTGCAGGGAAACCTGCAGTCCAACGCCGCCTGCAGCTCCTCCCTGCTGCTTCCACTCATCCCGGCCCCACTGTGCCTGCCACGGGCTCACACCCAATCAGTCTCAATCCGGAGAGGCTCTCGCTGCCTCAGCAGCCATAAGCCCTGTGTCTGGTGCCCTCCCAAGGGGAGTGGCCTGCGGGATTGGGCTGAAACTGGCTCTTCGACATCCCCCAAGGGGTCCTGGATTGTGAGAGGATGCAGGCCAGGCTGAGGGACCCTACTGGTGCCAGGGAGGGACCAGGGGAGGGACCAGGGGAGGGCTCCAGGGCATGTCCAGCCAGTGTCGCTCAGTCCTGATGGGCTGGACCCCAGCAGCAAGCTAACCTACCGGTCAGAGCATCTTCCCCCTGGTGGTCAGTGTTTGTCATAGCGACTGGTCCACCAGTTGACTGTCTGCACCCTGGTGGTCATGCATGTCATAGTGAGAACTTGGGCAGCCTTAGCATATCATTAGCATATTGCATTTTGATTGGTTGTTCAGTTGTTCTGCCGTTCTGTCTATTTGCATATTACCCTTTTATTATATAGGATTTCTTTCAAATATAAAGAAAACATGAACTGTGAAAAATTAATTCAGTCATGTTATTACCTAATCACTCCTTATTAAAAATTAGGTAAAATTATTTTCAAAGTGTTGGAGGTACTTCAAAAAATATGCTATTGTCTATTTAAATATATAAATATCTTTTAGAATAAAAAAAGAGATCTGGGCCATGTTTTCCTTAAACACATTTAACCAACCATTGGCGCATGTGAATCAATAGGTACCAGGAGAGCTCAGAATGCCTCTGTCTCCGCAGAGCAACTGCCTTTTGCCTACACCCAAACGTCTGCAAAGGCCCCTTTGTTTAGGATCTAAAATACATGGAATGGGCAAGCTCCATGCTTTGTACATGTGCCTCTGTCCTTCAGTGGCTTCCATCCTTAGCAGTTTTACAACAAGGCCTCAAATTCTTTGACCCTCCTTCCATGAAGAGGTGGCCTCTATATTCCCCTGTGACTCCCTAGCCATGAAAGGTCTGTGACTCCCTAGCCATGAAAGGAGGATGTACATGTGTGACTTCCTCTTAGAGGCCCGAGATGCTGCGTAAGAATTCTCTCTTCCTGTGACCACCATGCTGGCGAGGCCACCTGCGGGTGCTCTGGTGGACAGTCCCACGGAGTCCAGCCTTCCCGACATCCCTGCATGGGCACCAGTCGTGGGAATGAGCCAGCTTGGATTCTCCAAACCCATCACCTGCCCCCTGACCACTGAATGACCTCCAGCAGCAATGTAAGCAACAGGCAAATCCCCCCGAGTCCCTCAAAAATATTGTTTTCCAGGCCATTTCAATTATCCTGGCTCATATTTAAACACCTCATTTTCAATGAAAAGTTTTCAAGTAGGAACTGTAGAAGTGAAGACAGTTTCTTCTTCAAATCTGTTCAAATCCATGCCATCATGATGAGACACAATGGCTTTTGTTGTGAGCCACGTGTTTTGGGACAGTTTGTTACCCAGGAACAGAACAGATAAGTGGAACAATCCCCTTAGGAGCCACTCTTTAGGAAGCCTGTTGGGCCCTGACATGACGTGTTCTTGTTTTTGCATTTGTTCAGAATTGCATTTGTACAATGTTGAATGTATGGGGTTAAATTATGTCAAAACAGCCTTATTAGTACTATATCTCAGTTATCTTATGACTTAAATTGCCTTTTTTTTTTTAATCCTCACCTGAGGATATTTTCCCACTGATTTTTAGAGAGAGTGGAAGAGAGAGGAAAAGACAGAAATATTGATGTGAGAGAAACACATCTATTGGTTTAATCCTGTACGCATCCTGACCAGGGCCCAGGCCGGCCTGCAACCGAGGTACGTGCCTTTGACCAAAATTAAACCCGGGACCCTTCAGTCCGCAGGCCCACGCTCTATTCACGGAGCCAAGCCGGCTAGGACTTGAATTGGCTTGTATTGGCTGGTCTGGGCACTTCATCATCAGTTGGGAATCATGTGTGGGTTCTAACACCTAGCTGTGAATGAATTTCTGGAGCTCAACTGTTTGTTGATCAGGAACTGTTTCTATGGGCAGCAACTGTAGCTCTGGGAGTAAACTCAGCTGCACTGGCAGTGCTGTCTGCAAGCTGAGTGGGCGTAGCTGCAGGAAGGATGACAGGGCGAGCTCATTAGCTGTTTAGGCAGCCCTCTCACCTGAAAGCCAGCTGAAGGTCTAACAGTAGGGAAGTGATTGAATATGGCACAGTCTGCAAGACGAGGCTGTTATTTTTAAAACGTACCAGATCTATATTCACTGTCCCAGAGAGATATCCTTGTGTAGATTATTAAATAAATTTTAAAAAGAAAATTGCAGAATCATGTGGGCAGCGTGATTCCATATTTGCCAAGGTAAAGCAAACCAAAAGCAAGCTAATAAAACGTTTGTAGGTGTGTTTATGTATTCGATGGAGAAAGTGTGAAAGGCTGTTAATGCTATTACCTTAGGAAGTGAGAATGGAGGGATGGGAACAGAGGAAGGTAGTGAATGTTTTGGACTTTTAAATTAGGTGTTTTCTATTGTTTAATTTGTTACAAGGACATATTACTTTGTAAGTTAAAAAAAAAAACAACCCTCTCCTTCAAACGCTGTAATAGGGATGTATTTTTCATCTTTCTTTTTTTTTTTAAATAAAGGCTTACCATTATAATATCTTCAGTTCTTTTAGAGGCTGTGCAAAAAAAGACTTTACTTTTCATTCCTTTCCATTTGCCTATGCTTTTCATTCTTGTTTGTGATCAATAGGTAAAGAACCAAAAAATCTGTTGAATTATACTTTATAAAGTGGCTAAATCTCTAGCAAGCATGAGACTATTGGTTGGGCAGAAGCAATTCAGGGTCTTTTGGGCCAGAAGAAGGTTTTCTGAAAACCTGTGGGTCCTCTTTGGTGTAATGATGCTCATTGGCCGCAGGAGAGGGAGGGGTGAAAGAGGAGCTGTGCTGAGTGCCCCCTCCTCGGGGTAAATAGTGCGATTTGCTGGTGATCTTTCTCGTGGGAAAAATTATGTAACTAAGCAATTTGCTTACTTATTCTGAGTTAGCTACTTTCAGGGAAAACTTGTAAGAGGCTAACATGAATCTATGTTTTATTTACTTCCTTTTATAAGTACTCAACTCATATTGAGCTTCTCTAAGTGCCAGGAAGTGGTTCAGGTGCCAAGAACATAGTGGTAAATAAGACCAAGTCTCTGCCCAGATGAAGACTAGTTTCATCAACAGAATCTCATCAAGATTGTAGGCGTTTTCAGTTGTTTATTCTTTCCTTTCTTTCTTATTTTGTGAATATTAAGATTTGGGGAGGAAGCGGGCATGTGAATCTCACCCCATCTTTCTTCCCTTCTCTTGGAAGGCTTCTGGCTGCAGGAAACACATTCCATACTGTATGTTTAAGGGGCAGAGCCCAGGAGTGAAGGAATGGGGTTATTTAATGCTATCTGTGGGGAATGGTAACTCTAATTCTGGGTTTCAGTACTAGGAAGCCCATTTCTGCTGCACGTCTTAGCCATGTGTTATGATCGCGACTTTGCTAATAATGTTGATATCTTGGTCTTTATTTGTTGCCTTAAAAAAATGTTGGCATTCTAACTGGTTTGACTCAGTGGACATAGCGTCAGCCTGTGGACTAAAGGGTCCTGGGTTCAATTCCAGTCAAGGGCACATGCCCAGGTTCGATCCCCAGTGGGGAGCGTGCAGGAGGCAGCCAATCAATGATTCTCTCTCATCAGCGATGTTTCTAACTCTCTCTTCCTCTCTGAAATCAATAAAAATATATTTCAAAAAAATTCTGGCGGGGTCTTATTTCTCAAGTGATTTAGAACTTTGGCAGGGAAAATGAGTGCTCTGTATAGGCTTTCTTGAAACACCAACTTCTTATGAATATGCCAGAAATGTTGAGAGACAGATAAGACCTGGCAAAATAACTTTAACTAGGTCATTTTTAGTTTGATGCCACTTTCATCTTTCGTTCATTATGCCTTGGAGTGCTGCTGGTATTCTGTCATTATTTCCCCTTCCCCACTGAAGGAGACAAATATTTTCATCTCTCCAGGCCCAGCGCCGGTTCTCCCACGACAAAGCTTGTTCACTTGCTGCGCATGTGGCTTCCTTCGTGCCCCTGTTTGTTCCTGTGGCTTCAGCACCTATCAGAGTTCACTGTGTGTTAGGGTTACCTCTCTGTCTGCCCTCAGCTACACAGTGAACCTTCCCAGGGTAGAGGCTGTGTTTCATGACTTAGGAAATAAACTCTGGCCCAGCCAGGGCTAATCCGTGTTCTTTCTTTGAAGGAGAGACTTACCTTGTCTGGTGGAGTTCATGAGCCTATTTATGGTGCTGTTCAAAAATATCATTGTTCCAGTCAGCAACCTTTTAAAAAACCTGATGATGAAGGAAATGATAAACTCTCTTCTGCTGAACCTTAGTGGAAAAAAAATTCCCTAGGATAGTTATATTTAAATTAGCCTTGAGAGGACAAGCCCTTATATCACGTATTTATAGTCGTAATAAAAATGGATTTTCTCCCTACTTTGCATTCACTCCTATGCCCGCCAAACACATACAAACATTGCTGACAGACCTGAACGGCAGTAGGAAGGGGGTATATCATATCATATTCATCTTCCAGGGTTTTCTTTCTGTTTTGATTTCCCCAATGGAAAGTATAATTTTCTTAAAACTTGCTATAAAAGTAATACCTAATTATTTTTTAAAATACGTACAGTGCAAAAATTCATAAAGAAGAAAGTAAAATTCACCTGGAATCTTATTATCTAGTAACTAATACAGTCAGCATTTTAACAATAAATATTCCTCAGGCTTTTCTTCTGTGCCCATAACCACAAGTATTTTTACAAAAGTAATACAGAGCCTCACAACGTAAAAGAAACAACCCAGCAGGAAATAGGGTGCAGGGTGAAAATTCTCTTTTACTGTTTGCCATAAATCCTACTCCTCTGTTAGTATAGTAGCATCATCAATTTTTAAAATTAAATAATATTTTATAAATTATATAGTTGAAATTCAATAAACTGTTATTGAATTCTGAATTACTTTTGAAGAGAGCAAAGTAAACATGTGTAGACAAACATAAATACTAATATGTCTGGGGGAAAATTGATTTGATATTTATTCCAAAATAAGATGAGCTTGGATTAAATTTTAAAAAGTGGAAGTGGGAGCGAAAGTCAAAGACCACTGGTGACCCTGCCACCACACCCTGACTGAGAAGCAGCATTAGAGTGGTTAAAATTAGGGCATTGAACTTACATGTATAGCTCATGGTATTGTGGTGAAGGCCTGGAGGTTAGGGCAGGGGCTGGGCCGAGTGAGGCAAAAGTGGGGAAAGTGGGGGACATCTGTGATACTGTCAACAATTTTTAAAATATTAAAAAAAAAAGAGGCAATAAAACTCTAAAAAAACAAAAACAAAATTAGGGCATTTGAAACCAGACTGGAATGCCTCCATGGTATGTCTCTTCTGAATTGTGTGCCTTTGGGCAAATTTACTTAACTTCCATGGACCTCACCTTCTTCACTTTCCAAAATGGGGGAAGTAATAGTGGCCACTTCATAGGATTTTAATGAGAATAAATGAGTACATATGAAACACTCAGAGCAGGGTTGGTACAATGTAAGTGCTTGGTAACTGTTAGCCACTAGGTTAAGCGTTGTTAGAGTGATACTGGTAAAGGAGAAAAGATTATCAAATGAGCTGATTGGTAACATATTCACAGACTAGAGAACTGAAATGCAAACTTCCATTAGGAATAGATGTAAAACCATGATTATCTGTGGTGTTCATCTGACATAGCTGGAGACTCTTTGCCTTTGTTTTCCGGAAACACAATTGTTCTTGGCTCCACTGCAGAGGATGCACATGGCTCAGTGCGGATGAGACTGATTTTGGCAACTGAATGGAACACTGGAATGTTCAGTTTTAAGGCTGACTTATGAAAACACAGTGGAAATAAAGCCATTGATTTTAACATCCTAATACAACAATACAAGAAAATGATTGTTTAGAGTGTTGGACATGATTTTTGACTCTGGAATAAATTGCTTTGTTCCATTCATGAGAATAGCAGATATATTAACCAATATTACATAGAGTTTTCCATTTTTTAAGAACTTTAAGTTTGCATAATTTTATATACAGTTGAGTAAAACTTACACAGAGCTATATTTGATCCACATGTGTATAGATGCCATACTATTAATGGTCCCTTGAATTTATATTCTAATGATAATGATAATAATTCTGTACACTTGTATAGTGCTAAAAATTCTTTTACAAATTTTCAGTTTTTGAGGACTGGTTTTATTTATTTGTTTGCTCATCATGTGCCCCAATTAATTTCTATTCTTGAAAAAAAAAAGTAAGAAATTGGAACATCAAACTTATTTCATATCAGGTTAAAGAAAAAGTATTTTTCTATTATAGAGAAAATGCATAGTCAGAATGGCATATACATAAGATTCTTGTCAAAATATTAATTTTATAATAACGTTAGCTATAAAAGAAATCATGTGAGTCTGATGCCATTAAAATTGATTGATTTCTTTAGGACACAAATTACATGGTTTTTTTGTGGTAGGGCAGGGAGAAGGGAGAATAATACAATATTTTTAACTTGATTTTTAAAATGTTGTTTCTGCATTACTTTAACTTGTAAAACCTCTCAGAAAGAGACAAATTACTATACTTCTCTTCCAGCAAACACACAACAAAATGAAACCTTGCAGTTTGATTCTTTCATTGCACAGACCGTAGCATTCCAGATGGTGGTGCTGTTTTCATCAAGGAAAATATTCTCATTCTATATGTCTGTTTTACATTGTAAGAGGTAAATTATTATAATTACTTTTTTAATTCAAATTAAGCTGTTAAAACAACAGCACAATATGGGTACAAATTCTATTAACCTTTAAAAACTACCATTTGCCAATTTGGGATTATTTTAATCTATAGTAATTAATCAGAAATGTACTTAGCAAAAAGACAGTGGTAAGTGTAGTAGGCAGTAATGTAAGAATGTGTGTCACCATTCTTCCCAGCGTTTGAAAAGCCAAATGTCCAGAGAATGCCCTTATCTTTGCAAAACACAATGCTGCATTTGTGAAGATATAAAAACCTGTGGAAAAAGTGCAAAATGCAAGACAAAACCATTACTAAGGTGGTTAAAATGGCAATGCTATTCAAATTTGAACAAGGATGCAGGCTGCTAAAGCTACACAATATAGAACTGCCAACTGCATTGCTTTTACTGTAGATAATGTTTTGTGGTTGTTTGTTGTATTTTCAGTTTGGTCTCCTTGGTGTGAAAGTCATAAGGAGATAAAAGTAAGTACTTACAAGTTTTTATTTTTAAAAGTCACTTCCCGAGAGATAAAGATTTCTTTTTTTTTCCTATAAAATTTCCTATATGAAATAATGCCTGAATACCAATATATGGCACTCAGAATACCTGTGGGTGCTTAAGGGAAAAATATCACTACATATTTACTTAAATTAGATAAAAGTCAAGTGATTTTTGTGAAAGGTCTGCAGCAATTCTGTGAATCTGGGCAAGGAATTGTCTCTGGCATGGAAATTGTTCCCCTGGCAGAGCCCATATTAACATGATTATGGCTCAGTGGTTGAGCGTTGGCCTGTGAACCAGGAGGTCATGGTTTGATTTCCTGTCAGGGATCATGCCCGGGTGGTGGGCTCGGCCCGGTGTGGGGCGTGCAGGAGGCAGCCGATCAGTGATTCTCTCTCATCATTGATGTTTCTCTCTCTCTCTCCCTCTCTCTTCTTCTCTGAAATCAATGAAAATATATATATTTTAAAATGATTGAACAGGTCTCTCACTGTGTGAAAATCAATCTCTCTTGGTCAGGAAATTAGACACCCGATGCTCCTCCCCTCAGTGAAAATGTTCTGAAAGTTTTGTGTGTGTGTTTAAAAACTATTTTCTGTTTGTCGAGGAGTAGGCAACACAATGGACTCAGAAAGAAATTCAAGAAATTGGTTTCTAGAATCTCATCAACTACAAACTTTGACCTTGGGCAAAGTGCCTCAC
Source organism: Plecotus auritus (assembly GCF_963455305.1). Taxonomy (NCBI): domain Eukaryota; kingdom Metazoa; phylum Chordata; class Mammalia; order Chiroptera; family Vespertilionidae; genus Plecotus; species Plecotus auritus. Next base: position 179,763,139 of record NC_137772.1, on the reverse strand, counting down.
TTGTCTAAGCTGTTCTTTATAAATAAATGAAAGGGTTGGGCTAGTAGAATATAGATGACCTCTAAGGCCACTTCTAAGTCTATAACTATGGATTCCAAATTGGTGGTGGAGTAAGTGGAAGCTACACTGACACCCTCCCAGGACCAAACTGGAAATACAACTAAAATACAGAAAAACCACCCTGAAAAATCAACTGAAGATTAGCTGGAAAGAACCCTGATAACCGAGGATGGAAAGTAGAGACCACATAGAGACTGGTAGGAAGGGCAGAGGTGTGAAAGGGCTGGCCAGGCTCCCACAGACAGCAGCTAAAGGTCTGGAGGGATATCTCAGCTGTGGGGGGTTCCCACTGAGAACTCTGGGGTCTAATCCCCAAGCTGGGCTCCCAAACCCCAAGCACCAGAACTGAGAAAGGTGCCCACATAACCTCTGGCTGTGAAAAGCAGCAGGGTTGCTGTCTGCCAGCCAGAGAAGACTAGAAATGCAGGTACCCTCTTAAAGAGGCTTGAGTTGCCCCCAGCGATGGAGAAAGCCAAGCTTTCCGCCTGCCCTGGCCTGCCTTGGCCTTCGCTTAAGGCTACAAAGTTTCAATTATAGGAGATAAATAAATCCCAGATACCAGGGCCTCTGCTTAGGTCGCCGGGGGGCGTGGCTGGCCTGCAAACCACCACAGGCCCCTTGCCCAGGAGGCCCCACGCCCCAAGGGAACCCCCACCCTGATCCGGGACACCCTTCAGGGCAAACCAGCCAGCCCCCACCTGTGCACCAGGCCTCTATTCTATCTAATCCTCCTATCTAATAAAATAATAATAGGCAAATTGACCATCACTCCAACACACAAGATGGCTGCCCCCATGTGGTCAAAGATGGCTGCCCCCATGTGGACAAAAGATGGCCGCCACAAGGTGGCCAGCAGGGGAGGGCAGTTGGGAGGGACCAGGCCTGCAAGGGAGAGCAGTTGGGGGCGATCAAGCCTGCAGGGAAGGGCAGTTAGGGGTGACCAGGCCAGCTGAGGAGGGAAGTTGGGGGCAACTGGGCCTGCTGGGAAGGGCAGGTGGGGGGGGGGGACCCAGGCCTGCAGGGGAGAGCAGTTGGGGGGGGGGGACCAGGCCTGCAGGGGAGGGTAGTTAGGGGTGACCAGGCCTGCAGGGGAGGGCAGTTAGGGGTGACCAGGCCAGCAGAGGAGGGAAGTTGGGGGCGAATGGGCCTGCAGAGAAGGGCAGTTGGGGGAACCCAGGCCTGCAGGGGAGAGCAGTTGGAGGGGACCAGGCCTGCAGGGGAGGGCAGTTAGGGGTGACCAGGCCTGCAGGGGAGGGCAGTTAGGGGCAAACAGGCTGGCAGGGGAGCAGTTAGGCATCAATCAGGCTGTTAGGGGAGTGGTTAGGGGGTGATCAGGCTGACAGGCAGAAGCGGTTAGGGGCAATCAGGAAAGCAGACAGGCGAGCAGTTGGGAGCCAGCAGTCCTGGATTGTGAGAGGGATGTCCAACTGCCCGTTTAGGCCCGATCCAGGTAGGTCAATTTACATGTTTGCCTATTATTAGGTAATAATAATAGACCTGGATTGGGCTTAAACGGGCAGTCGGACATCCCTCAAGGGGTCCCAGATTGGAGAGAGTGCAGGCTGGGCTGAGGGACACACACCCCTGTGCATGAATATCATGCACTGGGCCTCTAGTTATATATTAAATACATATTTAAACAAAAAGCAAAAAAGCAAAAATCTATTTTCTTACCTAATAATAGACAAAAATGTAAATTGACCATACCTCCGCTATGCCCACAGCCAATCAGAGTGATTATGCAAATTAGAAGGCCAAAGATGGAGGCTGCCCAGCTGCTCCTGGTGCAGAGTGGCCTGGTGGGGCAGGACGCCTGCTATGAGAGGGAGGGTGGGGGGCAAAGGGATCTATAGGAGTGGAGTGCCACAGTGAAGACAACACTGCAGACTCCGGAGTCTGCAGCAAAGGCGAAGATGGCAGACTCTGCCAGAGCGAAGGCCTGGGTCCCTGGTGCCAGAGGAAAGCCGGTGCTGGAAGCCAAGGGAAGGAAGGCCTATTGCACGAATCTCTTCGTGCAATGGGCCTCTAGTTTCACATATCAGGCAAGCAGATAGGGTGATTACAGGGTTGCTTAATTTATCAGTCAAGGCTAAGTTATCCATTATCAAGGATGTAGTTCTTTTCTGTCTGTCTGTTCTGTTGTCTTCGCTGTCTTTAGTTATGTCCTTCGTTTTATCGCCACATGGTTGCAAGATAACTGCTATAGTTCCAGGTGTTACATGTAGACATGACCTCATCAAATAGAGGAAGAGGAACCATTTCATTCTGTGGGTCTCTTGTTATTGGAAAGGAAAATCTTTCCTTGAAGCACCCCCACCTGAACCCCAGCAGACCTGCTTTTATGTATCATGCATTATTAACCAAAATTATATATCACACGCTTATGCCTAAGCCATGACTGGCTTAGACCAATAAAAATTTACCTCCTGGAAGTAGAAAGAACCCAGATATTCATATCTCAATGAAATTGAGATTCTATTAGCAAGAAAGAATAAGAGGAAGGAATGACAGTTGGGTAGGCAACCAACAGGGCCAGCTATACTGCTAAGTAATTATGCGATGTCACCATGCCCATAGGTTAGGATCAGAAATATATTGTATGGGTACTAACATCCTGTACCCATAAAAGATGTTATTAATCAATGATGGTGTGACTCTTTTATGAGTCACTTACTCAACTTCAGATGTTAAATGGGGGGAGGGAGAGAGGCAAGAATAATACAAATAACTCACTATCATTACCATTTGGGCTTAAGTTGCTAACACGGGGCAACAAAGTATTTTCTCACAAATACTTTAGAGTGTAATTCCTACAAACATGGATATTCTTCTACATAACTACAATACATCCATCAAAATCAGAAATTAACACTGATACATTACTACCACCTCATTCTCAGAAACTATTCAAATTTACCCAATGTCCCAATAATGTTCTTTACAGCTATAGGATCCAAGTCAAGATTACATGTGTGTTTTCTTTACCGCAGCATAGTATTCCATTGTGTAGATGTACCACAGTTGTTTAATACACTCATCTGCTGATTGGATTCTTACCATTTGCAATAGCATGGATGGAACTGGAGAGCATTATGCTAAGTGAAATAAGCCAGTCAGAGAAAGATAAATATCACATGATCTCACTTATTTGTGGAATATAGTGAACAATATAAAATGATGAACAAAATAAGATCAAAGACAGAAAAGCATCGATCAGACCATCAAACCTCAGAGGGAAGATAGGGGAGGCTGGGGGTAAGGGGGAGAGATCAACCAAAGGACTTGTATGCATGCATATAAGCCTAACCAATGGACACAGACACCAGGGGGGTGAGGGTATGAGCTGGGGGAGGGGGGGACAATGGGGGGATAAGGACACATATGTAATACCTTAATCAATAAAGAAAAAAAATTACGTGTTATAGTAATTGTGTCCTTCAATCTGGAACAGTATTCCTCAGTCTTCCCTTGACTCCTTTAAAGATTATATGTCAGTTCTTTTGTAGGATACTTCTCAATTTGAGTGGTCTGATGTTTCCATATAATTGGATTCTGGTAATGCATTTTTTGGCACAATTATCACAGAAATGATGCTGTAATATATGTACATATATTTATAGAAAGCCTTGATTATATACAATCCTTAAAGTTTTAATATAATTTTATACTCAAAAAAATTTTTTAAGCATTTTCTCAGGTACACATATTAGTAGTACTAGAGGCCTGGTGCACGAAATTCATGCACAGGGGGAGGGGGTGTGTGTCCCAGCCTGCACACTCTCCAATCTGGGACCCCTCAAGATGTCTGACTGCCCTACCAGGATTTGGCCTAAACGGGCAGTTGGACATCCCTATCACAATCCAGGACTGCTGGATCCCAACTGCTCACCTGCCTGCACCTGGATTCCAACTGCTCACCTTCCTAATTGCCCCTAACCGCTTCTGCCTGCCAGCCTGATCACCCCCTAACCACACCCCTGCCAGCCTGTTTGCCCCTAACTGCCCTCCCCTGCAGGCCTGGTCACCCCTAACTGCCCTCCCCTGCAGGCCTGGTCACCCCTAACTGCCCTCCCCTGCAGGCCTGGTCACCCCTAACTGCCCTCCCCTGCAGGCCTGGGTCCCCCCCAACTGCCCTCCCCTGCAGGCCTGGTCACCCCTAACTGCCCTCCCTTGCAGGCCTGGGTTCCCCCCAACTGCCCTCCCCTGCTGGCCTGATCGCCCACAACTGCCTTCCCTTGCAGACCTGGTCCTTCCCAACTGCCCTCCCCTGCTGGCCATCTTGTGGTGGCCATCTTGTGTCCACATGGAGGCAGTCATCTTTGACCACATGGGGGCAGCCATCTTGTGTGTTGAAGTGATGGTCAATTTGCATATTATTTTTTTATTAGATAGGATTAGATAGGATAGAGGCCTGGTGCATGGGTGGGGGCCAGCTGGTTTGCCCTGAAGGGTGTCCTGGATCAGGGTGGGGGTTCCCTTGGGGCGTGGGGCCGCCTGGGCGAGGGGCCTGTGGTGGTTTGCAGGCCGGCCACGCCCCCCTGGCGACCCAAGCGGAGGCCCTGGTATCTGGGATTTATTTATCTCCTATAATTGAAACTTTGTAGCCTTAAGCGGAGGCCAAGGCAGGCCAGGGCAGGCGGAAAGCTTGGCTTTCTCCATTGATGGGGAAACGCAAGCCTCCTGCTCTCTCCATGGCTGGAGTCATCTTGGTTGGGTTAATTTGCATGCTTGCTCCTGATTGGCTGGTGGGCATGGCTTCTGGGTGTAACAGAGGTACAGTCAATTTGCATATTACTCTTTCATTAGATAGGATACTAGTAGATTCCATCACTTGTTGGCCAGAGCTGCTTAAGAGACAAAACTGGTTAGCAAGAGAAGTAAAAAGTATCTAGAGTCTCTTCTTTGAGCAGATTGTGACACGTACCTTGTTCAAAAAGGAAGGACCTAATTGAAGTGGTGAGAAGTTAAAAGTATGTTGAGAAGTAATACTAGTATATTTATATGCAGATTTTCTCCAGGGAGTAGTACTTTGTGTACAGTAGATTCTCAGTAAATATTTGTTGAATAACATTGAATTTTAGGGTAGAACACAATGAAAATCATCTGGTGCGCATCAAATCAAGAGAAACAGGAGTAGAAAATTGTTGTGGCAGAAGGCCAAGGACTTACTTGCCAGATGGAAAGAATAGATGATGTTTTCCTTCTATAAATTACTAAACCAAAATTAAAGCATGATATTATAGAAATGAAGAGACTAGGGTCCATCTTTTACTTCCTTTGCTGATCCGGTTTTTGTTGTTGTTGTTGATTTTTAATGGAGGCCCCAAAGGCTATCCTGACCTGAATTCTGACCAGCCAAAAGAAACCTATCTGTTAAGGTGATATAGCAAGGATCTTATGAGAAAGGAGTTATGTCATTTCAACGTTTTAATTCCCAAATAAGGACTTGCTGGGCATGGCTAAACTGCATATGAGGCTTGAAAAAAGCAGATGTGAGAAGTTCAGAGAAAACAATTCATCATCTGAGACATGTCAGAAATAAGATAGAACTTTGACAAGTTGAAATGCTCCCCAGGAGTGTTTGATCTTGAGTTTCATAGAAGGGTGTCAAACTAGTTGTTTATAGGGACATAAGACCAAATGACTGGGGTGAGTTACTATAGGGAGCATATGTGGAGATATAAATAGAATCTAGCAGAACAAGAGCCTACAGAGGAGCAGGCCCCTGGTTAGCAGCAGAGTTCTCTAGGGAGAGAAGGGACTAAATATCACAATTGCCCTTCAGACTCCAGGTAAAAGGTCTACTTTGGAATGCAGCATGATTTATGCACAGAGTGAGATGTGTAGACAGAAGGAAAACTAATTTTTCTAAAATGAGGAATATATCACAGAAGAAATTTTTATCAGTTAAAAAACCGACTGGGGGAAATAACAGGCAAGGGGGAGAGAAGGAATAAGGAAAAGAAACCAGCATTTGAGCCCAGCTGGTGTGGCTCAGTGGTTTAGTGTCGACCTAGGAACCAGCAGGTCACAGTTGGATTCCTGGTTGTGGGCTTGGTCCCTGGTGGGGGACATGCAGGAGGGAGCTGATTGATGATTCTCTCTCATCATTGATGTTTCCATCTCTCTCTCCCTCTCCCTTCCTCTCTGAAATCAATAAAATAATAAATAAATAATAAAAGGATTTTTTAAAGAAGAAACTAGCATTTGAATGAAATGATGGTAGCTTTTTCTTATAATGCGCCTGAGGGGATCCAATTTTTGAATTACAGGAAAATTAAGCTAAGGACCCATTTAGCATCACCCCCTCTGCCCCCCTTAGAGAGAACAGATTGACAGGGGCATGTTATATACTAATTTAAATAGGTTAGGTATTGAAAAGGGGGAAATAGCAGGCAAGGGGGAGATGTGTAAACAGAAGGAAAACTAATTTTCTTTGATGAGGAATACATTACAGAAGAGATTTTTATCAGTTAGAAAACGGACGGATCTTCATTCAGCAAACAATCAGCAAAACTTAGGCTATGGAGTTATGGGACTGAGCTTGTTTCCCCAAGCCTAAGGTACTCTGACTTTTGTAGTGAGTCACTGTATTAAGTAAGCATCATAACCACAAGGTTTGCCATGCGTCAGTCACTACCTCACTTTTCTTTCACAGCTTCCTAATTTTTCCGACCAGAGCTGGAAAAAAGCGAATGGGCCACCTCTAACCAGCAACACATCACACCACCCAAACCTCACTGCCCCTTTCCCCAAATCCCAAGCTGTTTGTCTGGCAGTGCTTAGAATAAAAAGTCTAGTGGGTCATAGCTCTAAATGTAAAAGCCAAAACTACAGAACCCTTAGAGGAAAACAGGAGTAAATCTTTATGACTGTGGGTTAGGTTGTGATCTCTTAGGAACAACACTGAAAGCACAAGTGATAAAAGAGAAGATTGATAAATTGGAATTCATCAAAATTAAAAATGTTTGTGCTTCAAGGATACCATCAAAAGAAAATTACCAAAAAAAAAAAAAATGATAACCTACAAAATGGGAGAAAATATTTATAAGTCATATATTTGATAAAATACTTGCATTTAGAATAAAGAACCCTTATAACTCAATAAAAAATAAATAAATAAATAAAAAGCCCAATTTAAAAATGGGTAAAGGACTTAATAAACGTTTCTCCAAAGAAGATTTATGGATGATTAATAAGCGCATGCAAAGATCTCATTGTTAGTCATTAAGAAAATACAAGTCAAAATGACAATGAGCTACCAATTCAAATTCACTAGACTGTAATAAAAAAACAGAAGATAACAGTTATGGGCAAGGATGTGGAGAAATTGGAACCTTCACACATTGCTGAAGGGAATGTAAAATGGCGTAACCACTTTGGAAGAAAGCTTGCCTGCCATTCCTCAAATGATTAAACGGAAGACCCAGAAATCCCACTCCGGGGTAGCTATACAAGAGAAATGAAAACACATGTCCACACAAAAACTTCATTATTCATAACACTCAGAAAGTAGAAGCAATCCAAATGTCCATGCCATGGAATATTATTTGGCCATAGAAGGAATGAAGTACGGGTATATTCTAGATCCGTGGTTGGCAAACTGTGGCTCGTGAGCCACATGCGGCTCTTTGGCCCCTTGAGTGTGGCTCTTCCACAAAATACCACGGCCCAGGCGAGCCTATTTTGAAGAAGTGGCGTTAGAAGAAGTTTAAGTTTAAAAAATTTGGCTCTCAAAAGAAATTTCAATCGTTGTGCTGTTGATATTTGGCTCTGCTGACCGATGAGTTTGCCGACCACTGGGCTAGCTGATGGATGAACTTTGAAAACAAACTTTCATGCTAAGTAGAAGAAGCCACTCACAAAAGACTGCATCTGTGTGATACCACTTACATGAAATGCACTAAGTAGGCAACTCTGTAGAAGCAGATTAGTGGCTGTCAAGGGCGGGAGGATGGGGGAACACGAGCGAGCAGGGGATAGGGATGGAAATTGACTGCTAACGGATATAAGGGTTTTTTTGGGGGGTGGTGGTGGTGAAGAAATGTCTTAGAATTACAGTGGTGATTGCACAATTCTGAAAATATACTAAAGCCATTGACTTGTATACTCTAAATGGGTGAACTTTGTAGTATATAAATTATATCTCAATAAAGTTGTTTTTAAAAACATGTATATATGTAAAGCACATATATATTTACATATCCACATACATGTATAGAGACATGTGTGCATACACTCTAAAGTGGCATGGCATTCCTTGGCACTGCAGCGTGCAGCATGATCTTAGAGCTTTTCTATGTATAACATGTTGTGGGGAATGTGAGAAGGGAATGTATAAACATACAAAACAGTAATTTGGCTTTTTAAGATGCTCTGGACAGGCCTGGGTTCAATATTATCCTTTCCTGGAACAAAAGTACAAGATCAAGGAGTCCTTCCATCTAGGATACCGTATTTTGACATGAAACTTCTAAGGCTCATTTTCATTGTTCTCAAAATCCCCAGTAGGTTCATAAAAAATGCATAATCTTTGCTTCCTGAGCATAAACTTCTTTATATATATTAGACCTACTTTTTAACCATGATTCAAAGCCTATGTGATTTATTTTGGCCTACCTGATTTATCCACCTCTAAGAGAAGTATGTTAGAGATTGCCAATAAAATTGTGAGTTTTGGCTATCTCTTTGCATGCCCAACAGCCTTTCCCTTGTTTATTAATGACTAGAGGCCTGGCGCACAAAATGCGTGTACAGATACAGTCCCTAGGCCTGGCCTGCGATCAGGGCCATCTTCCCAGGCTGCCGACAGCCGGCCCCACCCCCCCATCACCACCCACCCCCAGTTCCCCATTTGGTTCCCCATTTGCCATCGGGCTATCAGTGCCTGCCAGTGGGGGAGGGGCGAGGAGGAGGGACTGAGAGGTTGGCCAGCAGGCCCCAATCAGGTGATCGGGGCCTGCGGGCTGGAGGTAGCTCCTGTGTTGAGCGTCTGCCCCTGGTGGTCAGTGGGCATCATTCCACTGTTTGGTCGATTTGCATATTACCCTTTTATTATATAGGATGTAATGTTAGGGACATAGGGTTATGATTCCTCTACCCTCTTAATGAATTGTTCTATCAATATGAAATGTTCCTCTTTTTCCTTCTTGATGATGTCACCTTGACTTCTATTTTGCTTGATATGAATAGTGCTACTTGCTTTCTATTTCTTAGCATTTGCTTGGAAAATGCCTCCCTCTCCCCCCTCCCCCCTCTTCCATCCCCCCCCCCCCCCCCCCGCCCCGTTCTGTTTCAGGTATGTCTCTTACAAATAACATACAGTTAAGGTTTCTTTCTTTGTTTTGTTTTGCTTAAGGCAGTCTGAGAATCTCTGCTTTTTAATAAAAGAATTTAATCTATTCATATATCATGATTATTGATTATTATATTTATTTCTGCCATATTATTTTATTTGTACTTTTTAACAATAGTTTCATACTTACAGAATATTTATAAGACTAGTATGAGGGATGTCAATATATTTTTCATCCAGATTCACCAATTGTTACTACTTTGCCACATTATTTATCATGTATGTACATATAATCTCTCTCTCTCTCTCTCTCTCTCTCTCTCTCTATATATATATATATATATATATATATATATATATATATATACACACATCAGATGTATGTATTATACATTAATAGTTATATATGCACACAATTATTTTTTAATTCTGAACCATTTGAAAGTACATTATAAAAATTATATCCCTTTATTCCTATAACTTCAGTGTGAATATTCTAAGAAAAAGAAAATTATCTTACATGACCATAGTACCATCATTAAAATCAGGATATTTAACCTTGCAGGGATACTATTATCTAATCTGCAATCCATATTTTAATTTTTTTCAATAGTGTGGCTTACAACACTTTTTTCCCACCCATGTATCCAATCCAGGATTGTGCATTGCATTTAGTTCATGTTTCTTTAGTATCCTTTACTTTGGAACATTTTTTAGCCTATATATTTTTTTACCATTTATTTCATGATTTTGACATTTTTTGAAAAGTGTAAGTCAGTTTTGTCACAGAATGCACCTCAGTTTGAATTTCCTATGATCCTGTTTTGTATTTATCATTGGTATTCTCTTCTTGGTCTTTTGTTCAATGGAAGCTTTTTGTTTGTTTATTTGTTTTGTTTGATTATATTTATTTCTCAGGTTGCTTGGAACTTGCACAATCTAGTTCTACTTTTCTCATGGTTATTCTTATACTAGAGGCCCAGTGCACGACATTCGTACACTGTGGGGAGGGGGTCCCTCAGCCCAGCCTGGACCCTCGTGGGGATGTCCGCCTGCTGGCTTAAGCCCGCTCCCCACGGGAGCTCCCTGTGGGAGCACCGCTCAGCCAGAAGCTGGGCTTACTGCTCCTTAGCACTGCCTCGGGGAGAGGCTCCCGCAACCACCGCTGCACTCGCGAGCCATGAGCCTGGCTTCTGGCTGAGTGACGCTCCCCCTGTGGGAGTGCACTGACCACCAGGGGGCAGCTCCTGTGTTGAGTGTCTGCCCCCTGGTCGTCAGTGCGTGTCATAGCGACCAGTTGTTCTGCTGTTTGGTCGATTTGCATATGAGCCTTTTATTATATAGGACTAGAGGCCCGGTGCATGAAATTTGTGCACGGGGGTATGTGTCCCTCAGCCCAGCCTGTACCCTCTCCAATCTGGGACCCCTCGAGGGATGTCCGACTGCCCGTTTAGGCCCGATCCCAGTGGGATCGGGCCTAAACGGGCAGTCGGACATCCCTCTCACAATCCAGAACTGACTGCTGGATCCCAAATGCTCACCTGCCTGCCTTCCTGATTGCCCCTAACTGCTTCTGCCTGCCAGCCTGATCACCCCCTAACCACTCCCCTGCCAGCCTGATTGATGCCTAACTGCTCCCCTGCCAGCCTATTTTCCTCTAACTGCCCTCCCCTGCAGGTCTGGTCACCCCTAACTGCCCTCCCCTGCAGGCCTGGTCCCCCCCAATTGCTCTCCCCTGCAGGCCTGGGTCCCCCCCAACTGCCCTCCCCTTCAGGCCTGGTCACCCCTAACTGCCCTCCCCTGCAGGCCTGGTCCCGCCCAACTGCTCTCCCCTAAGGGCCTGGGTTCCTCACAACTGCCTTTCCCTGCAGGCCTGGTCACCCCCAACTTCCCTCCTCTGCCAGCTTGGTCACCCCTAACTGCCTTCCCCTGCAGGCTTGATTGCCCCCAACTGCCCTCCCTTGCAGGCCTGGTCCCTCCCAATTGCCCTCCCCTGCTGGCCTGATCACCCACAACTGCCCTCCCTTGCAGGCCTGGTCCCTCCCAACTGCCCTCCCCTGCTGGCCATCTTGTGGTGGCCATCTTGTGTCCATATGGAGGCAGTCATCTTTGACCACATGGGGGCAGCCATCTTGTGTGTTGGAGTGACAGTCAATCTGCATATTACTCTTTTATTAGATAGGATAGAGGCCTGGTGCATGGGTGGGGGCCAGCTGGTTTGCCCTGAAGGGTGTCCTGGATCAGGGTGGGGGTTCCTTTAGGGCGTGGGGCGGCCTGGGCGAGGGGCCTGTGGTGGTTTGCAGGCCGGCCATGCCCCCCGGCGACCCAAGTGGAGGCCCTGGTATCTGGGGTTTATTTATCTTCTACAATTGAAACTTTGTAGCCTGGAGCAGAGCCAAGCCTTTTGCTTGCTCTGTGGCGGCAGCCATTTCTGTTGAGATTTATGTATAGTCTATCATTGAAACTTTGTAGCCTTGAGTGGAGGCCTAGGCCAGCAAGAGCAGGCAGAAAGCTTGGCTTCCTCCATTGCTGGGGAAACCCAAGCCTTCCTCCTGCTCTCTGTGGCCGTAGCCATCTTGGTTGGGTTTATTTGCATATTTGCTCCTGATTGGCTGGTGGGCGTGGCTTGTGTGCATGGCTTGTGGGTGTAGCGGAGTGATGGTTAATTTGCATATTACTCTTTTATTAGATAGGATGTTTACCATGCCTCTTAAACATGTTTCTCTATCACTGTCTAGAATTACCTAGCATTTAACTCAACCCTAAAACAAGATGAACTTTTGTGTACATTCATTCATCCGCTCCTTCTACTTCTGCTGCAATTTTCTACGCTGAGATCATCTGGGATTTGCATTTGTAATTGTCATTCTTTTAACACTCTCCGAACAATTAGGTTTAGCTATAATTTACTCTGGTTTCTTTTCCTGCCTCCTGTTTTTTCTATCCTATATCTTTTTCTTGGGTTTATTTTTCATTACATTCTTTACTAATCTTTCCAGAGATAATTCGTGAAATTGATCATTTTTTTGAAGTCCTTATATTTACAGAAATGTCTTTGCTTTCACACGTGATTTATAGCATAGCAAGGTCAAACTTTAGTGTTAATTTTTTCCTCAGAACTTTGGAGATGTTCTAATTTTTTCTTCATGTCAGTATTATTGATGAAGTCTGATGTGAATATGGTTTTTGTTCCTCTGTAGGTTATCCTTTTTTCTTTTTTTTACTCTCTAGAAGCCTGCAGAATACCCTGAGCCTTAACTTCTTCATCAATAAGTTGAGAATAGTAAGAATATCTGTTGCATATGTTCTGTGATGATGAAACATAACAGGAGTGTGAATGTGCTTTGTGAGTGTCAAAGAGCAACTCAAAGTCATTATTCAACCCTGGCTGGGTAGCTAGTTGGTTGGATCATACATCCAATGCTCTAGGGTTGTGGGTCTGATCCCTGATTGGGGTGCATGCAGGAGTCACCAGTGGGTGCAATGGGTGCATGGATGGGTGGATCACTGGGTTGATGTTTCTCTCTCTCAATCTCCCTCTCTCACTCTCTTCCATTTCCTCTCTCTCTAAAATCAATAAACATTTTTAAAGCCATTATCAACATACTAAATAATGCCTCCTCAGTCCTTAGTTGTATGTGGGGGTGGGAGGGTTGGTTGGGGGAAGAGTAGTAAGAAGTAGGAGAATAAGATGGGGGAGAGGAGACTGACACAAGCTCTTGCTCCAGACTTCTGTTTTAGAAACACTACTCTCAATTCCATCAAGTTCATAGCACCAAGATTTTGTGTGTGCCAAATGCAGAAACCCTGCTTTCCTATGGTATAACACCTAGCCAAAAGAATCACTGTGAAGGTTCTCATTTAACCCCAGCAGATCATTGATTATGGGGGAGGAGATATAAAGGGTGGCTATTAATACTCAGTAAATAGGATTATAAAATTATATTCACTTTATTCTAGAACTTCATCAAAGTAACCATTTTATGTAATGTTGTCCTCTGTGTAAAACAACTTGGAGTTAGTGAAAGTCTGAATTTGAAAATATCTACACTAATTAAAAAGAAACATGCAAATTGACCATACCTCTGCTACGTCCACAAGCCACACCCACCAGCCAATCAGGAGCGAGTATGCAAATTTACCCAACAAAGACAGCTGCGGCCACAGAGAGAGCAGGAGGCTTGGGTTTCCCCAGCAATGGAGGAAGCCAAGCTTCCCGCCCGCTCTGGCCAGCCCTGGCCTCCACTCAAGGCTACAAAGTTTCAATTATAGAAGATAAATAAATCCCAACAAAAATGGCAGTGGCCACAGAGCTGGAGAGAGCAGGAGGCTTGGGTTGCCCCTGGCGATGGAGGAAGCCAAGCTTCCTGGCTGGCCCTGGCCTCCACTCAAGGCTACAAAGTTTCAATTATAGAAGATAAATAAATCCCAGATACCAGGGCCTCCGCTTGGGTCGCCGGGGGGCATGGCCAGCCTGCAAACCACCACAGGCCCCTTGCCCAGGCCACCCCATGCCCCAAGAGAACCCCCACCCTGATCCGGGACACCCTTCAGGGCAAACCAGCTGGCCCCCACCCATGCACCAGGCCTCTATCCTAAAGAGTAATATGCAAATTGACTGTCACTCCAACACACAAGATGGCTGCCCCCATGTGGTCAAAGATGGCTGCCCCCATGTGGACACAAGATGGCTGCCATAAGAAGGCCAGCAGGGGAGGTCAGTTGGGAGGGACCAGGTCTGCAAAGGAGGGCAGTTGGGGATGATTAGGCCAGCAGGGAAGGGCAGTTGGGAGGGACCAGGCCTGCAAGGGAGGGCAGTTGGGGGCAATCAAGCCTGCAGGGGAGCAGTTAAGCATCAATCAGGCTGGCAGGGGAGTGGTTAGGGGGTGATCAGGCTGGCAGGCAGAATCAGTTAGGGGCAATCAGGAAGGCAGGCAGGCGAGCAGTTGGGAGCCAGCATTCCTGGATTGTGCGAGGGATGTCTGACTGCCCGTTTAGGCCCAATCTCGATAGGGATTGAACAGTTGAACACTATTGAACAGTTTTGCTGAGGCCAGTTTGGTTCCCCCAAAATGGAACTTGGCCTGTACTCCAATCTGGCCACACTTTCCCTGCCCGATAGGGATTGGGCCTAAACGGGCAGTCAGACATCCCTCGAGGAGTGCCAGATTGGAGAGGGTGCAGGCTGGGCTGAGGGACACCCCCCCTCCCCTGTGCACGAATTTCATGCGCCGGGCCTCTAATCTTCTATAAAGGGAGTATTTTGTAGGTCTTTTTCCTCAGTGATGAAAATTTGGATAGAACTTTAAGCATTTCAAAGAATCTGAAATCCATGTGGGCTGGAGTCCCAGCCAGAATCCCCACCAGGATCCCTCTCCTCAGAGGATTCTCATGCTTTTCCTTTCTTAAGGGAATACAATTTCCCAATCAATTCAGCTCAAGATGTGCCCCACTTATAGGGACTCACTTTGAGGTCCAATGACTATGGATAATACTATGAGGCAATGGATAGATTTCCTTACAGTGCACTTTCACATAGGTTATAACAGATGGCCTTAGCTAAGCTTGGAATTTGTGTTTTACTTCTAGGTTAAGTAATCCTTTGCCAAAATGTTTTCTCACCCGTGTGAAACTGTCTAGCTGAATGAAAATGGTGCTGCCTGCCTACGGATTTCTTATGTGGGTGATCATCGTACTTTAGAGAGGCAAGAATATTTGTTTCCCTCCATTTTCATTGTTCAGGATTATTCTATCATGCAGGATTCAACCTGGTTTACCCAGCACTCACTCACCCTTCTTGGGTTCAAGTAAAGAATGAGTTTGGGCCAAGGTTTTATGATTTTTAAATTGGAGCCACATTGTGCTGGTCAGGATTTGGGGAGGGAGTTGATTTACTGGACCAGGAGCAGGGTAGAGACTGGACAGCATCTCTGGCTATATTCAGCTAGATTGGCCAGGTTGTTATTGACCTAAAGCTGGCAGCTTTCTGTGGCCTGCACAATATGAACACAGTGAGCTCAGTCAATTCTCAGCTGACAGGCTCTCATATTTCTAGACATTCCAGGAGTGGTTCCCAGGAATTAGTGCTCATGGACAAGTACAATTAAATATAAAAGAAGTACGGAGATGCATCAGAGACCAGAAATCTTAGAATAAAGATCAGCTCTTTGAATGGAATAATATAAAATATATTTTAAAATCTCACTATAATGTCCTTAATTTTCTCTCTCTCTCTCTCTCTTTTTTTTTCTCCTGACTAGTGAAAATCAGATGCTGGGTCAGCATTAGGACACACACCTAGACGATTGAGAACCACCGTCCCTAGTCCATGGAGGAGTCTGCAAGTTTTCAATCTGCAAATCCACTTCAAGTATATGGGAATAAAAAATTGAGCAAAATTCTCCATTGTCAACAAACTTCTGTGACTAATTGTTTAGAACACTTCACCAATAAGGTCTCACTTGAGTTCACTATTGCTTTTAAATAAAAGACGTATTTGTGCTATTATAAGCACACAAATAGCCAGTTTTGGCTATCATTTTTTTCTTTCTTTATTGATTAAGGTATTACATGTGTCCTAATTCCCACCCCTACCCCCACTCATGTCCTCACCCCCCTGGTGTCTGTGTCCATTGGTTATGCATGCATACAAGCCCTTTGGTTGGTCTCTCCCCCTTTGGCTATTGTTTTAATCACAAATCTGAATGGCTCTGAGATGAGGAAAAGGGTAATATTTAAACATCAAGAGTGTTTTTGTATTTGAGCTGATGATTTTTAACCTCTGTTTGGTGAAAAAGTGAGAAATGATGAAGAGCATGTGCATCTAGGTGTACCTGTTTCTTTGGTGTTATGTATGTGTAACTAAGAAGCCAGAACCCAGATGAATGAATTGCAATGTTAACAGCATGCTCCAGGAAGGTCAAAAGTGCATTTCTCTTTTGTCAGGACTGGAAATATGCAAATTGATTGCCCAATCAAGGAAAGGTTGACTTGAAGGTGAGGAAGGTTTTACACTTCCTGCCCTTATTGCTCATCAAGCTTGTTGAACAGGCTACCTGGGAGCAGGGCAGGTTCTGGGGTGGGCAAGGGATTACTTCTCTCCAAGAATTATTGAGCAGCTGCCAAAGACAGTAAAAAAAAAAAAAAAAAGAAAGAAAGAAAGAAAACTGCTCAAGCGTCTAATGCATAAAGTACAAGGTTGATGTGTTGGGGCCCCCAGATTTAGTTATTGCAAACTAATGACCGTACTTGTGATTTCTTGTTATGGAGAAGGGGCCATTTGCATAGCATCTAGTACTTTTCATATTATCTCACCCTGGAATCTGCAAATTGCTAGAGGTGGTATATTATTACGGAAAATGATAGAATCTGGCAATTATTCTTCAGATTTCACCGGTAATAGTTCTGAGCAGTGGGCTTTTGCCCTGCTGGCCTGATGTGGCAAGGCAGCCCACAAATCTGATGTTATAATGTAAGACTCTGCTCTCTGTCCTCTGCCAGGAGGCTCTGTAGTGGCCACACTTTCCTGATGACAATCTACCCTGCTTTGCCTCTTGACTGCATCAATCTCTGTAATTCCTCTTGTGGAAAAAAACACACCAAGACCTCCTTTTAAAAGCATGTGGTGTGTTTGGTTTTTAGACAACTCTACCTTGAGTAGCCCCTTTGGGAATTCATTCTTAGGGTTGCATTTGGACTCTCTTTTTAACAACAGTGTTCTTTTGGTATTGATACTGGCCTCGAACCAGTATTTTTGTACTTGCTGCCCCCGCGCCAAACAGTGATTTTTGTACTTGCTGAGTTGTGTTTCCTTACCCGTTTCTGTCATCAACTCTAAGGAAACATGGATTCTGGGCCCACAAATAAGATCATCATGACAATAGGGAACCTTTACTGTGGGCTTCCTATGTGACAGATACTGTGCTAAGGCACTCACAGTGTGCTGTCCCGTTTACTCCTCAGAGCCACTGTAGGGGATCGCTATGAGCTCCCGTTTTATGGTTGAGGAAACTGAGACTGGGAAAGACTAGGGAAACCTGCCTCAAATCACTTAGCTTGTATGTGGCTGAGTCAGGATTCCAGAATCAGTCTGAGTCCAAAGACATGTTCCATGTTCCTACCTCCTTATGTTTTCTCCTAGGCAAGCCCATTGTCCTTGGACCATGTGGAGAATCCCAGAAGAGAAGATCTGATCTCTCTCTCTCTCTCTCTCTCTCTCTCTCTCTCTCTCTCTCTCACACACACACACACACACACACACACACACACACTCACACACATGCCCCAGAGTCTAGCTTTGCTCCCAGTCAGACATGGTATTGGTGCTTAGGGAGTTGCCTGAGGGGCATCTCTGCTCTGCTCAGGGCACCAGTCTCTGCAGAAGGAAGCCCAGTCTTGAGGCCTCACCTGGTGGTAGGTGACACTATTGAACAGTTTTATTGAGGCCAGTTTGGTTCCCCCAAAATGGAACTTGGCCTGTACCCACCCACTTAAGGATCACTCCCCAAAGAAGGCCATGCCAGTTCCCCAGAAGGCAGAGCACACTGGATGCCTCTTGGGGCAGGATGGAGACATGATTCCCAGCTTGTTCTCATATGACATGGAGGTTTGCTAAAAGGCTTTGCTTGGCGGCTGTGCTTTGGCACTGTGTGTAGGTGAGAGTGCCCAGTGAGGACGGCCTCCTTCGTCAGTTCATGCCTCCTTTCACCCACTTGCCTTCTAAGATGAACCCTCCTTACCAGCTCCTCTCTGCAGTAAATGGTGTTATGAGGTTCTAGTCTAGATGTAATCAATACAGGGTAGGGCAAAAGTAGGTTTACAGTTGTGAGTACACAGTTTATTCTTATATTATAATTCGTTAACTAGAGGCCTGGTGTATGAGATTCGTGCACTGGGGGTGGGGGTGGGGAGGGGGCGGTCCCTCAGCCAGGCCTGCGCCCTCTCTCAGTCTGGGAGCCCTCGGGGGATGTCCGACTGATGGCGCAGGGAGATTTTAGGAAAATTTGAAGCCTGATCCAGGAAAGGCTGTTCATATGGAAAGACCACTACAAACAGTGTGGGTGGGGCTGCAATTTGGGTGGGATCACAGGGAGTTACTAAGGACAGGTGAACAGTGAGCCAGGTTGATAGAAACTCACAAATGGCACCTGCCAGTCAGCTGTGAGGAGCGGGAAGGTCTAAATATAGGAACAATGGCCTCTGCCAGCCCTTTTTTCTGGGAGAAAGCTGCCCCTCAGTTCTTGCCCTGATGCCAGACAATTTAGTTCCTCCCTATATGTCCCTGAATCTGTTCAAGCTGCTGTTCCAATGCTGGAACTCAGAGGGAGTGAGTCTGAGTAAATCTGTGTGCCGGCCCTTTAAGAGGAATACCTGGGACTCCAGCAGTGTCCATGTCATTTAGCCACAATCCCCACTGACTTTTACAGCCTGAAGTTACGGGGACTTTTCTTCCTGGTACTGAAACCGTGGGCGGAGGGGTCTGGTGTGGGGCTGGGACCCCTTGCTCCTCACATAGACCTCTGCAGCCAAGGTATCCCTCCGATTAAAAAAACAGGTGGGTATTGGACCAGCCCATTCTGTACCTCCTCCCCTCTTACCAGTCTCAATGTGCTTTCTTTTTTAATTCTCTAGTTGTAGGACTTCTGTTCAGCCAGATTTCAGGCAGTTCAAAATGATGATTTTCTGTGGTTTAGTTGTAATTTTGATGTAGTTGTGGGAGGACTCGAGTGCTGTGTTTACCTACTGAGAATTTCCTTTTATTACTCTTACTATTATTATTATTATTATTATTATTATTATTATTATCTAAAGTTTTACATATGTCTTCTTTTTCCCCAATTAACCCCCCCCCCCCCAGCCATTCCCACCCTGGGCAAGCCCCCACTGCCCCAGTGCCTGTGTCCATTGGTTATGCTAATATGCATGCATACAAGTCCTTTGGTTGGTCTTTAACCCCCCCACTCCCCTACCATTTGTCTCTGGATCTATTCTTGTTCATCAATTTATGTTAATCATTATATCCCACACATGAGTGAGATCATGTGATATTTATCTTTCTCTGACTGGCTTATTTCACTTAGCATAATGCTCTCCAGTTCCATCCTTGCTGTTGCAAATGGTAAAAGTTCCTTCTTTTTTATAACAGCATAGTATTCCATTGTGTAGATGTACCACAGTTTTTTAATCCACTCATCTGCTGTTGGGCACTTAGGCTGTTTCCAAATCTTAGCTATTGTAAATTGTGCTGCTGTGAACATAGGGGTGCATATATCCTTTCTGATTGGTGTTTCTGGTTTCTTGGGATATTTTCCTAGAAGTGGGATTACTGGGTCAAATGGGAGTTCCATTTTTAACTTTTTGAGGAAACTCCATACTGTCTTCCACAGTGGCTGCACCAGTCTGCATTCCCACCAGCAGTGCAAGAGGGTTCCTTTTTCTCCGCATCTTCACCAGCACTTGTCCTTTGTTGATTTGTTGATGATAGCCATTCTGACAGGTGTGAGATGGTTCCTCATTGTTGTTTTGATTTGCATCTCTGATGATTAGTGACTTTGAGCAGGTTTTCATATGTCTCTGGGCCTTTGGTATGTCCTCTTTCAAAAAATGTCTATTTAGATCCTTTGCCCATTTTTTGATTGGATCGTTTATCTTCCTTTTGTTAAGTTGTATGAGTTCTCTGTAAATTTTGGAGATTAAACCTTTATCAGAAATATCATTGGCAAATATGTTCTTCCATGCAGTGGGCTTTCTTGTTGTTTTGTTGATGGTTTCTTTTGCTGTGCAGGAGCTTTTCATTTTGATGTAGTCCCATTTGTTTATTTTCTCCTTAGTCTCCTTTGCCTAGGAGCTGTGTCTGTAAAGATATTGCTACAACATATGTCTGCAATTTTGCTGCCTATGGAGTCTTGTAGGAATTTTATGGTTTCCTGTCTTACATTTAAGTCCTTCAGCCATTTTGAGTTTGTTTTTGTGTATGGTGTAAGTTGGTGATCTAGTTTCATTTTTTTGCATGTATTGGACCAAATTTCCCAGCACCATTTATTGAAGAAACTGTCTTGACTCCATTGTATGCTCTTGCCTCCTTTGTCAAATATTAATTGAGCATAATGGGTTGGGTCAATTTCTGGGTTCTCTATTCTGTTCCATTGGTCTATATGTCTGTTCTTGTGCCACTACCATGCAGTTTTGAGAACCGTGGCTTTGTAATACAGCTTGATATCTGGTATTGTGATCCCTCCAACTTTGTTCTTCTTTCTCAGGATTGCTGTGGCTCATTGGGGTCTTTTTTTTTTTTTTTATTCCAGATGAATTTTTGGAGAGTTTGTTCTAGATCTTTTAAATATGTCATTAGTGTTTTAATAAGAATTGCATTGAATCTGTAGATTGCTTTGAGTAGTATGGACATTTTAATGATGTTGATTCTACCAATCCATGAACATGGTATGTTATTCCATTTGTTTATGTCTTCCTCTACCTCTTTTTTCAATGTCCTGTAGTTTTCCGAGTACAGGTCTTTTATGTTCTTGTTTATCCCCAGGTATCTTAATTTTTTTGGTGCAATGGTAAATGGGATTATTTTTTCATTTCTCTTTCTTTGAGTTCACTATTGGTGTATAAAAAGGCCATAGATTTCTGGGTGTTAATTTTGTATCCTGCTACATTGACAAACTCATTTATTAGGTCTAGTAGTTTTTTGATGGAGTCTTTGGGGTTTTCTATGTATAGTATCATGTCATCTGCAAATAAGGACAGTTTTACTTCTTCTTTTCCAATTTGGATGCCTTTATTTCTTCATCTTGTTTGATCACTATGGCTAGCGCTTCCAGTACTATATCGAATAGGCGTGGTGAAAGTGGGCATCCCTGTCTTGTTCCTGTTCTTAGGGGAAATAAGTTTAGTTTTTGCCCATTTAGTATGATGTTGGCTGTAGGTTTGTCATATAAGGCTTTTATTATGTTGAGGTATGATTCTTCTATTCCCACTTTGCTGAGCATTTTTATCAAGAAAGGGTGTTGGATTTTGTCAAATGCTTTTTCTGCATTGATTGATATGATTATGTGATTTTTGTCTCTCAGTTTATTTATGTGATGTATCACATTTATTGATTTGTGGCTATTGTACCATCCTTGCATCCCTGGAATAAATCCCACTTGGTCATGGTGTATGAACTCTCTAATGTAATGCTGAATCCTATTTGCTAGAATTTTGTTGAGGATTTTAGCATCCATGTTTATCAAGGATATTGGCCTGTAGTTCTCTTTTTTTTGTGGTGTCTTTATCTGGTTTTGGGATTAGGATAATGCTGGCTTCATAGAAAGAGCTTGGAAGTGTGCCTTCCTCTTGAATTTTTTGGAATAGTCTGAGGAGGATAGGTTTTAGTTCTTCTTTGAACTCCCCTGTAAAGCGGTCCAGACCAGGGCTTTTGTTTGCTGGAAGATTTTTGATCACTGTTTCAATTTCTTCGGTAGTTATCGGCCTATTCAGGTTTTTTGATTCTTCTTGATTGATGAGAATTTCTTTATAAAGACTATAAATACAGGAAAACCTAAAACTATTTAGTAAAGGTAGTGATATTTGACTACATAAAATCAGAAAATAAACGGATGCAAGAAAAACAAGAAAAACAAAAAAACAAAAAAAACAAAAAAAAAGTATGCAAGATATCATTAAGTCCCAAAATAAATATGATAGACTAAGAAAAAATATTTTATAACACAAGTAATAAACAAGGTGTTCCTTTGTCCCTTTTATACATATTGATAAGAAAAAGACAACTGGGGAGAAACCAAGATGGCGGCATAGGTAAGCACCTAAACTGCTGCCTCGCACAACAATTTCAAAACTACAACTAAAAGACAGAACGTCTATCACCCAGAACCACGGGAAAGCTGGCTGAGTGGAAGTTCTACAACTAGAAGGAAAGAGCAAACAGCATTGAGGGGTGCACAAGCGCTGAAAAGCTGAGCTACGGAGACGCGCGAATTGGGCTGGCGACGGGTGACTGAAAGCGCTGCTGTTTTCAACCCGAAGGGAGATAAGCTCCCGATTACTCCGAACTCGTTTCTGGGGAGACGCGGGGGACCCAAACTCCTACAGGGAGAAGCTGGACTGTCTGCGTGGGGTCGGAAAGTGAGGGAGGCTTGCTTGCAGGGCTGCGCGCAGGAACAATTGTTTATTGTGCTGGGGCGCAGGACGCGGGACACAGTCGGAGACGCAGAGCTGGCTTACTGACAGCCATCGCTGTTTGCCACGCCCTAGCCTAGTCACGCCCTGAGACCCCGCCCTGCACAATCTACGAACCCACCCAAGCTCCAAGCAGCAGCTTTAGCATATGAATGGCCTGCCCTATCGCAGCTTAACCTAGCAAACCTGCAGCCCGCTTCAGACAGCTCCAAAACCTCCAAACCCCAAGCAAAGAGGAGAAAACTGTAGTTCTTGCTGTAGCTCCTGCTGGGTAGCCTCAGACAGTAGCTGACCTGCACCCCATTGGAGATCCAGAAGCCAGTGTACCTAGTGGTCAGTGTGAGACACCAGATTGCAACTCCTCACATCCATAAGTGACACATTCAAGAGGCAGACTCAGTGAGCACCAAAGCCCCAATGAAACAAGTCCTGCCCCATAAGCGTGTCTCCAGTGCAGCAGTTCTTCCATTATAGACACAGCGGGTCCTCACAGCCAATTGGCCTGGAGTTCAATTCCTCCCAGTGTACCAACAGCAATCAAGGCTTAACTACACCAAGACTTTGCACTCAGCCCACAAAGGGGTGTACCAAAGGCGTCCACCTCAGGTGATTGGGGAGGCTGAGCTACTGGCCCCTATAGGTCACCTACCACACAAAGCCACTCCATCAACATAAGGAAGCAGCAAAATGTGGAGACAAAGAAACATGTCACGAATGAGAGAAATGGAGGAAAGCAAACTACTGGACGACATAGTGTTCAGAACCACATTTATAAGGTTACTCAAGAATCTTCTAAAAACCGCCGAGAAACTTGATGAGACCTTCAAGGACCTTAATGAGAATGCCAAAAAAATGGAAAAGGACCAGTCAGAAATTAAGCATACACTGTCTGAAATAAAGAATATACCAAAACTCAACTGTAGATCAACGTACCCCAAGAATCAAACCAAAGATCTTAAATATGAGGAAACAAAAAACACCCAACCAGAAAAACAAAAAGAAAAAATCCAAAAATATGAAGATAGTGTAAGGAGCCTCTGGGACAACTTTAAGCATACCAACATCCGAATTTTTGGGGTGCCAGAAGAAGAGAGAGAGCAAAATATTGAAAACCTATTAGAAGAAATAATGACAGAAAACTTTCCCTACCTGGTGAAAGAAATAGACTTACAAGTTCAGGAAGCGCACAGAACCCCATACAAGAGGAATCCAAAGAGGACCACACCAAGACACATCATAATTAAAATTCCAAGGGCAAAAGACAAAGAGAGATTCTTGAAAGCAGCAAGAGAAAAACGGTTAGTTACCTACAAGGGAGCACCCATACGACTGTCAGCTGATTTCTCGGCAGAAACTATGCAGGCCAGAAGGGAGTGGCAACAAATATTCAAAGTGATGAACAGCAAGAACCTACAACCAAGATTACTCTACCCAGCAAAGCTATCATTCAGAATTGAAGGTCAGATAAAGAGCTTCACAGACAAGAAAAAGCTAAAGGAGTTCATCACCACCAAACCAGGATTACATGAAATGCTGAAGGGTGTTCTTTAAGAAGAGGAAGAAGAAGAAAAAGGTAAAGATAAAAATTATGAACAACAAAATGACATCAAATACATACCTACCAACAAGTGAATCTAAAAATCAAGTGAATAAAAAATCTGAAGAACAGAATGGACTGGTGAATATAATAGAATCAGGGACATAGAAAGGGAGTGGACTGACAATTCTCGGGGGGAGGGGGTGTGAGGGGTGCGGGAAGAGACTGGACAAAAAGCTTACACCTATGGATGAAGACAGTGGCGGGGGGTAAGGGCATGGGGTGGGGTGGGGAATCAGGTGGAGGGGAGCTAGGGGGAAAAAAAGAGGAACATCTGTAATAATCTGAACAATAAAGATTTATTAAAAAAAAAAAAAGAAAAAGACAACTGATGATATTGAACAACAGATAAAGAATGTGAACAGACATTTCATAATAAAGGAAAACTGCCAATAAATATATATAAAAATGATCGATTTCATTAATAGTTTAGATATTTAAAATAAAAACAGGTCTCATTTTTTGGGTAAACACTTTGCAAAACTGTGTGTCACAGCATCCAGTTCTGGTGAAGATGCAGAAAAAAGGGGCAGATATATATTATTTGTGGGTGTGTGGATTATTACTAATAGTTTATAAAGTAATTTTATAATTTCTATTAAAATTAAATAAACATAGACCTTTTGGCTCAGCAATCTCACTTTTAGAATTTTTATCCTAGATAAATAATACACCAAATTACAAGGACCAGTTGTCATGGATACTTATTGTAGTGCTATATGTACTGGTAGAAACTGTAAAAATCCGTATGTCTATCAATAGGGGAAAGATTGAAAAAAATTACATCCTTGGCTTATCCATGTCAGGAAATGCTATGCAATTTTTCATAGAATGAATTAAATCTATAGGGACTATGTTGGAGATATAGCCAAGATCTATTGTTAAGTGGGGAAAAAATTAGATAATTTACTTTGTACCCACAGTACAACATATACTATTCTAGCTTTTGTTGTCTTTTTAATTAAGTCACTTAATCCTCACAGCAAGTCTATGAAAAGGTCCTGTTATTACTTCCATTTTACAAAGCTAAACCAGGCAACCAGATATTAAGTAACATGTCTGAGCTTGCAGAGTCTATAAATTTGAATCCAGACAGTCTGACTTTAGAGTCCATGTGTGTACCCACCAACTTAAACTTACATTTCTGATGTTTAGTATTGGTCTAGTAATAAAAAGAAAAAAACAGAGTCAGCTCTACATCTATGTAGATCTGTATGCACATAAAAAAAAAAGGTGTTCAATGTGACTACTTCAGGGTGTTGGATTATAAGAAATTATTAACCCATTTTGTTGTTGTTGTTGTTAATCCTCTCCATTGATTTTTTTTTTTTTTTTTAGAGAGAGAATGGAAGGGAGGGACGGAGGAGGAGAAAGGGGAAAAGAGAGAGAAAAAGAGAAGGGAAACATTGATGTGAGAGAGACACCGCAATTGGTTGCCTCCCACACATGCCCCAACCAAGCCCAGGATTGAACCTGCAACCCAGGTACATGCCCTTGACTGGGAATTGAACCTATAACCCTTCAGTGTGGAGGCAGATGCTCTAACCACTGAGAACATTGACCAGGGTATTATTAACCATTTGTTAATGTAACTCTGTAATATCTGAATTGCTGCAAGGAGGGACTTACAATTTTTAAAACAACTATAAAGAAAAATATTTTTAAAAGTGCAAAGGAGGAGAAAATCAAATCTGGGAACATGATATTGAATACTGGGTCTGATTATTACACTTCAGAAGAGAAAGGGACTTAATGTAAACTCTTTAATTTATTCATTCACTCATTTAACAGGTATTTATTGAGTGCCTACCCTGTCCCCAGTGCTGGGAGATACAGCGGTGAACAAAATAGATATAGACCCAGTCTTCATGGAGTTATATTCTAGATAGAGATAGACAGACCATAAACACGCCAATTAAAGCATTTCAGATGAAGATATGGGTTCTAGCAATAAAAATCAAGCAAGCGAAGGGATATAAGGGACTGAGGTCTGAGTGTTATGGGTAGATGAATTGTTATTTTTATAGAATGGTCAGAAAAGGTCTTAGGGATAAGGTGACACTTGAGAAGAGACCTCCAGGCAATGAGGATAACTTCCATAAGGATAATTGTGGGAAGAGTGTAACAACATAAGAAATAGCAAGTTCAAAGGCCCTGAGGTCAGAGTATGCTTGGTATGTTCAAGGAACAAGCAGGCCAGTGTGGGTGGATGGGTTGAGAGGATGAGATCATGGGAAGACCATGTAGAGAAAGACTTTAGCTTTTGCTGTGAGTCATGTGGGAAGCCAATGGAAGATCCTGAATAGACAGTGACATGCTATGACTTAACCTATGACTTGAAGAATATTTAGTTGACCATTTCAAATATAAAGGTAGTGCAGTGTTTGCAATTCACTGCACAGAAGACACACAAACACTATAGTGGGTGTCCCCCAGAACATTATTTGAAAATATCTGGAGAGAGTTTCAGAGCAGGCTGAGAGGGGGGCTGAGTGGGACGATGGAGAGTGTTTGGAAGTCCCAGCCACATTTGAGTGGACCCGGGTGACAGAGATGCTGTTCTATGTGGTTAGTTTTGTGGCTCTCCCACTCAGAGAAAGAACCTTGGGAAATTGATAAGGACATTTTATTCCAGAAGGAGTAATGTTTGTTTGATTTTTGAGTGAGGGGAAGAAGGCCCATAGGACCCCTTATCCCCCAAAACAAAACAAAAAATAGCCCCCTCCCCAGGATTTTGACTTGTCAAGAAAGCTCAAAAAGTTTAGAATCTAAAATTTGGCCCCTTGAGTGTGGCTCTTCCACAAAATACCACGGCCTGGGCGAGTCTATTTTGAAGAAGTGGCGTTAGAAAAAGTTTAAGTTTAAAAAATTTGGCTCTCAAAAGAAATTTCAATCGTTGTACTGTTGATATTTGGCTCTGTTGACTAATGAGTTTGATGACCACTGATTTAGATCGTTTAACATATATTGTACCCATTGTGGGCTGGCGCAAACTTAGTGTCTTAGGTCGGGTTCCCCAGAAGCAAATCCTGAGACAGAATTTGTGTGAAAGTGACTTACTAGGAAGTGTTTCTAAGAAGAATCCACAAAGGGTCAGGGAGTGGGACTTGGAAGGAATTGTGCAGTTATCAAGAAAGTCTGAGGGAAATGCTCCATCCCACAGGGGTGCAGACAGTGGGCACCCTTCCACGCCAGGTATCAGGGAAGGCTGCAGAGCTATCTCCTCATCACCCCTGTCAGTCACTGTCAAGTGCTGTGGGAAGGGGGGTGGGAACGCGAAGTCCACAGGCATATAGGTCACAGAGTGGAAAGTCTCGAAGAGGAAAGACCCAGGAATAAGGACATCGTTTGACTGCCAAAGGGGTCTTTGAAAACTATAATGGGAAGTAGATCTCACACTTTGCTTCGTACGTTTCAGATCATCATGCTGCTCCCTAGGAAAATAATTCTTTACCTCAAATATAAACTTTGATGTTTGAAAAGTGAAAGCAAGCTGCTTCCCCAGCCAAAAAAGGACTGATTTTAAACTACTTAGAAGAGACATCTTTTCAAAAGGTAGGGACAGCACATAATATTTTCTCTGATGCCCAGTTTCTAAGCACTGAGCCATCACTGGAGACCTAGTTTGCTTCCACCTGCCTGACTGAGAAAAAGGGACCAGCCAGTGGTCAGGGACCCATCCTGCTCTCAGGCATGTTTTGTTTAGCCTGCGTAATATGTTTAAAAATCAAAATTGCAATATTTGTCTGCAAATAAGAGGTATTTTCCCCACAAAGAATGTATCAAAAATTATTGTGTGTCCAGAATGTTCATCCTATCTAATAAAAGGGTAATATGCAAATTGACAGTCACTCCAACACACAAGATGGCCGCCCCCATGTGGTCAAAGATGGCCGCCCCCATGTGGACACAAGATGGACACCACAAGATGACCTGCAGGGGAGGGCAGCTGTGGGCGATCAGGCCAGCAGGGGAGGGCAGTTAGGGGTGACCAGGCCTGCAAGGGAGGACAGTTGGGAGGGACCAGGCCAGCAGGGGAGGGCAGTTGTGGGCAATCAGGCCAGCAGGGGAAGGCAGTTGGGAGGGACCAGGCCAGCAGGGGAGGGCAGTTGGGGGTGACCAGGCCAGCAGGGGAGGGCAGTTGGGAGGGACCAGGCTGGCAGGGGAGGGCAATTAGGGGCAATTGGGCTGGCAGGGGAGCCGTTACATGTCAATCAGGCTGGCAGAAGAGTGGTTAGGGGGTGATCAGGCTGGCAGGCAGGCGAGCAGTTGGGAGCCAGCAGTCCTGGATTGTGAGAGGGATGTCCGACTGCCCGTTTAGGCCCGATCCTACTGGGATTGGGCCTAAACGGGCAGTCGGATATCCCTCGAGGGGTCCCATATTGGAGAGGGTGCAGGCTGGGCTGAGGAACACATACTTCCCCCGCCCCCGCCTGCCTGTGCACGAATTTCGTGCACTGGGCCTCTAGTATTATGAATAAAAGGCTGAGAACCAAATATAAAAACTAATAGCATATGCTAGGAGGACAGTGAGTATGGCAACATAAAATATCATAGCAGAGATAAGATTTCACATCTATAGGAAACATTTTTATTTTTCTGAATAAAAATAATAAGCCAAAAATAACACACAACAAATCTGAAGTAAAATGGTAAAACCAGTCTAAAGGGAATTTTGAAGAACTGATTGTTTACTAATATTTAAAAAGAAATGATAGAATAAGACTGATAAATTAGATACAAAGTTTTTGAAGTTATATTTCTACTGAACAGGAATAATTTGCATTTCAACCAGACAAATATCTATAAATGAACATTTAATGTTTACATTTTATAACATGTAATATTTATATACTATATGCAGTACATATAGTAATTATGCAGTTACATATTACATATTACATGTATAAATGTGTAATTATATGTTATATTTAAATATTATAACATATAATATTTACATATTACAACTTTTAGATTTATTACAAAATCTGGGCCTTTACTAAATAGTAAGCAGCACATCAAACAAAAGTCCATTCCTCTAGATGATTAATCCATGGCTGGCACTGATAATGTCCCCATCCAATATTATGTCTTGTCTTAATTCTAAGTTTTGGATAATTAAAAAAAAATGTTTTTGTTGTTGTTAATCCTCACCTGAGGTTATTTCCATTGATTTTTAGAGAGATTGGAAGGGAGGGAGGGAGAGAGAGAGAGAGAAAGGGTGTGTGTGTGTATATGTGTGTGTGTGTGTGAGAGAGAGATAGAGACAGAGACAGAGACAGAGAGACAGAGAGACAGAGAGAGAGAAATATCGATGTGAGAGAAACACATCTATTGGTTACCTGCAGCACGCACCCAGACCAAGGCCAGGGATCAAACCTGCAACCCAGGTACGTGCCCTTGACCCGGAATGGAGCCCATGACTCTTCAGTGAGCGGGCTGATGCTCTAACCACTGAGAACACCGGCCAGGGCAGGTTTGGATAATTTTTAAAACATCTCTGACTATGCCAATGTGGATTACAATTAATTGGCCTGAAGAAGAAACCTGGCATGATTATTTTTCAAAGCTATTATAAATCCATAAAATATACACCACCATTTTGGAACTAACTATGAAGAATCATTGTGGTTGAACAGGGATCTACCAATTAAAATTTTCTGATGCATATGATCAAGAAATGTCTCTAGTTTCTATCTGTGATTTGGAGTTAGGCTAAGTGGGAGCCTGTATGTAGGAAATAGGGATTGGGGTTGGGTTTAATTGGGAGGAGTGTTAACATAAAGACTGTTCAGGAGCTTATTAAGAGAAATCTATGGCATTTCTATACACCAATAATGAACTTACAGAAAGAGAGACTAAAAAGGCAATCCCATTTACCATCTCACCAAAAAAATTAAGATACCTAGGAATAAACTTAACTAAGGAGGTAAAAGACCTATATGCGGAAAACTACAGGACACTGAAAAAAGAGATAGAGGAAGACATAAACAGATGGAAGAATATACCGTGTTCATGGATTGGTAGAATCAACATCATCAAAATGTCCATCCTACCCAAAGCAATCTATAGATCCAATGCACTCCCCATTAAAATACTGACGGCATATTTCACAGACATAGAATGAATTTTCCAAAAATTCATCTGGAATAAAAAAAAGACCCCGAATAGCTGCAGCAATCCTGAGAAAGAAGAACAAAGTAGGTGGGATCTCAATACCAGACATCAAGCTGTATTATAAAGCCACTATTCTCAGAACAGCCTGGTACTGGCACAAGAACAGACATACTATATAGATCAATGGAATAGAATAGAGAACCCAGAAATTGACCCAAACCACTATGCTTAATTAATATTTGACAAAGGAGGCATGAACATACAATGGAGCCAAGACACCTCTTCAATAAATGGTGTTGGGAAAATTGGACAGATACATGCAAAAAAATGAAACTAGATCACCAACTTACACCATACACAAAAATAAACTCAAAATGGATAAAGGACTTAAACATAAGATGGGAAACCATAAAAATACTAGAGGAATCCATAGGCAGCAAAATCTCAGACATATGCCGAACTAATTTCTTCACTGATACTGCTCCTAGGGCAATGGAAACTAAAGAGAAAATAAACAAATGGGAACTACATCAAAATAAAAAGCTTTTGCACAGCAAAAGAAACCATCAACAAAACAACAAGAAAGCCCACTGCATGGGAGAAAATATTTGCCAATGTTATCACTGATAAGTGTTTAATCTCCAACATTTGCAGGGAACTCATACAACTTAACAAAAGGAAGATAAACAACCCAATCAAAAAATGGGCAACAGACCTAAATAGATGCTTTTCGAAAGAAGACAGAAGGAAGGCCAAGAGACACATGAAAACATGCTCAAAGTCACTAATCATCCGAGAGATGCAAATCAAAACGACAATGCGGTACCATCTCACACCTGTCAGAATGGCAATCATCAACAAATCAACAAATGACAAGTGCTGGCGAGGATGTGGAGAAAAAGGAACCCTCGTGCACTGCTGGTGGGAATGCAGACTGGTGCAGCCACTGTGGAGAACAGTATGGAGTTTCCTCAAAAAACTGAAAATGGAACTCCCATTTGACCCAGTGATCCCACTTCTAGGAATATATCCCAAGAAACTAGAAATACCAATTAGAAAGGATATATGCACTGCTATATTTATAGCAACACAATTCACCATCGCTAAGATTTGGAAACAGCCTAAGTGCCCATCAGCAGATGAGTGGATTAGAAAACTATGGTACATCTACACAATGGAATACTTCGCTGCGGTAAAAAAGAAGGAGTTCTTACCATTTGCAACAGCATGGATGGAACTGGAGAACATTATGCTAAGTGAAATAAGCCGGTCAGAGAAAGATAAATATCACATGATCTCTCCACATATATTATGGAATATAATGAACAACATAAAATGATGAACAAAAATAGATCCAGAGACAGAGAAACATTGATCAGACCGTTAAACCTCAGAGGGAAGGTAGGGGAGGGTGAGGGTAAGGAGGAGAGATCAACCAAAGGACTTGTATGCATGCAAGGCCCTAACCAATGGACACAACTGGGGGGTGAGGGCATGAGTGGGGAGGATAGGAGGGTACTGGGGGGATAAGGACACATATGTAATAACTTAATCAATAAAAAAAAGAAAAAAAGAGCTTATTAAGAAAATAGAGGAGGAAACAGTACAAAGGAAAATAAATAGTAAAAGAAGAGAGGCCGGAATCTGAATTGAGATGAAGAGATAAGAAGAGAATCTGACAGTATATTGTTCATAGGTTTTTGTACCTTCTTGTTAGTTAAAAAAGTTCACAGACATGGAATTGATGGAACCAAAGTTAAGAGCATTTATAATATTAATAAATATTGCCAAATTTCTACTCTTATCAGCTGCATATGAAAATGACTATCTCTTACATTTTTACCAGAACTATAATCTTTGCCAATATGAAAGGAAAAAATTTTAAAGGTATACATCGATGTTCTAATTTGCATTTATTTACTTATAAATTAGATTTTTGTTAGATTGAACATCTTTCTATGTGTCTGTTTCTTTCTCTGGTAGATCCCTTTGTGTTTTTGGAACCCATTTTTCTATTGGGGTTTTTATTTTCTTAGTGATTTTTTAAAAGCTCTTAATTTGTTAGGAGATTAGTCTGGGCTATGTAGCCAAGGACTGTGTAGGCAGGACTTTAAGAAACTTCTAAACCTTCTTTGAAAAAGCAATTTAGTAACTTTTAAACAAGGAAATGTCTATCAAAGGGCCCCTCTAAATAGGAGACAAAGTTCTAAATAGGAGACAAAAAGTCAGGCACCAACCCAAGTTGAAGGATGTAACTGGAACATTTTGGTGGTTTAATGACTGTGCAAAGCCAAACAGCCTTTGATGTATTGAAACCATGACTGTTGAGAGGGTCAGGCAAATTCGCAGAGGCACCCGGGAACATAGTATTAAGTCTCCCATTAGTTTCTTCCCTTTTGTGTTTTACTAGTTTTAGAACCTAGAGAGATGATCTCAGAAAGGGGCAGGAACAGTCTTAAGAGACGCAAAGAGGAACTTCGAATGGGGGACATCTAAAGCCCACAACTGGGAAGGGGAAAGCGAGAGTTGGCTCTGATCCCGCGTGCAGCTATCATTGGAGCCCTTCCTGAGCCAGACAGCCTGGAGGGCAGGAGTTGGAAGCAAATTTGCAGCCAGCTAACTTATTCCTTGCTTGGGGTCCTAAGGTGACAGCCACCACAGCACTGCGTGGCTGAGGGTCATTTTTCCTCCTTCACTTCAGTGGTAGAGTCGTGGGCCTGGGAGGGCAGGACTGCAGCAGTAGACACGGATGTAAGCACATTGTGCAGAGTCAGAGTTCATCAGTGACACTGCGCAGCAGGCACCACAGATGCTTCACTGCGCTGGAGAGAAGCCCGCTGTGGGCTGATTAAACTCACCAGTTGGTTCTCTTTGCCTGCAGTTCGGAAGCAGGCATCTCTGGAGTCACATGCCCCAAGGGTTCATGGGCAATTTGGAGTTGGACATCTTAGTAATTTGATGCAGGAATACTTTGAATAATTTTGACCTAAAACCTGAGAGTCAGGTCATATACCATTTGCAACGTATATGTGGCAAATGTTAGTTTTGTTTCTCTTGGAAGTTTTGGATTTTTATTTATTTATTTATGTATTTATTTTTTGCATTTTGGCACTTTGGTAAGTCATGGCGTTTTGAAATATTTATTGATCCGTTACTTCCTTTGTGACTCCTATGTTTTATACCAAGAAAGGCCTCCCCTTCTCCAAGATAATATATATGTAAGATATAGATACTAGTATACAGAGAATGACAGGAAAATTGTGAAAGACTTTGAAAAGGGCAAAGAAGGCTGCTGGGTGACTTTTCAGTGGAATACTACACAGCACTTCCAGGTTATCTGGAAAGAGACCTAGGATAGAACGCAACTTATGAGAGAACTAGAAGCCCAGTGCATGAAATCGCGCAGCCCCGTCCACCCACGCCTGCATCAAGTCTCTGCCAGCGCCCGCACCCTCAGCCTCCTGGTGACCAGTCTTCGGTCGTTCCGCCATGACGGCGTCATGACCATGGGGTTTTTATGATAGAGATGGTTGCCTATGATAGAATGTATTCCAGTAACCATTAATTACCAGAATAAATTAACTGCAACCTGTCAGTTTTATTATTATTAAATAGGTTTCTGCTTCCTGAAACTTGGCTGAGGCTATGCTATAAGCTACAGGCCAAATTCTGTTCGTTTGTTTTTTTTTTTAAATATATTTTTTGTTGATTTCAGAGAGGAAGGGAGAGGGAGAGAGAGATAGAAACACCAATGATGAGAGAGAATCACTGATCGGCTGCCTCCTGCACGCCCCGACTGGGGGCTGAGACTGAAACCCAGGCATGTGCCCTGACTGGGAATCAAACTGTTGCCTCCTGGTTCATTGGTTGATGCTCAACTACCGAGCCTCACTGGCTGGGCCAAATTCTGGTTCTTTAGCAAAGACACACAGCCCCAGATTCTCATGGAAAAGAACTGTGCCCAGTACATTAAACTATTGACATTTCGAAGAATAGAGTCTTGGGTACAAGCTTCTGAGCTGACATTACTTAGGCACCTTTCAGGCTGTACTTGTGGAGTGAGTGTGGATTCACAAGACTCTTCTTAGTCCAGGCAACTTTGTGAAAGCAGAATGCTAACCCAAGATCCAGCAAAACAGAATTGCACAGGAGGGAATGCGCTGATGATGGAAATTTTACTGTTGTGTTGAGGCTGTTTTAATGCTCTATTTTCTGGATGTATAGAAGACCATTTCTCTTTCTTCCTAATCTGTCTTTAACCTACAACAATTCAGTGGACTCTACATTTGTAAAGTGAAGTTAAACATTTTTTTTCTGCTCCTCACTGAATTTCCCTTTACTGCCCCCCCCCCCCAATTAAAAATCTTTGTTTCCTTACAGCAATATTATTATTTGCATAGGTTCAACAAGAACTTTTATTTCTACCAGTATATACTTTTAAAAAATATTCAAGGAAGCCTATAAGTTAATTAAAACTTGTTGAGCTTATGCAAATAATCAGGCCAGACCTAATGACACCAGTCTTTAAATTTTTTTTTTTTATGACTGAGAATAATCCTAGAGACTTTATATTCATGAAGTGGGGGGGGGGGGGGGGGCAGAGATGGAAAACATTTTGAAAGGCAAAAAAGATTACTAGGTGTATTTACTATGCAATACTAGATGTCCCTTCTGGGTTACCTGATTCTATACAAATTTTGCTACTACCCATCCCTGCCCTTTTTTGTTTGTTTTTGAGTTATTTTATAATTCTGTAAATTGTAGAAAAATGATGGAGATAGAAATTATTATTGCCCAGAGAAGCAAATGGAGTCTGTCTGGTGAGATGCAATTAATTACCCGCTGTGAGGCAGGCCAGGGGGCATCTATTAGCAAATTCATTTCACTTTCCCGATTGCTCATACATGTGCCTGTTCTTTGAATTCTCCTTTGAACCATTTTTAAACATCTTACTTATTCTTTCATTAATAATTAGCTAAATTAAACTTTTGTCTCATGATGACTTTGTATGAGAGTAATAGCTTTACATTTGTAAAAAAATATATATTTACCTTTGTGTCATGATTAACATCTTTAATATGTTTGAACTCTGGATAGAAGGGACAATATAGGGGTCTAACTTTATTTCCTTCAAAAAGCTAGTCATTTTTTCAGCATTCATTGAGTAGCCCTTATTTCCCCTGTTGACTTGAAAGACCACTTTTCTGGTGTTAGTTGGATCCTTTATGTATGTGTTCTCTATTATGTTCTATTTTTTTTTTTTATTTCCACATCTGTATAAATCCGTTTTAAGTGTTATACACTTTGATAATTTGACAGGTTATTTTGACATTGCACTGACCCTACTGAAAAATAACAGATTGTCCTGCCAATTTGGATTAGTCTAAAATTTAAACTAATGAAAGGTAGAACGTTGGTATACAAAAAATTGGCCTCATTATTTGGGCCTCATCCACCCTTCCGACTATCCTAACCAGGCAGAACACAATTATAACTCTAGAAGTAACAGAGATGCAAAGTTATCAGTAAGTCCCTAGTTTGTCTCATAGGGGAGGAGAAGAACCGTACCCAGACAATTATGTGTAAAACAGGGCCAAGTAGAACAGTATTAGCAGACACTCACGGAGCCATAGTGGGAGAAGTCAGAGCCATCAAAAGCACAGCAGGACTGGGGGCCTTTGATTTAGAGCAAAGCCCGCAGTAGCCTTTCGGATGTATGCACTTGGACAATTGCTTGGGTTTGAAAGTGATAATTGCACCCTTGGGCCCTGGAGCTTTGGTCAATTAGGAAATACAAACAGGAGGCACATAAGGATAAAAAATATCTGCTGTATTGCTAATGACGCTAGGTTAGAGTACACACCTTGGATTCCGGTGCCCCAAATTTCCATGGAGATCCATGTATGCACCAATGTAGCCCTGCAGAATGGGCTGTCTCCCTGGGCAGGTCGGGGAGAGCCAAGATGGGCCACAAACCCAGTCATGCCACGAAGGCCCAGTTGTTCATGCACTAACAGTCCACAGGAGGACTCTGGATAGCAGACTCTGGCCACCTTGCTGGTCTGACAAAACTTTCCTAAGATCACGGGGTGGAGCTAGTGATGGACCAGAAAAGGCCAGGCTGCAGCTTTCCCCTCAATGGTTCCTGGATAAATAGCAATGGGGGTAGAACTTCCTGTTTTATGGTTGGCTTTCATGCGGATAGAGGAAGACTGGAGTCCCTCCTACAACATAGCACAAAGCATGATACCTGTAAAGTTGAGCATGAGTTTAAAATGCTATGGTCAACCTACTCTGATTATGGAGAAATATGTAATATGTTTCAGACCAGATAGATCACTATCAGAAGTATATTTTAAATATAAGTTTTCTGGAGCTTCAGTGTTTCAGAATGCTGACAAATGTGTACAAATCTGTCTCCAATAACTCTGAATAGTGTGTATAGTAAATACTCCATGGCCCCCTCTTCTAGTACGGCATCCCCCCAAAAAAATAATCACAAAATTCATAAATACTTTTAGTTCATGTTTTTTAATGTTTAGAAACCATGTTAATAGAGCAGTTATAGAACAGAACCTCTTACATTTCTTTATTTACACCACATCCTGGGGGGAAAAAACCTCTATTTGATTAAGCAGGGATAGCAGTTTGGTGACTTGTGACTCACTTAAGTCATGGCTCTGAAATTCATTTACAAGGTTTTTACATTACTGAAAGAGTGATGTGCTGCATGTACTGGACTTAGATGAAGTCTGAAATACACTGGACTCGAGAGTGGATTATATCCCAATGATGAAGATTGACATGTTTGGGGAAAAGATGACTTAAGACAGTCTATGTTGGGGTCAACACTGAAAATATAAGGCAAACATGCAAGACTTTCAAAAGCTTGATAAAGTAATTTTTTTTCCCCTCCTTCGAATTTGTGCTCCTAGTTAATGTTCAGATTCTTTCCCCTTTTCTAAGATCCCAAAGTTTGGGAAATGTAGTAATTCAATTTTGAAAAAAATAAAAACATTCTCCTTCCCAACTTCTGTTTTTATAAATACTGTGTATTATGAAGAAATAGTGTGTCATTTTGGGTAAATCTATTTCTATAGACAATAACTTGGTCTAAATATTCCTTAGTTGTAGCTCAGAGGACTAGCTTTTAAATAATTGATCTTAATATCTTTTAAATGATTGATCTTAATGAAATCAACACAACTATTTCTTAGACACTTCTCTTTCTAAACAATTAAAGATTTTTAGATTCCAAGTTTACATTGAGAGAACTATGTTACCTGGCAGAGAATGTAAATTTTTCTAATTCCCCCCAAACCCCACTAATATCTATGAAAACTTTTATTCTTGATATGCAGACAATAGAGACTTCTATTTCAGTGTGAATCAATAACTGCAAAAATATACAGCCTCCTATTTATTTACAGTATATTTACATACAAATGAAGCATTTCCTACAATAAGCCTCAGCTGCATAGATACTTCTTTAAACACACAAATTCAAGTCTGTACACAGATGGGCCCAGTTTCACAGTCCTTTCTCTGAGAAAACCCAAAAAGAGAATGTCTAAGCCTTGTGAATTTGACATATTTTTCGAGAACGTTCCCTTTTAGATATGGTGATACTTTTTTAGTTGTTAGCCACCCTACCCCCAAGTTTTACCTGAAAGCCTTTATCATAAATAATTAACTGTATTTTAAAAGAAGTATGTTCTGTTGCTAAAGGATTCTCAGATCTGCCATCCCTAAGGAAATCATTTGTTAGCATTGCTAAATGCTAGAGTCCGTATCTCCTTTGTTTTGAAAGTGGCTGGAAATTTACTATGAACTGGAATGGAGGAATTATATCCTCATGCCCTTTCTAAGCCTCAAGCTGTTTATATTGATAAACTGAGAGGAACTAATGGCTTTTGCTCTAAGGCATAAAATGAAATATCTGATCACATCACTGACCTCCTCCCCACCCCACTCAGCGGTGCTGCCCAGCATTCTGATACTCTGAGCTCTGTATTCTTTTCAAAGCAGTTTGCAGCTCCATATTCAGTGCAGACCTTTCAGCAAGGAATTCACTTTAACAAGAGGACAGGATTGATCACCACCCAACGACCCAAATTCTGCAGAACTTACTCCTGACATGAACTCAGTAATTCCTCTAAGGCTGCGTTTACAAGGGGTCTGTTCTTTCAATTCCCCTAAAAACAAACAAACAACAACAAAAAACACACAGTAACACCTCACTCTTTTCACAGCTCTAAAAAATGTGGCTTTATTATGCCTCAGCCCAAAGTTATACAAGTGTGCAAGCATCCTCCATACAACTGAGCACCTGCAGCAGCCAGGCCAGTGGGAGGGGAGGAGGCTCCGGGGCTGAGGCTGGTTCCTGCCCCCAGTCCTGCTTCCCATTTCTTGTCCCAGGAGTCCTCTGAACCATCCTTTGGGTAGGACTAATGGGAGAACAAAGGGGAGACAGACTGGCTCAGTGCTACTGTGATCTCCAGGAGGGCTTCTTAGCTCCTGCAACCCCCCAGCTTCCGATTTCACTGGGTCTGGGGTGGGGCCTGAGAGTTTGCATTCCAACAAGTTCCAGGTGCTGCTGCTCTAGGGGCCACACTTTGAGAACCACTGGCCTAGAGGCTTGAGTCCAACTCCCGTTCTGGGGTAACTGTGGTGTCCTCTGAAATACCAGGGAATCCTACCACAGGCCTTTGCCCACCCCGAGCCCGTAACCATTACATCACCCAGGTGCGCCTTTCTCTACAGGGTGTGCAAATATAGAAAAAGGAAAGTGGTAGAAAGCTTTTCCACCCCCAGCTGATGACTGGGCAGTGAACCTGCGATTTGCTAGCACTGAACCCATTACAAGTGCTGTATGCTGGTTCCAATGACTGGCATGTGGGAGAGGCTACGCAGCAACATCCTTTTGTGTGTGTGCAGTGGGCAGGAAAGGAGATGAACTATAGGAGCACAAGGTCCTATAATAGAAACAGACAGGCCAAACCTGTGACCTCCAGAGAAAAGAAGGTATCATCTGAGGAAGGCCCCTGTGGGTTACAACTTGTGAGTTGTAACCCACAGGGACCCTCCTCCTCCTCCTCACTCTGCTTACACTGGGTTCTCTGGTGGCCCCGGGCTTACTCTCCCCCTCCTCTGCTGGAGACCCTGCTTCAGGCCACTCTGGTCACCTCTAGATGGTGGTGTCCCTACACCCATTATCCAGCAGGTGTGTGTCGCTGCGGTGGGCGACCCAGAGTCCACTAACAACAGGAATGACATATTCTTGGCAACACTGAACGAATACCCCTAGAAACAATATTATGTTTAGTGGTTAGGTTCTTTAACAACCTTGTTATATTATCCAATTTCAGCTAAACTATGGGTTTAATCATCTTTTCTAGCTGGTCTGGGGGCCTAACCACCATGTATAACCCCGTTTGTAACAGGAAATACATTGCAGGTTGCAAATAATCAACTGGAAGTTTCACAATATGATCAGCTTATAAATGGGGACTGCCTCTGCTTAACAAGACTAAATTTCTTTC
Source organism: Plecotus auritus (assembly GCF_963455305.1). NCBI lineage: Eukaryota > Metazoa > Chordata > Mammalia > Chiroptera > Vespertilionidae > Plecotus > Plecotus auritus. The sequence goes on along the minus strand of NC_137772.1, from coordinate 179,723,346 downwards.
CTGTGCACACTTTATTACCCCCACGTCCATTGAGTAGCATTAAGGAAGTCAGGGATTTACATTAGTCTGTATTGCAATAACCAGAGAACAGTTCTCAATCCAAAGTATGAAACTGGCACTGCTCACTAGTCCTGAGATCTGGCTACCAAAGAAAAACAGCCTGCTCCCAGTGGCTTAAGGTATATTATTCTTTAGTCTGCTAACTTAGCAGAAAAACGTCTATAGTGCTTGACTGTGTTGTTTAAATTCTACCTAACATCTGTGATACATGTATTTTTGGCTACCAGTTCACTATTCTGAACAAGATTAAGAGCAGTATACTTTATAGCTAATCCCACACAAATGATATAATCCGTGGTATTTGACAAACTACAGTAGGGTCTATTGTATTCAGTTAACAACAAACTTAGATAAACATACAAAGAGTATTTTAAAAACCTGTGGTATCCTAGACATCTACACTAATGTGCCTCCTCTAAATAAATATATTTTAAATAATAATTATTCCTTTACTGACACATAAAATCCAGAGATCCAAAAATAGCATTACACATCCTTTTCCCCTCAAGAGTTAATGATACATTTCTAAATTGACTTTGGGAGTGTAAGATGAATTGTTGTAAATTAATGAGGAAAATAGAAAGTAGCAAAATATGGCTGGAAATGAAAGTATTACTATTATTATTATTGTTATGTTTCAATGGAGGGCCATCCCACTATCTGTGGTTCTCTGGTGGCCCCAGGCTTACTCTCCCCCTCCTCTGCTGGAGACCCTGCTTCAAGCCACTCAGGTATTTCATTTCTTGGTGCTCTAGACAAGCCTCCAAGGGCCAACTGACTTGTTTTGCTCAGTTTCTCTCCCAGCTCACCTAAGACATCGTTTTCATCAGTGTCTTCCGTATCACTGGGTTAGGTATTCATGTCTTAAGTGCCTGAACTCTGACCTAATGTGAATGTGATTCTGGGACATTACATTAAAGCTATGATGACCTTTCCTTCTCCCCAAAGAGGACTGGAACATGGTGCCTCTTCCATGGGACAGGTGTGTGTGTGTGTGTGTGTGTGTGTGTGTGTGTGTGTGTGTGTGTGTATGGGGCAGGGGGGTGGTGGGTACCATTCCAGGGAGCTCCCAGGGAGTGTAGAGGCTTCTGGGGGTGTGAATGGGGGAGGAACAGAAGCCAGAGCTCAGTGCCTGGAAGCCTTGCCAAGAGTCTGCAGCTAGAGTCTACTTACCACAGGATAAGAAATCTGTGCTCGGTGAACTTCTGTGTTTGAGAAGATGAAAACACAAGGTCTGCGGCTAGAGTCTACTTACCACAGGATAAGAAATCTGTGCTCGGTGAACTTCTGTGTTTGAGAAGATGAAAACACAAGGCCTCTGTCAAGAGACCAGCTCACGGAGCACACACATTTCTTACTGTGACGTGGAGAGTCCAACCACAGGTGATGGCCCAGCTCAGGGGGAATGCAGTTCTGGGGTTCTGGTCTTCATTCCTTCCAAACTACCTGTCCCAACTCTCTCCTTTATCAGTCTCTGTCGCTTCCTTCCGCCCCCTTTAGAAGAGGGGCTGGGGTATGAGTGCAGGGCAGCTCTACCCTGTGTGGGGTACATGGGGCAGGCAGAAATGGCCCAGCCTCAGCTAGGAGCGAGGAGGAACAGTGCGGACACCGAGGTCCTCATGGGGGAAAGGAAGGTACTCTGTGATTTTTGTCACAAGTTCTCCTCAAAGACTATCTCTGAGGGTTCTCTTTCTTTTTCTAACACTCTGGATGGATTGTTAATGGAGAAGAAATAGGAATGAGGCTTATTTAAGATACAAAAATCTTGTATTTATAATAACCTAAATTTATAGGTATAAAACAAGTCTTTTAAAGACACCCTCCCTCCCCCTAAAGTACCCAATATAAAACAGGAATTACTTGGATCATCCTTGGTTAGATACACCTTATTCCCTGTGCAAAAAGCTGGTGGACATGAGGAAAAGCTGCTGGGGTTATTTACTAGTAAGAAAACGTTTCTCCCTTCAACAATCCAGTGTAGGGTTGAAGGCTATCTGCATCAGAGGAATATTCTCTTAGGCATTTTGGACAATCTTTCTGCAGTATTCTTGCTCCTCAATTTATTATAAAGGTGTTATGAGACTCCCCCAGTAGAAATGGACTCAGGTCAGAGTAACTTTGACACAAGTTGCCAAGAGGGAAACAAAACATAATTTGCTAGGTTCCCCACATGTGTAGTTTAATGTGTTTACCAAGGTAATAATCATTTCCACCCCTTCTCAGCTGAGAGAACACTTCACCAGGGAATGTCTTTGTATGAAGTGGATGTAGTACCAGGGAGGCCACTGGTCTGCCTGCCAGAGATCAGAGCCACCTCAAATCCCGGGCGTGCTCAGACCCGGCAACGCACGCACCCTGCGACTCCCCGATGATGATCCCTGTGTGCTATGTTAACCAAAATAGGCAAATTATTTACGAAACCTTTTTTTCTTCTGTAAAGCAAAATAAATATATACAATTCAAGATTATTTTCTCTTCTAAAAAGATACAGATAGTGTGAGCTGAACATCAGTAGGAAAATTATTTCAGAATCTGGATCTATAATAAACAAACATGATTGATGATCATGTTTTCAAAGTTCTAAGAGACCATGAAGTCACAAAAAACTGAGTTAGGAGAGTGAAAAATAACTGACTGTGGAAAGTACTAGGAAATATGATTCCATGAAATTTGAAGGGGGAAAAAAAAATCCATGATCCTTAAATTGATCCCAGATCTTGGAGGGACACGAACCAGTATAGAAACAGGTTTCTGTTTTGCGACCAAAGTGGGATTCCATTTTAAGTATTCTGTAAATTTCTGTTTGCTTCTGTAAACTTGCAAAGGAAGGGATGAGGGTTGCTGATGTGTGGTTGGTGACTTGACTGAACAGCTGACGGGAATGTTGCTGGTTCCCAGCTGGTCTCAGTGGCCTTCGTCACTCCCCGATGAGCAGGCCCAGTCGTAGATGACCAGGGGAATGCTGACCAGGGAAAACAATACCCCCAGACCCAAGAAGAGGGCAGCCTGCAGCAACAGAAAGGCATGGGTTATTTCAGTGAAGCAAACATTTCCCACATGCACCTCGGAAATAAACACCCATGCTTTCCCTCTCCTCTGAGTACCTGTGTATTTGGAGTTTGGGACACCCACTGTAGAACGGTGAGGATCTTTCTGAGACTGTGTGTGATTCTGATTCTCCGAGGATGGGGAAGTAAGAACAAACTACACAGAGACTCCTCTACATTCTGATTTTTGACTGGATGCATTTGCTCTGAGATTCAGTTATTAACTTTGTAAGCCACATTGGAGAGGCTTGGCCCTTCTGCACTGTATGGGTCAGAGGACAGTAGAGAAAGATTCTCCGGCATGCTTGTTCCTCTACAGCCGACTGGGTATCCTTACAGCTTCTTTCCAACTAAGATTATGACTTAAAAAAAAAAATGGCTTTGGAAAACATACAGGTCCTTTCATCTCTCTTTACCAACCAACCTAGGTTATTGATGGTAGGCAAACATTTCTGTTTGAAACGTGGAAAAAGACATAAAAGCAAAGTAAATTTGATCAAGTGATATAGGAAACACTGTCAGAAACTAAGTGACTTCAGTAATAACTATGTACGGGGCCGCCAGGGTACTGGAAATACCAGGGGGGACCACTTTGTAAAGTATGTGAGTGTCTAACCACTGTGCTGTACGCGTGAAACTAATACAAAATAATAATGAAGGTAAAAAAAAAGAAAAAGAAAACATCTAAATTACTTCAAGGGGTCATGAAGGCCACAGGCGGACAGATCATTAAATACAGAATCTGGAGAACACAGATTATAAACTGTGTGGCCTTGAGACTATCCAATGAGAACTCCACAGGGAGAAGGAGGGAGCATCATGAGAGCCACGGGGGCTGCCCTGGAGCCTGGAGGAAGGGCTAAGGGCAGGAGGGGACTGGGGGTGGGGTTCAGAGGGAGGGATGCACATGGGCTCACCACCATGGGTCTGGTCTAACTCCCAGTGGGTCCTCAAACGGATAGGAGCCCTTGTCTAACGCTATTCAGTAGTTCCTACTACCATTTTATTATGGGAGCTGGGTTGGGGAAGCCCAGAGAATTCCTGGGCAACAGGCCTCTACCATTTTCAGATCTTAGTCTATTTTACCACTGTGCCAGAGTGATGGCTCCTTCCTCTCTAACCTGGTGAAGCAACTACTGGTAAGGATTAGAAGGGTATGGGATTTATGGCTTCAGGGGTCATCCTGTGGGGGCAGGAGATGCATCAGTGCACAAGGATGATCCCTCCTGCCTCCACCTCTTAACCGGGTCTGTGGACTCAGGTAACATGTGCGATTGGAGTCTTACACTATCTGGGAGGGCAGCGGAGAAGCCTTCTCCGAGGCCAAACAAAATGGTGCTCCAGAAGGTACCCAGGCAGCAGCCACTTCACCCTGCTTCCCTCACTGTCTCCAAGTGCACCACCTTGAAGATGCCCTTGAACTTCACCAGACCTGGAAACAAGAATCCCAATATAGAAAGGTAGTTTCTGAATCCAGGTCTGTTGCTCCAAAGCATTTCTGTCAAATCATAAAAAGACTCTTTACGCTAACTCAGCCATTTAACGCAAGCCTCACATGTTCCCTGAGCTAAAGGTAGGGCATCCCCTCACAGAGACAGGATGACAAACAGCCAGTCTCCCAGCTGGCCCTGCCCCAGCTCAGAGCAAGCGCAAAGGCACAGCAAGAGTAATACCTGAAACGGTATTGGGAGGAAATAGAGAGGATTCTGATGAGGTATTTTAAATCTCCCACAGGGGAGAACTACACAACTGCTGCCTCCCTTTGAGGCTGCTAAAAGTAGTCTTAGTTGGCAGAGATGGACTACTTATTTAGCACATTTAAACAAAAAACTAATCAGAAAAATGGGGGTGGCCGGCATAAGACTTACCCAAATTCTTTGAGTTCCTTTATCTTCATCCTGGTTTGTGATTTTTAAATAAAGAGATGAAGGAAGAATGAAAATAAGCATATTAGCAGATGTAACTCCTGTAAAATAAGAAAAAAAAAAGTTTGAAATTGCTACTGTGAAATGTCAGCTTCTTAACTAGCTGCTGCAGTGTAAGTGTGAAGTCCTAAAGCCATACCTACAACCCCAAAGATATCCTTCATGGACGGTATGAAGATCACCAACAAGTTGATAATGACCAAGAGTATGATGGTCACGAAGATGTGACGACACAGATTAAACTTTGTTTTCTTAGCCAGTTCAAATAAAGATGAACGAACCTGCGGGAAAAGAAAACGAAGACTCCATAAGGGCCCGCAGCTTGCCAAACTCACGCTCTCAGTAGCAACTGACATATCAGTGCACAGGGATCTGTGAAATGTTCTGTAATTTATTGATAGCATAACAGTTTGGGAAGCAGGGGGCTTGATTTAAGGTGGAAACGTGTTTTTATTTATAAACCAGAGGCCCGGTGCACGAAATTCGTGCACGGGCGTGTGTGTCCCTCAGCCCAGCTTGCACCCTCTCCAATCTGGAACCCCTAGAGGGATGTCCGACTGCCCGTTTAGGCCCGATCCCGGTAGGATCGGGCCTAAACGGACAGTCAGACATCCCTCTCACAATCCAGGACTGCTGGCTCCCAACTGCTCACCTGCCTGCCTTCCTGATTGCCCCTAACCGCTTCTGCCTGCAAGCCTGATCACCCACTAACCACTCCCCTGCCAGCCTGATTGATGCCTAACTGCTCCCCTGCCAGTCTGTTTGCCACTAACTGCCCTCCTCTGCAGGTCTGGTCACCCCTAACTGCCCTCCCCTGTAGGCCTGGTCCCCCCCAACTCCTCTCCCTGGCAGGCCTGGGTCCCCTCCAACTGCCCTTCCCTGCAGGCCCGGTCGCCCCCAACTTCCCTCCTCTGCCAGCCTGGTCACCCTTAACTGCCCTCCCTGCAGGCTTGATTGCCCCCAACTGTCCTCCCTTGCAAACCTAGTCCCTCCCAACTGCCCTGCCCTGCTGGCCATCTTTTGTGGCCATCTTGTGTCCACATGGGAACAGCCATCTTGTGTGTTGGAGTGATGGTCAATTTGCATATTACTCTTTTATTAGATAGGATAGAGGCCTGGTGCATGGGTAGGGGCCAGCTGGTTTGCTCTGAAGGGTGTCCCAGATCAGGGTGGGAGTTCCCTTGGGGCGTGGGGGCTGCCTGGGCGAGGGGCCTGTGGTGGTTTGCAGGCCAGCCATGCCCCCCGGCGACCCAAGCAGAGGCCCTGTTATCTGGGATTTATTTATCTTCTATAATTGAAACTTTGTAGCTTTGAGTGGAGGCCTGGGCCTGCCAGGGTGTGCGGAAAGCTTGGCTTCCTCCATTGCTGGGGAAACCCAAGCCTCCTGCTCGCTCCATGGCTGCAGCCATCTTGGTTGGGTTAATTTGTATACTCGCTCCTGATTGGCTGGTGGGCATGACTTGTGGGTGTAGTGAAGTGATGGTCAATTTGCATATTACTCTTTTATTAGATAGGATAAATTAGAGGCACGATGCACAAAATTTGTGCAAGAGTAGGCCTTCCTTCCCCCGGCTGCCGGCACCGGCTTCCCTCTGGCAACCGGGACCCGGGCTTCCCTTGCAGCCCTGGCTTCATCCGGAAGGTCGTTTGGAAGGACGTCCAGAAGGATGTCTGGTCTAATTAGCATATTATGCTTTTATTACTATAGATTGTTTTCTTTTTTAAAATATGTTTTTTATTGATTTTACAGAGAGAGGAAGGGAGATGGAGATAGAAACTTCAATGATGAGAATCTCTGATCGGCGGCCTCCTGCACACCCCCTACTGGGGATCGAGCCTGCAACCCGGGCAGATGCCCTGACCAGGAATCATTGAACAGTGACCTCCTGGCTCATGAGTCAATGCTCAACCACTGAGCCACACCGGCCTGACAATAAATAGATTGTTTTCTCTCAGGGGGAATAATTTCTGTTTTTGTTTTCTCTATGGCTAAGGGGTCTCTCCTGGTCCTTCTACATTCTCTGATTGTGTATGATTGAGATTCAACCATTTTATCTGCATTTCTCTATAAAAAAATGGGGGACAGATCAATTAGAATTAGGATTCCTTCCACCAGAGTCTACCCCATATCACTGATCCCACTTTCTTCCTGCAGAATCTTCACAGTGTCTTGGGCTCCTTCCCCGAGGCAGTTTCAATGACACAGGAAAGCTACCTGCAACAGGCTTTCTCTGGAGCGGGCTCCTGAGACAGAAGGAAAGGTGAGACCTCAGCATTTCTCAGATGACACGAGGCTTTACGCACCGTGAAAAATAACACCGGCACCGTGAGGATGACAGCCACGATGACGGCCACCCGCACCGTCAGGATGAGGATGTCATCTTTACTCTGGTACTTGTGAAGCAGGTCCGAGCGGACGTTTTCTAAAGAGAGGGGAAGAGGGTATGGAGAGGAAGCAAAGCACATCCCTGAACGACAGCTTTCCTGAACAACGACGCACGTGTCAGCTGACGGGCAAGGAAAGCAATGACCTGGGTTGTCGGTTAAAACAGCGTATGGAGTTGAAAAGAGAAATGCCCCGAGTGAGGCATGCTCCACCCATCCATCAAAACTTTAACTAAAGGAATTTATACTAATCATGAGAAGGCGCTACCCAGAGTGGCTACATTTAATTTATACTAAACTAATCCTCGGAGTAAATTGGGATTAAATATAGCACAGGTTGAAGCACAAAACTATTCTTAATTTAGATTTTCTCCCACTTGGTGCCACTCATTCTGAGTGGATGGGTCGACTGCAGGCCACTCGGAGCCTCTTTCAAACTTTCCTCTTTATTTTTTTTTAAAATATATTTTATTGATTTTTCACAGAGAGGAAGGAAGAGGGATAGAGAGTTAGAAACATGGATGGGAGAGAAACATCAATCAGCTGCCTCCTGCACACCCCCTCTTGGGGATGTGCCTACAACCAAGGTACATGCCCTTGACCGGAATCGAACCTGGGACCCTTGAGTCCGCAGGCCGACGCTCTATCCACTGAGCCAAACCGGTTAGGGCCAAACTTTCCTCTTACTGCTCAACTTTCAGTGACCAAGCAGCAGGGGTGCCAATGGGACTTAATCACCATCAAGAAATAATTCTTTAAAAAAAAGAAAAGAAAAAATTCTTCTCAGCACTCTCTCCTCCAGGGGGCACACCCAAGCCATTCTCTTCCCCGTTTCTCCTTCCCCCTTTTTCCCTCTCCTCTTCCCCCCTCCCCTAGCATGTATCCCCCTAACCTCTACGGGACCCCACGAGACTTGCAACCAGGCCAGCAATGGGCAGCGGCAACTTGTCCTGGGCTAACCCCCTGAACCTGTCTCCAGGGCCCCTTTTCTCTGACTTCCCAGTGAGCCACGGCAGCCCCCCCTGGGCTCTCCTGTTGCTTCTTCTATGCCCTTGTTTCACTGTCCTAAGAATATTTTTTGCTGCAGTCAATAAATTATTGCTTGGTTTTCTACAAAACAACAACAACAAAAAAAAAAAGAAAAACAAACAAAAGAAATAATTTTCTTCCATGCATGTTTTTCTTATTTAAAAAAAGAAGAGAGCATTTTGCTTACGTACCACTTTGGACTTTTCTCAGCTCTAAACCTCAGGAAATGTTATTTCCAAGACAACCAAAGCTAGCATGGCAGCCCCTGAGAGCGAAAGTGCTCGCTTCACGCTTCCTTCCCAGGGCTTCTCGCTGCCCCTCGGATTTCAGTCCCTTTAACTTTCTATGTCATCCCTTCACCTCCTTGCAAGGCTCCAACCCCGCTGGTGAAAAATTAGGCACTTTATTTTTAATTAATGTGAAGTGTCGTGAGTGTGTCCCTCAGCTCTTTCTCCAGTTCAGCATCTGTCTCTGTCTCTCTATTAATGGAATCTGACCCCATTCGCCACAGCAATTAGGAAATTCTCTGATATAGTTTTCACTTTCCTCAGTGCAGGTGGTGTGCTTATAAAATGCTCTTCCTTTTAAGGCCAGTATGAGGAGAAAAACATTACAGGATATTGTTTCGGTAATTATTCCATTGTGCAGTGTGTGTGAATATGGAAAACAGCCAGTGCCATTTGCTTTATGTAGAAGAAGAGACAGCACTATCAATGGACAGATGCGTTGCTTTTTTAACTATCATGTTAAAAGTTGCTTTGATAATGATTTTTACGATTCACTTACAATGACCTACATTTATGTACTGAGGGACGTTACTTACCATAGAACGTCAAGTAGCCAAAAATGGCGGTCAAGAAGTACATAACAAACATGGCAAAAAAGGAGATATTCGAAACCATCTGCATCCTTTTCTGTGATCGGCTGAAAACAAAGATCAAAGTATTTGAAAAATTAAAAACCACGTTACTGAATTTAAAGACCAGTGTTAACACGAAAGTGTTTATAGGAACGTCACTGTCTATCAGGGTAGGGCAGATCTGACCAGCTGAAATCACCCCAGGCAAGTATGTCGGTTTAGAATAACTTCTTTTACACTGAATGGCTGTTGAGTGAGAGAGAGACCCAGGGAACTAACAATTCCTTGAGTGCTCTGACCCATTCTTTGGAAAGAACGAGTTCTCATCTGAAGGGCAGAGGGTATTTTTTTTAATACTTGTGTTTGGTAGCTTCTCCACAGTGAGCATTCACAGGAAAGAAGGGCAGAGCTGAAACTTGACCTCAGGTGTTCTGTTGCTAATGCTGTTGCTTAGGTTCCAGTTTTCCCACTGAATGGTCCCAGAGGTGCACCTGGAAGTCTGAATGTCTCCACAGCAGGAAGTACCCAAACGATCACAGAAGGTGATGACGAAGGGCTGTCTCTGAGGTCAAGTTTACTCTGGGGGTTTGAATGCACCTTTAAGTTGCTTTAACTGCCCGAATAATTAGTCTACAAGACTTGCTCTCAATAACAGACTACCAATAGTCAGATTTGGTTGTGTCATAACAGGGAGTATGGAAGACAAGAAAAACTGAGTTGTACACACGAGCAAATTACAAACTAAAAGCTGGACTATAAAATTTAAAAGATGCCAGAGACATAATTAAATACCCTAAATATAGGATCATAAAGTTAGCATTGATATCGGTAAATGTAAATATTTCAAAATTTACCTATTCGATTAAATAGGAAAGAGGAAGAATCATGAGTGAATCCAATGCTAAGTGACATCCACTTTATTTTTGTTTCAAAATGGTATATTTTGAATATACAAAGTAGCTATATTGTATATCTTTTCTGAGCTTAAGACTATGCCCACAATGACTTTTTATATAAAGTCTGGTAACAGTAAGCTAAAAAGAGAACCAATGAGGCAATGTATAAGTAGGCCTTTAGTTTTCTCTAGAAGAGCAATCAAAAATGAATCCATAGAATCATCTTAATCATTTAAAATGACCAACAAAATTCTTTTGTCTAGTTTGTGATCTTAGCATTAATTTCTCTCTGCCTGATTTACCAGCCTTTTCCGTCTAAACCAACAGGCAAACCACATATCATGTGTAGAGAGCACCTGGGAAGGCACATGAGCATTTCTTTAATTATTGTCGGCTGAATCCAATGGCGTTGTCAGAGCCATGTCCTGGAGACATACCGTGCCAGAGGCAGATACGTCGTCAGCCTGACCCTTAGCTCAGGTGCCAGGGGTGGGTTTCATTATCTAAGTGCAGCCAGGCGCAAGGAACGGACGCAATTATCTGGGCTTAGCCAGGAGTGACGATTACAAAGAAGCCACAAGAATGAAAAATTATAGCTTGATCTTTAACCATGATTTCTCATAATTTCCTTTGTTTTACACTTTAGTAAAACTTCCTGGAATCATGCTGTATATAATAAACGCTGCACCAGCTCTGGGTCACTGTCTCTCCATCAGAGGACAGCTGTCCCACCCGGTCCCAGCTTTCCCTACTGTCTCTGTGTTTGTCTCTTTCATTTTCTCAATCGCCCGTCGCCCCTACTCAGGACTCCTGTCTGATCTCTAGCCGTGCTGGAGGCGGTAAAGAGAGAGAAATTAATAATCATGTGTTTAGCAGTTTACAGATATTGAATCTGAAGATCATTATATTCTACCTGCCAAGGAAATATAAGTAACAAAGCAACCCATATACTTGAACTCTCCTAAGAATACAGTATTTGAAAAACCAGTTTAACCAAAAAAAGCCTACATAGTGTACCACTTTATATATTTACATCCAAAATATACTGCAGGTTTCTGGTTTCTGTTCCTCTTTCATTTTTTATTTTTTTTTTAAATGCAGAACTTGCTCAAGAATGGCAGAAAGTAAATGTTAAAACTGGGTGATGAATCCATGGGGTTCATTACATGAGTCTGTTTATTTTAATACAGGGCTTGCCTATTAATGAGGGGTTATAAAATGATCAAGGTAAATAAAAAAATTCTTACTCTTTAAGCTCGCTGTAGATTGGCAGGACTGATGGATGGCAGACAAATGCAAATGCAATAGTAGGTAGAGCATACACAGTCTATTTGAAAGAAAAAAGATAAACATTAAAAAAAGGTATTTTTATCCATAAAATTATTCAGTTCCAGTATTTCTGAGCTGTAGTTTTATCTGACAGCTCTTCAGAATCCCTGGATTATTTGGGTATTAGGAGGGCTTTGATATCTAAAATAGGAACAGCTTTCCAAAGAGAGTTTATCTAGCTTGAGACATCAGGCACTTGGCTCAGAGGGGTTTTGAAACACAGCTCACCTACAGCATATTTTACATCCTCCAGACACAGCATAGCCCATTTTTATATGGCGCTAACCAGTTACGTTGTACTTTTCCTACACTATCTCTCGGAGTTCTACAACAGCCCTGAGCAGTAGGCAGGCCACTGCTGTTCTCCTGACTCACTCCAGCAGGTCAGGCGACATGCCCCGGACTTCCACCTCTATTTGACTGCTCTTTGCTATATACACTGAGTGGCCAGATTATTATGATCTCTGAATGCATAACCATCTGGTGGCCACTCAGTGTATATCCTATATAATAAAAGGCTAATATGCAAATTGTCCCCTCGACCAAGAGTTCAACCAGCAGGCAGGCCAGCCAACCACCCATGTCCCTTGCCCTTGGTCAGGCTGGCCGGACCCCACCCATGCACGAATTCATGCACCGGGCCTCTAATATATATATATACACACACTGAGTGGCCAGATTATTATGCGTTCAGAGATCATAATAATCTAGCCACTCAGTGTATATAGGCTGCATCTAATCAGACTTAAAAGGTGGCTTCTAAAAAAGAAAATTAGTTCCAAATTCACTACTTTGGCTTCATTCTTAAGAGTTAAAAGAGAGGCAGAGAGCAATAGACAGATCTGTTTTCTTAGATATGACTTTTTAAAACTCAACATAACTTCTTTTTTAAAAAAAAAATATTTTTATTGATTTCAGAGAAGAAGGGAGAAGGAGAGAGAGAAACATCAATGATGAGAGAGAATCATTGATTAGCTGCCTCTTGCACTTGCACGGCCCACATTGGGGATCGAGCCTGCAATGTGGGCATGTGCCCTGACAGGGAATTGAACTGTGACCTCCTAATTCCTAGGTATCGGCTCAACCACTGAGCCATGCCAGCCAGACTCAACATAACTTCTTATGCAAAAAGAAACTGGCAGAGAAGGAAGGAAAGGTAGCATTTGTCATGCTCTAACTTTGCCCAAGCACTGAACCCACTTCATTCTTTAAAAAACAAAAAAGCCAACCACCACCACAACAACAAAAACCTTGTAAGATACAGAATACTTGTTTTTACATGTGGGGTTTGGTAACTTGCTTGAGGGCTCAAGTCCAAGCCTGATTAGTCCCACAGTCCACTGCTCCCTATACTATTAACAATATCACAATAGTATGACGGTTTTGTAACTACCATTCTGTGGTGGCATCTGTATTTCAAATGTGTAAGCTGGGGAAGTTGGAGGTATTTCTTTCAGTCACCACCAGATAGGAAGCAGTGGGCTGAGGATGCTATCTATCTATTTTTTATAGATCTGTAGGAAAGAGAAGAGCTGAGACAATTATGGAGAAAGACATTTTCACAGAGAATGCTTCAAGTTGTCCTACATGTAAACTGGGTTAAGAGGGAGCGTGAACTATAATATTTGTATATTTCTCAAAGGTCTCTAAATGGATTGCGGAATTTGGAAGCAGGGGACTGTGTCCTTTTGAGATCAAATACATTCAAAACAGTTTACTTACTACAAGAATAAAAATATAATGCCCTTAATAAAAATGCTCCTTTTTATATTTAAAGGATAAGGAAACTTACCTTTGAATTGAAGGTAACGTATTTTGGCGTACACATGTCAGCATTTGTTGAATTAGCACTCGTTGCATTTAGCCCTGGAACAATGCAGGGAATCTGAAATTTCTTGTAGATAACCTGATATTAAAAAACATAGGAGAAACAATATAGACTTTATATCAAATAGAGCCAACTAAGGAATAATTATTACACAGCACTGTACTATGGCAAAACCAACCCAACCATTCCAACCAACACTTACCACTATTAGGAAAAAAACCATACAGCTCAAGGAAAATCCACTAGTATAGCCAAGGTACCCTAAAAAAAGTTAAAAAATTAAAATTATTATTATTTCATCCATCACCTTATTTCTTTCAATGACTTTTTAAAAAATGTTTTGAGAGAGAGAGGAAGGGGGCGAGAGAGAGAAGGAGAGAGAGAGAGAGAGAGACAGAGAGAGAGAGAGAGAGAGAAAGAGAGAGAGAGAGAGAGAGAAACATCAATGTGCAAGAGAAACATCAATCGGTTGCATCCTGGGGACTAAACCTGCAACCTGGGAACTGGCAACCTTTCTGTGCGCAGGACGATAGCCACCCCAGCCAAGGTAATGCATTTTCTCAAGCACAGTTTGGGGTTCAAATAGTATATATACATGCCAATGTGAATATAAGATTTATTCTTTGATAGTGCTACTTTATTTGGCAAAAATGTGACTTTAAGTAAAAACATGATTATGCGTTTTGATTCCAGTTCTCCCTGACACACTGGAGAACAGCTTCCCAGAATCCAGGGGAAAAGAGCCTCCCAAATTTAGTTATGGAATTCTGCTGCTGTACTCTGATGGATACCTATGGCCAAATCCATTCCTCTTTATTATGTACCTATTGTATACATAATGCTATCAGCCACCATACTTCTCTTCCCAAATGAGAGGCATGCACAGAGGAAAGGGAGTGATTTCTAGGGATAAACTGAGCATCTGGGGATCTTTACCTTGCTCCCCTTAGATTGTCTGGCAGATCTCCAACCACCGGGACCTCCAGAGAGGCAGAGTTAAGTGGCCCCTGGGGGCTGCACTATTCTCATCCCTGGGGGAGAAGAGCCCTTATCTGCTTCAGCTGAAAAGACTTATGTGTATATACATACAAAAGCCTAAACACAGACCCAGAAACCAGAACATTAAGTAGTTTGGGTGTGGTGGTGTTTTTTAAATGTCTACTTATAGATCATACAGAACAGCTACAGAGGCTGGATATTTTTCATGCAAAACAAAATAAAAAAAACCATGGTTAGCAATCATTTTGGGAAGAACTTTAAATGTCTGCCGGGAATTAGCCCAGAATGAAAGGAAATGCATTTTAGAAGGTTTGGACTGGACGGCAGTGTGGCCACATCGTTCGATGTGTGAAACTCCCATAAGATCAGACACACTCGTCTCTGATTATAAGCACACCCAAAAAGGTCAAAACCAAATGGATGTGACCTAGTGGTTGTTTTCCACTTTCAACTTTTCACTTTTCTCTCTCTCTTTAATGAGGCAAATAACTGAGATGGGTTAGACTTTGAGCATTTAAGAGTAATTCACGATTCTCTTGGGAATAAATAGAAGCAACTTTCGGTCTTGATATCAGATTTTTAAAAAATCGAATTGTCTAAATAATCAGGAGAATTCAATTTTTTTGCACTTTTCTCAGAATAGCCTGTAAGTTTGTGCTACTGGAAATATGCACTGTCTGTTGCCGACCCCCATAGCTCCCTAGATTGATAGCTTAGGAAGTCACAGTGTTTTGTTTTGTTTTTAAAAGCCTTTTTATTGATTTTAGAGAGAGAGGAAGGGAGAAGGGGTGGGGGTGGGGGAGGGAGAGAGAGATCAGAGAATGAAAAATCCATCGGCTGCCTCCTGCACACTTTCTGTCAGGGACTGAGCCCACAGCTCAGGCACGCTCCCTGATCAGGAATCGAACTGGCAACCTTTTGGTGCACAGGATGATGCCCAACCAACGGAGCCACACTGGCCAGTGGTTTTATCCCATATTCAAGTTGAGACTGATTAATACTTATAATTTATTATTTACTTAATCTTTACTGTACAAGTGAAAGTTGAGGGCAAAGTTGCTCATTTTACTAGGTTTCTGATTTATCTGGGCACTGGAGAGACTACAATAAAAGCAAGATCTTTCCTTACCTAAGTTCTTCAGGAGACACAGAGGGAGAATTATGCTGAAGGTGACAATCACCACCAGGACACGGCCATCCACGTACCAGGCTCTGAAAGACATTTCAACAGGGAGGTCATATTTCCTTAGAAAAATGACTTTTTTCCCCTTAAGAGTAAAATTTCACAATTTTTACTAATTTTTTATTGTTATTGAATTGTATCATTATTCAGGTTTTATCCAAACACTTCAACGCAACCACCACTCCTTTACTGCTGTCTTTTCCCCATGTGATGTAGGAAGGGATATTGTTCTCTTTTCCTCCTCTATTGGCCAATGTGGCATTCCTTTGAATTATTTATGTGGTTTCAAAGCTGAATGCACACATTGCATTCTGTCAGATTACAACTTGTATCATCAATTATTTAAAGAGAAAGTTCCTTTTTGTTTTGCTTGCCTAATATCCTCGAAAAACAAGTCACCACAGGCTCCTCTCCCTTACCTCTTGTATTTGACCTTAAATCCTGATTATAGAACACTAGAGACTATGGCTTCAATGATTCTCCTTTGAAAGGAAAAAAAGAAACTAAGACCCACAAGGACTATTAAACAAGAGAAAGTCAAAACATAACAGCTGTACCAAATGTAATGCAAAGTTTTCCAGGGTTAGCTACATCTTTAATGAAGGTGGCTCATGTAAGTTTTGCTTCCAAAATGCTACGTCCCTTCTTTAAAAAAAGGGTCTCAATTTTTTTTGCATGTTCTATATCTGTGTTAAAAAAAATACTCTGTATCTGTTCCATTTCAGAAAACGCAGCATCTACCATTTTGCAGCCTGACTGATGAGTCTGCCTTGGAAATGCTCATATTCAAGGGATTCTCTCAGCTTCTTTTATTTAGGTAACTCCAGAGAAAGTGTTGAAACAACAAACAGAAAAAAACAGCCTGGGGAAAACTTTGTTTCAGCAATTTTCATAAAACAAAAACTTTGGTTAGCCCACATTTCGATTAAAAACATTTTAATTATCTTACAAAAAAAAGGGTCTATGACTTACGAAAATGTCTCTTCCTTTCCCATTAGAAACTTTATGGCAGAGGGTAGTTCATTTTTGACTATGAAGAGGTAGCTCAGCATTGCTAGAGGAAAATGAGAACATTTTAGAAAGAAGATACTGAGGTTCATGTTGCAAGCCATATAAAAGGTTACCAGCCTGTTCTTAGACTAACCTTCAGTAAGACACAAAGACAGTGTTAGATACTCTCACAGTTTCCTTGGTTTTAAATAAGTGACTGCTGTCTCCGCTTTACTTTCCAAGTTCCATTTTAGCAATGGGAATGATAACTTCTTGAATTATGTTAAAATTCATGTGACCACCCAACCACCAGAATTAGAAAACATAATAATGTTCACCTACTTTATTTTTATTTAAATGTATTTTTATTGATTTCAGAGAGAGGAAAGGTGGGGGAGAAAGAGAGAGAAACATCAATGATGAGAGAGAGAGAGTCATTGATCAACTGCCTCCTGTATGCACCACACTGGGGATTGAGCCCACAACTTGGACATGTGCCCTGACTAGAAATTAAACCGTGACCATCTGGCTCATAGGTCGACACTCCACCACTGAATCACGCCAGCAGGGCCACCTACTTAAAGTTAAGCATAAAAGCACACTTGTGTTTGTTTTTACCTCCTGTGTTCTGTAGAGAGGTGGCTCCAAAGATGACAAACTTCCCCGTGGTGCCGAAGACCTGTTCTCCCAGCTTTTCATAAACCATGCAACCTATTTAGACATCATATTTAAGAACACAAGAAATGACAGGGCTCTAAAAGTTAAAACTAACCAAGATTCATCATGCTACTGACTATTCCCCAAGTTATTTCATGTCTTTCTCAAAATCACACAAATGGCCTTCTTGACTTTGCAAGGGTTAAGGCATTCTCGTTATAAAACAACCTTGGACATTGGTTATGCTCATATGCATGCATACAAGTCCTGTGGTTGATCTCTTACCCCTTCACTGCCCACCCCTCCCCCTTCCCTCATAGGTTGGACAGTCTGTTTGATACTTCTATGATTCTGGTTCTATTTTTGTTCATCAGTTTATGCTGTTCATTATATTCCACAAATGAGTGAGATCATGTGATATTTATCTTTCTCTGACTGGCTTATTTCGCTTGGGGGTTGGGGGTGGATGGGGAGAGGTCATTGGAGGAAAAGGGAGACTTATGTAATACCTCAAGCAATAAAGAATTTAAATTTAAAAAAATAAAAAAGCAACCTCTGACATTTTTAAATGTCAGACATGACCACAAATTCTCCTTTCTCAGGTTGGCTACAAAAGCATTACAATTCAACCATTAGGTCATAAGGCTTATTGTTGACTACCTTAAATAGTCCTTTCACTTTACTGGGGATTTCCCCCACTCTGAAGTGTTGTCAGGTCTGGTGAGTATCATTAAAATAAAGATTTGATTTAAAAATAAAAATCCTGAGAGTTGGGATAAAAGGCTCTTTTTGAATTAATAACCTGAATGTTTAGGCTAACAAAGAACTATCTTAATCATATTCCATCAATGTTTCATGTATTCTAAATATAATAACAAGTTCAGAAACATGTAATAGTCACGCCATGAGAATTCTGTTTGTAAATTTTAGTTCAAAAATAAGCAACTCACCTAAGAAAGTAGTCGAGAAGTCTACCTAAACAATAATTTGGCTAGAGCAAAGTTCTAAAGTATTCAACTAGCCTTTCTCAATAAATACTAAGATTCAAAGCCATTCATTTTTTAAAAAGTGTTTCTATTTCTTTATGACAATTCAGCTCACATTTTTAAAAGGTTCACAGAAAGTAATATGGGTCAGGCTAAATTAAACTTTTGTTTAATCTCTCATAAGACTGGTGTTTAAACCAGACAATAGTTAGACCCTCAATTTATTACAGAATGTTCCAGTTAATGGAGTCGTCTATTTACAATAACAGTCGGCCAATGTAGTTTTAGCGAATGCAAAAGTCAAAGTATTACAAACATAACCCAGTATCCCAGGAATAGAAAATAAACACTTCAGGTATTACACTGCCCAGAGTACTTGAAATCTTTTCCTAGCACACTCACTCCCATAGTCCCTCCAGAGTAACATTTTCTCCTTGAAATAGGCACGGAAGAGAATGAGATCTCTGTTTACTTTTAGAACTTGGAGGCTGAAATACAAAAAACATGGGATCCTTGTTCTGAATTTATAAAGATCTGGGGAAAAACCAAAGCCTTTAAAATGAAGTCGTCTTAAACTAGAAAAAAAAAAAAAAAGGAGGTATAATGGAGGGTTTACTTTAAATGACGACACCATTGTGCATTCTTCATGACAATTTAATTTATAGTTGCTGTATCTTTTTCTCTGGGTAAATACTACTATAGGTCTTCCAGGGACTGTCGGTCAAAGTACTCTTTTTCTTTAATAATCAAGTTTCTGAGCTGGGAGAGCATCATTTGTTTACAATTCCATCACCATCAAAATCATTCCTCCTGGCTTTAACAAAAGTAGACCTACTAGCAGCTTACCTGTTTCCTTTGAACAGATCAACAGAAGGTTTATTGAATATATAGACAGCAGTGTCACCGAAGACAAAAGTACCCTAAAGCAAAGCAAAGAAGTCGTGTCATAACTATAAAAGAACATACTCTGACCTTACGTTTTAGAAGGGCAGAGGCTTGTTTATATGGTTAACACTATTTGTAGATGGCATCCGAATTGTGGAATCTATTAGTCATCCCTTCTTTAAAATCCTTGATCAGAATGTTCCACCAAATAAAGAACTACCCATTAGAATCTGAGTAACGAACAGTTCAAATCCTTTACGTAATTCAAAGCCTAAATAGTAATCTGAGATCATTTCAGTTGGGATGACTAAAACAACATTGTGAAAGAAAGATTCTGCCCTGTTCCCTCTGAGTAAGGAATGAGGAGGGGGTGTGGGGTTGGGGAGGCTGGGGGAGGGCTTGCTGTGACCCTGCTTAGGTCAGTGACCATGTGACTTTGGGCAACTGGCCCAATTTCTCCCATCCCTAGATCCCTCACCTATAATATAAAGGACACAAGCCAAATATTATCTAACATTCTTTTCATCCAATTATTCTATGGCTATTTATGAATCTATAGATCGGACCATTGAGATAATTCACTCTCTTTGCACCTGGTTCCTCTTGAAAGAATAAGCACCTCTTTTAATGGATGGGGAAAATTTTGACAATCAAGCACAATGAAAATACTTTTTTGGATGATGAACTCGTGTTTTTGTTTTAGTACTTCTGGCTCATTATCAAATCCTCCTCAAGAAAAAGCACAGTTAAAATGATGTGGCAGATTACATAGATTATTTCTGTATCATTTGGTTAAAACAGACATCATCATGGAAAACTAAAGCCTATTTATTAAAAAGAAAACATTTCCAATCCCCCAGATGAAACCACTAACTTCCTGATGTAGGGAAATACATCCCTAGCATAATACATTACTGTGATTGATTCTCTGTCTGAGTAATTAAGGCAATTATTTTTCTAGCAAGTGCTATTGACAGGTCCTTGGCACAACCTGCCGTTCTCTCTGCATGGGCTGCCTCCTTCCCGAACCCTCTCACTACCTCTCACACCTGCGGAACCTCCGCCCTCGGGCCCAGCTCGGATGTCACCTCCTTGGGTGCCTTCCCTTGCCCCAGACAGAAAGACTGCTCCTTAGCTCTCTCGGGTTTTGCGGCACGTTGTTTCCCCCACATCCACTGGGGGTACAAAATGATCAACTGCAGAGTGGGTGGGCTGCCAGAGCTGGCCAGAAAACACAAGAGGAACAGAGCTCAGCAGAAGTAAAACAAACACTGGGGGAAAGAATAGAAACACCAGCACTTAGGATGGAGGTTAATAAATGAAGGAGAATTTAAATAAAGATATGGCTGTAAGGAAGTGCCTTCGTACATAGACCGAGTTAGCGAAGATCCTTGAACAGGAGGGTGATAAAGAGGGTAAGTCCCTTATTATCTATTCTGGCTGAGGGACACAAGAAACTGAGAGCAAGCATGTTTTATTAACCACTCCAGTATTTTCGAATATGTCACGGAACATGATGTGATATGCTCTGCCACAGAGTAAGATATAGGAGACAGTTGTGGTATGATTTTTCTTTCATCTTTTAAGATAAACAGTATTTATGTGGAAGAAGTAAGATTTGAGTTTCATTCAGAGTTCACACATGATTTTAGGGGCACTGAACAGTAAGTGGCAACTGTGACATGTGCATGTGACAGGCCACCGAACCCCAGTTGAAGGTAGGATGGAGGCAATTTTAGGATAAGCCATGTGCTATGCTAGAGTGACCACATACCCTGCTGAGTCAATTCTCCTGGGACTGACCTGGGGAAGAGGGGACTTACCACTGGGCCCCAAGCTAATGAGCAAAGAGTATGACCTTGTAGGAGCTATGTGCCTAGCAGAAGGGATAATTACTAACAGCTACGTAATGATTAACCGAAGGCCCTACGTCCCGGCAAATGGGTTACTTATTAGCAAAAGAAATATTGTAAGGAAACTTCTTGGAAACTTTAACACATTCTATTTGGTTGAATCTCTTTGCAGATGATGCTCAGCTGGCCTATGGCCCTTGGCAAGAGATAAAGAATTTCTTCATGTGAACTCCTACTGCTTCTTCTTCTTTTCTTTTTTTTTAAATGGGAGGTGGGTGTGTGTTTTTTAATCTGCACCCAAGGGTTAAGTTTTTCATTGATTCCAGGCAGAGAGGAAGAGAGAGAGAAACATTGGTCCATTGCCTCACACAGGAGCCCCAACTGGAGACTGAACCCTCAACTTGGGCATATGCCCTGACTGGGAATCAAACCTGCAGCCCTTCAGTGTGGGGGCCGACATGCTAAACCCTGAGCATACCGGCCAAGGTGCTTCGTTTTCCTTTTCAGGTAAGGAAGTGTTGATCAGGGAAGATTTTAGCGGGGAGTTCACCTATCCTCTTCCCCACACTTAACAGCCGAATGAAGCCCTCCCACAGTGATGAGAACAACTCCCTGTTCATGTGCCTAACAGACATAACCTTGCACCCCAGACAAGAGGACCTGCGCAATGAGAGTATGATAGCCTTTGCCTTTGGTCACCCAATCTCTGAGGACTCTCCTCTCATCTCTCCCAAATACAGATCTTCCCTCCAAAGACTAAAATAAGAACAAAAATATTTTTCTATCAGGTCACCCCTGCGGATCCAAATTCTATATGTAAGATTCTAAGACTGCTTTAGACTGTAATAGATCCTAGCATTAATGGGATTAAATTTTTAAAAAGTAGATTCTTAGAAAGGACCAATACATTGTCTAATGCAGTGGTCGGCAAACTCATTAGTCAACAGAGTGGCAAACCGCGGCTCGCGAGCCGCATGTGGCTCGTGAGCCACGGTTTACCGACCACTGGTCTAATGGGCTATAATAGATCCTAGAAAAGTTTGAGGATCCAGTCAGAGATGTCAGAGACACAGAAATTGTGACATCTAAACGCAAGTAACCTCAGACACAGACAACAGGAGGGTGAAAGTGGGGTGAGGGAGGGTGAAGAGGGTAAAGGGGGTCAAATATATTGTGAAGGAGGGAGACTAGACTTTGGGTGATGAGCACACAATGCAATAAACAAATGATGTATTACAGAATTGTACACCTGAAACCTATATAATTTTATTAACAAATGTCACCCATATAAATTAAAGCGCGCACACACACACACACACACACACACACACACACACACGCCTAGCTATAAAATGAGGTCATATGAGGTACTCCCGCCCTGGCAGCAGAGCCCCTGGAAGAGGTGGAGGTGAAGTGGCAGTCACCCCTGCAGATCCAGAAATAGCTCGGATGGGGCTGCCACGCAGGTGAGTGCTTTCAACTCTTCCAGGACCCACTCCTCTCAAAATACAGAAGCCTTGCCGGCCTCCCCAGCACGCCTCTCCCTGTCCTCCCCCAGCCAGTGACGGGTAAAGCAGCTTTTCTTAGTTTAGTGTGTGTGTGAATGACGTCAGGGTCTTGTTACAGTGAAGATTCTGATTGAGTAGGTCTGGGGTGGGACATTTCTAACAGGCTCCCAGGTGATGCCGGGGATGCTGGCCCATGGGCCCCTCTTGGAGCAGCAGGGATGTAAGCCAGTGGTTCTCAACCTTTCTAATGCCGCGACCCTTTAACACAGTTCCTCATGTTGTGGTGACCCCCAACCATAAAATTATTTTCATTGCTACTTCATAACTGTAATTTTGCTACTGTTAATGAATCGTAATGTAAATATCTGTGTTTCCCGATGGTCTTAGGCTCTACAGCAGTGGTTGAGAACTGCTGGCAGGGTCGCCTAAGACCCAGTTATGAAGTAGCAACGAAAATAATTTTATGGTTGGGGGTCACCACAACATGAGGAACTGTATTAAAGGGTCACGGCATTAGAAAGGTTGAGAACCACTGATTTAAGCGGAGCTTCGGCCCCGTGGTATATACATCTCAGTGTTTCTGATTCTCACAACCACTGAAGTAGGGCTAAACCGCCTGCCACACTGTCTGCAGGTGGGTGCCATGCCAGCTTTACAGCACGATTACCCGTAATGTGGGCCCACAGCTCTGCAGGTGAGACTGCATTTAGAACTGAATTATGATCATTCCCTGAGTCACTGACCTGCCCTCAGTGTGAAAGCAAGGTCTTATCTACTTCCTTTGGTTGACTTCCTTGGGGCATTAGGGCCCTGAGGTATATATTCACCAAGGTTTATATTTTCCCCCCACTCCTGTCTGCCTCATCCCAGCCCGTTCCTTTCCTGGGGCTCTCTAGGCCAGAGAGCCAGTGACGCCAAAGGCCTGGAGTAACCTCAGTCCTCAGCCCCCAGTCCAGAGGCTCCGAGGAGCAGAGAGCTGGGCCCTCTGATGGGGATGGCAGATTGGCCTCCCTCACATACACAACAGGCTGGAGTCTTTTGCTGCTGTCTCCCCCCTGCCTACTCCCATGGCAAGGCCCTGGGACCCAGGGCACCAGACCAAAGAGTCTTCTTTTTGTCCTTCATGACCTCGGGCCAGTTTTTCATAGTCTTAATAGTATCTGGCTTTGTACTTAGAAATAAAATACATGTTCACCAAGGTGTATATTTCTTATTTTCAACTCCACTCCGCTTGTCCACCAGCCATGTCTCTATCGTTCCAAAAGGGATATGAGGCTCAGCGCACTATATAACTCTTCCTCTTCGAACCCTGGTCAAAGGTATAAAACTTTTACCACCCTCAATCCAATGAGCAGAAAGTCTGCATAAAAACTCCCTGCACCAGCTGAAACCGGTTTGGCTCAGTGGATAGAGCGTCGGCCTGCGGACTGAAAGGTCCCAGGTTCGATTCCGGTCAAGGGCATGTACCTTGGTTGCGGGCACATCCCCAGTAGGAGGTGTGCAGGAGGCAGCTGATCGATGTTTCTCTCTCATCGATGTTTCTGGCTCTCTATCCCTCTCCCTTCCTCTCTGTGAAAATCAATAAAATATATTAAAAAAAAAAAAAAACTCCCTGCACCGGAGGAAAAGTGATCTTTATCACCAGTCCTACTTCTATCCATCAGCATCTCTTACCAATCTTCAGGCCCTCACGCCAAAACTCAAGGACATATATGCTGGTTGAGGCCAAGAATCTACACGAAAATGTAAAACTTCGGTACAAGGAGACATATTGTTTACTGGCCAACCATCCTCCAGTCCTTCCCCCTGCTGTGACCTCTCCCTCAGTCCCTTCTACCTCTTACCTTTCTTCTACATTTCCAAACTGTCTCCCCCTCTTGCACCTTTTCATTCATCTTTTATTGCCACTAACTCCACCTCCGATTCCTCCCAAGGGAAACATCTGTATGAAGCGAGTAAAGATTTAAAAGCACTGCTGAGCGGCGCGCAGTGCTAGCTGGGGAAGAAGGGAGCTCTGGGTGTCCTGGAGAACCCAACTGAGAAATGGTCAGATGTGGGGGTTTCCCGGGCCAGTGTGCTGGCCAGCCAGTGAGAAAGGAAAGTTAGCGGGTGGGAAAAAAGAGAGGGCTTTCAGTGCGGCCGTGCCATCTGAGCCGAGCAGGGAAGGAGACACAGACCAGCAGTTCTCAGTGACATTCAGGGACAGAGACAGTGGGAGTATGTAAGCAAGGCTGGATGCTGGGAGTAGAAGAGATTGTGGTCAGAAGTCGGGTAATTGCAGAGGTGGTGGTGCAGCGTGGTTCCTGGCCCAGGGAAGCCAGGCAGGTGGGAAGCTAAGTGGAGAGGAAAGAGGACACAGAGGAAGAACGGTTTATTTCTTGAGAGCTCAAGTGGAAGGAGATAAGGTGTTCTGGGTCCCTAATTCATGTGAAATTTCAAAATTACCTTTTACATACAAATGCATTTCCTGGAACTTTAGTTTACTTTAATGGGAATTCAGAGTTTAAGAGGAAGACTCCATGGGTTTGTTTCTTGATCTTTACTAAAATTAAATATAGGGGTATTCGTTATGTTAGGTCCCTATCACAGCCCTCAGGCCTGGGAATCGGACTCCAAAGTCCTTACCACCACCACGCTATGTTGTCTGCCCAGGGCAATGTGCAGAGAATGTGTAGGAATGACAGCAGAAGACAAAAACTTAGATTAAAATACATCAAACTATTAACAGCTCAAGTTTTAACAGTGACACTTTGGATGATTTCTTTATACTTTTTAAATTAATTTCATGCATTTTCAAAAAAGTCTTTAATGATTATCTTACCTTTACAATAAAAGTATTGAGACAAAAACTATAAGTAGCCTTTCGAATGATATATTATTATTCCAAACCCTTTTGGGGAGGGTGGTTAAATTCCAAGCCCTATTTCATTTAAAGAGCTCACAAAATACGAAAAGAAGCAAATATATAATCATTCAGCCCTGAAGTGGACTTCTTAGTCATTAAATTCTGACTAAATTTCAATGTTCTGAGGGTCAGAGACCCAGCACCCTGGGATCTGATAGCATGTGACTGTTTATAATATTTACCAACTGAACTAGGAAAGGAAAGGATGGTTTTAAAGGTTGGACAGGGAACAGGTGGTGGTCAATTATTTGTATAATTCATTCTATGTGTTTCCTTGTAGGTAAATCTAAATTCTTTGGTGCAAGGCTGCTCTTAAAATAGCCTCACTGTTGGTTAGATATTTTATTTTGTCTAGAGAAATAAATATGTATCGCTGATGACCAAATCAAATAATATCTAACATATTTATTCCGAAAAAGAAATAAGTATTTAAAAGAGGTATGCAGATGAAAATATAATTTGTCAGTTTAGTTGACACTTTGTGAGGTTAAACAAGTTAGGAGGAGGCCTGAGTTTAAATGAGGAAGTTATACCAGTAAGAAAGTCATCTGCCCTCACCACTTCCTGTTTTGCCTATAGTCCTTAGTAGAGAGCTGCGGGTTTTGTGGGCGCTCCATTTATAACTCTTGACGTGTCCTTCCTCTTCTTCCATTCCCAAGGATAACCAGTTTCCCTTCTCCTTGAATCTAGAACCTTTCCATCATTTTAAAATGATGCCCCCTTTATCATATTGTAAACATGGACCTCTTCAGTGACAGAAAAACTCCATGTGGGATTGTGCAGATAACACACTCTTACCTCTCTGGGGCCAAGAGAATTGACTTCTCATCAAACTCATCTTAGATGATTCACCAACTAAGCACAACTGCTCAATTTTTAAAAACAATGGGTGGGACCCATCTCCTACGATTGCTAACTCTTCCGGTTTACAAAATAGGCACTTGTTTTTAGCATAAT
The DNA here is from genome assembly GCF_963455305.1 of Plecotus auritus. NCBI lineage: Eukaryota > Metazoa > Chordata > Mammalia > Chiroptera > Vespertilionidae > Plecotus > Plecotus auritus. The sequence continues at coordinate 179,697,065 of NC_137772.1, read as the reverse complement.
ACTCATCATTAAATAAAGGAATGTGCTATACTTGGTGAATATTTTGGACTTTCACTCCATTAGGAATGATGGGTTTGCGGCTTCCTTCATACTTTCCTACTGTTTCCATGGTAACGGTGCACATTTAAGGAGAGATGGCAGAGTTTAAGAGGAAGACTCCATGGGTTTGTTGTCGTCCCTTCCCTTTCCCACCACCAGTTAGTGTCCTCCAGGGCAAATTACTTAGCCTCTATGAATCTTACTTTATCTATAAAATGAGGATGATAAATAGGATTGTTATAAAGATCCCATGAAACAATATGTACTTTATAACTACCTTTTAAAATACACATATTTAAAAAAATAAAAGCCATTCTCAGCTAGCAAGGCATACAAAAAGAGGCTGCAGGCGGCTTTGGCCTGTAGGCTGTCGTTGGCCGATACAGATGTAGATCAGTGATACCATGTTGTCTGATGTAAGGTGAAGCCTGTGGCCCTAGAGCAAAACAAAACTAACTGGCCCACACAGGGCCAGCTTTCCCAATCTACTAGACCAGTGGTCAGCAAACTGCAGCTCGCGAGCCACATGCGGCTCACAAGCCGCGGTTTGCTGCTCTGTTGACTAATGAGTTTGCCGACCACTGGGATAGGGGCTTAATCACAAGGAACAACAGCAGCCTGTAATTATTGGAATCGAGAGTCTACTAGATCAACTACCACGCCAGGAGTAATAAAGTTCAAGTTAACCTTGAAAATCCAAACTTCTGGACTCTGCTGACCTATTGTGCTGATACACACCTGGCCTACTATAACCCAGAACAGTGAATGGAAAAGGCATTCTATGCATCGTGGAGGTGAATCATCCTATTAAAACCTTAGTATAGTTAAGTTGCTTCTTGCAAGTTAAGAAAAACGCAGTGCTCCAAAATGTACCGGATGCAACTCAACACCGATAAGACTGAGCTCCGTGTACACTCTCTTGCGCATGTGCGCGCAGATATACACTCCTACCTCTCTGGGGCCAAGAGAATTGACTTCTTGGAACCCCTTATCAGGCACATCTTAGATGACTCACCAACTAAGTAAAGCTGCTCAATTTTAAAAAACAATGAGTGGGACTCATCGCCTATGCTTGCCAACTCTTTCTGTTTACAAAATAGGCACTCACTTTGTTTAGCACAACGCTCACCACTTTCTCATTTCCCTATTTCTGAAAAGCTTCTTATTCCAGGGCATTTCAATAGAGTTCAGTGGCACTGTCACTGTCCTTTTTACATGTATTTCAAATGTTGGCAAGCCTGAATGTGCCATTTCTCCCCTTCCAGTATTATTATTCCCAAACAAGAGAGTCTGATGCCCATGATTTTTGCTGCCAGCTGAAGGACAATTTTCTCTTCAGATCATTTCTAGGGAGCAGTGACTATAACTCAAAGAATTTTAAAAACAAGTAACTGATTGACAAGACAGAAGATGAATGCAACCAACCCATGGACCTCCTAGGATCATCCGGAAGAGCAGGGTTTCCTTACCGACTTCCTCTTTTGCCCCGTTTTTATGACAATTTGGTCTTTCCTTGGGAGGCAAAGAACTTCTGGCATAGGAATGCACAGAAAAGACAATGTAACATTTACAGGGAATAACTTGAGAAATATCACCCAGACCATCTTTGTTACGTTAAGAGCAAAATTATCATCTTGGTGGGTGTGATTCCAACTTTCTGGAATATATATAAGGTAATATAGCAATCATAGCTCAGGACTATTGTAGAGCATTTACAAAGGTACTGCAATTTCACTCCCGTTTAGTAGTATTGGCTGACTTTAGAAAGCTATGTTGACGCAGAACACAAACCTCTTGATAATGAGAAGCCCATTTCTGCAACCCAACAGTAATGATCAAATACCTATAATAAATGAACAGCACTTAGAGCTATGTGCTGATGGGTCTATAGCTCCAATTCCATTTCTGTCTATCCCTTATTGTAGGCCCAACTGTAAAACACTGAATTTAAGCATAAAGGCACCTGACAGTCTGGTCTTAATTTACAGAGACCCTTATTTTTTAGGTTTACCCTTACCGGCATGGCTATTCACTGGCTTGTTTTGTAAACACTGTAATTATAGACAACACGATGTTGTGTATTTTTGGTGGTAGTAGGATAACAATAAGTGGTCCACAAAGCTAAATACTGCGAGACAGGTACAGAGAGACAGAATAAATTCATCTACAATCGAAGCAAACAATCAACAAAGCGAAGGTAATTGCTATAAACTGACAATGACAACTAGTATCCTTTTTGCAAATAGCAATTTGACAACAAATGCCCTTTTAGCAATGCAATACTAATCTCAAACAGTATCTACTAATCTCTTAACAGAAATACTCTGAACTATTTTGAATTTTCAGATAAAGGAGGCATTCCCACGAGAGTAACCACAATAACCTTGTGATTATTATATCATTACATCTCCACAGCCTACTTAAAATTTGAGGGTGAACTAAACCTTTCAGTTCATTTCTTTTTCTTCTGATAAGTTTGCAAGAACAATGAGAGCCACTGTTTTGTCCAAAAGCCTTGTTTTCCGTTTTGCAAAGTCGAATTCTTCCTACTCATTCATTCATTCATTCACTCATTCATTCATTTCAGTGAAACATTCTTGAGAATCCGCTACATTGCAAGCACTGTTCTAGATCTTGTTGTGGGGGATAGGATTGAATTCAACAAGGAAGAATTAGATATTAATCCTGCCTTTATAGGGCTCACAATTTAATAGGGAAGGTTAAATATATACCTAAATAATGCCTTTCACCTGGATGAATCAGAGAAACATTTTTGGAGATGGCCCCTGACCTGGGCCTTCCAGGGCCTTCAGGATGCACCATGGGACTGCACATCCCCACAGCATGGGACTGGGGAGGTGGAAAGGCCGCGCTGAGAGGCATGGTGCAGGGGGCCCCTACAGAGAAAAGGTCAAGTGTGGCTGATGCAGAGGCAATCTGAAGGGAGGTAAGGTAGTTTAGACAGGTCGTACAGCACCCATTTCTCATTCTAGCTCTCATGCCTGGTCTAAATATCTACACTGAAAATATTTTTTTCTCAAGTTTTCTGTGGGTACGAGGAAAAGGAAAGCGTTGCACTCGTTTTATGTTCCCTAAAGTACAGCTGGTTTTATGTTCTCTAAAAAACAGCTGTTTTCAATAGTTCTTTCCCTAATAGCACACGGTTAAAAAGGTAATTTAAAGACTATAAACTTTCCACTCCCAGTCCATCCCCAGACCCCGAATCACTATCCAGAAGTAACCACTGTCAACAGTTTTCTTGGGTTCTCTACCCAGATAGTCTGCAGTTTATGCATATGTACACTATCTCACCCCACGCTCACTTCACCCAACATTCAGTTTGTTTTCACATCATAATATTCCTGGGAAATTTTTTCCATACCAGTACAGATAAATCTATTAGTTTATGGGACTACTATCGTTATTGAATCAATTCCCTAATAATAAACTTGGCTTTATTTGACTTTGGTGTTACTTGGTTTTTAATTCTTAAATACAAAAGTTTAGTTAAATCCTTAGAAGAAATTAAATCCAAGGGCTCCTGAAGTCAGTGGGAAATCTTAAATAGCACATGAGGCAAAGTCAGGCACAGCTCTGACACATAGGAAGCAGTTCAGAAGGTTCATTGGTTTTGCAATATACTTTAGGTATATATGCTACTTGCCGTGTCTGGGCGCGCGAACACCATCCTCCTCCCCCCGCACTCCCCGCTTTGTCTACAATTTGGTATACTCGATATTGCAAAACTCTTTCATTACAATAAAGGTGATGGTTCTTGGTGGACCAGTAGTGTAACAATTCAGGAATACTGACTGATTATACAAGGTGATTTAAAAGCTAAAGTATCAACTTGCAAGTTTCCATTGGTAAAAATAAAATTCCCCTCAGGATGTACATAAATAATGTAAGTTTGGTTTCTGAAGAAGGCATCACTGAAAGAAGGTAGTGTCTTAGATCACACAGGTTCTAGAGTCCGGGTGGAATCCTGGCTCCCCTACTTTCTAAGTCATTATCAAGCCTCAGTTACTGCATCTGTAAAATGGCACTGATATTTATAGTGCTCCTGGTGGAGACTAAATGAGATAATATGGCATATGCGGGCTAGGGCAAAAGTAGGTTTACAGTTGTTCCTATGGAAAATAATACAATAATTAATTATAATACAATAAACTGTGTTTCACAACTGTAAACCTACTTTTGCTCCACCCTGTACAGTTACCATTCTATAAATTTTAACCATTATAGTGACTACCTAACGAATACTTTAACAAGCATTTACCATATAGTGTTAACATATAGCAGACACTACTGGTGTGCTCTCTCTCTCTCTCTCTCACATACACAGACACCCCCATTAACTTCTTTTTCTTTCTTTAAATATATTTTTATTGATTTCAGAGAGGGAGGGAGAGGGAACGAGAGACAGAAACATCAATGATGAGAATCACTGATCGGCTGCCTCCTGCACCTCACCCCACCAACTGGGGATCGAGCCCGCAACCCTGGCATGTGCCCTTGACCAGAATTGAACCCGGGACCCTTCAGTCTGCAGGCCGATGCTCTACCCACTGAGCAAAACTAGCTAGGGCCCCATTAACTTCTCATACATAGCAGCCCTATGGGTTATTAATTAACAAATGTCTTCTTGCATACCACTTTTTTTATTCTTACAAACACTACCCAAGTGAGATAGAAAATGGAAAACAAGACCCACAAAAGGCTGATGTTATAATCAACCAAAATAAAATTTAAACTATTGTTTTATTCAGGTGTTGTTTCACAATGAGCATTTCAAACAGATTTATCATAAACCCAGTGTTTACAAATAACTATGCTATCTCTTCAAGCTCTCAAAAATGTAATGAGTTACATTCTCCTTTTTCGTGGTTTTAAACTTAAGGGCTACATTATTAAAAGAATAATAAATAATATTACATGCTAAGAAGTTATGGAAAAATATTAAGTATTTATTGCTTAACAGATTCTGTATGGTGCAATAAACCTCTCTTTTACCTAGCACTATGAGGAGGTGATACATTCTAAAAAGATTCATTTTCTATAAAATATATGCCTTTCATAGAAATCTTTAGATAATGTAACTTTCCTATTGTGGGCTGGGATAAAGGAGATAGTATTGTAAATAAAAAACAAGACAAACCTAAACCCACCATTCTTCCATGCCAATATTTACTTCCATGCCAATCCCTATTTTTGCTTTGATGGAGTTATGGGAAAGCGGTGTAAGAAGATTAGCGAAAGAAGAGGCAGTCCCAGTGGAAGGAATTTCTTTCTTCCCACTGCCTTTTCCTTGGATCTCCATTCTCAGGAAAACTCAACTCAACAGGTGCATATCACCTTGAGGAATTTGTGCCTCAGCATATTCCCAAATTGCTGCTTCAGGATACAGCCCCATTTTGTTTCCAAAAGAGAACATAAACCTTCGGATCAAATGTAAACTGGGATTCCTCACTCCCACACTTCCTGTTCCTCAGAATTATGAGGCCTCAGAGTTCAGGAAAACACAAAACCTCACAGCATTCTTACAACAGGGCAGAATTCACTGGATCTGCCCTGTTTGAATCAGATGTGTGTTGAACAGGGTTGACAGCCATTATGGTTAGGCTGAAAAAAATGAGCCCCAAAGTCATCCAAGAAGAAGAAGTCACCCCAGCTAATTTTCACAGGAGCCCAGAGGAGAGCCCGCAGCCAGGCTCAGTGAGACACAGAGGAGCCTTCCCAGCTGCTTTTCTAAAGAAGCCTGGACAGGCTTGGACTCTTTTTCCTTGTTGGCCGATAGGCGTCTGGAATAGGGCCCTGTACCAGATGAAATGTCTTGATCCTGCCAACTGCTTCTTGGCTTTGAGCAGCTGTGGGAGCAGCTGGTTTTACAACACACAGAGTGAGTCCTTGTTCTGAAGGAGGAGGGTTCTACCTGTTGTGAGAAACTTAGAAGTTTGGGTCTTTATATACAACTACCTTCATGAGCTGTAACCTGAAGATTTGGTGTGTGGTGCTTGCTATTCGCATGTCTTGCAAATAACCAAATGATCTACAATAGTTTTATCCAGGGGAAATCTTCCTGCAATTAGAAAAGTCAACTTTATCCAATTATTTGCTTTCAATCAGAAATTAAAGAGTCATGAGATAAGAAATCAATTATCCCTGCACCAGCATAATTAAAAATCAACTGAATTCCAGGAATCATAGATATCCTAGTAGAGATATTTTTTTAAAGGTATAAAACCTATAGGAGAGTAAAAACGAGAGAAGACAATAATAACAAAATTTCAACAGCTGAAAAGTAGCAGAGAAGAATCTTAAATTGGCAGTGGAGAAAGCCAAGACTAATCCAATTTATACCACAGAATTCCCAAAAGACTGTGGGGGCATTACTGGAAGTAGGTAACAATGGCAGGGCTAAAATAAAAGAGGATCTGTTTAACTTCTTTTAAGAAATAGCTAGATTCCCCAGACCAGGCACCTACTCTGAAAAGCTGTGTGACTACACCTCTCCCATCCTGGCAAAAGATACGTATCCCAAGATACATTCTCTGGAAAGTATAAAATGTAAGTCTCCGGGTGAGAGACTCAGCACAACTTGTGGGGGAGGGGGAACTATAATGAACACTGGGATTGGGTCAACACATGCACGCTGAGATTGTCACCCCAACCCTTTGCCACCACTTGGTTTCCAGAAAGATGGCAGCAATGCCCAGACCCTCCCAGCAGGTGACTGGAAGCTCTCTGGGTGATTTGAACAGCCAAAGAGAAACCGACACTGGTGGTTCCACAAGTAAAGAGCCATTAGCTGCACCTCCAACAAGTGCCAACAAGCCCCAGCAGTGTGTATCAGGCTCAAATTAACTTTGTCCTCCCTCCCCACACTTGAATATAACAAAGAAGGATGACTTGACATTGGAGGAAAGATTCTAAAATGAAAGACAGAGTCCAAAACAAACAACAATGTCAATTTGCACCACAGGAATACAATCAGCAGAATTCAAATTGTTGGAAACTCTATATGACAAATGGCCTGATTTCTTCAACAAATAAAATGCATGGAGGGAAGAACCAAGATGGCGGCATAGGTAAACACCTATACTTGCTTCCTCTCACAACCACATCAAAATTACAACAAAAGGCAGAACAACTACCACCCAGAAACACGGGAAAGCCGGCTGAGTGGAAGTTCCACAACTAGAGAGGTGAAGAAAGCGCAGTGAGACTGGTAAGAAGTGCAGAGGCGCTGAAAGTGCTGGCACCTGGATGTGCTGCTCTTTTAACCGGGAGGGAGATACAAGCTCCCGCTTGCTCTGAACTCCAGTTCCAGGCGAGACTCTGGGGGACCCAGACACATACGGGGAGAAACTGGACTGTCTGGCATTGGGACAGGAACTCAAGTGCGGATTTCTCTCAGAGGTGCTCACAGGGATCATTGTTCCTGAGTGGGGGCGCGGGACGTGGAGACCTGGGGACCTCTCCGGTGCAGGACTGACTGGCAGCCATTGCTGTTTGCTCCGCCCTGGTGATTATTCCCACCCAATTTACAACCCCACCCAAGCTGTGCGCATTGGCTTTTGCAGATGAATGGCCTGTCCTTTCTCCGCCTAAAAACCTGCCCAACTGCAACTGGGTCAGAGAGCCCCAGAGCTTCCAAAAGAAGGCCCAAGGCCTGGCAGCAGCAGCCTGCCTTGCTTTACAGCTGGGCCTCATCTGGGCACTTCCAAACCCCATACAAAGAAGAGGAGTCTGCAGATGTCTCTGTAGCTCCTGCTGGGTGGCCCCAGACAATAGGTGACCTTGCAACATCTTGAAGATCCAAGACCCAGTGTACCCAGTGGTCAGTGTGAGACCATACTAGATTACAACTCTTCACATCCATAAGAGACACACTCAAGGGGCAGACTCAGTGAGCACCAAAACCCCACTGAAGCAAGTCCTGCCCCATAAGGGTGTCTCCTGCACAACAGATCTTCCAGTGTAGACACAGCTGGTCATCACAACCAATTGGCCTGGAGGTCAATTCCTCCCAGTAATACCAATAGCAATCAAAGCTCAACTACAACAAGACTGTGCACACAGCCCACAAAGGGGTGCACCAAGAGGGTCCACCTCAGGTGACTGGGGAGGCTGAGCCACTGGGCCCTATAGGATACCTATCACATAAGGCCACTCTATCAACTCAAGGAGACTTAGCAGTCACCCAGTACATAGAAACAAACACAGGGAAGCAGCCAAAATGTGGAGACAAAGAATCAACTCACAAATGAAAGAAATGGATGAAAGCAAAATACTGGATATAGAGTTCAAAACCACAGTTATAAGGTTACTCAAGAATCTTCTAGAAACCTCCAAGAAATTTAGGGAGACCCTCAAGGATATGAAAAAGGTCCAATCAGAAATTAAGCATACACTGACTGATATAAAGAATAATATACCGAGACCCAACAGCAGACTAGAGGATCCCAAGAATCAAGTCAAAGATTTGAAATACAAAGAAGCAAAAAACACCCAACTGGAAAAGCAAAAAGAAAAAAGAATCCAAAAATATGAGGAGAGTGTAAGGAGCCTCTGGGACAACTTCAAGCGTACCAACATCAGAATTATGGGGGTGCCAGAAAAAGAGAGAGCAAGATATTGAAAACCTATTTGAAGAAATAATGACCGAAAACTTCCCCTACCTGGTGAAAGAAATAGACTTACAAGTCCAGGAAACACAGACAACCCCAAACAAGAGGAATCCAAAGGACCACACCAAGACACATCATAATTAAAATGCCAAGGGCAAAAGACAAAGAGAGAATATTAAAGGTAGCAAGAGATAAACAGTTAGTTACCTATAAGGGAGCACCCATATGACTGTCAGTTGATTTCTCAAAAGAAACTATGCAGGCCAGAAGGGAGTGGCAAGAAATATTCAAAGTGATGAACAGCAAGAACCTACAACCAAGATTACTCTAGCCAGCAAAGCTATCATTTAGAATTGAAGGTCAGATAAAGAGCTTCACAGATAAGAAAAAGCTAAAGGAGTTCATCACCACCAAACCAGTATTATATGAAATGCTAAAGGGTATTCTCTAAGAAGAGGAAGAAGAAGAAAAAGGTAAAGATAAAAATTATGAACAACAAAGTGACAACAAATACATATCTATCAACAAGTGAACCTAAAAATAAATTAATAAAAAACCTGATGAACAGAACAGACTGGTGAAAGTAATAGAATCAGGGGCATGGAAAGGGAGCAGACTGACAATTCTTGGGGCGAAGGGTGGGGGGGGCGGTGCGAGAAGAGATTGGACAAAAAGCTTACACCTATGGACGAGGTCAGTGGGCAGGGGGAAGGCCTTGAGTGGGGTGGGAACCGGGTGGAGGGGAGCTATGGGGGGAAAAAAGAGGAACATCTGTAATAATCTGAACAATAAAGATTTAAAAAATAAATAAATTAAATAAAATGCATGGGAAAAAAAGGAGAGAGAAATGTAGGGAACTATAGATTGAAAGAGACTTAAAACACATACCAACCAATTGTGCTGTATGGACCCTATTTGAGTATTGATTTGAACAATCCAAGTGGTTTTTTAAAACTGAGATAACCAGAGCAATTTAAATATTGGTTGGATGTTTAATGATACTAGGAAACTGTTGTTAATTTTTTAGATATGACATATTACAGTTGTTTTAACAGTCCTTATATTTTAGAGAAATATGTTGAAGTATTTATGGATGAAATTATATGATAGCTGGGATTTGCTTCAAGATTGTCTGGGTAAGGGGACTGACTAAACAAGCCTGGCTATGGAATGAAGAAAACATGAAAATCTTTTATAATATTATCTTTACTGTATGTTTGATACTTTCAATAACAAAGAAAATATCATTAGAATCCTCAGAGAAGACAATAAAATTGTAAAACAGAAACAAAATAATATAAAAAGAAACATTCAAAGAATTTTTAAAAGCTCCTATAAATAAATAATAACAGAAATAAAACATTTAGTAAAGAGTTAAAGAAAAAAATTGAGGACATATCCCAGGAAGTACAGTGAAAAATTATAGAAATGAAAATAAAGAAAAGAATAAAAATTAGAGGGCTAGTTCTCTAATGTTTAAAATCTTGGTAACAGTTCCAGGAAGAGTGAAAAGAGAAAGAGGAAGAAGGAATTCATCAACACAGTAATGTAGGAAAAAGTCCCAGAACTGAAGACCATGAATTTCTAAAAGAAAAGAATGCATCCCAGCCAGGTGTGTCTCAGTGGGGTTGAGCGTGGACCTATGAACCAGGAGGTCACGGTTCGATTCTTAGTCAGGGCACATGCCCAAGTTGTGTGCTTGATCCTCAGTGGGGGACATGCGGGAGGCAGCCAATCGATGATTCTCTGTCATCATTGATGTTTCTATCTCTCTCTGCTTCTCCCTTCCTCTCTGAAATGAATACAAAATATATATTTAAGAAAAAAAAAGAAAAGAATGTGGCAACTTCCTAACTCAGTGGATGAAACAGGCTCACATCAAAACACATTATTGGAAACTGCAAAACATTGGGAGTAGAGATTTGACAAGTTTTCAGAAAAAGAAAAACAAAAACTCTGGCTATATTTGAAAGATCGGGAATCAGAAGTACTATAGTATATAGGACTTCACAACAGAAAAAAACTAGAAAACAATGAATACTCTCCAAATTCGGAAGGAAAATTATTGCCAATCTATAATTTCTATATCCAACAGAACTACCAATTAAAGGTGAAGGTAGAATAAAAACATTTTCAGACATGAAGACCTCAAACATTTTATTTCTATTCATCCTTTCTCAACAACAAAGGCAAGGAAGTAAATACAGAAAGAGGAAGAAATGAAATACAGGAAACAAGGAGTCTAGCAGAGAAGAGAGGTGAAGGGAATTCCCAGAATAGTGACAAATAAAGATTTCAAAATAAAAGTTACTACCTATGACTCAGTTCCCTTGTCTGTGGAACAGGGCGCTAACAATAGTACCTGTCTCGTACTTGTAAGGATTCAGCATAAAACACTCAGAGTAGTACCTGGCACAAAGTAAGAGCTACAGGGTATTATCATTATTAAAGAGTTGACTCTACTCTATGTTAACATATAACTACTTAACATATTATAATAACTTAAAAAAAGAAAGAAATCAATGTAAAACACATTTCTGAACTGAACATGCTTCCAGCTTTGGAATGACTAAAAAGAGTCGCACAACCACAGGGTTTAGGAGGTTGGCAGGGTTCTGAGATTTTTCTAGTGTAATTTTCTTGTTTTAAAGTGTAGGAAATTGAAGTTCAGAGTGGCTAACCTGCTTCAGACTACACAGGCATTTATGTTTCGTGTCATCACACTAAAAATCAGAAGTGCAGCTAGCCTCAGAGGGTCACACATACAAACAAAACCACAACAGAAATAGTTTGTCCATTCAGTGATTATATCCTAGAACCAGGCACTGCGCTCAAATACCCATAAGCAGAAAGGCCACAGAGAGAGAGCCATTCAGGGCAAAAAAAGAGAGGAAGCTACTGAGTTAGGGTGACATTAAGGAAGAAAAAGCATTGAATGCATTGCACAGGAAGGACACCTCTGGTGGCTTTCCACACAAAAGTGAGAGAATATTAATCCCTAATGCTCTGGATCAATATGAGGCAGCATGGATGTGCATTGCTGATCCATGCGTAAAAGGATGGGAAGCAATGCACATCCATCACAGTTTTCTAAGTCTTTCTAAAGAAATACCCCCCACTTTTAGGAATAGTAGTCTTCTTGGTCACTGCTACCAAAGTAATGATGCTCTCATCAGAATGATCTGGCAGTGAAGACTACTGAGCAAGGCAATGAAGAGCGTGAGTATGGTCAGGGGAGGAAAGGCGAGATCCTGGGAGAAGAGAATTCCTTCCACGTCTTATCAGGCAAAGCACCACTGAGACGCCTTTGAGGTTTGAGAGGTGAGAATTTTCCTGGTAGAAACGCTATGGTATGTCTTCATCTTGTTCCAACTGAAAATAAGCCCTCTGTACACTGGCACAAAGTCCCACTTAACAGTTTGAGATGAACTTATTTTAAAAGAAAATTGCCCATTTACTTTTCACTGAATTGAAGAAAAGTACATGCTAATTTCTCTGCTTCAAAACACTGTCAACTTCTATGCTTCTTGAATATTTTTCAAACAATGTCTAATCACTTTTGGATACAGTAAATGTTCCAAAGCAATCCAAATACTACAGTGGTGGACTGGTTGGATTAAACACCTCTTAATATTTTGATCATTTAACAGAGTTAAAGTGACCCGTGAAAAGTTCAAAAATACCAAAAAAAATGCTTTTAATTCTTTTTATAAATGCCTATTTTGGTATTTGTAATTAATAAGATTGTCTTCTTTCACTTTCTTATAAACATTGGGTAAATCTTGGAAAATCATTCAAATAAAAACACAAAAGTATGTACTGGTAACTTAGCAAAGTTAGTAAAACCATAAAAAGAAATAAAAACTACTTTAAAATATTTCCAATTTCTTCTGTGCTTGAACAGAAACATACAGAAAACACAGTTTAAAATTGAAAAATGCTGCAATGTCAACACTCACAGAAAAAGGAGGATTCCGGTGTTTGCCAGGGCAAAGGCGAGTCCCAAAATCCCACTGCCCATAATGGCGTTGCTCAGGTTAAAAACAGACATGCCTAATGAGGTTGTTCCTGGAATCTGAACAAAGAGACAGACATTCACACTAAGCAAAACAGTCCCCAAATCTGTTAATCACACCAAAGCCTTTAAAGCACTATTAGAAACCAACACAAATTAAATTCAAGAAAACCTTCCTTAGTGGGTTAGTTGATTTTTAATGGGTTTCCAGAGAAAATACATAGAATCTGAGGAACATCCTGGTGAATATAGAGAGCTATGCCTTTGGTACTATGCTCCATGAATTAAAAACATCTGTCCCAATTTATGTGATTAAAAAATAAGCGTACTTATTATAATGACACTTACGTAGTCGTCACATTTCTTTTTTTCCAAGTGGCTGTTTGTGAGACTTCTTCTGCTTTCGCGATCAGAAATAAACTTGCTGTAAAGACATGTATAATACATTTAACATCATGGTAGTGATTCAAGCTTACCGTTTTATCTAAGTGATTCATTACTTACCAAAACATATTACACATGAAAACTTATCAATCTAATTCAAATCATTTCAACCTGAAGGCATTAAAACACTGTATGCAATGTAAGTTAACTTTTACGTAGATTTTTCTCTAGCTACAAATCAGATAATGTCAAAAACACTCTAATGCTGTCATGTAAAAGAATAGCAGAGGCAGGATTCCTTCTGAGCTCCCATTCCTGGAGTACAAAGTTATTAAAGAGGAATTCCCGCCGAAACCGGTTTGGCTCAGTGGATAGAGCGTCGGCCTGCGGACTGAAGGGTCCCGGGTTCGATTCCGGTCAAGGGCATGTACCTTGGTTGCGGGCACATCCCCAGTAGGGGGTGTGCAGGAGGCAACTGAATCGATGTTTCTCTCTCATCGATGTTTCTAACTCTCTATCCCTCTCCCTTCCTCTCTGTAAAAAATCAATAAAACATATTTAAAAAAAAAAAAAAAAAAAAGGAATTCCCTCTCCCCGGAAAAAAAGGAAACGACTCTTTCTCCATCAAATATTGCTTCAGCACCTGCCATATGCAAGTCACCAGACAAGGTGATGAGAGAGACGTGAGGGTATGTAATACGGGGTGCAGCCACTGAGTTATAGGAGTTCAGCAGAGGAAACTATGGTGGTGAGGCAGGGCATTAGTCCATGGGTAGGGGCAGAACTAGGGCTTTAAGAAAGGGAGGGAGTTAGAAGGTGAGTTTGAATCCTCACCAGCTACAAGGCCCTAGGCTACCTCAGTTTCCTCTGTGAAAGGAGAGTAACACTATTACATTATCTCATGGTGCTCTTGGGAGAATGAAATCATCACTACAGCTCCAGACACAGAGTAGGAGCAACATGGGGGCGTGGGACTTGAGCTGGGATGGGAAAGATTCAGGCAGGCTAAGTGGAGTAAATTGTCTGCAAATACACAGAAGAAGGAATTCAGAATGCTCTCAGAACCATATTTAGCATTAACATCAGAACTTTATGGCCTAAATCTTTAATTTAAAAAAAATTCACCATTAAACCCTAGGTGGCTTGGTTCAGTGGATAGAGCATTGGCCTGCGGACTGAAAAGCCCCAGGTTCGATTCCCAGTCAAGGGCACATGCCTGGGTTGTGGGCTCAATCCCCAATGTGGGGCGTGCAATAGGCAGCCAATCAATGATCCTCTCATCATTGATGTTTCTATCTCTCTCTCCCTCTCCCTTCTTCTTTGAAATCAATAAAACTATATATATATTTTTAAATTCACCATTAAAAAAATTAGTGGTATTGTCAAAGTCCATTTGTTGGCTGCTTGTATTAGTAAAACATGGTAGGTATGCTGTTTCCTCTTCCAGAAAGTTAATTATTTGATCTTAGTACAAACTAATCACAATAAGTGTTTCACTAATGAATGTAAAGCCACTTTGAGCTGAACTATTTTAAAGAAGCATTCATCTTTAAACTGTACATTATATTTTCACATGCTTTTTTGAATAATGCTATGTTTCATAAGAAACCATTTTCAATGAAACCATCATCAATACTGGCTTTATTTACCTATCTTTTTCATCTTTAATCCAAGGGGGTCTGGCTTCTCCCTGGCATTACCTCTCCAAGTTTGCATTATTTTGCCAAAATAAACCAAAAACAGGCAGTATACAAACTTCCTGAGACCATCACCTGGTATAAGCAGCACAATCTGTGGTTTACTCCCTTCAGCATCTGCCTTTGCCCAATCTGTGGTTTACTCCCTTCAGCATCTGCCTTTGCCTAGCACCTGGCCAGTTACTGTGAGAGACCAAAAGGAAGATGAAGAAAAAAAACCTTGGTCTCTGAAACAGGAGAGACCACACTGGCTAACACCAGAATAGGAATGCCAGGCTGCACAAAATTGAGATGAGATAAGGAATCCAGAGAAGGGAAAACCATTATTGGAAGGGATTAGCCAGAAGACACTTAAGGCCAGAGGCCTGATAAGTAGGATTACAGGAGAAGGACATGATGAAAGCAATATTTTGGAGACCAATCTGGCAGTTATAGAGTGTTTGGCCCTTTTCTTGCCCTTAACGTTTTAGAGCTTTCCACAGAATTGAGGGTCACAGGCCTGGCTAGAGAGAGGCAAGGAAAAGCAGCCTTCCTTTTCACACAGGCAGCCCAAGGAAATGCAGGTGCTGGACTCACCAAAATGAAATCGATTTCCAAAATAAAAATACACTTGGGCCCTGGCCAGTTTTGCTCAGTCGTTAGAATGTCAGCCCTCGGACCTAAGGGTGGTGGGTTAGATTCCCAGTCAAGGGCACGTGCCTCAGACCTGGTAGGGGTGCATATAGGAGGCAACCAATCGATGTTTCTCTCTCTCTCCCCTTCCTCCCCCGCCTCCCACTCTCTCTCGAAATCAATGGAAAAAATACACTCAGGTGAGGATTTATATATATATTTTTAAAAGCCATTAAATAAAAGACTGTATTTAATCAGGCTAATTTTAATAATCAACTCAAGTCAATCAAATATTTATTCAGAAGGTCCCCCATTTGCTTTTCTTGTGGAGGGGCTTCTTTTCCATAGAGAATTTCCGTTATTTTAAAATTAATGGAATAGCCTAAACATTTTCAAGCAAACTGAACAAAACCCTAGCAAACCGCCTGTAGCAGATTTAAGCCCCTGGCCTGGCCCCATGCCCCAGAATTGGTGGCAGAAGACTGGTGGGCCGGGAAGAAAGAGGTATCGTCACTGTAACACGAAAGGCATTCAGTAGGGTCAAACACTGTGCATCCAAAGGGGAGGAAGAGGAAAGAATCAAACCGAGTAATGGTGGTGTATTAAGACATGGGTCTTTTTAAAGTAGCATCTAGTGCATGGAGTTGGAATAAAATAGAAAGGGAGAAAAAAAAAAAAAGATAAAGGAAAGGAAGGGGAGGGGAGGAAGAATAAGGCTCCTATATGATTGCCGGCTCTTCCCTGCAGAACTTCTGCAGGATGGGGATGATGACACTGACTCACAGGGCTGTTGAAATGAGTAACTATCAAAGAGCACATTAAAATATATTGTATCTCAAGAGCCTCCCTGATTCTGCCTCTTCCGGTGCACTTTCTGCAGCAAGACCTAATAGGTTTTCCCAAAAATCTTCCCTGGCTCCCCAACTGAGACCATTTCAAGTGTAATCCCTCACCCTGCAATTCCTGATGCTGGCTGAATTTGACTTTGCCTCAATGTCCCAATCTCAGCTCCCACTACTCAAAATGATCTTCCCAAGAGGGCGTGAGGACTGAGACAAGACCATGGCATTCCTAGAGACGGAAAACAAGGCAGCAGTGGGAATCCACCTCCGCTGGGGAGAGAGACCCTGCACCTCTTCTGAGCCAGCACCTCCTGCCAGTTCGAAGCTTCATCCATGAGCCTTCTGATACTCTGGTTTGAGCTGAATTTCCTGACTCTGACCTACTTATTACTTTTTCTGTGGCACATACTGTGCTACTAAGCTCATCTCGCATCCAGAGTTGCTGTATAGTGCTCTCAGCCCCTCAGCTCCTTCTTAAATGTACCTGCCCATGCATTAGCAACTCAGAGGAACCTTTCATAAACCGAAAATGCATCTTCTATTTAGGAATTAGGGAGTAGCTTAGGCTGCAGGGAAGTCCGGCTCAGTAAGAATGAAACACTCAGTAAGAATGAATAAAGAAATCCTCTTTATTCTCTTTATGATATCTCCACTTTTTCTTCTCTTTAGTCTTTAAATCTCTGCTTTGTATTTCTGAAAACTTTTTTTAAACAAAATGAAACCAACCTTTTTAGTAATGGAAAAGTCCACTCAAAATAAGTAGGTCAAACAGCTTATCACAAGTTTCTGCTATCTTACCATTAAAAAAAAATGCAATTGTGTGATAAAAACCACGGACTTCTGGCAAAGAAACTGAGTTAAATTTCTCTTTATTCACTTAAAAATAGGCTATGGAAGAAGATGCCTTTGACATGTGGTCTCAGGATGATAAAAGTATTATAAAAAAGAGTTTTCACTGGGTTGGTCTGTACCCATAAAGAAGAATTCAGTCAACTATTAGGTAGCCAATTGTTCTGAGAACAAAACCAAACAAAAACTTACAGTGGCGGTCATGGTGACCTTCAACAGACAAAGCCTTCAAAAGGAGTAGGTGTTATACTGAGGTGGTGTGAAGGGAGGCTGAGCAATATAGAGCAGTTATTTCAAACCAAAAATAAATCAACATCAACAACAATCGAACAAGGATGGGCTGTACAATAGGAAGATATTCTTCCTAGTTTAATCTCTACCAATCAGATTCTTACTAGATTACAGTGTTCTATTTGATGTTTCGTAACACAGAAGAGATCAATGGTTGTACTTAGAGGACCTTTCCCAGTTCTTTTCCTGAAATTCTAACATTCTATAAAAAAGGAAAAGAGAACAGGAGGAAAGAAGCAAGTAACAAAGAGGTTGGAGAACACATAAGATTTAAAGAAACAGCAGGCATTTAAAGAGAAGACTGAGAGGTAAGCAAAGCCTTTCTGGTTGAATAAACTCTACTGAAAACAGGAGAAATCCAGGTTGTAACAGGATCTCTGAAAGCAAGGGAAGAATTTTCTGACATAAGAACTGATCATCAGAAGGTGATGGAATCTTCTTCTTTAAGGTATAGAAAAGGTATTAGAAGACGAAAAGGGATACCTTTTCAAGGATTCTCCCAAGTGATATAAATTTAGCACATGAACTCTGAAGCATATACAGGGACATAATAAATAAATAAATAAATAAATAAATAAATAAATAAATAAATAAATAAATAAATGCTGATGCCGGGGGTAGTGACAAGAATTGCCCCAAATCCTTTTAAGAACAATTTTAACTAGGGACTCTCAAACTTTGTTAGATGCTGCCTGGGTCACAACAACAATAACCACTCAGAGAGATGAGAATAGTAAATAAATATGAAAATATGTGAATATTTGCTTAGATACAGTTAGGATAATCTACTAATATTCCAACAGCTTTAAAGTAACAACAGTCAGCAATCATCCAGACCCTAAAACATTATTATTCCTTGGTGTAGACAAGAAAGAAGTACCTGTCAAAGAAAGAAGATGCATTTTTATTGATAAAGACTCATCTCACACTAAAAGGCTTACTATTGCCAGACACTTGCCAAGCACCTTCATGGATCTTCTCATCTATTTTCACAGTAATTGTATTGGTCAGTACTATTATTAGCTCCATTTTAGAGAAATTAAGTAACTTGACCGAAGTAACATTACTAATAACAAAACCACTGAGCCAGGATGTGAACCTAAACTGGCTGATGGCAGAGCCTGAGTTCTTAACCTGCAAACAGTAATACATTTACTATTCCCCGACGCTCCCAGCAAGTAAGGTATTTTTTACTATCCCAGTTCTCACAGGGATGGAACTGAAGCTCAAAGGACAAGATCACACAAGACCTATCGATAGAGCCAGGATTCAATACAAGTCCAAATTCACACCACTTAACTACTGGCTCTCTCTTCTGTGTCTGTCTCTGTTTTTCTCTCTCGTTTAACAAATATTTTATAACTTCCACTCTATATCAGGCACTGTTATCTATCATTTCAAGGTGCAAGAGATATAGAAATGATTCCTCCTCTCAGGAAGCTCACTCCTAAGGGAAGAGTCTAGAGCTTGCTACTCAAAGTGTGGTCCAGGGACCAGCAGTATGGGTATTACCTGGAAGCTTGCTAGAAATTAGAACCTCAGGCCCCCTCCCAGACCTACTGAATCAGAATCTGCATTTTAGCAAGGTTTCCAGATACTTCCTATGCACATTAACATGTTAGCAGAACTCCCACTACTCCACCACCCCCGCCATCACCACCACCACTCCCACCACACCACAAACAAACAAAAAAAATGTTAGCAGAACTGGTCTAAGTGGACATTTTGAACATGCTGTTCCAGGTATAGATTTCTATGACTATAACCCAAAAATTATGACATGAAATAAACCTACTGAACTGGAATAGGGGCAGGTGTTCTAATGCCCAAATGGCTCTATTTTTGCCTAAACTTTAAAACATTATTCTAAGAATAGGGGAGTTTCCAGGCAAAGCTGTAAGCTAGATGCCAGGTGATCAACATTTGTTTTCAACATTTTCTCTAGCTTCCTAAAAAAGAGGAACTGTTACACAGAAGTTCCCTGTTTCAGGGGCTGGTTCCCTTAGGTGCATATAATTGAGCCTACCTTCCTCCCATCAATGTGAAAAAGCTACAAGAAGAATGAGAGGTATTGCCCAGCTGGTGTGGCTCAGAAATTGAGCATCACCTATGAACTAGAAGGTCATGGTTTGATTCCTGGTCAGGACACATGCCCGGGTTTCAGGCTCAATCCCCAGTGTGGGGCGTGCAGAAGGCAACAATGATGTTTCTGTCTCCCTCCTCCTCTCCCCTCCCCTCTGAAATCAATAAACATATATTTAAAAAAAATAAATAAGAATGAGAGTTATTTAGGTATAGCTTTTGCAGCAATCATGGTGGAGATCCTTTCTGATTTTTAGTTATCTTTTTGGCTTCTTGGCATAATATGTTGTTTTTAATTTTACTTTTCCTAGAGCCAAACTAAAGAAAGGCTCATGAACTGTGTCAGTGAAAGAGGGGAGGTAAGATAAATGAAGAAATAAATGCATCACACCGCATGTGCAGTAAAGGAGCCAAATTCTGCAAAACAAGGGGTCAACACCAACAGCAAACCTGCTGTACCAGCTCCCTGCCTTGGTCATAGTCTCAGAAGAAGTGAGTTCACTGGGCAAGGTGCCCAGGTGCCCAAGGCAGGGGTGAGAATGGTCATCACCTCGAAAACTGAATATTGTTAGTAAATAAAACTCTTTAAGATCAAGTCCAGACTCTAAACTGAATATTAAACTGACTCCCAATTTAAGGTCTTCAAGGTTTGCATTGCTTTGGGATTGAAGCTGTGTTATAAAACCAAAGTGTCCTACTTGTGAAATGGTTGGGATCCCATGCACCATTAAGTGGAGGTCAGCAGTGACTGCAGAACAGTCCAGGAGTACAGAGCATAAATTAGCACTGGCAGAGTTTAACTGAACTAGCTAGTGCCTGAGCATTATAAGCAGAGGCAGGTGGGTAGAGTTGAAAGACTAGAACTTCAGATGAACCTGTGTATGCCCTTGAGCAAGTTATTTTATTTCTCTGGGCCTCAGTTTCCTTACTTGTACACGGAAATTTAAAAATTTTCCGTATTTGCAAAAGAATGCTTTGCATGATGTTGTTATAAGGATAAATGGCAATATATGTAAACACAGCTGGCAGTCAAGAAATGTTCATTATGCCCTGGCTGGTTTGGCTCAGTGGATAGAGCGTCAGCCTGTGGACCAAAGGGTCCCAGGTTGGATTCCGGCCAAGGGCACATGCCCGGGGTTGCGGGCTCGATCCCCAGTAGGGGGCGTGCAGGAGGCAGCCAATCAATGATTCTCCCTCATCATTGATGTTTCTATCTCTCCCTCTCCCTTCCTCTCTGAAATCAATAAAGATATATTTAAAAGAAAAGAAAAGTTCATTATTATTAATAATTTGACTCAGAAAAGGTAAAAGAAGTAAACTTGAGTCCAACAATAAGAAATATCACAAAACAGTAAATGATACTTGGGATTATAATGAGGAAGTGTCTGGATAGAGACTTAACCTCTAAGAACATTTAAGGAAGAGAAAAAGAAGAGGCAGGGCTGAAACTTCTGAGTATGTGTGAATGATGGCAGCTACCACCTCTGCTGGACTTCCACTTATTTATGTACACACTACATCCGAACATAGAGCAGACTATCAGACACTATTCCCAATACGATGCCTGGTTAGGTGATGTAATATTGTCATCTCCCTCTACCCCGATTTCCTTCTGACAACCCCTCCACCCCAAGAAAAATAGTGTAGCATCGTTACTGTTCTAGTAAGGAGTCCCGTATACTCCCCTCACTTCTCCAAGCCTTTTAAGAGGCATCATGCTTCAAACAAGCCACACCACTGGCTCCCAAGCTGGAGACCTTCCTGCTACGGGATCCACACGAGCTGACTGTAACTCAGTAGGTCAGAGAATGCCCACATCATTAAAAACATAAAGACATTGGGCCCTACTCTTGGAAATTAAGAAACTCAGAACCCAAGAGTTGGAAAGACATGCTGAGGCCAAAAGCTTCCAGGCCAGCACTCTTCCCACCTGCCTCTCTACCTCCTCTCACTCGTGGCATCTTTTCTTTTTCTTCTGCTACGTGTACTATTTCTCTACTACAGTTTCTCATAGAGCCATCTGGGCTCAACTGTAGTTATTATTATTTAAAATCCATGTTGCAAATGATGCTTGTAATAGTGCATTTGTAGTTTTAACACGGGAACATTGGCAAATGGGACTTTGACCATTTCTTGATTAAAAATGTGGGCGAGGTCAGATGACGACAGGACACATTCAGATATGGGTTGTGGTGAAAGGCCAATAGTCTGTCTAATTCATAAGCACAGAGCTTCTGAAAAGTTAGGGCTGGTTGGGGTCCAATGTATTATACACTTTTATTAGACTCAATTGAAAGATTGGAAAGGATGAATAAATTGCTTTCCTATTTGCTTCATCTGCTATTGTAGATTATGCCCAACAGATGTCACATAAGAAATTCAAATTACATCTTCAAATGGAGCATAACTTTAGTAATGAATAATTCAAGAGAGTAACTGAAAATCAGAATATTTTAGAGCCATTTCTTTTACTGGATAGAAAATGTTAGGAAAACACTCACCTATTTATTTGACCATTTTCTACTTCAGTGAAGTCATTGGAATCATTGCTGATGTTGTCATCTTCGGGCACTGTCATGTTTTGCAACTCGGTTAATTCAAGTCCACTTTTGAAATGCATCATGTTTATAAAGTACCTGTAGTCAAAAACTTCGTCCAAACTCTCCTGTTCTGAGCGTATTTACAACTGGATAGCAGCGAAAATATAAGCTTGACACCCCTAAAACGTAACACAGTGAAATATAGTTAAATATATGAATATAACCAACTGATTAAGATAATTTAAGTAAACAAACAGTTAATGCAACTTTTACATTTTGCTACTCAGTACATTAAAGTGATCTTTGTACATCAAGTTATAAAGGCTCTATTATTTTATGCCTTTCATAAATCTCCCTCCATTTTTAACTATAAAATGAGTTATGTCCCACAATCTTTATGCTCACATTTATAGGAATACCATGTCAGCTGCAGGCAATATAGATACTGTTTTATAAAACAGTGTGTTTAAAATGAAAGCGAGTTGGTTACTTGAATGCGTCAGCTCGTAGGACACCCATATAACTGGGTACAGACCACAGAGCCACAAATGCACCTCTGATTTAGCATTCCAAGTTGAATAAAAATGCAATAAATGGCATCATGAGGGATCAACTACCCAACCCAGAGGTCAAATAGCAAAGGACAAATCTGTGTTTTGAAATTTAGCAGTTTATCCATCAACTGCAAGAGATTAATTCAATCTCTGCAATGAAATCACTCCATGTCAGGGAATTAGAGATTTAAAAATTCATACTCAGGGGATTTAGGTTAATCCTTCTGAAACTACATTTCCTCATCAGAAACAAAAGACTTGCAGAGCTCACATTTTCCCCCACGTGGATGACTGGGATTTAAATTTCTGAGGGGTCACCAATAGTATACAAGGAGAGAACCAAGTTTCAGACACATAGCATCACAAATCAAAAAGCAAGTGGTGCCCTACTTGGGTTTGCTCAGTGGTTAGACTCTAACCGTTAGCGCGTAGGCCCACACATCAAAGGGTCGCCAGTTCAGTTCCCGGTCAAGGGCAAGTATCTTGGTTGCTGGTGGGGTGGGTGTGGGAGGCAACTTACTGATGTGTCTCTCTCACATAAATGTTTCTCTCTGCCGCCTCCCTTCCACTCTGAAAATCAACTGAAAAAAATATCCTCAGGTGAGAATTTAAAAAAAAAAAAGTAGGTGGCAAGAGTGGCGAATGCAGTTTCAAAAGTAAGGCTTCCATATGTGCAGGAGCCTCGCTGGGAGAATCTCAGTGAGGTGATGGGGACCATGGAATGAAGCAGAATGTCAATGATTTTTTTTTTACCTCCAATGGTAATTGGATGATCCTTTTATATTTTTCTGATCCCGAATTCCATAAGATGATTGCAGTTCAGTGTCAAAACACCAATGTGCCCATCTAACATCCTGCATATCTCAAGAAGCATTTGGCTACTTGATAATATGTGCAGGACCCATAGAAAGTACCCTAGAATGATATCTACCCAGGATTTTCTTCTTCTTCTCCTTCTCACACAGCCAGGCCACACATTACTCCTTTTTATTCACACAGTCTCCTATCTAGAATGAAACCCCCCTGGTTCTGGGATCCTTTACAACTTCCACAACATACATACTTTCTAATACCTCAGGTTCCAGGAGCTTCACCTTCCTGCAGGCAGGGTCTCTCCTGGAAAGCAGGAAGCCGGGGCAGGGAGATGTGAGTTCTGTGAACTCCTGGTCTAAGCCCCACTTGGCAGCTTGGGGCTGCCTCTTCTAGCCAGGGTAGTAGTACGAGAGATGGGCCACTTCTAATTGCTTTTAGTGTCTTCACATAGTAGCAAGGTTTACCCCTGTCTTTACTTTGCAAAAGATGAACTGCATTAAGACAACTGAACATCACCTTACCCCTTGGTCCCCCTTGGTGAAAGCTGCACAAATGCACTGGCTCTCTCCTATATGGCTCCCTCAGAAGCTACTGAAGTGATGCTACAGGGCTGGTAGGAAGTTGATTCAGTGGATGGTGTTTCCAGTCTGGATTAAGGAGCCCTTGCCTCTCCATAAACTGGTAGGAAGCAGGGCACTAGATAAAAGCTTTCTGAGGAGAGGAAAGATTGACTAACCATAAATCGGGAGTCTACTGTTTGAATTTAAACTGTCATATCAATATACACTGAGTGGCCAGATTATTATGATCTCTGAAAGCATAATAATCTGGCCAGTCAGTGTATATTCTATATAATAAAAGGCTAATATGCAAATCAACCAATCGCTATGATGTGCACTGACCACCAGGGGGCAGACCCTCAATGCAGGAGCTGCCACCTGGTGGTCAGTGCGCTCCCGCAGGGGAGCGCTGCTCAGCCAGAAGCTGGGCTCAAGGCTGGCAAGTGCAGTGGCAGTGGCAGGAGCCTCTCCCACCTCAACGGCAGCTCTAAGGATGTCCGACTGCGGGCTTAGGCCCACTCCCCACCTAAGCCACCAGTTGGACATCCCCCGAGGGTTCCCAGATTGCGAGAGGGCGCAGGCCAGGCTGAGGAACCAACCCCCCAGTGCATGAATTTTGTGCAATGGGCCTCTAATATATATATAAACATATATACATAAAACCAGTCATTTAAAAATGGACAAAAAGAGAAAAGAATAAAAAGAATACAGAAAGTCCTGGCCACTAAAATTATGTCAGTATTGGGCAAATACCAGTACTAAGTTAATCATATAGAATACTTTTCCCCCCCTTTGGCTTAAAGAGACATTTTTTTTCTCATAGTCTGGAAGCTAGCAGTCCAAGATCAAGTCCACACCTCCTTCTGAGGCCCCTCTCTTTGGTTTGCAGATAGCTGCCTCCTTACTATGTCCTCACATGGTCTTTCCTCTGTCCATGTAGAGTGTGTGCCCTAATCTTTTTTTTTTTTTAGAATAAATATTTATTGGTGTGAAATAAACTATCTGAAATCTAATTATTCTTCAAAATGAAGACTGAAAAATGGGAAAAGTTAACAAAGTTAGTGACACCTGTCACTAAGGTTGAGGCCACATGCAGAAAACACAATCCACTCACTGTACATATTTATTGCGCGCCAGGTGAGGAAGGGATGTGAAAGTTTGGGAAAAGTCAGATTCAGGGGTCTGAGGCAGCATTACAGAAATGTCATATTTGCACTGGGTCTTGAAAAAGAAAAAAATATTTTTTCTGATTCTAAAACTAATACAGGTTCACTGTAGAGTCTTTAGAACAGACATTGTAAGAGAATCCCACCATCCAAAAATGGCCACTGTTGGATTTTCATGTCTTTCCTCTTTTCTTTTTTCTTTCTTCTCTCTCTCTCTCTCTCTTTCTATTTTACTTATAATTAGGATTTTAGACTTTTTAAACCTATTTTTATATAGCTTTATATTGTAAGCATTTTGAGGAAGTGCTTTTAAAAAAACATATCAACTGGGGGGGTGGGGTGAGGGCATGTGCCGGCGGGGTAGGGGAGGCCTGGGGAAGGTCAATGGGGAAAAAAAGGAGACATATGTACTACCATTTGTAATACTTTAAACAATAAAAAAAAATACATATAATAAAAAACATATCAGTTCCTTATTAATAAGTACCGGTTTTGTATAAAAATTGTAAAAAGCAAGTTTGCAAATGAAGAAGGAAACAAGTAAAAAGAAAAAAGTCACCTGTTATCTTAGCAAGCAGAGACGATCACTGTATATATATTGGAGTATGAGCTTCCAGGGTTTTTGTATGCACATAGAGATAGAGCCTGGTACACAGTAGGCACTCAATAAATACCTGTTAAATGAAAAGAATGAATACAAATGAAAAATACGTATACATTTCTAAAAATGGAAATCATACCATAGAGTTTAATAAACATGTTTTTCATTTAACAAGATATGGTCTACACAATTACTTCTAATGACTGTTTAGCCACTTGACCATACCATAAATTGACAGCCAACATGTTACTACTGGACAGTTACACTGCTTGGTGGACAGAAGATTGACAGGCAGAGCTGAGGCCTGGGCTGAGACTTCTCAGTGAATGAGAAGATAATCAACAGCACAGAGGCAGGAGGTACAGGTGGAGTTCAAGAAACAAAGAATTATAGTGTCATTGAAAGATCAAAGCAATTATCAGACTATAAAATTAATTAAAAAGCTGAGTGGGGTCATCATGTGAAGATCTTGATGTTAACACAACCATAATTACGCTCTCTTGACATTTATATTAGGTAACAAATTACAATTTACTCAGCACAGACATTTCTGATCCTTCACTACATTATTATGTCAGTATGCTTATTAGTACATGTTATTAATACGACCAATGTAAAATACATAAACTTATTCTCTGCTCTTCATGGTGTTAGGTAGCAAAGGAGAGGATATGCAAACTTGTCTGGCTTTACATGGCTTACAGCCTATTTAAACAAGCAACACCATCCCACATAAAGTGACAATATTCCATAAAACATTTGCATGGTAGAACCAAATTATATGGCAGAACAAAGAATAAGTCCAGAAGGATTTCAGAGACAGACAGACAGACATATGTACATATAGGAAGGAACAACGGAAGGAGGGGTGGGTGGAAGGAGGGAGGCAGGAAAGGAAGGAAAGTAAATGGGGCCTTGAGAAATCAGGTAAGATTTTACAGTGTTAGGACCTGCACAATGTCTAAAAATTGGTAGGATTTAGACTGGGGGATAGGAAAGGCATGTCTTTTTTCTTTTTTTTTAAATATATTTTTATTGATTTCAGAAAGGAAGGGAGAGGGAGAGAGAGAGAGATAGAAACATCAATGATGAGCCCTAACCAGTTTGGCTCAGTGGATAGAGCGTCGGCCTGCTGACTGAAAGGTCCCAGGTTCGATTCCGGTCAAGGGCATATACCTTGGTTGTGGACACATCCCCAGTAGGAGGTGTGCAGGAGGCAGCTGGTCGATGTTTCTCTCATCAATGTTTCTAACTCTCTATCCCTCTCCCTTCCTCTCTGTAAAAAAAAAAATCAATAAAATATATGTATATATTTAAAAAAAAAAAAGAAAAGAAACATCAATGATGAGAGAGAATCATTGATCAGCTGCTTCCTGCATGCCCTCTATTGGGGCCCAAGCCTGCAGCCTGGGTATATGCCCTTGACTGGAATTGAACCTGGGACCCGTTAGTCCACAGGCCAGTGCTCTGTCCGCTGAGCCAAACCAGCTGCGCGGAAAGGCATTTCTTGTACAGTACTGGGAACAGCATAGGCAAAGACACAGAGACCAAATGTGCACAGAACAGCCTTGTGAGACCATTCAGATGAGCCCAGCTAGAGTGAGGAGAGCAAGGTACTGTACATGTTCCTTGAGGAATAGGAGGCTTATAGTTTATAGGAGCTGATTTGAAGATTCTACAGGGAAAACCAAACCAAAGAATGTAATGTAACTTAAACATTGTTCAAAATTACTTTTGGGGATAAGTAAGCTGAGATACAATTTCAGTTGCTCATATACTTTGTGGTAGATTGGTCCGCTCAAATAGTTGCTCCCACTTCATTGTAGTCCAGTACTACAGAGGATGGAGAATTGAAAACTATATTTCCCATGTCCCTTTGCAGCTTGGGTTTTATTTATTTATTTTTTAAATATATTTTATTGATTTTACAGAGAGAGGAAGGGAGAGAGAGAGAGAGTTAGAACCATTGATGAGAGAGAAACATCAATCAGCTGCCTCCTGCACACCCCCTACTGGACCGGAATCGAACCTGGGACCTTTCAGTCAGCAGGCCGACGCTCTATCCACTGAGCCAAACCGGTCAGGGCTGCAGCTTGGGTTTTAGATCTGATTTAGATTCCACCAATCAGAGAGCAAGGTGCTGGGGGCAAGGCATCCATTTGGCTGGTCCAATTCCATCAGGTGAAGCAGACAGCACTGGAGCCAACAATTGTGTCTATGGATTCCTGATAATCAGATTGGCTCAAGTGATGTGTTCCTGGAACATGCAGTTGAGACAATGAGGAACCAGCTTCCTGGTTTCCCAGCTTCCTGATGGAGGCACAAGTAGCAGTTTCCTTAGCAGGTCAGTTGAATCGTGGTGGTATTCTGGCCATTATTCCAAGAGGCCTGACCTAGACCTGCTGTGTCATTTCTTCTAACAGTTTTACAGGCGCTTAATTCCCTGTGTTAAATCCCTTTTGTTTAACACACATAGAAAGATGCCTGTTATACTAAACCCTGACTAATATTCATAATTTTATTTTTCTTCCCTTTTAAATTGTTTATTATAGGAACTTTTAAACATATGTAAATGTGAACAGAATAGAATAATGAACCCCCATGTACCAACTTCAACTATTATCAATTCAAGCCAGTCTGGTTGAAATTTTACCCCCACCATCACATAGAATTATTTTAAAGCAGATTCCAGATATCCTATCTCTGTAAATATTTCAGCACATATTTCTAAAAGGGAAAAACTATTTTTTCAAACAATATTGCCGTATCACTATCAAACCTAAAAAAATGACAAGAATTCTTTAATATCACTAAGTATACAGTCACATTCACTTAGTTTTTAAATTATTATGAATCAGTTTGTATGTTTTTTATTCTGAAGAACCAATAAAATCACACCTCTCCGAGCTCAACTTCTGAGAAGCAATCCTGACAGCAAGGGCAGTGGTTCTAAGGCCCACGGGGGTCCCGTTCCTCCTGCCATCTCTCCCAGTAATTGACTGAGCCTCCTTACCCACGTGGGGTCTTTGAATCAACAGGCTCTTAGATGGTAATGGTATGGATCTAAGAGCTGCTTTTCTGTATTTTGGGAAACCTCAAACAGGCTAAACAGGTTAACTAAAATGTCAGGTATGCTTGCTTTTGTAGATTGCATTAATTTGATGTGATAATCCTAGAATCTACTGGCAATTTTATATATCTTCAAGGAATAAAAATGGAAAATGAATTAATACATTAACACTGTAGTCAAGACTCATTAAACAGTATAGTTAAGACCTGGATGTTGCACTACATATCAATTACACTCCAATTAAAATAAAAACTTAAAGTGGATACTCAAAAATCTTTGAAAACCTGAGGCCCTTAGGAGGTGGGGAATAATAAAAATGGCCTTTGGTGGTGGACAGGCTGGGAGCCAGTCAGCCATCTAAGAAGAAAGGTGTTTTCTCTATCCTCACTCAAACCTCACACCGTAACCAGTGCTAGTGATCTCAGGTGTGCTAAGACCCTGTATCGCCACTTCATCTCTACTGGCTTCCCCGACTTCTGTCAGTCACTCTCAGCTCTGTATCTGGAAAGTAACCATGTCTAGAACCATGAACTACCACCTGCCCCTCCTCTCTTTACAGCCAACAGTCTGAACAACTTGCTCCTGGCCTCATCATTCCCCTGAAACCACGCCCGACTGGCAAACTCTGGCTCCGCCATTTAAGAGCTGTGTGACCCTGGGCAAGTAGGTTAACGCCTCTTCGTCTCAGTTTCCTCTTCTGTAAAATGGAGATAAAATAATACCCGCCTCATACAGTCGTTATAATGATTCCACGATTGGGTCCATGTGCAGCACTCACAGCAGTGCCTGGCCTGGTTCTTGTAAGCTGTGGTGACTATGGTGGCCACTCTTTATTTTATTTTATTTTATTTTATTTTATTTTATTTTATTGCTTAAAGTATTACAAATACTAGTACATATGACTCCTTTTTTCCCCCCATTGACCTTTCCCCGGTCTCCCCTACTCCCCCAGGATATGCCCTCACCTCCCCACCCCCAGTGTCTTGTTTCCCTTGGTTATGCTTATATGGAATACAAGTCCTTCGGTTGATCTCTTACCTCCCTCCTCCCCAAAACTCCCCAGCCTTCCCGCTGTAATTTGACAGTCTGTTCGATACTTCTCTGCCTCTGTATCTACCTTTTTATTCATCAGGTTATAATGTTCTTTATTATCCATAAATGAGTGAGATCATGAGGTATTTTTCTTTCACTCCCTGGCTTATTTCACTTAGCATAATGCTCTCCAGTTCATGCATGCTGCTGCAAATGGTAAGAATTCCTTCTTTTTTATAGCAGTGTAGTATTGCATTGTGTAGATGTACCATAGTTTTCTAATCCACTCATCTGCAGATGGGCATTTAGGCTGTTTCTAAATCTTAGCTACTGTAAATTGTGCTGCTATGACCATAGGGGTGCATATATCCTTTCTGATTGGTGTTTCTGCTTTCTTGGGATATATTCCTAGAAGTGGTATTACTGGGTCAAATGGCAGTTCCATTTTTAAATTTTTGAGGATACGCCATACTGTTTTCCACAATGGCTGCACCAGTCTGCATTCCCACCATAGTGAAGAAGGGTTCCTTTTTCTCCACATCCTCGCCAGCACTTATCATTTGTTGATTTGTTGATGATTGCCATTCTGACAGGTGTGAGGTGGTACCTCATTGTTGTTTTGATTTGCATCTCTTGGATGATTAGTGACTTTGAGCATGTTTTCATGTGTCATGATACTATCTATAGAAAACCCCAAAGACTCCATCAAAAAACGACTAGACCTAATAAATGAATTTGGCATTGTAGCAGGATACAAAATTAACACCCAGAAATCTATGGCCTTTTTATACATCAATAATGAACTCACAGAAAGAGAAATTAAGAAAAATAATCCCATTTACCATTGCACCAAAAAGTTAAGATACCTAGGAATAAACTTAACGAAGGACGTAACAGACCTGTACTCAGAAAACTACAGGACATTGAAAAAAGAGATAGAGGAAGACATAAACAGATGGAAGAACATACCATGTTCATGGATTGGTAGAATCAACATCATTAAAATGTCCATACTACCTAAAGCATTCTATAGATTCAATGCAATATCTATTAAAATACCAATGGCATGTTTCAAAGATCTAGAACAAACTCTCCAAAAATTCATCTGGAACAAAAAAAAAAAAGACGCCGAATAGCCACAGCTATCGTGAGAAAGAAGAACAAAATTGGAGGGATCACAATACCAGACATCAAACTATATTACCAAGCCAAGGTTCTCAAAACTGCCTGATACTGGTACAAGAACAGACATATAGACCAATGGAACAGAATAGAGAACCCAGAAATTGACCCAAGCCATTATACTCAATTAATATTTGACAAAGGAGGCAAGAGCATACATTGGAGTCAAGGCAGTCTCTTTAATAAATGGTGCTGGGCAATTTGGTCAGTTACATGTAAAAAAAAATGAAACTAGATCACCAACTTACACCATACACAAAAACAAACTCAAAATGGCTAAAAGACTTAAATGTAAGACAGGAAACCATAAAAATCCTACAAGACTCCATAGGCAGCAAAATTGCAGACATACGTTGTAGCAATATCTTTACAGACACAGACCCTAGGGCAAGAGAGACTAAGGAGAAAATAAACAAATGGGACTACATCAAAATAAAAAGCTCCTGCATAGCAAAAGAAGCCATCAACAAAACAACAAGAAAGCCCACTGCATTTCTGATTAGGGTTTAATCTCCAACATTTACAGGGAACTCAATCAACTTAAAGGGAAGGTAAACAATCCAATAAAAAAATGGGCAAAGGACCTATATAGACACTTCTTGGAAGAGGACATTCAGAAAGCCAAGAGACACAAGAAAACATGCTCAAAGTCACTAATCATCCAAGAGATGCAAATCAAAACAACAATGAGGTACCACCTCACACCTGTCAGAATGGCAATCATCAACAAATCAACAAATGATAAGTGCTGGCGAGGATGTGAAGAAAAAGGAACCCTTCTTCACTGCTGGTGGGAATGCAGACTGGTGCAGCCATTGTGGTAAACAGTATGGTGTTTCCTCAAAAATTTAAAAATGGAACTGCCATTTGACCCAGTAATACCACTTCTAGGAATATATCCCAAGAAAACAGAAACACCAATCAGAAAGGATATATGCAACCCTATGTTCATAGCAGCACAATTTACAATAGCTGGGATTTGGAAACAGCCTAAATGCCCATCAGCAGATGAGTGGATTTGAAAACTATGGTACATATACACAGTACCCATTTATGATAAAATCTCTCAGCAAAGTGGGAATAGAGGGAACATAATCCTATATAATAAAAGCCTAATATGCTAAAGTTCCGGTTGTCTGCTCGGCCGTTCAACCAATCAAAGTGTAATATGCTAATGATATGCTTAGGTCACTCAACCACTTGCTATGATGTACACTGACCACCAAGGGACAGACAACCGACCACACAACCAGTTGCTATGATGTGCACTGACCACCAGGGGGCAGACGCTCCCACCAGTAGGTTAGCTTGCTGCTGGGATCTGGCAGATCAGGACTGAGTGAGATGATCCCTCCCTGGCCCCGGCCCCGATCATGCACCAGTGGGGTCCCTCGGCCTGGCCTGTACCCTCTCGCAGTCTGGGACCCCTCAGGGGATGTCAGAGAGCTGGTTTGGGCCCAATCCCACAGGCCAGGCCAAGGGACCCCACTGGTGCACGAATTTGTGCACCTGGCCTCTAGTTCAACATAATAAAGGCCATACATGAAAAACCCACATCCAACATCATACTCAATGGGCAAAAATGAACAGTGTGTCCCTTAAGATCAGGAACAAGACAGAGATGTCCAATTTCACCACTCTTATTCAACAAAGTACTGGAAGTCCTAGTCACAGCAATCAGACAAGAAGAAGAAATGAAAGGCAACCAAATTGAAAAGGAAGAAGTAAAACTGTCATTATTTGCAGATGACATGATATTATATAGAGAGAACACTAAAGATTCCACCAAAAAACTACTAGAACTGATAAATTCAGTAAAGTAGTAGGACACAAAATAAATATCCAGAAGTCAGTTGCATTTTTATACATACACCAATAAGGGAACTATAAGAAACTATATGAACTATTAGAAAGGGAAACTTAGAAATTAATCCCATTTAAAACTGCATCAAAAATAAAATACCTTGGAATAAGTTTAACCAAGGATGTAAAAGACCTGTACTTGGAAAATTATAAGACACTGAAGAAATAAATGAAATAGATACAACTACATGGAAGCATATACCATGTTCATGGATAGGAAGAATTGATATCATTAAAATGCCCATACCACCCAAAACAATCTATAGATTCAACTCAATTTCTATCAAGATATCAATGATGTATTTAACAGAACTAGAACAAATATTCCAAAAACTTATATGGAACCACAAAAGATCCTGAATAGCCACAACAATCTTGAGAAAGAAGAGCAAAGTTGGAGTAATCATGCAAATGATATTGAACTATACTACCAGGCCATAATAATCAAAACAGCATGGTACTGTCATAAAAACATACACATGGATCAATGGAACAGATTAGACAGCCCAGAAATAAACTCATATATTTATGGTCATTAATATTCAACAAAGAAGGCAAGAATATACAATGGGGTAAAGATAGTCTATTAAATAAATGGTATTGGAAAATTGTGTTGGACAGATAGGTGCAAAAAAAAAAAAAAAAGAAACTAGACCACCTTCTTATACAGCACACAAGATTAAATTGAAAAAGGATTAAAGAATTAAATGTGAGACCTGAAACCACAAAAACCCTAGAAGAAAACATAGGCAGTAAAATCTTGGATATTTCTTATAGCAACGTTTTTTCTGATATGTTTCCTTGGGCAAGGGAAACAAACAAAATAAACAAATGGGACTACATCAAACTAAAAAGCTTTTACACAGCAAGGAAACCAATCATCAACAACATGAAAAGACAACCCACTGAATGGGAGACCATATCTGCTGTTATATCTGGTAAGGGGTTAATATCCAAAATTTATAAAGAACTTTTACAACTCAACACAAAAAACAAACAATCCAAACAATCGGGCCTAAACCAGCAATCGGACATTCCTCTCGCCATCCAGGACCGCTGGCTCCTAACTGCTCCTAACTGCTCACCTGCCTGCTGGCCTGATTGCCCCTAACTACCCTCCCCTGCTGGCCTGGTTGCCCCTAACTGCCGCTGCCTCGGCCCCCGCCACTGTGGCTTTGTGCGGAAGGACATCCGGATGGATGTCCGGAAGACATCCAGTCTAATTAGCATATTACCCTTCTATTAGTATAGATTATACAACATAAGCTTTAAGGTAGAATTGCATTAGTAGAAATTAAGAGACATTTCATTAAAAAATGTATATTGGTTTGATATGATTCAAATCCACTTGTTTATGACAAAAATCAAGTCTTTAAGAATAGGATTGCTTGCCCTAGCTGGTTTGGCTCAGTGGCTAGAGCTTCAGCCTGAGGACTGAAGGGTCCCAGGTTCAATTCTGGTCAAGGGCACATGCCTGGGTTGCGGGCTCGATCCCTAGTAGGGCGTGTGCAGGAGGCAGCCGATCAATGATTCTCCCTCATCATTGATGTTTCTATCTCTCTGCCTCTCCCTTCCTCTCTGAAATCAATAAAAATCTATTTAAAAAAATAAAATAATAAGAATGCTTTGCTATCAAAGCCAAGCAAGGTGTGTCATTCATTGTCCCTGATGAAGTCTGAGCAGCTCAGTTGCTAAGTGACTTCTCTGGGTTCTTATCAAATAAAATCCGTGGAGAAGCAACTAAGCCCACCATGCATTTAGGCTATAAAGACAGAAAGTTGGGGAGGATGGAGTGCTTCTGGGGTAGGAGACAGTGAGGGTCAATGACTGGGAGGCAGGAAAGACGCGGGAATGCCCAGTGCCTGAAGCACCAGAAGGTCTGGGATATGCAAATCTGCTGGGGGCGGGGTCAGGCTCTGCGCTCCGAGAGGTCAGGTCTGGAGAGAGGGCAGGGGTGCGGTTCCAGGGATCCCCTTCCTGAGAGGCTCCTCCTCCTCCCCTTAGCCCCCTAATCTGCCCATTTGGATGAAGGGGGTGGGAAGCAGATATGCAATGCCTGGGCTGGATGCCCCTCAGTCCCGGATCTCTCCAGGGAGGCGGAGGGGTGTTTGTATTGGTTTATTTGATTCTTCTTACATGTTGAAGGGGGTGGCAGGGGAGTGTCTGCCAGACATGGTTTCCTTCTGCTTGCTCGCCATAGCTGCCCCACATGATGCCTTTTCCCTTCCTTCCCCGATGCCCCGAGCTAACGCGCATGAGATCGCCAGGGATGAAACTGGGGCCCCAGTTGTTTGCCTGGAGATTGCCCTCCACAGGAACCTGCCTGATCCAGGGAGGGTTGGGGTCATTCACTGCTGAAAAGGCTCCATGTAAACCAAGCCCTCGCTTGCTGCCGCTTAGATAGGTGCTGGCTGAGCTGTTTGCAGAGGGTTTATCATCCCTTCTGGCTGTTTCCTTGGAAACCACAAACTCAAGATAGCAGAGCTGGGGCCTCACGCTTCTCAGCGCAGGCTCTCCTCAGTCAGCTGCTGAATTTACTTGAAGGATGTAGAATAATTTTTAAACGATACTAAAGTGTGTACAATTAGGTCAAAGCACTATGCAATTGTTTCCTATTAATTTGTATGATTGAGGGTCCTGAGTGTTGGAGGATGTCAGCTCTCACAGAGCATAGTGATTTTAACTATTGAATTTAACCAAAATCTCTAGTGACTCTTTCGGCCGGGCGGCTTCCAGGCCGGGCGGTGCCACGGGCCTGTGCGCGCCTCCGCTGGTGGCTACTTCTGCCAGGGCCCGCTCCCAGGCCAGGTGGCCTTCGGGCCAGGTGACACGGTGTGTCTGCTTGCGCCTCCATCCGTGGCCACTTCCACCGGGGGCCGCTCCCAAGTCGGGTGGCTTCCAGGCCGAGCGGCACGGTGTGCCTGCTCATGCCTCCTGGCAAGGTGGCCTCCGGGCCGGGCGGCACCGCAGGCCTGTGTGTGCCTCTGCCGGTGGCCACTCCTGCTGGGGGCCGCTCCCATGCCAGGCGGCCTCCGGGCCAGGCAGTGTGGTGTGCCTGCTCACGCCTCCGCTGGTGGCCACTTCCGCCGGGGGCCGCTCCCGACCTGTCATGACTGCTAAGGTTTCTGGGCTAATTAGCATATCCCTCTATTATTATATAGGACTAGAGGCCTGGTGCATGAAATTCGTACACGGGCGGCGGGGGGGCTGTCCCTCAGCCTGGACTGCACCCTCTCCAACCCGGGACCCCTCAGGGGATGTCTGACTGCGAACTGGCCGGCAGGGGAGGGCAGTTGGGGGTGAGATCAGGCCAGCAGGGGAGGGCAGTTGGGGGCGACCAGGCCAGCGGGGGAGGGCAGTTGGGGGCAAACTGGCCTACAGGGGAGGTCAGTTGGGGGCATTAAGCAGGCAGGCAGGTGAGGGCAGTTGGGGGCATTAGGCAGACAGGCAGGTGAGTGGTTAGGAGCCAGTGGTCCTGGATTTCGAGAGGGATGTATGACTGCTAGTTTATGCCTGATCCCTGAGGGCCTGGTCACCCCCAACTGCTCTCCCCTGTAGGCCAGTTTGCCCCCAACTGCCCTCCCCTGACGACCTGGTCGCCCCCAACTGCCCTTCCCTGCAGGCCTGGTCACCCCAACTGCCCTCCCCTGCTGGCCTGATTGCTCCTAACCCCCTGCCAGCCTGATCTCACCCATAACTGCTCTCCCCTACCGGCCTTATTGCCCCTAACTGCCTCTGCCTCTCCCCCCACCACCATGGCTTTGTGTGGAAGGAAGTCGGACGTCGGGAAGATGGCCAGTCAACCCGGTCTAATTAGCATATTACCCTTTTATTAGTATAGATATCAACAAACAACAAGTGTTGGCAAGGATGTGGAGAAAAGGGAACCCTCTCCAGGTGCATTTTTGGTGGGAATGAAAACGGATGCTGCCACTGTAGAAAACAGTATGAAGTTATCTCAAAAATTAAAAATGGAACTGCCTTATGACCCAGTGATTCCACTTCTGGGAATATATCCAAAGAAACCCAAAACATTAATTCAAAGGAATGAACCCCTATGCTCATTGCAGCATTGTTTAAAATAGCCAAGATTTGGAAGCAGCCCAGGTGCCCATCAGTGGACGAGTGGATAAAAAAGCTGTGGTACCTTTATACAATGGAATACTACTCCACAGTAAAAAAAGAAGGAAATCTTACCTTTTGCAACAACACGTATGAATCTGGTGGGTATTATACTAAGTTAATTAAGCCAGTCAGACAAAAACAAGTAACATATAATCTCACTTATACGTGGAATCTAATGAACAAAAATAAACAAAATAGAAACAGATACAGAAAATAGACTGACAGCTGTTAGAAGAGAGGGGGGTTGTAGGGCTAGGTGAAAAATTAAGCAAAATAAAACAAAACAAAACAACAAACCTCATAGACAGACAAAAGTATGGTGTTTACTAGAGGTAAGGGGGGTGGGGCAGGTGGAAGAGGGTAAAGGGGGATAAACGGTGACAGAAGTCTAGACTTTGGGTGGTGAACACACAATACAATGTACAGATGATGTATTATAAAATTGTACACTTAAAACCTATATAATTTGATTAACCAATGTCACTCCAATAAATCCAATAAAAATTAAAAAGTAAAAAAAAAAAAGAGAGAAAGATTTAAAATAATAATAGTGATAAGCTCCCTTCCAACACACACGTTTCTGATTTAATTGACCTAGGATCGAATCCAAGCACGGATATTTCAAATGCTCTCCAGAAGATTCTAATGTGCATTAAGACCTATAGATTTAGACTCAGGGTTAAAAACAAATGCAACCAGGGCCCAGGCAGAATAAGTGAGCAAAGCAGATCGGGCACAAGCAACTAGAGAACATGTATCCCATCTATTTTAGTAAGAAAAAGCCAGATTTTTTTCTCTTTTTTTAAGAAATGCAAGAGATCCAGATTTTAAATGAAATTCTGATATTTAAATGTTGACAACTAATTCCACACAATTTTAAAACAGTAGGTCACACAAAACACACTCACAGGCTTCATTTGGTTCTATAGCCACCAGTTTACAACCTTAACAAAACCAGTTCAATAAAGCAAACACAACTTCTTCCCTGTACTCTGTCCTATCTCTCTCCCACTCAGACCCCTCCCCCTCCCCTCTTCCCTCCTCCCCCTCCCCCCTTCCCTCTTCCCCCCTCCTCCCCCCATACCTTGGGCCCTAGGCTATCCCTTTCCTTTTGCTTTCCATTGTCTCGTTCTTTCCCAATCTTCTTTGTCACTCCTAAGAGATGGAAACTGAGATCCCACACATTAAATCTTTATGCTGCTGTGGCTGTATCACTCACTGGACAGGCTTCTATACCTGGGGAAATTCAGGTTATAAATTGTAACCTGAGGCTGTGGCTCCATGATGTCAACAACTGGTTGGTTTAGTTGAGTCAAGGGAAAAGTCATCATGCTTTCACATTACTAAGATTTTATCAAATAACATATGGAGGTCTTCATGTAATTTCTGATACTGTTTTGTCGGCTTTTAATTCCAAACCACTGCATGTTAGAATTACCCCTGGCGTTTGTTGAGTTTGTGTGTGTTTGTTTTTTAATCTCATGTCTTGGCTCTACCCCAGGCCAACTGAATCTGAATCTCTGGAAATGGAGTCTGGGCATTCAAAGCTTTAAAAAGACCCCAGGTAAGACCAATGTGAAGGCAGAGTTGAAAGTCACTAATCTAAACCCATCTTCTAAACATTAGCAGTGTGTTTAACCTCAGGTGATTATAGTTCCTTCAACTTGCTCAAGGATTTTCTAGATTCCGTTCTCATTGTGTCTTCACAATTCTGTGGGTTAGGCAGCTCAGATACTATTATTAGCCTTGGACAGATGATAAATGAGGCATAAAAATGTAAAATGAGTTGCCCAAGTGTACCCAGTTAATTATTGGCAAAGACACATTGTAACTTCACTTGAGGC
Organism: Plecotus auritus; assembly: GCF_963455305.1. Lineage (NCBI taxonomy): Eukaryota > Metazoa > Chordata > Mammalia > Chiroptera > Vespertilionidae > Plecotus > Plecotus auritus. The sequence goes on along the minus strand of NC_137772.1, from coordinate 179,658,274 downwards.
AGAGTCCCTTGATTGCAACCCCAGTGCCTGCAGTTTCCCCAAACCATGGGGCATTTGTAATCACTAAATTCCTAACACATAGGTGGTCCCTAGAAAACCAATTAATATAATGTGTTTAAATTTCAAAAGTAAGTATAACAATGACTCAGTTTAGGGTCAGTGCTTCAAGGTGTGTTTTTTTGAGATCTATGATGTGATTTTGAATGTGCTTACTTCCACACACATACTTTCCCCACCCCCACACCACCCTTCACAGATGCATCTTCTCCCAGAGACTGAAAAGATTCAGGCAGTTTCCCTCAGATATTATTTTCTGAAAAGCATTTTTAAATTATTAGAGTCATAGAATATCAGAGGTAAGGGGAACTTGACTGATCAACTTTCCCCACTCCCTATGATAAGTGAGAAACCCAAATTTCCTTTTAATTCAATATATATGGAACACCATGCCAAGCACTTCACATCCATTATCTTAATTAAATCTTCAGGATACCTCAATAAGATGGGTAGCACTACTGCCACCTTCATCGTTATGATCATTATTTCCATTAAACAAACAAACAAACAAAACCCCCAAAAATACCCTTGAGGTTTAGAGATGCTAAACAACTTACCCAACGTCCCTAGGCTGGTAAGTTAAGACCTGAAACAATCATCCCTTGGTATCCTAGGAGGATTGGTTCCAGAACTCCTGTGGATACTAAAATCCATGGAAGCTCAAGTCCCTTATGTAAAATGTCATAGTTTCTGTATATCACCTACACACATCTTCCCATATACTTGAAATCACCTTTAGATTACTTTTAATACCTATAAGTGATATGTAAATAATTGTTATACTGTGTTGTTTAAAACAGACACAACCATGGTAGGCTTAACTACATAGTACATGTCAGCAACAACATAACATTTTTAAAAAGTATTTTTTATCTGTGGTTGGTTGAATCCAGGGATACAGAATGCCAAATACCAAGGGCCAACTGTATTTACTTCTTACTCAAAGCCTGTGGCCTTATCCCCCACCTTCCATCACCTGGAGTGACAACAGTGCAAATGGTAGAAGGTAAACAAATCTTTATGAAAGTGCTAAAAGGTGATCAGTGAACACATTCAAAGAGATAGAAAATTGGCATTGGGCTAGGCCTTCACAAATATATAGAATTTCAGTAGGCATTCCAGTCTGGAATCAACACTGATATTGAGGCAGAAAAGTGACAGGGAGGGTACAAGGTGAACTGGGACAAAGAGATGGAGAGAGGTGAGGAGTTAGATTGTGGAGGGTCCTGAGTGCCTGGCTAAGGATTTTATACTTCAATTGTGGGCAATGGGAACCCACTGAAGATTTTAGAAGCAAGGTCATTAAAAAGTGCAAACTGAGCCTGGCTGGTGTGGCTCAGTGGTTGAGCGTGGACCTATGAACCAGGAGGTCATGGTTGGATTCCTGGTCAGGGTACATGCTTGAGTTGTGGGCTCCATCCCCAGTGTGGGGCGTGCAGGAAGCAGTCAATCAATGATTCTCTCTCATCATTGATATTTCTATCTCTCCCTTCCTCTCTAAAATCTATCTATCTATCTATCTATCTATCTATCTATCTATCTATCTATATTTTAAAGTTACCTGTAAAAAATGCAAATTGTTTTAGAAATACAGATCTCCTGGAAGTGTCGAGATTGAATTAAGGGAGCTTGATATGGAGAAGACCAACTAGAAAGCTATTATATCTCATCAATATAACAGCCACTTTTTAACCACGTGTTGTGCTTCCATCTTCCTCCCCGGAGGAAGGATTTCCTGGTTTCTTCAGGGCACCTCCATGTCTTGTTTCATGATTCTTGTATCCCAACACCCTACTTGAATCGCCATGTCTAGGTCAGGTGACAGAGAACTTGAACTTGGACACTGGGACTGGGGATGAGAAAACAGGTTTGAGGGGCATTTGCAAGGGCCTGGCAGCTGCTCAGAAGTGAGGAGAAGGTAAGAGAGAACGAGAGAAGCAGACTAGAACAAGATTAATGTTCCAACTTAGGAGAAGGAGAACAAATAATGAGATGTAGAAAAGAAGGGGTGGTCAACACTAGCATAAAGAGGTGAATGAGATGAAGATTGGCCAAGATCTCAATCCAACGGGCATTTTATTAAGCAGCTACTCTGCTAGTCATTAGAGGAACAATGATGAGTAAGATTGGTTTTGGCCTCAAGTACCATCCAGAGTGAGGAAAAGACAGGACTAGCAATAGACTAAGATGCCTGGCCTCTGAGTCTCAGGACAAATGTCACCCTCTCACACAGGCACTCCTAGAGGGTCATCTACCACAAGCCCCTCCCCTACCACATGACCCTGTTTTACTTCTCCAGTGCACTTACAAATATCTGAAGTAGTTTATACATGCATATATTGACTGTCTCCTCCCTGGCCCCCAGAATAGAAGCCTCACAGGAACTGTGTCTTGTTAGTTGCTGCCGCCAGCCACAAAACAACCCCCCCCCCAAGTATTTATTGAATATGTGGTGTGTGTTTTTAAAGGAAATAAACCTCATCAAGGTTAAGACCTCCAACCAAACTAGGTGGGTTTCCAGATGCCGAAGGGACATACCGAGAACTGAAGTGACTGAAGAGCAAAGCCATTTGAGGTTGAGGTTGAACCAAAATCCAGGGGGCCCACAAGGGACTGACTGTTTCACATAGATTTCAAGGGTCTCAACCCTGCGTGAGATGTTTGGTAACAATGAGGGCAGCCAGCCACCTAGCTCAGGTTTTCTTTCCGTTGTCTTTCTGACGTCAGAACAAGCACGAGTTACTGCACAATTTCTTCCATCAAGGTGACAAATTACAGCCTTGCTGGGCCCTGTAGTCTGCAAACGGTAGATTTAGTCTCTCCTCCCCCTTATATCAAAAAAAAAAAAAAAAAATTTAACCCACCGCAGAGATGTCAAATCCATAGGTACGATAAAAACTGGGTCTGTGCCGCAGAGCGAGACACAAAGGACTCTCAATTGTAGCACCACCCTCCCCAGCTCAAGGCAGCCTGTAAAAGGCACCAGAAACGCCGGGACGCTGTTACCGCGAAATTCCTTTTGCCGCCATATGCACTTCCACCTTCTCTGACTACAATTCTGCCCAAACCCAAGGGCGGGAGATTCCGCAGGGGAGCAGCGCCCAGGCATCCCCAAATGGTGTGGGGTCCTAGTGGGTGCTGAGGAGCCCGACACTCTGGTAGAAGGATGGGGAGGGTGGGGGGGGGGGCGGGACGCACGCTAGGGCTGTGGAGCGCTTTCCTCCCGGCACCGCGGCCAGTTTAAAGGCCTTTTGTGGCAACATTTTAAGGGATGGGGCAAGGAGGTGGAGTGGAAGAGAGACAGTCCGAACCCAGGCCACGCGCAAGTGGTGGCCTTTTGTTCGTCAGCTCCAGCGACCCTGGTACCCAGAACAGCACTTTTCTCCTTCCCCTCCTTGATTTGGGAAAGAACCTCTTCAGGGAGGGAAAAGACAGTGATCACGGCTAGCATCCTTTAGTAATCTCCCCCGGCATCCTCCTACTCCTCTCCGTTACTGAGACCGGTAGAGCTGGAGGAAGGGGCGGCGAATTTGATCCGAGGCCAGTCCTTGAAACCCAGCCGGCCGCACGCACACCCTCAGGACATCACACACGCTCCTCTGGGCCCTACGGACACAGGAAATTGCTCAAATGCCCAGGATGCAAACACTCCTCGGGTATGCAGTCGCGCCCTCACATCGGCTGCGCTCTCCCTACAGACCTGAGGGGTCCCTGACCCTCGTGTAACTTAACCAGGTCGGGTGCCATGAGCTCCCACCGTGAAAACGGAACCAAAAAGTAAGCCACCGCCACGGGAAGGTGAAATCAGGAACCTCTGAGCCTCCTCTCGCTGCCACGTGCATTGGGAACAACAGGAGACCTGGACTTTTCCTTTCCCAAAAGCAAAAACCAAATGCATCCGGCACAGCCGCGCACCCCTTCCTTCCAGGCCCGCACGGAGGACTTCTATGTTACCGCCTCCTCCCCGCACATCTCCAACATCCCTTTCCTCCCGCTGCCGCGCCCTGGGCTCTCTCGAGCCAGGAAAATCACCCTACCTTGGGCAATAAAGAGAAAAGCGTCACAGGGTGAGAAGTCAAGGTGTCCTCCCTTCCGGATTTTATCCCCGGCGGTGTGATGTCCTTTGTGTCAAGGTCTAGCTGCCTCACCCGGGAAAATGTAGCCTCTGTCTGCGAGGGCTGGGCGGGGAGCCTTGGGTGGTATGGCAGATTTCCGAGGAAGGTGAAGGGCGGCGGTTCCCGGCGACCTTCAGACAGCAGCGAGGCTGCCTCAGCCCGCGCTCCCCTAGCTCTCCTCCTCCTTTAGGGGCGGATTGCATCAGAGCCTCCCCCTCCTTCCTCCTCCCCCCTCCCCCCCCCCCCCCCCACACACACACACTGCCCGCCAGCCTCGCACTTACTGCGACACGCTCGGGAGCTGAGGGTCTCGAATCCTCGTCATTCTCCTACTGGGAGCTGCGTCGCCCGCGCTCATCCATGGCTTGTGAAGGTTTAACATGGAAAGTTAAGCCATTCCTCCTTGTCCAGCGCGCCGTTACCTTCCCTTCCGCGCGCCCGCTCTTTAACCAAAGCTGAGTACCAGTGAGCAGTGCCCGTCACATGGTGTCTCTGTTGGTGGCCGAGCGCGCGCCCGCTCTTTAACCAAAGCTGAGTACCAGTGAGCAGTGCCCCTCACATGGTGTCTCTGTTAGTGGCCGAGCCTGCTGCCATAAGACCCCCCAGAGGGAGACCCTTACTCTATCTCACGGATGGACGGCAACCCCAATCATCCGCAGGAGGCGTCACTTGATGCAAACAGCAAGAGGCTTTATTCCAGCGCTCGGGCTCAACTCGTAACTCACATGGAGTGAGAGGTTGAACCCCGAGCAGAAAGTCTTACAAGTATATATAGGCAAAAACCATACATGGGGGGGGGGGGGTTACACATGTGAGGGGGGGAAGAGAGGACAAAGTCGCCAGGAAATTCCAACAGGGCTCGTTAATAACATGTTTAATGACAGAGCCTAAGTTTTCAGTCAACAGTCCCATCCAATAATCTCATGTCCTGCTTTTCTTATCTGTCAGAGCACTATTTGCTCTTTCTGCTCTTAGCTTGGTGCTGTTTCCTGGGACAGGTTTAAGGGTCTCATTCCCATCACTGGGAGACCTTGGAGATTTAAGATAAAACGGACAGCTGTAAAAAAACTTTACTCTTTCAGTTAGGGTTTGCTTTTTTCCTGAAGCTCCATTTTCTATTGTTGCTTTTTAATCTCTGGAGTTAAGAAGTTCAGGATTTGCCCAGATAAGATAAAGTAAACAAAATTCTTTACCTTTCATTCCCCCATTTGCTTTTTGTTAAGTTCCAATCATGGAACTTCTGTCTTTACATACTCTTCCCCGAGGCTGTCTCCCTGTCGGAGTGACTGGTAGTGCTGCCTGAGCATTAGTACCTGTACAGCACTTATTCTCTCCCTGATGAAGGTGACTAGGCGATTTAAGATGCAGGGTCCAAAAGTGAGAATTAAAAGTAGTATAATAAGGGGACCCATCAGGGAGGATATGAGGGTGGTGAACCAAGGGGACCGGCTGTACCAACTTTCAAACCACCCTTGATGTGCCTCCCGATCTCGTTGTCTTGTTTCTAATCTTTCTCTAAGTTTGGACATGGAATCCTTTATTACACCAGAGTGATCTATGTAAAAACAACATTCTTCTTTTAGTGCAGCACATAATCCACCATCCTTGAGGAACAGGAGATCTAAGCCCCGCCTATTTTGTAGTACCACCTCGGATAAAGAGGTCAGCAACTCTTCCAATTTTGTGATTGATTGCTCTACTGCTCTTAGATCTTCATTTACAGCTGCCCGTAACCCCTCGATATACTGAGGAGTCTGAACGAGCGCGGCTGTCCCTGTTCCTACTCCGGCCGCTACCCCCAGACCTAGCAGGACGGCTAAAGTGAGCGAGACCGGTTCCCTCTTCTGTCTACGGGGTCGTAGGTCGAACTCAGCCTCGAAAGAGCCTGCCTCATGGTAGATAACTCTGGGCACCAGCTGTACAAGGACACAGTAGTCTTTGGCGGTGTTGAACACCGATGAGGAAACACATGGGGTCAGCCCTGTACTGCAGGCCCACCATCCGCCTACGGGGGGGACCAGATAGTAGTTGGTAGTTGTTTGGGGGCTTCCTATGGTCCGATTGCACAGATGCTTACGGTTTGTAGGAACTGTACCTAAGCAAGTGCCATGCCCAGAGACTTCTGTAAGGGTAAGTTTACTGTTTGACCCCCAGCTACAGGAGTCATGGGAGGTGGCATTGTTAAAGGTCCCTGAGAAAGCAATCCCCTCGTAATAGGGAGGGCTTGACACTAGACATAACCAGCAAGACTCAGTCAGGTTAGGGTTGGAAGCATTGAGAGCGCTGAAAGCTCCCTGTATCAGATTAAGGAGTCTCTGCCCTGTGCTCAGTATCTCGGGTGTATTTACTAGGCCGGGGACCGAGGCAGCAGGAGGCCCCAGTGGGTGGCGGCTGCAGCTTGCAGTCCGGGGACTGGGGAGGCCAGTAACTGGGTTGAGCCGAGCTGTATTATCGGGCCTATTTGTTGTGACTCGGGGAACGGGCGGTCTGATATGGGCGGTTGGTGATTGTCGTTCAGATAGTACTAGGTTAGGCCCTACCTGGACAGCGGTCGGGGTTTCAACCTTAAGCTTGATAGAGAAGGTAAATCCATTGTCATAACCTGACATATAGAAACGTACTCCCCAAGTTCTCCCTCTAATCCATTCCCGCGATTTCCTTCCTTTCTCCGTGAAGGAGATGTTTAGAGGATTGCACCACCCTTGACTGTTACAGTTGGTGGCCGTAAGATTTTTCTGTACCTTTATCAGATCCCACGAGGAGGTGGGATGCCAATAAGTATTTCCAGTAGTTTCACAGCCCCATTCTGCACAATAATAATGGTCTATTTCTCCACACCTCCTTGCCTCGTTCCTTGACCTCCCATCCCGGGGGCAGACATAGAAAGGAGCCTGGCTTAAAGTGTCACGGGAGCGTGGGTAGCTACAGCCTGGGTCATACCCCTCGACAAGGCGGTATTCTGCTCCCCCAAAAGGCCTGTCTGAGGGTACCCAAGGGTTGCGGGCCTCCTCGGAGGTCACGGTGGGGATATCCCAATTGTCTAATCCAGCTACTAAGGCGCAAATGTCTGGGGTTAGGGGCGGCCACCAGGCCCAAAGGGGGTTCTCCTTGGTGGTGCTCCATATTACATCTCCAGTCTGGGAGAGGACCTGCCATGTTAGTCGTTGGGGGGCATGAGGGTTAGGACTACTTATCGGGGGGAGGTGCGCCAACAGGAGCAGGAACACGGTGAATGCGGACCTTGAGGGGGTTGTCCATTTTCTCCACTTTCCACGCTGGGTCTGGTGGTGGCGCGGGCTTGACATGTGAAGCGTGGATCCAGGCGGCGATACCATCGACCTTCACTGCAGTCGGTGTTGTGAGCAGCACTATGTATGGTCCTTTCCACCTCGGTTCCAAGTTGGCCGCACGGTGGCGCCGAATGTACACCGAGTCTCCGACCTGGAACTGATGAGGTACTTGCAGTTCTCCTGGCTTGTAGGCCTCGGCCAACCGACTCCACACTTCCCTTTGCACAGTCTCAAGGGCTTTTAATCTGGTGTACAGAGATTGAGAGGAGTAAGATTCTGGGGAAGGGAGGTGCTGGATGGTAATGAGTGGGGGGTGAGTCCCATAAAGAATTTCAAAAGGAGTTAGCTTGAGGGAGCCAGGGGTATTGCGTACCCGAAACAAAGCAAAGGGAAGGAGGACTGTCCAGTCTGTTATGCCAGTCTCTAAGGATAATTTAGTCATGACCTCTTTTAAAGTTCTATTCATTCTCTCTACCTGTCCTGAGCTTTGGGGCCTATAAGCACAATGTAATTTCCAATCAAGCCCCAGGATTTTGGCCAGTCCCTGACTTACCTGGGCAACAAACGCAGGGCCGTTGTCTGACCCGATTACCTTGGGCACCCCGAATCTCGGGAAGATGTCTTCTAGTATTTTCTTGGTCACCACCTGAGCAGTCTCCCTCTTGGTAGGGAAGGCTTCAACCCATCCTGAAAATGTATCTATGAATACCAATAAGTATCTGTATCCATACCTGGCTGGCTTTACCTCAGTGAAGTCTACCTCCCAGTAACTCCCAGGGCGGTCTCCTCGGAGCTGCTTGCCCTGAGATAGCTTGCTGGGCTGGGCGTTCACCATCTGGCAAGGCTTGCATTCTTTTACAGTTGTATCTTCGAGCTCCCCTAGTTTCATGATATAATACGGTGAAGACTGGACTATAGTTTTTAAATGTTTTGGGCCCAGATGAGTTAGCTTATGAAGGTGTCTAAGAAAAATGATAGCCTGCTTTTCAGGGAGGATTCTTTTTCCTTCTGTAGTTTCCCGGATCCCCTCTGGAGTCTCCAGGCGAAATCCTAATCTGTCCATTCTCTCAAGGTCTGATTCTGAATATTCAAAGTTCCTGATAGAGGGATATACCGCATCCTCAGGGTGAGACCCGGGTTTTTCCCCAGACAAAGATAGGATGTTGAGTCCCTGAGCCGCTCGCTTGGCTTCTCTGTCAGCCCTTTGGTTCCCTCCGGCAACCCTGGACCCTCTTTTCTGATGTCCAGGACAGTGAATAATGGCCACTTTTTTAGGAAGGTGAACGGCCTCTAACAGGCTTAGAATTTCTTCTTTATTTTTGATTTCCTTCCCTGCCGAGGTTAGTAGCCCCCGCCTCCGGTAGATGGCCCCGTGGACATGGGCAGTAGCAAAGGCATACCTGCTATCAGTGTAGATGTTAATCTTCTTCCCTTCTGCCAATCGCAGAGCCTGAGTCAGAGCTAGTAACTCGGCCTTCTGAGCCGACGTCCCTTCGGGTAGGCTGCTTGCCCAGATAATTTGCTCATCATCCACTACCGCCGCCCCGGCCACCCTTTTACCTTCTATTATGTAGCTGCTTCCATCAGTGAACCAGGTCAGCTGAGCGTCTGGCAAGGGCTTGTCTCGGAGGTCCCTTCGGGTCCCCGTTTCTTCTGCCAGTATCTCTTGACAGGTATGCAGCACACACACTCTCCTGGGTGGACGTGTCAGGTAGTAGGGTAGCTGGGTTGAGGATGGCAGGCGGCCCGAACTGGATCCTGTCTTCATTCAGTAGGAGACTCTGGTAGTGTGTCATGCGGGCGTTGGACAGCCACCGATCAGGGGGCTGTCTGATGATGCTCTCCAAGGAGTGGGGGGCAATGACCGTTAGCTTCTGTCCCATAGTTAATTTGTCAGCATCTTTCACTAATACTGCCACTGCCGCCACGGACCTCAGACAGGCAGGCCAACCACTAGCAACGGAATCTAGCTTCTTGGAGAGGTAGGCTACCGGCCTCTTCCATGGCCCTAGAGGCTGGGTCAGCACCCCTCGGGCTACTCCCCTTCTCTCGTCCACAAATAGGACGAAGGGCTTTGCTACGTCCGGCAATGCCAGGGCCGGGGCTGACAGTAATGCCTTCTTGATGTCATCAAAGGCTTGCTGTTGGCCGTTACCCCACTCAAACGGGGCACCCTCTCTAGTCAGAGGATAGAGGGGAGCTGCCAGGGTAGCGAACCCGGGGATCCACAAGCGGCAAAACCCCGCAGTCCCTAAAAATTCTCGCACCTGGCGGGGTGAGCGAGGAACGGGTATCTGAGTCACAGTTTGTTTTCTGGCCTCCGTTAGCCATCTCTGCCCCCCTTTTAGGGCGTACCCCAGGTACGTTACCTCCTTTTGGCAGATCTGGGCCTTCTTGGCGGAGGCCCGATATCCTAAGCGGGCGAGTTCTTCTAGCAGTAGTCCCGTGCCTCGTTGGCACTCTTCCTCTATGGCCCCGGCCAGTAGTAAGTCATCTACATACTGCAGAAGTGTTACCTGGGGATGGCTGGCACGGAAGTGGGCTAAATCTTGGTGAAGAGCTTCATCAAAGAGGGTCGGAGAATTCTTGAACCCCTGGGGTAGCCGGGTCCAAGTCAGTTGTCCTGTAGTCCCAGAGTCAGGGTCCCTCCACTCGAATGCAAAGATGTTCTGGCTGGAAGGGTGTAGTCATAGGCAGAAGAAAGCGTCCTTTAAATCCAAGACAGTATACCAAATATGATCCGGGGGGAGAGAGCTCAACAAGCTGTAAGGGTTAGGTACAGTGGGGTGGATGTCCTGTACCCGCTTGTTCACTTCCCTTAAGTCCTGTACTGGGCAATAGTCTCCTGTGCCAGGCTTCTTAACAGGTAACAGAGGAGTGTTCCATGGCGACTGACACTTCACTAGGATGCCCTGCTGAAGGAGGCGCTGGATATGGGGCCTAATTCCTTCCCGGGCCTCCTTAGTCATGGGGTATTGGCGTACAGCCACAGGAGTCGAAGTGGCCTTCAGCTCTATGACTACGGGTGGCCTTTCTGCAGCTAGTCCTGTTCCAGCTGTCTCGGCCCACGCTCCCGGATACCTGTTCAGCCAGTCATTTATGTGACTTTTCTCTGCTCCCTGTTCCTCAAAAAGTCTGTGTTCATCATCTAGGCGTATGGTCAGGGTGGTAGTCATTCTCTTGCTTTGGGTCACCTCCGGGCCATCAGGGGTGAAGGTAATCTGGGCTCCCATTTTGGTTAGGAGATCTCTCCCAAGTAGGGGTGCAGGGCACTTGGGGATGACTAGAAACGAGTGGGTTACCCGTCCCGTTCCTAAGTCTACCGTTCTTCGGGTAGTCCATGAGTACTGTTGGTGCCCTGTGGCTCCTATGACCCAAGATTTCTTGTGGGAGACGGGTCCAGACGGTTCGAGTAGGACCGAGTGTTGAGCCCCAGTGTCTACTAGGAACTCAACTGGCTTCCCCTCCACCTTTAGTGTTACCCTAGGCTCGGGGAGGGGTTCCGAGCCCCGTCCCCGCTAGTCTTCTTCTTCCTCCAGAGCTAACACTTTCTTGGAGGACCCGTTCTTCTTCTTCTTAGGGCACTCTCTAGCCCAGTGACCTTTTTCTTTGCAGTAGGCACACTGGTCTTTGTTTAATGGGGTGCAGTTGCCCAGGTTACCTGACTTTTTAGCCCTGCCCTGGGTTTGTTCCTGGCCTCTCTCACCTACTACTGCGGCCATAATCCGTGTCAGGTTCTTCTCCTGCCTGCGATCCCTTTTGCTTTCTCTTTCCTCTCTTTCCTTTTCTTTTCTTTGTTCTTTTTCCTCCTCAGTTTCCCTCTTATGATATACTTTCTCTGCCTCCTTAACTAAATCCTGCAGGGTATAGTCTTGTAACCCTTCTATTCTCTGCAACTTTCTTTTAATATCTATTGCTGACTGCCCTATGAAAGCCATGGCCACGGAAGCCCTTTGCCCCTCAGAGGTAGGGTCAAACGGGGTGTAGCGCCTGAAAGCTTCCATTAAGCGTTCAAGAAATACTGACGGGGGTTCCATGGCCCCCTGGATAACCTCTCTTACCTTAGCCAAATTAGGGGGGCGTCTCGCTGCCCCACGGAGGCCGGCCACTAGAGTCTGGCGATAGACTGTCAGTGGCTCCCTACCTTCTGCCGTGTTGAAATCCCAGTCAGGTCTGGAGAGGGGGAAGGCAATCTCGATGATGTTGGGGAGCTGGGTGGGTCGTCCATCTGCTCCTGGTACATTCTTCCTTGCCTCCAATAAAATCCTCTCCCTCTCCTCAGTTGTGAAAAGGGTCTGTAGTAGCTGCTGGCAATCATCCCAGGTGGGCTGATGAGAGAACATCAAAGACTCCACCAGCCCGGTTAAGCGCTGGGGGTCCTCTGAAAAGGGAGGATGATTAGTCTTCCAATTATACAGATCTGCGGAGGAAAAAGGCCAGTACTGGAGGGGCTGAAGAGGAGCCGGTCCACCATCCGTCGCCGCCGGCGGGGGCCCGTAAGCCCTCAGGGGGAGGGCGACGGTGGTGTCGGGAGTCATTCCACGGTGGCTCCTGGTGCCCTGCGCAGGCCCCGGCAGAGACTCGTTAGGGGGAGCAGAGGGGGCAGCTGCAGGAGCCGGCGGTGCTTCTGGCTCTTCCCGACTCCCTACGGGAGCCGGGGCAGGAGGATACGGGGGAGGTGAGTCAAGGAGAAGGAGGTCAGACTGGATTTCTGGATAAATCTTCTTGGGGGGGTCCGAGTGACTGGATTTCTCCCCAGAACTGGGAGATTGGACGGCTAGAACTTGAGTGGCCGACCGGGGCTTGGGTTTTACAACCCAAGGTTGAACCCAGGGGGGTGGATTTTGCATCAGGTCCTGCCAGACCACGATGTAGGGCTGCTGATCCGGATGGGCTCCAGGTTCTCTCTGAAAAACAATCTCCTTAACAGCAAAAATAACAGATAGGTCAAAGGTTCCTTCTGTTGGCCATCCTATATTTTTTTATATATATATTTTATTGATTTTTTACAGAGAGGAAGGAAGAGGGATAGATAGTCAGAAACATCGATGAGAGAGAAACATCGATCAGCTGCCTCTTGCACACCTCCTACTGGGGATGTGCCCGCAACCAAGGTACATGCCCTTGACCGGAATCGAACCTGGGACCTTTCAGTCCGCAGGCTGACACTCTATCCACTGAGCCAAACCGGTTTTGGCGGCCATCCTATATTAAATAGGACCATTCTGAGGAGCAGAAGGTCCGCCATGGACCTTTCTTGATCTCAACTGATAGGTCGCGACCTCTTCCTTTAACTTCAGTCCAATGGTCTAAGGTCAGACTAAGAGGGATTGTCATAGTCTGTCCCATCGTCAGTTCGTACGTCGTCAGAAACACAAATAACAAAAATATTACAGACACAAGGACCCACTTACTCCACCTTGTCCGCCACAAACACGCAACAGAATCAGATGGGCGCGATTTTGACAATCTCTGATCCAACAGTAGAACCCGATCAGCGCCCTTACAGTAGGAGACTACCAGGCGTCCCTAGCTCTCCTCCACCCTTGGGGCGTCCCCCAGGGCTGCAACCTGTGGCCCTCCAGGCACGTCTACCAACCACTGTTCGGCCACTCTCACGAGTCGCCGAACGGCTGCAAAACCGAAAGCGCGCACACAGGACCAGACTCACTAGCAAAACACAAGACAAAGACAGACAACCTCGGGGTACCCCTTCTTACCTCCAAGGTCGACTCCGCGGATGAGGGGGGGTCGTCAGATCCCGGACGGGCCCCCAAAAATGTAAGACCCCCCAGAGGGAGACCCTTACTCTATCTCACGGATGGATGGACGGCAACCCCAATCATCCGCAGGAGGCGTCACTTGATGCAAACAGCAAGAGGCTTTATTCCAGCACGCTGGGGCTCAACTCCTAACTCACATGGAGTGAGAGGTTGAACCCCGAGCAGAAAGTCTTACAAGTATATATAGGCAAAAACCATACATCGGGGGGTTACACATGTGAGGGGGGGAAGAGAGGACAAAGTCGCCAGGAAATTCCAACAGGGCTCGTTAATAACACGTTTAATGACAGGGCCTAAGTTTTCAGTCAACAGTCCCATCCGGTAATTTCATGTCCTGCTTTTCTTACCTGTCAGAGCACTATTTGCTCTTTCTGCTCTTAGCTTGGTGCTGTTTCCTGGGACAGGTTTAAGGGTCTCGTTCCCATCACTGGGAGACCTTGGAGATTTAAGATAAAATGGACAGCTGTAAAAAAACTTTACTCTTTCAGTTAGGGTTTGCTTTTTTCCTGAAGCTCCATTTTCTATTGTTGCTTTTTAATCTCTGGAGTTAAGAAGTTCAGGATTTGCCCAGATAAGATAAAGTAAACAAAATTCTTTACCTTTCACTGCCTCCCTCTCGCCGCGGCCGGCGGAGATTGAACATCGGGAAAGGGTTGAGGGAGGGGTTGCGGGGTACACATATGCCGGGCGCATCGACGGTAGCAGTGGGAGCAGAGGCTGCGCGCAACCTGGACACCTGCCCCCACGCCCTCCTGGAGCCCGGCAGCGAGTCCAGAACCTGGCTGTGGCGGTGGCTGGAGACTGGGAACCCATGGGTATGGAAATGGGGAGGTCAGGTGGGCGCAGGAGGAAGAGAGGAGGGCGCGCCAGAGTCCAGCCAACCGGGCCGAAGGGAGGGGAGTTGCATTGTGGGAAGGGCGCAGGTGGAGGATAGCCTCGGGAGTGGCTGGTCCTCGCGCAGCCCCTGGAGCTGCGGACGGCGCTGGAGCAGTGTAATGGCTCCGGGGCCCGCACCAAGACCCCCTAGGTGGGCGTGAAGGGGGCCGAAGTGTCCTGGTAGCGGGGCACCTTGGGAAAGCCTTTGTCTCTAACCCGCAGTGGGAGGGGCCTCCCCTCTTCCGGGACCTGCAGCGCTGGAGATCAGTGCTCTGAAGCTTCGCTTTGGGGACTGGGTGTTGACTAGACCGAAAGGATTTGCTGAGCTTGCAGCGCGCACCTGCCTGGGCGCGAAGGGGCGCGCGGGTCCCCAGCCTGGCTATCCACGTGACTCTGCCCCGCGCGCTGGACACGCTGGAGGGACCTGGGCAGGGGCGCTTCACATCCGTGGAGCGGTGCGAGCGAGGGAGCAGGATGGAGGGGACTGGACAACTGGGCCCGGTTCCCTTTTGCTTACTCTTTGTTTCAGCACCTTTTCATTGACTGGGCACTTCCTTGCAGGGGAGTTGTGTTTCCTTAAAATGGCGACAGGAAATTCCACCTGCGCGTCAGCCATCAATTAGACTGTCATCATAGAGCGAATTTGCGGGGTGGAAACTCGAGCTTTTATTGACAGGAATGGTTCAGTCTCCGTGTTCCATCAAAACAGGAAAGGGAAGGTGAATCATAAATTAATCCACCTGGGGTGTTTCAAGCGGGCAGACAGTAGTCAGTGTAATGGAGTGGCTAATGCTTTTTTTTTTTTTTTTTTAGCACCACTGGAAAAGCGAGAGGACAGCCAAATTTCACAACCCTCATAACTAAAATCCTGTTGCCGTGGAATGGCAGTAAATGATCTTCTTTAGCTCAACAATGGCTTCCTGAGAACCCCATTTAGGAGGAATACTTTTGAATAAACCTGAGAAACTGAACAGTCATTGCCAACAGAAGGGGGTAAAATGATGGGCAGCCTATCTCAGACAGACCTGCCATCAAATTCTGTCTGACTGTTATTGCTTCCTTCACCCACTTTTGTCCTTATCCTGTCTCCCCACTTAGTTAAAAAAAAGGGGACCCACATCATAGTAATATTCTACAGGTTATCAAAAAGTTGATTCTCCCCCTCTCCTCTTTCCGTCCTAGAAGCAGCTCATTTAGTATAAAATGACTCATTTAAGTAGTGTGCATCTTGCCTGAATGGCACCATAATTATGAAAAAACTAAGAAGTCTGAATAGGCAAAGTAGGTAAACTATGGGCACAGGTCCATAAGCCTGTTGAAATGTTTACCTTATTAAGCAGAATGTATATTCACTAATGTTGGTTTGCAGAGCTTATCTTTTGATTATAGTTTTAACTTACTTGCTAGTTTCAGTGCACCAAAAAACTGCAGTTACCTGGCATTTTTTGAATTGGATTCAATAGTGATGAATTGAGCTTCTACTCTTTGCCAGCTAAGCACTTCAGATATAAATATTCTCTCATTTAATCCTTGTAACAACTCAATTAAGTACTATCCTTTTTGTATAAACAAGAAAGCAAGTTCTAAGTGGCTAAATTGGCGGTATCACTTAAGACTAAGTGGTGAAAGGGGAAGTGAGGGAAGTGATTCCTGTTCAGGTCTCAGTTCAAAAAGTCCATGCTTAGCCTTAACCATGATGCTATAACCATTTGCAACTAGACATTCTTGGGCCTAGAATTTACAAGGATCTCCACCCCCATCTCCACCCCCATTTAGTTGACAACCAACCTGTAACTGCAATATACATGTCAACCTGGAGGCTGAAATGAAGAACTGTCACTATGTGGAGAATTGGGGGTAAGGAGGGAAGAGGTAGTGTTTATGACAAGTACTTCCTGTAAATATTTCTCTCTTTTCCTCATCCAGTGTGGCTAGAGAGTGGTCCCGTTCCTGAGTAGGGGCTGCTGGGGATTGAGAAAATGAAAGAAAGAGACAGACACAGAGATAGAAGGAAAAAGCTGGGGCCAGGTGGGACAGCTGTCCTCTGATGGAGAGACAGTTACCCAGAGCCGCTACAGCACGTTTATTTTATACAGCAAAAACCAGGAAGTTTTACTAAAGCCCAAGAAAAGGAGATTATGTGCATTCTTGTGGCTTCTTTGTAATCGTCACTTCTGGGAGGGCCCGGATAATCGCTTTTGTTCCTGGTGCTTGGCTGGATTTAGAGAATGAAACCCACCCCCTGGCGCCTGAGCTGAAGGTCAAGCTGACAACACACCTGCCTCTGGCAAGGTGTGTTTCCAGAACATGGCCACTGGATTCAGCTGACAATAATTAAAGAAATGCTCATGTGCCTTCCCAGGTGCTCTCTACAACTTTCATGTGCATTTTTCTCCTTGACTACTTGTAGGTGAAACTTGTTTTCACAGTAAGTAGCTCAGCTCTTAAACCCAATTGCTGTGGTCTCAAATGGGGAAAAGAATGCCATGATGACAACTGTCCACTTTGTGCTTATTGAGAGATGGGTAATAGAGTAAGCACTTTCCACATAGTTTCCCATTTATTTTTTATTGAATTTATTAGGGTTACATTGGTTAATGAAATTATATACATTTAAGGTGTACAATTCAATAATACATCATCTGTATATTGTGTGTGTGTTTACCATGCCTTTATGATCAATTAATATTTGACCAAGGAGACAAGAACACTCAATGGGGTAAAGATAATCTAATCAATAAATGGTGTTGGGAAAATTGGACAGATACGTGCAAAAAAAGAGGGGGAGAGTACTAAACCATACACAAAAATAAACTCAAAATTGACTAAGGACTTAAATATTAGACTCAAAATCATAAAAATTCTAGAAGAAAACATAGGCAATAGAATGTTGATCATAGCAACATTTTTTTTTTATCTGATGTATCTCCTTGGGCAAGGGAAACAAAAGAAAAATAAACAAACAAGACTACATCAAACTAAAAAGTTTTTGCACAGCAAAGGAAACCATCAACAAAAGACAACCCACTTAATGAGAGAACATATTCGCTGATACATCTGATAAATGGTTACTATCCAAAATTTATAAAGAATTTATAAAACTCAACACCAAAAAACCCCCCAAAACAGTCCAATTAAAAATGGGCAAAAGACTTGAATAGACAATTCTCCAAGGAGGACATACAGGTGCCAAGGAGGACATACAGGTGGCAAATGGTCTCTCATTTAATCCTCACAACATTCCTAAGAAGTGCAGACCATTCTAATACCTGATTCGGAGATTAAGGAACATATCCCAAGTTCACACAGCTCTAATTGGCACCTCTAGGACTTGAATCCAGAGCTGACTCCAAAGCTGATTCTCTATGCTTGACTCTAATATGTTCCCCAACACTGGGTGAAAAAGGTGAAGGGATTAAGTACAAATTGGTAATTACAAAATAGTTACGGGGATGTAAAGTACAGCATAGGGAATATAGTCAATAATATTGTAATAACTGTGTGATGCCAGGCGGGTACTTGAATAATAGGGAGATCACTTTGTGAACTATATGATTGCCCAACCACTATGCTGTACACATGAAACTAGTCTTATCTAATAAAAGAGTAATATGCAAATTAACCATCACTCTGCTACACCCACAAGCCACACCCACCAGCCAATCAGGAGCAAATATGCAAATAAACGCAACCAAGATGGCTACGGCCAAAGAGAGCAGGAGGGAGGCTTGGGTTTCCCTGGCAATGGAGGAAGCCAAGCTATCCGCCTGCCCTTGCCAGCCCAGGCCTCCACTCAATGCTTCAAAGTTTCAATTATAGAAGATAAATAAAGCCCAACAGAAATGGCAGCTGCCACGAAGCTGGAGAGAGCAGGAGGCTAGGGTTGCCCGCGGCGATGGAGGAAGCCAAGCTTCTGCAGCCCTGGCCTGCTTTGGCCTCCGCTTAAGGCTACAAAGTTTCAATTATAGAAGATACATAAATCCCAACAGAAATGGCTGCCGCCACGGAGCAAGCAGAGGCTTGGCTCCACTACCAATTGTAGAAGATAAATAAATCCCAGATCCCAGGGCCTCTGCTTGGGTCACCGGGGGGCGTGGCCAGCCTGCAAACCACCACAGGCTCCTTGCCCAGGCCGCCCCACACCCCAAGGGAACCCCCACCCTATTCCAGGACACCCTTCAGGGCAAACCAGCTGGCCCCCACCCATGCACCAGGCCTCTATCCTATCTAATAAAAGAGTAATATGCAGATTGACCATCACTCCAACACACAAGATGGCTGCCCCCATGTGGTCAAAGATCCTGCCCCCATGTGGACACCAGATGGCCACCACAAGATGGCCAGCAGGGGAGGGCAGTTGGGAGGAGCCAGGCCTGCAAGGGAGGGCAGTTGTGGGCGATCAGGCCAGCAGGGGAGGGCAGTTAGGGGTGACCAGGCCAGCAGAGGATGGAAGTTGGGGGTGACTGGGTCTGCAGGGAAGGGCAGTTGCGGGGAACCCAGGCCTGCAGGGGAGAGCAGTTGGGAGGTACCAGGCCTGCAGGGAAAGGCAGTTAGGGGCAAACAGACTGGCAGGGGAGCAGTTAGGCATCATTCAGGCTGGCAGGGGAGTGGTTAGGGGTTGATCAGGCTGGCAGGCAGAAGTGGTTAGGGCAGCCGTGGGCAAACTACGGCCCGCGGGCAAGATCCGGCCCATTCAGCTGTTCTATCTGGCCCGCGGAGCCGAAAGAGCGGAGGGTTCTCTTGCTCTCCCCTCCGCTCCTTTACTTTGAATTTATATTAGTTCACACAAACACTCCATCCATGCTTTTGTTCTGGCCCTCCGGTCCAGTTTAAGAATCCATTGTGGCCCTCGAGTCAAAAAGTTTGCCCACCCCTGGGTTAAGGGCAATCAGGAAGGCAAGCAGGCGAGCAGTTGGGAGCCAACAGTCCTGGATTGTGAAAGGGATGTCCAACTGCCCATTTAGGGGGCAGTCGGACATCCCTCGAGGGGTCCCAGATTGGAGAGGGTGCAGGCTGGGCTGAGGGACACCCACCCCATGCATGAATTTTGTGCACCGGGCCTCTAGTACAAAATAATATTGAATGCAATCTGTAGCTGAAAAATAAAATAAAATGTTCCCTGATGCTGCAACACCCCTCTTTGGAAGGCTAGGAGGTGAGACAGGTCCCAGACCACTCTGCCTTCAGATGTGAACCACTGCCCTGTGTTTAGAGAGTCAAGGGAATCAGCTTACTCTTTAATAGGTTTGTGAGCTCCAAGGGCACTGTTGATAGATTGAATGTTCCCAAAATGGTATTGAGGTAGTCGGGACACATTAACAGGTTGTATTGTGACCTGCCCTGTGGAACTGAGAAAATAAAAATTCTTTCTCTGCTCTGAAAGTGAAGCTGGAGAAGGAATTGGTGCTGTAAAAGGAGAATTGAATCACCTCAGATCACCTGGAAGTTTCTAGGAGTCCCATAGGCCCTTTCTGTGTGGTTCCAGGAAGGAGGGACAGCTTTGTGAACAAAGACCAATCACATCCCAAAGAGGATTCAGCCTACGCTTCAGCCACACCTGCTGCCAACCCAGCTTCACCCTGTAGGCTTGCATTGGCTCCCCGTCTGAGTTACCCAATAGGGCAGCTGGAAGCATTGCCTCCAGCAGCGCACTAACGGAAAAAATGAGCTTTGTGGGTTTTCAAAGCTTTCCATATAATCTGGTCTGATACTAGCAGACCTCTTGTGTATGAGTTTCTGTAATAGGATCAAAACTATTTTCTGAATAAGTAGAAAAAACTTGTAACAGAAGCAATAAAACCATCTATGAACAAATCTTACCTTGCTAGAAAGTAAGTTATTTATTCTGAAATCAGCCTTCTATTCCTATTGATAGGGTCTACCCTGAAACAACAAATGGTCTTCAAAATTATTGGGTTCTCTTTTGACATTTCCTTGCCTGAGTAACTTTTTTTTTTTTTTTTTTACCATCCTTAATGTTCCTTGGATCTCATCCATAGATGACAATATTTTGACACTAGGAGTTAGTTAAACAGCCACAGCAAAAAGTAATTTGGTCATCCTTCTGCAGATACATGGCACTGGGTCCTAACCCCTTTGGTAGCACTGTGACAGGACCTACTGGCACCTCTTCCAGCTTCCTGATGGACATGCCACCTCACCAGATTTGTAATTGGCTCTGGCAGGAGATCAGAAACTCCCATGGATAATAAACTGAATTTAAATTAAAATCTCAGTACAGGCCTCTTTAAATATGCCTATTGTCTCTGGTTTTGGCCCCAGTCAGTTTTGTAGGGTCACTTATATTTTATCTCTTAGAAGAGTGGGGAATAAGGTTCATCAGGTATTATAACTTGTCGACAATACAATCTTATTCATCCAAGCCAAACTAAGAACCAGGGCCAGTGATCAGTCCTGAAGCTTACTGTCTAATTTACCTGACATTTATTTATGCATCATTATGCAGCTCAAACTGTGCGTGTATCTTCCTAGCTGGTTGCCAAATTGGGTAATGATACCCATCTGATGATCAAGTGGCTCAGTGTCTACAAAATACTAGCACATAATAGGTGCTCAATAAATGGTATCTGTTCATATTTTGCACACTTTGCAGAAATGAGCTCTGGGCAATGAATGTTCAAAGCACAAGCTGATAGGCACAAAGTATTTTATTATACTAACCCCATACCGGAGCAGCTATCAATCACCTCTATTCCTGTTCCTCTCACTGTGGGAATGAGGAGACAGATGGTATTTCAAAACTCATAATTATAGCTAATTTTTCTTGATTTATTTTTTGGTTTGCCTTCTATTTTTATAGTCATAAAATTTTTTGGAAAAAAAAATTGAGGTTTTTTAGACCTACAAATTAATTTACCACACAGATATAATACCTACCAGAATTTGGCCTTAGTTTCTTATGGCTTAGGTTTCTTCCCATTTAATTATTATTATTTTTCATTAAAAATATATTTTTTTTATTGAAGAGAGAGAGGAAGGTAGGGAGAGAGAGAGAAGAGAGAGAAACATTGATGTGAAAAAGAAACACCAACCAGTTGCCTCCTTTACATACCTCGACTGGGTATCGAACCTGAAACCTGGGTATGTGCCCTGACTGGGAATGGAGCCTGCCATCCTCTGGTATAAAGGATGGCGCTCCAACCAACTGATTCACACCTGCCAGGGCTAATTCTTTTTTATTCTTTAAATGTTTTTTCATTGATAGATTTTAGAGACAGAGAAAGAGAAACATTGATTTGTTGTTCCACCCATTCATGCACCCACTGGTTGAGTCCTATATGTTTCCTGACCAGGGATTTAATCCTACAACCTTGGCTATGGAGATGACACTCTAACCAACTGAGGTACCCTGCCAGGGCCCATTTAATTCTTCAATCCATCTAGTGAGAGTTAAGAATTTAAATTGATTTGTTCCAAATCACTAATCAGTTATTTCAGTGCCCATTGTTAAAATTCCTCCTTAGTTGTGGTGTCTCCTTTATCAAATGTTATTACATTTAAATATATACTATACTAGAGGTCTGGTGCACGAAAATTCGTGCACTGGGGAGGGGGGGTCCCTCAGCCCAGCCTGCGCCCTCTCACAGTCCGGGAGCCCTCAGGGGTTGTCCAACTGACAGCTTAGGCCCACTCCTAAGCCGAAGTCTGGCCTCTCTCTGCGGGAGGCAACCCTGGCAGGTCAATCTGGGGACAGAGCTGGCCAGTGAGTGGCCAGCCCCACCCCCCATCACCCCACCACTGCTGCCACCGGTGGCTCCCTTTGTAGGAGGTGACTGGGCAGGCTGATCAGGGCACAGTGCGAGCAGGCGAGTGGCCAACCCCATCCCCCAGTCGCCCCCCCCCCATTGACATCCCCTCCCTCTGCCCACTGGCATGTGCCTTGGCTGGCCTGGTGCCTCCTGGGCCCAGCCCCCACTGACACATCATTCCACTGTTCAGTCAATTTGCATATTACACTTCTGTTATATAGGATACTATAAATATACTAGAAGCCCAGTGCATGAAACAGCATGGCCCTGCCCACCCATGCGGCCTCGCTGTGCTCACAGCCCTGCCCACCCGCACAGGCATTAAGTCCCCACCGGCGCCCACGCACTCAGCCTCCTGGTGACCAGTCTTTGGTTGTTCCGCCATGACGGTGTCATGACCACGGGGTTTTTATGATAGAGATAAGGTTCTACTCCTGATCTAACTATTCTGTCCACTGATCTGTCCATGCTTTTATTACCTATTACTTAGACCCTCCTTGTGTGTTTTAATATCTACTAGGGCACAAGTCTATTCATATTTTTCTTAGTTACTGTATCTGTTTATTACTCCGGGTGAATTTTTGGATCATTACTAAACCAATAAAACAAAAACACTAGAATTAGAGTTTTTTTATACTTGTAAATCAACTTAAACACATGCATAAAACATTTACAACAGAAACACCAAATATCTAAGAATTCCCTTGACAAGAAATGTGTAGGCTCTCTTTTCACATTTTTTTTTTAATCCTCACCCGAGGATATTTTTCCATTGATTTTTAGATAGAGTGGAAGAGAGAGGGAAAGACAGAGAGGAACATTGATGTGAGAGAAACACATTGATTGTTTGCCTCCTGCACGCACCCAGAGGAGGGCCCTCGTTGGGGAGGAGCCTGCAACTGAGGTACATGCCCTTGACCAGAATCAAACCTGGGAGCCTTCAGTCCGCAGGCCAACTCTCTATCCTCTGAGCCAAACCACCTAAGGCTCCACAATTTTTAAAATATAAAAAGTGGCTAATATGTAAGTGAAGATCTGAATACATTGAAAAATATACTATTCAGTTGGATGTTAGCAATTTTTCCTAAATTAATTTACACAAAATTAACTGCACATGAAATCCTTTTTTAAAAATAAAAAAATGTATCATGCTAACAATTCACAGCTAAGGCAGTCACTTTTAGGTAAATGACATTTCTACATTAAGAAAGCAAAAATAAGAACTCCTTATGTGCTTAAGTGTTAACTATTCACAATATATTTGTTGACATTCTTATTCTATAAAATAAAAATAAAAGATACAACTCATGCTGAGTGAAAAGAGAATCTTGGTCCAAGTTGCCAAAGTTGCTTTAGAAAATCAACCAATTAGGTATCTGTCACAAATGGGGTTCTCTGGGAAACAGCCTGAGACTGAGATTAATGGGCAGAAAGTTTATTAGGGAGTGCTCTTGGGATCCACACTTGAGGAAGGGAGAAAGAGAAGCTATACCAGGAAAGAGAGAAGCTGGGCTGTGACATAGTCTCAGTGAAGGCCTTGGACAACCCCACAGGGAGCTCCAAGCCTGTGAGGCCCTTTGGAGCTGTCTTGAATAAGGCTGAGGGGCCAGATACTTTACCCCCATATTGGATGCTGCCTGCTATGGGAGGAGAGTATGACCTTAGGTGAATCAACTTTCTGGGGCTGAGACACTCCATAAGAGGGAAAATGAATAAGAGCATCTGCTAGCAGCAATTCTGGCAGCAATTCTGGCAGCAGTCCTAAGGGGACATGGACTGTCCCTCAGTGTCCTCTGTCATATATACTTCAAGTACCCCTTATAATTTCCACATCATATAGCACTGAATACTCAATAAAAGTAAATATAAATGTAAATGCAAGAAATTTTTGAGAAGATTCTTTTTATAAACACACAACCTAGTGTACTTCATGTCATAAAGACAGATAAGAAATAGAAAAGATTCCAGGGTTCTCTTTGTCCTGACTTTTCTGACTCCTGGACATGAAAAACTAGAATGGAAGAATTTGAATCTCATTTCCTTTGTTTTTCATTCCCTTCTTTAGTGAAGCAGCACAATTAAAAGAAGTCGGGGGAGGGGAGGTGGGGGAGAAGAGGGAGGTAACAAGAGACCAAGGTCACCATACATTCTTGAACAGGGAAGAGTTCATAGTAACCTAGCCATATAAATGAAAGTAGCTAAATGTTCTCACCTTTATGATGTGAGGTTAAGGGATAAGGACACAAAGCAGGCAGAAGTAGAGGGGAGAATGGGGAGCATATGGAAGTGTGCCTGCTGAGGAAGATTGCAGGGGAGGGAGACAGAAGGAAAATGACTGCCCATCTTTATGCCCATCTCTGGGTCATGCGTTTGCATGTTGCCTGTTTCGACTTCACAGCAATCTTTGAGATAGATACTATTATCCTAAATTTTCAGAGGGAGGATATGAAGGGCAGAGAGAAGATGTGACTTAGTCAAGATTTCACAGGCAATAGCTAAGTTGGATTTCAAACTCAGATCTGTCTGCTCCCAATGACTGTTTTTATCATGTGCTATACATATGAGGGACAGAATGGGACAAAACAATCAGAAATCATTCCTCCATGTGAGCATAACTCTATCACTCAGTGGTTTAATGAACATTTACTGAGTGCTTACCAGGCACTTTACTAGTTGTGGGGGATTATAAAGACATGAGTTTCAGTCATGAGGATCCATCGAGCTTATCTGTCCCATTAATTATTAGGGTGTTGGTTTTGCCATTTTGCTCCTTTACAAGTGTCAAAGTAACTGGAATAGTTATCCAATTAATTTCTTTGATAGCTTTCACCAAGTTATCTCAGTGCATGTCAAGCTGGCATTTGAAACAGAGGATGTGCCCTGGGGTGGATTTCTGGAGATAAAAGGGGGATATGCTGTCAAGAACTCGCAACAGGTTTTTCTAATGGAGACAAAGTAAAAGAATGTGGTTTTAGGGGAGTAGAAATGTGAGGTAAGAGGGGCATTCCTGAATTGTTTGTTGATTTTAATGAAGAACCTAAAATGGCAAGATAGATGCCATTCGTTTTTTTCATTTGGTATAGGGTTCTGGTTACAAGCATGGGCTTTGCTATTGAATATACCCAATTTTAGTTTGTCCACATGCAAGATGCATGTGTGGGCAGTGACTTCGCTTCCTTACTCTTGAGTATCTTCCATTGCAAAACAGGGACAAAAATAGTAACCTATCTCATAGGATTGTTGTGTGGACTCATGAGATACAAGCTTAAACAGGGCCTGACAGTGCTTACCATGATTAGTTCTTGTTAAGAACTAGTATTCTTTACTTGAACACTTATTTAACTCTGTTTTATATTTAATATGGGTGACAGTAAAGTCTGGTTATTTTAAAAATAGTCTCTGGAACCAGGCAGTCTGAGTTCAAACCCAGGCTCTGCCATGTGCTGACTGCGTGACTTTGGACAAGTTACTTAACCACATTGTCCCTCAATTTCCTTCTGCAGAATTGAGATGTTAACAGTTCCTACTAATAGTGTTGTTGTGAAGATTGTGTTTGTGTAAGTAAAGCCTCCAGAGCAGCACCATATAGGAAGAGCCATGAGACTGTTAGCTATCATCATCATCATCATCATCGCCATCATCAGCATCAATGGCTCAGATTATTAAGGACGTGTGCTCCTCTAGATCCATTGACATAGCAAAACACACAAGCCCTCAGATACACACAAACACACTGGTATGTATACACACACACACACACACACACACACACACACACACACACACACACCAGCTACAAACAGTCCAAGTTGTTGCAGATCTAGAGAGACCAGCAATGCATTCTTCCCCTGCTGAATTTCCCTGGGGAGGGGAGCTGACTTCTGTAACAAAATCTAAGGGCAAGATAAGACAGGAAGACTGAACTGCCTGGGGCACAGTCACCCTGAGGCCAAAGGGTAACCACCCCACCCCCCTGCCCTCCTCACCTCCCTTATCAGCTTATATTTCTTCCTTCTGCTACTCCCATCCAACTCTGCCCCCAGGGCCTCTCCTGTGCCTGGTCCCAGATTTCAGTGATTTTTACCAGTGAGCCTGCTAAAGTATGAACTCTAATTAAGGTATTTGCTGATAACCTCAGGCATGAAACCTCTCATTTTTTTCAGGAGGAAAGGTCAATGCCTGCTTTGTTGTTTCCACTCTCCATCCCTTCCCCTTCTCCTTCATATCTGTCCGGGCAAGGGCGGGGGGGGGGGGGGGGGGGGGGGAGGCATGGTGAGAGCCCACATCAGTGGAGCACTGGGACCCATCTCCTCTACCTGCTGCTCCTCTGGAGGTGCTAGGGTATATGTGCAAGGTGTGCTGGACACATCAGCTGTACTGATCACTTACCAGATTATGAGTCAAATCAAGGCTTCCATTTTCAGTTTAGAAAGTGTTGTCTCCACGTATCTGGTCAGTCTCTGACTTTTCTCTCACAAGAAACTTTTGCACTTTTAGTTGAAGAAAAGAAGGGAGCCACATTGCAAAGAGGGAGAAGAAGAAAGTTTAAGTGAGGGTTTTGACAAGGCCCCTGAAAAGACTAGGCATGCCTTGAGTGTGCTAGTGTCAATGAAAGTGTCAGCTAAAAGAATGACCAGATAGATCCTGAAAGCATCACTGAAACACAGCATTCCAAGCCAGGAAGCTAAAAGTCCCTGATAAGTGGTCTTCTAGCCTCTTGGGGCTATTTATTTTGTTTTCAGGTTATTCTGCTTATCCTTGCTCTGTCCTTCACCACGGTACCCTCCCCTTCCCTCTGCCACGTGACAGACACTCCAGCTATTTGGGAGAAGCTTCTCATGTATTCTCTCCGTAGCCACCACCGTCTTCCCCCACTCCAATCTGTCTCGTCTTCTCTTTTTCAGTGTATTTCTAGTTCCCTCGATCATTCCCTATATGTGTATTGGCAATATGTCCTGCACTTAAAATTTTCACATATGTGATTTGTGCTCCCTTTGGCTAGTCCACTGTCAGACTAGGTATCCCAGATTTTGTTTAGAGAAGTTCTTGCTCTGAACCACCAGGCTATTCCTTCAAATTCTTCAATTCTGACCCCTGATGCTGCTTTCTTCCTCTCCCTTCAGCCCATTACAGCTTCCTAAATACTTTCCAGAGGTGTCTGTAAAAGTTGCTGATCTCTAAAGAGCTCTAAACATTATTCTAAGGTGCTGGTAGACATGGAATACAGGAGTGACCCGATTGTGTTGAAAGGTGGTACAAGCAATAAATCTTACATGGTGAAAGGGAGTGCAGAGTTAGGGTCTAAAGTTAATATATAAGAGAAAAGATACATCCAGTCCAATTTATACCTGACATCCTTAAAACTTTGGGTCTTTCTGTTTCTCGATAAATATTTGTCTTCTGTAGATTTTGTTTTTCCAACTCTTTATTAATTAATCTTTTTATGGTCCTCCATTAATTCTTCAATTTCTTTCTTGAGAATATCTACTCAACCCTTGCTGCTCAAGGACCAGCAGTGTCCGTATCACGTGGGAGTTTGTTAGGAATGCAGAATCCAAGTCCTACCTCAGACCTACTGAATCAGAATCTGCTTTGAAACACATCCTTAGGTGATTATGTGCACTCTTAGAAGCACTGTGTTAAACCATCACAGCCACCTGCAAATACACCATGCTTCTTTGTCAATGTCTGGAAAAATCCTAAAGTAATAATGCTTTGTTCCAAAATTCTACCAACATGTATCAATCATTTTATCCTTGACTGCATGCATGAATTTTTTTTAATAAAAGGTGAGTATAGTTAAATTTAGGGATATTCAAGATGTGGTTGATGTTCTTCAAGTATAGGGATAGAGTACTTCACTGTACTTTTAGGAGAAGATGGAGATATAAATCTTTGTCTTGTGATTTAAAAAGTAATGAAGAAAAGGAAGGGGCATAGGCAGAATCAAAAGTAATCTCAGGACTTGAACCAAAAAGACAGATAGACTTGGAATGGCCAGACTGGTTGCAGTGAGAATGAGTGAACAGGCACCACCCCAATGCCCATGATTGGAAAGCTCCAGTAATGTGGGCACAGTTTACACAATATCTTGTGGACAGTTGAGCTAAGAAATGTGGCTACAAAGGATGTTGCCATTTTTAAAAGAAGTTGTAAAGGATGGACTGGAACTTTTGCAAGCTTCAGTTTTCCCATCTGTCATTTCTAGTGTGCATATTGTTGTAAGGAATAAAAGTAAACCTTGCAGGACACAGACAATAGGGTGGTGAAAGCCTGGGGTGGGGAGTGGGGCCAACTGGAGGGGTCAAAGGGGGAAAAAGGGGGACATATGTAATACTTTCCAAAATAAAGGTTTATTTTTTAAAATAAAAATTAAATTAAATTAACCAAAAAAAAAGTAAACCACGCAAAGAGCTTAGACCAGGGTCAGCATATAGGAAGCACTCAATTGGCACAGAGGTAGCTGTAAGTATTCTTGTGTGGGGCCTGAGAGACTGAAAATGGAGAAAGCTCCTCCAGTGGCAATCATAACAGAAACAGTGACGGGTGCTCACTGTGTGCTGGGCACTGTTCTAAAAGCACTTTACAGAAAGTAACACCTGTACTCCTCACAGCAGTGCTATGAGGTAGATACTATTATCTCCATTTGTCAGAAACTGGGGGACTTGCATAAATGGCCTCAGACAGGATTCAAATGCACATGTGACTTCAAATCTGGTGCTCTCCACCACCAGGCTATCCCACTACAGAAGACAGGAGGAGAATAGAAAAGAAAGGGAGGGTCCCAGCCTGTGTGGCTCAGTAGTTGAGCATCCTCCTATGAACCAGGAGGTCACAGCTCCATTCTGGTCAGGGCACAGACCCAGATTGTGGGTTCAGTCCCCAGTAGGGGGCATGCAGGAAGCAGCTGATCAATGATTTTCTCTCATCATTGATGTTTCTATCGCTCTCTCCCTCTCCCTTCCTCTCTGAAATAAATAAAAAAATAAAAATATACACACACACACACACACACACACACACACACACACACACACACACACACATATTAAAAAGTAGAAAAGAAAGGGAGGAGCAAAAGCCCATCCACAAGGCAGAGGTGGCAGTGTGTAAGCACACAGCCCTGGACCAATAGGCAAAGTCCAAAATAACAGCAGTGGGGGTAAAAGGCACCGACCAGAGGCTTGTTTTGTTTCTGACTTACCATCCTTGAAAGGTTTGACCAATGGCTTGAATCCTGTTGGAGCTATAAAAAAATATTTTTTAAAAAATAGGATTGTTTTTGCTTTGCGAACAAAGAACACTCAGAACCAACTGGTCATGCACCTGAGGCCCATGTGTTCCGTGATTAGTTCTGTACATAGGTGAGCATTTCTCTCAAGTAGCACATATTTAAAGAGCATAAGTGGCTTTTTTTCACACTCCATTTAATTTACACTGGGTTTACCTTCCTGCACAGATGGCCTGCTTTTCCGCTTCCTGTGCTTAATTCTCACTGAAGCCAGAGCGTGTTAGATGCCCATGAGGATTCGGCGGAGTGAAGGGATACAGGAAGAGGAGTCAGATGGTGCTAATACAACAAAAGGGCAGGGAACGCTTCCTAAAGTTATGACATTATGCATAAAGCATTTAAACATATTTTTGCAGCACATTTAAGAAAATGTGAAGATGCAAGTAATGTCAACTGAAAATAAGATAGAAAACTGAGTAATATATTCAGTATAATTCTGGAATGGTGACACTTAAAAAGTGTATATAATGTATGTTTTATATCACATATTTTAAAAAACCAGGAATTTATTTTAAAATATTATTAGTGGTTATTCTGAGTGAAAGGATTTGGGTGCATTTCTTTTATTCTTTAAATTTATTTTCAATTTTCTACACTGAGTACATACTTATTTTATCATAAAAAAAATACCATGCATTTAAAAAAGTAAAGCGACATTTAGAGTTTATGCTTTTTGGTCTTTTGTTTGTTTGGTTAGTTGGTTGATTGGTTAGGCGTTTAAATCTGAATTAAAGTTGTAGTTTCTGCTCAGTGTTTTGCCAGGCGGGGGCAGTATTAGTCCCCCAGATTTCTGCAGTTGCCTTGCTACTGGTATGTTTGGGAGAGCCTTAAGTGCAGGGAAGAAGTGAGACTCCTCATCTTTCAGCGCCTGTCCATTGTTTAACAACACTAAGTAGACTTGCTCTTCCTATTAAGTGGGAGAGGGACAGAGGAGGGGGTGATGGTGAGGAAGAACCTGCCGCAGAGCCTTACTCTTCAGCATTTTTCAGTGATGACTGCTTCAGGGATGCAGCCAGCTGCAGCCTGCAGCTGTGTTTCCAGCTGTGCCTAGTGGGGCTGGATGGTGCGTATGTCAAGGGACCTAGTGGCTCTCTTCCGGAGCATGTAGACTAACAGTAAATATGGTAGAGCGATGGCTACACCGAGACTCTGAGGAATGGGCTTTCTGGCAATTTTCAAAAAGTTGAAGTTCTATCCATTCAGGTGTCAGAAAGATCAAGTGAGCCAATATACATAAAATTGAAACCTACAAAGCACTACATTGTTGTGTTTGTGTGAGATTATATTTCTCTCCTTAAGCTCCAAAACTTTAAAGCTTAATCATCATTACTTTCATAAACAAAGCCAACAACATTTTTTATTGCTTAGCATATTTTATAATTCCTAAAACAATAATACAATGACCATAAAGAATGCTTTAGAACAACAAAACAATGATCCATCATTCAAGAACCCAATTATTTCCATTTTGGGGGGCTTTAAAATGTTTATGCTTATATTGTAAGAATAATTAAATTACATTTTTGGGGAAAATATCAACACTAAAATTCCACTACCCTAAGAAAACTGTCATCAATTCTGTGTATTCTCTTCCAAGTTTTTTCCAGAGGCAAATCTTTAGTTTAAATGGTAGTGGATATAATAATGTTAAAAATCTGATTTCCTTTTTCTTTTCTGTTTAACACCATCCTATATAATAAAGAGGTAATATGCAAATTGACCATCATGCCCTCACACAAGATGGCCATGCCCATGTGGTCACAAGATAGATATCCCCATGTCATCACAAGATGGCCACCACAAGATGGCCAGCAAGGGAGGGCATTTGGGGGCAAACAGGCCAGCAGGGGAGGGCAGTTGGGGGCAACCAGGCCTACAGAGGAGGGCATTTGGGGGGGACCAGGCCTGCAGGGGAGGGCAGTTGGGGGGACCAGGCCTGCAGGGGAGGGCAGTTAGGGATGACCAGGCCGGCAGGGGAGTGGTTAGGGGGTGATCAGGTTGGCAGGCAGGCGAGCAGTTAGGAGCCAGCAGTCCCATATTGTGAGAGGAATGTCTGACTGCCAGTTTCGGACATCCCCCGAGGGGTCCCAAATTGTAGAGGGTGCAGGCTGGGCTGAGGGACACATGCATGAATTTTGTGCGCCGGGCCTCTAGTATAAAATAGGAGACAGTTTAGGGCAAGCATATCAAACTCACGGCCAGCGGGCCGCATGCAACCCACAATGAATATTTTTGCAGCCCAGACAATATAATGGTATGTAAGAAACATTTTAATAAAAATTTTGTAACAATGTTTATAATATCCTGCATACATAATTATTAATAACGAACTATAACGTTTGCTAATGACTGATTACTACAATCGTGTTGCATTCATTGCTCTTGTTCTTTTTTTTTATACTACCAGAGACCTAGTACATGAAATTTGTGCTGGGGAGGGGGAGTCCCTCAGTCCAGCCTGCACCCTCTCGCTGTCTGGGACCCCTTGGGGGATGTCCGCCTTCCAGCTTAGGCCCGATCCCCCTGGAGATCAAAGCAGCAGTCAGACATCCCTCTCGCAGTGGGAGCTCTCACAGTCTGGGACCTCTCACTCCTTACCACCCGCCTGCAGCAGAGGTGGGAGAAGCTCCCACCACCACTGCTACACTTGCCAGCTATGAGCCCAGCTTCTGGCTGAGCAATGCTCCCCCTGTGGGAGCCCACTGAGCACCAGGGGCAGCTCCTGCATTAAGCGTCTGGCCCCTGGTGGTCAGTACACATCATAGCAACCGGTCGTTCTGCCAGTTGTTCCACCGTTTGGTAGATTTGCATATTAGGGTTTTATTATAAAGGATACTTTTCAAAATAAACCTACATTTCTATGAAAATTGAGCTTTTGTTTTTTTGCAGCCCACATAAACTTAAACCTTGTTTATTTGGCCCGTGTTATCCTTTGAGTTTGACATGCTTGGTTTAGGGTAATTTTTTTTGCTCTGGAGTCCTCTTTAAGGAGTCCTCTTCTTATAAGTAGGAGAGGGAGAGGGCTGGGCGGGGGGGAGCTGAAAGAAAAACCTTCAAAAGAATATTAAGCCCTAGCCAGTTAGGCTCAGTGGATAGAGCCTGGGTCCTGGGTTCAATTCTGGTCAGGGCACATGCCCAGATTTGCAGGCTCATTCCCCAATGGGGGGCATGCAAGAGGCAGCCAATCAATGATTCTCTCTCATCATTGATGTTTCTATCTTTCTCTCCTCCTTTCCTCTCAGAAATCAATTTTAAAAAAAAGAAAAGAACGTTAAGTGGGGCAATACCTACTTCACAGAATGAGACAGAAATGAAGTAATATCCACAGCATGGCTGATATATGGCCTGGGACATAGTAAGCATTCAGTACATGGTAACTTATTGATATGTCGTTCAATAGGCAAAAATAGGTTTACAGTTGTGAGTATGCAAAACACAGAGTTTATTATTGTATTATTATTTATTAATTATTGTATTATTTTCAATACAAACAACTGTAAACTTACTATAGCCCCATCCTGTACTAATTATTTTAATATTGATATAAAATGTCATCAGATAAATGAATTCTAATATCTTTATTATTGACCATTCATTTTCTTATAATTTGTCAGCACTATAAATAAAGCAGGGCATGGAACTTGCCACATTTTAGATTCTCTTTTGAGACTATACATAATGTAATGGAATAAGTGTGTCCATGAACATTTTATGGTTTCTATACAGCAAACAGCGAAAGTGTCTGTCAAAAGTGAGAGGGAAATGAAGTAATTCCCAGTTAAAATCTAAGGGAGTTTGTTACCTTAGAGACCTTCCCTGCAAGAAATACTAGAGTGAGTCCTGCAGTTTGAAATGAAAGGATAGTAGACAGTAACTCGAAACCAAATGAAGAAATAAAAAGCTCAATAAAGATAAATATATGGGCAATTATAGAATCTAGCATTATTGTAACAATGGTTTGTAATTCCACTTTTTGTTCTCTACATGATTTAAGAGACTAATATATTTAAAACAATTATTTGTCTAATAGCTAGTATTATTGCAACTTTGGCTTATAGATCGACATTTTGTTTTCTACATGATTTAAGAGACTAATGCATTTAAAAATTATTAATTTATGTTTTTAGACACACAATGTATAAAGATGCAATTTTATGACAACTGAAAGGGTTGAGGCAGAAATATTAAGGAGCACAATTTTTGTTTGTTATTGAAGTTAAGGTGGTATAAACCCAAATTACAGTGCTATAACTTTAGGATGTTAAATATAATCCTCATGGCAACCACAAAGAAAATAACAACCTAATTAAAAAATGGGCAAAGGACCTAAATAAATATTTCTCCAAAAAAATATATTCAAATGGCCAACAAGCATATGAGAAGATGCTCAACATCACTAACCATTAGGGAAATGCAAATCCAAACTACAATGAGATACCACGTAACATCCATTATGCTGGCTACTATTTAAAAAAACAACAGAAAATAGCAAGTGTTGGTGAGGATGTGGAAAAACTGGACAGTTTGTGCACTGGTGGTGAGAATGTTAAAATGGTACAGCTGCTGTGGAACATAGTATGGCTGTTCCTCAAAAAATTAAAAATTAAATTTCAATATGACCCAGCAAACCCCATTTCTGAGTGTATACACCCCCCAAAAATTGAAAGCTGAGTCTTGGGGGGATATTTCTATACACATGTTCAGAGCAGCATTATTCACAATAGCTAAAACGTGGAAGCAAACCAAGTGTCTATTGACAGATGAATGATGGATAAGCAGAATGTGATACATACATACAACTGACTTCATTCATCCTTAAACAAGGAAATTCTGCAACATGGATGAACCTTAAGGATATTATGCTAGGTGAA
The DNA here is from genome assembly GCF_963455305.1 of Plecotus auritus. NCBI lineage: Eukaryota > Metazoa > Chordata > Mammalia > Chiroptera > Vespertilionidae > Plecotus > Plecotus auritus. Next base: position 179,624,222 of record NC_137772.1, on the reverse strand, counting down.
AAAAAAAAGTCACGAAAAGACAAATACTGTATGATTCCACTTACATGAGGTGAATTTTGTCTCTTTCTTGGTTCTCAGCTCTGTTCTATGCAAAGAAGTTTATCTAATATCTCAGTTCCATAGGTGAAGTCTTTTGGTAAAATTTTAATAGGTTTTTTTGCCCTTACCTAGGTTCACAATATATAAAAGCATTATAATAGAGTGGTTAAAAATGTAGGCTCTGGAGTCAGAAAAAAAGTAAAAAAGGTCTGGGTTTGAATGTGAGCTTCACAAGGAACTACTCTGTGACCCTGGGAAGTCACACAACCTCTCTAAGTCTCAGTTCATTTGTCAGTGAAATGGAGCTAGTAAGTTACCTTTGGGGTCTTTTGTGAAGCTCAAAGGCAAAATGCATATGTAATGATACAATGCACCATGCCTGACACCAGTAAGAGCCAGTGCATGTTATCATTATACTGAGAGGCCCCAGCAGGCTGGTGAGAGGATTCACTCTTTCTCATTCTATTTGATGATGAGTTGACCACACCAGCATAAGTAATGTGGAGTGGGAATTATATGCAGAGCATTGCTTTATTGATCATTACACAATATCATCAAAATGGAGATTTGTAATGGATCGTATAGAAAATAATGATTTCTTGATTAAATTTAGAAATAGGTAAGCAGAAAAAATTTACTACTTGAGTTTACCCTATACCAGGGGTTGGCAAACTTTTTGACTCGAGGGCCACAATGGGTTCTTAAACTGGACCGGAGGGCCGGAACAAAAGCATGGATGGAGTGTTTGTGTGAACTAATATAAATTCAAAGTAAAGGAGCGGAGAGGAGAGCAAGAGAACCAGATAGAACAGCCGGATCCGGCCCGCAGGCCGTAGTTTGCCCACGGCTGCCAAAGTGGGCCTAAGTGAGCAAATGGCTTCTTAGAACAAAGGTTAGATAAAGTCTTTCAAGACCTACTTGTGCAAATTTGGTTTTCCCTAAAAGACCTGGAGATACAGTATTCAAAAGAGATACTTTTTAAAATATATATTTTTATTGACTTCATACAGGAAGGGAGAGGGAGAGATAGAAACATCAATGATGAAAGAGAGTCCTGCCTCCTGTATGCCTCCACTGGGAATTGAGCCTGCAACCCAGGTATGTGCCCTGACCGGGAATCGAACCATGACCTCCTGGTTCATAGGTCAAGGCTCAATCACTGAACCATGCTGGCCAGGCTTAAAACAGATACTTTATAAACAACATTAGTATTTTCATTTGAAAGTCTTCCTTCTCAATTACTTTTTATTTACCTAGTGGATGAAGGAGGCTTTATACACACAAACAACACATTCATAGGTTTATGCTTATGTAAATGTATTTGTGTGTTTTCTTGGTTTGCTTACTTTCATTTTTTTGACAGAAAAAAAAAAAAGAAACATGAAATGGCAAGATAACTTTGGTGAACATACCCCTTCATTTTGCATTAGGAAAGGGGAGTTTAGGGTTCCAGGTCACTCTTCCTTTTACCTCTCTCATATACTCTCATCCCACTCAGGCTGAAAGAGAATGGGAGGGTGTACTTGATTACAAAGTTTCTTTCAGAAGAAGGCATACAGAAGGAAAAAGCACATGTCAATAAGCTATACATATATTTAAAACATGACTGGGATGGAAAACATAGGTCCAAAGACTTGTACATGAATGTTCATAGCAGCATTATGCATAACTAGAGGCCCAGTGCACGGATTCATGCACATTGAAAGGAAATTAATTAGAAGGTGGCTGACAGGGCGGGACTGGGCGAGACGGGCACAACACGCCCTGGAGCCAACCTCCCACGGTCCCTCCCCCGGCCGACCGCAATGGGACAAAGCTGGGGTTTGAAGGGCGTCTGTGGAGTGAGCCGGGTCCCTCAGCCTGGCCTGCGGGGATCAGGCTGAAACCAGCAGTCGGACATCCTCCAAGGGCTCCCAGAGTGTGAGAGGGCACTCTGCAAAGTTGCTGTCGCTTGGCAGCTCCTGCATTGAGTGTCTGCCCCTGGTGGTTGGTGCATGTCATACCTACTGGCCGGTCGGGTGGTGGCTTAGCCTTTTACATATATACTAGAGGCCCAGTGCATGAAATTCGTGCACTTGGGGGGGGTGTCCCTCAGCCCAGCCTGCACCCTCTCCAATCTAGGATCCCTCTCACAATCCAGGACTGCTGGCTCCCAACAACTCACCTGCCTGCCAGCCTGATCACCCCCTAACCGCTCCCCTGCCAGCCTGATGGATGCTTAACTGCTCCCCTGCCAGCCTGGTTGCCCCTAACTGCCCTCCCCTGCTGGCTCGATCTCCTACAGCTACCCTTTCCTGCCAGCCATCTTGTAGCAGCCATCTTTGTCCACATGGGGGTGGCCATCTTGGGTGAGGGCATGAGGGTCAATTTGCATATTACCTCTTTATTATATAGGATATATACTGGAGGCCCGGTGCACAAAATTCATGCACTGGGAGGGGAGGGTCCCTCAGCCCAACCTGCACTCTCTCTAATCTAGGACCCCTCGGGGAATGTCCAATTGCCGGTTTAGCCCCAATCCCTGTGGACATCCCTTTCACAATCCGGGACTGCTGGCTCCCAACTGCTCGCCTGCCTGCCAGCCTGATCACCCCCAACCACTCCCCTCCCAGCCTGATTGACGCCTAACTGCTCCCCTGCTGGCCCGATCACTCCCAACTGCCCTCTCCTGCATATTCCCTCTTTATTAGATAGGGTTTTTTCTTTAACATATTGGACACTGTACCTGCCGTGGTCTTGACAAACCAATAAAAATGCAAACCCAAACTAAAAGTGTCATAAAATAAACTCCTTAAACAGGAATTTCATGAGACCTTGGAAAGGTGATATCATGGGGTTGTTTTCTCCTTTTTTCCTTCTCTTTCTTTTTCTTGATGTTTCATCTGTTGTCCTTTCTTTTCTCCTTTTATTCCTTTTCTGTCGTCTCTTTCTCTTAACCTTTCTGTTGGTAGAATCATCAGTACTTGAATCTGTCTCACTTCCAGAAGACGAAGAAGAGGGAAACACACCGTCATCTGAAGAAAACGATGATCGATGTTGGGATCGGTGGTGTTTCTGGTTTTGCTCTTTTTCCCATTTGTTTGTCATTTCTGCCGGCCCCGGCATCTTCAGGACTTGTGCGTGGGCACTTCTTATTCATGTCTACAAAACCTCCCTGCCTTGGTGAAAACTGTAGGGGAAAAGGCCTTCCTGGGTGGGCTCAAGCCTGGCCCGAGGTGCTGAGGAACCAGGGCGGGGAGTGCCCACCACTGCCACTGTGGGGCCCGACCTCCGGACCATGTGGTACTCTTTAGTAATGTAACTGCAATGTAGCAGTTTGCCTTCAGAAATTAGTTGTAAGTTACTTCCGATGTGAAACCCTACCTCAGACATTTCCTTTGCAGTTTGTAAAGGTTTTAAACAAAACCTATTTACCTCCCTAACCCGGTCACAAGTTTCTGCCCAATGGGAGAGGTTTGCTGGGCAGCATCGCCCAGATACCCCCCAGGCCCCCTCCCCCACCTCTGCTCTAATCACTTGGCTAGGGGCAAGGGAAGTTCTGAGGCTAACTCCCTGAGGCTGCCGGTGGGGCAGGATCACTTGCTGGGGGCGCACAAGGTTCCGAGGCTGAGACCCTGAGGCTGCTGATGGGAAGGGATCGCTCTGTGGGGACACAGGCGCTTCTGAGGCTGAGACCCTGAGGCTGCAGGTGTGTGTGTGTGGGATCACTCTGTGGGGAGTGAATTTGTTTTTGTTTTTTTATAAAGGGTCAGGAGGGCCTCTGGGCAGCATTCCACCAGGCCCCTCACACTGCCTGCTCTCACGGCCGCCCCCCACCCCTCCGGGGACTGGGGGACTCCGGCGGGGCTGAGAGGACTGGGCGCTGCCATCTTGTGGCTATGGGCACCGTCATCTTTGTCATGGAGTGATGGTTAATTTGCATACTACCCTTTTATTAGATAGGATAGATAGCCAAAAAAGTTGACACAACCCAAATGTCCATCTCCTGATGAATAAATAAAATGTGGTGTATCCATGCAATGAAATATATTTATGCTTTCTATAAATGTAGATATATTTATAGTTAGTATGTTCAACTCTGTTTTGCACTTAAAATACTCTGAGTTGTGTGTTTTATAAGGGTGAATTGTATGTTATGTGGATTATATCTCAATAAATCTGCTAAAAAGGAATGGGGGGAGCATGACTAGGTACCGATAGAACTATTATAGTTGTTTTAATACATCTATATATAATTTCACCACAGCAGAGTTATAGCATTTTCATAAATAACTTGAAGTTTGTTTACATGAGGCCAACTTTTTCTGAAAACATCTTTTCTTTGAAAATCAGAGTTTTCCAGAAAAAGCAGGGAACATTAATAGCAAATTTGCTCAAACCCTCTTGCAGGATTATGGAAATATTTGCACTCTCTATTCACATTCACCAGTTGAAGCTTCTGAGGCAATGTTTGTTTTCTGAACATTTAAAGCTTCCTGAAAAGGTAGAAGAATTCTTATTATTAAGAGTGATTCTAAAACAGCATACGCATTTGACATGGAGAATTAAAAAGAATGACTAATGAAGTCCTAGCAAGGCTACTTCTAAATTCTACCACTGTTCTCTACTTGCCCAATTTATTTAAGCAATGAATTTCTTCCAGAAATTGAGAAACCAGTAAACGAAGATAAAGTCCATTCTAAAAACAAACTTGAGTTTTTTTATTGCTTTTCCATTTGATCCCCTTTAAGAATTAAAATGAACAGTGTCATAGATATGCTAAATTAAGGAATCAGATTGAAATAATATTATAGGCTTTATGTTATGCAATGTTTTTAATCTTATAGGTGCAACAACTGATATTTCAGGGCTAGGGGTCATTTCTCAATAGAAAAATTTCTACACAGAAAATAATACATTATGTAATCAGATCCAGAGCTTATTTGGATCATACACTTAATTATACTAATTGAGAAAAATAAATTCTAATCTATAAAGCAGATTAGAAATGGCCACACAAATCTCCCTACCTACCCTGTCAACCAGTATTATTATCAGAACTTGTCTATAATATTTATTTAATAAATTAATCCACTACTTGCTCCCCTACGAACAGAGCTTTGAGACTTAAACAAAAATAAATTAAAAGAGAAGTAGAGAGTCAATCCTTTGCAACCTCTTTAAAATCAAATAGATGTCTCTTTCCTGAGCCTAAACAGCTTTCTTTTCAGCTGATGTCGGCAAAGAATTTCATGCCCAGCAATGCCTGAGTGCTATAGTGGAAGTGAAGGGCCAAAAAGTGGGAACAACCCAAATGTCCATCAGCTGACAAATGGATGAACAAAATGTAGTATATCTGTACAGTGGAATATTATTCAATCATAAAAAGGAACGAAGTACTGATGCATGCTACATGTATGAACCTTGAAGACATCATGCCAAGTGAAAGAAACAAGTCACAAAAGGCTATGTATGATAGGATCCCACTTATATGAAGTGTCTGACAGAAACTAAGTTAGTAGTTGCCTAGGGCTCGGGGGAGGAAGGAATGAGAAAATGACTGCTAATGTACCTGGGGTTTCTTTTGGGGGTGATGAAAATATTCTAAAATCAGATAGCAGTGATGGTTATATAACCTTATAAACATACTATAAATCACTTACTTTTATATTTCAAAAGGATGAATTTTATAGTGGGTGAATTATATCTCAATTTTAAAAAAGATATTAGACTCCTGGTAAAATGTTGTTCAGCTCTAGCACCTGGTTCATTGCGGAGAATAAATTAAGACCATGACTGGATGACCCAGGAAAGTGCCAGCTCAGACCAGGCAGAGTTTGCATGCATATAAAAGCCAGTGATGGGCAATAGCTCCTACCTCATGTATTTGCCCAAGTCCATCTTCCCCTTGGTTTCTTCAACCCACCTACACTGGTTAGTCTCCCTTTGCCCCACCCCCAACCTCAGCCCACTGTCTGTTCTTTTTCACCCTCTACTGTGTTCTGGCGGTTGACCTTCACCAATGCATCTCCTGGGTTCTCTTGCATTTTGGAGCCCACTTGGGTTTGGCCGATAAGAGACACAAGAAGTTCGTTTGGAAGATGAAAGTAAGGAGATTGGGATATTTCTTCTTCTTGTCTTCTTTTCCACCCCCCACTCCCATCCCTAGCTCCTGTCAGGCAATCCCCTTTTTCATATCTCCAGATGACAATAGGCTCCAGTTTCCCTCCTTTTACCTTTCCAGACCAAGTGGTGACAATGGCCTCCTGTACTGCTTGTCCTAGATGCTTCATCTTCCCTTGTTAGTTTCTCTGATCCTGTCCACATCTATTTCTTGTTGAAATAATGACTGATATCCTACACCTTTCCCTGTGTATCTCCCTGATTTCTAACTCTGTGGCTTCCTGGTGGGACTCCCAATGACCACTTCTGAACTCCTTCCTTATTCTCTAGGGATAACCACATTGATGGGTGGGAAGTGAGAAAGGACTGCATGTGTATAATTCATTTCCTTCTATTTTATTCAATAAATCTTACTGAGAGATGGCAACTACTGGGACAGTGCAGGGCTTCCCCCTGTACAGAGTTTTAAAGGGACAGAGACAGAAAGGGGCTTAGTGGGCAGCCTGGCTATGCCCCAGTGGAATTTTAAGAGACAACCTGGTACCCAAGTTGCCCTGAAGTATTTAGGACTTCAGCTATTGTTATTTCTAACCCCCGTAGTATTTATGAGTGGGGGCTTGTGTTATGAAATCTATCTGGCTTCATTTTTCCAGAAACAAAGTAATCATCAGAAAGCTAAGATAGTCTATGGTCAAGGCTGGACCTGACAGGAACTTAAAATTATTTCATTACATAAAATACAGATACTTTAAGGTCAAAAGTTTATAATGAGCTGAATGCTTTGTCTTAACCCAGTCAGCCCCAAACTAATAAAAACAAACCTTTTGGTAGGCAAAATCAGATTTATTAACCCGTTGCTGAGTAGGAGACCATACACTAGAGAAATTGTGGGGCATCTCACCAAAGAGAAAAATAGAGTTAGGATAGAATTCTGGGGAAGAGTAGAGTTGAGGTGAAATTTAGATAAATCAGCGTTTTAATAGGCTCCAAGGCTATATAAAGTGGTGAACGTGACATCCAAACTGAAAAGTAGAACCAGGCTCCTGTTTACTTAGAAAAAAGCAAGTGAAGCTCTGGCCGGTTAGAGCACTGGACCTCGGACTGAAGGGTCACGGATTCCATTCCCTGTCTAGGGCACATACCTCAGTTGCAGGTTCAATTCCTGGTCAGGCAAGTGCGGGAGGCAACCAGTCGATGTGACATCAATGTTTCTCTCTTTCTCCCTTTCCTCCCCCTCTTCCACTCTCTCTCTAAGGATCAATGGAAAAAATATCCTCAGGTGAGGAATAAAAAAGAAAAAAAAGGAAGTGAAGACTGATGTGGGTCAAGAAACAAGTCACAAAAGGCTATGTATGATAGGATCCCACTTATATGAAGTGTCTGACAGAAACTAAGTTAGTAGTTCCCTAGGGCTGGGGAGAGGAAGGAATGAGAAATACCTGCTCCAATGCTGTGTGCAGAAACCCCTTATCTGAAGCTTTGCACCTGGCTGCTGATCCAGATTGCTTCTCTGTCACAGTAACTTAGACCTCCCCCCAGGCAACGGTGGGTTGTTTCATTCTTACTGACTCATTTTAAACAGTAATTTAAATCAAATTACTTAAATTTATGGTAGTCTCTGATTTTAGAGAACAGTTTCTCCGTGAGTAGAAAGCAATAGTCGCCCCAGGAGGGGGGTTGTTATGACACTTTACAGCTGCGTGTGTCCTTGGGGGAAAGAATGTTTCCAGTTAACTTTGCAGCTGGCTTTCTCTGTATCTTTTATTCCAATCTGATGAATGGTGGGACAGATTTACACAGTCCAAGCGATTTTTACTTTCTCATTACCTTGATGAACTTCACTGGACATGTAGCATGAGCAAGGAATAAACTTGTGTGTAAGATTGAACTGCTGATATTCGGGGAGTTTTGGGGTGTGTGTGTGTGTGTGTGTGTGTGTGTGTGTATGTGTGTGTGTGTGTGTGTGTGTGTGTGTTTGACAGAACATAACCTAGGCCAGTGGTCGGCAAACTCATTAGTCAACAGAGCCAAATATCAACAGTACAACGATTGAAATTTCTTTTGAGAGCCAAATTTTTAAAACTTAAACTTCTTCTAACGCCACTTCTTCAAAATAGACTCGCCCAGACCATGGTATTTTGTGGAAGAGCCACACTCAAGGGGCCAAAGAGCCGCAGTTTGCCGACCACTGACAGAGCTATCCTGGATGCATAGAAATTTTTGTTTTAATTAAATTCTCATAAAATGAGGTACTGACTTAGGGGCTGGTAGCAGGTGGCAGACAATGGTTATTACTGGAGGATGGAAGGATGTACAGCATATTATGCAGTGGTAAAACATTTAGTAAAACTGGCATCTGAGATCATTTGGAAGGTACATTAAGTTCCTAATATTTTGTAGTCTTAGAATAAGAGTTTGGAAAATGGAATATTTGTAGCCTGTGTTGTTTGCTGATGACTGTTTGGCAAGGTATTATAAGAAACAGATGAGCTCAGAAAAAAATGGCCATTCTATGAGTAGGAAGTGGGCTAGGAACTAGAGTGTCCAAAATTTGGGAAGTGGTTGTAAAAAGTAACCATTTCTGAGCCTCAAACAATAAAAAGTGGCACTGAAAAAGTAGCCCTGTGGCAAGGATCAAATCAAGGCAAAGCCATTGGACATATTGTAAAAATCTCTGTATGTGTTAAGGTGGCATCTGCTATATCTTTTTTTTTTTTTTTTTAGAGAGAGAGAAAGAGAGGCAATAAAGCAAAGAAATGTAAAAAATTCAGGAAGCATGATTAAAGAGAAATAAAACCATGTCCATTCAAAAACTTGTAAACAAATGTTTATAGCAGCATTATTCATAACAGCCAAAATGTGGAAACAACCCAAATGTCATTGGATAAATAAAATATAGTATATTCATACAGTGGAATATTATTTGTCAATAAAAAGAAATTAAGTACACATACCTGCTCCAACATGGATAAACCTTGAAAACATTATACTAAGTCAAAGAAGCCAGTGACAAAGAACTTAATATTGTATGATTCAATTTATATGAAATGTCCATAATAGGCAAATCCATAGAGACAGAAAACAGATTTTTGTATTTGCCTATTGCTGGGAGTAGAGTGGGTTGGGGTGGGGGAAGACGGGGTGGTTTGGTGGGGGGAGTAGGAGTAACTGTTAATGGGTATGGAGTTTTTTTTAGGATGATAAAAATGTTCTGTAATTAGTGGTGATGGCTGTACAACCATGCGAATATACTAAAAACCATTGAGCTGTATACTTTAAATTGTATATTAATTGTATGACATATTAATTACATATCAAAGAATAAAGTTAGATGAAAAAAAAAGAGTATATCCAGAAAAGAAAACTGTGGGTATGACTACTGTCGTATATAATTCACCGGGATCAGATGAGTATATTACTAAACTTTTGAGAGAATTAAACTGTTAAAGGAACCACTAGCTTAGAAAAAGAAAAATTGACTTCTCAGGATTTAAAACAACCCTTGGCCCCAACCTTCTATGAGTAGGAAGTGGGCTAGGAAAATTTCTTAATCTCTAAGGATGATGTATTCATTAATCCCCACTTTGGGTGAGGCTCAGGAGGATATCAGAAAAAGAAGACTCCTACAAAGAGTTCATTCCAGGGCTATGGAGACAAGTGGCTTGAGGAGTCCCTTCTAGAGGACAGAATGGAAGGCTAATTAAAGAACTTATCCCATCCCAAGTAGGAAGCCCTCCTCAGGTTGACCTAGCTGGATTTCAGACTCGCTACAGACCCAGACTTCCACATGTAACACTCCCCTGACCCCCAGGGTATAATAAGTATATTGAGAGCTGATAACTTACCTTTGTTAGTATATAGGATTTTGTATATAGCATATATTTAGTATTAAGCAAGAAGAATCCCATCTAGTCCTAATGTAGACATAATGGAGCATCACACCCAAAGAAGAGACCACACACATCTGCCAGAAGTCCTAGACTTTAAGTTGGATGTTGTCCGTGAGACTTTGGCTTGTCTCCCTTAGGATGAGTGTATTCTGTCTGAAACACATAATAAAATCAAATGCCTTAGATAAGCAAAGTGCATGCTGCCATTTGTGCCCTATATTATTAAGTAGATATCAGTAATTAAACCATTTCCAGGAGAAGTGCTTTCATTTTGTCTCACCACAATTATCTAAGTTTTCCTCTAGGCTGAATCAGTAAAGAGAAGGTCATTCATATACATAAAAGACCCTCACTAGCATTTAGTATTTGTTCATGGTTCTGCCCTGTGCTACTTGTGCCTTTGGGTAACCCAGGAACTCTCTTTTCTATTTTCTCCAATGCCTATAGAACTAATCTGTACATTGTAATTGTTTGAAAGTGGAAAGAATAAATAAAGTATCAATTTAGTTGCTTATCATTTAGTTCTGGATATGAATTAATTCCATTTAATAAAAGTTTATAGAGCATATAATATGGGCTTGCTACCGAGACCTTCCTGGGCCTGGTCAGGGCATGTGCGGGAGGCAACCAATTGATGTCTCTCTCTGTCTCTCCCCCTCCCTTCCACTCTCTCTAAAAATCAATGGAAGCCCTAACCGGTTTGGCTCAGTGGATAGAGTGTCGGCCTGCGGACTGAAGGGTTCCAGGTTCGATTCAGGTCAAGGGCATGTACCAGTAGGGAGTGTGCAGGAGGCAGCTGATCGATGTTTCTCTCTCATCGATGTTTCTAACTCTCTATCCCTCTCCCTTCCTCTCTGTAAAAAATCAATAAAATATATTTTTAAAAAGTATTTGTAAAATGTAGTGTGTTTGGGTTGCTTCGGAAACACATTAGATTATCACCTCAAACACCTTTGTGGGAAACCTCTCCAGACCCTTCAGCTGAGTTAGTACCCTTCTTTCACACACACTTAGAACACTTTGCTTCCCTCTAAAGCAGTTTCTATCACACTGTGTAGTAATTGATGGTCCATTTACTTATCTATTATCCTCACCAGAGTGTAAGTTCTTTAAGCATCCTATATTCCCAGCTCCTGCAAAAAATAAGTAATCAATAAATAATAAACACAGAGAGGAGAAACCAAGATGGCGGCATAAGTAAACACCTAAACTGCTGCCTCGCACAACAATTTCAAAACTACAACTAAAAGACAAAACGGACACCATCCAGAACCACAGGAAAGCTGGCTGAGTGGAAATTCTACAACTAGAAGAAAAGAGAAAAGCACATTGAGACTCAGAGGAGCTGCAAAAGGCTGAGGTATGGGGACTCGCACGCGGAGAGGACAGGCGGCTGTGTGCACGGGCAGCTGAGTGCGCGGCTGGCATTCTAAAGCGGGAGCGAGAAGGAAGCTCCCGGCTGCACTGAAGTCCAGTCCTGGGCGAGACGGTGGGAAACCAGACTCATTCGGGGGGGAATTTGGACTGTCAGGAAAAGAGAAAGCACACTGAGACTCGGGAGCTGCAGAAGGCAGAGGTCCAGAGGCGTGTGCGCGCGCGCGCAGAGAGGACTGACTGCTGAATGCACGGGCGGCTGAGTGCGCGGCTGGCTTTCTAAAGCAGGAGGGAGATAGAAACTCCCGACTGCGCTGAACTCCAGTTCCAGGTAAGTTTCTGGGAACCCCGACTCATTCAGGGAGAAACTGGACTGTCTGGCAGCTGGTGAAACTCAGGGGCGGCTTTCTCTCACAGATGCTTGCAGCGATTACCGAAGAACACTGAGACCCAGGGACCTCATAGGGCAGAGCTGACGGGAAACCAAGGCTGTCTGCTCTGCCCTGAAACTCCGCCCCATCCAAGCTGAGCACAGAGGCTATTGCAATTTTGCAAGTCTTGTCTCATAAGAGTGTCTCCAGCACAGAAGTTCTCCCAGCATAGACACAGCTGATCCTTACAGCCAATTGGCCTGGAGGTCAATTCCTCCCAGTGATACCAACAACAATCAAGACTTAATTACAACAAGGCTGAGCACACAGTCCACAAAGGGGTGCACCAAGAGTGTCCACCTCAGGTAACTGGAGAGGCTGAGCCGCTGGGCCCTAGAGGACACCTACCACACAAAGCTACTCTACCAACTCAGGGAAGCAGCAAAAATACAGAGACAAAGAAACAGATCACAAATGAAAGAAATGGAGGAAAGCAAATGACTGGATATAGAGTTCAAAACCACGGTTATAAGGTTTTTCAAGAATTTCCTAGAAAAGGCTGATAAATTTAGCAAGACCCTCGAGGATATGAAAAAGGACCAACTAGAAATTAAACATACACTGACTGAAATAAAAAATAATATACAGAGATCCAACAGCAGACTAGAGGATCGCAAGAATCAAGTCAAAGATTTGAAATACAAAGAAGCAAAAAGCACTCAGCCAGAAAAGCAAAAAGAAAAAAGAATCCAAAAATTTGAAGAGAGTGTGAGGAGCCTCTGGGACAATTTCAAGCATACCAACATCCGAATTATGTGGGTGCCAGAAGAAGAGAGAGAGCAAGATACTGAAAACCTATTTGAAGAAATAATGACTGAAAACTTCCCCCACCTGGTGAAAGAAATAGACTTACAAGTCCAGGAAGTGCACAGAACCCCAAACAAAAGGAATCCAAAGAGGACCACACCAAGACACATCATAATTAAAATGCCAAGAGCAAAAGACAAAGAGAAAATATTAAAAGCAGCAAGAGAAAAACAGTTAGTTACCTACAAGGGAGCACCCATACGATTGTCAACTGATTTCTCAACAGAAACTATGCAGGCCAGACAGGAGTGGCAAGAAATATTCAAAGTGATGAATAGCAAGAACCTACAACCAAGATTACTCTACCCAGCAAAGCTATCATAATTGAAGGTCAGATAAAGAGCTTCACAAATAAGAAAAAGCTAAAGGAATTTATCACCACCAAACCAGTATTATATGAAATGCTGAAAGGTATTCTTTAAGAAGAGGAAGAAGAAGAAAAAGGTAAAGATAAAAATTATGACCAACAAATACATGTCTATCAACAAGTGAATCTAAAAATCAAGTGAATAAAAAATCTGATGAACAGAATAAACTGGTGAATATAATAGAATCAGGGGCATAGAAAGGGGTGTGGGGGTGTGGGAAGAGACTGGACAAAAAGCGTACACCTATGGATGAGGACAGTGGGAGGGAGGTAAGGGCAGAGGGTGGGTGGGAACCGGGTGGAGGGGAGCTATGGGGAGAAAAAAGAGGAACAATTGTAATAATCTGAACAATAAAGATTTATTAAATTTAAAATAATAATAATAAATAAATAATAAAGACAACAACGATAACTTATTGAAGCCTCACCATGCATCAGTGCCACACTAAAAGCTTTACACACAATATCTCATTAATCCTGATAATCATGTGTAGGTCTTAACACAAATATTAGTTGAAGGAGTCCCCCAAGTCTTCTAGGCTTCAGGGGTCTCCCTATCTTTTAGCATGCAAATCAAAGTAGTGGGAGCCCTTATCGTAATTACTGTCTCCCCAAGGTTCCTGCAAATTTCCTATGACTTTCCCCCCCCCCCCCCCATAGTCTCTTCTTGCTTTTATTTTCCTGTCCCTCCTGAATTCTTGACCTCACTTGGGTCTTTCCTCCTGCCTGTGTCATCTCTTAGCTCTATATTAAACAGGGAACACGGGCCTTCTCTTTAACGTCACCACTGTATCACCAGTTTAAGGCAGTGGCAGGTAGCAGATTTCTACCCAAGTTTTGAGGGAGAAAAGTAGCATGTTTCATTGCAGCAAAGCAAGCAATACAAAGTTGAACATTAAACCGAATATCTATGCGAGAATGGACAAGAAACTGCTAATCGTAGATACCTAAGGAGGGGGGAATTGGAGGGTTAGGGACTCAGGATTGGAAAATGGGCTTTTAATTTGGACCATGGGCTTATAACATATTTTAAAGAAAATAAGATAATAAACAATTTATTAAATTGTTTTAAAAATTATTACTTTGCTCTTCTTAAAAGTCCCTTGCCCATTCTCATCCTCAGAACGTGTCGTCTGGCTTACTCTCGTAGCTGGACCCCTTCCTTCCCACCTATTCCCTCTACTCTCAACCTGGATGCTCCACTTTCTCCACTCCTTTTTTTGGTTCTCCCTTAATTGTACTCTTTTCTTCCAGTTTTCAATACTATGCCTAGAAGGAGCGAGCAGGGGGAGCTTTATCTTTCATGCCCAAAAAGGCCATCCTTTGATCTATGAATTGGCCATCAAGTATAGGAAGCTGCAGTTATTACTTTAAATCACATCTACTAGAATGACTAAAATAAAATAAAAAAGGAAAATAGCAAGTGTTGGTGAGGACGTAGAAAAATTGAAAGCCCCATGCATGAGCTTGTAGGACTGCATAATGATGCAGCTGCTGTGGAAAACAGTTTGGCAGTTTCTCAAAAGGTTAAGCATAGAATTACCATATAACCCAGTAATTTCACTCTTAAGTATATATGCAAAAGAACTAAAAGCAGGGACTCAGATATTTGTATACTCACGTTCAATGCACAATAGCCAAAGCATTATGCACAGTAGCTAACGGATGGAAACAACCAGTGTCTATCAACAGATGGATGGATAAACAAAATGTGATATACACAAGCAATAAAATATTACTGAATCATAAAAAGAATGACATTTTATTATATGCTACAACATAAATGAACCTTGAAAACATTATGCTTAGTGAAATAAGCTAGACATAGGACAAATACTATATGGTTCCACTCATAACGAGGTATCTGGCATAGGCAAATGTATAGACAGAAAATAGAAAAGAGATTACAGGGACTGAGGGGAAGGAGATAGGGAGAGCTATTGTTTAATGGGCACAGAGTTTTTGTTGGGGATATTGAAATAGTTTTGGGATAGTGAGTGATGATGTTACACAACATGAATTTAATGCCACGGAATTGTGCACTTATGAATAGTTAGAATGCTAAATATCGTTATGTAAATTTTATCATAACCCCTCCCTCCAAATACCACGCTTTCTCTGCCATCTCTGTACTATTTCCTGCAATACGGAGATGCAAACTCAGGCTTGGAAAATAGCACTGTCAAGTTCACACATCTAGGAAGTATAGCATTGGGATTCAAATCTAGGTATGGATTCAAGCCTTTTCTTAATCCTATGCTACACTAACTCATGATTGCCTTATTTGCTGCATCACTTTATGACAGAACTTCTGTTAGAATGTGGCTAACTGTTGGCCTGTTCCCCTGGCTTGGCTGTGAGCTTCTTAAAAGACGGGAAAGCATTCTCTGTCATTGAATGCTTAATGATTATCTCAGGGTCTGACACATGGAGTTTTCTGGAAGCTGAAGCCATTGCTCAGGATCAAGCCAAGACCCAGTTGAGGGCTTGGTCCAGAATGAGGCTGTGATGACTCAGCAAGCCGCAGTGTAGCACGTGTTCCAGGCACTGTTAGATGCTGGGGTGCAGGGACAAGAGCACACAGTCTCTGCTCTCAGGGAACTTCAGTCTGGTGGGCCAGGTGCACAGTAAGACGGATTCTTCAAGAACAGCCAGACATGTGCTCAGGGAGCACACAAGGTACAGTGGAGGAAGTGGTGCTTGACCTGATTCTTGATTTAAAAACAAAGTGTGGGGTGTGTGTGGGGGGGGGGGGGGGGGGGGGGAGGCTGGCCAGTGTGGTTAAGTGGTTAGAGTCTCAGCCTGTTAAGTGGTTAAGTGGTTAGAGTGTCAAAGGGTCACAGGTTCAATTCCCAGTCAAAGGTACATACATGGTCAGGGTGCATGCAGGAGGCAACCAGTTGATGTGTCTCTCACAGCAATGTTTCTTTCTCTCTCTTTTCTCCCTCCTTCCTTCCCACTCTCTCTGAAAAGCAATGGAAAACAATATCCTCCAATAAAGATTAACAAAAAATAAAATAAAATAAAAGGAGGAGGAGATTACCCAGCTGCAGAGGAGCAGTAAACAGTGTTCCAAGCAGAGGACAGAACATATACTAGTATGAAGGCACAGAGGTATAAGAGCCTGGTAGGCTCTGGGACTCATTCTTTGTGGTTGGGATATGGAGTAAAGTTGGTGGGGGGGTGCTGGGGAGGTGGGAAAGTCCTGATCATGAAGGGCCACAAAAATCTGGGACTTCCCGCCAAAGGGGATAGGAAGCCACTGCAGGGTTTTAAAAAGAGAACATGTGGCACAGATGCCAGAGACAGGGAAAGCCAAGTCAGGCAGTCTAAGGGAGCTGCTGTCCGAGAACCACCGAGAGGAGCCAGGCCGAGTCAGAGGGCAGAAAGTAGGTGCCAACAGCGGGCATGGGTTCCAGGACTGGGATCTCGAAGAAGTGCAGAGCCTGCGCTATCACAGAGGAAACCTCAAAGCAGCAATGCATGTCCCCTATTGCAAGAGGTAGGACAAGAAGGAGCCAAGCTTTTGGTCCCCGAGATCTGGTCCAAGCCTCTGTACCTATACTGCACCCAATGGAATCCCCTTCTTCTCCCATTGAACTATATTGAGATTTTGAGAGATCATTAATTCAACAATTATTCATCATCTGAGATGAACCTTATGGTGCACCTGGCCCCCTAGACTGTCACTTTTATAGAGCTCTTGGGATAGAGACCAATAATTGGTATTGGGATGGAGAACCTGTCTTTCTCATAGCCTGGGCTGGGGGATGCTGACCAGTTTAGGATGTTGTGGGATTGTGTAGGCACCTCATTGTATCAAGCAAGCTAGAAAAAGGGTAAATAGAAGAAACCAATATTTATTGATTACATAGTCATTTAGAACATGTGCATTTCTCAGACACTTGGTGTATGTGCTTGGCTGAGGAGGGATTATAACTGAATGCCTCTAACTCAGAACGCCATCCAGGCAGAGTGACAGGCTAAAGGATTGGGTAGCCTCACACAGCGGTTCCTGCCCTCTCTGCCAGCACACACACCCCTCATGGTGGTGCCACGAGCCCACCATGCATTGGGACCAGGTTCCCTGCACAGCCGGTGTGGAGAGCCCCTTGCCTCAGGAAACGGCGCAGCCGGAAAGGGAGCTACCCCCTCACCCTTCATGCAATGCGCATTCATGGGAAACCTGGTGCTAAACCATTCCTAGACGGCCTGCCTCTGGGGCGGGGTTTGGTAGGTAGCAGAGCAGCCCCTTGCTGCGATTTATTGAAAGTCCTATACACAAGGGTTTGTGGAAGGAAGGAAGGAAGGAAGGAAGGAAGGAAGGAAGGAAGGAAGGAAGGAAGGAAGGAAGGAAAAAGGAAAGAAAAAAGAGAGGGGGAAAAAACATTAAATTTCTAATTTTGTAGGTGAAAACTGATAGTAAATGAGCAGTTTCACGTGGTTCAGACTATGGACCTCAGAAGTACATAATGGGGTTAATCAGTCACATTCACTGTTGGTCCTATAGGCCATTCTTGTCTATCTGTTTTCCAACTTTTCCCTATGAACACGTAGAACTAAGACACTGACAATAACTTCCATCTGCCTACATGCCCTCTTCCTCTTCCAAAATAATCACTATCTTGAAAGTTGTGTATGTCATTCCCTTGCTTTTTTTAAAATTGTTGTATCAAATGTAGAAGTATGCTAGTCAGGATATTGTTTAATTTTAGTTATTTTGAACTTTATAAAGAGGATATAATACTATATGTATGTAAGTATGTAACATTCTGAGACTTGCTGTTTTCATTCAAGTTGTTGATCGTTGTTGGTATCGCTGGGAGGAATTGACCTCCAGGCCAATTGGCTGTGAGGATCAGCTGTGTCTACGCTGGGAGAACTTCTGTGCTGGAGACACCCTTATGAGACAAGACTTGCAAAAGCCTCTGAGCTCAGCTTGGATGGGGTGGAATCTCAGGGCGGAGCAGACAGCGATGGCTTCCCGTCAGCCCTGCCCTAAGAGGCCACTGATTGGTCTGCAAAAGGGGGTCATTATCCAGTGAAGCTGGTCCTGAAGTCAGCCTTGTGGTCACTTGTCTGATTTTGTTGCTTTCCTGGGCCTGGAGCTGAAATACAACTGAGGCCTAGAAGTTATCTCTAGAGGGGAACAGGAAGATCAGAGATATGCTAGGGTAGGAAAGGTCACCCTGGGGGCAAGGTCCCACCCTACAATTGTCCTTTGCTAGGCACTTGGGGCCTTCCAACCTGGTGACCTTCTGTACCTGGCCCACTGTCCTTGTTTTGATCATGTCTGTCTAACTGCCTACCACAGAACGACCACGATTTGGGGTCTTTGACCTGCAAGGGTTGGTGACATAACAATCGCCTACAGTATTCAGTACAGTAACATGTCATGCAGGTTTGTGTTCTAAGAGCTATAGGGGAACAGATGTTGTCAACCCAAAATATGTCTATTTGACATAAGGATTATTTTAGGCTGGTTAATTTTAAGAAACAGCAGACATGGGAGAAGATCTGAAAACCAAGCAGAAGTTACCCTTTGTGAGAGACATTTGCATTTGTAAAGGGGACCTTCCATTCATAAGGTGTCTTCCTGGCTGTACCAGGAAGCGGGGTGGGCAACTTTATCTCTAGAAACTCCTATCAGTGCGGAAGATAGCAACTTAAATCTGCATAGCAACCTTACCTGGGCTTTTCTTGGTAACCTCCCGTAACTGACCCCCCCACCCTCAACATCTTTTTTTGTCTTTAATGAAGATGGTATTTAGAGTGGGTGGCTTCAGCCTTTGTGGTGAGTTACTCAGTTTTCCTGGGTCGCTCCCATGTATACTGGAGATACACATCTTATTAAACTTGTGGGTGTTTTTTTAAATCTTGTTAATCTGTCTTTTATTATAAGGATGTCTTGGCCAAGAGTCCAGAAAGGTAGAGGGAAAATTATTTGTTCTCCCCTGCAGAGCAATAAGTGATACCATATAGCTTAGGTGTGTAGTAGGCGATACCATCTAGGTTTGTATAAGTGCACTCTGTGATGTTCACACAAAGATGAAACTGCCTAACAATGCATTTCTCAGAACGTATCCCAGGTTAAGTGGCACGTGACCATAACGGCAAACCAGAACCTGAACCTATCTCTGCACAACTACAAGGTCATGCTTTTCCCCCTCCAACCAGGAGAGCTTTCCATAAACAGTGTGGCATAGTAACAACTGGTGTGGAGCAATTACTGGTAACTGTTGATTATTAATTCCTCTTCAGCAAATATTGTAGTAAAGTCTGTGATAGACTTCAAGTGTAATATTGTTTGCTTGTGTTACTGAAAAGGGACTGGACCCAGAGCTGGTCTGCCTAGGGTAGGACTGGCCTGTGTGTGTGTGTATGTGTGTGTTCTTGACTTTGTGCCGGAAAGTTTTCACCATACCAGCCCAGGTGATTTTGAGAGTACATTTATTAAAGCTGGGGACAGTGAAATAAAAAGAAAGGCCTAGGTGAGAAGCAACAAGAGAGCTTAGGCTGAGCTGCTTTGGCTCACTGGAAAGTCAGAGAAAAGGAGGCCTTGGACCAGGTTCAGGGGGGTAGGCCAGGAGGAGCTGCCACTGCCCGTTGCTCCCCTAATTGCAAGTCTCGTGGGGACCCTCCGAGTTCAGGAGATGCTCCTCTGAGAGGGAAGAAAGGCGTGGGCATGTTCCCAGGAGGGAGAGCGCACTGTAGGTCCTTTGTCTTGAGGGTTTTAAAGGCTGAGAGTTTAGGGGAGGTCTTAGAGGAAGATCTCAATAGAATATTCATCAGCCTTATGCTGGTGCACCAAAGTGAGATTTATTCCCTTAATTTCATCCGTCCTTGGGTGTGGTTGGCACAAATGGTACTAATTGGATTTCTGCTATCTATCTCCCTGAGTAGGGTGATTTAAACTATTTACCCTCTGGTTGGAGAGGAGAAGTGTAAACCATTTACTCTTAAATGTCCTTGGTTACAGAAGATAGAATTTTCTATTTACTAGATGGCTGTAAACTGCTTGGCCAATTAACTCTCTCAGTTTCTCTATTCCACTTGTCCTGGCTTATTGGCCAGTCTCACGGGTGTGTGTGTGTGTGTGTGTGTGTGTTTTAAGAAGAAAGAGTGCTTGTTTAAAATGCAATTCACCAGTCTCTCCACCACAAGAAAGAAGGAATGTTCTCTGGTTTGCTTCATTGCCTCCAGTACAGGTGCTAAGTACTAAATGTTTCTTTTTGGAACAATTTATGAGAGAAAAATATTTTCAAATTTATGAGGCTCTTATGCATTTTGAAAAGAGATTTTTATACTCCACATATTTCCTTCTTTGGTTCTTTCTATTTAGGGATTGGCTTAAAAATACAGTCCCTCTATCTGGAGCAGAAGGGTTGTGAACCACTAGTTCCAGGTCTCTTGAGACTGTCAGTCTCTTTCAAGAGGAAATACAAAGAAAACAAAAGGAAATAAAAAAAGAAATATAGCTTATTTTTGGCTTGGAACACAACATGATTCCAAGATAGGCTACAGTAGATTGGAGATAATGAAGAAAATCCATCATTTACCAAAACTTACAGGGTGCTTTTCCTCTCCAGAAAAATAAAACAGTTGGCTGCAGGAGTTGCATCCTTGAAACAGGCATCTTAATATTATTTGGTCCCTTTTATTGCCTATTGACCAGATACCTCACTTTTAAAAACTATATTGATGTGTGATTTTGCCAAATTTTCAGTAAGAATGTATGTAACTTTGGAAGTTTAAAGTTATACATTTAGGGCCTTGGAATAATTCCCCAAATTCCCTGGGAAACGTGATTCAGAGGATTGATTTACAATCACTTGTTCTTTTAAAAGTAAAGACCTCCAGTCCGGCCAGTGTGGCTCAGTGATTGAGCGTTGACCTATGAACTAGGAAGTCACGATTTGATTCCTATTCAGGGCACATGCCCGGGTTTCAGCCTCGATCCCCAGTAGGGGGCATATAGGAGGCTGCCAATCAATGATTCTCTCTCATCATTGATGTTTCTATCTCTCCCTTCCTCTCTGAAATAAAATATATATATATATATATATATATATATATATATATATATATATATTTAAAAATAATAATCCAAGTAAAGAACTCCAGAACCAGATCTAACCAAAGGTCATTCTTTTTTTAAGGTTTATTCCCCTACCTATTTATAAACACTACACTTTCTTTCAGCAAAACCTAAGGCAATTCTCAGCAATGACTTCATTGTTGATGAGGGGACAGGAAATGAATTTTTCAATATGAGTGTGTATTTACCCACTCTACCTTAGAGATACCCAGAAGGACTTGATTATCTCCTTACCAATACATTCACAGGCAAGGAGACTTGACTTCTATGTGAACTGAGTGTCAATCTTGAGGATTTTTGGTTGTACTGGCCTAAAGGTGACTGGGTCAGAGACAGGGGGCTAAGGGCACTGTTCTGTCAATAGAGGGAGAAAGAGGCCGTTTCCAGAAAATGGTGACTCAGTAGCTGAGCTTCAGGTTGGCAGGATTGTGGTTAACTTGGGGTCTTAATCTCCTGAAAGAATTTAGTGCCATCGTTTTCAAACCATGATGCATGGGGCTCTAGTTTAAGGCAGCATCTGGTGGGCCATCGTGGGGAGATGACGCAGCTCTAGACCTCACCCCTGACTATCTTAACCAGCACAGCCTTGTTTCTATCTCCTTTATAGACTGAGCTCTACAGCAGCTATTTTTAACATAATCAAAGGAAAAAGCTGAACTTTCCAGAACTCTTTTCAGGGGAAGTACTGTAAGTAGTAAGAAAGAATACTAAGATTAAGTCCTTTTGGAAGAGTGGGAGTAGAAGTGAGGTCTTCAAAAGCAACAATGAAGTGAAAATAAATGGCTAATAAAATGCCATCTCAAGAAAGTGAGTCCTGATGACTTGACAACATTTTTTACCTAAGAAGGATAGGCAGATTTGAGGACAGAGTTGAACTAAATCATGAAGATAGGGGATAGGCTGTGTATGGTATGGAAGCGGGGGACAGTGGGACTCCTTAGTTCACAGCACAGCCAAACGAGAGTTTATGAAGTTGAACTTAGTGGGACGTGCAGTATAAAAAATTATCTTTGCTATTTAATCCTCCCAACATCCACACCCAAGACAATATTTAGTAAAATTTTCTCAGTACAGTAATGCTTTAAGGGCTTTAGTCATGAATAGATTCTTCCTGGTGAAAGCATGGTATTTGTTGTATTTCTTTTGTAAGATTTACAAACTGATGATGTAAAGTAAAACAGAAACATTACATGTTTCACTTGGTGATTCACCAGAATGGCTCTCAAGACTCAATAGCAGGTAATAGGTGCTGCTAAAATTTATTACAGCAAAGGAGACGGAGCAAAAAGGAAAAAGACATGCAACAGTGGAGCCCAGAGAGGTTTAGCAAGGCTTCTAGAGGCTTCCACAAAGGTATGCTCTTTTTCTAGCAGTGGACTTCAGGGACGTCTGTGGAATGTCTGCCCAGGGAAGGCCAAGTGAGTTTTAAGGTCCAAAGCTTTTGGTGGGCTTGGTCACGTAGACACATTCTGCTTTGCAGCCAGCCTTGGCAACCAACACAAAGGACCCCGACAGTGAAACCAGGTACACATCATCAATCTTGGCATTTGTGTAAAGCAAGCTCAAAAGCCAGTCTAGCACGGTCCATTGCTTCAGATGTGTACAACAAACCCATCAATCACTAACATGAAAAGCGTTCTGAAGGCCACATTCCCAGGAGTTTGCCCAGGTTCACTCATGGTTCCCTTGAAGACAGAAGTAGTAAGCCACCAGACTTGCTGTGTCAGTGTTTTTCCTCACTATATGTGGAGGACACCAAATCTGGGGCTAGGATTAGAAAAAGGATTCACAACTATAAAATCACGTACATGCGGTAGAGGCTGAAGATGGCTTCTGCCACCTGGAGGCAAATCAGAAGCTGGGCAAGAAAGCCTTTTTCTTGTAGGTAGTAGGCCTCTGGTTGAAGAGAAATAAACTATCTTTTAAGTCAGTGCTAATATCATGGTATTTGTTGTATTTCTTTTGCAAGCATTTAGTAAATTCTTGTTTAAAATGTTGAGCCTCATCTCAACTATGTTATAGGAAATGCAGGGCATATTTATTCACTCAACAAATGAGATTGAGGATTTATGTACTATTTGCTAGACACTGTTATGACTATTGGGGATAAATTAGTGAAAAGACAGATGCCTGCTCTTGCAAAGCTTACAACTCTGGTGGGGGCGAGCGGGAACAGAAAAAAATAGTGATTCGAGGAAGCTGTAATCCATTGAGTTGGGGCAAAGTCATAAAAGAAGACTGGTGTTCTACCTGGATGTCTAGAAAAAGGAAATCCAAAAGAAATGAATGTATTGGTATCTCTAGGCTATTTTATTAGGCATTGTTGTGTGTGTGCCTTCATAACTGAGGTGACCAACTACCCGAGATTGGTTGGACTCAAAGGTTTCCCAGGATGCATTTCCAGTGCTAAAACCGCAATAGCTGGGGACCCAATTTTTTATTGTTGTTAATCCTCACCTGATGACATTTCCACTGATTTTTAGAAAGAGTAAAAGAAAGGGAGGGAGGCAGAGGAGAGAGACACATCCATTGGTCACCTCCCATATGCCCCAACTGGGGCTGGGAATCAAACCGGACACCCAAGTACGTGCCCTTGACTGGGAATCAAACCCATGACTCTTCAGTGTGCAGGCTGGTGCTCTAACCACTTAGCCACACTGGCCAAGGCTGATGACCAAATTTGCAGCCCATGACTATTTCTCTCCTCCTCTGAGAACTCTTCTCTTAACCACTGGGGAGGGTCCTAGCAGCCATGTCCACCTGGCTATATAGAAGATCAGCACCTGCCCTGGCCAGTTGTTCAGTGGTTAGAGCATCAGCCCATGGACTGAAGGGTCTCGGGTTTGATTCCTGGTTATGGGCACGTACCTTGGTTGTGGGTTCCCTGGGCACAAGTGGGAGGCAACCAATCGATATATTTCTCTCAAGTCAATGTTTCTCTCTGTCCCCCTCCTCCTTCCCTTTCACTTTCTTTCTAGAAATCAATGGAAAACATAATCTCAGGTGCGAATTAAAAAATAATTAATTAATTAATAATCAACACTCATTACTAGCCAATATTTATCTTGAGAAGTTGGCTGAGGAAATTGCTCAGAATCGAACTGTATAGTTCTATAGTGAAGTTTCTAGAACAAATCTAGTGTTTGATCTTTTGGAAGCCTGTTTAACTTTTCTCAGAAGTACCCCAATCTCCTAAGTTCTCTCCATCTGCCACCATTTTTGCATTAGCTAATTTAAATGGATTTTCTTTGTTTTGTTACCAGAAATTTAAGTAAGCCAATTTTCCAAGTAAGAGTATTTCCAGTCAAGACAAACAGCTCTGGTTTAGTTGGAAATCTTTCTAAATCATTCCTCAGGCTTACTGAAATTTCTTGGGTATAGCTGGCTGCCTGGCTATAGAACTGTATTTTGATCTTCTCAGTGGACCTATCCATTAAATGTATTTCTAATTTTAGATTTATAAACTGGCCTTCTGGTTCATTTCGGTATCATTTTTAAAAAATGGTTTAATTGAAAGTGTACAGATTCTGTTAAAACCCAAGTCTGGCCCAGCCAGTGTGGCTCAATTGGTTGGGCTAGCACCATTCACCAAGAGATCATCAGTTCAATTCCCAGCCAGGTTGTGGGCTGGATCCCCAGGAGGGGGCGTGCAGGAGGCAGCCAATCAATGATGCTTCTCTCATTGATGTTTCTCTCTATCCCACCCTCTCTCTCTCTAAAAATCAAAAACATATTAAAAAGAAAATTAAGAAGAAAAAAAAGTCTGACACATAACCCTACCCTCTTTCCCATGGGCATCTTAGTTGCATATGGTGGGTGTTCAAAGTTTCTCAGATGAGTAACTTTGTTGCTCAAATCCTGCTGCACTTTCTAACCACAAATTTCTTCCCACTTGACCAAGGTTAATCAGGGGTGTTCCTTGCAGAATCCCCTTGCCTTTGGAACAACTCCCAAGCACACCTGCTGTTCTGTGGTAACCCCCGTTGTTTCCACTGTGGATAGCTAACTTTAGGAGCCCTAAATAGGTCTTAAACTATGCTGTGTATCTTAGTAATCCTCTTCACTAGTTGTCACTAAGGTACATCTACATACCCTCCAGCACTTCCTTTCCTTTGCTAATTCACCAAAGTAGAACTAATCGGACTTCTTCCAGGAGTTTCAGCATCCCTTACACTGTGCATCAGGTATCACCTGGGTAGCTTTGTTGGGGTGGGGAGGGGGGTGCGGTTAGGGGCAGCCCTCCAGACCTATGGAATCCTATTGAAGGCACTTGTTCCAGAAAGCTATTCTAAAGCTCCCCAGGTGATTCTGATGCACTATTAGCCTACTACAGCAGGTTCAAACCTGGGTCCTTGAGATGACTTTCAGGTTTTTTATTTCTACTCACTGTCAATTTACAATCTTTCAGGAACTTAAAAGCGCAACTGTTTCCCTGACCATTTTTTTTTTCTTCATCATTATAATCAAATCAATATGGACCTACATGCTAGGTGTTGTCCTTACAAAATACATCAGACGCTGCTGATCCCATTACCCCAAAGAAAACACTGCTACTCAGGATTAAGCATGTATTTATTTTAGTTCAGTTAAAACATACATTGTTTCATTGAAACGGTGTAGCACTCTTTGCCAACAAGTCATACTGGAATTGTTGGCCTCTAACAATACAAGGGGGTTTTTACACTATATACATAAGATTAACACATGTAGGTTCTCAAAGGTCTTTCCTTATACTAGATCACATTTGATTTCATTACACTAGATCACATTTTGATAACTACTGCATTTTGACAATTTAGATCTTTTTAAAATTTAAATAAGAAATCTAAATTTGCACCAAGTTTTCATGAAAAAAAAAAAAAAGGTTAACCAGTCTGTTTATTGCAAATACAATTTAAACAATATTTAAAATTTTTAGTGTTTACACAATTTATCAATTTGTTTATATTGACATCTCTGTACAGGTAATTTTGGGACAATTCTTAAGATATACATAATGAGAATTCATCAAAATGCAGTTAAGAAAGTTACAGGAATATATACATTTGAACCCAAGACCCAAACCTGACCCATGGAATTATATACAACCTATTTATAAATACATATGGACAGACAATGTATGTACATAGGTTATCATAAATATTGAAAAATAGGTTAGCTTTAATGGATTACTGCTGTTCTATAAATAACATTACAGTTATAACTGAAACATCCACGGAAGACAGTAATGCAAAATGAGGTGACAAGACAGTGGTTTTAATACTGAAGACTGCTTATTAATGGGAATTCACTGTTCAGGAACCTCAGGACAGACAAGATAGCTCCAAGAAAATCATGCAATGGAATATATCCTAAGCAACTGATTTTGAACCTCAAATAGTCAAAGAAGATTGGATGAGCCTCCCCACATTGATTAGCTGTGAGGACTTTTTTCCCATTCTTTCCTGGTTGATGGGGTATTTCCTCCCCTAGGAAAGGACATAAATCTTTACTTGGTCTTCTCTGATAGGCCTTAGATCCAAAATCAGCAATTCTTTCAGGAACTCCAGCAGAAGTACCAATTCTTGGTCTGAACTAAAGGCGAGGTTCTGGATTCGAAGGGAGTACCAAAGCCCAATTAAATGAAAGCAGTGGTGTAGAATCTGCCTTCTCACTGCCTTTCTAGGTGGTCCCCAATTGCTTATATTTGTAGAAACAAACACAAATGGACCATTGGTTTCACCAAAGTAGCACTACAAGACGTCTTCCAGTTCCACAAGGGTCTTTAAGTACAGACATATCTGATCTATAAGCTAGTCACATATAATACAAGAATGTGTAACAAAAACCATGTCTGCCCCATTTCTGGCCCTTGCTTAGAACTAAAAATGTTTAGTTCAAGAGAAAACCTTAACAGCCAGATGACCAATTGAAGATTCCATTATTTGCTTCCCTCAACCACTAATGGAATTATGTATATTAGATTTTAGACATTATGCCTGATGAGCAAAGTACCACATTATTTAATAATATATTCACCATACACCGTAACATACAATAAATGTGCTCTTAAAAGCCAACTAGTTTTTTCAGTTCTAACTGGAATTTATATGGAAGGGTGAACATGCAGTTGTACCAACTACTTACACTCAGGTTGCACTGTTTCCCCTAGCTAACCATTTGTTGGATGTAAACAAATAATTCTGTGTTGTACAAGAATGAGATGACAATCCAGTGCAATTAGAAAGCTTACTGCATGAAACCCAGTGGCCTGTATAAAGAGAACTTCCATTATTCCAAATATCGGTGTAAACTGTTGGATTAGACCTCTACTGTAGACGAAACATGAACATGACTAAGCCATATAGTATCAAGTAATTCACACTTCCAGTAGTAGATGAGCAAGTTGTACTCTGGCTAGAATAGTTTTGGCCTTATTGCCATCAAATGCCCATTTTCCACTGCTGGAAGCAATGTTAAAAAAGGGCTGGCCCAAAAAACCCAGAGCTGTCAATCCAACTCTGGAAACTGATGCAACTGAATAAACCCTGTTTTACCCAATTGCACTATTTGGTACCTCAAAATTAGTTATTTTACTCCCCACAGAAATATCTGCATTATCTTCCATTCTAATAGACTGAAGCCATAAATATTTGTCTGAATGAACTAAATTATTTGGGAACAGAAGAAAACTGATGAACAGGGTTCATCTGATTTGGTATAACAATAGGCAATCAATTATCCTTAAATGGTGAAGTCTGAATGGAAAAAAACTATGCTTCTACTCATAGTACAATTTTTCATTACATCATTTTTTCTAAAAATCATTTTGGATAAAAAACATATTTGGCTTATTATGCCTACAAAAAGGCAATTCATTTCATAATACTTACATTTGTTTTTAAACAATGAAAATTTTTTTACGGAATTTACTGACAACTGTTTTTGGACAATGTTCAAAAAAAGCATTTTTTAAAAGTAAAATAGTGCTTCTGAGGTCTTTAAATATTTTTGGTACAAAAAATAATAGTGTTTTTCTCAATGGTTATTTCAATACTTTGCTGTAAATTAAGAATTGTTTCTCACATCAAATGGTTCCATTAGGCACATTCAAGTAAAACCATAAAATATCCAAGTTTAAACAATGACACAGCCAAACATGTGGCTTGATAAAAGTTAAGAGTTCGTCCATTCTCTGGAATGGAATAAAATTGTCACTTCCATTAACCCGAGACTCGTGGTTTTGTTGTTAATGTCCATTTCTATCATACAGAATAGTTCCTTTAAAAAACAAAAAAACAAAACAAAAAAACAAACAAAAAAAAGAGTTCACTTATTCTGCACTCAGAAGAACCAGCGAGGAATCTGCACTTCAAAAGGAAGTGAAACTGAAAACATTAGGTGAAATTTCATAGTTGAGAGTTGACTCAACACTGGCATCAAATGGACTACTGAAGTTTTAGTAGTGCCAGTTAATGGGCATTGTGTACCCAATCCAGGATAATCAACACCATGCTTCCGATCATCACCACTACGCCACTCAACAGGAAGAACAAAGCCTGCAATGAGCACATAGAGAACACTGATCAGTAAGCAACAAAATATGTTACGTTCAACATTCCTCTTTCTACTTTGAAAAAATGGGCTTGTCATTACTAAAATTACAGCAATATTTTACAGAACTACAGTTCCCTCTTGCTAAAGGTATTTAAATGGTCTGAAGTAATCAAAGAATCTTCTATAATACAAAATAACTCTCTCTGAAACCTTCCAAAATTTCACTATTAAATTTCTTTCTCTCAAATGAAAAGGTAAATCATTTTCTTTGCTGAATAAACTTACTTCGTAAAGTAGCACTGGGCTGGATTTTTTCAAAGCAAAAATTGGGGTCACGAAAACAAACCCAAGTCATCCTAAAATGCAGACTGAGTCAAGGCCAGGTCTTTCTAATGGACAGAAGTTTACTTCTAATCCTACCCTTCAATTACTGCCACTATATACTTTGAGTAAACAAGATGACAGTTGTTGGCTTATAAACAATTCCAGTACTATACTCAGATTAGAATGGTAGTAGAGAATAAAAATTGAAAAGCAGTCTTTTTTCCTAAGCAGACCCACCAGAATCATTTACACTTAATATATCATACCCTTTGAAAAATCAGTTATTACTCTTTAAAGTAAATAATAGTATTTTAAAGTGTAATAACAGTCCCACCCCAAGCTTTGCTTTGAAGATGGTTTTTCTTGCTTGACTAAACAACCCATCTTTTTCTCTTTCATATACTCAAGGCCCATTTAAGTGCCTGTCACACAACAGGCAGCCCCTAAAATACTGGTTCAACAAGTGCTGAACGCTAAGTATCTTTACATTTTATATTCCATCTCTCTAATATCTAATAACTTTCTTGCAATTAAGTTAAGCATGTATTAGATGGCAAACTGTCTTTCACCTCCTTGCCCCCAATCTTTCAACTGTGAAGCACAGTTATAGAAACATTTACTAGAAACATAAAAGTTAAACTATAATGAATGATAGCTAAGAGACTAAAATTAAAATCAGTTGAGGAATTTGTTATTGGAAGATTCTTAGTTTCTATAGCCATAATCTCTTACTCACCCCAATCTTTTGCACAGACTTCATAGACTCTTTCTTAACTAACTTGATATAGAAGGCAGACGGAAGAATAAAAATCAACATAGCAGCTGCAGATGCACCTGTAAAAGAACATTTACCATTTCTTGAGAGTTCAATAAACCACTTATCACCCATTGTTTAACCCTTAAATTCCTGTTACTTAAATCAAGCTTGATGATACTTTCTAAAACTTACCAATGAAACCAAAGATATCTCTAATAGTTGGGACAAAGATGACAAGCAAATTGGTAAACGCCAAGATGGATACTGTAATGAGACCATGACGCCACCAAGTGAAATCTTTTGTTGGACAAAACAACTGAGTTATGGAACTCCGGATCTGCAAAAATAAACAGATAAACAAATTAAAGTTTCAGCTTTAATTAATAAAAAACCCAAATAGAAAATCTATTTAAAACAAGCAGCTATTTAAATAAAATTGTGCCCCTTCCTCTACTGCTGTTTTCTAAACATATATGAACACTGAAAGATCACTTAACACCTTCAATTATAAACAACATGCCCTGGGATGTTTTAAAAATTTACAAAGTCTTTTAAAAAGCCCCCTCAAAACAACCATCCATTCAATATTGCTCTAGTGGGGTTTCCCTTCTCCCAGAAGATAAAAATCTCACAAATCTTCACATTTAAACTCATTCTTGAAAAGAGAGCAAGTGATTACTTACTGGGAAAATAACCACTGGAACTGTCAGGGTGACAGCCATTAACACAGCCAAACGGACAATGAGAAGAAGGATATCAGTTCCCAAGACTTCAGAGTATGTGTGAAGCAATTCTGACTCAACTTTTTCTGTGGAGAAAGACAAAAAGACAAAAACAAAACTTTAAGTGTGCTGTTTTCTCTGGAGATTAGAAAATCTAACTTGTGGCAAAATTTACAAAGTTATTATTAGCTACTCACAAAATAACTACCAACTAAGAGGCTAATAAGATTAATTTAGAATTAGGGTTAATGCAATTAAAATAACATTGAAGGAAAATTTTTCTAAATACCAAGTAGAGATTTAGCCACATGACCCCCATTAAAAACAACAGGAGCTAAGTAGCTAAATCCCATGATTTGGCTTACAGTTTGTATGTGTTGTATAATTTGAAAGTGATGGGAGGAAAATGGTAGGATGAACGTTGATAGAAATATATCATATAAAAAATGGCATCTAATGACTAATGGTATACTTTTGAACCTGGATTCTAAAAATTACTGATTAAATATACTATAGGAAATTCTAAGTTCTAAATTCAATTTCTCATCACAAATGAAATATACTAAAACAGGTTGAATTTTAAATAGAATTATAGATATTAAAATATCAATTTCATTTCACAATGTGATTTTAAAAAAAACAAACCAGACATTATTTACCATAAAACGTCAAGTATCCAAAAAGGGCAGCAAACAGGTACATGAGAAACATAGCAAAAAATGAAATCTTGGATACATTCATCATCCTTCTACGGCTGCGGCTATGTAAATTCAAAGAAAAACACAAAAATATTTATTAGCAGTAGTTATAGCAGTAATCACATAATTTTTTCCAGTAAACCTGTATTAAAATAGGTATAGCACTTACTCTTTCAGCTCTTCGTAAATGGGAAGAATAGCAGGATGACAAACAAATGAAAAAGTCAGAATTGGGACAGCATAGACGGTCTGCAAAAGATATAAAAATGCACTCAATATTCCAATATAACAAACTCATGTCTTATCAGCTGTGCAACTTATATTTTATATCAACTAATGTTATAATCAAAACCTACAATAGTTTTCCTTACATAATTAAATTCCAAACTTCTAATTTGTTCACTATGTGTGATCAGTGTCCTAATTTCTGAATGTGTCAATTATTAATGTAATATATTTCATTTCTTATTCCAGAGGAAGGGAGTGGGAGAGAGAGAGAAACATTGATGATGAGAGAGAATCAATGATTGGCTGCCTCCTGCATGCCCCCTATTGGGGATTGAGGCTGCACTCGGGCATGTATCCTTGGTTGGAATCAAACTAGGACCCTTTATTCCGCAGGCTGACACTCTATCCACTGAGCCAAACCAGCTAGGGCTCATTTATTAATCTACTTTTAAGACATAAACCAATGCTTTCTTCTCAGTCCTCAATAATAAGCTAATCATGTTTTTTAAAGAGCAGCTCTTACCCCTCTTCCTTTACCCTTCGGAGTTATTTTAAAGTTTCCAGTAGTTTCCCCCTTTCTTCCCTAAAACATTCCTTTCAGAAAATGAAGATTATATTGAGTTACCTGTGAGTTGAAGAAGAAATAATGTGGTCTGCAAAAATCATCAGTCGTGTTAAATGCCATATGAGGTACTGAAGCTGTTGGCTGTATGAAAGTGCTGTTTACTGCATCTTCAAAAGGACAAGGAATCTCAAATTTCTTGCAAATCACCTGAAAATATATTATTTTTCATTTGTTAAACTGAAAACTGAATGATGTGACAGGGCACATAAAAAAAATCTCTAGCTTTAAAGAAGTTATACCTACCACAATCAGAAAGAACAGCATACACAACAAGGAAAGGCCACTGGTATATCCCAAATATCCTGGCAGGGGAGATAAATGTTAATTTAATGAAATAGGTTTAGGGCAAATATATTTTCTCTACTAAATAAAATAACTCAATTCTGCTGGGAAGACTTCAATATGGCTACAATATTAAGTTTCTAATTCTTACATACTAAGCTATAGAATTAGTTAAAAATAGTTGCTAATAACTAAAATAAAAACTTTCATTCATTTTGTATAATTATTATTTACAAAGTACAAGATATTATGAAATGTCAACACCATATTTTAGTGCCTTGGTGGTGATCCTGCTAGGATTTTGAAAGACCTAAAGAGGTTTGTATGCTGCAACTCCTAAAGATATATTTTTAGAGCTTTTTAGCTCTAAATGTCTATTAAGAGAAAGCCAATTAGCTAGTGAGAGGATCATTTCAAGTCTCTTTAGAGATGGGTTTGCTCACCTAAATTTTTCAGCAGTGATAAAGGAAGAATAAGCAGCAACGACACCAGTAGAACCAAATAGTCACCGTTCAGATACCACAGTCTGAATTAAAGAAAAGAAAAACAAGGTCAAAACCAGTCACAAATATTCTCAGAATAATATACACATCTTCTCACAGGACTCATTTTATGTAAGTACTATAAAAACATACACAAAAAAAGATAGGTTTGGAAGTATCACTTAGTCAAAAAGCCCATGAACAGGAGTAAATCTCCAACTTTGGTGCTAGGTGAATGTTCACTCAGGTTAGGAATGGGTATGAAACAGTATAACTGTTGTCCCACTGTTTGCTCTGGGAAGGCTGCCAGTTGATTCATAACATAAAACACTTCTTAAATGCTTGCTACTAATATAGGGAACACAAAGAGGCACTGTTAAGCCAGTAATCTTATCTTTGAGCATTTTTAGAAAAACTGTACACCAAACTTTGTCATGGCTTTGGCTAGTAATTTTTAATGCTAGAAACAAGGAAATTTTAAAATAAGCTACTTTCAGAAATTTGTTAGCAAATGTACATATGAAATACTTCAACAAAGAAATTTTTTCGTACATAGACAAAATATATAGGCAAAAACAAAACAAAACAGACAAAAACCAATCCCCAAACCAGGACTTATTCCAGGTTGTCAAGAGTATATGTTAATACCTTGACCCACCTTAAATCTAAAAATAGTCAAAAGATCCCTTCTGAAGTTAAGAGAAAATACTACCCAGGAGTCCTAAGAGTTCTAGCAATATTTTTCCTTAATCAACTATACCCTCTCTTTTAAATCACTATTTCAAATTCTAATTGCCCTGTGAATTCTACTCCACTCACTTCAGCAACAAAGATCCAACAGAAAACTAGTATCTATAGATCAGGTCACTAAAATAAATTTCTAAAGCATGGAGATTAACCACAACACATCTGGATTTTGAGTTAAAGGGCTGCATATAAGTGGGGAAGTAAATTATCTCCCCCTTATTTACTTTAGATAAAAACGTGTTAGTAGCCTGGGATGAGTAACTTTGCTAGAAGGATAAAATGTCTACATCATGGTCATACATTTCTGGTATTACAAATTTTAAAAAGATTAAGTTTTAAGAATTTCTAATTTACAAAAAGCAGACAGGAGTCGGTTTTTAACACAATTCAAAGTTGTAGTCCTCACACAGGTTGGGGTGTTATTCAGCTATAATTTCTAAAGAGTAAATATAAAGAGAAAAGTTTAGAAAACCTGTTTCTACATGTAGGTTAGAACTGAAGTTATTCAGTTACAGGACTAGCTACCATCTTTGGCCTTTCATTCTCAAAAGTTCTCAGTTTCAATAATAACATTTACAATAATTTACTGATAATAATTTTGTACCCAACTTTGATAAAATGTATCTAACTATTTTAGACTAGAATTGTTTCTTATGAGTAACCTTACTTAGCACCTACCCAGTTGTATCTTCAATGTTCATTAATGCCTTGATCACCAAAGGTAACTCATATTTCACTATGAAGAGGTAGCTTGACATAGCTGGAGGAAAAGAAATTATACCATTACAAGTGCAAAATGTGGCACGTGACACCAAAAGTAACGTGTCACCACTCTGCTACACAAAGCAAAAAGTCTACCCAAATCACCTTTTAAAATATTCTTACCTCCAATATTTTGCATTGTAATCGATCCAGAGGCTGCAAGCTTTCCAACCATTCCAAATGCCTTGTGTCCCAACTGTTCATATGATAAAGACCCTATAATTTGAAGAACACAGTAGCGTGAAGCAAGTATTTTATATGGGGAGCAAAATCATACAGGCATAATTGTTTCAGAAATACCAAGAATGCTACCATACCTCCTTCATTAGCAGTCTTCAAAAGGAGATGAACAGAGTACAGGGAAAATATTGACACAAATGTCAAGAGAATTCTGATGAGAGAAAGAAAAGGTACAAGGTTATAAACAAGCATAGCTCTATTTAAAGACAATTCTTCAGTGTTGTTATTTGAACATTAAATATGGAACTTGTCCTAGTATTTTTGTACTAGATAGCATGTCCTCAAGAATGACACTCTACTGGCTTAGAGTGTCAACATATTCTCTTACCTAGCCCTAAAAAAACTTACATCATATCTCAAGTAACAGCATAGGTTCTACAGTATTAGTAAGGGCAGGAGTTTACCCATTGGATCAAACATGCAGGGAGTTACGGAAAGCCAAGCTTTAAAGTGGTGGAGTTATGAGACTTATCATTTGATTCTGATACCATTAATAGTTAGCTGCATACTTGCCACTTGTCTGCACTTTAATAGTTCATTTCACCTGTAAAATGGTGATAATACCTGCCAGGAAACCCAGCCTACAAGGTACTTTTGAGATCCAACTGAGATAGTATAAATCAGAAAAGCAACTAATGTGACAATATATGGTGTGGAATATAGGCCCAGCATTGTCACAAAGTTAAACAATGCCTGTGCTATTTAAAGCACGTAGAATTATTAGTCCAATAGCCTAGACTCTAGGGCTATAGCCTCCCTGGAATAGGGTGGGAGAAAAAAGAACTGGGACTAAGGTTTCCTAATGTTTCCCTTTAGGGCACAGGTTCTCTCTCATTCCAGCTTTATTTTCCTCTCCCAGGCAAGCCAAGAAAAATATAAATTTCTTTTTAGTAGAAGGAACAACAAATCAAAATCAGGGAAACTCTTATAGAAAACTCTAAACTCTGCAAACAAGAAGACAGTCAAATTTTTTTGATTCTGTAAGAGCAAACCAAACACAGTACCATATAAGTTCTGGCAAAGAAACTGATGTCTGTTAGTTAAACATAGGTGGTGACATCAAACTGCTCTTCTAATGCCAAATGTTTTATGGGGTCTAATCTGAGATGGGGAAGGACATCATCAGCCTAACCTCTAAGTAGTCAAAGCTGCTGGTTTAATAAACGATTTTCAAAGTATGCTGACAAATCCAGTCCTTTCTTTACAATGAAATGACAATGAGGGATTCATGGACTTCAGAACCTTTGAGGTTCTCTTTCAACCTCAAGATTGATTCTACTTGATAAGGTGAGCTACAGAGTAAAATACTGATAGATTAAAAACCACTTTAGCATTCCTGATACTATTTAACCATAATCATCAAACACAGAGACCCTATTAAAATATAAATAATTTCCAAAGCACAAGGCTAATATATCAGAATTGTGGTTTTACTTATGAAACGGAGATGTCATGTAAAATACTGCACTAGAACCCCACTTAAAAACTGCTTCCAGTTTTTATAGTAAGAGTTAGAAAGGCTTTCAAATATTTAATAATGATGCCATTCAATTCTACCACTAAAAACTTTGACACTCCAGGGGCCTTTCTATGTAAATGTCTAGTCCTTCACTTTAGTAAGAGGTCTCAAAAGCCTCCTGTTAATGAAGGAGATTAATTCTGGCTCCCAAAACTCAAACTGTGCTTAACTTTAGCTTGGAATTTCACCGAAAAGCAGAGTTTTGCAAAGGTCTGCTTTTCTTTTCATGAACATTTTACTCTGCTGGGAAAATAACTTGAAGAGAAGACACCTGTCAGCTAACAAAATGTCTATCTGTCACAACGGGACAATTCCATGTTTCTTCAACAAAATCAATCATACATCTTCCACAGAAATTGACTTAGCCAGAAGCCCAAGGGTACTTAAACTTAATACCTATGACATAAACATCATTGAAAATGCATGCTGAACTTTATTGTATTTTTTTGTTTTGTGCTTTTTTTCCTGGAAATAAGGTCCATACTTTCTACTACATTCTGCAAGGGTCAGTGACCCCACAATGGTTAAGAACCACTGCTCTAAAATCTTCTATAGCTCCAAAACTCTATTCTAGGTACACATGCTGGAAAACACAGGAGTAATTAATTCTAACTTGACAACTAAGAAAAAAAAATACCATTTAGAAACAGGTACTTATTAAAACATTAATTTCTTGCTATGGCATATGGCAATCAGATCTAGAATATTAAAAAACCGCTTTATGACTCACTTTTCTTAAAACAAACCTATTTCAGGTTAGCAAATACCACTACGTCATATATATATGTGTGTGTGTGTGTGTGTGTGTGTGTGTGTGTGTGTGTGTGTGTGTGTATATGTATATTTTTTAAATTTTTTGTTTTCCTTAAACATGCAGGGGCCACAGGTCCTTGGGGAGTCTATGCCAATTTACCAAACTGATATAAAAGTACTATGCTTATTAATATTTTTTTGCTTCAGATTTTTGCCAAGTAAAATTTCTAACTACCCTGGATTCATTAATACTTCCTTTAAAATATCCCACCTGTTAATACTTTGTCTTAACTATTCCCATTGACTTAAAGACTTTAGACTTAATTATCAGTTTTAATTGTTGTCCTATTTTTCCCTAATTGGCTTTCTTGATATCATGCAATTATATACCAGAATAAAATATTTTTTTATTTCTCGTATTTTAAATTTTAAACAAATGATTTTCAAGTTAGTTTCTGGGGCCAAAACGCGTTGTATCATCATATTAACTGCCCTGCATGGCAGACTCACTACTTACACATACTTACATAAACAGAGCAATTCCAGTATTAGCCATGGCATAAGAAAGCCCAAGGATTCCACTGCCCACAATCGCATTGCTCAGATTAAATACTGACATTCCAAAGGAAGTAGTACCTGGATGCTACATAGAGGGAAAACGATAACCAAACATATAACAATAATTAAATGGAGAAAACCAGCTTTGGGCAAGTTAGATTTGAAATCTAAAAGTAAAACTATTCTTTCACTCCATAAAGCCACAGACACACAAATTATTTATTTTTAACTTACAAAGTCTGTTTCATACTTCTTTTTCCCCAAATTCGATTCAAGTAAAAAGTTCTGGTTTTCAGGATCTACATCTACATAATGGCTGCAAAAAACAAAACAAAAGAGAAAGAAAAAAAAAAATCTTAAGTTGGATCGAAATAGACAAGAGAATGCTTTAACACAAAACAGCCCTTTAGTTGTCACACACCTTTATTTAAATGCTTAAGTTTTAAGTAGGAGTCGGCTTTCACGCCAGATACTGTCATTGCAATAAGACAACCCGAAGCTCTTTCAGAGATCATTCTCCAAATGCTACAGTAATTTAAAGAAACAGAAGCACAAGCCGCATTTAAAAAAAGGACAGAACTTCTCCCACCTTTTCAGAGCAGCTTGCTTGGTGGGGTAGGAGTAGTTGAAGTCGCTGTTGGAACTGTAACTGCTGCTGTCCTCATCCGGGGAAATACTGAATCTTCCCACTTCGGCTTTCTTCATGCTGGGCACCGGGAGGAATCAGATGCTTGGAGCAACACTGGACTCCTTTTGTCCTTCGCGGTGCACCGCCCGGCGACTCCGCCTGCCTGCCTGCCAGCGTAGAGGCGGCGCGTCAGGACCCGCAGCGCCCGCCCAGCCTGGGTCACGTGACGCCGCTGGGCGGCGCAGCGCGGCTAATTCAGCCCCCGCCAGGCGAGTGGAAAAGTACCAGCCTCGCCTGCGGGGTGGGGGCGCGCCGAGGGGCGGAAAAGTACAGAAGGCGAGCCGCGGAGAACAAAGATGGTCCCACCGCGGCGCCGCGCCCGCCGAGGTCCCGCGCCCTTCGGACTCCGAGGCCCCACAGCAGATTTTAGTATTTCAGCCTTTCCGCGATCCCAAGTCTGAGGAAGGGGTGCGGGGAGGCCTGTGGCTTTACTCCCCAGCCTCTCTGGTCCTGCTCAGGCACGCCGGGCGCACAGCCCACCCAGGCATTGGCTAGGTGTGCATGCCGCCCGGGCGCACAGATAGCTCCCCGTTTCCAGCATTTAAAACAGCAGTGCCGCGGAACCCGTCCTTTCATGCCCTGAGCCCCCAGAGCGGGGGGATGCCTCTGCGGCCGTTAGCCCACCCAGGGGGCGGAAAGGGCAGACGGAGTGTCCGTGGAGCAGAGGAGAAGGACCGTCCCCGGGAGCGCAGCGGGTGTGTTTACACCGCACGCCCGTGCCCTCGAGCACTCCCGTCCACTGGCATGTGGCTGGCGAGCGCTGGCGCCGCCGGCCCCTCCTATGCCTGGAAAGGCAACTGATGCAATATCGATCGCCGATTGTCAAACGTCCTCTGCCCGTCTTCCTCAATCGTGGCCTCTGCTACACTAGAAACCCAAACCCACCTTCGTGCCCCCAAATTCCAGACACCCTGCATTTAATTATTTTTATTCATGCAAACCAGTCACAAGACTTGCCGCAGCGGAGACGCGGGCCTGGCTGGCTCCCCTCCCCCTAACGGGAGAATGCGGTTCCGCTCCGGGCGGGCACCAGGCCCCCGCGCCGCGTCGCGCACCCCTCCCCTGTCCGAAGGTGGGCGGCGACCCTCCCCCCATCCCCCTTGTGGGCCGGGGTAGGCCAGGGGATAAGGCCGGCCCCGCTAACCGTAAGCGCCTCTCCGGGGGAGGAAACGACCCCGCAGCTGCCTTCCCGCCGCGGCCCCTCCCCCACCCCCGCCGGGGCCTCGCGCCCTTTGCAAACCGCCCCGCGCTGTTACCTCGGTGGTCTCCGCTCCTGAATCCCGGAATGTCACGCAAACTCCTTCGGTGGGCTTTTCTCAAAAATCGTAAACAAAACAAAACAAAAATCCCCCCCCCCAACAATAAGCAGGAAAAATAATTTTAATAAAAAAGGGAAATGGCAAGTTGCCCCCCAATCGTGCGGCGTCCGCCGTCTCAGGGGAAAGGCGCGAGTGTGCGGGAACGCGTGGTCGGGCAGCGGGGGGTGGTGCGGGGCAAGACGCTCCGGGACAGCGGCGTAGGGAGACTCCGGAGTGGTACAGGGAGCGGCGGGTTTTAGCGGCCACGGGAGGACGCGTCAGTGGGCGGGGGCGGGCCCAGGCCTCCGGGTGCTTCTCTTTGTGTATCAACACCACCTGGGCCCCGCCCCCGGCCCGCAGATCCGCCCACTGCCCACTCGCGCCCCTCCCGCCCGCTGGCGCCCCCCACGCTCCCGGAATGCCAAACCCTTCTCTCTCTAGGTCCCCGGTCAGCCTGGGAAGATCCCCTCCACCCCATGGTTCCCTGTTCATTTCTGCCAGGATTGGTGGCCAACATATGCGGTTGTCTTTAAGGAATCTTCAAATTCCCCTCGGTCCGTGTTACCAGCAGTTTGCTTTCTACTCAAGGCATTTTGGGGGACACATTCCGCGCACTCAACCCTTTCCTGCTTGTTATTTTTATGATTTACATGGGGTATTTTTTTCCTTGCAAACTTGCGCTAACGCCGGCAGCAACGTTGTCTCCATAGTCAGTTTCTGTTCTTTCTTCTTCATCTAGACCTGCTTTCACTCTTTAGCACTATCCCGATTAGTTGGGTGGCACTCCGTTTCAGGATATCCTTTATGTATGAACGTGGAAAACCCTACAAGGGGAAAAGCTACATCCTGAACAGCAAGCCAGATCCCCAGATAGGGGGCCCCGGATTGGGGGCGGGGGAGAGGGCGGCTATTCTAAAGAGGTGGTAGGAGTCCCCAGTTTTTACTTAGCACATTTCACTCATTCCACCTTCCCCATCCCCACCCCAATTTAAGAGCACCTCTAGCCCACCGCGCCTTTCTTTCCCTGTATTTACAAAGGCACTGCCTCCGTTGGGATGCTGGTCTGAGACTTCCGAGCCTGATCCTTCCGTTTCAGTCATGATGTGTCTTGCTGAGCCAGGCAACTATGGGGCCCCTCCGCTGTGGAATGCTCGGTGCTGCCGGAAAGGCAGGATCCATCCTTTGCTGGAAATAAAAGGCCTCTTATGAGAGATAAATGTTTGTTGAGTGAATTAATAAACAAACGAGCTTGACCTGCTCTTTTCCTTTTGGGGACGTGTGAGAGGATTGGGCAGGGCATAGAGGAAACGGTTGGGTGTGACGACAATTTTTGCTTTCAATGCCAAGAGCGGGAGGTGTTGGACTGTCTTTTTGTGATGGTTGTTTGATTCATGCTTTCAAAGGCCAAGCTGGGGTATATCTAATTCAAGTGACTTCCAACTGAGGCCTGATGTGCTTGGGGTTTTGCTGTTATGCTTTGGGCTAGAATGCATGAGGAACAGTGCCCTTACCCACTTTTTGCGAAAATGTACCACCAAAGGCTTGTTGGTAAGAAGTGTTATGATTTTGCTTTATGGTCAAGCTAATGTTTTAGAAGAGCAGCATTTTTCAAACTGCAAAACGGGACCAAGCGGTAGAGGGTGATGAATTCAGTGGATTACCATGAGTTTATATTCTTTAATGCATAGAATTAAAAACAATCAGTATGCCATATATGGTGATGCTAATTACTATTCTGTAAAACTTTAATTTGATCATGCATACATATGTATGTATTCTGAGTTATGACATAAAATGTATTTCTCACTATGGGTTGGTATCAAATAACTTTGAAATCTACTAAGAGCAAACCTATCCTAAGACAGAAAAATAATCACAAATACTAGTTGTCAACTCTGAATTTTCAGGAATGCATTGTCAAGGTAGGTGGTTAGAAGTTTCTATGGGGCAGATAGTTATCTTCTGAAGAATTATTTGACTGTTACCACCTGATAACCACAGAGTGGTTTTGTTTCCTGAGCGCTATAACGAGTCCAGTGGACCTTCCCAACTTGTTAAACAGCTGATCTTTAAGACGATTCTCAAAATTCTATTTATCCAACATCTCAATTTCCCTGAATTGGGCTTAAAGACTAAATTTGCTATTCTCCACCCTCCATTTCCATCCAAATAGTTTTGTTCTCAGGTTGGCTTTCATGGCTTTCTTTGATCTGGCCCTAGCCTATATTTCTACCTTTATCACTCATTATTCCTCATGGTAGCCAGCTTCTAAGATAGCTCCTAAGGAATCCCACCTCCTCATATTCCTGCACATTTCTAATCCCCTCTCCTTGAATAAGGGTTGGACCTAGTGATATTCTATTAAGCATAGGCGATTAGTTTACACAAAGAGTCTGGCTTGCATCGTGCTCCCACTTGCTCTCCCTCATTTGCTTTGAGGGAAATCAGCTACCATCTTTGAACTGTCCTATGGAGAGGGCCATGTGTCGTGGAACTGATGTGTCTGGCAGTAGCCAGAGAGAACCTGAGGGTTGCCCACAATCACATGACTAAGCTTGGAAGCTGACCTTGCTTGGTTGAACCTCAAGATGACTGCAGCCTTAGCTGATACCTTAGCAAGAGGGCCCAGCCCTCTCACAGAACAAAGTGATAATAAATGTATGTTGTTTTAAGCTGCTAGGTTTTGGCATAGTTTATTACTTAGCCATAGATAACATACATTCCCCTTTATATACTCTATGCTTTTGCCAAAATGTATTGCTCAGTGTTCTGAATACAAACCATTTCCCATTCAAACTGGTCTCATTGCTTGGAGTGTTCTTCATACCTTCTCTTCTCTGCCATTACTATAAATCTAAACTCTGTCTTGCCTTTGAAGCCCTGCTTAAATATTATACCTTTCATTAATTATTCTTTATTTGATGCTCTCATTAGAAACTGATCTCATTCTACTTTGAACTTAGTGCTTTATAATTATCTTTTTGTGACACTTTTTAAACAATCCTCACCTGAGGACATGTTTTCCTTCAATTTTAGAGAGAGAGGAAGGAAAGGGGAGAGAGAGAGAGAGAGAGAAACATTGATGTGCGAGAGAAACATCGATCAGTTTCCTCCCATAGACACCCCAACCGGAGATCGAACCATACCATGGGTATGTGCCCTGCCCAGGACTTGAACCCAAAACCCATCAGTGCTCAGGAAATGCTGCAATCAACAGAGCCACACCAGCCAGGGGTGTGGCACTTCTTTTTTTGTTGTTTGTGTACTAGATT
Source organism: Plecotus auritus (assembly GCF_963455305.1). NCBI lineage: Eukaryota > Metazoa > Chordata > Mammalia > Chiroptera > Vespertilionidae > Plecotus > Plecotus auritus. The sequence goes on along the minus strand of NC_137772.1, from coordinate 179,581,623 downwards.
TTATGTTAGGGTCTTTTCAGGGTAAAACATGGTTAATCACACCCAGCCTGATCACTTATAAAAAGAAGGTACTTTTTCAGTATACGGATGAATTAAATAAGTCGTTTTCTTTATAGCATCTATCACCACCTGAATTATATCTATTTATTTACTTGTTTCTTGGTCTTTCTCACTAGAATGTAAGCTCCATGAGGGCAGGAATTTAATCTGCTTTGATCACTGTCAGCTCCAGCACCTAGAACAGTGCCTAACAATATATTGCAGGAGTAAATAGTTTTGAATTTCTCTAGAACCAGGAGAAAACACATTATCTAATACAGGTTTCCACCCCCACCCTCACTCCATCCCCATTCGAAAGTAAAGTATACCTATGAAACTTTTGTAAGCCATTATGGCTTAAAGCAGTAGCTCCCAATGTTGGGCACATGCCCCACAAGGGGGCAATTTGATTTTTAAGCCGGGGGGGGGGGGGGGAATCGAGAATGAGTTATTAACAGTGATTTTTTTTTGCACTTCTTATGGTTCTAGGGGCCTCATATACAGTATATAAATATATATTGTGACATATGTATGCATTTCAGTCCTCTATTATATGTTTTGAAACTTTATTTGCTATATTTTTATATCACTTCATATTATTATTTTTTTAAACACTTTCTTAGTGATTTCTCCTCAGTACTTCAACTGTCCTTTCGTTCTTTTATTTTTCTCTTTCATGGATGCCACATTCTTTGGAAGCTTGTTTAGACCAAGTTAATGGCCTTTTAGGCTTCCTCCACGTGAATGGGAGTTCACTTTTTGAATAATAAGAATTAATATGTCACAGGGGGGCATCAGGATTTTAGAGATGCTTAAGTGGGGCATGGCCAAAAAAAGGTTGGGAACCACTGGCTTAAAGCAAAGAAGCAATTAACATTAATTTATATGCTAGTGATGAGTGTGGCTCCCAGGGAAGGAGCTTTTGGGTGCCAATCTGGCTGCTTGGGATAGGTAATGCCTCTGTAACAGCTTGCTGCAAAACAAATGCTGAAAGCTGTTTTCACTTGTTGCTTTTTTCGTAGAAGTGAAATCCTTTCTGAGTTTATTTCTGTTAGTGAAAACAGGTACTACCGTAGGTCTTTTGTAAAAGCCAAGAGGAGTAAGGTGAACTTTTGAAAAGTGGGGATACCTGTATGTCTAAAGGACATCTATTAAATCCAATAAGTGTATTGGCCAAAGCAGAACTCTTGATTTCCCTAGAAAACTGTTCTCCTAATTTTTACTTTAAAAGACTAATACCACCTTTCATGAAAGAGTTCAGGCCCCAGACCAGGGACTCATCTTGAGCTCTCTTTTTTCTCAATTATCCCGTCTATTAGCAAGTTTTGAGGGATCTGCCTTCAAAAAATTCAGAATCTTGCCACTTCTTACCACCTCCACTGCTTTGGTTCTAATGTAAGCAACTTCCACCTTTTTCCTGGTTCACTGCAAAATGCCATAACCTAACTCATCTCTGGTCTTCTCTACTTGGTGCTCAGGGTCCATTCTCTGCCCAACAGTCCAAAAGATCTTCTCAGACATAAATCAAATCCCTTAGTTAAAGGGATAAATTATTTCCTTTATCTAAAGCCCTCCAGTGCCTCCTAATCAGAATAAAGTCCATATTCCTTACTCACCCTGGCCTTCTCTGGTTTTGTCCTTGCCCATCTCCTCAAACCTCATCTCCCACCATTCTTGTCCTTTGCACCATGAACTAGCCACATTGATCTTCCTTGAGTCCCTAAAACACTTTAACTTATTCACTTTACAGGGCTCTGCACTTGCTGTTTCTTCCACCTAGAAATCTCCTTGTGTGGTTGACTTCTCATCACTTAAATACCACCTCTTCAAAAAAAATCTTCCTTGACCATCCCAGCAAAAGTTGTCCCCTTCCGTGCATTTCCTCATTGCCCTATTATATTTTTATTGCATTTTTTTTCATGATGTGAAAACATATTATTTAATCCTTATTTCTTTGCCTGTGATCTCCTCCCCTTTTCTAGCATCTTCCTTACCAAACCCCTTTTTGGAATGTTAACTTCATAAGGAAAAGCTTTTGTTTGGCTCATCATTGAATCTTTAGTGCCTAGAACATTGCCTGATATACAGACGGAGTTCAATAAATCTTAGCTGAACCAGTACATTTAATTTTATCCCTCAGTGCCTACCACATAATAAACTGAATAAACATTTGTTGCAATTGCTTGATGGTGGAAAAGGATATGTTTTTCTTGAGTCCTCTTCTCTAAATCATAAGCATGAGAATTGAGTCTAAGACTTGCTTTCTAATGGCTTATTAGCTAATTAATATGACCCTTTGCTATGTACACAGCCTGACATTATTGTCCAGAGAGTGCTTTTCAAAATTCAAGTATGGACACTGACATTATGGAGAAATAATGAAATTCTAGCACCCAACCTCTGTCCCTCTTCAAAACACATTCTTCCCTTTATTCCAATGACTTTCATATTTTCTTAGTATCAATCTCTCCTAAGTTCCTCAATAAATTCCTCTCTCTACTCCGTTATATTATTCTTATAATTTTGTATATTATTCTTGGGATCATGTTTGGTGGGCACTCAAAAAATGAAGGGTTGTATTTTATCTTTGTAATGCAGCTCCCAAGCCCAAAGCGATAGTATTAACTTTGGGAGCACCCTGGCAACTTTGGCATATTTTCCTGGTGTTGAAGAACACTCAATTAAGTAGCAATTGCTGTGTAACAAATAACTCCAAAACTTAGTGGCTGAAACTCTCAAAGCTTCTCCACATCAGACATTCAAGAGCAGTTCAGTTGTGTGTTTTGGTTTAAGGTCTCTTAGGAGGTTGCAGTCAGCTGACAACTATTCTGGGACTGGAAGATCTGTTTCTAAGGAGACTCACTCACACGCTGGCAAGTTGGTGCTGCCCAGTTGGCTCCAATCCAAGAAGGCTTCTCCACAGGCTTTCTTTAGTGCCTCACAACATGGCAGCTGGCTTATCCCAGAGCAAGTGATCCAAGAGAGATCAAGGCAGAAGCTGTACTGTCTTTATAAACTATCCTCAGAAGTCACACTTATTATATCTGCCATATTCTATTAGTCACAAAGGCAAGTCCGATTCAATGCAGGAAGGGACTCTACGAAGACCTGAATGCCAGCAGGTGAGGCCGTTTGGAGGCCACCCTAGAAGCTAGTTGCTAAAGAGAGGTTGTCAGCAGCAAACTTTTAATTTACAAGAAACACAATATGCAATAAAAAGTGGTTTAAATAATAAGGACACTCTCTCTCATCCAATAGGAAGTCTACATATAGGACAATCCTAGGGTTAATTCTTGGCCTTCATAATCTTTTTAAAGACTAAGATCTCACCATGTTTTCACTCTGACACCTTTGGCATCCCAGAGATGTCTTCTGTCAGGGCCATATGTTGGATGCAAAGGTTTCAGGGGTCATATGTAAATAGGACCACATCCACTGAAAAAGAAAGGAATGTTAATTCTGTGAGTCAATTTTATTATGAGAGATAATATGTCCTGCTGTAGGTAGCTCAGATCCTATTGGCCAGAATTGGGTAACATAGTCAAGCATAAAAAGCACATTATATTGTGAATTCAGATGTTTGCAAGCATTAATGTTTTTTAAGTGCACACCCCATTTTTCAGCCAGAAAAAGAAAATTGTGGTACCCACAGAAACTCAAACTTAAAAAAATATATAAAAACTTTTACATTTTAGTATAAACATATTCAATTCTGTCAGGACTGTAGAACTTCCCAGACTACCACTATTCTGTTTCTCTTATCGCCTCCCCAAATAAAGGGGAAAGGAATGGTTTAAATAACTACCTTTTGTGGTATTTAGTCATTGACCTTTTCATGTGACCCTGGAATGGTCCATTTTGCAAGTTGTGGAACGTACTAATGAATGTGAACAAAACAGTGTCAGAAAAATGAAGAACTTATTGACTATGGTTCTTTCACAGGGTAAACTGACACCAGCTGATAAGCAGTAAGTGGCTTGGAAAGTGAAATGTGAAAGCAAAATCACAGATGTAAGTTCTCACATATGTGCTTAGAGGTTATTAAGAATTTGCCACAATTATACCAAGAATCAAGAATTAAGCTAGAAAACAAGATGTGTGTATACTTAGTAAAGACTCTGTTTTATTGAATAGTATACTATGCTCCATGCTTTTGAAAAATTAAAAATTTTTTCAAACTCTTACCCAAAATAAGGTAACTCAAAAAACCTTTATTTTTACACTTCTTGTTAATGGTGTCTTTTCTTGCCCAAAGAAATGACAGCAACGGAATGATGTGTTCTCCTCAAAATACTCTTAGGCTACAATGGACTTACTTCCTGGCCTTCATTTTCCCGACCTTTCTTTATCCAAGGCTAAGGTACTGAAATGGGAATTTACTAACCTAACATACCTGCAATTCTGGTTCTTAGATGGAAAGCTTTTTAGTATCTGGGATTGGTTCCGGGATCCTTACTCAGGTAAAACTCCCACTGTTTTGGTTGAAATCGTAGGCACCTTGTGTCTGTTTAAGACACCTGCATCCAAGTCACTTCGTTTTGGGACACCTGGTGCTAATGCCACTTTTCAGCCCCTCTCCCATTGACACTCACCAGAAATGACAATCCAGACCCAACCCATCCTGCAACTGTTAAATGTGTTTTTCTTTTTTTATAAAAGATTTTTTTATTGATTTCAGCGAGGAAGGTAGGAGAGATAGGAACATCAATGATGAGAATCATTGATTGGCTGCCTTCTGAACACCTCCTACTGGGGATGGAGCCTGCAACCTGGGCATATGCCTTTGACCAGAATAGAACTGGGGATCCTTCAGTCTGCAGGCCAAGGCTCTATCCACTGAGCCAAACCCGATAGGGCTATATGTGTTTTCCTTGAGGTGAACCACGTGCACAACACACCCCTTTTTAGTGAAATACTGGCATTGTGTAGCCATTTGTCACCCTGGGTTGAACTCAACCAACTCCCCAAAGTTGCTGTCTCAGGAATACATTTTATTCGTGGCTGGAAACACTAAGTGAGGGATGTTACAGGATAAGGAAAATAAGGTGTTTATTTTCCTGGTGGTTCAGTGGGGGTAAGTAAAAAAAAACAAACAAAAAACTGGGCCGGGCACATGCTTTGTCTGAACCACGAAGCAGTGCATCCAGGGAGTAAAAGACACAACGTCTCTCGGAAACGTCTTGCCCCTTTGTCTACAACCACCGGGAGCCGGGGTGGGTGGGGGGCGGTGCCCGAGTCAGGCGAGGGAGCGGGACCGAGGGGATTGCAGCGTCCCAGAGGCGAAGGCGGAAGCGCCCGGACGCCGCTCCTTTCCTCTCAGGATGCCAGCCGGCTCCTCGCAAGGTCGGAGGCAAGGCCGCGGGGCAGCCTGGAGCTTCAAGGAGGGGCGCGAAGGAAGCGAGGGCAGCGGGTCCAAGGACGAGCGCTGAGCGGCGCCAGTCTGGGGGGCGGCAGCGGGCGGGGCATGCGCAGAGTACCTGCGTGGGGGGGGGGCTTTCCGAGGGGCGGGGGCGGGGGGGGGAAAGTGAGGAGGTGGCCGGGGCCTCCGGCGCGCAGCCTCAGTAGGTCTCCGGAAATTTGCCCCGGGCCCACGTGACCGTGATTCACCAAGCACCGCCCCTCGAGCCTGGGAGGGAAGAGGAGGGAGTGGGAAGAGGCCAGGGAGAAGTGGGGGAGCGAGGGGGAGGAGAGTGAGGGGAGGGGAGGAAGCGAGGGGAAGTGGGGGAGAGGTGGGGGAGGGAAGCGAGACAGGAGAGAAGAGGGGATGGCGGGAAACTAGGCGAGCGGAAGCGTTCGCTCAGCCACGCTGCAAGGGAGCGAGGCACCTGGTAGCGTCCCCGTCGTCTAGCTTCCGGCAGCTGGGAGGCTGCCAAGTGCGAGCCAGTGCGCCGACTACTCGCCCGCGACACGGAGAACCTAGAGAGTCCTGAAACGTCAGGGCGAATTCCGGGGTGCTTTGAGGAAAGCCGCACCAGGGCCTCGAGGGCCCGTGGAGTTTTCGCGGACGCGCCACGCCGCGAATGGGTGCCCGGAACGGGAGAGTGCAGCCTGGGAAACGAGCACGCCCTGTTGGCATCGGTCCGTGCCTGTGTACGTGGCTCATGACGTGGAGGACTGGGGCTGAGGAAAGCGTGCACCGGAGGGAGGGACCGAAGGGTGAGGCCTTGGCCCATCATCCGTGCCCAAAGGCACCAGCATCTGTCAGATGCAAGCCCCAGACCCCCAGAGGAAGTCCTCGAGGCTTCGGGGAACAAGAGGTTTGCCGTTCAGATGGTTCCCCGTTGGGGAAATCGGAAAACCAAAGATGTCTGTCCTCTTCTGCTGTGTTGAGTAGATAATACACAAACACCCCACCCGTATCTCTCTGCTCTTGTAAAGAAACATTTATTACAGTAGTCTGTTTAATAGCTCGTGTCCTTTTAGGTTCTTTCTAGTAATAGTGACCTTTTCCTCAGGTCATTCCGTCCAAGCCTTGGAAGCAAATTTAAAAAAAACCAACACAAAACACTAGCCTGAATTAGAAAGTTCAGGTCTTTGTCTACCCAACCACGTTGCCCGGGAAGACGGAGTTGAGGGTTTGCTTTGTTCAGGTCTCCTGACCGGCTGCTGCTGGGGGCCTTTTCTCTCATTCCCACCTTGAGGCAAAAGTCTAGTGTAGGGAATGCGGCTGAACCTGCCAGATGACCCTTATCTCTTTGGTTTCACCTTTGGCTAGAAGTATTTGTATTGTTTTCTCCTGGGCTTCTGCAGGCAGGGAAGTGTAACTAATAAGAATAGCTAATTTTAAGTTGTTTATAAATACATGACTATTCAGTGATTATCAACTGTGTGAGGTAGGGGCTACTGTTCCATTATCTACCTAACCTTATTCCTTACCGATAGGAAATGGAAGCCAGGACAAGTTAGATAAAGCCCAAGGCCACCCAGCCTGTAAGTGGAGGAAGTGGAGTTTGAACCCAGATTGTCCAAGGTAAATCCCATGCAGTGATCACTATGCTATAGAAATTCCCTATTAACAAACGTTGTTGCATTGAAATATTAAATTTACATTTTGGTGCTATTTTTTTTTCTTTTTATTTACTTAGCCTTCCTGAAATTTATTTTGGGGAGATGTCTAAATTTAGTTTGGATAGAAAACCACACACAATTTGAAAAAGAAACTCCTGTGATAAAATCATGCATTCCAAGCTAGTATTACATTTTTCTTGTCTGTAAGATTATTGAAATATTTGCCCTAGGAACTTAATTTTTTTCAGGAGAAATTTTTGTGGTCATATACCTTTAGCTCCTAGTGTACAATGAACCCTCCAGGAAAATGACAATGAGGCTCTTCATTTGTCAGTGTTCGGTAAATATATGTTGACTGAAATGTACCCAGAAGTGAACACCTTGAAAATGTCGATGACATGATGCCAGATGAAAAGGGAGTTTCCAAAAGAAACATAAATATTGGATAGATTCAGTAGGCAGACGCTATGTTTTTTCTTTCTTTCTGAAACCTTTTCTGCCCTTGAAACCTTTTCCCAGCTCTCCAAGACTGAGTTAGAAGCCTCTTCTATGGCATCTGAGTCTACTCCTGTGGGGGACTCACCACACTGTGTTCTCATTGCTTGTTCACCTGGCTCTACCTCCCAGGAGATTAAGTTTCTTGAAGGGCAGGCATTCTGTCCTGTTCAATTGTATATCCCCAAAGCTCAGCATAGTTGTTTATCCTAAAATAGGAGCTCAGCAATACTGTGTGGTTAAAAGGATGAGTTTATTGGTCAGCCTTATCTTGTTAGGATGTACTGAACTGGGATTTGACAGAAACCATGAGACTAAATTTAGTTTGACCCATTGGGAATAGAGTCTCTGTGCAGTCTTGTTCAGTCAGTCTGTCTGTCTGTCTGTCTATCTATCTATCTATCTATCTATCTATCTATCTATCTATCTATCAATCATCTATTTTTACCACTAGCCAGAGGTCTGGGATATATATTTTGTTTTGGTGTATATATATCCCATTGCCCATTTGTTATTTTGCACATAATAGTTTTTTGATGTTTAGTAAATAAGAATAAAAACAACCTGAAAAATTTTGTGCTGGTTAGCTAATTTTATTTCAGCACTGAATTAATGGTCAGAGGCTTAACCACAGCTTTAATCTTGACTTCACAATTTTGGGTCTTTAGAATGATAGGATCATAGGATTTTTTTATTGCCAAAGGAGACCTTATAATTGCTCTGTCCAATACATAACTACTAGACATGTGAAGCTATTGAAATTAGTAATAATTAAATAAAAAATGAAATTCCTTAATAGCATTAGTTACATTTCAAATGCTTAATAGCCACATGTGACTAGTAGCTACTCTTATTGGACAGCACTGACATAGACATATCTATTATTGCAGAAAGTTCTATTCTACAAAGCTGATAAGTTACCAAAAAAAAAAAAAAAGGTAAGGGGGCATAGTTTTAAATATGTTTTTAAAAAATTGATTTCAGAGAAAGAAAGGGAGATGAGAGAAACATCAATGTGAGAATAAAACATCAATCGGCTGCCTCTTGCACAACCCCTACGGTAGATCGAGCCCGAAACCCAGGCCTGTGCCCTGATGGGGATTCCAACTGTGACCTCCTGGTTCATGGGTCCATGCCATGCTCAACCACTGAGCACACTGGATGGGCGAGGGCATAGTTTTATTAGCTTAAATATATTACTAAAAAATATTTCAAATTGCTTAGCAGTTCTACATACAAAGAACAAAACATTTATATTTCATATAGGATAAAAGTTTCTTCCTTAACAGTTGTGTTTAAATTAATGCACATTTAAACATATTCAGAACTGATGGTTCCAAGGGATTCCTCTTTGTGTTCCCTTAAAGTGAATATTCACCCCAATTAAGTAGAGAATCTTAATTTTTTTTCTCTTTAAAAATAATCAATTTGCATCACTGAACAAGTTCGACATTCATTAGATTCAGCTGTGCATTTTAAGCTAGCATGATTGAGAAACTAAAATACTCAGTGATGTTGGTAAAGGGCAAGTGCCAGATAGTTTTGGACTAACCAAATATATATGTAATGACATCACACATGCAATACAGACAGTTCTCAGTTTACAGACACTCTTCAGAAGCAGCCCAACTATAAAACATGCTGGTGTACTTCCTTTAAACTCCCTGTTAGAACAGTGTCACCAAGGTAGCCATTGTACAAACAAGTTAGTAAAAAATATATATACGCTTGGAATTCTTAGAGAATGTATAGCTTGAGTTGTAGAGGCAATAAAGAAGCTGTGAAAAACCCTGGGGAATTAGTAGAGGTTATTAGTAGAGCAGATTTGCTTAAGTGGTAACCCCCTGACAAAAATAGTCTAGTTCCATTTTTCCCCACCAGGTCCGCCCCTTTTTGCTGAGTTTTTCTCCCATTCCCCAGTCTTTTAAAATTCTCTGATTTCCTTTGTACTCCAGTTTCAGTTCCATCAATTCAGAGTTTTGTGGTCTTGGGCAAGTTTGGTAGCTTCTCTGAGCCTCAGTTTCCTAAATTATGAAATAGGAATAATACCATGCTGGTTGTCAAGAATTAAAAGACATTTTATTTGAAAATACTTTATAGATTAGAAAACTAATATAAAAACAAAGAATTATGAGTGTGTATATTAATAAAACTCAAGAATACCCCCACCCCCGAGGTTAAATGGCCATCAGTCTTGTGCATATGATGGGAATCTCATCCATTCGAATATTTAAGCCAGTTGATGGTTTGAAGGTTCTTGGTGGGGTAAGGAATAGGTGTTCTGGGAAGTGGAAGAGAGATTTTAAAAAGGAGATGGTAGGCTGTGAAAAAAAATAGTTGAAAATGTGTAAGGAGGTTGAGTAAATACCACCTTTTCCTTTAAGGAATGAATGTAATTGCTTGCATTTTCTACTTCCTTCTTCTGTTTCATTGATTATTCTTAAGGCTAAAGTTTCTGCTTTACATTCTAATTCATCTGACATAGCGTGTTTTTAAAAACTTAGCATTGTTTACTTTGACTTTCCAGTAGTTTTTTGCTGATGAAGATTCTGTGAAGGGCAAATTCAAAGTGCAGCTGGCTGCCACAGCTCAGGGGTGGAAAGGTAATGGTTGTGGTTATAGAATGGGGGGCTAGGCAGCTATGCATTTAGTCCTCAGAGAAGCAGTACCAACCAGTCACAGACACTTGCTGGCCATAGGCAGAGGCAGCAGTAGTTAGACCAGACCAATTCAAACTAAACTAAGCAAAAATAAACAAAAATAAAAATGGGGGAAGAGGGAGAAGGAAAGAAAAAAAAAGGGAGAGCGAGAGTGAGAGAAGTAACAGGGGAGTAGAAGTGGGGTAAGAGGAAAGGAAGGACACCAAAGAAAATGATGGATAAGATCATATTCTAAGCACAGTCCATGTATTAACTCATTTAAGTCTCATTACAACCCAATGGGCTAAGCACTATTACTATTATTATCCCCATTTGATACATGAGGCATTTGAGGTCCAGAGATGTTGAGCAGCTATTCCCAATGTCACATAGCTCCTAAGTGGTAAAAATGGGACTTGAATTCAGCCATTCTGACTCTGGAGTTTGTGATCTTAACCACTATATTAATAGTTCTCAAACTTTCTGGTCTTAGGACCCTCTGCAACCCTCCTTGTACTTTTAAAAATTATTGACAATCACGAAGAATTTTATTCAGGTGGGTTATATTTATGATATTTACCATATTAGAAATTAAAACAGATTTTAATTCATTAAAAAACAATAAATGCATAATATGCTAACATAACATTTTTATTTTATTATTTATTTATTTTATTTAATGTATTAGGGTGACATTGGTTAATAAAATTATACAGGTTTCAGGTATACAATTCTACAATACATTATCTGTATATTGTATTGTGTGTTTACTACCCCAAGTCAAGTAAAGGGGGAATGAATGGTGATGGAAGGAAACTTGACTTGAGCTAACATAATACTTTATTTTGTTTATTTATTTATTTATTTATTTATTTATTTATTTATTAATAAATCTTTATTCAGATTATTACAATTGTTTCTCCTTTTTCCCCCCATAGCTCCCCTCCACCTGGTTCCCACCCCACCTTCTGCCCTTACCTCCCCCCCACTGTCCTCATCCATAGGTGTATGATTTTTGTCCAGTCTCTTCATGAACCCCCCATACCCCTTTCCCCCTGAGAATTATCATTCCACTCCCTTTCTATGCCCCTGATTCTATTATATTCACCAGATTATTCTGTTCCTCAGGTTTTTAATTCACTTGATTTTTAGGTTCACTTGTTGATAGATATGTATTTGTTGTTCATAATTCTTTTTTTTTTTTAATATATTTTATTGATATTTTACAGAGAGGAAGGGAGAGGGATAGAGAGCCAGAAACATCGATGAGAGAGAAACATCGATCAGCTGCCTCCTGCACAACCCCCACTGGGGATGTGCCCGCAACCAAGGTACATGCCCTTGACCAGAATCGAACCCGGGACTCTTCAGTCCGCAGGCCGACGCTCTATCCACTGAGCCAAACTGGTTTCGGCTGTTGTTCATAATTTTTATCTTTACTTTTTTCTTCTTCCTCTTCTTTAAGAATACCTTTCAGCATTTCATATAATACTGGTTTGGTGGTGATGAACTCCTTTAGCTTTTTCTTATCTGTGAAGCTCTTTATCTGCCCTTCAATTCTGAATGATAGCTTTGCTGGGTAGAGTAATCTTGGTTGTAGGTTCTTGCTATTCATCACATTGAAAATTTCTTGCCACTCCCGTCTGGCCTGCATAGTTTCTGTTGAGAAATCAGCTGACAGTCGTATGGGTGCTCCCTTGTAGGTAATTAACTGTTTTTCTCTTGCTGCTTTTAATATTCTCTCTTTGTCTTTTGCTCTTGGCATTTTAATTATGATGTGTCTTGGTGTGGTCCTCTTTGGATTCCTTTTGTTTGGGGTTCTGTGTGCTTCCTGGACTTGTAAGTCTATTTCTTTCACCAGGTGGGGGAAGTTTTCAGTCATTATTTCTTCAAATAGGTTTTCAGTATCTTGCTCTCTCTCTTCTTCTGGCACCCCCATAATTCTGATGTTGGTACGCTTGAAGTTGTCCCAGAGTCTTCTTACACTATCTTCAACATTTTGGATTGCTTTTTTTCTTTTTGCTTTTTTGGTTGAGTGTTTTTTGCTTCTTTGTATTTCAATTCTTTGACTTGATTCTTGTGTTCCTCTAGTCTGTTTTTGGGTCTCTGTATAATATGTTTTATTTCAGTCAGTGTATGTTTAATTTCTAGTTGGTCCTTTTTCATATCTTTGAGGTCTCATTATATTTATCGGCCTTTTCTAGGATATTCTTGAAAAGCCTTATAACTGTGGTTTTGAATTCTATATCCAGTCGTTTGTTTTCCTCCATTTCTTTCATTTGTGATCTGTTTCTTTGACGCCGCATTTTCACTGCTTCCCTGAGTTGGTAGGGTAGATTTGTGTGCTAGGTTTCCTATATGGCCCAGTGGGTCGGCCTCCCCAGTTAACCTGAGGTGGACACTCTTGGTGCACCCCTTTGTGGACTGTGTGTACAGCCTTGTTGTAATTAAGTCTTGATTGTTGTTGGTATCACTGGGAGGAATTGACCTCCAGGCCAGTTGGCTGTGAGGATCAGCTGTGTCTATGCTGGGAGGAGTTCGGTGCTGGAGACAGCCTTATAGGATTAGACTTGCCAAATTGCAGTAGCCTCTGTGCTCAGCTTGGATGGGGTGGAGTCTCAGGGCGGAGCGGAGAGTCTTGGCTTCCCGTCAGCCTTGCCCTTGCGCGCACGCATGCGCCTTCAGACCTCTGCCTTCCCTGGCTCCCGAGTCTCCGCCTGAGAGTCCAGACTCCCCCACAAGAGTGTGGGTCCCCAGGGGCTCGCCTGAAACCGGGGTTCAGTGCAGTCAGAACTGGGGCCCAGTGCAGTCAGGAGCCTCTGACTCCCTTCCACTAGGGAAAGCCTGTGGCAACCTCCGCAGCCTTCGTGCGCACTGGCACGTGCGCGCCTTCAGACCTCCTCCTTCCCCAGCTCCCGAATCTCTGCCCGAGAGTCCAGATTCCCCCCACAAGAGCATGGGTCCCCAGGGGCTCGCCTGGAACTGGGGTCCAGAGCAGTCAGAACTGGAGCTCAGTGCAGTCAGGAGCCTCCGACTCCCTTCCACTAGGGAAAGCCTGTGGCAACCTCCGCAGCCTTTGTGCGCACTGGCACGCGCGCGCCTTCAGACCTCTGCCTTCCCCAGCTCCTGAGTCTCCGCCCGAGTGTCCAGACTCCCCCCGTAAGAGCGTGGGTCCGCAGGGGCTCGCCCAGAACTGGGGTTCAGTGCAGTCAGAACTGGGGTTCAGTGTGGTCAGGGGCTTCCTTCCCCCTTCCGCCAGAGAAAGTCAGCCAGGCTCTCAGCCGCCCTTCCTCTCTGCGCGCACAAAGCCCCTTTGCCGTACCTCCAATTCTCTGTGAGCTTTTCTCTTTCCTTCTAGTTGTAGAATTTTCACTCAGCCAGCTTTCCTGTGGTTCTGGATGGTGTCCGTTCTGTCTTTTAGTTGTAGTTTTGAAATTGTTGTGCGAGGCAGCAGTTTAGGTGCTTACCTATGCCGCCATCTTGGTTTCTCTACCCATAATACTTTATTTATTTTTATTTTTAAAAATAGTTTTATTGATTTTGGAGAGGGAGAGAGAGATAGAAACATCAATGATGAGAGAGAATCATTGATCGGCTGCCTTCCGCATGCCCCCTACAGGGGATCGAGCCTGCAACCCAAGTATATCCCCTTGACCAGAATTGAACCTGGGACCTTTCAGCCCACGGGCCGACGCTCTATTCACTGGGCCAAACCAGCTAGGGCAATATTTTAAAGTAAAAATAGGTATTTTTTCAAAATAAAAAAAAGTTAGGGAGAAGAATGGCATTGTTTTACAGTTTTGAAAATTTCTGCACTATTGTAAACCTCTTTTGGTGTGACAATGATTAATAAGTGTAAAGGAAGTAAGAGAAACTGAGGATAATAAATGATGGGCACTCAAGGCTTGTTTCAGTGAGCGCCCCAATGTGGCCTTAATGAGGAAGACACGATAACTAAAGACTTGTTTCTGAATAGTATGGAGCAACATCTGGATTTTTATGCCTAGTTTAATCCTCAATAGGTGTTTGGGTTCTTTCTGCATACGTATAAACATATGCTAGTATATTTACACATAGATTTGTATATATATGTATATATATTTGAAGGTCAGTAAAAACTGAGTCTAAAAAGATTCTGAATTGGAAGAGATTCTTGAGATTATCTAATTCTTTATTGAAGGAAATAGCTAAGGTGGGGTAGGAAAACAATTTATTGCTGGTTGAACCGCAGATTAGTGGCAAGACTGCTGGTAGAATCCAGGTTTCCTATTTTCTTATTCCATAGGAATTAATAAATGTAATTATTCAGCCATTAGATAAATCTATTTCCACCACGATACTCATAAATTGACAACCATATAATCTACTAGAGGCCCGGTGCATGAAATTCGTGCACTGGAGGGGTTGGTGGTCCCTCAGCCGGCCTGCGCCCTCTTGCAGTCTGGAAGCCCTCAGGGGATGTCTGCCTGCTGGGGGAGTGGGCCTAAGCTGGCAGGCAGACATCCCTCTTGCAATCCGGGACCCCTCGCTCCTTACCGCCCACCTGCTTGCTACTGCTTACTGCTCGGCTCGTTGCTCCTTAGCGCTGCTGCCATGGTGGGAGAGGCTCCCGCCACTGCTGCCGTGCTCACCAGCTGTGAGCCTGGCTTTTGGCTGAGGCTCCCTGTGGGAGCGCACTGACCACCAGGGGGCAGCTCCTGCATTGAGCATCTGCCCCCTGGTGGTCGGTGCACGTCATAGCAACCGGTCGTTCCACAGATTGGTTGATTTGCATATTACCCTTTTATTATATAGGATGGTACATTCACATGCTTCATCAATGCCATTGTGAAAAATTGCCCTTCTCCCCAATTGCCTCTCCCAAAATGTCTTGGTCTCTTTCATATTTTGTTAGGACTTGTTACAACTTCTTGCTTATTGCCTTTTGTTTCATAAGTACTGTTTAAGAGAATAGGGGATTGATATTGGAAAGAGGCTAAGAATATGAGAAGCAGCAGTTCCGAGCCATCTGAGAACACTGATTGGCCAGTCCCCGTTATCTGCAGGATCTGCTTTTCTTAAGGATGAGCATATTTTGGTCCACAGGTCTCCAAGACAAGCACATTCCTGCCAACAGGATCCTTGGACAAGCTGTTCTGGAATTTGAACTTGCTACTGAAAAGGGGTTAAGTCCAGGACACACACACTCATTTCAGTGGGGGGTGAGCCATACTTGGCTATGTTCGCACCTCATTATACAACAGTTCCAGGATAAAGTGATTCCAGATGTGCTCTCACCAAGTACCTAGTACTTATGTGTTTAACCCATTAGGATAAAATGTACTTTCTGAATTTTGGAGAAGGCAGAAATTAGTTAACTAACTAGTCATTCTAGTAACTTTATAAAGGTGATTCTAAATTGGCTGTAATTTGCAGTGTGCTTCATGTTAGGTGTTTATAATGATATGAAACATATTTACATATACCTATATCACACATACATATATCTTTGATGAGAAGTTCACTTTTGGGAACTGGTTCAGTAATCATTAGGTTCCTTTTCCTTGGAAGTTTCATTTAGAAAAGTAGAGAGAACATGTGTCTGAGAAGTAGTCTAGTTTCCTTCCTTTGGTTAGTGGTCTAATATGTGCTTCTGATTCTGAAAAGTAAATGTTATGGGGAAGTCCTGGTTAAAGATTTCCTTCCCTCTGCACACATTTTAAAGCACTATTTAAAAAGTTTTATGTCATAGCTTTGTAACCTGAATTGACAAAGGAGTTGAAGAGAAAAGGTGCTGAATGCTTTCTCTGACAAGTCAGATTATTATTACATTTAAAAAATATATATATATTTTTATTGATTTTAGAGAGGAAAAGAGAGGGAGAGAGAAACATCAATGATGAGAGAGAAACATTGATCAGCTACCTCCTGCACGCCCTACATTGGGGACTGATCTCGCAACCCTGTCATGTGCCATGACAGGTAATCGAACTGTGGCCTCCTGGTTCATGGATTGACACTCAACCACTGAGCCATGCCAGCTGGGCCAGATTATTGAGAGTATGGGATTTTGTGTCACTTGGCCCTGGAAGGTAGGGAGCTGAGGTGAACATTTTGATTTAAAATATTTCAGGTTTGTCTGAAGAAATTGTTTTTTTATTAAATACAAAGGGAAACTTAGCTGGTCTCTGCTCAGTTGAGAACATTGCAACCTAATATGCTCCTCTGATATTATATTAAAAAGTATTTTTTAAAATTTAGGTATTATGTCTGGCCTCAAGGACCACAACATTCAACCAGTGTGCCGTAATAATTTTTTTTTAACCTATAGAGAATTTTTGTGAGTTAGTTGAGCCAAACTGTCGACAATTGTCAGGGGAAAAAACCTCAACAGATTTAGATAATGCTCCCCAGAATTTTTAAAACATTCAGTACTTGACTATTTAGTCAGGGGCACTGACCTCTTCTCCCTTAGATTGTCAAATTAAAAAAAAAAAAAAAGACAGCTAACACAATAATAGCTGTCTGGTGTGAATAAATCAAAATTATACCTATTTTTTTTGTCAGATCGACAAAAATATATTTTTTGGTGTGCCATAGAATTTTATTGGTAATTGGTCTATGTGCCATAAGATGAAAAAGATTGAAAATTGCTGAACTAGGGCATTATTCACGAGCGGGAATATTAGAAAACATATTCTTCAGAGTTACCTGCTTTGTTGTAACTAGTGTGACAATTACAGCAAGGCAATCTAGATATGAGCATGGATTCCAGATCCAGACTAATTTGGTTCCTAGTTCTGCTTTTTACTAGCTGTGTGCTTCCATTTTCACAAATGTAAAGAATGAATAGTAACTGGTGAGGATTTAATGAGTCTGTACTTGTAAGGAAAGTACTTAGAACTATGCCTAGCACATATAAACACTACGCAAGTTTTAGCTTAAACAAATAAAAAATCTCAGAATTTGTCTTTGCCATGTCAAGTGTTAACATATCACTAGTTAAAATTAAAAGAAAAATGATCTTTAGGATTAAACCTCTCTTGTGAAACATCTAGGTGCCTCCATACATCTGGAGCTAAAGTTGGAGGATAAGAAGGTGAGGAAAGTATAGATAGCAGAGTGTGAATGCCATTGCTTAAAGCCTTATACTGGGGCCTTGCTAGATAACAATTTTTTTTAAAAAATATATTTTATTGATTTTTTACAGAGAGGAAGGGAGAGGGATAGAGAGTTAGAAACATTGATGAGAGAGAAACATTGATCAGCTGCCTCCTGCACACTCCCTACTGGGTATGTGCCCGCAACCAAGGTACATGCCCTTGACTGGAATCGAACCTGGGACCCTTGAGTCCGCAGGCTGATGCTCTATCCACTGAGCCAAACCGGTTAGGGCTAGATAACAATTTTTGATGTTATTTCCAATTGGAGATAAAGACCCTTGGTGTTACCCATCAGCCAGAGATGGAATATAGTCTGTGTGTGGATTGTTAAGCATTGTAGTATAATAATGTGAAGGGCTTACCCTGGAGGAAATGAAAAAGTTGTCATTTAGGGAGTCAGTACTGAGGCAGCTATGTAGGGCCGCCAGTCTATATGACAGTTAGGCTTGTGATATTGTAGCCCTTCAGACTCACCTGGCCTTTGACTTGGAAAAGGCTTTTCTTCCTCCTGGCTTACAGTCCCATCTCAGGGTGCAAAGCTTGACAAATACAGGCAGTCCTCAGGTTACGTCGGACTTGACTTACATCGTTTTGTGATTACATCGCCACCTCCCATCCTATCTAATAAAAGAGTAATATGCAGATTAACCATCACTCTGCTACGCCCACTAGCCACGCCCACTAGCCAATCAGGAGCGACTATGCAAATTAACCTCAACCAAGATGGCTGCGGACACAGAGAGAGCAGGAGGGAGGCTAGGGTTTCCCTGGTGATGGAGGAAGCCAAGCTTTCACCACACCCTGGTGGGCCCAGGCCTCTGTTCAAGGCTACAAAGTTTCAATTATAGAAGATAAATAAAACCCAACAGAAATGGCTGCCACCACGGAGGGAGCAGAAGGCTTGGCTCTGCTCCAGGCTACAAAGTTTCAATTGTAGAAGATAAATAAATCCCAGATACCAGAGCCTCCACTTGGGTCACCAGGGGGCGTGGCCAGCCTGCAAACCACCACAGGCCCCTCTCCCAGGCCGCCCCACACCCCAAGGAAACCCCCACCCTGATCCCAGACACCCTTCAGGGCAAACCAGCTGGACCCCAGCCATGCACCAGGCCTCTATCCTATCTAATAAAAGAGTAATATGCAGATTGACCATCACTCCAACACACAAGATGGCTGCCCTCATGTGGTCAAAGATCCTGCCCCCATGTGAACACAAGATGGCCACCACAAGATGGCCAGCAGGGGAGGGCAGTTGGGAGGGACCAGGCATGCAAGGGAGGGCAGTTGGGGGCGATCAAGCCTGCAGGGGGGGGCATTTAGGGGTGACCAGGCTGGCAGAGGAGGGAAGTTGGGGGCAAACAGGCTGGCAGGGGAGCAGTCAGACATCAATCAGGCTGGCAGGGGAGCGGTTAGTGGGTGATCAGGCTGGCAGGCAGAAGCAGGGGCAATCAGGAAGGCAGGCAGGCGAGCAGTTGGGATCCAGCAGTCCTGGATTGTGAGAGGGATGTCCGACTGCCCGTTTAGGCCCGATGGGATCGGGCCTAAACGGGCAGTCGGACATCCCTCAAGGGGTCCCAGATTGGAGAGGATGCAGGCTGGGCTGAGGGACACCCCCCCCCCCCAGTGCAAGAATTTTGTGCACTGGGCCTCTAGTTTATTTATAAAAAAAGAAAGTTCCATCATTTCAACGTATGTACATATGTGCTTTATGTTTTTTATTATTTATTTACCACAACTAAAGGTCAGGAATTGTTATCTTCCTTTTAAATTTTTTTTTTCTGTTTCACTTCATTACTGCTGTGTATGTGCTCCATGTGAGTGACGTAGGTGCTTATGTAGGTGGGTCTCGACTTACAGCGAAAATTGTTACATCGCACCATAGGAATGGATCTCCAATGTAACCTGAGGACCTACTGTAGAGTACAGACTGGTTTTCAGCCCCCACCACCACCTCTACCCACGATTTGGAGCACTACACAAACTGCACATTGAATATGGTAGCCCTGAAGACAGGTTTTTGACTCTTCTGTGCTTTAGCTCAGGAGATATGTTGTTCATTCTTAGTTTATTTATATAGTTGGAATTGGGGAACAGATAGTTCAGTGGTTTTTGTCATTGAATCCAGTAGGCAGTTGCTAAGTATTACTAAAATAATCCACAAACATCTGGCTGATAGTCCAAGACTGTTTTCTATCAGAGGTATTAAGTCACTTAATTTAGGGTTAAAGTCCTGGTGAAACTTATATGAGTTTAAAAATGAGGAGAAAGGCACTAGAATATTAGACCCTTGGAGTCATAAATCATATTTCTGCAATGCCATTGGTCCTTCTTTCTACATGCACTTATTATTTAAGATGATGCATTTTATTTCCAATGGTTTTCAAGCTGTAACTTAAGGATTGAGTTCTCTGAGAAGGCCCTGGATAAAAAACTGTTAGTCGTTTGACATAGAATCATGTCAGGAGTGGCCTCACAAGATTTGTGGGTTTTGGCCTCTCTTGTTTTTCATTCAACATTTATTTTCAATATTATCCACAGTTAAATTCCGTATTGGACATGCAATAGATTAAAATCACATTAAAATTTGGACTTCAACCAAACATAGCAGAAAGTTTTAATTCTTTGACATTACCTCCCCAGATTCTTATATTACAACTAGAGGCCTGGTGCACAAAATTCATGCACTGGAGGGGGTGTCCCTCAGCCTGGCCTGCTCCCTCTCGCAGTCTGGGACCCCTCACTCCTACCGCCTGCCTGCAGCAGAGACGGAGAGGCTCCCGCCACCACCGCTGTGCTTGCCAGCTGTGAGCCTGGCTTCTGGCTGACCAGTGCTCCCCCTGTGGGAGCTCACTGATTACCAGGGGACAGTTCCTGCATTGAGCGTCTGCCTCCTGGTGGTCAGTGTGTATCATAGCGACCAGTCATTCCGCTGGTCGTTCTGCATATTAGGGTTTTATTATATAGAACTAGAGGCCTGGTGCACAGATTTGTGCACCAGTGGGGTTCCTTGGCCTGGCCTGTGGTGATCGGACTGAAACTGGACCCCCTGAGGGGTCGGTCCTAGATTATGAGAGGTTGGTTCTCGGATGACGCACACCGGAATCAGGTTCCCCCCTCTCTGGTTTCAGGTGCGTCACCCGAGAACTGCAGCTGCCAAGTCACCGCAGTTTGGCAGCTCCTGCGTTGAGCGTCTGCCCCCAGGTGGTCAGTGCACATCATAACTACTGGTTGGAGCGTATGCCCTCTGGTGGTCATTGCACGTCATAGCTATCGGTCGGATGGTTGAACAGTTGGACGGTCACTTAGGCTTTTATATATATAGATTAACTAGAGGCCAGGTGCACGAAATACGTGCACGGGGGGGGATGTCCCTCAACCCAGCCTGCACCCTCTCTAATCTGGGACCCCAAGAGGGATGTCCAACTGCCCGTTTAGGCCCAATCCCAGGATTGGGCCTAAACGGGCAGTTGGACATCCCTCTCACAATCCAGGACTGCTGGCTCCCAACTGCTTGCCTGCTTGCCTTCCTGATTGCCCCTAACCGCTTCTGCCTGCCAGCCTGATCAACCCTTAACCACTCCCCTGCCAGCCTGATTGATGCCTAACTGCTCCCCTGCCAGCCTGTTTGCCCCTAACTGCCTTCCTCTGCAGGCCTGGTCACCCCTAACTACCCTCCCCTGCAGGCCTGGTCACTCCTCACTGCCCTCCCCTGCAGGCCTGGTCACCCCCAACTGCCCTCCCCTGCAGGCCTGGTCACCCCTAACTGCTCTCCCCTGCAGGCCTGGGTCCCCCGCAACTGCCCTTCCCTGCAGACCCTGTCACCACCAACTTCCTTCCTCTGCAAGCCAGGTCACCCCTAACTGCCCTCCCCTGCTGGCCTGATCGCCCACAACTGCCCTCCCTTGCAGGCCTGGTCCCTCCCAACTGCCCTCCCATGCTGGCCATCTTGTGGTGGCCATCTGGTGTCGACATGGGGGCAGGATCTTTGACCACATGGGGGCAGCCATCTTGTGTGTTGGAGTGATGGTCAATCTGCATATTACTCTTTTATTAGATAGGATAGAGGCCTGGTGCATGGGTCGGGGCCAGCTGGTTTGCCCTGAAGGGTGTCCCGGATCAGGGTGGGGGTTTCCTTGAGGTGTGGGATGGCCTGGGCGAGGGGCCTGTGGTGGTTTGCAGGCTGGCCATGCCCCCCAGCTACCCAAGCAGAGGCCCTGGTATCTGGGATTTATTTATCTTCTACAATTGAAACTTTGTAGACTGGAGTGGAGCCAAGCCTTCTGTTCACTCCATGGTGGCAGCCGTTTCTGTTGGCATTTATTTATCTTCTATAATTGAAACTTTGTAGCCTTAAGCGGAGGCCAAAGCAGGCCAGGGCTGCAGAAGCTTGGCTTCCTCCATTGCCACGGGCAACCCTAGCTTCCTGCTCTCTCCAGCTCCGTGGCAGCTGCCATTTCTGTTGGGCTTTATTTATCTTCTATAGTTGAAACTTTGTAGCATTGAGTGGAGGCCTGGGCTGTCAAGGGCAGGCAGAAAGCTTGGCTTCCTCCATTGCCAGGGAAACCCAAGCCTCCCTCCTGCTGTCTGTGGCTGCAGCCATCTTGGTTGGGTTTATTTGCATATTCCCTCCTGATTGGCTAGTGGGTGTGACTGGTGGGCGTAACTTGTGGGTGTAGTGGAGTGATGGTTAATTTGCATATTACTCTTTTATTACTCTTTTATTAGATAGGATGATCCTGAACTTTGGAAGATGTGAACCAGGTATAATCTACTATCCCCTACAAAGATAGTGCCATTCGTAAACGGACACTTCGAATTTTTAATGTTTCAAATCTATTTCAAATCAAGTTCTCAGGGAAACTTGAAATAACATCCATTGTTCTGTTATTATCCAGTTGCATTTAGAAACATTTCATTCCCATTCCCATCTCCTGCTTTGAATCTTTTCCATTCTGAAATGAGTAGGAGCTTTGCTTTTTAGCTCACTCATAGTGAGCTAGGAACAGTTGTTTTTTTTTTTTTTTTTTTCAAATTTTTATTAAGGTATTATATGTGTACATATCTTACCATTGCCCCCCACCCCCACCCCACTCCCATACCTGCCCTCACCCCCCAATGTTTTGCATCCGTTGGTTACTCTTATATGCATGCATACAAGTCCTTCAGTTGATCTCTTATTTCCCCCACCTCTCCCTAACCTTACCGCTGTAATTAGACACTCTGTTTGATGCTTTACTGCCTCTGTAACTATCTTTTGGTTCATCAGTTTATAATGTTTTTCATTATCCCTAAATGAGTGAGATCATGTGGTATTTTTCTTTCATTGACTGGCTTATTTCACTTAGCATAATGTTCTCTAATTCCATCCAGGTGTCTACAAATGGTAGTAATTCCTTCTTTTTTATGGCAGCATAGTATTCCATTGTGTAGATGTACCATAGTTTTCTGATCCAGTCATCTGCTGACGGGCACCTAGGCTGTTTCCAAATCTTAGCTATTGTAAATTGTGCTGCTATGAACATAGGGGTGCATATATCCTTTCTGATTGGTGTTTCTGGTTTCTTAGGATATATTCCTAGGAGTGGGATTACTGGGTCAAATGGGAGTTCCATTTTCAGTTTTTTGAGGAAACTCCATACTGTTCTCCACAGTGGCTGCACCAGTCTGCATTCCCACCAGCAGTGCACGAGGGTTCCTTTTTCTCCGCATCCTCGCCAACACTTGTCGTTTGTTGATTTGTTGATGATAGCCATTCTGACAGGTGTGAGATGGTATCGCATTGTCGTTTTGATTTGCATCTCTCGGATAATAAGTGACTTTGAGCATGTTTTCATGTGTCTCTTGGCCTTCCTTCTGTCTTCTTTCGAAAAGATTCTATTTAGGTCTGTTGCCCATTTTTTTTATTGGATCATTTATCTTCCTTTTATTAAGTTGTATAAGCTGCCTGTAGATGTTGGAAATTAAACCTTTATCAGTGATACCATTTGCAAATATGTTCTCCCATACAGTGGGGTTTCTTGTTGTTTTGTTGATGGTTTCTTTTGCTGTGCAAAAGCTTTTTATTTTGATGTAGTCCCATTTGTTTATTTTCTCTTTGGCTTCCATTGCCCTAGGGGCAGTATCACTGAAAAAGTTCTTTTGGCATATGTCTGAGATTTTGCTGCCTGTGGATTCCTCTAGTATTTTTATGGTTTCCCGTCTTATATTTAAGTCCTGTATCCATTTTGAGTTTATTTTTGTGTATGGTGTAAGTTGGTGATCTAGTTTCATTTTTTTGCATGTATCTGTCCAATTTTCCCAACACCGTTTATTGAAGAGACTGTCTTGACTCCATTGTATGCTCATGCCTCCTTTGTCAAATATTAATTGCGCATATTGGTTTGGGTCGATATCTGGATTCTCTATTCTATTCCATTGATCTATATGTCGGTTCTTGTGCCAGTACCAGGCTGTTTTGAGGACAGTTGCTTTGTAATACAGCTTGAAATCTGGTATTGAGATCCCTCCTACTTTATTCTTCTTTCTCAGGATTGCTGTGGCTATTTGGGGTCTTTTTTTATTCCAGATGAATTTTTGGAGAGTTCTTTCTAGGTCTGTGAAATATGCTGTTGGTATTTTAATGGGGAGTGCATTGAATCTATAGATTGCTTTGGGTAGTATGGACATTTTGATGATGTTGATTCTACCAATCCATGAACATGGTATGTTCTTCCATCTGTTTACATCTTCCTCTATCTCTTTTTTCAGTGTCCTGTAGTTTTCCGCATATAGGTCTTTTACCTCCTTGGTTAGGTTTATTCCTAAGTATCTTAATTTTTTTGGTGCGATGGAAAATGGGATTGCTTTTTTAGTCTCTCTTTCTGTAAGTTCACTGTTGGTGTATAGAAATGCCATAGATTTCTTGGCGTTAATTTTGTATCCTGCTACCTTGCCGAATTCATTTATTAAGTCTGTTAGTTTTTTGATAGAGTCTTTCGGGTTTTTTATGTACAATATCATGTCATCTGCAAATAAGGACAGCTTTACTTCTTCTTTTCCAATTTGGATGCCTTTTATTTCTTCTTCTTGTCTAATTGCAATGGCTAATACTTCCAGTACTATGTCAAACAGGAGTGGTGAGAGTGGGCATCCTTGTCTTGTTCCTGTTCTTAGGGGAAATGGTTTTAGTTTTTGCCCATTGAGTATGATGTTAGCTGTGGGTTTATCATATATAGCTTTTATTATGTTGAGGTATGATCCTTCTATTCCCACCTTGTTGAGAGTTTTTGTCAAGAAAGGGTGTTGGATTTTGTCAAATGCTTTTTCTGCATCAATTGATATGACTATGTGATTTTTATCTTTCAATTTGTTTATGTGATGTATCACATTTATTGATTTTCAGATATTGAACCATCCTTGCATTCCTGGGATAAACCCTACTTGGTCATGGTGTATGATCTTTCTGATGTACTGCTGGATCCGATTTGCTAGAATTTTGTTGAGGATTTTGGCATCTACATTCATGAGGGATATTGGCCTGTAATTCTCTTTCATTGTGTTGTCTTTATCTGGTTTTGGTATTAGGGTGATGCTGGCTTCATAGAAGGAGCTTGGAAGTGTTCCTTCCTCTTGAATTTTTTGGAATAGTCTGAGGAGGATAGGTTTTAGTTCTTCCTTGAATGTTTGGTAAAACTCTCCTGTGAAGCCGTCTGGCCCCGGGCTTTTGTTTGCCGGAAGCTCTTTGATGACTGCTTCAATTTCTTCCATAGTTACTGGCATATTGAGCTGTTTAGATTCTTCCTGATTGAGTTTTGGAAGGTTATATTTTTCTAGGAATATGTCCATTTCCTCCAGGTTGTCCAGTTTGTTGGAATAGAGTTGTTCGTAGTATTTTTTAACAATCCTTTGTATTTCGGCGGGATCTGTTGTTATTTCACCTCTTTCATTTCTGATTTTGTTTATTTGGGTCCTCTCTCTTTGCTTCTTGGTGAGCCTGGCTAGAGGTTCATCAATCTTGTTTATCCTTTCAAAGAACCAGCTCTTGGTTTTGTTGATCTTTTGTATTGTTTCTTTGGTCTCTATGTCGTTTATCTGTGCTCTGATCTTTATTATTTCCTTCCTTCTGCTTACACTGGGCTTTTCTTGTTGCTCTTTTTCTAACTCTTTGAGTTGTTGGGTTAGGTAATTTATTACCCCTGTTTCTTGTTTTTTGCAGTAGGCTTGTAGAGCTATGAACTTCCCTCTCAAGACTGCTTTCGCTGTGTCCCATAGATTTTGGATTGTAGTGTTTTCATTGTCATTTGTTGTCATGATGTTTTTTATTTCTTCTTTGATCTCTCTGGTAACCCAGTCATGGTTTAATAGCATGCTGTTTAGTCTCCATGTGTTTGATTTCTTTGGGTTGTTTTTATTGTAGTTGATTTCCAGTTTTATGCCACTGTGATCTGAGAAGATGCTTGATATGATTTCTATCTTCTTGAATTTGAAGAGACTTTGCCTATGTCCCAACATATGGTCTATCTTTGAAAATGACCCATGTGCACTTGAGAAGAATGTATATTCTGTGGCTTTGGGGTGAAATGTTCTGAAGATGTCAATTAATTCCATCTGGTCTAGTGAGTCATTTAGGATTGATGTTTCTTTGCTGATGTTTTGTTTAGAGGATTTGTCCAATGGTGATAGTGGGGTATTAAAGTCTCCTACTATGATTGTATTGCTGTCAATCTCTCCCTTGATATCCTCCAGGAGTTTTTTTATGTATTTGGGTGCTCCTGTATTGGGTGCATATATGTTTACCAGAGTTATTTCTTCTTGTTGGATTGCTCCCTTTAGTATTATGAAGTGGCCTTCCTTATCTCTTGTTATGTCCTTCAGTTTGAGATCTAATTTGTCAGAAATAAGTATTGCTACCCCAGCTTTTTTTTCAGTTCCATTTGCCTGGAAAACCTTTTTCCATCCCTTCACCCTCAGTCTGTGTGCGTCTTTTTTTCTGAGGTGGGTTTCTTGTAGACAGCAGATATATGGGTCATGTTTTCTTATCCAATCCATTACCCTATGTCTTTTGATTGGGGCATTTAATCCGTTTACATTTAAAGTTATTATTGATAGGTACTTATTTGTCGCCATTCCTATTCTTTACACCTGTGTTCCTTCTTCGCTTCCTATTTCTTTTCTTTTTTTTTTTTTTTTTACAGCAGACCCTTTAGCATTTCTTGCATTGCTGGTTTGGTGGTAATAAATTCCCTTAGTCCTTTTTTGTCTGTGAAGCTCCTGATTTCACCTTCAATTTTGATTGACAGCCTTGCTGGGTACAGTATTCTTGGATTCAGACCCTTCCTTTGCATGACTTTGTATATTTCATTCCATTCCCTTCTGGCCTGATGAGTTTCTGTTGAGAAATCAGTTGCTAGTCTGATGGGGGTTCCTTTGTATGTAACTTTCTGTCTCTCTCTGGCCACTTTTAAGATTCTTACTTTGTCGTTGGTGTTTGCCAATTTAATTATAATGTGCCTTGGCGTCGGTCTTTTGGGGTTCATTTTGCTTGGGACTCTGTGAGCTTCTTGGATTTGTGTGGGTTTTTTCTTCTCTATATCAGGGAAATTTTCTGTCATTATTTCTTCAAATAGGTTTTCTATTCCTTGCTCAGCTTCCTTTCCTTCTGGAACCCCTATTATGCGGATGTTGTTTTGTTTCGTGTTGTCCCAAAGTTCCCTTAGGCTCTCCTCCTGCCTTTTAATTTTTTTTTCTAGAAGTTGCTCTACTTGGGTATTTTTTCCCATCTTGTCTTCTAGCTCACTGATGCGGTCCTCTGCTTCTTCTAGTCTACTCTTGATGCTTTCTATTGAGTTCTTTACAGCAGCGATGTCATTTTTCATTTCTTCTTGGTTCTTCTTCATTTCCTCTTGGTTCTTGCTCATATTGTCGAATTTGTCTTCCATTCTTTTCAGCCACCTTATGACCATTTCTCTGAATTCTTTTTCTGGAAGGTTGCTTGCTTCCATTTCGTTTACTTTCTTTTCTGGTGATGCCTGCTTTTCTTTCATATGCGGGCTGTGTCTTTGTCTCCCCATGGTCTCTCTTCTCTGGGTGTCTGGTTATGTAGTTCTCTCTCTCCTGCGTCGATTTAAAGGCACAAAATACAGCACTACCAGGTACAACACACAAGGCACTGAACAGAAATGTATTCACGATATTAATAACCTCCAATAAAGGTGACCACCAGAGAAAGGCAAATTAGGGGATAGTAGAGAAAGAAGAAGAGGAAAAAGAAAGAACGAAGAAGAAAAAAAAAAGGGGTGTCAAAATGAAATTGGGAAAAGGGAAAAAAAGAAGAAAAAAAAGTAAGAGAGACAAGAAAGAGACTAAGAGAGAAAGGGAAACAGACTATATATATTGGGGATAAAACTCCAATAGAACAATCACTTATCCCAGCAAATGCCAGCAACAAGTACCTGGGGATTAATACAAACTACAACACCAACTAATATTGAGTGAGGTAAGGGAAAAAAGAAGCACTAAACAAACACAAAAAATAAACAAAAGAAGAATAAGCAAAACAATCTCACAAAAAAGCATAAAAATTCGATATAATCTACATTCAAGCGAACAACAACAAAAGGACAGAGAGAAAAACAATTTTTTGGATAGTTAAGACAGCGAAGAGAGAGGTGTGTATGGACTTGGAGCAGGGGATTGGAGATTAGATATATAAGTAGGGTGAAATTTTAAAAGGGGGTAAACAGAAAGAATAGGGAAAATCTAAAGCAGGAAAGGGGTAAGATAAACAGGACACTGAAAAGGGAAAAGTGAGGAAGAGAGTGATGGCATAAAGGTAGATTTGAGATAGAGTAAAATGATGCTAAAGGAAAGATAAAAATAGAATGTAGAACATTAATCCCAAAACAAAATGAAGAGAAAATAAAATGACACTTAAAAAAAAAAAAAAGATAAAATAGCAGTAGTAATAATACGGATTGAAAATAAAAATGTAATAATTAAAAAGGTAAAATCAAGTGAGGAAAAAAATTAGTTTCTTGAGTAAAAGATGCAAAAAATGAAAATAAAAAAATAAAAAATAAAAATAAAATGTGGAGTAGTGAAGGTCATTCACTTCCTCTGTTGTTCTGTTTGGCACGCCTGTTTCTCAGTCCGGACAGTATTGCAGTTCCCGGCGTTCCACTGCTCTTCAGTGATGTAAGCCAGTCCTGATTTTAAGCAGGCGGTGTGTCTTAATTCGTATTCCTTTATTTTTGATTACACAAGAGTCAATTTGTGATTCAGCCCCTGGGTGGCAGTGTTTCTGGATTGACTTCCGGGTTTATCTATGGCCTCTCTAGGGAGTGTTAGAGCCTTCTTTCCCTGTGGCACTCACTACCGGTTTGTGGGAGTGGGCTGCCTCAGAGCTGGCTCTCCGATTGTCACTCCCCGCTCCGATCCCCAGGTTCCAGAAAAACAACTTTCCCCTGCAGTCTCCCAGGGTGTCCCCAACTGGGTGAACCTATGAATTGGGCTTAGTAATCAGAAGCAAGAATTTCAAGAGGAAAAAGCCCAAGTGTGCGCACTCCGTGGCTGCGCGTAAGTCTAGCACACCCCTGAAATTCTTAGGGTGTCCCTGCACTTCAGATCAAAATGGGTTGCTTTTTAGAGAGCCCTTCTGTTAGCAGCTCTGAGGACCCCCTTCCACATTCACAGATCACGCCAGCCCCAGCAGCCACGGATTTTTCTAGGCACAGACTTCCCTGGTCCTCCAGCTCCCGCAAAACGCGCGTTCCTCTCTCGCGCTGGGACCAGAGACCTCACCTTATCCTAGGCGAAATCTGACCTTTCCGTGGTGGAGTGTAGAGCTCCTCTGAACCCGTGTGTATGCGCCAATTGGGGAGCGTTGTTCTGGGGCTCACAGCTGTTCCGTGGGTGCCGCAGTTGTGGATTCTCAGGTTTCCGATAAGCTCCACTTTCCGGTTCCAGATGGCGGCGACTCCGCGTCCAAGCCCGCAGCTCCGGGAGGGGACCCAGCCGCAGTGGGAGCTGCCAGGTCAGGGGAACCCCGTCTAGCAGTCTCCCACCTTCTTCTGGAGTTCAGCTGTCCCCCAACTTGCCAACAAACGCTCCTAGTGCGACCCTCAGCTGTTCTTTCTTTCTGCTCCGGGACAAGGCTCGGAACACGTCTGTCTATTCCGCCGCCATTTTTCTCTCTCAGGATCGGAACAGTTGTTTTGATTGTCAAACTTCTATCTAATAATAAGCAATGTTCTCAAACATTACAGTTGTACAGGTACTTTTCAAATACCTTATCACATTTAACCTGAGCTTTTGAGATGGCTGTTATGATTTTCTCCATTTTTATAAACTAGAAAACTTAAGCTTCGCCATGGCTGGGTAGCTCAGTTGGTTAGAGTGTCGTCCTGTTATACCAAGATTGCGGGTTCAATCCCTGGTCAGGACATATACAACAATCAACCAGTGAATGCATGAATAAGTGAAATAACAAATCAGTGTTTTTTCTCTCTCTCTCTCAAATCAATCAATAAAAAGAAAACAAAAAAAGAAAACTGAAGCCCTGAGATACACATATAGTGGTATCCAGAGGATATAGGAAGAAATCCAGGCTTTTCACCTTTTATTGATTTAAAAAAGAGATTTATCCCCATATTTTTCATGGTATTAACTAGTACTACAATTTAATAACATTTTTTGCTTGCTTAAGTATGTGTAGCATAGCTCATGTGGTAGGAAATATTTATATTGGTAGTTAGACTGTGAATTTGTCTCAACGTGTTTAGGTAATCTTTAGTAACGATTTAAAATTCTTAGGCTTTTCAACCCAAGCTAGACAAAAGAACAATAAACAAATCTTGGCCAAAAAACAAAAATTATAGTAAGCATATCTGTAGCCTTTCAAAGTAATCAGTTAGAGAACCTTGTTTTTGTTTTGTTTGCTGATTGTGTGTCCCAGATAAGCTGAAATTTTCTCTTTTCTAGTTTTTTCTCAGGGTTTGTTGATATACAAATGAAATTCGAACTGCTTTTAAGAGTATCCAGTGCCTAGCAAAGAAATGATTGAATTGTTCACCATATGAGCAAATGGCAATTTGTAAGTAAGTATCCCTAAATGCAAATAGTCACTTTATGTTTATTGTTTTAAATTAGAAGATTTCTCATAGTCTGAAGTGGTATAAGAAAAGGAGCGAGGACTTAGGAATCTGAAAAGACCTGGGTTTGAATCTTCACCCTAGTACTCAGTGCTAGTTACTACACCTTACTTAGGTAATGATTTCTCTGATCTTCAGTCTCCTCACCTGTGATTTTGGGAATATATTACCTACCTTGCAAGATTACTGTGAAGATCACCTGAAACAAGGTATACAAAATACCCAGCGCTCTACTTGATGTATAAAATGTACTCAAGCCCTAGCTGGTTTGGTTCAGTGGATAGAGCATCGGCCTGTGGGTTGAAGGGTCCTGGGTTCAATTCTGGTCAAGGACACAAGCCTGGGTTGCAGGCTCAGCCCCCAGTAGGGGCATGCATGAGGCAACTGGTTCTCTCTCATCACTGATGTTTCTATCTCCCTCTCCCTCTCTCTTTCTCTCTGAAATCAATTAAAAACATATGTATAATTTAAAATGTACTCCAAGTTCATGCCTGGCATTTTAAGAAAACAGACATAGCTAGCTATGGTGGCTCTAAATTATTGTAATTAAAAAGAGATATTTCTGAGTGCCCAGTATGTAGTAAACAGGTGAGAAGAATATGAAGATACTTATACTATTATCCTAGCTCTGCAAGATTCCTACATTTGCTGTTGAGGCAGTGACAAGCCTGAAGTTGTGCAAAGACTAATCTAAGTCCTGTCCCAGAAGTGCAGTTAATCTTGAGGATTTTGAGGGGCAAGCAGCTTCGGGGTGCTAGGGGAGCATTGTAGATATGGCAGGACATTTTTCAATCTTACCTTGCACACCCACCAGTCTACCAGAGGTAGGGCTTCCTACAGTGTCTTTAGGAACCGCAGAAGCTGCTACAGCTATTATTATTGATCGGGGGTGGGGGGGGGGGGGAGAAATAATTATTAGCCACTGATTGTCAATGGTAGAACTACCCAGAGCAGAGTGAGATGGCCAAAGAAAGAAGGAAGAATATTTGTATTACTGGCTTTTTGCTTTGTTCTGGTGTTGTGGGACTGCTTCTTCTTTGCCATGGTAGTCCCAAATTACCCTACAGGTCTGCCAACTCTATTGTAGCTTTGGAGATCTCAGAAGATTAGCTTTTACATCTGCGAGAGTCTACCATGAATGGAAGAAATAATTTTCATTAACTGATGCACTGAATACATTCTGTAAGTGTACTTCCTTACACAATCCACAGTGATATAAATACTAAATTCTAATTGCATATGTAAAATGAGGCCATCTACTAGTAATGTGTTAAATGAGATGCACCAGTACATCATGGGCAGCATACAATATTAGTTATTACTGGATCTTTACAATTCTATTGGAAAAGAAACATGAGACCCGATGCCCTGAAAAGATAAAATGTCTTTTTCAGGCATATAAATAATAAAAAAATATTCCACTGGTTTATGAAGAAATGTGTGTTCTTTTAGTAAATATTCATATGCACCAAGCCAATCCTTTTATAACTATATTCCTAAGATCATAGAAAACATGGCAGCTCTTCCAATAGCT
Source organism: Plecotus auritus (assembly GCF_963455305.1). Taxonomy (NCBI): domain Eukaryota; kingdom Metazoa; phylum Chordata; class Mammalia; order Chiroptera; family Vespertilionidae; genus Plecotus; species Plecotus auritus. The sequence continues at coordinate 179,549,639 of NC_137772.1, read as the reverse complement.
GGAAGAATGCGTGGTTACCCTGGCAACAGCATCTTAGTTCCTGCTTCCAGTACCACCTGGTGATTTCAAGTGTAGCAGCTGTGCAGCATCTACATTTCCATTGAGGAAATAAAATGTACTCATGCATCATCTCATGGAGCATTTAAAAAGAAACGAGCTTGCAAATTTAGGTAAGGAGAGAAAGAAATAGCACTGCATACTAGCAGAGCCAGTGAGGTTTAAAAGCCCTAACTGCAGTTTTGGAAGCATGCCCGAAGCAGCCATGGCACCACATTAGGGCCATCGGATCTTGAGGCAAATTTTCCATCAGAACTCTAACATTCATAGAGGCTCAGTAGCCCAAGAATGTTTTCTTATCCCTTAGTAAACATGTGGAATTGGCACTCTCCATCCTAACAGACATTTAACCAAAATGGTTGTATACTCGTCACTGTGAGAGGTAGAGGAATCTGAAAAACAATAAAAAAACAACAATAGCACCCTCAGTTTCATGCTTGTTTCTCAGTGCTCCTAATTTTACCCAAAGTATTGGGACCTTCCTGAGATCTAGATATTTAAAAAGCCAAATGCTATGGTAATTTCCAATAAAATTAGTTTTATGAGAACTTCTGAATTAGGTAGTTGATGTAGGAAGGAAAGAATAACATTGCTAGGCTGCAGAGGTACAGTGGGCGAGGGAATAACTTCCTGTCCTCTAAAAAAGAAATACTATGAACAAAGAATTTAAGATATATATTTCATTTTTTCTTTCCCTTTCTCCCTCATTATTATGATTCTATACATATGGAAAATTTAAAAATAGGAAAAAGTATATAGAAGCAAGAAAATAAATCACTGAAGATCCTAACATTATTAATATATTTGAAGTTTCATTTATTTTTGTTGATGCATTTTTCACCTTTGTGCTTCATTTTCTTTTTTTAAAAATATTTTTATTGATTTCAGAGAGGAAGGAAGAGAGAGAGAGAGATAGAAATATCAATGATGAGAGAGAATCATTGATCGGCTACCTCCTGCATGTCCCCTACTAGGGATCGAGCCCACAACCCAGGCATGTGCCCTTGACCGGAATCGAACCCAGGACCTTTCAGTCTGCAGGCTGACGTTCTATCCCAACCGGCTAGGGCTTGTGCTGCATTTTCGAAGAGCTGCTCCAGTTATTCATCCATACCACAGTTGATTTTCTGTGTTGTCAGTTATGATCATTATTGCTTCAAAGGAATGTTTTAATTCTGAGATGGCATTTTGAGTTTGCTTGTATTTTTTCTTATTCTAGTGGCTTCATACTCTTCTCCTTTCATCTTACACTGGTAGTCTATCTATTCTTGAATTTCATTCCTCTTTTTTTCATAGAGATCATGTCTTCATACACCTCTGTTTAGGATACCAAAGAGGACATCCACATTTTCTTTGGGACTATAGAATCTGTTCAAAGGCATCAGGTTGCTTTTGTCCTGCCTCACCCTGGGACAGGGGGTGATCTATCCAGTCCAATATAAATAGGGTGCACAGAGGGTCCCTAGCACTGTTCACTTGAATTCTGACAACTTTCCCTCTCTGAACTAAACACTGAAGGCTCCTTATGTGACTGCCTTAGTCCAGTTTTTAGGACTTAGGATTCCTTCATGTAGTCATTCCATAAAAACCCAAATCCTTACTATGTGCGGACACTGTTGTAGCTGCTGGGATAGGGCAGAGAACAAAACAAGTTTATAGAAAACTAGAGGCCTAGTGCATGAATTCATGCACCAGTGGGGTCCCTTGGCCTGCTTGTAGGATCGGGCAGAAACCAGCTCTCCGACATCCCCAGAGGGGTCCCGGATTGCGAGAGGATGCAGACCAGGCCAAGGGACCCCACCAGTGCACGATTGGGGCAGGGAAGGGACGTGGGAGGTTGACCAGCTGGGAAGGGACTGCAGGAGGGCTTCAGGGCATGTCTGGCCCATCTCGCTCAGTCCCGATCAGCAGGACCCCAGCAGCAAGCTAACCTACCGGTCGGAGTGTCTGCCCCCTGGTGGTCAGTACACGTTAGAGCGAGCGGTTGAGCGGCCTTAGCATATCATTAGCATATTACACTTTGATTGGTTGAATGGTTGACCAGATGACTGGACACTTAGCATATTAGGCTTTTATTATATAGGATAGGATAAGTAAATCTGTAATTGTACAATGTAGATTAAAATATTAAGCTTCTGGTAAGGGAGATTGGGGGCTAGGGAGGCAGTTACTTTACTTTGGTGCCAGGGAAAGATCCACAGACTGTAAGGCAGCATTTGAGCTGAACTGAGGGAAGGAGTTCTCTGGTTACCTGGAAGAAGAGCATTCCCAGAAGGGGAATCAAAGAGGTCCTTCTAAGCCTTTCGGAAGCTTTGACTTTCATTCTGAGTGGGATGGAGGGCCATTCTAGGGTTCTGAGCAGAACGAAGTCCCAGAAGCTAAGTAAATCAAGGGTTTTAAGAAAGAGAGAGTGATCAAGTGTTGCTGACAGAGTGAGTGAGATGAGAGCTGAGAACTGACTGTTGGATGTAGCAACATGGAGGTCATTGGTGACTTTGACAGGAATTATTTCAATGAAGTTGTGAGGGTGAAAGCTGTTTGGAATGGATTCCAGAAGGAATGGGAGGAGCCGAACAGGAGGCAGACTGTAGGCTACTCTTTAGAGGAGTTTTACTCTTAAAAGGAAGAGAAATGGGGTGAGAGCTGGAGGAGGATGTGGGGCCAAGAAAGTTAAACTTTTTTTTTTGTAAGTGGAAGAAATTATTATAGCACCTTGGTTTGCTAGAAATGATCCAGTAGAGAATAACAACTCAGTGATGCAAGAGCAAGGGGACAGTTGCTGGAACAATATTGTGGAGTAGGTGAGAGGGGATGAGCTCCAGGGCGCAAGTGGCAGGAGTATGAATGTTCAGTGGTGGCTACCGGAGGGAGGCTGGGATGTGGGCACAGAGGGACCTGCATGGGTGAGAGCATGGGCATTCACTCAGTGTGGCTCAGCTGGACTCTCAACAGCAGTTAGTACATTTGACAGACTAAGGTGCATCTGCCATTCTTTGTAGCATGTGCACCAGTGCACCGCATGAGAGGCCAGCCCTCTGCCTCTCCCCACAGAAGCACCTACGTACAAGTGCTATTCCTAGGCCTGTTCTTGTCCTCCCCACTTCATGTTGGTAAAGCAAGTACTACATTAATATCAATTTTGCAGTTAAAAAAACCTTGGGTTCAGACTGGTTTAGCCACTAATATAAGGTCACATACCGATAAAACGATAGAGCAGGGAATTGAACTCAGACATTTTCACTGTTTCTGGGTTCTTTCACATTGTTATCAGATTGGACCCAGGAAACAGGAAAGGACTTTTTTTTTTTTTTTTTTTTTTTTTTTTTACTTCCAAAGACTTGGAGATGCGATGCTCTTCTCCTGCCCTCATCTGCATGGGAGGCCACCACAGGGATGACTGTGTGAATGCACAGTCTGTTCAGGCACACAGAGGTGCCTTCACCGGGCGGAGGGGATCTCCAGGTGCATGTAGCTTACAGATTCCTCATACCCCACTCACTGAGTGGAGCCTTAAAGCTTGCTCCTTCACTACAGCCTCTGTGAGACTACTCTTGAACTGCACCTTCCTGCCTGCTTATCTCCCGACCATGACCTTTCGGTTAATACTTCATTCTTTCCTTTTGCTAAATCTTAGATCTGGGGAGAAGCAGGGTTTTGTACTGATTCAATTGCCCCTAACCAGAGAATAATAGAATTTTGAACTGGGAAGGAACCATTCCAAGGTCTCTGGTTTAATCCTCTCCATATGCACCCCGCTTTCTTCACCTGACTTTCCAGGAACCACCCAGCATCTACTTCTAGAACTTTCTACCCTCAATTTAGGAAAACATACCCACATATATGTATGTGTGCATGCATGTATGCATGTGTTTTGTTCCCTTTTGGAAGAAGCTCTAAGAAAAGAGATTGAGGGTTTAGACTGAAAACACTCTCTGCTCTTCCAAGGACTGTCACTATAATCATTGGTGGGCCACTGGAGGTAGGGCTGTAACAGGGCTCTGGAAGTTTCCCATTTTGATGCATTTTCCTCAAAAATCTGTTATTTTGTAGTAAGTGAACTGTACATTCTAAGTGACAGGTGTTTTTTATTACTCCACAAAAATAATGTGTATTCAGTCTCCCTAAACTATTGTGTTATGTCATGGCCGATCAATTCAAACTCCTAATTATAATGAGGTGTTATTGAAAAAGTTCAGAGATATTGATGAATGAAAGCGGTGCTTTAAGTATGAAAATAGGACACATGTAACCAAGGAGCATATGCAGATGACAAACATGCCTTCAGTTTAAAATTTAGGTTAAAAGTATTTAGAGAAAAGAATAAAGTTTGCATATATTCATATGCATATCTATAAATAAAGTTACACATATAAATGAAATATTTTTAGAGTCATACATTTATGCTCCTATGGCTTAGAAGCATAGGAATGGAAGCATCTTGGAATGGAAGAAAGATGTTTCATTCTTCCCCCTCACAGAAAGTCTTGCAGGGGTTCTTGCTTTGATTTGCTACCCTTTGCAAAATCTCCCTGAAGGTGCCCCTTCCCTTGTGGACAAGCTCAAGTGTGGGTATGAGCAGAACCAGTCATTTTGAAGAGATAAAGATGATGGCTTTACTAACATTTCCATATATGTTGATCATGTGGGGGTGGAGATAGACCATTAGGCAAAAGCTAGAATTAGTCATATGAATTATGTACTTGTTTGGACACTGGGCCACTCCTGCCCCAATCAGTGCCAGCAAACCCTGCAGACAGCTTTAACACCACCACTCTGTTTCTATCCCACTCGTATAAAATTCCATGCCAAGGTACAAACCACAATCCTCCCTTTCTTGGTTTTTCATGCAAAAACTATTTTAGAATAAATTTAATGTCAAACCTTCAAGAACTTTGAACAGAAGAGACTTTAGCTCTCTCAGTTCACAACATTGCTAAAAAACAAAAAAATTCTGAGGAAAGCACTAAAATTTGCACTGAATTTAAGTTCCAGAGAGAGACAAAATTGCTATGTTGGAGGAATAGGATAAAAGAAGAAACATTGAGGAAAGCATAGCTATCAACAGCAACACTTTTATGCCGAGGAGAGGCCCAGAGGCCCCGTCTGTGAATAACTTGCAATGGCTGCTTTATGCAGTATGTCAATAAACACGGTCTCCACACCATTTCAAATATTCAACATTGACCTAAACAGACATAGACAGAAAATGCCAGTCCAAGCATACATTTATGAATATATACATAGAACACATTGCAGGGAGAACTTGGTGCTTTCCCTCCTGCCCCTTCCCCCCCCAAATTTTACGCACACATTTCAGTAAATGCATATTCAGTGTTCATAGTCTGAGTAATAGAAAACACATTTTCAAAATCAGTCCTAGACAGCAGGAAATACTTCCTGCGGGAGTTTTTGGAGGTATAGTCTTCATTTAACAAATGCTTGTTGGAAATAGAAGGCAGAAAGTTATATGACATGTCTCTAGCTTCAAAGACCTTAAATTGTGGTGGAGATCTTCTGGGAGTCTGGTCATTAGGCAATTTAAGAGAAATTTTGTAGAGCTATATGAGAAAGGTATAAAACCATAAAGAGGAAAGAGAAGGTCAGACTTTTGATTTCAAAATTAGAAACTAAAAAAGAATGACCAGGCAATCTGGAAAAGCCTTCAGGTAGAAATAATTGACCGAAACAATGCATAGTACTATGCATTATCGAATCCAGTGCTGTAGCCTTAGTCCATGGGGTTTACAGTTTAAACCTAACACAGTTAAATTTGCCATGGATAATGTGTTAGAACTATTGATTTACATTCCATTGCCTCCACTAGAATGTAAGCATTTCTAGGATGAGGTTGCATGATGTTTTACCTTTTTATTTAAACCCCTCTGTGTGTAGCTTGTGTTATTGTAGAGAAGGCATTAAGAACATTGATGGCCTCCTGCCTTTAGTTTAATACAGCATCTTCTAAATGTCAGTCATTTGATTCACTTCCTCACAATTTTTGCCATAGCTGTTTACCACCAGTATTATTATTTACTGCAAGAAAATGATTTTTGTTGATAGATGGTGAACCAAATAATATCACATTTCAGAGTGAGCATGTTATTTTCATTCTGTTTTCTTTCAGTTCTGCTTACACCGAGGAGAGCATTCCAGTTTACTTGTGGTTTATCTTTAATAACTCTCTGACCTTTGGAGATCTTCCTTTGGAACTAATATAGAGGCTCCTGTAGGCAATGGTATCTGGCTGGAAGTGAATAACATTACTTTGTTTTTCTTCCATTGTGTTTAGTTTTATGGAAAATGATACTAATTTTCTATTTATGGAAATGACAAAAATGTTCATATACTTACGTTAAAAACAAAGAATTGATTTAGAGAGAAGTAGTGCATCAGTTATTTATTGCTATGTAACTGCCCCAAAACATAGTGGCTTAAAAAACAATGACTTACTAGGATTCTGTGGGTTGGCAGGGCTCAGCTAGGCAGTTCTTCTCTGTGTGATGTCTGCTGGGGACATTTCTGTGGCTTGAGAACTTGGTGGGAGCAGGAAGGTCCAACATGGCCTTACTCATATGTCTGGCAGCCAGTTGGGGAGGCCAGAATGGCTGCAGCTGGCAGAGCCTCTCTCTCTCTCCATGTAATCTTCCATCAGTCAGTAGTCTGGCCTGGGCCTTTTAACATCCTGGATGAATCCCAAGAGACTGAAAAAGAGAGCTGCAAAGTCTCTAAAGGCTTAGACCCGGAAGTCACAGAGTATTGCTCCTGCAACATTTTGTTGGTCAAAGCAAGTGGCAGGACAAGTCTAGATCCATGGGGAGGAGAAATAGACTTCACATGTTTTTGGGAGGTTAATGGTACATGTGATCACAAGTGGGAGGAATCTGGCAATCATTTTGCAAACAGTCTACCATAAATGGTATGTAAGCAAGTAATAGTGAAAATTGTAATAGATATGGCAAAAATTGTGAGGTTATTACTCAAACAACTGATATTTAGAAGATGCAATATTCATCTAACATCTAAATATACACTAGACAGTCAGCCTATTGACACTTTTTAGCACTTTGTACATACAAAGCACAGTACTATGCAAACATGGATTAAAGGAAAAAGATGAAACATGATATAAGCTTGTCTTAGAACTGCTTGTTCTAGTGAGAGAGACAGATGTGTAAATAAATAATTATAAAAAAACAACCATGATGCATGTTACAGTAAGAGGCTGAAAATATAGAGTACTGACATTTTATGTAAAAGTTCGAGATAATGTGATTTTCTTGGACCCATGACTTTTATCAGATTCTTGAGAAAGTGTGAGACCCTGAAAGGACCTAAAAAGCACAGCATGAATCAGGTGACACAACGGTGTGATACACAGGGATGACAGCTGCTGGCTGGGTGGTGAGACTTCCCAGAGGCGGTAACACTTACAGATGGGAGAGAGGAGTAACTGAGGAGGAAGAACTGGCTTGAATTGGAAGCCAATTAGGTGGGGAAGGGGCTGAGATGGATATGGGAGAAGGAGGAGGAAAATGGTGAAAGGATAGGAATGTGGGGAAAGGAGAAGCAGGTGGGGGTGGGGAGGAGTTATATCCAGGATGACTGAATTTTCTACCTGGGGAGAATGGTAGATAATAGAAAATATAGCAGGAAGAGTGGGTTTTCTGGGAGCATCTTTTTAGAATTCAGTTGTTTTCCAAGTGTTAATTGAGGTGCCCGTGTAATAAACCAGTAAACAATTGGAGATGCAGATTTAGATCTTACTGCCTTGTGCCAAGCACCTTTATAGGAACTGGATATAAAGCAGTGATGATCCTAAGAGAGGTGATGCCCACGTTCCATGGAGCTTACATTCTAGTGGGGTTGGGGCAGGGGGAAGGTGGGGAGAGAGATAATTAGATTTACACAGATTTTACCTAATATTAAATGCCAAGAATAAAATAAACCTTTTTAATGGGCTAGAGAGGGTTGGGACAACTATTTTAGGGAAGGAATGTAATTGGAGACAGACTTTTGAAATATAACTCAAAGCTAGGAAGAAGAACTGCCCTCTTTTAGTTTTATAAAGTAGTAAAATTGTACTAACAGGAAGGTGTTCTCACTCAGAAACAGATCATTGTGATGGACTCTTCCCCAACCACCTCCCCCCACCCCTGACATTTGAACCTCTACTCTCTGAATCTTTCCTATCAGAGAAGTGGAAACTGCAGGGAGAAAGGAACTATAAGAGAAGGGGAGAGGATGTATAAAAGAGTGGCAAGGGAGAGTCACTCACTGACTACCGATGGGGTGACCCTTTGGGGCCCTCAACATTAGGGGATTGTGTCCCACTCCCACAGTTAGTGCCTAGGTGTAAGTTAACTAGTCTAGCGGTGTCACTCTCAATCCCTCATCACACTATGAATGTTGTATAGGGTGGCTTGCTTCACTGTATGAAATAGATTACATCACTGTGTCACGTAGATTACATCACTTGGACTTGAGTAAAGAACGGATTGTACCCTCTCCTGTGTTTGGGTGTGTTGATTTGGGGAAGTGGTAGGACATGTCTTCCCTCACCATCCCCAGGCAGTTATCTGGACCCTTCAGTGGGAATGGTGGGTTGAGAACAGGGCTGCTTTTGAATCAAGCAACCATCAGGGAGACTTTGTCTTTTGACCATTCTATCCACCCCTAGGTAAAGATATATTTAATTTTTAAGAAAATTGTATATTGTAATATTATCCATTTCTAAACACATCTCCCCACTCATATGAAGAATGTGTACAATGTTAAGTAAATTAGTCTATGTCAGTAATTTTGTTTTATTTGTTAATCCTCACTCGCTATTTTTTTGCCATTGATTTTTCCCCCCAAAAGCACTGTTTTTTATTTATATAGAGCCCACTCAGTGCAGGAGGTGTGGGAGAGGTTCCTTTTTCAATCCAAGGGCCTCCATAATGTTCATCTGTTGTTACCAAACACACATGTAAATGGCGTAATGGATTTGGTAAACTGACTACAATGTTTAGTCTCTCTGCTAGAGCAACAAGATGAGTGTCAATCTCTGCTTCTGTAAGAATCCTGAATTTAGGATTTTCAACTGTAACTACTCCAACTTCTATTTCTGAAGGTTTGAAATCAAGGGATAGAACAGTAGACAGGCAGGTAATCGCAGTTTCCACCGTCTGTTCAAATGTCCAATCAAATTTCTTCTTCACTTTTTTTTCAAGAAAGCTGGTTCACTCAGTTTGTTTAACGCCTGCTGCAGTGACTTTAAACCCACAGTAGTAACTTACAGGATCACACTTGTATACCTGAGGGCCTTGTTCTTCATCTATACCAATTAAAATCATACAACCACCAAGGGGCCTCATTTCAGCATTCTGTGTGTACACCTGAGAAATATCAGCAATTCTTTTACATAGCATGTCCACATGTGGACTAGTCATACTTGTATTTCCAATTTAGCTGCCTCATAACGTGCCCTCTGTACCTGGGATCTGCTGTCAGCTGTCATTCTTGTCATCACATGGCCAATGTTTTCGGTTATCTTGAATAAGTGAGTGACTGTGCTGGAATCCAGTAATTTGTTTGGTACTTCCTTCTGTGTGACAATTACTGCACAGTCTTTCCCTCTGACAGCTACTGATGTAAGGCCACCCTGGTTAATAGCCTTAAAAGCAGATTCTACTTGGTAAAGCTGGCCCTTGGGTTAAAAAATGGTAATGTGGCTGTCAAAACCAGCGCTGGAACCACGGGACATGTTGATGCAGCCACTATTTCAAGAACGGTCTCTTGCCATTGATTTTTTAGAGAGAATGCAAGGGAGGGAGAGAGACAGAGAGAAAGAAACATCGATGTGAGAGAGACACATCACTTGGCTGGCTTCTGCATGCGCGCCCACCAGGACCAGGGATTGAGCCTGCAACCAAGGTATGTTCCCTTGACCGGAATCAAACCCACAATCCTTCAGTCCGCAGGTTGACGCTCTAACCACTGAGTAAAACTGTCCAGGGCTATGTCAGTAATTTTGACCATACCTACTTTGAGTCATGCCAGGATGTTCCTCTAAATTGAAGGTGAACAAGGATCAATTAGTTTATGACATGTGTTGAAATTATAGGATCCTACAAAATAAAACCTTCAGTGGTTAGAACATATTGTTCTAAAGCTTATGAAGATTTCAAATACTGGATGGGCAGAAAACAATTTAAATGATTGGATTTGTTATTATTAGTTTTAAACCTTAGGTAAAATATCATTTCAAAACCACAGCCTTTGAGTGTTACTAGATACTGTGGGCCGAAGTGGCGAGCAACATGCCAGTGTACCATAGCTCGAGACCTCATTCTGAGAGAGAAAGTTTGGGTTTGGGAATTATTTTAGACAATTATTTTTCTGCCATTTGCCACTGTCACCTCATTTAATCCACAAACGATGTTATTCAAACAAAAATTTATCAGGGAAGAATGAATCCATAAAACACAGGCACTATATAGGATTTTAAAATCATAAAAAATACACATTATAGGAAAGTTGAAGAAAATTTGGGCTTAGTATCATGGAGCTGCTGTCTTCCTTTATCCTATTGTTTGTGACCTTGACTATTTTAGTCATGACGTAAACCAATGGAATAAAATCACTGACATGTTTATTATTCTCTAGTCACACTGGTAGTTATTAATACTATAGAGGTGGCAAGGACACTTTCAACATACAGTGCCTCCTGTCAAGAGAAAATGAAAACCTTCCGGTAAAGTCCCCAGAATGCTGGCAGTAAGCTTTGCCCTACGTCTGTCTCCTGGCACAGACTCTTAATGTGGGGATCTGAACTATTCACCCTAAACTTAATATAAGGGAGGGAAAGATAACAGTGTTGGAATTCCTGGTGTTGGCGGCAGAGAATACTACCCTCACTATTAGCGCTATTACTACTATTGCTACTACTACCAGTAATAATAATACAAACCATAGCCATTACCTGCTGTTTACTATGTTCTCAGGACCATTCTAAGTGCCTTCCACACATTAACCAATCTAATCCTCACCACAGCAATAGATACCATTACTATCTTCCTTTTACAGATGGGGAAACTGAGGCCCAGAGAAGTCATCACACATGTGTGAAGTGGAGGAGCTTGGATAGGAGTAGGTGCTGAAGGGTGATTTAGACGGATAGTAAAAGTGAAGAAGATAGGATTCTTCTCTAAGGTGGAAAAAGTCAATTGGGAGAAAGCTGCTCCATCTTTGGAGCCCCTACTAACTCTGAGGAGAGAGAGCCATGTCAACCTCCCAGGCCCAGCTTTTTGCACTTCCCAGGTTCTGCCCCACCACCTGAAAAAGGCCAAGGACTGGGATAGAGGCTGTGTGGGGTCACTGCTGAGATCCTGCTTATCTGCAGCCAGGCATCCCAGCATCATGAAAGGTTTGAGCTGGACAGATAGCTGGGGATACATGAAACTCCCTTTACAGAGAGGCCCTTAAGCACCACACAGACTTAATGCTGGGTCACAGGGACACCTTTTCTTTGGTCCTAGGAAAGCAGACTTTTTGGGGGCCTGGGACATGGGGCAGTTAACTGAGCAGGAATCTGGAGCCCAGTTTAATTATTTCTTTCTTTACCTCCTGTCCCTGACAGGCAGGAATGACAAGGATAAAGGCTAGGATAAAAAGGAGGAGATCTTACCAAATTTTATGGAAACATGTGAACAGGAAAGAGACTTTCAGTTGGGATTTATTTATAGCTCTGTGGGATGTATGGATTTGTGTTTATGGGTATGAGCATTCAGGAACCGTAAAGTTTAAATTCCTTTAATGTTCTTAGTAGGTGACCTTGAAGTATTCATTATTTTGGTTTTCATATTGATGCTTATTAGGGAAAGTCAGAAAATCTCATTTCCTCACAGAAATTCCTGTTGGCCCCTCTTCATGAGTGCCTCTAGCCTGGGCATTCTTAGGTGCTCTGCGTTTTGGACATGGGATCATCATGTCCCTGTGGTGTGGGCTGGGGTTCCACTCAGGCACGTTGGAGAGAAGGCACCTTCCACTGCGGCTGTTTTATCTCAGCCCTCTTACTACTGTGCCCAGAGAATCATTCTCTTTCCACCTCCTAATCATGCTTCTGGGTACTGTATGGTAAGGGTGACCTTTTTCTCTTGACACGCACCATTATAGTACAGAGCCATCCTTGTCACTCTTTATCACTTTTAATAACGATGAAATCTCTTACACAATGTCTAGAGCTTCATAAACATATGTTGATGGCACTATTTTATCAGCCCTGCAACAGCCAGGGTCACAGACAACGTGCCAGAAGAAGAAAGACAGTGAACATAATATTATAAATAGATGTGTAGCTTGAAAATGACCCTCTTTGGTGTGGGACATTAGTTGGCAATGAGAAGTGATGAAATGCAATAATCATGTTATTTTACTTAGGGAAGTCTCCAGGTGTTTGCCAAATGCTTGCCATGTTTAATCTGATTGGTATCTTAGCATGGCAGAGGCTTAAACATTTATCATTATTATTTCATGACAATGGAAAATGAATTAAAAGATAAGAATAGAGCAAAAGTGAAAGTTGGATAGTGAAAAGTTAGCATATGATACATAATTTTAATTTAGGAAATCTAAGTGAAACATGTAAGAACAATATGCCTTATTTATATTTTATCTTTCTGAAGTTTTAAGCATAAGCATTGGGGACCATTTAGGTATTAAGTTGAAATTCTAGTACTAATCCCATTTTTTTGCCTCTTGATCTTTCATTCATCCTATATTTTAACATCCTATATTGGCTTTGTTACTTGGTGCTCAAAAATGTCCCCAAGTCATTGGTTTAGACTTGCTAGTACATGGGCTGATGATTCATGTGTAATAGACCTCAGAACTCCCAGCATCTGGGGAGACAGGAAAGCACCAAAAAGAATATCACCATCAATAGCAACAGCACCTGAAATAATGACAATAGCATTAATTGGTATCTGTGTACATTAATATTAACCTTTTCAGTATCCTGTTTAGACAGGTATTATGATAATAGTATAAGGGGTCAAGGGTTCAGGCAGTGAGGTTAGATCTTGGGTAAGTTAATTAACTTCTCTCAGAATTACAATTTCTTCATCTGTAGAGAAGGAAGTATTATTATTATTTACAATATGATTATCTTAACTTTTTTCCCTGACAATTAAATGAATAATGCAGGTAAAGTACTTAGCACAGTGCCTATTTTATGATTGCTAGTTTATTATCATCATTGTCCCCATTTTTCAGATGAAGAAGTGTGGGCTCAGAGATTCAGCAAGCTGGGAAATGGAAGGCAGGAATCCAAAAAGGAGGCACCTGATTCCAGACCCCTACTGGTCATCAACAGCCCACTGCTATGTTGCATTAGGGAATGTTGCTTTGTGGGAAAGGAGGGCATGGGAGTGAGGTTCAGGCTTTGGCTCAGAATCTAACTCTAACTTTGGGAAGAGGTGATAAAAGATGTAGGGAAAAGCAGTTATTTATAGCTGGGGCCTCAGATGCTGCCTCTAATTGACACCCTTGTCCCTGCTGCATTCTGCCTTCTCCCAGTGCTGTTGCCCTTTCCATTATCATGAGTGTCCAACTCTAGAAAAATGTTTAATTAGGTCATTCATCTAGGTCCACTGTCTCTGAACTCGCTTAATTCCCCGGATAACTAAAAGAAGGGAAGGGGGATAACCTACCAGTCAGATATTACACCTACCCCACCCCGTTATGTTATTTAGACCTGGATGCTTGGCTTGTCTGCACAACCCTCGTCAGTTTATGCAGCTTCATTTGTAGCGTTGCACAGGAAAGGCAAAATAAGGGCTATTCTTGAATGAGTCATCACAGGTTATTAGTAAGTGGTTGCTCTGATTTTCTATCTTTTCATTTCCTTTTCTGCTAAAGAATAGCATTTGGACTGTGCAACTCCCCACCCCTTGCAAAAATCTGGGAGCAGAGATGCTGTTTGAAGTTAAAGATTTCTTTGTGTGATATCTGATAAAACTTGATTTTGCACTCTTGTTTTTTTTAAGTGTTTTTAGAAAAAATATTCTGTAGTATAATCTGACAAGGATTGGTAACATCACCATTCATTGGTATTTAGTCACTTTTCCCTCTGTGTTTTCATCTCGAGGATTCTCCTTGGCATTAGATTTAGTTGTTTGCACGTTTATTTTTCTTGGTTGGAGTATAGGCTTCTTGTAGGCAAGGACAAGGCTTCCTTTTCTTTGCTTGCACCACACCTGGTACAGACTGCTGCTCAGTACGCATCAGAGAAGGTAGAGCTAGTGAATCACTGTGTACTAATTCGGGCGAAACCTTCTTGCTAGTCATTAACTTGACAAATGAGTGAAAAGGAGAGGGAGCTCATAGATAGGAGTCATAAATAAATTTAGCAAGTTGGGTGCCTTTGGCAATCACTAATTAACACCAATATAGGGTGAGGGAAATAAGGAGAGGGAAGAAAGATGTAGAAGAAATGACTTGAAGATAAAAAAGAGGCTACAGTTTTACATCACCCATTATTTCTTGGTGTTCCCAACCCCTATCTTGGGCCAGTGTGCTCTCCCATTATCCCAGCTACAAACATCTTTTTAAAAATATATATATTTTTATTGAGTTCAGAGAGGAAGGGAGAGGGAGAGAGAGATACAAACATCAATGATGAGAGAGAATCATAGATTGGCTGCCTTGACCACTGAGCTGTGCCGGCCAGACCCCAGCTACAAACATCTTTACTTATTTATTTTTTTTAAGCTTAAACAAAAGAATGGATTTCATTGGACTCTCAAATCAGAAAGAGGTAGGGGCTGAAACTATTTAGGCAGTGAAAAGTGTCACCATTTTTCTTCATTTAACTAGATCAAGAGTTCTGGCATAGCAGGTGAGTGGAAATGGTACATCTGAACATCTGATCTCCTGGGCTCAGGAAACTAACAGTGATGATTGGGAGAGGAAGTGCAGGAGGTAGGATCAACTGTGTAATTAGGGGCAATTGTGCAACCGGTCATACATCGATTTGGGGGAATTAAACATATTTAGTCCAGAACTAGTCTGGGGTAGACCTACTATAATTGAGGGTCTCCAAGTGATTTCAAGCTCTTGCTTGTGCACTGCTTTGAAAGAAATGGCTTTCCATTTTCTGTTTTCTTTTTTTAATGTATTTTTATTGCTTTCAGAGAGGAAGAGAGAGATAAATGTTACATCAATGATGAGAATCATTGATCAGCTATCTCCTGCACGCCCCCCACTGGGGATCGAGCCCGAAACCTGGGTATGTGCCCTTGACCGGAATAAAACCTGGGACCCTTCAGTCTGCAGGCTGACGCTCTATCCACTGAACCAAACCAGCCAGAGCCATTTTCTGTTTTCTTAAACCTTTTTTTTCTTCTTTTATTCTCCTCTGATGTCTTCCCGGACTGATAGAAAGCAAGAAGGAAAACGGGAAATAAGGGACTAGTTGGTTGTCAAAAGAATAAGCAATTTCCTAAAGGCAGGCACCATAGTGGGAGCTCTACGTACTTTTACACCTGAACCAAGAAGTCCTCAGAACTGCTTTTGCCATTTATGACACATTCAGCATACTTTTATGTAAACTTAAGGTGGTTTTTACCAATCTTCATGACAGGCTGCACTGGGTTTCCTAAACCTCACTGTAAACAAAATAACAGTTTCAAAGAGTTCAGTAGAATTTGTGTCAAATGGTTCAGGGCCATATGTTTTTGGGTTTTTTTTCCTAACGATATCTCTGAAGAGAAGAGAAACAGGAAAAGAGAGAAGGAAAAATAGTGGTCAATGAGTCAAGTTAAGAGGAAATATATTTAAAGAAGTGAAACACTGATTGCAATGGATAGATTCTATTTTTGTTGTAACGAAGAGTTCAGGAGCTTCTTATTCTTAAAGATGAATGCAATTCACTTGGCTTGTTCTGCAGACACATGGTGATAGTCAGTTTGAGTCCACTGCCAGCATTTCAGTGTCGACTCCATTCCTGGACTGTGGGGATGATGAGCAAACAGCATTCCCCTCCTGTTCCTAGTGTGTTCCATCTGTGACACTTTCTGTCATTTAGTTTCCAATTTGAAATAGTTTTATTTACTCTAAAGTAGGATGGTGCTGTGTTGCTAGTGACAGGCTCTGCGCTCCATCATCACAAAAAATGCTGTCAGCATAGTATTAGAGAGTGAAAGCTAACAGGTGGAAGTCAGGTAAAGCAGCATACACAGATGGCAGTGCAAAACTCTATCTTTATTCTACTTCAGGCATGCTTTGAATTTCCATACCCTTGCTAATGAGGCACAAAGCTATCCATACTCAGGGGAGAGGCAACCCTAGAATTAAATTAAATTAATTAATTAATTAATTTAAAAATGTATTCTTATTGATTTCAGAGAGAAAGAGAGAGAGAGGGAGAGAGAGAGACATCAATGATGTGAGAGAATTATTGATTGGCTGCCTCCTGCACGCCCCACACTGGGGATCGAGCCTGCAACCTGGGCATGTGCCCTGAACAGGAATCGAACTGCAACCTCCTGGTTCATAGGTTGATGCTCAACCACTGAGCCATGCCAACTGGGCTACAATCTCATTTTAGTGATCTGGTCTCAGCATTCTTTTTCATCCTCCCAAGAAATCTGCTATCCACTTTGCTAAAGAGTAACACAATAGATACTAGAAGGCTCAATTCAGTTCATTTTATTGCCTCTCCCTATAGTGTTTTTACAATTGGATTATAAAGATGATAAAAGCATAATTCCTGATATCACCAAGCTTATAAATTAGCCAAGAGAGACAAAGGCATAGGAAGCATGGGCTCAGGTTGAGACACTATGTTTCATAATATTTTTAGAAGAACAAATCAAGTGTTAGATTTTTTTTAATTTTTTAAAATATATTTTATTGATTTTTACAGAGAGGAAGGGAGAGGGATAGAGAGTTAGAAACATCGATGAGAGAGAAACATCAATCAGCTGCCTCCTGCACACCCCCTACTGGGGATGTGCCTGCAACCAAAGTACATGCCCTTGACGGGAATCGAACCTGGGACCCTTCAGTCCTTAGGCCGATGCTCTATCCACTGAGCCAAACCGGTTAGGGAAAGTGTTAGATTTCTTGAACAATACTAACAATCCATCTTGGCAAGAAAGATGGAGATGGAAAGCCAAATGGATAAGTAGCCGTGAGGGGAAAATTTGATGATGGTGTTGTGTTAGAAAGTGAAGGGAATTTTTTCTTTTCAATTTTTTTATATTGCAAAATTTCAGGCTTATGGAAAAGTTAGAAACATGGTGCAATGAGTACCCCTGTACCGTTTACATAGTTTTATCAATAGTTAACATTTTGTCATATTCATATATACTTATCTCTGTGTGTACTTTTTTGAACTATAAAAGTAAGTGGCAGACCACCCTGGCTGGTTGGCTTGGTTGGTTGGAGTGTCGTCTGTCCCATACACCAAAGGGTTGTGGGTTTGATTCCCAGTCATGGCACATACCTAGGTTGTGGGTCCCAGTTGGGATGAGTATGCTAGGTGACTGATCTCTCTCTCTCTCTCTCTCTCCTCTCCTCCACCTCACTTCTCTCTCTAAAATCAATAAAAACATATCTTTGGATGAGGATTTTTTAAAAAAGTGGCAGCAGACCTCATGACATTTTACCCCTCGGTTGTTTAATAGGCATGGTCATACCTTTAAAATAAACAATAATTCCATAATATTATCTAATATTGAATACATATTCAAATTTCCCCTAATTGTCCCAAATATATATCTTTTATAGATTTTTTTCTCCCCAATTCATGATTTGATCAAGGTTTACACATTGCATTTAGATGTTGTATCTCTGTGTCTCTTTGGATTTATATTTTTGTTTTGCTTTGTTTCATGACACTGAATCTTTGAAGGATTTAGGCTGGTTTTATTGACATATATCTCATGTTGAATTTATCTTATAATATCTTCATGAATAGATTTAGGTTAAACATTTTGAGAAAAAATCCAGCAGATAGATATTGTTGTAGTATACTATTAATAACTTTAAATCTAGGGTTCACGGACTTCATGGGTTTATGTGTATATCTATCTGTGTTCTACTGGAGGTATATTTTAGTTTTTATAAAATTTTCAAAGATTCTATGAGTCCCCAAAAGTTAAGAATTGGGTTAGAGGAGTAAGTCATTATTAGCTTGAGGTTAATAGGTTTCAATCTATACTTAAATCTTCTTAATCCATTATGTGCATTTTTAATTTTAGTTTTTATTTTAATTTTAATCCTCACCTGAGGACATGTTTATTGATTCTAGAGAGAAGAAGGGAGATATATCTAGAGAGAGAGAGGGAGAGAGAGAAACATGGATGTGAGAGAGAAAGATAGATTGAATGCCTCCATATGCACCCAGGCTGAGGATCAAATCTACAACCTAGGTATATGCCCTGACTGGGAATCAAACCTATAACCTTTTTGTACAGGACAATGCTCCAGCTGAGCCACCTGTCAGGGCTGTTGTGTGCATTTTAAAACATAGTATTTTAACTTGTAGGTTTTGAAAACAGTAATGCTATACAAGGTAGAACGTTTAAATAATACAAAAATATTACAGAGCGAAGTGTCCTTCTGACTGCAGTTTTCCAGGTGATCCCTGTCCTAGGCAGACGTAACCTGCATTCTCAGTTTCTTGACTATAGTCATCCCCCCTTAGCCACAGTTTCGTTTACTGCAGTTTCGGCCAAGGTCTGAAAATATTAAATGGACAATTCTGAAATAATTCATAAGTTTTAAGTTGCACGCCATTCCGAGTAGCATGGTGAAATGTCTCAAATCCCATTCCGTCCCGCCCCGGACGTGAATCATCCTTTTCCCGGCATATCCACCCTGTGTATGCCACCTTCTCGTTAGTCACTTAGTGGCCGTCTGGGTTATCAGATCAACTGTCTAGGTATCTCAGTGCTGCGTTCATGTAACCCTTATTTTACTTAATAATGGCCCCGAAGCGCAAAAGTAATGATGCTGGCAATTTGGACATGCCAAAGAGAAGCCATAAACTTTATCATAGGTATGCATATATAGGAAAAACAGTGTATATAATGTTTGGTGCTATCTGATCCACAGGGGATCTTGGAATGTATGCCCCTGAGGATAAGCAGCATAAGGAGGGACTATTGTATCCCTCCAGGTAGTCTATGTACAGGTAAGTATATTGGATAGTGTACTTCTATTTAATTATTTTGCACAAGTGGGAGAATTTTACAGAGGAGGCATGTCATGTGAATTTGGTTTATGAAATCAACTGTAAATACTTGAAAGAAAAATCAACTGCTTATACTTAGCAAAACAAAAATTTTAAAAATAAAACAAAACAAAAACATACAAAGAAACCAAAGCAGGAGAGAATCAATGCTGGTGACTCCATATTCCATTCTCAACTAGTGCAGTGCAGTGAGCATGAGAAGGACACACCAGCCCTATTCCCTCAGCTGGGCTCACTCTCAGCATGTGCATGGCCCTGAGCTGGAGATGAGGCTAGCTTTGTATTTTACTGTTGTAAGAACACTTAACATGAGAGAGCAGGCTGACAGCGGTCGGGGGCAGAGGAGGTACTAGGTGGGGATGTGGTGGAGGGAGAGAGCCAAAAAAAAAAAAAAAAAAAAAAGAGAGAGAGAGAGAGACAGAGAGAGAAACTCATGGACATGGACAACAGTGTGGTGATTGCCAGGGATGGGGTGGGGTGGGTGAGTGAGAGGAGGTGAAGGAGGGTATATGGGGAATAAATGGTAATGGACGGAGACTTGACTTGATGGATGAACACTCAATATAGTGTACAGATGATGTGTTGTAGCATTGTACACCTGAAACCCATAAAAATTTTTAACTAGTGTCATCCCAATAAATTCAATAAAAAGGGGGGGAAAAGACTGTATCTATCATACAACATTGCCCCTAAATGGAAGCCAGCTTCATCTGATGGGCAACTGAAGAAATAGAAAAGCCTTTCAATGCCAGGGGCGATGCTAGCTCTGTGCAGCCTTT
Organism: Plecotus auritus; assembly: GCF_963455305.1. Lineage (NCBI taxonomy): Eukaryota > Metazoa > Chordata > Mammalia > Chiroptera > Vespertilionidae > Plecotus > Plecotus auritus. The sequence goes on along the minus strand of NC_137772.1, from coordinate 179,529,563 downwards.
ACCGGGAAAGGGTTTGTGAGCCTCCAAACTGGCATTGCTCTCAGGGACCTTCTAGGGACAATTGAACTGCGTGCAGTTCCAGCCGTATACACTGACTTGAGAACCCCATAAGGTGGGCTCCCCTGCTCCTTGTTCAGCTATGTGCTTTAAAAAAAGTTAACAGGCTGTCTTGGTTCCATATCAGCCCATAGAGAACTACTTTATTCTTTTAAATAGCTACATAATAGTTCATTACATAAATGTACCAGAATTTGTTCAAAACCAGACCTCTATTAATGGGTATTTAGTTGTTTTTAGACATTTGCTACTATTATAATGCTGTAAGGAATGATGTGTCTTTTTGTAATAATACATTTTGGGGATTTTTGTATGACCAAGAGACCATAGGAGAACAATTAGAACACTTTTGCTATATTTATTTGAAAATATGGGCTTTGTTTTGTTTTCTGGTTACTTTTGTATTGAAACCATTTTGCTAATAATTCCTATGGTTTTAGTGTTTCCAAATTGAGTTAAGAATATCAGTTACCCTTTAAAAATTCCAATTAGCATAGTTTTTAAATCCATTTAATGGCATTAAGATCCCAGAAGACAGCTTACCAAATATCTCTCGTAGTTAGTGTTTATTCAACAGATATTTCTTGAGCAACTCAGTGTACCAGGGATAGTATTGCTCATTTATGCCAGTAAACTTATAACAAGACATTTATATACCAGTGAGGTGGAAGGAAGGAGAAAGGTAATAATACATTTGGATTAAAAATTGTATTTTAATATATTTTCTAGGTTGTAGTTCTCCTCTCCTTACTTCTTCCCCCCCCTCCCTTCCTTCCCCCCTTCTTTTCTTCCTTCCTTCTTTACTTCCTTCCTCTCTCTCCCTTTTTTTTAAATTTATTAAATGACTATACTGAATGTTATAGCTTAATGTTAAATGGTTTTGGAAGCCTGGACTGTCCTAGATTCTAGGATAAAGTTTTCAAAATATACAACATTATAAGATATTTTCTATTATAGATGTATTAACTAATAATTCATAATTAAGATTATAAACCTAATACACATAAATGGATTCCAGGTAGCATTTAAATGCAATTCCTAAGCTTCTCTTAATTTTATAGAACAGAAAATTATAATCTTTATCTAATTAACACCTATATATTACAATTATTTTAGTTTTCAATTTTTGAATGGATTATACATGCATATGATATAAAATTTAAAAATAAGACAAAAGGCAATGAATTCTGTTCCACAGAGCTAACCAATATAGCCAGTTTCTTCTGAGATGTTCATTGCAGACATAAGCAATTATATAGATTTACATTTCTTCCCTCCCTTTTTTTCTTCCTTCTCTCCCTCCAGTTTTAATAATTGGTATGATCAGTCCTTCCTCATTATTCTTTTTACTTTTCCCAAGATGATTTTTCCTGGCTCTTGCTGCTTATTTATTTTTATACATGAACTTTAAAATCCAATAGTCTAGTTTGAAAAAAAAAGTCTACTAATAACTTTGGGACTGGGATGTCCAATATTTATAAATTATTTTTGAAAGAAGTGACATCATAAGATGCTGAGTTTGTCTTTTTAATTTTGTTTTTCAATTGCAGTTTACATTCAGTATTATATTGTATTTAGTTTCAGGTGTACAGCATAGTGGTTAGACAATCATATACTTTACAAATTGTTTTTTCCCAATGTTTCAAGTACCCACCTTCCACCATAGATAGTTATTACAATATTATTGACTACATTTCCTGTGCTGTACTTTACATCCCTGTGACTGTTTTGTAGCTACCAATTTGTACTTCTTAATCCCTTCTCCTTTTCAATGCAGCCTTCCAACCCCCATCCGCTTTGGCAACCATCAGTCTGTTCTCTGTATCTATGAGTCTGTTTCTATTTTATTTATTTGTTTAATTTGTTCTTTAGATTCCACATATAAGTGAAATCTTATGTTATTTGTTTTTCTCTGTCTGATTTATTTCACTTAGCATAATACCCTCCAGGTCCATCTATGCTGTCACAAATGGTAAAATTTCATTCTTTTTTATGGCTAAGTAAATATTCCATGTATATATGTACCACAGCTTTTTAATCTACCTGTCTATTGATGCACACTTGGCTACTTTCATATCTTGGCTATTGTAAATAATGCTGCAGAGAACATAGGGATGTATATATTCTCTCGAATTAGTGTTTTGAGTTTCTTCAGATTTATACCCAAAAGTGGAATTGCTGGGTCATAAGGCAGTTCCATTTTTAATTTTTTGAGGACTCTCCATATTGTTTTCCATAGTGGTTGCACCAATCTGCATTCCCACCAACAGTGCACAAGGTTTCCCATTTCTTCACACCCTTGCCAGCACTTGTTTGTTGATTTATTGATGATAGCTATTCTGACAGGTTCGATGTGATATCTTATTGTGGTTTTAATTTGCATTTCTCTGGTGATTAGTGACATTGAGCATTAAGATGCTGAGTCTTTTAAACTAGAAATATGATATGCCTTTCCATTTTTTCGGTCTTAAAAAAGGAACTTTAATTTATCTTGAGAAAAAAAATTTTTTTTTTTTTTTTTGTGTGTGTGTTTGGTAGAATGAGTCCATCTATTATATTTTCTAGTCGTGTTTGTATATATGAAGACTACTGATTTTTCTATATTATTATTATTATTATTTTGCCATACTGGGTTCTTTCACGTTTGTAATAGTTTTTCAGCTGGTTCTCTTGAGTTCCACAGCTAAGCAATCATTTTACTTGCATGTACCTCCAGAATATAAAATGATGGTGATATTAAGTTGTATGGCTTAGGTTAACTTATTTATGTGCACATTTTCGAACAAAGCCTCTCTGGCTAGCAGTTTAACGGAAAAGCAATATAAGCTATTAAATATGTACACAAACAAAACATCCAAACCTCAGAAACAAAACAACCAACGAACCAACAAAAAGTGTTCTCATAAGTGTAATTGCTTATGAATCAGACTTGTCTCAATTTAGTGAAACAAAACAAAAATGAAATGTTTGGATTCTGAGGTTAGGAGTTATATAACTACCATAACCTTCACTTTCAGTTTTTTTGTGTGTTCCTTAAAACTCATTGCTTTCATTTTTTAATCTTATAATAAATCCATGTAACAAATTTGAGCTGATAAAATATTCTTAAAAAGTATTGTTTTTATTATCTATTTTTATGTTGTATACCCACATAAGATTTTATTTGAAAACTGAGTTTAGGCAATAAGAAAAATTGGAAATACTGGATTTACTCCTCTTGCCTCTCACTTTCCTGGCATAGAACTTGTCATTGTAGACTTAGTGTCAGTAGGTCAATGGCCAACAGTCCCTGTCTTTGTGCTGGAAATATCTGCAGAAAGGGAATCTTAGACTTCTATAAGTGAAATTATTAACAATACTAATTGTTTGCTTATCTGCAACATATGGATTGTTTAGATAAGGCTGTGTGGGAACCTGAACTCCGAGCCTTATCTTTCATTATAATATAAAGGAAATGACTCATTGACCCTCAACCCTAAAGACCTTGCCTGGAAAACACAGCTCAGTGTTGCGTAATCAAGCACTTGAAAACAAAGTGTCCGAAGAAACAGTTTGGAAATCAATTCCCATCACTTTTTCTTATTACTCTATTTGTTTGTTTGTGTTAATGGTAGTAATTGCCAATGTGTTTTGTTTAGCAGTTTTTTAAGTGTATTTGCCATAACCTTGTGAGGCATCCTCACTCATTTTACCAATGAGGAAGTGAGGCTCCCAGAGGTTCAGTGACTTGCCTAAGGTTGCAGAGGCAGAAAATAGATACAGGAATGACTAAATCTAAGTCTGCCTAGGAAGTGGGAGGATGTGAATTATATAACTTCATCTTTTAGAAACTTAATTTTCTGATCTGTAGTATGAGCATGATAGTTATATGCAGTATTGTCATAAAAATGAAATGAGATAGTGTAAAGTAATGTATTTAACATATGCATGAAGGTCATACATATTTACTTCATTTATTTTTAAGCTCTTTACTTTCAGTGCCATGTTTATAGTTCTACAGCTATAGCCTTAATCCATACTTTAAAATCTCCACTGCCTAATTCCTTATATACAATAATAGTAAATTAGGGTATTACTACATTGAATCCTCACTATAATACTCTTCCTGGGATTAACTTATACCAAATTTCTTTAGTATTTTAGTTACTAACTTCTTCCCCCCACTTTTGGGCAAAGAGTCAAGAATATTTTGAGGGGAATAAGATGAACTTAGAATTTATTGAATCACATCATTAAATAGTCAAAGTGAAGTTATAATATATTTACAGGGTGACATATCTAAAGGGTTAGTAAGCAGCGGGTGTAAGCAAAATCATAAAAATCCATGTATCTGCCAACACATTTATGTGAGAGATTACACTACTGGTCAGGAATTTCCTGCCTGATGTCATGTTTTTTTCTACGGAAGTTTTCAATAGCTTGTAATGGACTGTTGTGCTTCCTCTTCAGGCTTGGCTGTTATCAGTTCCACTCAGATATTACTTCCTATTCAGCTTGTAGTGTAATGAATGAGTGCATCTGTTTTTTAACGATTACAGTGTTGACTTATATTGTAGGAGGCTCATCATTGCTGCTTCCCCACACACAGGACTGTTGTAAGGTTTTACTCTTTTCAAACATACATTAATTATTTGAACCTCCAGGAAAAGGCCATAAAATCAAAAGCCACATGAATTTTATAAGAAATAATTTTCTGCTAAAATAACATGCAAAGATAACAATTGAGAAAAACTTCTAGGTAGGTAAGGAAACACATTGCATTGTTTCTAATTGAGTAAATAAATACAAGTAAAAGACGGAGCACTGTGGAAATAATATTTTATGTGCAGCAAAAACCCGAGTTTGAGTCTGGGCTCTGCAACCTCCTGTGTGAACATGATGGGCAAGACACTTGGGACTGCCCAGTCTCTTTTTCTTCTACTGTGAAAATGGCACCACTTCACTGCGCTTAATCTCTGCTTTTATTTTATTAGGAAAAAGGTAACTCTCCAGAAAAATCCTAGTTTACAGATGTGGTGTAAAACTTTACTCACACAGCCTTATTTCAATGTGATTGAATATGCAAATTAAATATTTAGCAATTTCAGTGTTTGTACAAGAAATTGGTAAATAGAAAATAATATAAAATAAATATGTAGAATTTAATGTTTTTAACTTTCAATGGAAGAACATGGTTTTATGTTTTATTTTAAAAAATTAGATTCAGCCACTGATTCAATGAACTACTTAACCTCCTAATGTAAACCAATTTCAATCTTCTTTTTATTTTATAAATTTTACATCAACAATCTTCCAGCAAAGAGAAGAAAATTAATATTTTCTCAAAGTGACTTTTGCATCAATTGCATACAACTTATGTCAATTGAATCATATCAGATATTTTGATTCACCTAAATTAAATTTCTGGTATGTTATATAGGCCTAAGGATTAAAAAATGTTTTTTATGACTTTTCTCCTTGACTATAAGAATGGAATTAATTTCAAGACATTCAAGAGTGGGTAAATACATGGACTCTGTTGGAAAATTTCACTGTGATAATGGATAAAAGGAGAAAGTAAACTAGAGATATATATCTTTGGAAAGGAGATGGCAAAATTATCAACATTTGCAGGTAATGTGATTGTCTGGTAAAACTAGAAGATCAGTTGCAATACTTTTAGAAAGAAAAGAATTTAGTAAGAAGATAAATTCAAGTAAATACACAAAAGCTTTCTTATATACCAAAAAACATAAATATGCAGTATGCAGGGCCTTTATAGAGAAAATCCTTCAACTGTACTGAGGGATATAAAAGGAGACTTGAAAAAAATAAGTGGTTCTTACTTGGGAGTATTCAATGCTATAAAATTATTAATTTTTTAAAAATAATCTCTTTATTCAGCAGTGTCCCTATTAAAATCTTTTCTTTAATTGGTAAGATTAATTCTATATATCATGAAAAGCTGGTTCTGTAAAAAGAACTGGTGAATTGTTGAAAAAAGATAGTGGCTATATGTAGGATGATTTTCTCTACCAGATAGTAATTCATTCAACAAATATTTTTAGACTCTATTTTGTGCATGGCAGTGGTCTAGTCACAGGATACAAAAGTGAGTAAAAGAGGCCAAACTCTCTATTCTCATGGAACTAGTTTAGAGATACAGTCAATATGCAAATAAATAAAATATGTAGGATGCCAGATGGTGACATGTCTTAAGGAGAAAAATAAAGCAAAGAATGAGAAGATAGTGGTGGGGGGTGCAGGGCGGGAGTGGGAATAAACAGAAGTTGAAGTTGTAAATAGGGTGCTTAGGAAAGACCTCACAGGGCAGGAGGTATTTGAGTAAAGACCTGCAGGAGATGAGTCATGAGGTTATCTGGGATATTTAAAGATGTAGTAACTAAAACAGTGTGGTTTTAGCTCCAAAGAACCATAGAAAAATGGAACAAAATACTTTCAGAGATTGGCCCAAATATATATGGAGATTTAGCATGTGATAAAGTGACCCAAAAGATAGACTGTTTATAAATAGTGCTGGAATAACTTACTAGCCATTTCAGGGCAAAAAATGTTGGGATTCTATCTTATATAGACAAAAATTACAAATGGATAAAGTATTTTAATGTTAAAAAACACATTAAACTTCTAGGTGAATATTTAAGTAAATATTTTATATTAATACTCTTTGTCCAAAGCAAGCTTATTAAAACATGATTAACAAAGATAGAAAACACAATTGAATTGGTCCACAAATTTGACCATAAAAAATTTTATATTGCAAAAACTAACAAAAAAATTACCTCCCACAAGAGTTAATAAAAAAACAACACACAAAACAAAACAGCACATATCACAGAAACACTGTATATCCTTATTCTAATTTTTACTGTTTCTGAAGTTAGTGTATACATTTAATGTGGTAATGTCTTTTCCCCCTTATCTGTAAGAGCCATTACATTGATAGTACATAGTGTACTATCTAATAAACTGCCTGTTAGAAGCCAGAAATAAACTTATATAAAGAATTTTAGAAAGCAAAAAAAAGAAATTCTTTTACATGCTTCAATAGCAAAAGTAAAAAGAATAAGAATACAGTTCACAAAGAGAGAAATACAAATAGACAACAAAAATGAGAAGATATTTAACTTCTTGAGTAATCAAAGAAAAGTAAGCTGAAACAACATTGAGATGCAATTTCTTACCTATTGGGTTGATGTGGTTGAGGAGGACTAGTAATTATGACAGGCAAAGGGGGAATATGGCATTCTCATTTACTTACTGATGGGAGTGTAAATTTGCAAAGCCTTTCATCAAAACTAAACATGTTCATGACTTTAAAATTTTTTCAGATTTTTTCCCAGATATAATTGGGACTAGTGATTAAACATTTTGTATGAGAATGCTTATCTCAGTATTGTTTGCAATAGTAAAAATTGGAAATGATCCTTTAAAAAATTTTCAGTTACAGTTTACATTCAATATTATTTTGCATTTAGTTTCTCGTGTGCAGCATAGTGGTTAGACAATTGTATACTTTACAAAGTGGTCCCCCCGATATTTCCAATTACCCACCTGGTACTATATATAGTAATTGCGATATTATTGACTGTATTCCCTATGCTGTACTTTACATCCATATGACTATTTTGTGACTACCAATTTGTACTTCTTAATCCCACCATCTTTTTCAGCCAGCCTCCCACCCCTGCCCCTCTGGCAACCTTTGGTCTGGAAATTATCTTGATAAACCACAGTGTACACAGAGTATGGAATACTATGCAATTATCACTTATTTACATGGAAAGGTACCTACAAAAAATAATTAAAAAGAGTTATTTTGGAAGACAGTGTGATGATTTCTTACAAAGCCAAATATAGTCTCATCATATGATCAAGCCGATGCACTTCTAGGTATTTACCCAAAGTAGTTGAAAACTTATGTCCACACAGAAACCTGCACGTTAGTATTTATAGCACCTTTATTCATAATTGCCCAAATTGGGAGCAACCAATCCTTCAGTAGGTGAATGGATAAGTAAAATGATACACCCAGACCATGGAATATTATGCAGAAATAAAAAGAAATGAGCTATTACATCCGGAAAAGACAGAAAAGACGCATTGTTAAGTGGGAGATATTCTGAAAGGTTACATGCTGTATGACTCCAACTACATTCTAGAAAACGCAAAACCATGGAGACAGTAAAAAGATCAGTGGTTCCTGGTGTTGGGGGAAATGAGGGTGGAGCACAGGGGTCTTTTAGGTCAGTGAAACTGTTCAGTATGGTGCTTTAATAGTGGGTACACGACATTATGTGTTTGGCAAAATCCACAGAAGAGTGAATCCTAATGTGAACTTTAGTTAATAATAGTATATCAGTATTGGTTCATCAATTGTAACAAATGTACCATACCAATGCAAGATCTTAACTATAGGAGGAATAGGTGGCGGGAGGAATTAGTGTATATGAACTCTGTACTTTCTGTTCACTGTTTCTGTAAACCCAAAGCTGCTTTATGAAATGAAGTCAATTAGTTTAAAAATACAGACTACAAAGACCATGTATGTATAATTATCTTTTTGGTGTGTGTGTGTGTGTGTATTTGTGCAAGAGTGTATGTGTAGGGGGATATGTGTAGAAATATTTTCAGGTGGATTATGTCAAAATGTTAACAGTGGAATCTTCTAGTGGAGGGACTATAACTTATTTTTGCTTTTTAATTGGTACCTTTCTGTACTATCTATTTTGTAGTTATTTTTATAATTAAAAAGAAAAATATTTTTGTTACCAAAAAGACACCAGCAACAAAAAGAGAAAACCAACAATGAAAAGTAAGTAAAGATAAAAAAATTAATAATCCCACCATCTAGAGATAATTACTATTAATGTTTTGGTATACATCCTTGCAGGCTAGTTATAATAAAACTAGAGGCCCGGTGCATGAAATTCGTGCATGAGGGGGTCCCCTCAGCCCAGCCTGCACCCTCTCCAATCTGGGACCCTTTGGGGGATGTCTGACTGCTGGTTTAGGCCTGATCCCCGGGATCGGGCCTAAACAGGCAGTCGGACATCCCTCTCACAATCCTGGACTGCTGTCTCCTAACTGCTCACCTGCCTGCCTGCCTGGTTGCCCCTAACTGCCCTCCCCCCTGCTGGCCTGATTGCCCCTCACTGCCCCCCCTGCTGGCCTGGTCGCCCCCAACTGCCCCCCTTGCTGGCCTAGTTGCCCCTCACTGTCCCCCCTGCCAGCCTAATCATCCCCAACTACCTCCCCCCCCCCCCCCGCTGGCCTGGACACCCCCGCTGGCCTGGTTGCCCCACGCAGCCTGCTGTTCAGTCATTTGGTCGTCCTCACTAACCCGCTTGCTGGCCTGGTCGCCCCACGCAGCCTGCTTGTTCAGTTGTTTGGTTGTCCCTCACTAACTCCCCTGGCCTGGTCATAGGCAGCCATCTTGTGAGGACGTGAGGGTCAATTTGCATATTACCTCTTTATTATATAGGAGGATATGTGATTCTCACACACACACACATACACATATTACATGTAATTTTACAACATAATTATACTTTATATATAATTTTCTTCCCCTTGTATTAAGTTTACTTTACTACTATTAACATTTACCATGTTCATATTAGAATGTCATATTTGGTCATAGCTCTTTTTTAATTTTAATTTTTAGAGAGAGAGAGTAGGGAGAGGGTGAGGGAGAGAAACATCCAAGAAACATCCAAGTGAGAGAGAAACATTAATTGGCTACCTCCTGCTCGCCCCCTACCGGGAATGGAGCCCACAGCCAGGGCATGTGCCCTAATTGGGAATCAAACTGACTATGCCCAACCAGCTGAGCCACACTAGGCAGGGCTGGTCATAGTTTTTATACTACTCACTATACAAGTCAAACTGATTTAAGGTTAGACTAAATGTTGACATCCAGAACAAAATATTAGGGTAATAAAACAACAACAACAACAAAAAACCCCCCAAACATTTACCATGTTCAAATCCTTTGAAAGCATATTAAAAAATATGTGTATGTTATGCCATCCTAGGATATACTATCACTAAATATTTAGTTTTTTTTTCTTCAAATATCTTAAAGTTATTAACAGCATTATGGTGAACGCTGTAAGTAAAAGTTTGTATTATGTCCTTATTATTTCAGGACCAAGGATATTTTCTACGGTGATTCACAGGGAACACTTTACACTGTGCAAACAAGATAACTAAGTCCTTAAGATGAGAGAGGATTTTAAGAAACCATTTAATCCCATTTCTGTTTGCATGGAAGCATTGCAACCAACCAGTTTAGAGCCACGTTTTCCTTCTAACCTTAAAACTTTTCAAATGTATATGATACCTCTATGAAAAAAGTCCTAAAATGGAAATCTGAATTTATAAGCATGCTCATTAGAAGTGGCTATTCAATTTACAAATCAAGATATCAACATTTTTTTAGAATGACTGCACTTAATTTTGTTTTTGGGTGGGGGGGTGTAGAGGTAGGAGGAAGAGAGGAGCCAAAGATACTTGAAAAATATGGCTCCTCCACTCAGAAAAATGTCTATGTGCAGATACACTTATATTTTTGCATACCATGTTGGACATGATGATACTCTATCAGTGAATCTTAGGTTAAGGCCCTACTGTAGCACTTGAACATGACCCAGGACTTTGGTTCATTCAGGCACTTCAAACAAAACTATTTCCTATTTACATACGGTTTTACAGAATCCTTTCCTATACAAGGTTTCATTCAAGCACTCGAACTTACTAAAATAAATAAGGGATGTAATGTTCTTAGTGGCTGAGAATGATAAGAAGTGAGAAAGAGGTTAAAGATTTGTTCAAGGCCTTTCTATCACAGTCAGTTTGACACTTTCAATTTTATTTCATTTTATTTATTTATTTATTTATTTTTTTATTGATTTCAGAGAGGAAGGGAGAGGGAGATGGAAACATCAATGATGAGAATCATTGATCGGCTGTCTCCTGCCCGCCCCCTACTGGGGATCGAGCCCACAACCCGGGCATGTGCCCTTGGCCAGAATCGAACCTGAGACCCTTCAGTCCACAGGCTGACGCTCTATCCACTGAGCCAAACCAGGTAGGGCGACACTTACAATTTTAAATCTGATTCTCTTTCTCCTCCATTCTGAAGGACCACTCTACTCTGCAGGCTGTGGACTCAATAGAGTTTAGTAAGGTGGGGAATAATGGCGGCGGAATAGACAGACGTGTTCCGAGCCTTGTCCCGGAGCAGAAAGAAAGAACAGCTGAGGGTCGCACAAGGAGTGTTTGTTGGCCGGTTGGGAGACAGCTGAATTCCAGAAGGAGGTGGGGGACTGCTGAACGGGGTTCCCCTGACCTGGCAGCACCAACTGCGGCTGGGTCCCCTCCCGGAGCTGCGGGCTTGGACGCGGAGTCTGCGCCATCTTGATCCGGAAAGTGGAGCTTATCTGAAGCCTGAGAATCCACAACTGCGGCACCCCAGGAACAGCTGCGAGCCCCAGAACAACGCTCCCCAACTGGCGCAAGCACACGGGTTCAGAGGAGCTCTACACTCCACCACGGAAAGGTCAGATTTCGCCTGGGATAAGGAGAGAAAGACTACATAACCAGACACCCAGAGAAGAGAGACCATGGGGAGACAAAGAGGCAGCCCGCATATGAAAGAAAAGCAGGCATCACCAGAAAAGGAAGTAAACGAAATGGAGGCAAGCAACCTTCCAGAAAAAGAATTCAGAGAAATGGTCATAAGGTGGCTGAAAAGAATGGAAGACAAATTCGACAATATGAGCAAGAACCAAGAGGAAATGAAGAAGAACCAAGAAGAAATGAAAAATGACATCGCTGCTGTAAAGAACTCAATAGAAAGCATCAAGAGTAGACTAGAAGAAGCAGAGGACCGCATCAGTGAGCTAGAAGACAAGATGGAAAAAAATACCCAAGAAAAGCAACTTCTAGAAAAAAAAATTAAAAGGCAAGAGGAGAGTCTAAGGGAACTTTGGGACAACACGAAACAAAACAACATCCGCATAATAGGGGTTCCAGAAGGAAAGGAAGCTGAGCAAGGAATAGAAAACCTCTTTGAAGAAATAATGACAGAAAATTTCCCAGATATAGGGAAGAAAAAACACACACAAATCCAAGAAGCTCACAGAGTCCCAAGCAAAATGAACCCCAAAAGACCGACGCCAAGGCACATTATAATTAAATTGGCAAACAACAACGACAAAGTAAGAATCTTAAAAGCAGCAAGAGAGAGACAGAAAGTTACATACAAAGGAACCCCCATCAGACTAGCAACTGATTTCTCAACAGAAACTCATCAAGCCAGAAGGGAATGGAATGAAATATACAAAGTCATGCAAAGGAAGGGGCTGAATCCAAGAATACTGTACCCAGCAAGGCTGTCAATCAAAATTGAAGGTGAAATCAGGAGCTTCACAGACAAAAAAGGACTAAGGGAATTTATTACCACCAAACCAGCAATGCAAGAAATGCTAAAGGGTCTGCTGTAAAAAAAAAAGAAATAGGAAGTGAAGAAGTAACACAGGGGTAAAGAATAGGAATGGCGACAAATAAGTACCTATCAATAATAACTTTAAATGTAAATGGATTAAATGCCCCAATCAAAAGACATAGGGTAACGGATTGGATAAGAAAACACGACCCATATATCTGCTGTCTACAAGAAACCCACCTCAGAAAAAAAGACGCACACAGACTGAGGGTGAAGGGATGGAAAAAGGTTTTCCAGGCAAATGGAACTGAAAAAAAAGCTGGGGTAGCAATACTTATTTCTGACAAATTAGATCTCAAACTGAAGGACATAACAAGAGATAAGGAAGGCCATTTCATAATACTAAAGGGAGCAATCCAACAAGAAGAAATAACTCTGGTAAACATATATGCACCCAATACAGGAGCACCCAAATACATAAAAAAACTCCTGGAGGATATCAAGGGAGACATTGACAGCAATACAATCATAGTAGGAGACTTTAATACCCCACTATCACCATTGGACAAATCCTCTAAACAAAACATCAGCAAAGAAACATCAATCCTAAATGACTCACTAGACCAGATGGAATTAATTGACATCTTCAGAACATTTCACCCCAAAGCCACAGAATATACATTCTTCTCAAGTGCACATGGGTCATTTTCAAAGATAGACCATATGTTGGGACACAGGCAAAGTCTCTTCAAATTCAAGAAGATAGAAATCATATCAAGCATCTTCTCAGACCACAGTGGCATAAAACTGGAAATCAACTACAATAAAAACAACCCAAAGAAATCAAACACATGGAGACTAAACAGCATGCTATTAAACCATGACTGGGTTACCAGAGAGATCAAAGAAGAAATAAAAAACATCATGACAACAAATGACAATGAAAACACTACAATCCAAAATCTATGGGACACAGCGAAAGCAGTCTTGAGAGGGAAGTTCATAGCTCTACAAGCCTACTGCAAAAAACAAGAAACAGGGGTAATAAATTACCTAACCCAACAACTCAAAGAGTTAGAAAAAGAGCAACAAGAAAAGCCCAGTGTAAGCAGAAGGAAGGAAATAATAAAGATCAGAGCACAGATAAACGACATAGAGACCAAAGAAACAATTCAAAAGATCAACAAGACCAAGAGCTGGTTCTTTGAAAGGATAAACAAGATTGATGAACCTCTAGCCAGGCTCACCAAGAAGCAAAGAGAGAGGACCCAAATAAACAAGATCAGAAATGAAAGAGGTGAAATAACAACAGATCCCGCTGAAATACAAAGGATTGTTAAAAAATACTACGAACAACTCTATTCCAACAAACTGGACAACCTGGAGGAAATGGACATATTCCTAGAAAAATATAACCTTCCAAAACTCAATCAGGAAGAATCTAAACAGCTCAACATGCCAGTAACTATGGAAGAAATTGAAGCAGTCATCAAAGAGCTTCCGGCAAACAAAAGCCCGGGGCCAGACGGCTTCACAGGAGAGTTCTACCAAACATTCAAGGAAGAACTAAAACCTATCCTCCTCAGACTATTCCAAAAAATTCAAGAGGAAGGAACACTTCCAAGCTCCTTCTATGAAGCCAGCATCACCCTAATACCAAAACCAGATAAAGACAACACAATGAAGGAGAATTACAGGCCAATATCCCTCATGAATGTAGATGCCAAAATCCTCAATAAAATTCTAGCAAATCGGATCCAGCAGTACATCAGAAAGATCATACACCATGACCAAGTAGGGTTTATCCCAGGAATGCAAGGATGGTTCAATATCCGCAAATCAATAAATGTGATACATCACATAAACAAATTGAGAGATAAAAATCACATAGTCATATCAATTGATGCAGAAAAAGCATTTGACAAAATCCAACACCCTTTCTTGATAAAAACTCTCAACAAGGTGGGAATAGAAGGATCATACCTCAACATCATAAAAGCTATATATGATAAACCCACAGCTAACATCATACTCAATGGGCAAAAACTAAAACCATTTCCCCTAAGAACAGGAACAAGACAGGGATGCCCACTCTCACCACTCCTGTTTGACATAGTACTGGAAGTATTAGCCACTGCAATTAGACAAGAAGAAGAAATAAAAGGCATCCAAATTGGAAAAGAAGAAGTAAAGCTGTCCTTATTTGCAGATGACATGATATTGTACATAAAAAACCCGAAAGACTCCATAAAAAAACTAACAGACTTAATAAATGAATTCGGCAATGTAGCAGGATACAAAATTAATGCCAAGAAATCTATGGCATTTCTATACACCAACAATGAACTTACAGAAAGAGAGACTAAAAAAGCAATCCCATTTTCCATTGCACCAAAAAAATTAAGATACTTAGGGATAAACCTAACCAAGGAGGTAAAAGACCTATATGCGGAAAACTACAGGACCCTGAAAAAAGAGATAGAGGAAGATGTAAACAGATGGAAGAACATACCATGTTCATGGATTGGTAGAATCAACATCATTAAAATGTCCATACTACCCAAAGCAATCTATAGATTCAATGCACTCCCCATTAAAATACCAACGGCGTATTTCACAGACCTAGAAAGAACTCTCCAAAAATTCATCTGGAATAAAAAAAGACCCCGAATAGCCACAGCAATCCTGAGAAAGAAGAATAAAGTAGGAGGGATCTCAATACCAGATTTCAAGCTGTATTACAAAGCCACTGTCCTCAAAACAGCCTGGTACTGGCACAAGAACAGACATATAGATCAATGGAACAGAATAGAGAATCCAGATATCGACCCAAACCAATATGCGCATTTAATATTTGACAAAGGAGGCATGAGCATACAATGGAGTCAAGACAGTCTCTTTAATAAATGGTGTTGGGAAAATTGGACAGATACATGCAAAAAAATGAAACTAGATCACCAACTTACACCATACACAAAAATAAACTCAAAATGGGTACAGGACTTAAATATAAGACGGGAAACCATAAAAATACTAGAGGAATCCACAGGCAGCAAAATCTCAGACATATGCCAAAAGAACTTTTTCAGTGATACTGCCCCTAGGGCAATGGAAGCCAAAGAGAAAATAAACAAATGGGACTACATCAAAATAAAAAGCTTTTGCACAGCAAAAGAAACCATCAACAAAACAACAAGAAACCCCACTGTATGGGAGAACATATTTGCAAATGGTATCACTGATAAAGGTTTAATTTCCAACATCTACAGGCAGCTTATACAACTTAATAAAAGGAAGATAAAGGATCCAATAAAAAAATGGGCAACGGACCTAAATAGAATCTTTTCGAAAGAAGACAGAAGGAAGGCCAAGAGACACATGAAAACATGCTCAAAGTCACTAATTATCCGAGAGATGCAAATCAAAACAACAATGCGATACCATCTCACACCTGTCAGAATGGCTATCATCAACAAATCAACAAACGACAAGTGTTGGCGAGGATGCGGAGAAAAAGGAACCCTCGTGCACTGCTGGTGGGAATGCAGACTGGTGCAGCCACTGTGGAGAACAGTAAGGAGTTTCCTCAAAAAACTGAAAATGGAACTCCCATTTGACCCAGTAATCCCACTCCTAGGAATATATCCTAAGAAACCAGAAACACCAATCAGAAAGGATATATGCACCCCTATGTTCATAGCAGCACAATTTACAATAGCTAAGATTTGGAAACAGCCTAGGTGCCCATCAGCAGATGACTGGATCAGAAAACTATGGTACATCTACACAATGGAATACTATGCTGCCGTAAAAAAGAAGGAATTACTACCATTTGTAGGCACTTGGATGGAATTAGAGAACATTATGCTAAGTGAAATAAGCCAGTCAATGAAAGAAAAATACCACATGATCCCACTCATTTGGGGATAATGAAAAACATTATAAACTGATGAACAAAAAAATAGTTACAGAGGCAGTAAAGCATCAAACAGACTGTCAAATTACAGTGGTAAGGTTAGGGAGAGGTGGGGGAAATAAGAGATCAACTGAAGGACTTATATGCATGTATATAAGAGTAAGCAACGGATACAAAACATTGGGGGGTGAGGGCATGTATGGGAGTGGGGTGGGGGTGGGGGGCAATGGTAAGATATGTACACATATAATACCTTAATAAAAATTTGAAAAAAAAAAAAAAACAAAAAAAAAAAAAAAAATAGAGTTTAGTAAAATAGTACTTAGCTAGGCCTTTGTGGTCTCAGAGTTTTGTATCACTGTAGCACAATATTTTAGTTTATACAGAGTAGGTACTCAATTGATGTAGGTTGATAATACTTAAAGTTCATTTAGCAGCAAATTCTGGTTGTTAAATACTATCATTACTTATCTACATAATTCTATGCAAAGTCAAGATCTTAGTATTTTCTTGTCAAATATTATTTATGAAGAACATTGAAGGCAACTGGAGAATGTCACAGAGAACAGTTCCTTTGGGTTTAGTCTAGGTCTAGGAGGTGTATGTTGTAAATAAGGTACCTCTTATCAGAATTTGTATTTTTCAGTGCAATATTTTTTTACTGAATTTACACTACTTTTTTTTTTTCAGTGAAACAATCAAGGATTCTTTTAATACATTTGACCTGTTTGAATTACTTACTGATATCAGAGAGGGCATCCCTGATGTATGTTTATTCATATTTTTTCAAAGTACATAACGTTCTCTGTTCATGAAGGTATTGTTCCACAGAAATGCAAGGAATGAGGTTATTTTTTTAAATCCTCACCCAAGGATATGTTTTTATTGCTTTTATAGAGAGAGAATGGAGAGAGAGAGAGAGAGAGAGAGAGAGAAGCATTGATGTGAGAAAAACATCCATTGGTTGCTTCCAGTATGTGCCCCTACTAGGGATTGAACCCACGACCTAAGTATGTGCCCTGACCAGCAATCAAACCTGCAACCTTTTGGTATATGTAATGATGCTCCAACCAACTGAGCCACCTGGCCAGGGCTAGGGTATTTCTTGTTTAATATTTTACTGATTATTGTGGATTGAGAATTAACCCATTCTATACCTAAAGATTGATTTTGAGGAGTAGATGAGGGGAATAGAATATGTACGGGTAGAGGTAGAGGAGGGAGTGTTGGGCTATTTGGGAATTAGGGCTTTAGAGCCCTTGGAAGGCTGTGAAGGCTACTCCTGGGACTTCCTGTGCTTTTCATACTCAGTGCTGAGTGCTCTACATAGTTTCTCATTATTCTCCTTAACAAGCCTGCGAAGAAGAAACTGGCTAGAGAGGTTTAAGTAAATGATGCAAGTTCTCACAGCTAGTGAAGGCAGAGTGGAGATTAGAATTCAGGAATGTTTGGACCCCATGCCTGTGTGCTTTAACAATGATGCATATGCACATCTAAGCAAGGCTGATGTTACAATAATTTTTCCCAATTTGTTTTTGGTTAACTGCCCAGAATTTTTTTTAACATAAGCGACACATGCTCCGATCTATTTTTATTCAAAGATAAGAGCACATAGAACGATGTAGGTCCTTTTATGGCTTGTTGAAGTTTATCTGTATTTAGTCATTGTTGTGCATCAGAATGACTTTATTAGTTGAAAATAGCTCCTTAATTCCTGTACAGGATCATAAAAATGTACTCTGTAAATTTCTCATTTTTTCTTTTCCTATAGTGTGGTAATTTGCATTTGTCTCCATTCCTGTGCTTTTGGCAGTAGCCAGAGACTTCAGGTATTAAACATCAATGAACTACTGCACACGATTTTGTATATTGTATGGGAGGGAAAAAGTGAGTCTGGGGCATAGATCCTGCTGATGTGAGGTTTCAGCTGGAGTCTCATGTTCCTCTGGGCAAAGTCATAGCAGTCTGAATCCATTTAAGATGGCACTCTGCTGCTGTTAGTTTTCTTGGCAGTATTTGGCAAAGACCACAGGAATATAACTAGATCGAGCGATTGTTTTTTCTGCAGGAGAAAAAAATGTTACATAGTTGGAAATTTTATGAAACTACTCCCATGTTTGATAGTCATAAAATATTTGTTGGGTAGTAGATGCAGAAATACAATGATAAAGTACTCATTGTTCCTACTTTCAAAGAACCCATAGGACCAGCAGGGAAGACGATATATAAATAAATTGTATACAGGGTATCAAGGTCCATAACCACAGGGCCTTTATGAGAGCACCTAGAGAGGCCCTGACTTTACTGAAGATGTCAGAGAAACTGTTCAGGAGAGGAAACATCTATTCTGAGTAGGACTGGCTACATAATTTGTAGAGTCCAGTACAAAACAAAAATGCAGATCATTTATTCAAAACTTTTAAGAATTTCAACATAACAACACAGCATTAAATCAAGCATAGGTACTTCTAATTGAATTTCTTTCCACTTAGACTGCAACACCCATAATGGGAAAATTCCAAACCATTGTTTAACAAAATGAACCCAGTCTGGGCCTTATGCTATATGTTTCTTTTGAGATATTATTACATAACTAATATCTGTGGATCTAAGAGAATATATTTAAGTCAGTTTGGTGTGGCCATAACTATTTTTGGAAAAACCCTAGGATATTAGAATAGGCCTTGAATGTTTATTATTTATCCTTTATTTTAATATCTAAATATAGTTTCTTATACGTATACTAGATTATATATATTATGTCTATACTAGAGGCCTGGTGCACGAAATTTGTGGACAGGGGCAAGGGTCCCTCAGGCCGGCCTGCACCCTCTCACAATCTGGGACCCTGCGGGGGATGTCCGACTGCCAGTTTAGGCCTAATCCCACAGGAATCTGGGACTGCTGGCTCCAAACTGCTCACCTGCCTGCCTGCCTGATCACCCCTAACCACTTGCCTGCCTGCCTGATCACCCCTAACCACTCTGCCTGCCTGCCTGATCGCCCCTAACTGCTTGCCTGCCTGCATGATTGCCCCTAACCGCTTGCCTGCCTGCCTGCATGATCTCCCCTAACTGCTCTCCTGCTAGCCTGATCACCCCTAACCACTCTACCTGCCTGCCTGATCGCCCCTAACTGCTTGCCTGCCTGCCTGATCATGCCTAACTGCCTCTGCCTCAGCCCCCGCCACAGCAGCTTCGTCCGGAAGGACGTCCGAAAGGTCATTTGGCTGTCTGATCTAATTAGCATATTATACTTTTATTATTATAGAATTATTATAGATATGCACATATTATATATGTCCTTAGTATACATTTTATTACATATAATATAGTATTATAATATGTAACTTATTAACACTTACTAGTATACTAGAGGCCCATTGCACAAAGAGATTTGTGCAATAGGCCTTCCTTCCCTTGGCTTCCAGCACTGGTTTTCCTCCGGCACCTGGGACCCAGGCCTTCGCTCCGGCCGGAGTCTGCTGCCTTTGCTGCAGACTCTGGGCAGAGTCTGCCTTTTTCATCTTTGCTGCAGGCTCTGGCCAGAGTCTGCCACCCTCGTCTTCGCTGCAGACTCCGGCCAGAGTCTGCCATCTTCGCTGAAGACTGCTGTCTTCATCTTCGCTGCAGACTCCGGGGTCTGTAGTCTTTGTCTTCGCTGTGGCCGGAGTGCCGCTCCTGTAGATCCCTTTGCCCCCCCGCCCTCCCTCACATAGCAAGTGTCCTGCCCCACCAGGCCACTTCGTGCCTGGAGCAGCTGGGCGGCTGCCATCTTTCTCCTTCTAATTTGCATATTCCCTCCTGATTGGCTGGTGGGCATAGTGGAGTGATGGTTAATTTGCATGTTTCTCTTTTTATTAGTGTAAATACATATTTTAACTAAGTTAGTATACATTGTATTGGATACATATATACATAAATTAAAATACACATGTAACCATATTCTTTATATAGGGCAGATTTAAGATAAAAGAACTAGTAAAGCCTGGCCAGTGTAGCTCAGTGGTTGAGCATTGACCATGAACCAAGAGATCACTGGTTCAATCCCTGGTCAGGGTGGGCTCGATCCTCAGTAGAGGGCATGCAGGAGGTAGTCGATCGATGATGTTTCTCTCTCATTGATGTTTCTTTCTCTCTATCCCTATCCCTTTCTCTCTCTCTAAAAATCAATAAAAACATTTTTTAATAAAAAGAACTAGTAAAGTATTACCTTTTCTTAAAAAAATGAGGAGGAAAAGCAGATTTTCCCTATGAAATTTTTATTTCTTTCATATTATTTGCCAGTTTTTCTAATTGTCCCTATCAGTTGGGCCCTGTACTGGGAACTGGAGACAAAGAGGTGAACAGGATGGAAATAGACTTATTCTCTTTGAGTTTACCTCTTGGAGGGAGAAGGCAGAAAATAAACAATTAGGCAAAAACATAAACACAATAACAGGCCAACAGAACATTAATGAATGTATAAGAATGATGCTTAACTCATAGCTATTTTAAGGAAGGGAAGTAACGTTTACTGAGCACCTAAATATGAGCTAGTTTATCTGTTATTTCATTTAAATCTTATGATAGATAACATTGTGAGTAGATTCACTGTGTAGAAGAAACAAATTTTCCAAGTCAACTAACTTTTCCAAGATTATCCAGCTGGTAAATTGAAGAGTTTACTTTTTTGTTGTTGTTAATCCTCACCTGAGGCATTTTTTTCTCAGTGATTTTTTTTATTTTTTCAGAGAAAGTGGAAGGGAGGGTGAGAGAGAGAGAGAGAGAAACATCCATGTGAGAGAGACACATCGATTGGTTGCCTCCCCCATGTGCCCTGACCAGAGCCAGTGATCAAACCACAACCTAGGTATATGCCGTGCCCTTGACAAGGAATTGAACCCAAGACCCTTCGGTCCACGGACTGATGCTCTAACTATTGAGCAAAGCAGGCCAGGGCTGAAGAGTGGACTTTTAATTCTTACCTCCTACTTCTTCTTCATGCCTAATGATTTTTTAAAAAGATATTTTTTATTGATTTCAGAGAGGAAAGGAGAGGGAGAGAGAGAGAGAAACATCAGTGATGAGAGAGAATCATTGATCAGCTGCCTCCTCCACACCCCTCCTGGGGATTAAGCCCCAAACCCGGGAATTGAACCACAACCTCTTGGTCCAATAGGTCAACACTCAACCACTGAGCCACACAGCCCAGGCGCCTAATGATTTTTTTAAAGTAGAAAAACCATGTATATTTCTGTTTGTAGAGAGAAAGTAGAACCACAGTTCTGCTACTTGATAGCTGTGTGGTTTCTGGCAACTCAACCTCTCTAAACCCCTGCTTCCTCATCTGTAAAGGGAGAGAGTGCCAGCATTCAAGGTGATCACAAATTCTGAATCAGTGGGGTCTGACCTAATGAATTTACTAGACTTTGCACACTGATACTACATATGGCTCTCTGGTGGTGTGCACAGGGTTTATGTAACTCGGGTTACTTCCTCAGGGGTCTTGGAGACCTAAAGGCCTGAATCCCTGAGTCTGTAGAAGGATCTCCCTTTTCTCTACAACTCACCCTCAACATTTCTACAGACGAGAAAGTTTGCCTGTGGTACACTTTGCCTCTGAGGGTGAAGGGGCTCAGGGTGACTTGAAAGTCTCAACGAAGGCAGAAGCACCAGGAGATTGTTACTTTCTTTGTCTTTAGCAGTCTGGATGCGTATAGCTGTAATAGAGTACAGTCAGGAGGGCAAAAACCACTTTGGAAGAAGCCCTGAAAGTGATTCAGTTTCAAGTCACAAGATCAATTATGGAAGGTTCTGGAACTACTGACACTGAGTATTACAGCAGATCCATGGCACAGGTTCAGAAGGTGATTCAGGATGTCTCCTTCCTTGGACATTAAAGCTCATTACCTGAAAATTACTCAGCCTTGGCCCTGAGGGAAATCTTAAGTGCCCAGCCCAAATGGCATAATACTATTTAATATACCAAGACCTCATGATAATGAACAGTGTAGAAAGAGAAAGTGCACTTGTCTGGGTTAGACCACATCTGTTTGATAATGTCTATGGGGAAGGACACATCTCTAGAAAACTGTATGTCGGTCATATAAGGGATCTGTGGACTTTTAGCTGTGTGCTTAGAGTAAAATATCTAGGCAGCAGATAGAAAAGGGGAAAAAATTCTCACTTTTAAATGTGCCTGCCTATAAACAGTCTCTGACAGAATGAACTTCATTTGGTGATAATTTCTATTCAGGCCTGCAAATTGCGAATATTAAATCCTACTTCACAGGGTGTGGTGTGGGTATACTGCGTGAGATAATGTATCTAAAGGCTTCACCTGGTGTCTGGCACGGAGTAGGTGTGGAGTGGATGTCAGTTCTCTCCTCACATTCTGCTCATCATATACCTACTTGATGCCTGTTATGTGCCAGGCTCTGTGCTCACAAACCATGGAGGGAGATGTGAGAACTTGCCCTCCACAAGCATGGGTTCTAGGAAGGAAGATGAGATGCATATTAGACAACTACTTGTGGGGTTTGAGGGAGCCCAAGAAATAGCACCCTTTTCCTGGCTGAGTTGGGAACTAGGAGATTGAAAGAGGGACCCAGGTGTCCTGTGGATTCTGGAGAATGTGGCATGAATCTGTTAGTCTAAGGCACCTGCTAGTTCTTCAGCCAGCAAGGGGCGGTTGTTCCCAGTTGCAGCCACTGGCAGCCACAGTCTGGTGTAGTCCTCACCCTGGGTGGTGTGGCTTGGTTGGGTGTCGTCCCATGCACCATAAGCGTTGCCGGTTTGATCCGTGGTCAGAGCACATGCCCAGGTTGCTGGCTTGATCCCCATTAGGGGACTTGCAGGAGGCAGCAGATTGATATTTTACTCTCACATTGATGTTTCTTTCTCTCTCCATCTCCCTTTCTCTTTCTCTCAAAAATCAATTAAAAATTCTTAAAAGAAGAAAGAAAGAAAGAAAGAAAGGAAGGAAGGAAGGAAGGAAGGAAGGAAGGAAGGAAGGAAGGAAGGAAGGAAAGAAAGAAAGAAAGAAAGAAAGAAAGAAAGAAAGAAAGAAAGAAAGAAAGAGAGAAAGAAAGAGAAAGAAAGAAAAGAACCACAGTCCCCCTGTGGGAGAGCAGAATGGTGCAGGAGGCTGCCCCACAGAGGGTGGGTGGAGGGGCTGCATGAAGCAGGCTCAGAGAGAGGTGGGAGCATTCCTGCATGGAGCCTTTTCCACATGGAAGCATGAGGCCAGGGAAAGGTATAAGACAAACTTTTAATACCGTTTGTTTTCAGTTTAAATTAAATGACTAAGAATAACTGACATTAATACTAATACCTGGTTGGTGTATTTGGTTCCCAAATCCTGGCTCTGAATCACCTGTGGAGATTTAAAAAGTTACCAATATCTGGCTCTACCTGTGAGGATTATAAATTGGAGGTTTTGGGATGGGACCCAGACATCTCCATTTTAAAAACCTTCTACAGACATCCAGAGTTTGGACCTATACCATTGAGCTATGGTGGGATTGGTTAATCGTTAAAAAATAATACTCTTAGAAGAGGACCAATGCTAATTACATTACATTTCTATGAGAACAACTTCAGATATATTTGTTTGTCAAAACAGTGAGAAGTTCAAGGGAGTAGGCAGATAAACAGGTTAAGTCCTTCTTGTGTATAGTTTTGTGTGTGTGTGTGTGTGTGTGTGTGTGTGTGTGTGTGTGTGTAGAAATGACCCAAAGATACATTTTAGCTGATCTTTGATCTATACTTCATATGAGGAAAGTCAATATTTGAAAAGGTAGTCTCCCTCGAAACATAAATCAGAACACAATAGATTCAGTTTTTAGTGAGTGCCTATTATGTGCTAGGAACGGTGCTGTGTAATCTTATATATGTTTTCTCAGGTGAGAGGCTATAAACGTAAAAGGAGTAATGAAGACATTGTCAATTGGTGAGAATATTTAGAGACCATGACTTAATAAAATTTTATCTGTACATAATACTTGATGCCAATGAAGACATGGTGATGCTGTGACATGTATACATTACTGAAGACACTAAAAATTTGTCCAGCTATTTAAAAAATTAAATTTATTATTGAGGTAATTGGTTAATAATATTGTATAAATTTGAAGTGTATAACTTTATAATACAAATTCTGTATACTCCATTGTGTGCTTACCATTCAAAGTCTAGTTTCCTCTCATTACCCTATATTTGATCCCCTTTACCCTATTCATCTTATTCCTAAATCCCTGCCCCTTTCATAACTATTATCCTGTGTGACATTTTTTTTGAATACACATTTGCTTATGTATATTAAGAACTATATGTAAATGTTCTTATCATTTCACTCATTAACCCAATTTCTTGGAATTATCTTAAGAAAATCCTTTTTTAAAAAGTGACATGCTGTAGGTAAAAAGAGAATAATTAACTATATTTTTAAATTATAGCAACATCTGGAAATTGCATAAATATTAATCATTAGGGAAATTATAAGTAAATTATTGCATAATGAGTAATGACTTAATTAAATGTTATGTAGACACTTAAAACCAATCCTTATAAAGTCTATGTAGCAACAGGTAAAATGCTTATGAGAAATATCAAATGAAAAAGTATTGCTGGAACACTATGTAAAAGTTATTCACTAGCACTGGAAGGAGTTGTGAGGATGGAAAGCGGTTTGTGTGTTGTAGTAGTAGAATTCGAAATGTTTTGGATGTGGTGGATAGGTATTGCTTGGGTTACCCCGTATCCCTTCCCACCCTGTATAGTCCCAAGAGGAAAAAGAAACTCCACAACTAGCCAATGAACTGAGATGACGTATGCCTAGATTTTCAGTAGCCTTGTGCTTTTTTACCCCCCTCTGCCAACTGTTGAAAACTTGCCTGCAGTAAGAGATAATCAAAAGTTAGATAGATCAGGAGTCAGAGAAATGGAGGGACAAATAGATTGATGAACCTACCTGATGACAGTTTATAAATCCCCAAGACAGACCTCCACCTTCGTCATTTATATGAGCCCACAAAATTTATATCTTATACTAGTAACCTCATTGTAGTCACTTGCAACTGAAAAAATTCTGAGGATAGAATTGATTTAATTTTTAAAAGTTTTTATTCTATATTTGAATTTGCCGAGGTTGTTACTTATTTGTTTTTAAATAAATCTCCTTTACTTTCGGAAGTTCACTGGAACATTTTGTACTTGTGTGTAAATCCTGCATTTGTGGATCATTTCTCATTAAATTACCTATAGATTTTTGGTCCCTATTGAACTTTAATTTCCTCCCATGTCTCTTTCTCAATTTTTCCTGCAACATCAGCTACATTAACTGTTTTCCCACATCCTGCTTTTGACAATAGCCGCCCTGAGTATGCTTTCAAAAGGATGGTCTGAACCACAATGTGTATTCAAATCTGTACATGGCAGGAATGGATGGGGAATTTTGAAATAAGTCAACAAATATTGAGCACTTACTATATGCAAGACACTGGGGCTGCAACAATGAAAATAAAAGTAGACAGAGCCCCTGCCCTTAAGATGCTTTTGTCTGTGGGTGCATGTGTATATTCACTGGAGGTACTGGTGAGGGTCTAGTTCGAGAGTGTGTTTAACACTTATTACTGTTGTGCTTAATATCTCTGTACAAGGCAACGGGATAATAACCAACATTTATTGAACTTTTATTCTGTGCCACACCTATATGCATCAATATTGTTTTCCCCATTTACCAGATGAGAAAACAGATGCAAGAGGATATTTAATGTGTCCAAGTGGCAGAAACGGATTTAACTTGAGACAGTCTGGTCCTTACCTCTGGAAAATGCTGCTTACATAATATTGTAAGAAAAATCTGCTCAAGCCAAAACCGGTTTGGCTCAGTGGATAGAGCGTCAGCCTGCGGACTGAAAGGTCCCAGGTTTGATTCCGGTCAAGGGCATGTAACTTGGTTGCGGGCACATCCCCAGTAGGAGGTGTGCAGGAGGCAGCTGATCGATGTTTCTCTCTCATTGATGTTTCTGACTATCTATCCCTCTTCCTTCCTCTCTGTAACAAATCAATAAAATATATTTAAAAAAAATCTGCTCAAAATTGCTGAATATGGTAGTTAAATACATTTTTTGAAAAAAAAGTTATTAAATTAAATCTTGGTATGGTATACAGATATCTGGCCAGGATGAGATGAAGGGAGATTCCCTTTTCAACTTGTTATACTTTTAGCCATAGAGGAAAATGACCTGAAAAAATAAGTTCATTCATACATTTATCTATTCAACAGATGTTTACTCTTTGCTACTGAGAACATTTTGTTGAAAGCTCTCAGTTTGGTAAAGGTAGATGAAAAGTAAACAAACCCTTAAAATATACCATAGCGTGGTAAGTCCTGTAATAAAGGAATTGAAAAGGTACTGTGAGAGCATTGAGGGGAAGAGGGGGGAAAGGTCATGAAATGGTTGACAAGCTGACCATTGAAATACGAGTAAGAATTCTTCAGTGGACACATTGGGGGTGGGGAGGTGTGGAAGGGTAGGGGTCATTTGGAAGAAAGGCCTTCTGGAAGGATCTGCTTCTAAGGGCACTCAAGAGTGTTTTTAGAATTGCAAGTGGTTCTAAGTGCAGGACTGGAAAGATAGGTAATTTAAAGGGTTGGTTCTAAGTTCAGTTTCTTTTGATTTGTAGTTTTAATGAAAAGTAGATACTTCACAAAGAGATAGAATTCCAACTAAAGAAGAATTTGTTGGCATGATTAATCAAATCATGATGGTATTTTTTTTTTCAATCTCAAGCACTATGCTAAAGTTTTTCTTGAAATTTAGTTAATAACTTTCCATCTTCCCCAATGTTAATCATTCTTGTAAACTGGAAGGTGTTGCATTTTTGCATTGTTAGTAATTGGTTCAAAATAGGCTAGGAAAATCTGTTTCTAGTATATATTTTTAATGTTCAGAGGGGTGTTGGTCAGTCCTCCGGGCAGCTCAAGGTGGGTTAGGGGAGAATCTGATTCCAAGTTCATTCACATGCCAGTTGCCCTCAATGGCTATTGGCCAGAGACAGTAGTTTCTTGTCAGTGGGCTTCTCCATAATGAGAGAGTGAGAGAGGGCAGATAATATGGGAATCCCATTTTTTTAGAACATAATCTCAGAAGTAACTTTTGCTACATTCTATTTGTCAGAAGAGAGTTCTAGGTCTAGCCCATACTCAATGGAGGGGATTACACAAGATCATGGGTACCAGGAAGAGAGATGGGGCGGGGCGTGGGCGCAATCTCAGAGGCTGCCTATCACACACCTATTTATAAAATAGGAAATTAATTTAGAAAAAAGTACTTTCTCGTTCATCATTAAAATGTCATCTTGCCCTGACCGGTTTGGCTCAGTGGATAGAGCGTGGGCCTGCAGACTGAAAGGTCCCAGGTTCGATTCCGGTCAAGGGCATGTACCTTGGTTGTGGGCACATACACAGTGGGGAGTGTGCAGGAGGCAGCTGATCGATGTTTCTCTCTCATTGATGTTTCTAACTCTCTATCCTTTTCCCTTCCTCTCTGTAAAAAATCAATAAAATATATATTAAAAAAAATAAATAAAATGTCATCTTCATCTTGAGAGACATATCAAACATTTATTTTTCTGAAAATATCTGCATAATCCTGGAAGACACTAGTGGTCACAGGAAAGGTCAGACAACTTGGGAATATTGTCTTTCGTTAAGTGAAAAATGTGGAAATCATCCTTTAGTTGGACAATTCTTTGTCGTATTTTGATACAGAATAACTAACAAACTGGTATGTGTGTAAAGTTTTCATCTAACTTAAAATAATTGTGAAGATTTACTTTATAAAAGACTTAATTTTTATCATATTAACCATTGGTGGCATTCTTTGGCCTGTAGAATGCAGTTCATTCCAATGTACTGAAAGTGAAGAAATGAGTGAGGATACCACCATTTGTGGAACGCCCTGTCTTCTTTAGAGAACCTTAGATGTGTTAGGTGAAGGGCAGACTGGGTGAGGGCACCAGTATCACTCCATACATTCAATATTAGTGCATTTAAATTACTTTCTAATTATATTCTTAGTTTTGTTTAAAATGATTAAGAATATACAGGGTGGGGCAAAAATAGGTTTACAGTTGTTTGTATGGAAAATAATATAATAATAAATAATAATACAAGAATAAGCTGTATTTTGCAAACTCTGTGTTTCACATATTCACAACTGTAAACTTACTTTTGCTCTACCCTGTATAAAGACAGAAATGCTAATATTGCTTTTTCTGTACATAATGCACCCCAGGGTGCAGACACACCCCTTTGGAGACTTCAGCTCTAGACCCAGGATTCTTAAGTCAGGATTTACTTCTTTTTTTTTTTTTTTAAATATATTTTATTGATTTTTTACAGAGAGGAAGGAAGAGGGATAGAGAGTTAGAAACATCGATGAGAGAGAAACATCGATCAGCTGCCTCTTGCACACCCCCCACTGGGGATGTGCCCGCAACCAAGTTACGTGCCCTTGACCGGAATCGAACCTGGGACCTTTCAGTCCACAGGCCGACGCTCTATCCACTGAGCCAAACCGGTTTTGGCAGGATTTACTTCTTATGGGGGATTCACTTTCAAGGAGTGGAAAAAGCGATCAAAGGTCAAATCAGATGTCCAGAAATCACTGAAAAATGTTAAGGAGAGCATGAAGAGATTTAAAATTTAGAATGCTACATGGGTATTAGAGTGGAGGATGGCTTAGTGAGGGTGTACCTGGGGATATGTAGTAGCTATCAGCTCCTTCAAGAGAAGCAAAAAGTAACTAGGGATTCAACCAAAATAATGCCAGTGGAGTGGAAAGGGGAGGCTTATGGGTAATGAAAATCAGTATGTTCCATAACCCAAGGGGGCATTAAGGCCCTACTGAGCATGTGTTCATAAAGGTAGTTTAGAAAGAAATGTGCTTAAAAGGGAATTCAGAATTCAGAGATAAAGATGTTTCAGTTTCTCTGTCTTTTTAAAACATCGTCCTCTCCTTTTATTTTATTATTATTTTTTTTCCTGGAGATTCAAGCTGGGTGTGAGGGAAAGATTCAGAAATATATTATTAATATTTTTTTAAAAATCTAGTAATCCAGTAATAGAAGAAGGGTATGTGGAAAGAGGGGCTGTGGAATGATATTGGAGTCCCAAATTAATTTGCAGTGTCATAAACATTTTCTGGATTGGAAAAAATAATTGATTTGAATTTCACAGCTCTGCCTAATTTAAGAAGAGTGAGGTATTTTATTTTCTCCTTCTAGATTTTAAATTTTTTTCTTTCTATTGTGATGAACATCACTATAGTTTTTGTCTTAGTTGAACCGTATTTCCTGGCCATTCTCTTCTCTCTCAAATAATAAATCACATTTCTTTTAAATATATATATTTTTATTGATTGCATGTTTACTAGTTCCTTGGGCAGTGCTTGAAGTATGCAATTGAGCTAAAAATGTCTCCAGGGTGTTGTTGTCACAGTGGACACTCAGTGTACCGGTTAATAATGCGGATTTTGTAATCAAAGAAAACATGATAATTTCAAGAGAAACATCAAAAGTGCTTTATTCAAAGTAATGTCCATTGCTAGTTACACATTTCCCCCATCTTTCAGGTAATTTGTGGATACTGTCCCAATAGAACTTTCTTGTTTTTAGCAAACCATTCAGAGACCCAGTTTTCCACTTCTTCATACGTTTTGAAGTGCTGCTCAGAAAGTGCCATCTATCGGAACAAGTGGTAATCTGAAGGAGCAAGGTCTGGTGAATACAGCAGGTGGGTTAATACTTCCCAGGCAAGATCTTTTACCAGGTCTTTAACTGGTTTTGAAGTGTGTGATGGTGCGTTATCATGAAGCAAAATTACTTTGCCGTGTCTTCTGGCACATTTTGGTCATTTCACCATCAAAGCGTGGTTCAAATTGATTATTTGTTGTTGGTAGCGATCAGTATTAATGGTTTCACCTGGTTTTAGAAGCTCATAATACACCACACCATCCCATCAAAAGCAGAGCATTGTCTTCTTTCCGAAGTGATTTGGCCTTGCAGTCGATGTTGATGGTTGACCTGGATCAACCCATGATTTTGTGCATTTGGGATTCTCAAAATAAACCCACTTTTCATTGCCAGTAACAATTCAATGCAAAAAAGACTTTCTTTTGTGCCGTTGAAGCAACATTTTACTGATGACTTTTCAGTTTTCCATTTGTCTTTCATTCAGTTGATGTGGCACCCATTTCCCATTTTCCTTCCTTTAAAATCTTCCCCATTGCTTGTAAACGATCAGAAATTGTTTGCTGAGCAACGTTTAATCTTTTTGCAAGTTGTTTTTGAGTTTGACATGATGTGGCACCCATTTTCCTTCCTTTAAAATCTTCCCCATTGCTTGTAAACGATCAGAAATTGTTTGCTGAGCAACGTTTAATCTTTTTGCAAGTTGTTTTTGAGTTTGACATGCATCTTCATCCAATAATGCTTATAATTGTTGGTCTTCAAACTTTTTCAGTTGACCTGGACGTTCTTTGTCTTATACATCGAAATCATCACTTTTAAAGCGTTTAAACCAGCGATCACAAGTATCTTGAGATGGAGCATGTTCACCATAAGCTTCCCAAAATATACAATAACGTTTTCTTCAAAATAAAGTAATGAATTAAAACTTCCTGCAAATACTCTTTTTTTGGCACAAAATTCGTCATTTTTAAGTGTAAAAATATCTATGATGTTAATACCTTCAGCAAATTTGACATATGAGGTTTTGAAGCTTGCTGTCAATACAACAAAATAGCATACATATCAAATCGCATATATAGCAACATATGTGTAACTCCATCTATTGAAAAAAATCCGCATTCTTAACTGGTGCACCTAGTATTTTCCTGGGGTCCAGATAAGACAATGAGTGGGGTGCAGGAGCATTGGATATCACGCTTGAAGTCGTGCAGGACAGAAGAAAGGTACCTCCGTTTCAACAAGGGCCTCTTTCAGTCCTTGCATGGCCTCATGTTTCCCTGAGCCCCAGCTTGCTAACTGATCCAGAAACAACAGTTTGGACACCCTGGCCTTTCCCCCACTGCCTCTGTAGAGGCTGTTTTTTCTGCACCCGGGCCAGGGCACCCTCCCCAGGAACGTGGAGCCAGTGTGCTGTAGGATTCCAGGCTGGTGTTGAAGTTGGCGGCTCATCTCCACCCACAGGCACTTTCCATTGCAGGCAGAGTCTGGGCCTGAGGCTGGTCAGGGCAGTGGTTGTACAAGAGCCATCTTTCTGAGTGGCAAGTGTCCACAGGACATCATGGATTGTTTCCCATGAGAATTATCTTCCTAGTAAGATTTATTTTGCTTGTCAGTGGCAATGAAAAGAGACCTTAGACTGCAATTATTTTCAACCTGGCTGGTGTTAGACCTCAATAGCTGAGCTCCTGGCACGTGGAGGGAGGTGTTTGGGGAGCCTGAAGAAATCTGGCCTTTGTTCCATTGCTGTTTCTTAGGAAAAGAGCTCTTAGTTGGCTTAAGAATGTGGTCCCAATCTTGTGGGTGACTGTTGGGATTTATTTACTGGGTATTTAATTTCATTTTCTATTTGGAAAAACTAAAGGTATTCAAAGATAATGTTTTTTTAAAGTTAAGGTATAGGTTTAAGAGAGTCTTTGTGTAATCTGTCTAATACTTGAGTAAGACCCCCATGTGGTCTTAGATAGTGTAGAGTTAGAGGTGGACTATAGTCTCCTTTCAGTGACTTGCTAATTTTGTAACTTGGGAACATTGCTCCCCCACACCCCCTGTTTTCTCATCTGTAATGCCATCTGCTTTATCATGGGGTGAGATTCCTTATTCATTAAGGATTGGAAATGATGAGTAAAGCACTAGAATAGTGCCTGTCCCATTGAATGAACTCATTATTATTTTACTGTATAAATTATCACCCACAAGATCTTTTTTTTTTTTTAAACATATTTTATTGATATTTCACAGAGAGGAAGGGAGAGGGATAGAGAGCTAGAAACATCGATGAGAGAGAAACATCGATCAGCTGCCTCCTGCACACCCCCCACTGGGGATGTGCCCGCAACCAATGTACATGCCCTTGACCGGAATCGAACCCGGGACCTTTCAGTCCGCAGGCCGATGCTCTATCCACTGAGCCAAACCGGTTTCGGCTCACCCACAAGATCTTTGTGGAGGATCGAATCAAGGTTTCTCCAAAGGGATATGTGTGTGAGTCTTATGACCTGAGTAAGGAGCACGACCGGCTTAGTCAACAAGTATTTATAAAAACGTATCCACTCACAGCACGGGACTGCTGTGTTAGACATCGTTTTTCAAAAAGCAGAAATATAAACTTTCTAGTCATGAAACACTTGCAATAGTATGTGGCAAGACATATTAGCAAAAAGCATTTATAAAAATTTAATTTTTTAAACTGTAGGTAGATCTGTAGTTTTTCTTATACTTTTTAAGAGTAAAAAAAGTTCTGCCATTACTCCTAGATGTCTATCTTTCAGTGATCTATATGAGGCTAATAATTTACTTCTGGGGTTATGAAATTATTCATATTCCCACTTGTGGTAACTGTAAGTAGAAAGCTGACTCCTGACCTGATTAATACAAATAAACATGAAAGGGAGGAATATGCAACATAATTTATATCTGCCTTCAGCTCTCTGGTTCTCTCAGACTGTGTGGGTTCCAAAGTGTTCTGGAGAAGTTTGCAAATTCCTTCACTCTTGTGCTCGTCACTCTTTGTTATCTCCTACCATCTCTGCTTTGTTCTGTCTGGTCAACTCTGAAGTCTGGCCATCACCTCACTGCCCTTCAGAACTCTTTTCCTTGAAGCCTTTCCAAACAGGTGCTATCTTGTTTCACTTTTGATGGTCATTCTGCTAAGCCCTGTGTCTTATGGACATTCTCCCTCCTTAACACTGACATGCCTGTCTTTATATAGCCCCAACTGCCTTTGTGTTTCCATGTCTGTCCCTTGGCATTTGCCAGTATTTATCCTGTCTCCTCCAGGATAGCTCCTGA
Organism: Plecotus auritus; assembly: GCF_963455305.1. NCBI lineage: Eukaryota > Metazoa > Chordata > Mammalia > Chiroptera > Vespertilionidae > Plecotus > Plecotus auritus. The sequence continues at coordinate 179,496,112 of NC_137772.1, read as the reverse complement.
GGCTAGAGATCCTGTGTTGCTTTGCATGCAATGTCCCACATTGTTACAGATTAAATGAATTATAGAGACAATGAATAAAGGGCGTATTGGGAAAAGCTCTCAATACACTTTTTGTGTTTTAGCTTAGTAATTCTCATCATAGTCTGATATCTTGTTATTAAATAGTTATGAGGCAAGTTTCTGAATTTTTTTCTCGCAGGAATGTGCACAAGTTTGGACTGGTGGATTACTCATAGACTCTAAGGAATTTAAAATCCATGGTTTACTGAGAAAGTCAGCCTAAGAAAGAGAGAAAAAGAGGGGGTTAGAAAGTTCTACAGATAGAACCTACTAAATGTGACCTTGCAAGGCCCTCATAACTTATCAATAATTCTCCCCATTGAGGTGGTACAGATGGCCCAAGGTGAGCACTCTGAGCTTACCTGATGAAGGAATGAAGAAAAAGGAACTTTAAGTTCTTCTCCCACTCCCAGCCCAGTTCAGTCAGTATTAGTGGTAATTGCTACCATTTATTGAGCTCCTTACTATGTCCAGACTCTATGTTATATTTTAAAAAATAAACACAATCTCACTTAATCCTGATAAAACACCTCTGAGGAATTTTCACAGAGGATACAGAAGCTCAAGGTCACACAGGTAGTAAAGGGTAGAGTCTGTCTAATCCTAAAGCCGTGCTAAGGCTTGTTCTCACCTTGCTACCTGTTCATTTCGACGTTTGCTCTTTTTTTTCCCTTTCCATTGGGAGGGAGGGAGGAACCTAACACTTTTTTTTTTTTTAGAAGATGAGAATTTGCCTTATACCTGGGGCTTAGCTTAGCTATGTGGTCTTGGGCAAGTAGTTTAACTCTATAGGCCTCAGAGTGTTACCTGTAAAATATAAGGCTACAGTGTGAGCTCTCCAATGCTGATTCTTGTGAGACATGGGGAAAAGGCTGTCAGATTCCTTTGTGGGTATGTGTGTCACAGTAAAAGAGGGAAGGTGGAGTTATTCATTCATGTCTGGGGTTCAGGAATTCTGTTCTCTCTTTTTATCTCAGATACCTGTATCTGTGATTTATGGTAAACTTGTCAGTTTTCCTGTAGCATTTCTTCCATTCGACATGGAAATATAGCAAGACATGCATTGGTCCTTGCTTAATATATTTATTATGATCCTCAAAGTTTTATAGATGAAAATTTAGTAATTACATGTTGAGGCTTAATGACCATAAAAAGTCCATAAATATCATCTAATGAAAACATAGGTATAACATCTTCCTTAGCCAGGGAAATGCTGAATTGGGATGGCATTTAATGTTCTGATTTAACTACCAATGTTCTAATAACATGAAAATATTTGTGCTTGTACCAGTTAAAAAAAGGCATCAAGAAAGCCACAGATTATTCAGACATGATACACAATTACCCCTAGTCTACATTGTAATTGAACTCACTGACCATTCTTAAATTGAAATGACATTTAATCACAAAATTATTCTTATTCTATAAATTCTTTTAGTGAGAGACTAGTCTTCAGAAAGAGATGAATATTATTAACTTATATAAGTACTTATATAAGGCCACCTTTGAGTTTGATGGTCACGCTCATCTCATGATCTTTGGGATTTGGATGATCAGAATACATACATACATTTAGAAACAAAAATTACTTAGGGAATGACATGAAACCTTCAGTGTGAATGACCAGGTGCAGGAGAAGAAAGACTGTATGTTCAGGGTTGGATCCCTTGGTATTTAGAACACATGAAGAGGAAGACATTGGCAGGTCTCATGAGGAAGAGAGCAGGCAGAGAGCAGTTGAGTTACTAACACAAGAAGACCACACAGGTAGCAGATGGCAAAAGTGAAATAAAACCCCTGATCTTTTGAGCTTTTGCTTAAGTACTCATTTACTCTACCACACCCTGGCATTGTTCCCTGTTTCTATGAGAGCTGACAACCATTTCTTGGATCTGCAAGATTAAAATAGAAGAGAACTGATAGAACTCCTTCATTGCTTAGTTATTAATCACTTCATCCACTCATGAGAGATGGTTGGAAACGGGGAGTGCTTTTGAGAAGTTGAGTGTGATCAAAAGCTGTGCTGGGAGAAATCTATACCTGGCATTATATTCAGGAAAATAGCAATTAATTTAAAAAACGAGTGATGGTGGGGTTGGCATGAAGGACAAGGATGAGGGGACTTAAGGGAAGAGTATTTCAAAATGGCAAAGGAGGATCTTGTCTTTCCTCTTCTCTCAAAGGTGCTTCATTTGGCAGATGCCTGTTTCCTTCTAGAAAATTTGAGTATAGTTACCCTTGAACAATGTGGGCATTAGGGGTACTGATCCACCCAGTTAAAAATCCCAGTATAACTTTTGACTCTCCAAAACTTAACTACTAATAGCCTATTGTTGATCAAAAACCTCACTGATAACATAGTCAATTAACACATAATTTTATATGTATTATGTACTGTATTCTTACAATAAAGGAAACTAGAGAAAAGAAAATGTTACTAAGAAAATTGTAAGGAATAGAAAATACATTTATAGTCATGTATATATTTATTGCAAAATATCTGCATCTAAGTGGACCCTCACAGTTCAAACTTCTGTTGTACAAAGGTCAACTGTATTACACAATTTGTGATGGAACTTGCTTCCCGGTGTCTGCTTTAGAGATCTACGTAGTTTATTCTTTCTCCTCTCTTGTTAGCGTTCAGGTGTTCACCCATTCTGTTGTAATTTAAGCCCTTTAAATGGATCCCTCACTCAACACTGGTTAACCCCAAGAACACCCTCTTTTGGCCTAGTTGTCTTCATATTCCCTTTGGTAGGGGATAGATTATCTTGGTGTCTCTAACAATTGGTTTGGAAACCTGCTCAGCTGCCCCTGTCGCTCATTTTTCAAGGGTCATTTTGTCATCAACCAAATATTGAAACAGGTGAAACCTGCCGTGAGTAATGTGACCCATTGTGGAAAGAAAGTGACTCAGTCCTGGCAGCACAAGTCAGGTTGCAGGAGGTGACCATGGGAATCCAAATGCCTCCTTGTGATGTTTGCAGCAAAGGGCCTTTGGCTTCATTCTTGAAGACAGTGGCATTCCAATGTCATAAATGTGACTAGTTCAGTGCAACTGGACATACCCCTGTGCAGTCTCCATGCGCAAAGCCACCTGCCCCTTGTTGGCCCAGATTGGGGGTTGGCATGAAGGTGCAGGCACAAAACTCAGTGCTGGAGCAGTGGGAGTTTCAGGTAAAACCAGTGAAGAAAGGAGTTTGTTATAAAGCACTCTGTTTATCACCTTTTTCTTACACTTTGCTTATCTGTGAACAGTCATTTACATGTTGCTCACTGCATATCCCAAAATACATGCACAGTTCTCTCAGCCTTGCTTCTCTTTCTTCCCTCTCAGAGCCACTGCAGGGTCAGGTTAACCTAACCTCCAGAATTCTTGGAATTTGCCCAGGTAGTCAGTTTATCCTACCCAGTTGCTCATCAAACTGCTTAAATTTATGTAAAGAAGAATAATCTGGTGGGAAAGCACCCTACTGTATTAAAAGAAGACATGAGTTCTAAGCCAAGTTTCATAAATTAATAGTTATGAGACTGTTTCATTTGGGCAAGTCGTTTCATCTCCTAGTACCCCCAGTTTTAATTTTGTATGATAAAGATAAAATGCTAATCACATGCCTATGTACAGGGATGCTATGAAAATGAATAAACCAATGCGTGACAACTCAAGAACTCCTTTGAAGTAAATCCTACATAAAGTCAGTAAATTGAGATATTGTTATAATGATGTAAGTGGGTGTTAATGCTCAGCAAGTCTTAACTACATAAACATAGGGAAGTGGAAGAAATGTGTTTTTGTGTAAAAAGAATAAATGGCCAACATCCTCTTCCCTTTTTTTTTCTTATTTTCAGTGTATGTGTGCATTACCATTTTTTAATTGCCAATTTCTTTTTGTGAAGCTTTTGCTAAAAACAGTAAGTTTAGACTGCTGAAAAATCATATCCTCTTGTTTGATGTTTTAGAACATTTAGGTATTTTGACCTAAATGATAAAGAACAAAGTCAATTGTTTAACTAAAAATGCAGAATGTAAATATTTAGCTCAAGTATTCAGAGTATCTATTTTCACAATCACAGTACTTCCTTGCAAATATTTGAGAAAGAGTTATAATATGGCTCTTTGAAAAGTGTGGGAAATTAGGATGAAATAAAAACCTGACCATAGACTTCCTTCCTCACTCTTGAGTGAGATCTCAATAACTTTCTCTTATAACTGGATGTGGACCTTTGACCATTTATGTGACTTCATACTACTTATTTTTGGAAAATATTTAATTGCATTTTAATAGAGATGGGGCTTATAGTGAATTAAGTGAAATGCAATTCTTAGAAAAAAAGAAGTGCTTTCCATTTTATTCCTCTTTGGATTCATTTATTCCCAGGTTGTGAAGATCAGTTTAAACTTTATAATTTTGTTAATAGTCATTCACTTTCTTGTTTGAGCTTTTGATCATTATTAAAAGTCTGTTTATTTATTCACTCATTTATTGTCAAATATTCAATGACGTAGTAATATGTGCCAGTCACCATTCTATGTGCATTTAGATTCTATAAAGGCATGGATTTTCATTGAGGTGTTTTTTTAAAAATATAGTTTCCAAAACAATTTGTTTTAAAGCACATTCTGAACACTGGAGAGACATGAATATGCCTTAGTATGTAGTAAATGACCATGTGGAGAAGGCAGGCCACCAGCGACAGCAATAATGACAATAGCTCACACCAACGGAACCCTGCCATGGACACTTGGTGTGAAACACAAGTGTTTTCCATGAATAAAGTAGTTTAACTTTTACAATAACCATTCATGTTCTCATTTTAGAGAGGAGAAACAGAGACAGGGAGCCTCAGCATAAGTAATGTTCTAAAAAGTTACTGAGTTTATTAAATGCTCGACCCAGAAGAACAATATTATAAATCTCAAAGTGCTTTTGTGAAAATTAAAGTAGAAAAGTCATGGTTATATCTCAATAACCATAAAAGAAAAAGACTACAGAAAAATTGTTTTTGTTACTGTACCAAATGACTAATGTAAAATGTGTCTCCTGTGGGAAAACTTGAATCTGCCACCTTCTGGCTGCGTGCCTTGGGAAGGTTGTTTCACTTCTCTGTACTTCGGTCTTTTCATTTGTCAACTGAGGAGAGAGATTATGAGGATTAAATTAAGTAATGAATAGAAATAATTTAGCATGTGCCTGGCACATGATAAACATTTAATAAATATTGGCTATTTTTATAATTATTTTACTATCACTGTTTTCCACACTTCCCCATGAGAGAGGGGAAGGCTGGTAAAATAGAAAATTAAGCTAAGATACAATTTTGGAAAAAAAAAAGATATAATTGTGAATTAAAGCAAAGTTAGCAACTTAAACCTCATGCAACTGAAACATCATATTTTATGAAATTAATAAATTACCTACAATATATCATACAAATTATTGTAGTACCCAAATTATAAAATGCCAAGAAGCAATTTGTCAGAGAAGAACAGAACCAGTCAGAGAATAACTAATTCTTTACAATTCAGTTTGTATTTAGTGAGTGTCTTCTGTGTGTCAAGCATAGTGCCAAAGTGCCTGATATTGTGGGATAAGACAGATTTGATGGAGCTACTCAAGAAAGTTGAAATCATTTTAATTCCTTAACATCTTCAAGTGAGCTTGCTCAGATTTTATTTTTTGAGTTATATGTGGCCTAGAAACAAAAGCATAGGCTTTGGATTTAGATTGCGTTCATATCTCAGTCCTGTCCTTTATTAGCTGTGTAAACATAACAACTTATTTAACCTTCCTGAGTCTCAGTTTCCTCGTCTATAAGAGGAGCATAATTCTTTTTTTTTTTAAAATATATTTTATTGATATTTTACAGAGAGGAAGGGAGAGGGATAGAGAGCTAGAAACATCGATGAGAGAGAAACATCGATCAGCTGCCTCCTGCACACCTCCCACTGGGGATGTGCCCGCAACCAAGGTACATGCCCTTGACCGGAATCGAACCCGGGACCCTTCAGTCCGCAGGCCGACGCTCTATCCACTGAGCCAAACCGGTTTCGGCGAGCATAATTCTTATTCGGCCTCAGTAGGTAACAGTGAGGCTCCAGTGAGATAAGGGATTTGACAGTGCCTCAAGACAGTACAGAATTTTGTAGAGTACAGGGATTTTTGCAGCAGTTTCTGTTTTTATTTTATTAATCGATAATTAATTAATTAAATTTCCTCACCCGAGGATATGTTTATTGATTTAAGAGAGAGAGAGTGGGAGAGGGTGGGGGTGGGGGGAGAGAGAAAGAGAGAGAGAGAGAGAGAGAGAGAGAGAGCAAGAAACATTGATTGGGTGCCTCCTGTACACAACCTGACTGGGGAATGAACCTAAAACCTTTTGGTGTAATGATGATGCTGCAACCAACTGAGCCACTGGGCCAGGGCAGCAGTGTCTATTTTTAAAGCTCCTACCCTTTGCTAGCCACACCTCTCCCCCTTGAAAAATATGTGTAGTCTAAGTGGTATACTAGTATAGAGCAAAGCTCTTCTTTGTGTAGCCTTCTACCCTCCCCTCCCCCCCTTTAAACATTTCTGGGTTCTTGGTAATTCTTTTGTAAACCACTTCTCTTTGTTGCAATCTTGAACTAGTCTTGATGTAGAAACTGGCTGTTGGGGCAATGGTAAGTGAAGCAGTTTATTAAAATTATCATTTGATCTTTGGAGAATGGTGGTCTCTTCTGTTTTTTTTTTTTTTTTGTCATGGATTGCAACTCCCAATTGTGGAAACTCATCCTTAAATACTTTGAATTGACCGCATCTTGCTGCTCTGTAATTCTAGCTTGCAAAATAAGTTCTCCTAAATATATTATCTGATGACTACTCCAGCTTGCTATGCTTTCAATTTCTCACATCTTATGTTATTTGAAGACGTTTATATTTACTTAATCCCCCAAAAAGCCCCAAGGGAAAGCAGGATGCTACCAGGCTCCATGCATGCGGTCTGCACTCACTGGCCAGCAGGGGCAAGATTCACTTCCCTTTGTTTTTCACAAAAGCCAGGGCATTTTTGACTTAGCCACACATCCCTTTCTTTGTTATACGCTTATTTGAATCATTGCTACTATTGATACCTAAATACTGGGTTAGTTTTACTTGCCTCTATGTTCCCCACCCCCTTCATTAGAAAGTCTAATATGTTGCCCCTTTCTGTCCCCAACAAAGAGTAAAAGCTGTTCTCATTTGATCTTCAGGTTCTATGACTGTAGATTTTATTAGTACAGTTGGTAATATTTCACATGGCTGAGGGATTGGAGGAGGGAAGAAAGCTGTTATTATAAAATTGTAATATATGTTTAAAACCAAAGTTATACTTTTAATCTTTTTCATATTCTTCAAAGCAATGCATCTTGTACTTCAGGGCTAAAATGTACCTTCCCCTCCTGAAATCTTGGATGCGAACCCTTGCTCTACACTTCTCTTCTCTTTTCTAGGGTACTTTGCAGTCAGAGCAGAGGTTGGATTGATCAGCATAGTTTAGGAGCCCTTTGCGGTTGAAGGAAAATCTTGATGGAGAGATTAACGCTTTCATTGTGCTGTTATGTCTGATCTATCCCCTCCTCTTTTTTTTTCTCTTCTGATTTTTAATGCTCTTCAAACACCTTCTCCCTTAGCTCAGTGGGATCTAGAACTCCAACATGGCACCCTTTTACCCTAAAGTGTCCTCCCCAGTGCTCCTGTCAGCCTCGGGTGAAATAGCCTGGAGCTGGAGGTCTCTGTCTAAGCAGTCAGGCTGCATGAGCTCCATGTGTTGGTGTGTTTGCATCAGCTTCCTGTTGCAAGTGAGTGTGGTAACTGCCTGAGCTGAAACACTTCCTCTTCCTCTCTACATCAAAGAGAAGTTACCTGAAATAGATGCCAACTTTTTTTGGGTAAGGATAAAATAGTGTTTTAAGGAGGCCACGTGAATAGGGAAAGAACCTCTGCTTCACCAGCTGCACCTGGTGTCACAGCTCAGCCTGTTTCCTCTTTATAAGACGAGGCGATGTTATCTCCTTTGTAGAATTGTCGTGAGAAGGCAATGAGTGAATGAAGTGCCAGGTACCTGTGTGGCACTCACTGAGTGGTAGTCATTTTTCTTAATGTACTAGTAGAATATATTCTTTTTTGTATACGTGCTGAGGATTATGCCTCCTGCAGTTTGTTTTTTTAAGTTGCAGTCACGTGATTCATACTTGTAGCATGGCCCCTATATTCTGAGTAGGTGTTTATCTTTACCTTCCTCAATGCAGTAAAAGCTCCTCGAGGGAGGGAGGCTTGGTGTGCTCTCTTTGTGCTGGAGAAGAGAGGTGTAGAGAGGAGGGCGTAAGAACTCAGGCTGGAGCTGGGCTGTTTGAGTTTGAATGCTGCTCCTTAATTTCTAGCTGTGTGACAATGGACAAGTTACTCAGCCTCTGTGTGCTTCAGTTTCCTTATCTGTAGAACAGGGGTCATATTTTTCCTGCCTCAAAGAAAGGTTGTAAGAATTAAAAGAATTCACAAATATATAAAAAAGGCTTAGGACAGAATCTGGCTCAGGCTTTGCTTTTACTATTTACAACATACATCAGACGCCCACAGCATAGTGAATGCTCCCCAAGTGCAAGCTTACATATGAGCAGGCTACAGAGACTCCCCCTCTACAGGGACCCCAAATAAAGGTGCGAACTACAGGTGCTGATAAGAGATAAAGAGTACTAAGTAGAATTTAGGTTCCTGTTTATGGGGGAGCACTCTTGGAGGTGGGCCAGCATATGGAGTCAGTCATCTCTGCACAGTTCTCTGAGCACTTACTAGAGAAATATTTTAGCCAAGACTGGCACTGGCAAATGGGCATTCGGGACATGCTGAAAGCTCTGCCAGGCCACACAGTGTCTCCTGGGCTCCCTCTTCATGGTGAAGTCCTCCAAGTTTCAGCCTATAGTGGGATTCGGGATTCATAAACGGTTTTTTTTGTACTTCTTCCAGAAAACCTTCCCTGGACCTTCTATTCCCTTCCCGGTTGGTATCCCGGGTTCCTGCCATATCCATTTTTGGCAGTCAGTTCCCCTGTCCAGTGTGTTTAATGCTATATCTGTAACTCCTGGCCTCTGGCGTAACAGATTCTAAAAATATGTTTTACAAATGATACATGGAACACTAGAAAGTGCTATGGGACGTAAACAGTTTTCCTGGCACTTAGTAAGGTCACGGTGCCGGAGGGGGTGGTGGTGGGGGGAATGCATGAGAACACAGCTTTAATGGGGGAATGCTCATACATTTACAAGTACAGGAAAAAGCAAATAGGCAAACTCATAATGCCTAATTTAGAAAATAATCCTATTATAGCAATGTTCACCCCAAACCTCAGTATTCAGTTAGGGTAGAATTTGGGGATAAAAATTGAATGGACGATTCAGCACAGAAAAATCACACAATAAGGACTGATTAAATATCGTACATTTTTTTCTAAAAGCTATCTTATAATAGCTGTTTCTTGCCTATTAATTGATGGTCCAGTGTTTAAAGGAAATAGGCCCAGGAAAGCTATCCCGTTTGTATTTTTAGAAATACTTAAGTGAACTCTAACAACTCCTTGAGAATTATGGCAACATCCAGGATGTCCTATATCTTCCCAGGCATATGACATATTACTGCCTGCCGGGCCCAGTTTCTTTTAAGGAATTCTGCAGATCAAGTTCCAGGCCACAACAGGAGACTTGTTCTCAAACAATCATCGGCCAGACTGAAACAACATTTAAAACATTTCAAAGTTTGCTAAGAGCATTGTTCACAGATCCTCACCCCAGAGTTCTTTTCCTTTGCATCATCCTGTTGTTTCAACTGGGCCACCCTCTCAGAGTATACCTGCCAACTGACAGGGCGTCATGTCAGGTTGAGTGTCCACCTGAAAGCCTTTCTACTTTACAAAGAAAATTTAAAAAGAAAAATCCTTCTTGATCTTTGATTTGGGGCTCATAAATTTTTTTATACCCAAAAGAATTTATTTAAAAAAATGCAGATAAAATGTGAGCTATAGTACCAAAAAAAAAAACCCCCAAAAGTCCCACAAACCAGTATTTAAGCACATGGGACTTCAGAGCCATTGTGAGACCTTATGTAATTATGTGTAGTTTTATAATTTTAACAAATGACATGAAATTTTATCCTTACTAATGAAATCCTCAATTCTTGTTTTTCTTTCTCAACTAGAGGAAACTAGAAAAAGGAAAGCTATTTTTGCTTTGGGATGAGATTTATTTTTGGCTTATTTGTTGATTTTGGGGCATGTTACAAGCCCCTGTGGGGAGAGGAAGGTCCTGGAGTTCGCAGGCCAGGCTTTCCAATCTGTGTCTGCACCAGCTAGACACACACACTAGGGGAGTCACTTGACTCTCTGACAGGCAGTTCCTCATTTGAAAATCAGGGGTAACATATTGACATATCTACCTCACATTGTTGATTTCAGTGTCCAGCACATACTGGGCAACAAGAATTTTAAAATCTGAGCCTAGTTTGTTTTTTCTATGTAAAGAAAACTGGGCTTGCATCATAAAACTGGAGTCTTGGTTCTGCTACTTCTTAGTTTTGAACAAGTTAACTCAAAAACTAAACCTTAGACCCAAAGGATTTGGGGGGATAGTCCAATCCAGTTCCTTGTCTTAAGAATGACGAAACTGAGGTCCAGAAAAATGAAGGGCTTTGCGTAAGGTCATGCAGCAAGCTAGTGATTGGGTATTGACGGTAAACCAGGAATCAGGGTGCCTCCTCCCAGACATTTCCAGCCATACCATCCTGCCTTGGTAAAGAGCTATGTAGATGTGTTGTGATACAATCATCCTTTTTCATTGTCAACTAATTTGACATTCTGGATGTCAAAAAAGCTGGTTTAGATCAAAAGAGGAAAATGGCAACCGTGACTATTTTTTTAAAAAATATATTTTTATTGATATTTTACAGAGAGGAAGGGAGAGGGATAGAGAGCTAGAAACATCGATGAGAGAGAAACATCGATCAGCTGCCTCCTGCACACCTCCCACTGGGGATGTGCCCGCAACCAAGGTACATGCCCTTGACTGGAATCGAACCTGGGACCTTTCAGTCCGCAGGCCAACACTCTATCCACTGAGCCAAACCGGTTTTTGGCAACCGTGACTATTTAATCAAGAGAGAATTACAGAGCTGAGAACCTTAGGGTTCAGATATAGCCCGGAGAACTGATTCTCAGAGAAGGGCATATCAGCCTGGACTCACACATGGACACACAAAGCCAGAGCTCCCGATTCCCCATCTTTCCCCACATTGCAGCACCATGTATTATGTGTTGTTGGAAACCTTCACAGTGGCTGGTACAGTGCTTTGCACCTCATAAGGCTCTCTAGATACTTCGTAAATTATATAATTGGTGAAAACTGCTACCAGAATTTTTGGTATAGAGTGCTGAGTGGGATTTCCAAACTGAGCACATTCACTTAATCGGCATTCTGATCCAGACACAGAACATGATCTTTGTTCCAGAGTACCTTGCATGCCCCCAGCAAGGGTTACTTTGGTCCCCACCTCTAATAGCATAGATTAGCTTTCTTCTGTTTTTATAGTTTAGGTCTAAATGGAATAAAACAGTACATACTCATTTGTGTCTCACTTATTTGGGGGAATATTTTGATGTTACCTTAGATCCACAAGAAGGATTCTGATTGGGGGGCCCTAGTGGAGGAAAACTTCTTTTGTATACTACAGTTTCATTTTCATGATTGAAAGCTGGTATCAATGTACTAGTTGATCATTAAGAGTATGTAGGTGTAATTGAGTTAAAACATGTCCTTTATTGCCAAGATTTTTATACCTTAAGTGATTCATTTTACATTAAATTGAAAATTTTACTTAGGCCAATTGATGTAAATATTGCAAACCTGAGGAGAGTGAAAAATGAAATTCTTTCTCTTGCCTGCTTAGCTTGAATTTACTTTTTTAAAATAAGTTTTTGGTTTTATGGTATGTTCAGAAGAGAAGATGAATTTTCAAAGTAACTAATCCAAATAAATAGAAAATCTTGAATAAAGATTCCAGATGATTCTACTACTGTATTCCCTACTGTCTATCTAAATGTCTGGCATGTAGTAGGTATTCAATAAATGATGGCTATTATAATAAACTAGAGGCCTGATGCACAAAGATTCCGGGCCTTCCTTTCTCTGGCTGCCGGCACCGCCTTCGCTCCGGCCAGAGCCACCTTTCTGCCTTTGCTCCGGCCTGGAGCTGTCTTCCCGCCTTCCCACGCTGTCCAGAGGCCCAGAGCGGCTGGGGCAGTGCAGAACACTTGCATCCCACCCCTGGCCACTCAGTGCCTGCGTATGCAAATTAACCCGCCATCTTTATTGGGTTAATTTGCATACTCCTGAATGGCTGGTGGGTGTCGTGAAGGTACAGTCAATTTGCATCTTTCTCTTATATTAGTGTAGATGAGTAAATGAATGATTAAGTAAGTTAAAACAAGATGAGAAACAAAGTGTTACAACTTTTTTATTTTTTAATCCTCACCCAAGGATTTTTGAAATTGATGAGAGAGAGAGAAAGAGAGAAAAAGAGAGAGAGAGAGAGAGAGAGAGAGAGAGAGACATTGATTGGTTGCTTCCCATACGTGACCTGACCAGGCATCCAACCCGCAACCCAGGTATGTGCCCTGACTGGGAATTGAACCTGCCACCTTTTGTTGTACAGATGATGCTCCAACCCACTGAGCAATCTGCACGGCTTTCTTATTCTGGAGAATATATACCATTAGCATAAAGCGCAACAGTAAGGGGTTATCCTTACAGACCTTAGCATGTATCCTAATTAATATAGGAATTGGTACCAGAAGTGTGATGTTATCATAAAAAAAAAACAAACAAATTTTGTTGGCATTGGATAGCAACAGGCAGAGGTTGACATGGACACAATATTCTAGCTAGAAATATTGGTAATACTTGTTATTCTGTGACATATCATTTCTAAAACAGTTACCTACCATAAGTTGGGAGACAGGCCATGTAACTACTGACTTTAAGCTCAAGAAGAATAGCTCAGAATATAGGTATATGTTGACTAGTCCTCACTACTGTTAATATCTATACTAATAATAGCCTAGGGCCGTCACGACCAGACAGACAACAGGAAGTGCATGGAGCACCTCTGGGTCCCGCCCCCGCAGCCCACAGGCTCCTATCACAGCAAGGCTGGTGGCCTGGTGGGTGGGGTGAGGCAGGCGCAGACAGCAGGGCCTGGCTGCCAGGCACCAGAGCGAGCGAGCGTGCAGACCCGCAGACAGACAGTAGGGCCTGGCTGCCAGGCGCAGGGGCCTACAGACAGACAGCAGGGCCTGGCTGCCAGGTTCTGTGGCGAGCGAGCGAGCAGGCCCGCAGACAGCAGGGCCTGCCAGCCACAGCGCACCGGCAGTCTCGCCTCTGCATGTGAGCTGCAGAGGAAATGCCTTTTCTGACTGCTCATTGGCTAAGCTCCCTGTATGCCACTCTCAGTATTCTTGGTAACTTTGGTAATAAGAATCCAAGAAGGTGGTCTAGGGTTTTTCCACCTCACTCCTGGAGGAAAAAACGAAGGTCTGCTGCTGGAGGGGCTAAGAAATGTCATATCCTGCCCTAGCCAGTTTGGCTTAGTGGATAGAGCCTCAGCCTACCAACCACCAGGTCCGGGTTCGATTCTGGTCAAGGGCATGTACCTAGGTTGCAGGCTCCTCCCTGGCCAGGGCCCAGGTCAGGGCTCATGTAGGAGGCAACCAATCAAAGTGTCCCTCTCACATTGGTGTTTCTCTCTGTCTTTCCCTCTTTCTTCCACACTCTCTAAAAATCAATGGAAAAATATCCTCAGGTGAGGATAAAAAAAAAAAAAGAAAGAAATTTCATATCCTATGAAAGAGACATCTTGAAAATGCCTAAAGAAAGTTGTCATTTTTTTTTTTTTTTGTGGTGAAGGGACTGGAGTCTGTGTTGATGAAAACACCTTGGTGGCTGCAGTGGCCGGCAGTGGCAGCAGCAGCGGGGTGATGGGAGTGGCGCCTTCCCCTGATCAGCCCGGTCATCTCCTGCAGAGGGAGGCCAGACTGCGGCTTAGGCCCTTTTGGGCCTAAGCCATCAGTAGGACATCCCCTGAGGGCTCCCAGATTGGAGAGGGTGCAGGTCAGGCTGAGGGACCCCCCTCCCGTGCATGAATTTCCTGCACTGGGTGTCTAGTTGTATTATAAGAGGAAAGGGAAGTCATGTAATTATTAGCCAGTAAGCAGAGACAGAAAGGAATATAGCTCTGATAAGAGAGGTTTCTTCACTTATGGTTTGCAATCTAATGTGACTCAGAGATTAAAAGTTTGGGCCATACAAGTTGGAAAATGTTTGTATTCCCAAACTGCAGTAGGTATATTTGATGATAGAGTTCTCTCTGATGAGCCTTCTGTTAAGTGTTCTCCTTGGCAGACAATGGAAGTCAGCCCAGAGCAAAGATTGGATTAAAGATATCGCTTTCCCAACTATTTCAGATGGCTGCTACTACAGGTAGTCAACATTAAATTGAAGGAGAGAGGGAAAGGATAGTAAATAAAAGAGGAGACTTGACTCAGGAACTGTGACCAGAGAGATCTCTGGCTATTGTTATTTTTGCATGGAAGCCATTAGAATCTTAAGGATGGGGGTGAGTGTGGTCTGTTTGTGGAAAGTAGAGTGTGTATATTGGGCAGAAGGGTAGACATGGCAGAGACTGATAAGTTACCCTAAAAACCATTTTTCTTTCTTTTTCTAACAAAATAATCAGATTCTTCCCACCACTCCCTCTTATAGTCCCCCACCATGAGCCCCAGTATTAGCAGGACACATGGTTGCTTACCTAGTGACTATGTTTACCCAGACTTCTTTGTGACTACGTGTTGCTATGTGACTCATTTCTAGCCAATGATATGCGAAAGGGAGTTTTGTATGTTTTTGAAAATCATGGGGAATTTACTCTCCCAACCCCCATCTTCCCTACTGGCTGAGAAATAGCCCAAACTGGAACTTCTTTGGGCCAAAGAGAAAAGCTGCATATTGATGACCTTAGAGGCACCCCACCTATGTGCTATCACCCACTTCTGTACTGTTACATGGAAGAAAAAGAAACTTGGGAGTTATTTAAGCCATTATGTTTTTTGTGTGTCTTTGTTTTGGTGGCTTAACCTGTAGTCTAATGAACACATTCACTTTTGCACACTGTCAGTTTCAATAAAAGAAAAGAGAAACCATTCTATTTTAAACAGGAAGGGATTTAATCCAGAGGATTAGGCATTTACAAAAGCATTAGAAGGGTTGAAGAAGCAGGTTTTAGGTGGATCCAAAGTCATCCAGGAATGACCACAAAACTTTACAAAACTGACTCACCAGGGAGTTACTACCTCTGAGGCCAGCAAGGGAACTCTGCCAGGTTCAAGAATTTGTTGCTACTACTATTGCTGCCACAGCCTTTGGACACCAAGGCATCTATCTGTAGAATGGACCCTAGAATATGGTGCCAAAGAGCCTTAACTTCCTTGCCAGCAGAAATAGTTAAGAAGAGATAAGAAGGTCTTTCTGCCTCACTTCTACTTTCTATATCTCCATGTCTCACTGAGTGGATCCACCTTTTAGAACCCAATTTGCTTCCAGAACCCTAGCTTGCAAGGGAATCTGGGAGATGTAGTTTTTGTCTCTAAAGCCTCTCCAATAAGAATGAATGGACATCAAGTGAGCAAGTGCAGTCCTAGCACTCGGTTATCTCTTCTCTAGAATGAGATAGTATGTTATCTACCTCAAAGGGCCAGTGGCAGAATTAGATGAACTTTAATATAGGTGAAATCTGGCAATACTAAAAATTAAAAAAAAATTGTAGCTGTTATAAAATAATCTAGTTACTTGAGGGTGGTGGTGGAGGGGGTTTAACGGAACATCTGTAATACTTTCAACAATAAAGATAAATTAAAAAACAACAACAATAAAACCATACATCTTCTGCTAAAAAATCATCTAACTTTACTTAAAATTGCATGCCTGTTTGCCACATTCATGTGTCCTTATCTAAAATGATTGGTTAGGTATTGATACCCTTGATTAAGATGGCTTTTTCTGTATAATAATATGAAAGTAGTCATCTATTATTACAAAAGCTAGCTGCTACCGAACATACATTTTCTTTAGTGAATGCTCCAGAAAGTGAGAACACCCCGTGGTTTGGCAATAGGGTGAGGCATAGGCTGGAGTAGGCAGCAGGAACCCGATAATTTTTAGACCATCTTTAAGAGTCAGCATTCTATATTAGAGCAATGGGAACCTATTGAAAGATTTTAGGTTGGGGAGAGGCATTAGCAGACTTGCCTTTCAGGAAGCTCTCTCTGGTGGAACGGAGGATGCAGTAGAGGAGGGTGAGATGATCAGTTAGTGGGCAGTTGCAGTAATTTAGGTGAGCACGATCGCAGGTTGGACTATTTGAGCAGTGGCACTGGGAAGGGAGAGAAGCAGTTTCGGAGGCGTCCTCAGCAGGACTTGGTGATTGCTACCCTAGAATCCTCTCAGGGGAATTTTAGGGTAATAGAAGGGGTTTATGTATTTCAGTTAAGATATACAAAATCTCTGTCGATGCATTTGGATACTTACTACCTGGTGTGAATTAAAAGCCCGATTTTGATTTATATAATTAAATAAGAGGAAAGGAAGATGAAGTCATCTTCTGTTGATTTACAATTACGAAGGAAGCAGGTATTACCAGTATATAAAATTTTCTATGAACTGGGTCCAAAGTTACCCAACAGTTATTTAATGGCTATACAGAGAAGACTTTCAAAGCATAATTATGGGACACTGTTACCTAATAGTGATGAAAATATCGGTTGTTTTCTGTTAAGTGACCAGACATTTGAATGATTTAGAGATTTTACTCAAGTTATCCTAATAAGATATCTTGTCCAGGGAGGCCTCGCACGGAGAATGGTTTATCTGTATATGCTGAGGACAATCTTGCTAGACTGCAATTTCATTAACCTGTAGCGTACGTACTTGAAAAACTTTGCTCAAGAGAGCTCCACACAGAGTAGGCATTCAATAAATATCTTCAGTAAAGGATAACAAAACTATGTTATGTTCTTACTATTTCTTTTAAAAAAGAGAGTAGATGATAAATATAAAGCGTGGTATGCCCTGCTTTAAAATTATTGATGTCTGATGTAATTATAGGACATTACAAAACTGCAGGAATAGATATCAGGTTAAATGAAGAGAAGCCATTCAGTTATCTAGCATAGAGTTCCTGTTAGCTATGTGCTGACGTCACTGGTGACAAATGTCAGTGTTACTGGTATCATTACAGGTAAAAGGTCAGTCACATTCCCACTTGCTTAGTCTTGAGTCTTTCCTGCAGTCTAAAAATACACTGGGAGAAAGTAGGCTGAGTTCATGGGGTAGGAGCAACCTATTTATTTTTTCTAAGGACAGGCTGCATTTTGTTCATTGAGTGTCTAACTGTGGAATATTAAAAATATTGTCATTTAAACAACTCCCAGACTGTTTGTTTCAATTAAAAAAGCAGTTATCAGATTTGGTGCCTATTAAGATGTTTCTGGTTCTTTTTCTTCTACTCTGATAATCTAAGAGTTAGTTTCCATCCTCCAATCCTTCTTGAATTCGGTGCAAAAAGTACAATTCAGAGTAAGTATTGCTTTCTGAATTAGTATCTTTGAGTTGTTACAGTTTTTAGAAGTTTAATTTCTAAAGATGTCGTATGTCTGTGAGTTTGGTCAGTAATTTTACCCATTTGATTTATTTACTGCAGATATTTATTGAATGCCTACTTTGTGTGGAGCTCTCTTGAGCAAAGTTTTTCAAGTACGTACGCTACTGAGGATAACCTGTCCTGAATCCTCACAGTTCCCATGTTGTAAATATGGAAAATGACTGCGGCCCAGCCAGGAAAAATGAGTTACCCTGTGGTGACAGTGAGGGTCACTTGACTGCAGTTCCATGGATAATCCAGATGAAACATTAACTAACTTATCCCTTCCTCATTCGTCATTTTCATGTCATACTTCCATGGTTTGGAATAACTAAATACACATGATGATAACTTGTTTAGGTATGCAGGAACTCCAATTAATTTCTAAGAGTAACAATTTTGTTTATACATTCTTTTTAAGGAAGAAAAATTATCATTTTAATGAAGATTATGAATATGTTAACATACTTATTTTTGATATTCACTTTTACTCAAAAATCTTTTATATTTTATTCAATTGTTATTTTATATGTAAGCTCATCTTTTGTTTTCATTATTTTGCTAGTGTTTTGTATTTTTTAGCTTATTAAAAGGTTGAGTTTTATCTGTTCTAGAATTTTAATGCTTTCTAATGTGTTTATTTTCTTTTTTTTCAAGTTTTTTATTTTTTTTTAGTTTTATTTATTTATTTATTTATTTTACCACAGATTTTTTTAAATTAAGGTATTATATGTGTACATATCTTACCATTGCCCCCCCCCACCCCACTCCCATACATGCCCTCATCCCCCAATGTTTTGCATCCGTTGGTTACTCTTATATGCATGCATATAAGTCCTTTGGTTGATCTCTTATTTCCCCCACCTCTCCCTAACCTTCCCGCTGTAATTTGACAGTCTGTTTGATGCTTTACTGCCTCTGTATCTATCTTTTTGTTCATCAGTTTATAATGTTTTTATTATCCACAAATGAGTGAGATCATGTGGTATTTTTCTTTCATTGACTGGCTTATTTCACTTAGCATAATGTTCTCCAATTCCATCCAGGTTGCTACAAATGGTAAGAATTCCTCTTTTTTTATGGCAGCATAGTATTCCATTGTATAGATTTTCATTTTAATTAATGTTATTTCACTTTTATTTTCCTTTGGATGATTCTTTTGTTATTTCCCCCATGTGAAATTCAATGGATATTTAATTTAATTCTTTTCTCATTCTCATTCCTAATAACAATAAAAACTGTATTTCTAAAAAAAACACACTAATAGAAAAGAAGTCTCATTAGGATAATGTTTTAACTCTTCTAAGTGCCTTTCTATCTTTCTTTTCATTTGTTTCTTCGATTAACCCTTGATGTTGGAGTTTATAATTACTATTTATCTCTACATGTCAGATGAAAAATCCCAGAACCCAGTAAGTTAATTAAATGACTTGTTTAAGGTAGAATAGCTGATTAGTGACAAAGTAAATCTCACAACAAATTTCAAAATTAAAATACTGTAATAATAATGTGAAAGCCTACTTTGGGAAGGCTGGCCAAAATTATAATGGATATGCTTTTTTTCTAAAGGTGTACTCATCCAGTTGCAAGCTTTTGCCAGCCACATCCTCACAACTTACACATTTCTCTGTGCTCTGACCTTTCCCCTGAGCTTCAGGCTCACATATCCAAGGCTTTACTCAAAGCTCTTTTTGGGTGGCTTATAGGCATCATAACTGAAACAGAACCAAACTGCAAGTCTCAACCCACCCCAACATGTTCTTCCTGCAGAGGTACCTGTGACACTCAATGACAACTTGATTCTTTCAGTCATTTAAGATAAAAAGCTTGGCGTTATCACCGCCTCCCCTCTTTCTCACGTACCCTACATCATATCCATCAGCAAGTCCTTTTGGTTCTACCTTCAAGACATATTTAGACCGGTTCTGTTGTAGGTTGGGATCCTAGGAAGCGGTGCAGAAAATCATTAGCGGGTAGGAAGTCATTAGGGAGTGTTCTCTGCATCACCCATCGTGGATGGGAAGGGGCAGAAGCAGGACAGGGCAGAGAGGGAAGATGGGCTGCAGTGTGGTCTTGGGAAAGTCTCAGCTGATCCCATGGGAGCTCTGAGACTGGAATGACTTTTCAGAGCTGCCCTCATTGTGGAGAATGGACTTTCCTATTTATGCTTGGACCAAACAGTGGATACAATCTTACCCCAAGAAGGAGGTGTAGCCTTGGGTTAGGCAGCTCTCTCCAGTCAAGGACAGTCCAAGGAAATATTTGTTTACTGCTGTGGAGGAAATAATTAGGGTGATATGAATAAGTTTTAGAAACTTTATAAAGAGTGGTCAAGAAATGGTGCTGACATTGGGTTGAGACCTGGAAAAAAATGAATGATGGCAGAATCCAGCCCCTCCAAGAGCTGATGAGCTTGGTGGGTTGAAGGGTCAGAATGAAAGCCAAAGTGTCTGGAGGTACAGAGGGAAAAGGAGAGTGATAAGAAATGGATTTGAAGATCCATGGGCTTGATTGTGAAAAGCCAGGCTAAGGAGTCTGGATTTTATCCTGTGTGCAGAAGAAAGCCATGGGAAGGTTGAATTATATAACGATTGCCCTCATTGCTATGGAGAATGGCTTTGAGTAGGGCAGGAAGAGAAGCAAAGAAACAAAATTTGGCAGCTATTGCAGTGGTCCAGGAAGGAGATGATTTTGGCTCAGACTAGAGTGGTGGCCAGAGAACTGGAAGAGGTGGAAAAATATTGGATACGATTTGTATTAGATATAATGGTGGGTTGAATATGGAATTGAGGGAAAGCAAGGAACTAAGAAGACTATTAAGTTTTGGGTTTGAACAACAGAATGAAGGGTGATTTGATGGAGGGATTAGAGAGCATAAATGTATGCTAATAGAGAATATTATAGCTAATATTTATTTCAATAAAAAATAATATATATATATATATATATTTGTAGTTTCAGATGTCTCTTATGGGACTTAAAAAAATTGGTGGACATTAGTTTACCTTAGATTTATTTCTCCAGATGTGGAGGCCATTGAGAACAGAATCTAGCTGTTTATCTGTAGATCCCACATGTAGCAACTGCTTGACTTCCTTGTTTTGTCTCAGATCAAGTTCACACTTCTACATTAACTGAAAAACTCTATGGAAATTTTGGTTAAACAATATGGATTAGCCATATCAAATATTTCAGACATATTTACATTCCAAGATCTGCACTTCTTACAAAGTTCTGCTCCTTTAAGGGAGTGGGGAGTGAATCTATACCTATTTACATACATTATGTTCTGAGAGTAGTATGGTTCAATGTGGAAAAAAGGAGGTAATTCTGTTTGCTATTTTATATGAAGAATCTCAAGAACAGGAGCAGAAATTGACAAAAGCCACCAAAGGAACCTAAAAAAGGGCTATAGTCCACTGACTCCTCTCACCTCAATTCTGCACGTGGTCAGTACTGCTGATCAGTGAAGGTCGTAGTATGAAAGTGTGGTTCTAAGGAATTCTAAATTATGCCCCACGCTTGTTCAAAGATCTGGCCTCAAGGTGCCAAGATGATTAATGTTTATTGCAATGCTGTGACAACCCTGATCAAAGTCTTTTCTGTAGAGAGCATCTAGCATGCGTGACAGCATCAGAAGTGTCCTCAAGAACAGGTCAATGTTTGGGCTGTGTATCGATTTTTTAGGGATTTGAGGGCATGCCAACAGTTATGCTCCTTTGATCTTTAGCTCTTTTGCTGGATTCATAATTAAATTTACAGTATGCATTAACAGCAATGGAAAAGTGACCTGACCAGGAGGGCTATTATACACGGGTTCATGTTGCCAAGGTAGGCAGCACAATCTATTTTCTTGATAGTTTTGCTACAATTCTTTCTGGCATCTCAGAGACGGGCAATGCAGTGTACGTCTGCTCTTGTGCCTGGTTCTAAATCAGGGTGATTTGGGTGGGTACAAAGTAGAACATGGAGAGGAAGCATGTGGGGGAGATAGATGCATTGTGGGGAAGACGAGTAGCAAATCATATATCAACTTCCCATCCACAGAGATTCACCAAAGGAAAAGTTTTGGTCATGTAAGAAAACTAATCAAATTTCAGTCTCATGAAAATTTCTATCTGTCAGTAAATACTAATTAATTTCTTGCCAAATGTAAAAATTTAACAAAGTATAATCAAATGAAACTGAATTTTCATTTTATGTGATTCCACATGGTATTTATTTAGACTTGGGTATGAACTCTTTTGCAGGACTCTAATTCACCTATTTTGAAGAGAGCCATTGTTTCTTTTTCATACTTTTATATACACAGATGTCTAGTTTCAGAGTTCTTTTGCCTGTGAATTGGAATCGTGGAAGACTAGGTTTTGGCTTTCTGGATCATTTACAGCCTTCATCTCTGACATTCTTACTCCCACCTGTTCAGTAAAGGCAATGATTCACTAAGAGTCACAAAACAATCAGAGGCAAAACTTGAAATTCTTCCTTTCCAAAGCCAGTTAGTCAGTCAACAAACAATACTTATTGCCCTCTAAGCACTCAGCTAAAACCTGAAGATGCAGAGGCAGAAACAGTTGTGATTGTGCAGGAGCAAGTACTGTTTACATGAGGCTATTTGGATGGTAGCAAAGGAGACAGAATGAGAGGAGGCAGAGAATTTGTACTTAACTTATTTTCAGTTAAATTTTTAAAAAAGTAAATTAGGGGTTTGGAATTAAGCATCCCAAATCTAGAATAAAGGACCAGGCAGGCCTCTGCTTGCTTTATTAAGATTACTGATAGAGTGTTGTGGGTAGAAGAGGGTGAGTAGCAGAAGGAAAAACCACACAAAAAAGAAAAGAGAAAAAAAATGTCCACAAAGCATGTATATGACTGCAGTTTTATGAAATTATCTATTTATGAAGAGTAGATACGTTTAAAGCAAGAATAATGGTTATTAGAGCCGGAAATGACTTTAGAGATTGTTAGATTTAGAGATTCTCTAACTGGTGTGCATCAAAATTTCTTGGGGAATTTGTTTAAAAATAATGTGGATGCATAGACCCTACTCCACTGGCCGAGACCCTGCTCCCCGGGTGATTCCAAAATACACTGTAGTTTGAGAAGCACTTTTTTGTCCAGTTTTCATGTTTTACAAAGGAGGAAACTGGCATCCTGAAGGGTTAATGTACTTGCCCAACGTCATATCAATCCCCTCCCTAATTTAATCTGTATTGGCTGTATGCCCAGGTAAGAAAAAGTTACATCCACTTTGGGAAGTATCCAGATATATATTTTTTCTGTTTTATGGTAGAAAAGAATGGAAATCAGCAAGCAAATCAGAAAAAAATTACTGCATATGTAGTTGTGATATAGTTGAGTAGATATCTTTTATAACTATAAAAGTTTGTGATAGGTGAAACTATATATTTTCTGTTTTCTCACTTTTGTCTATAATTTTTTTAAAAAGTATTTGATTCATGAGCTGCTCCCACCCGAGCTTATTTGGTGTTAGGCACAGTCAGCTGAATTTCACCACAACCCTGACATTGGTAGGCCAGGCTTACTTTTTTTAGATGAGGAAACAGAAGATATGTCCCATCTAGCACAGCCAGATAAATTATTAGAATTATAATAGAAATAGAAAGTTCCTGACATTCACATGTGTGCTGGGCCCCATAGCCTCACTGTGCACACAAGACCTAGGTCCAAGGTACCAAATTTTATCAAAGTAAGTTTGGATGTAAGTTCATCAACTGACCTGTATTCTATATGTGCCTTTCTGGCAATGATTAACATGTGTTTAATGCACGGTCTAAAGTATGTTTAAACTTTCTTATCAAGCAGAACTTCCTTTTTTTCTTTCTATTTTTTTTTTTTTCAATGAGCCGGTTCTCTAGGTGATATTGTAGCACAGGAAATTGATTCTCCGGTGGTAGAGATACAGAGTCCAGCTACCAGAGGAAACACCCACTTCCTAATGTAACTGCCTAGAAATGCTGGAGGAAAAAATATAAGCAAAGAAATTGCTTCCCTGTCTTATAAACGGTTAACTGTGTTTGACAACAGTGTACCAGGCTCCAAATCACTCATCAACTTGAGTAACTGTGGTTGAATTTCACTGTTAGGTGTACTTGGAAATCACGTTAATCTTTCTCTTCTATATAAGATTAACCAGATTTCTTTGGTAACAAGTAATCCACCATGGGTCCTAAGTACAGTCTTGGGAACAAGGTTTTAATCAGACTCAAATTTAACTCAGAGGCCATTTTGGCTTCTCTTGCATGGGGCCAGAGGAAATGCTCCTTTAGGATTGACTCAGGACATTTTAGGATTTTTTCTTTGATTGCTTTAATTTTTTGTGATTATATCAATACAGCTATTAAAAAATTAACTTTCAACCAAGATTGGAGCTAAGCCAGAGTCCCATAATGGTGTCTGGCAAGAAAGCTTCCTTGACCCATACACTTGAATTCTTCTATTCTGCTGACCAGGAGCAGGGGGACTATTGGCCACTGCCTGTGTTTCCTATACCCACAGCATATTAAGCTATAATGTTCAGCCAGAACTTCAGGATTCCATATTTTGAGCTCTGATCTCTCAGAGGTTATTCCAACTGACCACTGATTAGACTTCCTATAGTTTTGTATATTGTATAAGTGTACAAGTGAGCTTTTTGCTTATGTGAGTTGATGGTATCCTTGTTTAGTTTGCTGGACTTTGATACTTTTAACTAGTTAGTGTCTGTTAAGAATTCAAAATATCCACATAGAGTATGTTGAATAGAAAATCTTCTCTCTTATCTTCCAGCCAACTAATTCCTCCCCCAATCACTGTTACTGGTTTCTTGTATAGGTATTTCTAGGGTTCTGTTACATATTTATAAACATATACATATCTGTAATAATAAAAGCATAATATCCTAATTAGACCAGACATCCTTCCAGACGTCCTTCCGGACGACCTTCCAGACAAAGCTGGGGCTGCGAGGGAAGCCCGGGTCCCGGGTGCCAGAGGAAGCCTACTCTTCTTTTTTTAAAAAAAAAAATATATTTTATTGATATTTTACAGAGAGGAAGGGAGAGGGATAGAGAGCTAGAAACATCTGTCAGCTGCCTCCTGCACACCTCCCACTGGGGATGTGCCCGCAACCAAGGTACATGCCCTTGACTGGAATCGAACCTGGGACCCCCCAGTCTGCAGGCCGACGCTCCATCCACTGAGCCAAACCGGTTTTGGTGGAAGGCCTACTCTTGCATGAATTTCGTGCATCGGGCCTCTAGTGTATGTATATTTGTTTCCATACACATGTTAAGTATATGTATGTATGTAAATACTTTCTTTCCATGCAGATGGTAGCATATTCTATACGCTGTTCAGAACCATACTATTTTCCCTTTAACTATATTTTGGAGATCTACCTATCTTACTATGTAATAGCATTGTCTCAGTATTCTATGGGAGGGCATTTAGGTTGTTTCCAATCTTTTGCTATTACTAACAAAGGTGCATTTTTACCTGTGGGAATATATTTATGGGATAAATATCCACAAGTCAATTGCTGGTTCAAACAACATGTGTGCTTTCGGATTTAGTGGTTATTGTGAAACTAGAGGCCTGGTGCATGAAATTCCTGCACTGGGGGTGGGGGTGTCCCTCAGCTCAGCCTGCACCCTCTCCAATCTGGGACCCCTAGGGGATGTTTAGGCAGGATCGTGCCTAAACCGGCAGTCGGACATCCCTTTCACAATTCTGGACTGCTGGCTTCCAACTGCTCGCCTACCTGCCAGCCTGATCACACCCTAACCACTCCCCTGCCAGCTTGATCGATGCCTAACTGCTCCCCTGCCAGCCTGATTGCCCCCAACTGCCCTCCCCTGCAGGCCTGGTCCCCCCAAACTGCCCTCCCCTGCAGGCCTGGTCCCCACAACTGCCTTCCCTGCTGGCCTGGTCCCCCTGAACTGCCCTCCCCTGCAGGCCTGGTCACCCCCAACTGCCCTCCCCTGCTGGCCCGATCCCCCCTAACTGCCCTCCTCTTCTAGCACTATCGCCCCTAACTGCCCTCCCCTGCCAGCCTGGTCGCCCCCAACTGCCCTCCCCTGCAGGCCTGGTCACCCCTAACTGCCCTCCCCTGCCAGCCCAGTTGCCTCCAACTGCCTTCCCCTGCCGGCCTGGTCCCCCTGAACTGCCCTCCCCTGCAGGCCTGGTCCCCCAACTGCCTTCCCTGCCAGTCTGGTCGCCCCCAACTGCCCTCCCCTGCCAGCCTGATTGCCCACAACTGCCCTCCCCTGCTAGCCATCTTGTGGCGGCCATCTTTCACCACATGGGGGCAGCCATCTTGTGCAAGGGTGTGAGGGTCAATTTGCATATTACGTCTTTATTATATAGGATTGCCTTGCAAGAGGTTATGCTAAATTATATTCCTACCTGCAATGCTTCAGAAATGTACCTGTTTCTATATATTTGCTAACAGTATTTTCAAATATCCTGATCTTTGCCAATCAGATTGTTGAAAGCTGGTTTCTCATTGTAGCTTAAATTTACATCTCTTTTATTATGAATCTTTTAATACATATAAATCATTTGTTTTCCATGGACTGTATATTCCTATACTTTGCCTATTCTAATTGATCTGTAAGAGCTTTTTTTTCATGGAAGAGGATAGTTCTTAGTCTCTGATGTAAAGTAAAATTCCTTTTGAGCTTGCCCATGGTATTTTGAGATATAAAGAAATTAAAAAATGTATGTAGTTGAATTTGTCAATCATTGCTTTTGTGGCTTTAGGGTTTTATGCCAAAATTTAGAAATGCCTTTCTTACTTTGAGGTTATTAAATATTCTCCCATTTTTTCCCCTTTTGTTCTTTTAGTTTTATTTTACTCATTTAAATTTTGACCTATCTGGAATTTTTGTGGGTGTGTGGTGTGAGGTAGGGATCCAACTTTCCCCTAGGTAGTAATAAGGGCCTTTTGCATACTTACTGAGCTCTGTGCTTTGGGCAGCCCTGGGCTAGACAGGCTCTGGCTGTCCCATGGAGCCCTTGTAGAGCTACACTGGGCTCTGGTGGAGTATGCCATATGTCTGCAATAATGACACAGGCGGGCTCTGCAGAAAGAATCTTAAGTCTTATGGGAAGAGGAGACTAGTGACTCACTGGAAGAGAGGGAACAAGGGTGAGAGGCTATTCATGGAAGAATAGGGGTGGTGGTGTAAGTGGAACAGAAAAACATTTTAGATAAAGAGAAATAGCAAGGGCTGTGTTTACCATTGGGAATGGAATTCATTTTCATATTTTGTATTCCTATTACATAACCACACAATGATGGAGGAGGTTTTTAAAATTTGATTTAAGGCAACTCTACATAGGTTTTTGAGAGTGTGATATAATAGAAAAAGTATATATTGGTCCCTGCCTCCAGTTCCGAACACAGAGTTCCCTTGTAATTTCTTTTTGTTTTGTTTTGTTTTTTAAATAGTGTTTTTATTTAAACAATTTTATTGAATTTATTGGGGTGAGAGGTTTCAAGGGTACAACTCAACAAAACATCTGCACATTGCATTGTGTGCCCATTGCCCAAAGCAAAGTATTTTTCCATCCCCATTTTCCCCCCTTTGCCCATCTCCACCTCCCCCCACCCCCCTTTCCCTCTGGCTATCACCACACTGTCTGTGTCTGTGTGTTACACACACACACACACACCCACACACCCATACACACACACACACACACACACACACACACACACACACACACTCATGCTTAATTCCTTCACGTTCTTTCATTCAGCCTCAACAGCCCTCCTCTCTGACTGCTGTCAGTCTGTTTCATGTATCCATGCCGCTGTTTCTGTTTTGTCAGTTTATTTTGTTCATTAGATTTCACATATTATTTGTTCATCAGATACCATTTATTGTTTTGTTCATTATATTCCACATATAAATGAAATCACATGGTATTTGTCTTTCTCTGCCTGGCTTATTTCACTTATAATAATCTCCAGGTCCATCCAAAAAAGGTAAGATTTCCTTCTTTTTTATGGCTGAGTAGCATTCCATTGTGCAAATGCACCACTCATCTACTGATGGCACTTGGGCTGTTTCCAGATCTTGGCAATTGTAAATAATACTGCAATGCAAACCCCTTGTAATTTCTAAGTGATAAGAGCACTAGAAACATCTCTTGTTCTAATAAGGTAACTCTGGGTAGCATGAGGACTGGGTACCAGAAAATCCAAGCCATTATTAGAAGCTTGGAATTTTCAGCTCCAATTCCCACCTTCCAGAGAGGGGAGAGGGGCTGGAAATGGAGTTAATAATTGACCATACCTACGTGAGGAAGCCTCCACAAAATCCTAATAGTAGTGGGTTTGGAGAGCTTCCAGGTTGGTGAACAGGTGGGGGTGCAGGGAGATAGGTGTGCCCTGTGAGGGCAGGGAGGCTGCGTGCCCCTTCCCACATACCTTGTCTTATGCATCTTTTCCATCCTGGATGTTCACTTGTATCTTAAAGCATATCTAAATATATAAAAGCCTAAGCAAACATTACGACCGAAGGACTGGAATGATGGGAACGACCAGTCGATCAGTTGCTATGACACGCACTGATCACCAGGGGGCAGATGCTCAATGCAGGATCTGCCCCCTGGTGGTCAGTGCATTTTCACAGCCAACCTCTCATGGCCGGCCAACCTCCCCCAGTCCTTCCCCCCATTCCTGTCTTACAGGCCCTATCCAGCACCTGGCAGGCCCCGATCAGGACTGGGTGAGACGGCCCTGATAGGCCCTAATTGCCGGCCAGGCCTAGGGACCCCACCGTGCACAGATTTCATGCACCGGGCCTCTAGTCCTTTTATAATAAACTGGTAAACATCAGCACTGTTTTCCTGAGTCCTGTGAGCTGCTCTAGCAACTTAATTGAATCCAAGAAGGGGGTTGTGGAAACCTTTGACTTACAGCCAGTTGGTTAGAAGCACAGGTGAGAACCTGGGCTTGAGATTGACATCTAAAGTGGGGGACAGTGTGATGGGACCAAGCCCCTAACCTGTAGGACCTGATACTATATCCAGGTAGATAGTGTCAGGATTGAGTTAAATGGACATCCAGCTGGTATTGTGGAGAACTGCTCGGTAAAAATCTTCCATACATTTGGTGACAGAAGTGAAGTGTGCTATGTGATCAGTAAAGGAGACAGACAGGAAAGGACATACAGTAGAGAAGCACTGGGTTTGTCCCTGGTCAGGAGGTGGACTGAACTGCGTTTTTATAACAGAGGGTTTATGTTTATCTAACTTTAAATAAACCCCGTAACACTAACATCATCTTATGTACCTATAAGTGCAAGATTAGGAACTTTCAATGAATGCGTGAGGCACAAAGGAGAGTGCAAAAGGGTTCAACTTTAGTTTAGATTTTTATGTACTTGAGGGACTGATAAGTCCCACAAAATGGCTACATTTGTGATATTTTTCCTCTCCTCTTGGCTGGATATTTGTTTCTTTCAGCTTTTAGTGTTCACAGGAGGGATGAGGTCAGGTTATTACTGCTAAAGCTCTGATGCGTTAAACAGCTCATTCAGAATAAGAGATTATCCAGGCATTTTCAGGAAGTTTGCTGACTGGTGTCACTGAAAGTTCACAGGCTCCAGCTTCCACTGGGTCTCTGCATGCTGCCCCTAGTCCTGCTTCCTGCGTCAGTTCCATCTTCCATTCTCACCTGATTCAAGTGCACTTCCATCAATATTTTGTATCTCCACTCCTTCAGTGCACAGCGATGGAGGGAGGTGTTGACTTATTTATTTAAGAGACCGATGAAAGGTTTTGGAGGGCTTATGTACACCTGAATGTCGATGAAGCCTTTTATTTTTTATTTTTTAAAATTACCCTTTTCACCCCATTCTGCTCTCCATTCACAGCATATGGTCTCTCCTTCTACTTCCTAGACTGAAAAGAGACCATTGGAAAGGAACTTCTGCAAAGTCCTGCTTCTAATTTCTCTCTGTCTGCATTTCCTCCTTGTTGAAGAAGAGGAGGCATTTCTCCTTTTTTCCAAGGCCAGCCTCTCCATCTCTTACCTGGATTTTATTACCTCCCATCTGCTTGGGAACTCTGTTGTGTTAATCATCCTCTCTTTATGTCAGCCTCTCCCTTCATACTAAGGTATAATCATGCTCAGAATGTCCTCTTTTGAAAGTGAATAAATAAGCAGAAACTCTGCTCATTGTTGGAACTTTTTGGAGGTTGTCTACATTTGCCTCCCATTTCCCCTTCAGCCTTCATAGTAGTTACCAAATGGATCACTTCATTGAAACTTATCTTGCCAAAGATTTTAACAACCTCCTCAATGATAAATTTACTGAAATTTCCAGTCCTTATTTTCCTTAAAGTTTGGACCTGTTTGTAGTGTCAACCACTCCCTCCTTCATAGTGTGCAGCCTTTCATTCTTAAGGTTCCTGTATGGCTGGTTCTCTGTGTTTTCGAGACTTTTTTTCCTTTGCCCATCTCCCAAAACTAGATTTCCTCACAGTCCTCTGCATGGTCCTCATCTCTTCTCATATTATGTGAGGGAGCCACATCGGCACTTTAAGAGCGGCCCATTCATAGTTAAGATCATATAGTTTGAATTAGTCAGACCTGGATTTGACTCTTAGTTCCAACCTTTTTCGTCATCTGGACAAGTCACTTAACTCTCATAACCTTAATTTTCTCACTTTTAAAATTAGATAAGATAAACTCTATAAAACATTTCATTTATTTACTAGAGGCCCAATGCATGAGATTCATGCACTGGGGTGGAGGGGGGGTGTCCCTCAGCAGTCTGGGAGTCCTCAGGGGATGTCTGACTGATGGCTTAGGTCTTAGCACTGCCACGGAGGTGGGAGAGGCTCCCACCACCGCCGCTGCACTTGCCAGCTGTGACCCCGGCTTCTGGCTGAGCGGCACTTCCCTTGTGGGAGCGCACTAACCACCAGCAGGCAGCTCCTACATTGAGCATCTGTCCCCTGGTGGTCAGTTCGCATCATAGCGACTGGTTGTTCAGCTGTTCGGTCGATTTGCATATTAGCCTTTTATTATATAGGAGGATTTATTAAAGAAAAGTTTTGAGCCAATATTATCTTACAGGTACTGTGTACAATTTTTTTGACTGTGACATACAGAAAGTACAATTTATAGTCCACCTAGGACACACATGCTTATAAATGCATTTTCCTTAAGAAATTATTACTCTCCCTATGTTTAATGGGTTACACTTTGTTATTTTATCTTCTATTTAAGTAAAACATATACTGGTCAGAATCTATAAATTTCCCAACCCATGAATGAAACATGGTCTATAGTTTGGAAAACATTCTTCTAGACTCTGGGGATATAGAAGTTTCTGCTGCATGGAACTTTCTTTTTATTTACTTTTATATTTATTTATTTATTTATTTATTTAAAATATATTTTTATTGATTTCAGAGAGGAAGGGAGAGGGATAGAAACATCAATGATGAGAATCATTGATTGGCTGCCTCCTGCACATCCCCTACTGGGGATCGAGCCCACAACCCAGACATGTGCCCTTGACCAGAATCAACCTGGGACACTTAAGTCTGCAGGCCGATGCTCTATCTACTGAGCCAAACCAGCCAGGACTGGAACTTTCTTTTTAAAACTGAGCTATTCTTTAGAATTTTAGGCACTGATGGAAATGTTCTATATCTGTGTTGTCCAATATGGTAGCCACATGTGGCTCTTAAGCTATTGAAATGTGGCTAGAGCAACTGAATTTTAAAATCTTATTTAATTTTATTTAAATTTACAAAGCCACATGTGGCTAGTGACTATGGTATTGGACAACACAATTCTAGAGTATGGGTGATAAATAAGAAAAAAGTAAATGACTAAAAGTAAAAGATAGTTTCTTAGAGTGATAAGGGCAGTGAAGATGCTATATAGGGTGATTGATAGTGACTTCGGGAAGAGTTCAGATTGGATAGTTAGAGAAGACCTCCCTGTGGAGGTAATATCTGACTTGATATCTGAATTATAAGAAGCCAGGCATTTGGCCATCTGAAGGAAGAGGATCCCCAGTAGAAAGAACAGCAGGTGCAAAGGCCGAGAGGCAGAAATGAACTGGGTGAATTTGAGGGAGAGAAGTTGTGTGTTGCTGGATCATGGTCACAGTTAGTAAGTGTTAGAGGAAGGTGGTTATGCGATGATGATTCAGGCCTGATTAATCAACTTATTGTAAATATTTCCACCCAAGAGCTCTGCAGGCATTTTAAACTCAGTTTATTATATACTGAACATTTAAAATAGTCTCTCCTCTGTGCTTCCTATCTCAGGAAGTGGCACCACCATTTTACTTGGCATTTATCTCCTTCCCTTCCTTCTCTCTCACTCTACCTTTTTACCAATAGCCAAGTCCTGTCATTGTCTCGTCTTAATAGTTCTAGAAGATGTCTACCTTTCCACATCTTTGTGGGATTTTAAAAAATATTTTTTTATTTTTCAATTAGCGTTGACATACAATATTATATTAGTTTTAGGTGCACAACTCAGTGATTAGACATTTATATAACTTATGAAGTAACCACTCCAATAAATCCAATGTCTGGTGTTATATCTGACACCAGACATAATTATTACAATATTATTGACTACACTAGAGGCCCGGTGCACGAATTCGTGTATGGGTGGGGTCCAGCCAGCCTGGCCCAATGGGGGCCAATTGGGGCTGGGTTGGTGGGGAGAAAGGGATGCAGGAGGTTGGCCAGCTGGCTCCGCCCCCTGGTCAAACTCCCAGTTGAAGGGACAATTTGCATATTAGCCTTTTATTATATAGGATTCCCTATGCTGTATTTTATATCCCCATGACTATTCTGTAACTACCAATCTGTACTTCTCAATCCTTCACCATTTTCAACCATCTCTCTACTCCACTCCCATCTGGCAACAGTCAAAATATTCTCTGTGTCTGTGAGTCTGTTTTTGGTCTACTTGTTTTAATTTGTTTTTTAGATTTCACATGTAAGTGAAATCATATGGCATTTATCTTTCTCTGTCTGACTTATTTCACTCAGCATTGTACCCTCTAGGTCCATTCATGTTGTTACGGGCATTTTATCTGCACAACTTCTTCTTTATCCATTTATTTTTTATTTTTTGCAAGACAAATATCTTTACTTCTGCAGAAGGGTGCATACACACATGTCTGAGAGCACATGCACACTGAGTGGCGGTTGGCTCGGGTTTTTATTCCTGATGCACGTGACCTGTCCCTTACTCTTGATTGGAAGAGCTTAGGCTCACAATCTTGCACAATTGGCTAATTTAAAGGAAGGGGTTGACCTTTGCTGTTTCAAAATAGTTGGCTGCAGGGGAGCTGCAAGCCATGCAAGCCAAAATGGTGGCTGCCAAGTCACGTGGGCCAAAATGGCAGCTGCCTAAACTCCCTTATTTGACAGAAAAGATTATTTGTTTATTCTCATAATTCCCCCCTTTTCTTTATTTAAACTCTTTTCTTCAAACTTGGCTAACATTCATTGACTTTCATGCTCTGCAGTATCGAGGAGATTATTTTGCTGTTTGGTCAATGCGGTTTCAGTTAACATTTGGATAAGACCTCTCCTACATGGGATGATATTATTACTGTAACCCCTAATCAAAGAGGAGAATATGGATACCATCATTTCCTTCCACTTTCCGAACCATTGCTCTAGTGAATTGGAGAAAGGATCCTCAATTTCAGGATTCTCAGATAACTCATTAGCCAGAGTTGTTAATCCTCGTAGGGCCTTGGTGATAGTCCCATCTGGTTGTGTTGTCAGGGATGTCCATTCATCTATTGATGGATACTTAGGTTGTTCCCATATCTTGGCTATTGTAATTAAGGCTGCAATGAACATGTGGATGCATATGTCTTTTTGGTTTAGTGTTTAGAATTTCTTCAGATAAATACCCAGAAGTGGATTTGCTGGATCCTTCGTTATCTCTTGCTATAGACATTGTTTTATTTTCTAACTTTTTAATCTTAATTTTTATTTACTTACATCATATATACATATACTTTTGTATTGTATATTGTAAAACTCCAAAGAAACTTTTAAGCTTTTATCATTAATTTTAGTGATATTAATTTCTACATCACTGATTAGTGGTGTCCATGGAGAGATGGAAGCCAGGAGCCTGGGAACTGAATTGTTGACCATGCTCTGGCAAAAGGCATTTGTATCTTATTTGTGAACACTAATTCACTTAGGAAGTAGCCTCATTTTTCAACAGATTTCAGGAACTACCATACTGAATTGTGATCCTGGGGTTTACATTATCACCGCAGCTTGGTGGAAATTCTGATAGATAATTGAAATGCTGATAGACTATTGTTTCAGGGCCATTTGGGGATTTTGCAGTCCAGTGACATGATGTGACTTTGAGGAATTTTATTATACTGATTTGGCCTGTGCCTGTCATCTTTATGGTGTTTGAACAGTTAAGTAGAGTGTCTTCCTCTTGTAAAACTCCAGGCACTTGCCAGGTTTCACCTTGCTTATTCTTTACCACATCCGTCTTCAGCAGGAGAGTGGCAATTTTGGCTCTTTTATAATGAGAAGGACAATGGAGGCCATAGAGGTTAATTGGCTTACCTTAGGGAGATATCCAGGTTATAGTAATTCAACATCATAGAATTATGTTTCTGAATTATACTGTTCCATCTTACTGGGGAAAAAATGCATACTTTATATTTAAGGATCCATATACTTCCATGTTTATGCATTTATTTAACAATTACTTATGGTCTTGGTACTGTGTGCCAAGCACTGGGGGATATAGTAGGGAACAAAACAGATAAGCTATCAAGAAATTTACATTCTATTTAGAGGGAGAACAGACCAAAAAATGTAAACATATATAAGATTTTTTTGTTTCAAATGCTAATTTTCAATGGGCAAAATAAAAACAGAGATATGGAGAATGCCTGTGTTGGAGGAAGAAAGAATAATCACAAGACTTCTATAAGATGGTATCGTGTAAGATAAAAGCAGAAGGATGAAAGAGAGGCAACCTTAAGAAATTTGGGAAAGAGCACTCCTGGCAGAGATAACAGCAAGTGGAAAGGCCTCGAGGCTAGAACAAGATTGGCATGTTCAAGGAATAGAATGCTGAGTTCTTAGAGCTTTTTAAGCAGAGGAGTAATGAGATTCTCATTTTTGTTTAAACAAGATCTCTCTGATTGCCATGCAGAGCTGACAGAAGAAGGCAAAGGATGAAAAAGGGGAACAGGAAAAGAATATTTCAGTATCCAAGGACAGATACTTTTTTTTTTTAGTTATTACTATGTTTAAGATGCTATGAGTGCTTCCCATACACAATTCGTATTTAATAGTCACAAAAATCCTATAATGTAATTACTATCTTCCTCTTTCAGATAAAGAAACTACAGGCTCAGAAGTTTAAATATCTTATTTAAGGCCACTCAATCTAAGTGGCAGAACCAGAGTTTAATTTCAAAGTCTGTAGTTAAGTACTTTTTTCTAGAACCGGCATATCTTACTGGCCTGCTGGTATGTTCTCCATAGAAGAACCCCAGACACTTTTCAGTTATATCTAAAACCAAACTCTCTGTCTCCTTTCCCAAACCTTTCCTCTTAGTTCCTCAGTTATGTTAATGGCATTACCACCATCTCAATAATCTAGGCTAGAAACTTCCATGTATTTTTACCTTTGTCTTTACCCTGTGCTTTTCTTCATTAATCTGCATCAAATTTGTTGCATCATTTTATCTATTTTAACTCTGTTATATACCTGATTTCTATGCCTATCATCATTGTTTTGGTTTCGGCCAATTCAACTATTCCAATGGCTTCCTATTAGTTCCCCGATTCCAGTCAATCTCTACCCTCTCCAGTTTATTTTCATTCAGCCTCTAGGTTTAGTTCTCATCTTATCTCTTTTCTCAAAATTCATCCCATGGTTCCCAGTGCCCCCAGAATTGAGTGCATTATCTTTAGTATGCCATCAATATACAGTACTGAGTAGTTCTTTTGTTGCTCAGATGATTGCTTGTTATTGTAGTATTGGACTTGTTTGTTTTTGCAGCTGATAACTCTTACCACCTATAGCCCATCATATGAGGAGGAAGGTTAGGAACACACAGTCCAGCAGATTCCTGATTGAACTGTTTAGAAGTCCAGCATGAACTGTGCTAGCTAACCAATGGGTGAGACACAGCATTCAAAGGCTAATGAGGTGTTTCCATAGCCTCCTGGAAGAGCTTGTTGACCCAATAGCTCTGGGAAGTCACTCAGCTGGATACATTTTTGTTGGACTGAATTGCAAGGATGGGACACAAGGAAAGGCCTGAGCTCTAAGGCAGATAAAAAAAAAAAAAATCCAAACTAGCCACAAACTCTCTTAACCTCTTAATGGGAATCCAGAGGGAAAAGGCAGCCAATTATGGACTAGTGGCCTGGTGCACGAATTTGTGCACATTGAAAGGAAATTAATTAGAAGAAATATTTTAATATCGCTATTCGCCCTTTCTCTATAATAGAAGTGTCAAACAAATTCAGGATCGACAATGACAGATCCAAACACACACATGCCATTGGCACCAGCTGAGAGCTTTATATGTATTGCGCGTGCATGAGTCAACTTAGCCTCTTATATATATAGAATAAACTTGCTTAATTAGACCGGCTTTCTGATTTAGCTAAACTTTTCCAGCCCAGTAAAGCACCCCAACTTCTCTTTCAGTTGTCAGCAACACAGCAGTAAATATCAACACGAAGTACAGTATTATTGTAGATCATGCAGGGGGAACAAAGGGTAAAATATTTTAACTGTAGCAGTGTTTGAGTATATCCTGGGCAGTGAGAAAACCTGAAGTCATTTTCAAGGTCTCCCATTTCTTACTTCTTTTCAGTCAGGTCAAGTTTCTAAACTTTCTAAATCTCCATTTTCCAGCTAATGAAAAGAAAATAGGATTCCATCGAGTCTCCTATCTACCTACTCCAGGACTTCTGTGAGGATCAAATGAGATGAGCCATGGGAAAATGCTTCACAGACATTTGGTTTAAGTGTAAAATGTTTCCACCTGACTATAAAGCAAGTCATGTTCCTGGGCTGAAGAAACTCTAAGGAGACTAGTCGCTAGGGAGAGGAAGCCGGGCATTGCTATGTGACGTCATTACCCGGTGCCCACAGCCACTGTTTCTGGGCTGGGCTGGGCTGTGGGCCACATTTTGCACCATGGGGTCTCAGCAGTGTCAGCTGTGATTTGGTGGGCTATTGCTCTGGGTTGGTGGTGGGGCCTATGTCCCACTTGGGAGAAGCTGAGTGTTGCTTTGTGGGCACCAGGTCTGCGGTGCCATTTCTCTGTGCGCCTCAGGGCAGCTCCTGCGTTGAGTGTCTGCCCCCTGGTGGTCAGTGCGTGTCATAGCGACCAGTCGGCAGTTGGACACTTAGCATATTAGCCTTTTATATATATATACATCGTAATCATTTAATTAAAAAGTAAATGGAGCCCTGACCAGGCGGCTTTGTTTGTTGTAGTGTCATCCCTTATACTAAAAGGTTGCAATTCACTTCTTGGTCAGGGCACATACTTAGGTTGGGGGTTCGAACCCCAGTTGGGACGTGTACGGGAGGCAACCAATCAATGTTTCTCTCTCTCTAAAAATCAATAGAAACATATCCTCAGATGGGTATTAAAAAAGATAAGTAAATGAAAATTTCTGGACAGAAGGAAATGCCTATTCAGTGTGAGATTTTTTTTAACCCTGTATTGTGCTGTTTATAGGCAACCCTGTGAGTGAAGCATTGAATAAACAGAAGGCTAAGAAAGAGGGGAACTGTGTGGTTATTTTCTGAGCTGAATTTGTAGACCTGTGATTCAATGATTCAAACCTGGCTTTAAGCACCCAGCTAGCATTCTGTTTTTAAGTATTTCTAATTAGGAGGGAAATATATGCTGAAGCATTTCTGACCTGGCCCTACTAAGGATTCCTTAAATTGTATAGTAGTTTTTCCAGAAAGGTTTTGTGGTCTACTAGATAATTAGAAAAAAATTAATACAAAATATTTTGTTTTATCATTTCTCACTGAAGAAAATAAAATTTCTGAGGCTGTTGTCAGTGACACCAAGAAAGAGAAATTAAATTCATTTCTGTCAATTTTAAGAACTATGCTGGTTGTTCCCTGTTTTATTTTATAGAATAAACAGTAATATATTTTTTTTAAATATATTTTATTGATTTTTTACAGAGAGGAAGAGAGAGGGATAGAGAGTTAGAAACATCGATGAGAGAGAAGCATCAATCAGCTGCCTCCCGCACACTCCCTACTGGGGATGTGCCTGCAACCAAGGTACATGCCCTTGACCGGAATCAAACCTGGGACCCTTCAGTCCCCAGGCGACGCTCTATCCACTGAGCCGAACCGGCTAGGGCTAAACAGTAATGTTTAAAGACAAGGTAGAATAGCTCCATATTTTCCATATTTGATTTTAAGGTAGAATATGATTTTTAATGTCTGTACTACAAGTGAACTATGATTTTCCACAATATTTTAAGCATAATATATATGTTTTGCTGAAAACCTTGTATTGTACAAATAATACTATAACAACATTAACAGAAATCAAGCAAGAAAAAAGAATACATATCTTTAAACTTGCCATTCTAAAACACAGCTGTTTTAACGTTTCCTTCCAGTTACTGTCAATATATTATATAATTTTCATATAGTTACAACTTACCATATACATAAGTTTACAATCAGTTTTTTTCCCTTCTAATGTCACATAAACCTTTTCCCCCAGCCACTTTGCATTTTGAAACCCTTATGTGCTTTTATGTGCTTATTGCCAGGCGATAATAGATTTCTTCAAAAAGGTTCACTAAGTTTTGGAAGCAAGTTTTTAGTGCTATTCTCAACATTATCATATTTGTGGTTAATTGTACTTTTACTGTTTCAACTAAGACAACAGTCTACCAGGGGCCAAACAATGCTCCTAAGAAAAACAGTCATAGGAGACCCAGGGACATACCACAGTCTGTGAGTGCTAAGATGACTTCAGTTCTCATTTCTTGTTCTATAAAGAGTACAAAGCTCTTAGAATTTACCCTCAAGGCATTGAAACCACTGCATAATTTAATAACCAGCAAAGGGGAGGCACCTCAGGCCTTGTGGTTTGCTGCCCCTACTAGATACTCAATAAAAGAAAGGCTATTGATAATAGTATAAATTCTAGTGACAATACAGAACCTGTTGTTCACTCATTCATTCCAAAGATACCACGATGATCCACCAAGGGAAAGAACATTTTGTTATTAGAAAAGGGAAGCGTTAAGGAAAGGGTTTACATGCTGTGGTAAAGGCAATCTTTAGGGAGTCATAGGGGATATTTTGTCTGCTTTTTCTCATATTAATCTAAGATTGTATAGCATTTCCCATGATTTAGTATTTTCCCATTAGCAGACTCCAAGAGAATTATTCAGAAAACATTTCCTAGAACACAATGTGAGCCAACTCAGTGGTCCTCCTTGGAAGAGACCTGGGGGAAGGTGACATGGATGAAGATCCATGTGGCCTGCCCCATGAGCCCACACATCACAGTTCATGGTTGGAAGACTATGGAAGGTCACATCCCAGTGAGTGGTCCAGTTAGACATCTGCATGTGTATCTATGATGCAGAAAATTATAATGGACTAAAGGGAGCAAGGGAGATGGCTCTCTCTCAGTGTTTCTCATTTGACACATGAGATGATCTTCAAGAGCTTTTGTTCTGTACTTTCCACTTACTAGTCCAATGTGTTCTGGGACTTAATGTGCTAATATTCATAAGCCTTGTTAATTTTAAGATTATCATCATTGCCATCATCATCTTCATCAGCCTCAACTAAATGTCCCTGGTTAATGAGGCCTGCATGAATATGAATTTTACCCCAGACTCTTCTACTTTCTAAAAAATAAATATTGCTATTACAATTCACTGGTATTCATAGATGAGATGACACACTGCTAACCTGGCCTCCACTAAAGCAAAAATGAAGTGACTGAATGACAAAATACTGGGTTGTTGCATAGAAGACAAGCTGGATATGCTAGCCCTTACATACTCTAAGCACAGTTGGGCTGCCCCTGTTTCCTGGTTCAGTCATTCATTCACTGGACAAATATGGGTTGAGTTTCTACTCTGTGCCAGGCATTGTGGTAGGGGTTGGGCTATGAACATGAGCAAAGCAGGCAAAGTCCTGCTCTCAAGGAAACATCAGCCTAGTGAAGAGAGAGATGTAATCTAAAAATCTTGTAATAAATGCAAAATTAAATCTGATGGGTGTAAGGAAGCAGAGTGCAAGGGGGCTGGGACTAGACAGAGGGGTGGAGACCTGTCAGGGAAGGCTTCTCCAGGAGGGGGTGACTTCTTTCCAAGATTAGAAAGAAGAATAAAAAATAGCTGACATTTACCAAGTGGTTATTATGTGCCAGGCCCAGATTTTAGTGCTTTACATGAATTATCTGTGAGGTATGGGCTCATGTTAACATATAGGTGAGAAAACTTGGGCTTGGAGACCTAAGTAACTTGTTCAGCTTAGCATCATACAGTTGATGAGTAGAGGAATAGGGATTAAAACTCAGTTTGATTCCAAAGGCTGGAGTCCTAGCCACTGAGCATACTATTTCCATCTTGCCTGAAATAGAAGTTAACCAGGTGAAGAGAATGGAGAAAAAAGTGTACTGGGCAGGTGGAACAGCATGTGCAGAGCACAGAGGTAGAAGAGAGTTGGAAGTATCGGAGGAAGTGAAGGGAGGGCAGGGTGACTGGGGTTGCAGGTGGGCGGAGAGTGTGAGATGAGGCTGAAGGGCCAGGCCATGCAGGGCCTGGACAGTCATGTCAGACTTTGGCCCTGCCCAAGAGGAAGCAGCTGGAGGCTCTAAGCAGGGGTGGACATGATCAGAATTGAGTTTTGAAATGGTCACTTTAGTTATAGCACAGGGCTTAGAAGGAGGCAAAGGCAGATTTGGGGAGGTAAATGAAAACCCTTTGGTGGTGGTGGTGGGGGGGGTGCGTTTGAGAGCAATGGTGCTGAACTAAGTCCTAACCTCTGACTTCGGCAATCTGGTGGATAATGATACCATTTTTTGAGGAGGGAACAGTGGGAGATGATATTATTGTGAGAAAAATGTACTGAATTTGATTTGGGCATGTTGAGTGTGAGGTGCCTTTATGACATCCAGGTGGAGTTGTTTAGCACGTTATTTTATATATAGATGAGGAGCTCAGGAAGAGGTTAGGGCAGGAGATAGAAATGTGTGAGTCATCCAAAGGAGAAGTTGTAATTGTGTCCATAGGCGTAGGCCAGAAGGTAGGGAGAGAGTCTTTGTATTTTCACCGCCCCCTCCCACACTTTCTTATTTTTGAACCCGTCTCTGAGGAGTATGCACCCTTCTCCGTGGCAAGTTAACCCCTCTGTCTACAAACCTTATTCCTTCCTCTGGTTCCCATTCAATCCTTCCTTCTTCATTTACATCATCATTCTATCTCCCTCTGTCAAACTCTCTGAAATCTACTTTCTTGCCATGCTCTTGCTCACTCTTTACTCTCTTAAGTGCTGACTTTTCTGTTCTTGACGTCACTGAAGTTTCTTTTTCAAAGGCAGCCAGTGACACCCTAAGCACTAAATCCAATGGCTCATCTCATCTCAGTTTACACCTCCGGGCTTCTGCTTAGCATCTGACAGTTGATACGTCCTCCTTCAGACTTTCTCCTTCTCTGGGTTCCCTAGCACTGTGCTAGCTTGACCCTCAACTGTTTTCTCATCTCTCCTGTCTTATTCATATGCTTCTCTCTCCTTCTACCATATAAATGTAAACATTCCCAGGATTATTTTCTTCTTCCTCCTTCATATGGACACTTGCTATCTCAGCTATCTTGTTCAATCCCATGTTCTTAACAACCACCCCCTTGTGGATAGCATCTAAAATGGATCTTTCTTGCTAGCACCCAGACCTGAAAGTTCAACTGCAGGCTTAATATCTGCCCTCTACATCCTGCTGGCATCTCAACTCAGCATGGCCTATATCAAGCATTTTCTTTTCCTTTCAAACAAGGCATTGTCTTACATTGTCTATTTTAGTTGAGTTCCTCTTCTTTTTATTCTCTTTAATCTTCTTTAATGCTTTGTATTCAGAGCCCTCTTATCTCTTGCCTGGGACTTTTGCATTTTCTTCCTCATTTCTTCTTGCACTGAATGAATCCTATTCATTTGCTCTAAATGAATCAAGTATTCAACCCAGATCATATATCCTCAGCCCCAAATGTTTAATAATCCTATATTGTCACTGAGTTAAGTAC
The DNA here is from genome assembly GCF_963455305.1 of Plecotus auritus. NCBI lineage: Eukaryota > Metazoa > Chordata > Mammalia > Chiroptera > Vespertilionidae > Plecotus > Plecotus auritus. Next base: position 179,453,981 of record NC_137772.1, on the reverse strand, counting down.
TGCACGTTAGCCTAGTTTTAAAGACACCTTTAAGAAAGGATATATGCACCCCTAAGTTCATAGTAGCACAATTTACCATAGCTAAGATTTGGAAAGAGCCTAAGTGCCCATCAGCAGATGAGCCGATTAAAAAACAGTGGTACAGCTACACAATGGAATACTATGCCACTACAAAAAAGAAGGAACTTTTACCATTTGCAACAGTATGGATGGAACTAGAGAGCTTTATGCTAAGCGAAATAAGCCAGTCGGAGAAAGATAAATATGACATGATCTCACTCATGTGTGGGATATAATGATCAATACAAACTAATAAACAAAAATAGATCCAGAGACAAATGGCAGGGTTGGGGGTGTGGGGGCGTGGGGGTGGGGGCAGGGGAGTGGGGTTAAAGATCAACCAAAGGACTTGTATGCATGCATATTAGCATAAGCAATGGACACAGACACTGGGGTGGTGGGGGCTTGCCCTCAGGGGTGGGAGTGGTGGTGGTGGGGGGGATCAGTTAGGGAAAAAGGAGACATATGTAATACTTTAAACAATAAAAATAAATAAATAAAGACACACTTAACATGGTCCTGGCATAGACTTCCATCTTTATCTCCTACTTCTACCTGAGATATAACAACTTTTTCTGAATTTTTATTTTTATTGACGTTATTGGTGTTACATTAATTAATTTAATTAAGCAATACAATTGTATAGGTTTAAGGTATATGACATTTAACTTCGGAGCCAATTATGTCGGCTTCCCCTGCGGGCTACATGACACTTGAAGACAGACATCTATGCCCCCTGAATCCTGTATCACTATAATTCACATCTGAAACATAGTAGGTGCTCACTTAAGTTTTGTTGTGCTCATGAAAAAAGTATTCGATATTTCCTACAAATGTCAGTGCTTCCTAGACCTTGCCTTTGCTCATGGTGTACTTCCTACTTGGAGGGCCCTCCTCTCTTTGTCTTAAGAAGTAAGCTAATATATACAGTAGTGCCATTTAAAAGTGTGCATTACATTTATTTTTGTTATTATTTTATCTGTTCAACCTTTTGGACTCATTTCCAATGCCACTTCCTTCATGAAGTTTGTTATCCCCTTAATTTAAGAACTATCTCTTTTTGGAACCTTCAAAATACCTCTCTTTCCTTTTGTTTAAAAGATTATTTTAAATACCAGGGTGGGATGCAGGGAAATTTCAAGGGAAATATGGTCCCTATTCTTATATCTATGTTGTGTTTGATCACTAGGTGCACTTTTATTATAAATGCTTTGATTCTAAACAGTGATTCGAAGACCTGCCATCTTTCCCTATCTCCCAGCCCTCAGTCACTCGATTAAACTTTTTGAGAAATGGGGCTGTATCTTGTTCAGATTTAGGTCCCCTGAAACACCTAACACGGCACCTTTCCCACAGAAGGTTCTCAATATCTGAGGCCCTGAATTAGCTGCAGTGATGCAGATGGCTGCCCTTATCTTCCGTCATAAATGAAAAGCGAGTCACGGATTTGGAGCTGTGCTTATTTGCTTCCGTAGCCAGAGGAAAGAAACAGTGTTCCTCTCATAGAAGAACCAGCAAAAGGAGCAATGTAACCATATGCCCCACAATGAGTAGCTGTCTCTGCCACTCAGTTTGGGGAATAAATGAAATTAAGCCATTATGAAGGTGGAAACATGAATATTATGCAAACATAAGCATGTGTCTTGTGGAGCTAATCTCTGTGTGATCTTTCATTCCTAACCCGCTGGCTCTGCTGGATTCCAGTTGCCAACCAAGGCCAGGGCAGGCACTTCAAACATATTACAGCCTTGTTTCTACCACAGGGGCTGGACAGTACGTTACATAAAATTAAACTTTGTTTTCAGAATCATGTCTTTGTGATTTGAAGTTGGTCCACCCCTCAGTCAGTTAACGGAGAGGGGTATAATTCTCAAATCCTCCTAATTATCCCCATGGATATAAAATGTTTAGGACCTTGTAGGAGTTTTCTCTCTAGGACATGATTCACCCCTTCTCCGTTTTAAAAATAAACAGAGAGAGTTGGCCAAAATCTTAGGATGAAAAAAATAACCCTGATGAAAGAGTTCTGGACAGCTCTCCCAAAGCAGCCTCTGAATTACGGGAAAAACATTTATGGGGAAAAACCACAAGGCATGGGAAGCAGGGCCTAATTCAGTCATCAATAAGTCCATTGTTTCTATCTGAGAATTTTATTTCTCCATGGAAGTCCTCTGAAAGGGCTCAGGCATTCAGAGCACTCCTTCAGTGCTGTTTGGGGTCCCAGTGACTCCGGCAGTGGATGGGAGGAGAGCTTTTGTTCTTGAAGGGAGCGGAGCCAGTCCTTGCACGAGGAGCTGATCTGCAGGCAGGCCACTCCTTAACTAGGTCAGGGTTCTTTTGAGAGGCAGGAGATCTCAGAGTGAGGACCATCAACTCTAAGGGAGAAGCATGTTATTTTATTCCTTTGCCCCCTGTATATTTATTTGTAAAATAGACACAATAACTCCGGGGCCCAGCCTACTTCACAAAGGTGTCACATTGATTAAATCCAAAATGAGAAGGGGGAAAAAAAAGTGATGCTAAAACTGTTACCAACGCATTCTGCAATACCGAAAATGTTTTAAGAATGAAACGTGCTCTTAGGCTTTCATTTCATTTTGAAAGAGGCAATACCATTTTCTGTTTATTAAGTACCCTCACTGCCCCCCCACCCCCCAAATTAATGAAAGACATTCCAGTGCTCCGAGCCGTAGGGCAGAGTGAGTGTGAACACATGAACTGACAGCCTGGACGCCTGTCTTCTGTGAATTTCCAATGGTGGTGAAAAGAAGCCCCATTCCAAGAAGTTCTTCGTGGGGTTGAAGTCTTTGCCTAAACATGATTATGCAATGTTTTGAGAGTCAGTTCCAAGATCTCTTGAATTGCTTATGAGATATTTTGTTTATTAAATGATTTTCTGAAATATACCAGGTTTTGGTGACTCATAGATTCATGCAAACATATGTATGCCATTTGGAATTATAGAATTAGAGGAGGAGAGATCATCTAATGCACCCTGTGTTATACACACAGGAAAGGAAACGGGGTGCCAGGAAATCTAAGTGATTTGCCTGGAGCTTTATGATGTGTCCATGGGAAATCTGGAGCTAAAAACCAAGCCTCCAAGCTTCCCAGCTCAGTGATTTTTTTCTTTGGAACACATTTTTCATAACTATTCTGACTACATATTCTATTTTCATGGTCAATGCTAAATCCTTGGAAAAGAGCAGGAATGATTTTTTTCCCTGTGATTTCAAAATAAGAAACATTTTGTAATTGTAATACATTGTGCTTTTAAGAATGTATAATTCTCTGTAAAATTTGCAGGCCATAAAGTGCTTGCAAATACATTTAACCTTTACAATAATTCAGTTGAAGACTGTTATTAACACCATATATGAAAACTACAAAATAAGATGAAGTGGCTTGGTCAAGGTTCCTAAAAATCAAACCTGGGAACTCAATAAAGGTTGGGTTTTCAATTCTATTTTTGGAGTTTTTTTATGCTACATGAATGCCGTTCCCTAAGTGTTTTTAAATGTAAGTGACTATTAGTCATGGAGATGAGACTTTCACCCTCTCTACCCTCATCACCACCGATGGCTTTAAGCTGGAGTTAGGCTGAGCCCCAATGTACCCTTAAATATTGACATCATGCCATTGTGACATGCTGATCCATAGTGCATTGAGTTTTCCAATTCATCAGCAACACCTCACTGACTTGAGAAAGGCCTGGCTTGACTAAATTATCAATAGTGGTGGTAATAAGTTGATATTTATAAAATACTTATTGTTTCTAGGAGCTTTATAAGTATTAACTGATTTAATTTTCCCAACAAGCCTATAAAGTAGGCAACATTATTATCTCAACTTCATAGATGATGAAACTGAAGCACAGGGAGGTTGTTATTTGCTCTAGGAAACACAGCTAGCAAAAGGCCAGTGTGTGAAATTTGCATTTTTGTTTTTCTTATTAAAAACGATTACTGTTATTATTTTCACATACTAATCCTAGCTGTTCAATTCTTTGTTTTTGGGTGATGATCCTTCCCTCTTTGAGCTCAGTTTCTCAGTTCCAAAACCATTGGACCGAACCAGTTATCTTGAGAGTTTGCTGTAGTTGTACATGTCTAGCGGTCTGTCAGATCCTCTTACATCATACCTTATGCTCTTTGGACCCAGGCTATCCTATCATATCTTACCCTTTTCCTAGGGATAAGCAGAAGTCATATAACATTATCACTTTTGTTTATATATAAATATCCTTCAAAACATTTTGCTCGGCCAGTGTGGTTCAGCAGTTGAGCATTGACCTATGAACCAGGAAGTCACGGTTCTATTCCCTGTCAGGGCACATGCCCGGGTTGTGGGCTTGAGCCCCAGGAGGGGACATGCAGGAGGCAGCCGATCCATGATTCTCTCTCATCACTGATATTTCTTTCTCTCCCTCCCTCTCCCTTCCACTCTCTGAAATCAATAAAAAAATATTTTAAAAAACCATTTTAACTTGGGAAAACCAGGGCAAGGAAATAATCACTCCTTTTCTCCTCCCTTCCACTTCTTAAAATATTAATTTTAGCAAACCCTTTTCTCAAATGTAACACAAAATCCCCCACTAGCAAATATAAAGTCCAAACCCCTGCAGTTCTTTCCCTTGCCCCAACATGTTTGTAGAGACAAAAACAGGTAAAAATGAACATAAGGGCAACCTGAGATGGGGAAATAGGAATGTGACGTCACTAAATAAACATCAAGGTTTGTGTACAAGCCTTTGCAAAGAGATAAGGCTTACCATTTGCGTGATGCTGTTGGGGTGTGTTCTGAGGGCACTGTATTATTTGAATTTAAGGTCCTTTTCATCATCAGCCACTGCATGGCCACCCTCCTTGCCACCCCTGAAGTGGGACATCCCAGAAATGCTCTCCATCTGTCGTTTGAGAAACCTTGCTGTGTAAGTGTGGCTCAGAAGTGAATTATCACAAGTGATAACTTCCTCAGTTTAGAATCGATGAGTTTTAAAAAATAAAGACATTGCAAGCTGAACCTTTTTATATGTGAGTTTTATGATATGCCTTTACCAAGCTTTGAAATCTACCCAAGTATTAGGGCAAAAGAAAATGTCAAACCATCTAGAATGGCTGGATGCTGAAAGGAATAGAAATAATTGTTTACATGTGTATTTGACATTCCAACCAGGAGTTAAATTCCTATTGGAGCTGATGCATTTTCTCCTGTATGAATTAAGCACTAAAGTATGTTCACTTCATCATTTTCCTCACACGCCTAGCTCTTCCTTTATTATGCCTTGTCTCCACTTGCCTGCAGACAGATCTGTCCATATTTTGCTTCTCCTTCTAAATAACCATGATCGCTCATGATGAGAGACCATTGGTTAATGAGATGGCTGTGAGACGTTGCGAAAGTTCACTTTTGCTTATAAAGCCATGACTGTCTCTTTTATTATGTGGCTTTTATCTTCTGACAGAGCTTGAATCTCACATCTCTTTTTGCTCTGTGCTTTCATTAATGGATGATGGTTGCTATTCAAGGATTTAATTCTTCAGCCATGGAGAGCTCGGTTGAAGATGGGGACCCAGGTGGACGTTTCTCTCTGCTACACTGTGTCTCCCACAACCCTTTCATAGAACAGGGTGGCGAACTGTCTTCTGGAGGAGAGAAAGTTTTGTCCTTACATCATATAATTAACCTACTGTTGTGGCAAATGCACAGGCTGATATACACCCCAGGACCCATGCTAACATCATTTTCTTCCTCCTTTTCATATGAGATTTTTGTGATTCAGAACTGGCTTCTGTCACACAGAAAGGTGTGTGCGTGCTGAGTTTGTCACAGGTCATTTCCTGTAGCAGCAGAAGGGCCTGCTAAGGGAGGTCATGATGACCTTAACTTGAGTTTCTAGTTCAATCAATAAACCAGAGGCAAAGGTAGTTACTTGATGTCTAATCACACTTGACTTTTCTGCTTCACTGTATTTACAGTTAGAGGAAAACAAATCTTGCAATTTGTACATGGTTTCTATCAAGGATGTAGCACAAAGGTAAACAAAGTGTCCTTTTAAGTCAATATTTGCTAGGAAAAGCATAGGGTGTTCTTGGTATTATTATGGTACAAAGGCTTCACTAACTAGTAAAACATTGAATTTGCTACGTATTTTTACACAAGTACTATGAAGTGTAACAGGAAAAAAGCAGGCCTATATTTTAATAAAGTCAAATTCATACACGTTCTGAGAAGCAAGAAGTTTTGTACTTAACAAAGCTCAGGGATGGGGTTTTCCGCCTAGTTTCTCGTGGGGAAAAAGCAGCTTAAAATATTTCATTGAAAATAAAATGTGTCTTTTTTGGATTTCCTTCAGATGAAGCAGAATAGATGAATAAAGTATAATGCCTTATGCCAATAAAAAATCCTATGATTTGTACGGCTGTGACTTAAAGAGCCAATTGACACTTGAAGGCAAAGAAGATGGAAAACGAAAGAATAAATGGGTGGAAAATTCCACAACTCAAAATCCCAAGGCTCTCTCAAGGACAAGATTGTTACTTGAGAAGGCTCTGTGGAATTTTTGGCATTCTTGCATTATCTCACTTTGAAGATGGAATGAAAACCATGGTTTCTAGCCAGTGTCATTGTTCTCTGAAGGAGACTCAATTTGCAGCCTCATCTTTGGGACAAATTCTCTTTCCAGGGACTTTTAATGTTAACCCTTTAAGAGACACACTCCTATCTGCAAAGCCTTTGATGAGAATTTTGGCTACTTGTATATTCTGTTAATCCTAAGGATTTTTGTTAAAAGTTAATTTGCTATAGAAATCGTAAGGACTGCCAACAGGTGAGCTCGGTGGAGGCTGGGCAGGTGCTGGGGGCTGGTGATAAAGATCTGTTCCTCTCACCATATACAGAGCAGTTTCATGGATAAGCTGGGAACCAATAATACGCCAGGCCTACGAGTATAAAGTTACTTTTATTATTTTCTGCTGCTCAGTGCAATTTGATTATTTTCTAAGTATGTGTGAAGCATGTTTGAACCAAAACAGATTATCAAAGAAAACTTCTAATAAAACTTAATTTCTTCTTCTTGCATATATATTAAAAAGAAATTAAAGAAATAGAGGGAAGATTTTTTAGGGGGTATTTTTTTTTTTTTTAATTGATTTCAGAGAGGAAGGGAGAGGGAGAGAGAGAGATAGAAACATCGATGATGAGAGAGAACCATCAATCGGCTGCCTCCTGCACGCAACCCGGGCATATGCCCTTGACTGGAATCGAACTCAGGACCCGTTAGTCCACAGGCTGCCGCTCTTTCCCCTGAGCCAAACCGGCTAGGGTGGGGGGTATTTGTTCTTAAAATAAAATATTCACTCTAACATCTGAAATTTCAGTTTCTCTTCTTCAACTAATTAGATTTTGTGTATGATGCAAAAAAGGTCAGTTTTAAAGATGCTTAAAAGATCCTTTAGCATAAATAGCATAACAGTATAAATAGCAGCATATACAATAGAATTATAAATTAATGGAGACATTACTTCTTTAGCATTTAGGAATATTTCTTTTTGGCTTATTACTGTGATTTTCAATGCCTGCTTTAAATTATAAAATTGAGTTTGCTTTAATGTTTTCCAATATGGAAAGGGTTCAAAATACATTTGGTTGTTGCTGAAAAAACTGAAGAACTCCACCATGGTCTCTTCACTGAGGACTAGATTGTGTGTTAGGGATGTTTTCTTAAGGATTGCTGCCCTGGCACGGAATCCTACATCTTTCAGGTGAGGTTCTCTTGGGTTTGCATTAGATCCCACAGCATGGGAGTTGAATAGAGCATTAAAGTGAGGCTTCAGGGTGAAAGGCATTTTCCTCTAAAAATGGTTGAGAAAGATTTTCTCATAAAGTTGTCTCTTCTTGAAATGTAGACTTCTAATAAGATGCAATCAGATTCTTTCCCTTTTATCTGATAAGGCATTCTGTAACTCATGAAATGAAATAATAGAGAATATAGACATTGAGAAATTTGAACCAAGAAGAAAAATATAGTTTTTAGTAATTTTTTTGATAATTTTTAGTAACATTTCTGCCACATTAGTTAGGAAGTTTCTCTTGGTGAGAAGTCATAGGAAATGCCTTAAACACAGAGAAACCATTAAAATGCCCTGCAGACTCTTGGGGACCTAGAAGCGTTGAACAGGTGGGCTTTGGGAAGGTGGGGCACCATGGAAATTTAGAGATCATGTCAAATGACTCAGCTCTGGAAATACTAGATTAGCACCAAATTCCAAATTTTGGGGAGAAAGTCTTATTGGGCTGATGTGGGGCGGTGTCCATTGTGGATCATAGAGTGAGAGGGCTGAGAGGGGCAGGATCACACAGCACAGACCTGGCTTCTAGGGGGCAGGATCCCAAGAGGGAGAGCACATGTGACTCACTGTAGCTGGACATCCGACACCATGAGACGTGTTGAATTTAGGAATTACAGATTCCAAGTTCTACTTGAAATATTTTGAATATATATATGTAATAAAAAATCATGTGATTTCTTATTCACACTTTGTAGCTATAGTTCCCTCTTGTCTGAAACTTACCACAAAAGTCATTGGAATAGAAATGTCATAAATGGGAAATAGCATATAATACATATTTAGTGAATAAACATACAAGCTAAGACACCATGTACCATCAAAATCCCAATCTTTGTTTGTCCTTCACCTGCCAGTACTTAAGAGTCCTTGTAAACTCATTCACTGATTTGATTTATTTTTCTTGATGTCCTGTTCTGTGCCAACCTATGTATTAATCATCATGAACAATAAACTTGCCATGCTTCTGGCTCCCAAAGAGTTTACAGTCTAGAAGGTAATTCAGTACAATGGATTTGATATACAGTTTAGGATAAGTTGTGTACTATATGGGAGTACATTTCACCAATCCTATATAATAAAAGCCTAATATGCTAAGTGTCTGGTCGGCTGTTCAACCAATCAAAGCGTAATATGCTAATGATATGCTAAGGCCGCTAAACCGCTGCTATGATGTGCACTGACCACCAGGGGGCAGACAGTCAACTGGTCGACCAGTTGCTATGATGAGCACTGACCACCAGGGGGCAGATGTTCTGACTGGTAGATTAGCTTGCTGCTGAGGTCCGGCCGATAGGGACTGAGCAAGAAGGTCTGGACATGCCCTGGAGCCCTCCCACAGTCTCTCCCATCTGGCCAATCTCCTGCACCCCTCCCCAGCCCCAATCATGCACCGGTGGGGTCCCTCGGCCTGGCCTGCACCCTCTCACAATCTGGGACTCCTCAGGGAACATTGGAGAGCTGGTTTCGGCCCGATCCCACAGGCCAGGCCGAGGGACCCCACTGGTGCATGAATTCGTGCACTGGGCCTCTAGTACAGATATAGGATGCCAGGGAAGACTTCTGGGAAGAGTACATAGGAAAAAGTCTGGAAACTGAAGGAACGTGGAGTTGGGAAATAGGATAGACAGAAGGCAATGGAAGGACATTTCAGCCAGAATGCGCAAAATTTCAGAGGCAATATTGGGCATATTTTCATTTGAAGAACTGCAATTAGAACTGTATGAATTATGGAGACCAAGGTGGAGAGTTGTCATTATGTGAAGCTAGAAGATAAGCAGAGATCAGCTAATAAAAGAAATGGTGTGTAACATTAAGGACTTTATTTTGAGGATAATGAGGTGTTATTAAAGTGTTTTAAATGGGGGATACATGATTATATTTTTGAAGTATAAAAATTACTGTGGAGACTGGACTAGAGCAGGTAAGACTGAAGGTGGAGACACTAGTTAGGAGAATAACAGGAATCTGAGAAGAGAGAGAGAGAGAGAGAGAGAGAGAGAGAGAGAGAGAGAGAACCCAAGTGGTGCTAGTGGTGATGGAAAGAAGTGAATGGGGATAAGAGATTGCTAAGATGTTTTGTTTGTTGTGATATGGGTACTGGTGAATAAAGAATTAAGGTGAGGATGAAACAAGGCTCTGGCTTGGGCAACCCAGTAGACAACAGGGTCAGTCATTGAGATGGGGAAGAGCAGGGTGGAGTAGTGAGTTCTATTTATGGCATGGTGTACTTTAAATGCTCATGTTACAGACAACTAGAGGTGTCCAGTAGTCGTTACATGTCTGGTGATCAGGAAAAGGATCTGGGATAGAGATATATATTTGGGAATCTATGAGAGTAGATAGAAGTGTTCAGACAGAATATTAAAGAAAGCTATTCTTAGTCTTTTTAAAACTGAGGTAAAATTGGCATATAACACTATTAAATTTCGGGTGTGCAACATTATAATTTATCTGTATACATTACAAAGTGATCACCACCCCAATCTCTTAGTCTTGGTGGGGCCCCTAAATGGTGACAGCACAAAGATACATGGTCTCATAGTCTCTTTCAGGGAAGGGTATTGGAAACTTCTGATATTGGCACCTTTGGGAATAATCACTGGTGAGACTGAAGCAAACCTAAACCATGCATAGAAACCCTCCTCCTGCAAGGTGGTGCAAAGGCAAAGAAGAGATTTCTCTTTCCTTACACAGTACTGTGTGTGCTCAAAAGAGTTGAAAGTAAAAAAGAAACCCCAAAACACAAAAAACCTCCTCTTGTGCACTCTTTCCTTCCATGCATGGAGCCTTGATTGACCATCTGAACACGCTGCTTCTCATCACAACAGCTAGAGCAGGTATAGTTGGAATGCTGGCCAGGCTAATATAGGTTAGCATTCTGTGCTATGTCATGCACACATGATGTCACAGATTATATTTTATAAAAATTTCTATAGTCTCAGTTCCCTGACCAGAGCCTAGCAAGTGGCAGGTGCTCAGTAAATATTCATTGATTCTGTCAAAGTTCTTGGACAGAAGGACACCCTCATATTCTAAGGATTCCTTTTTGTGCTGTTCAGAAACTTCTTATTTCTCAGAGTGGAGTGAGGATGTCCAGTAAATGGATTGGAGACCAGGTCCAGATCTTCTTGAAGCTTGTATTTATCTTGTATGGATTGCTTGGAAGTTTTCTGGCATGTGGGACCCCGTATTGTGAAGAAGACCCCTAAAATTCTATCAACAAATCTTCACCCTCAGTTTTTGTTTGATGTCTTCCTTATGGTAAACTCATTTTAAAACTTATTAGTTAAAGGTTATAGCCAGGGGCGGAATTAACATTAATGGCTATATAGGTAGCATTCTTCTGGATCTAGTAATAGAATATCTAACCCAAACTAGCTTAAGCAAAGCAAAAATATGGCTTCAGGCTTGGCTTTGAAAAGGGCTCAATGATATAGCCATGGAGAGTTTACTCTTGTCAATGTTGGTTCTCATTCTTCTGTGTTGATTCCATTTTTCTTTCATGATTGCAAGATTGTTACTAGGAGTTGTAAAATCCTTTCAAGCTGAAATACTCAAAGAAAAAAAGTCAGAGTCATTATTGTGGCACCCCCTGTCAAAGTCTCATTGGCTTGGATTGGGTCATTTCACTATCCATAAACCTATCATCATGATTTAAAGAATGAGAAATACTGATTAGTTTAGACCTGGTCTTTTTCTCTATTATGAACCCAAGGTACACAGACTGGCTTAGAAGGATGGGTTGTAAATCTGTGTTCAGTTACCTGGAGAAGAGGAAATGAATGCCCGGTGGGAAAACCAATTGATGGCATGTGATCCACCATTTTCATGGCAGACGTGGATAATAATCATGGTGCTTATTCTCATATGGCTTTTGGCAGCCTTGTCAATGCAGTGCTGAAGTCAGCCGCTAACAGTCCATCAGAGTGGGCAAGCAAGATGAACATTAGCTTTGATGGAGGAGATACCTGGAAATTCTTAGAGAAAGCCATGCTTTTACTCACCAGCAAATCAAAGCAGAAGCAGAGTAAAAAGAATTCTAGAAGGAGATGAAAATTGAAGATTGATGAGCATTCTTAGTTGCCCCCTTTTTTGTTTCTCTCGCTGTTAGTTTATACACAAGGAATATTTTCAATAGGTTTTGATAAACTCTGGGGTTGTAGAATAGTAATAACTTTTTTCTTTTCAAGGCAGACATTAAAAGTGTTGGGAAACATTCTGTGATTTCAGTGGGCACAATGTGGCCAAAATAACTGCATATTTTCCTACAAGAAAAATGCAAAACATAAACAAGTGAAATCAGACTCAAACAGACGGGCTTACTTCTGGGGACCAGAGGTCAGGATTTCAGGAATTCTGAGTCAGGACCCTGACTGCACCACTGTCACCCAGAACTAGCACAAAAGTGACCAGCAGTATGACCACAGAAGTCTCAGGAGCCCCTGCCTTCCTGTGCCATCATCATCCCGAATGCTTCAAAGAATTTTAATACTCATGGTGCTTTTTCTCATATGGCTTTTGGCACTGACTCACTTAGGCCAGATTATTAGCACTGACTCACTTAGGCCAGAAATTCCAGGACTAAACATTCATTTTGTGATTTTAAAGCTTTTCTTCCTTTGTCTCCTCTTAAAATGCCCTTTAAGGGCCCTATGAAGAACAAATCATTAAGTTCCACCAGCCTTTTACAACTCTCCTGATAGCAGTGTTGGCTTGTTCTTTGAAAGCAAGTTTTATTATATGGGAAGTGGGAAAAACACTGGGGGCCGGTGCCAGAAAGGGATAAAAGAGGAGGCTGAGAAAGCCACAGACAAATGTTACTTCTCACTTTATTATAGGGTCTTAGCTGTAGCCTTGAAGATGCAATTTGAGACCCTCAAAATTTCAGTGTGTTTATTCCGTCCATTCATTCCATATTAGTTTAAATTTATTGAATATCTACTACTCCAAGGCACTAAAGGGAATTACAAAGATGTAGTTTTTGACTAAGGAATCTTAATTACCTAATTATATAAGGCAGAAAAATAGTAATGCTACCCTGTTTTGCATCAACTGAAGGACTTATATGCATGCATATAAGAGTAACCAACGGATGCAAAACATTGGGGGGTGAGGGCATGTATGGGAGTGGGGTATGGTGGGCAATGGTAAGATATGTACACATATAATACCTTAATAAAAAAAAATTTTCAAGGTCATTATTCTATGATTATTTATATCCTCTAGTCTAGAAAAGTATGTTATTTTCTCAATCACAAAATGTAGTACTTTCTAAAAATTCTTTGGGAGTTTAGCAAGTAAGCCAACATGATAATGCTGAAGGATTTTACTTTGTCTTTAGTATATTTATATAGGTGTTCTCAGTAATTTCTACTTCTTTTTAAAAAAATATTTTTTACTGATTTCAGAGAGGAAGGGAGAGGGAGAGAGAGATAGAAACATCAATGATGAGAGAATCATTGATCGGCTGCCTCCTGCATGCCCCACACGGGGACTGAGTCTGCAACCTGGGCATGTGCCCTGAACAGGAATAGAGCCATGAACTCCTGGTTTGTAGGTCGATGCTCAACTACTGAGCCTCTCCTCTCCTCTCCTCTCCTCTCCTCTCCTCTCCTCTCCTCTCCTCTCCTCTCCTCTCCTCTCCTCTCCTCTCCTCTCCTCTCCTCTCCTCCCCTTCCCTCCCCTCCACTTCTTTTATCCCCCTCTCCTTTTTATTACCCCATCCCTTTCTCTTCTTTCTTCCCTATAACCCTCATTCTATCTCTATTTATATAACTTCTTCTCTTTCCTCCTCACTCTCTCCCTTTTAATCCTACTTCATTCTCCTCCACCTCCTCCTTCTACTTCTTCCTCTCCTCTTCCTCCTTCATCTTTCTATCCCCACCTCAACACATCTTTCCTCTCCTTATCAGTCTTTGCCTCTTTTCTCCATTCCTCTCCTCCAGCTTTGCTTCTTTTGGATTTTGGTCTCTTTTCTCCCACTGCACATAGACCTCTGTGTGGTGAGGAAAAAGGAGGAGTTTGACTTTAGATAGCTCTAAGTTTACAGCCTTGGCCCCACAGAAAAAGAAGAGAACTCTGGTCTTCCAATATCCATCTATAAATTGTTTCAGTTAACCCATTGTGGGTTGTGTCTATATTCCTGGGTCAGTCCCTGAGGCACGGGGGATGAGCACATGATTTAGCCCATCTGATTGTGGGCTCACCTTGCACCAAGCTAAGTGGAGGTAGGGAGAGTGGTTACCTCACAAAGAGGGAGTGAACCACTTTATTATCAGAAGAAATTGGGGAAGAGATACTAAACAGGAAAAAGCAAAACAAAACAAAATACAAGGCAATATTTACTCCCCTCCCATCTCGAGAAGACAATTATTTTAAAGATTATATCTCATAAGAAATACCTTAAGGTATTTAGTAACTTTTTCAGGATAAAATTCACTGAACGTAAGCTAAAATCATGAATATTTATTTTCATGCAGCCCTGATATATTAACATTGAAGTCAAGCAATTCTCTCCTAGTGAAGGGAGAAGTTAATGTGTTGCTTAACAACTAATGGCTAAATCATTCACTCTGACATAAGGAACAGGATGTTGCAGTATCATAAAAAATTAGTTTTTGAAAGCTATCACAAAGCATCTAGAGACCAATAGAATAAATAATGAAAGGATCAACTCAATTCAATTCATCCATATTTATTGAGTGTATATTTTGTGTCAGAATCACCAAATTAAATGATAAATATACCAGGAAGAAAATAATAAAATGACTAACTGGTATACATTTGAAAAAGTGGGGATCTGCTAAATACATCTTCAGCATAATTACTGAGAATGGGGTGGTGATGCTGAGGAGCAGGGGAACTGACCTCACCAGGCCGGGTGAGCTCTGCACACCTTCAGTGTCTGGAGGAGGTGGTGGTCGTACCTTGTAGTCGCCATTGTACATGTTTCCTCCTAGCATTTCGGATGTGGTGTTATAATAACACCTTATAGTTCCTAGGGCCGCTCAGCCAAAAAATGTTTTCACATGTACTATCTCACTTGATTCTACGAAACTGCTCTATGAGGTGGGCCTGGCGAATCAGCATCATTCCCAGTGAATGAGGGAGGTCCAGGGAAGGGAAGGGACCTGTCCAACATCACACAGGTCATCACAGAGAGCTAGGTCTCAGGTTGAGCTTTTCTGAGTGCAAGATAGGCACGTTCCCTCACTGCATCACTGCAGCGTCCTCCTCAGCAGAGGAGAGTGGAGGCCAAGTCTCCTGTTCCTGGGTGCCCCTCTGTCTGGGCGACACTGGATTTGGTCGGCCCAGGTCTCTTCTTCACTGGTTCCTGATCTTTCTTGCTTTCCAACTACAGGTGCCATCCAAGGCAGTAGATTCTAAAGTTCATTAGTCGTCAGAATTCCCTTGGGGAACTTTAGAACCCCTCCTAACACTCCCTCACTTCCCCTAACACGCACGCACATGGAGTCCTAGTCCCAACCCCTTCTTGATTTCTGTTAACATTTTAGGTTATGTCTCTGAGACATCGTTAGAATTACAGATGTCTACTGAGGAGTGATCACTGTGAAAGGGAAAGAAAGGGAAGCAGATTGGGCATGGGGAGCCATCAGACTGCACGCAGACCTAACAGTCTCTGCCAGCCCAGTGAAGAGAGCTGGAGCAGAGATGGCCTGTGATAGGAATACTCATTGGGTGGAAATGGCCAGGCCTTGCTCCGTTGTGGTCTGGGGGCCTCTTGAAAAGAGCATGACCTTTGCTTGAAAGCCACAGGAACTAACAGACAGGGGCTGTCGGCTCAGCACAGTCCTTGCAGCTGGGTGGTGAGCCCTTTCTTGAAGGAGGATCTGAGCTGCATGTCTGTGTCAAGAACATCGTTTAGTATGCTGATTTTTGTTGGTCATTTAACTGCTTTATGTCTTTAGGTCTTCACTAGCTGGTGTATAACCTTATTAAGAGTCAGGGCCTTAGGACATGGACAGACACCCCAAGGTAATATATGATAAAAACAAAGAAAAAAAAGGGCCATTTTTATAAACCCCCCTCTTCAGAGCAGCACATTAGATTTCCTATTAAGTCATGGATGGGATTGGGGAACAAAATAACTGGGTGCCTATGGAATGAAAAGAATGGTAAGTCTTCAAAACATCCATAGGAGGGAGATAAATATTACCTCTCAGAGAAACTTGACAAGCTGGCACTAAAAACAAATGGTAAACATGGGCTTTACTTAAAATTTAATTAAGCTTCAAACTTTTTGGTGTGTTAGACTGCAAATATTGAATATATCAGTGGAAACAAATTCTTGAGGTTTGTGCTTTGGAAGACGAATCTGTGCAGGCCAGTCACAACTCCTGGATTTAGACGTGATTCACTCAGAGGCACAGCTTCACAAAAGCAGCTGGCTTTCTGTTCTTGGGGGATTGGCTGGTCCTGATAGGTAACCAGCTCTCGAGAACTGCTCTACATACTTCTGCAGTGCTCTGGAGCTCTGAGAATGACTAGCTGGTGCCACCAAGAATACCCCTCTGCAGGAGGAGGTGGGAATGGAAACCTTTGTGTGCCCGGACCTTTTGTGTCATGCCTGCATGGTTTTTCCACATGCTGAAGCTTCCTTCTCGGGGAGTAACAGTTACAGCAATTGTTTCTACTCACTTCATTTTGCAAAGCTTTAGAATACATTTCCCTGGCAGCAAAACACACTTGACAAACAGAGAACTATCCCGTTGAGAGCACAAACAGTTGTCTTCCATGTTTGGCACAGAAAGGGAACAACTAAATGACTAATCTCACTAAGTATTACAATGAAAGTGCTGACGAAACCTTAACTACATACTTCACATGCTTAGTAGCCCTGTAATTGCAGTTCTAGTTTTAAAAAAAAAAACAACCCAACAACTTCTAGGGTACATTTAATTACTGTCTGCCTTTATCATTGCTTTCCTTCCCATAGGAGTGTTCGACTCATGCACTGAGCCCCAGTATCAGTCATTTATCAGCCCCGAAAAGGAAAAATGTGTTTTTAATAAAACACTCATATTTAACCCATTTCTATTATCCTAGAAGATACTCTGCAGGAATAATCAATATTGGTTGATTAAAATTGGAGCTTGAACATCTTAGAGTAAACATTATGCTGCCATCTATACTTCACTAAAGCATCAACTTGCATTTCTTTTGTATCTATTCCTACACAAATGAACAAGTTCATGGGTTGCATGTATATCAATGAAGCAGAAGCTTCTTACCAGGAAATTATTTTAGGAAATGTTAATTTTAAGCAGTGTTTAGGGTTAACAAGGGTAAATTGGGGAAGATTACTAAAAAAAATCAAATAGATCTTTTTATTACTCAATATATTTGAAAATTGTTCCTCAAAAGGTCATCAGTACTATAGGTAATCTTGCAGGCATAGCTGCCTCTCCTAATATGCTTTTAACTCTGCATTTCCTTTTCAAAGCCTGCTGTGAGCTGGAGGTGGGTCTTATACATGTCTGATGTCCTTTGGAACCCACCTGAGGGACACCAGGGAGTTGTGAGCAGTATCCATGGCTGTTTCCATAACTCTCAGTCCCACCTTGCGCATCACTGTTGGCATGTAACACTGGGATGTTGGCCGTTCCCAGGTGACCACATGCCTACAGGTACCAGTGACATGGCTTCATCCTGCTTTGTCACTTTATGTAGAAGACAAACTTTTGGGGATGGAGAAGAGTACAGGCTTTGAATTATACCGAGCAGACTTAGATTCTGGGTCTGCTACTGGAAATGCATGATCTTGGGCAATTTTACTTAACCTCTCTCACTCTGTTTTTTTACATGTGAAATAGGGATAATAGCAGTACATCAGAGGGCTCCTAGGAGAAGAAATGAGATAATGGTGAGAAGCTCTTAGCACATTGCCTAGCACAAAAGAAACTGTTCAGTAAGTGGTAGCTATGCTTATTATTATCATCAACAAACTCGCAGGAGACTCGAACTACAATGCAGCATGTCTAGAACGTTTTTAGACATGGCATCTATTTGGGGGAAACTGTGTTTCAGTCAAGATTCTTTTAGTTGCAAAGAAACAAAAACTTGTTGGCGCTAGCTCCAGTCAGAAGGGACTTGAATGAAAGTTTATAGAATAACCTCACAGGATAAAAATGAAGGGTTGAATCAGGCTTAGAGGTGTTGCTGGGAACTGGGACCCACACCTGGAGTTACTCTCTGTCCCTCAGGCTCCACACGGCCTTCCTATCGATGTTTCTGTTCATATTTCTGCGCCCTTCTCCTCTGTCTTGGCCAGTCCTTCTGCTTATGTATCTTGCAGATGGCTCCAGTGGCCTCCCAGCCACCACCAATAGCAACAGGCTGGTGTGTCTCTTGACAAACAATTGGTGAGAAATCTGATTGGCTTAGTTTATCTGAACCGGGCCACCTGCATCACAGACCATTGCTTTGCCCATGCATTAGCTTGTTTTCGGTCAGCTCTTCACTCAACCAGTCAGGAGTGGCTCATGCGGTTAGGGTCACATGGCATGTTAGAACCACCTCTTGCAGGCCAGTAGTTAGAGCAGGTTTTCTAGAAAAAGAGCAGGAATATCTAGTAAAGTCAGTCTGAGAGTTGACCATGGTACTGCTAGCAACTTTGCTAATTGAGTGCTATTGACAAGGGCTCAATCGCAGAGAAGCTGGAAAGACCTGAACACTGGTGGTCCCTCCCCTCCTCTTCCCCAATGCAGCTTGTATTAAGGTGGTGGCTCAGTGAAGATGTATCTTTCCATCTGTACTGTGACTCCTCAGAGAGGGCAGAGGAAAGCATGCAGAGGAGGGTCTTTGGGCCCAGGGAAATGGCTGACCCAGTGGAGAAAAGGCTTTCTAAATTCCTCTGGCCCAGAGCCCCAAGGCCTGGTTTTCCTCTCTGTTTTGGCAAGGGAGGTGGCTTTTTCTGAAGAGCTGCTCACTGCAGCCGCAGCTGTGCTGGATCCTCCCCCGGGACAGTGAGTTCTCTAGAGAATTGGATCAGGGCAGCATGTTAGTGAGGACAATAACTGATAAGCACCTGAAATCCTCACTCCCCGTTGTGGCAAAAGCCTCGGTATTTTCCCTTTAGTCAGGAGAGGTTATAGCTTGATTATGTGAACATCTCCCAGTCTCATTTAGTTGTACTAGTAATTGCAGTTCAGTAAATAATGTGACTCATGGGTCAAGTGGATGGGATGAAGAGGAGCTCTCTTCAACAACCAAATGGCCTTGGCCAAGAGAAACAGCAGTTGGGGTTATGGATTCATGCCCTGATGGCCCTGACAGAGAAGGGAGAGTCCGGGGAAAGGGATTGAAATTATACCAATTAAAGTAACAGCAATAGAATAATAGGTTCCATTTATTTGCACCACTTAAATATCACACACTTAGCATACATTTATTTCTTCCCAAGACCTGAAAAGTAGCTCTTGAAATATCTGTTGTACAGATGAGGGAACCAAAGCTCAGGGAGATTCAATAACTTGCCCAAGTCTAAGTCTGATGCCAAGGCCTATGAACATTCTATTTCCTGCATTTCCATTTTGAGACAGGTGGTGGTGGTGGTGATGGTGTGGGTGGTTGTTCAGGAGGAATAGCGGGGATTTCATTCTAAAAGTAATATAGAGGGTGCAAACAATAAGAATGGAAGGGGGTTTTTCTTTGAAATTTAGATGGATATAATGAAGGAAGACAAGGAACCAAGTCAACTAGAACAGAAGAGGAAAGTGAAGGGTGGGTGGCCCTGGTCAAGGATTTGGACATAATAAGTTCACCAAATGAAAGGTTCAGGTCACCTGGATTGGCTGGATAGAGAGGGTGAAAGATAGAGGGTGAAAGATAGAGGGGGTTTAGGACCCCTCTGCTAGGAATAAAAGCTTGGTTGTTATCCCACATTACAATAAAATTTTTATGAAATTAGAGATTTTTATCTGTTTTTGCCTCCCTTTTCACGGCTTAACTCCTTCTCTTAGAGCAGTACTTGACAAATGGTAGGTGTTATAGACAATTTTGATGAGTGAATGGATAAACATAGATGTATCAGCCTTCCACATATGTGTGGATCTATTCTAATTGTTTATTCTACACAAATATGACAACTGTCTGGGTTATTGTACTTTTGATATAAAAAGTCTTTATATCTTGTTGGGAAAGTTCCCTATTCCTTCTACCATGACACTATATATTGACTTTCTTCAAAGTTTCATGACTATTATTGTTTTTTTTGCTAGTCCAAATACAGTTTAGAATCAGTTTGTCAAAACTGTATTGGGATTTTGATTTCAAGTGTATGGATTAATTTGGGGAGAATTCACATCTTCATAGTACTGGGTCTTCTCATGTGTGACTATGTAGCAAGTTCAGTAAGTGAAGGAGAATTCACATCTGTCAGCCTTCCACTCCAGTTCTGTTTACTTCTGCTGAACTTTGTGTACTTGATTGTACATGCGGCATGGCTCTGGAACTCAACCTGCTTAGTGTCATAATCACATCCTAAAATATTGGCTGATTACCTTCCTTCACTTATAATGTGCTTTGCGTCTAACTCAGGGGGCTACTGTCATACTGTGGTCAAGTGCAGTTGGTCCTGCGTCTTCTCTGAATGTAGCAATAACCTTCATCAGTGGAAAACTTTTCAGTCATCCTGGGAGGAAGGTTTTTGATTTACATAATTACCTTGAGAATAAAAGTGAAAGTTTAAAATAAGTTGGTGGCATATAGCACCCAGGCTTCTTTTATTTCACTTTGCTAATGTATTCCTTATTACCCATGAGCACTCATGAGGCATAGCTAGAGTGCTTGAGCGATCCCTTGAGAGGTTACAGCTCCTCAACAAGCTGTGTGCTGTATGCTGCTTCTCTCTTGTCCCATGTCAGGGATTGGCTGCTAGCCAGACAGCACCTTCTTTTCCAGTCAGCCTACAGATCTTGGAATCCTTTCAACATGGTGCTCCAGTAAGATCTACTAATTGATAGACTTTGGTAAAGAGAGGAAACCCACTTATCATCCTTTTGTAATTTTGATCTAGTAAGTTTAGAAGCACCTAAAACTGGGACCCTCTGTGGCTTAGAAAGAGAGTGTCAGCCCCTTTGTCTAAAGGCAGGAAGCCTTGAGTGGAGGAGCCATCTGAATTTGTAATAACAAATTGGCCAAGGCCATTTGGTTTTGATGATGGGCTAGGTACAAAGTAGTTGTGGGTGGGAAGAGCTGGGCTTCCTAGCAAAAGGAGTTGACCAAGAAACAGGCAGATGACCCAGCAGGTGACTTTGGTACATAATACAATATATGAATAGAGCTTTTCTCCAAGAATAGTAATGGGCACTGCAGCCCTTTTGGGTTGAGATGTAGAATAAGTGTCATATTAATTTCAGATAATATACCTCCATGTCAGTAAAGTCATGTGAACAACTCCCAGTATTGCTATTGTTGATCCAGGTTATCCTACATTTTTGTGGATCCAGAATTTCTGCTGAGTGAGGCAGTGGCTCCACAGAGCTGAGCTCTGCTGGAGTCAGACGTGGGTTCAGGTCTTTGCTCTGCCACTTTCAAGGCCTGTGACCTGGGACAACATATATAACCTTTCTGAAGCTCAGTTTTATTCTTTGTAAACAGGGATAATAATAGAAGTTATCTAAAAGGGTTGCTTGAGGATTGAGCTAATGCATTTTGAGTGCTTAGCTTGGCACAGTAAGCACTCAGCCATATACTAGTATTAAAATCTTCTCCCTCTATTTATCTAACTCTCAGTCAGTGGGCTTAAATGGAAGAGAGTTTGGGGCTGATCAGGGGCATGCATTTTTTTGGTGTCTGGGGCTTGAGTCAATATAAGTGTAACCTGATCTTTGATGCAAGAGGCCATCCATATTTGACCCACAGATTACATCTACACATCTTGAAGAATGAAATTTTGGTCTCTAAGTTACAATTTACCATTGGGTTTATAAAAAAACCTTTTTGGTTTTCAAAGCATCATTTTAGAATCATGGACTTTGAAATCATTTCAGATATCAAGTATATATGGTTTAAAAAGCCCACTTGCCTGAAATAATAAAATTAAATCTTACTAAAGGTATAGCTGTCTACATTTTAGTTTTTGACTTTTGGGCTATTTATAAAAAAAGCAGTTGATATCTGATAGAGTTTATTAAAAATTAAGAAAAATGCAGAGGTTAAAGATTTCTGAAGGTTCTGTGTAATTAAAGAAATATATAAAAATGGGAATATTTCATACATATTTTTTATATAAACCATTTCTAGATGATCTAGTAAGGATACAGAAAATGCAGACTTTGACTTAGTTTTCTAGAGAAGCATTTTGAGTGATTGCTGGATAGAGTTGATATGTGTGTGCTTTGTACTAATAGGGAATTAGCGCATCATTCTTACTATACTCTCACAGGAACCTTCGTGTCCATGCAAATGAATAATTAGAGATGTCGATACAGGTGTTCATCTCAGCATTATTTATGATAATTAAAAAATTGGAAACAACTCAAACATTCAAATTAATATTTAATTAAATCATGGCATATCAATTCTAGAGTGCTGTTTAAAAATCACCTTTTTATTTTTTATAAAATTAAAAGGTTTTAAAAAAGTGACGTCAGAGGAATGGTGGTGTCAGAGCACATCTTTTCTTCTCCCCCTGAAATTTCAACAAGTTAACCAACTATAATTCAACAAAGAAATCCCTACTCAACACAGATGCATGCCTGAGAGACCGGTCATTGGAACATCTAAATGTAAGCAACCAGAAATACATGGTAAGATGAAAAAGGAGGGAAGTGCAGATGGCCCTCAGATGCATCCCTGCAACTGGGAGCTCGGGGCTCGGACAGGAGAGAGGAGAAAGCCAACGGTAGGAGGAACAGAGAGCTGCAGGGGGCAGTGCAGCAGGACTAGCAGAGCAGAGCAAACAGGGACTGAACCAGCAGACTCCTGACAGAGCATGGGGTTCTGCCCTGTGGCTCTCCACATGGGCTGAGCAGTGGTGTTGCGGACAAAGAAATGGAACCACAGAGCCCTGCCTGGACTCTCAAAACTTGCCTCCTGTTGCCCTTGAGGTAGGCTTCAGGCGCACATTATCTGTAAACTAAGAGCGGTTGCAGTAGAACTGCTCTTTCCCTCTGCGGCTGATCCCCAGGAGTGCTTGGGGTGGGACCTTATGGAGGTCAGGGGTCACCATTAAGATGAGGGCAAAACAAACCCCACCCCCAAGCAAGTGCACCTGTACGGTTATGAAGCTGCAGAGGTTCAAAACTGGGTAAAAAAAATAGTGCGATTCAGTGCCATCTTCTGGAAAGTAATAGAAAAAAACTCTTCAGGGATAAATGCGTAAGCAAAGGAGGACAGGAAATATCACAAAGAACCACAGTAACAAGGAGGACCAGAAAGAAAATGAAAAATCCCCAGAAAGCAAACTGGAACACATGGAAATATGTGATATAAAGCAGCGGTCGCCAACCTTTCAGACCTCGCGGACCACCAGTGGTCTGCGGACCACCAGTTGGCGACCACTGATATAAATGACAGAGATTTCAAGATTGCAGTTCTGAAAATACTCAATGAGATGTGAGAAAATACTGACAGGCAATTCAGTACACTCAGAAAATAAGTCAATGAACAAAACGAGTACTTTACAAAAGAGATTGAAACTTTAAAAAAGAACCAATCAGAAATCCTGGAAATGAAGCATACAATTAAGGAAATTACGAATAAACTACTGCCCATAGAACCAACCAGATGGAGGAAGGAATTAGTGACTATCAAAGATAGGGATCAAGAAATGATGCAGAGGGAAGAGGAGAAAGACCCGAGCATAAAGAAAAATGAAAGAGCTCTACAAAACCTATCTGACTCCATCAGAAGAAGAAAAAAATACTAGAATTATAGGCATTGAGGGGGAGGAGAGCCTATTAAAACAAATAGTGGATGAGAACTTCCCAAATCTATAGAAAGAACTAGATCCTAGAATCCAAGAAGCAAACAGAGCAACTTAATCCAAAGAGTCCCTCTCCAAGGCACTTGGTATTAAAGCTGTCAAAAATTAATGACAAAGAAAACATTCTCAAAGCAGCCAGGGAAAAGAAGGAAGTGAACTACAAAGGAAAACCCATCAGAATTTCATATGACTTCTTAGAAGAAACTCTACAAGCCAGAAGAGAGTGGAACCAAATATTCAAACATCTGAAAGAGAGAAATTACCAGCCTGAATAATATATCCAGCAAAATTATCCTTTAAATATGAAGGAGAAATAAAGACATTCCCAGACATCCAGAAGCTGAGGAACTTTATCACCAGAAACCTTCCATTGCAGGAAATACTCAAGGGAGTTATTCTACCTGAAACGAAGAACATAAAGTCACAACACTACAAGTAAGATCACCAAAAAAACTTATAGCATAAACAGAGATAATTTGTGACAAAAAAAACATAAAAGGGCAGGGGGAAAAGTCCTGGCAAAGGAAGATGAAGATCAGATGTACTCAAAAGAAAAAAACAAAACAAAACTACGGTATATGTGCAACTTCGTTTTTTATAAACCTAATGGTAACCACACATAAAAATCCCCAGACCAGGATGTATAGCTTAAAAAAGGAGGAAAGAAGTATGGAATACCACCAAACAAAAACAACAGAAAGAAACATAAAGGAAAAGAACCAATGGAGGCACAGAGCTACCAGAAAACAAAAGGTAAAATGACTATAGGAAATCCTCACACATCAATAATTACCCTAAATGTAAGTGGTCTGAATTCTATATCGAGAGGCATAGAGTAGCAGAGTGGATCAAAAAACAAAACCCAACCATATGCTCCCTTCAGGAGCCATATATAAGTTGCAAAGACAAAGGTATATTCAAAATGAAAGAGTGAA
Organism: Plecotus auritus; assembly: GCF_963455305.1. Taxonomy (NCBI): domain Eukaryota; kingdom Metazoa; phylum Chordata; class Mammalia; order Chiroptera; family Vespertilionidae; genus Plecotus; species Plecotus auritus. The sequence continues at coordinate 179,429,187 of NC_137772.1, read as the reverse complement.
AAATGATTTTTCCAAGCAAATAACATCCACAGAGAAGAAGGGGTAGCCATACTTATAGCTGACAAAATAGATTTCAAGATAACAAAAATAATAAGAGACAAAGATGGACACTTTGTAATGATAAAGGGAGCAATACATCAAGAAAACAACATTTTGTAATATATATGCACCCAACCAGGGAGCACCAAAATATATAAAACAACTCACAGAAGTAAAGGGAGAAACAGGGTTGGGGCGGGGGGAGGTAAGAGATCAACCGAAGGACTTGTATGCATGCATTTAAGCAGCATAACCAATGGACGCAAGACATGGCGGGGGTGGGGGGGTGGGAGCGGTGAGGGCATGTGCTGGGGGGTAGTGGAGGCCAGGGGAAGGTCAATGGGGAACAAAAGGAGACATATGTACTACTATTTGTAACTAGAGGCCTGGTGCATAAAAATTCATGCACTGGAGGGGGGGGGGGGTCCCTCAGCCCGGCCTGCCCCCTCTCACAGTCTGAGAGCCCTCAGGGGTGGTAGGTGACCCAGTGATCAGGGGAAGGCAACACCCCCATCACACCTCTGCTGCTGCCACGGCCGGCAGTGCAAGCCTCGGCCAGCCCTGGTTACCTGAGCCTTGGGCAGCCCTGGGCAGCTGGGCAGCCACCATCCAAAACTTGCCTGCACCTCAGGCCAGCCCTGGGTGTTTGGGGGGCTGAGGAAACTGGGGGACTCTGGAGGCAGGTGCGCAGAGTGGCTGGGCCCACCTAGGGGCAGGCCTGGCCTTGCTGCATGCCTGCCACCCTTGCGGGGCTGAGGGGACTGGGCACCACCACCTTGTGGCTGTGGGCACTGCCATCTTTGAGGGCATGACATTCAATTAGCATATTCCCTCCTTATTGGCTGTGGGCATCACCATCTTTGAGGGTGTGACAGTTAATTAGCATATTCTTCCTTATTGGCTGTGGGCACTGCCATCTTTGAGGGCATGACAGTCAATTAGCATATTCCCTCCTTATTGGCTGTGGGCGCCACCATCTTTGCGATGGCATGAGGGTCAATTAGCATATCCCCTCTTTATTAGATAGGATACTTTAAACAATAAAATAAAATTTAATACATAAATAAATAAATAGGAAATAAGTAATCTAAAAAAACACACACACAATCATAGCTGGGGAACTTAATACTTCATTTACAGCTCTAGACAGATCAACCAAATAAAAAATCAATAAAGAAATACCAGCCTTAAACAAAATATTAGACCAAATGGACATAATTGACATTTATAGAACCTTTCATCCAAGAACATCAGATTATACATTTTTCTCCAGTGCACATGGAACATTCTCAAGGATAGACCATAAAACTAGCATCAACAAATTCAAGAAGGTTGAAATTATACCAAGTATATACATGACCACGAAGCCTTGAAATTAGAAATCAACTGCAAGAAGGAAGTAAAGAAACTCACAAATACATGGAGATTAAACAACACACTACTAAAAAATGACTGGGTCAAAAAAGAAATAAAAGATGAGATCAAAAGACATATCGAGACAAATGAGAATGACAATACAACATATCAAAACCTCTGGGATACAGCAAAAGCAGTAATAAGAGGGAAGTTTATATCATTACAGGCCTATCTCAGCAAATAAGAGAAATCCCAAGTAAACAACCTAACATCACATCTTAAAGTACTGGAAAAAGAAGAACAAGGGCAACCCAAATTCAGCAGAAGAAAGGAAATAATAAAATGTAGAGAATAATTAAATGAAATAGAGAGAAGAAAGACTATACAAAAAATCAATAAAACAAATAACTAGTTCTTTGAAAAGATTAATAAAATTGACAACCCCCTGGCTAGACTTACTAAGGAAAAAGGGGAAAAGAACCATATAAACAAAATCAGAAACAAGGGAAGAGTCACCACAGACATCACAGATATACAAAGGATCAAACTAGAATATTATGAAAGCTATATGCTACCAAATTCAATAACCTAGAAGTAATGGATAAGTTCCTAGAAATATATAATCTTCCTAGACTAAATCATGAAGAATTGAAAAATCTAAATAGATCGATCAGCAGTGAGGAAATTGAAACAACCATCAAAAACCTCCCCCAAAAGTCCAGGACCACATGACTTCACCAGTGAATTCTACTAAACCTTCAAAGAAGATTAAAAACCTATCCCTCTCAAACTTTTCAAAAAAAATTGAAGAGGCAATACTTCCTAACACAATTCTATGAGGCCAATATAACCCTGATTCCAAAACCTGGCAAAGATAACACACAAAAAAGAAAACTACAGACCAAGGTCTCTGATGAATACAGATGCAAAAATCCTAACAAAATACTAGGAAATTGAATACAATTGCACATCCCCAAAGTAATACATCATGATCAAGTGGGTTCATTCCAGGGCCACAAGGATGGTTCCACATATGCAAATCAATCAATGTAATACACCATATTAACAAAGAAAGGATAAAAATAATGTGATCTTATCAATAGATACAGAAAAAGCATTTGATAAGATACAACATCCATTTATGATTAAAACACTCAATAAAATAGGAATAGAAGGAAAGTACCTCAACATGATAAAGGCCCAGATGGACTCACTGGTGAGTTCTATGAAATATTTAAGGAGGAAATTATATAAATTCTTTATAATCTCTTCTAGAAAATAGAAGCAGAGGAATTACTTCCTAACTTATGCCATGAAGCCAGTATTACCTTAATACAAATCCACACAAAGACATTACAAGAAAACTGCAGACCAGTGTCACTCATGAGCATATATACAAAAATTTTCAACAAAATATTAGCAAATTAAATTCAACAGTGTATAAAAAGAATTACATTTAAGGCCAAATGGGATTTATTCCAAGTATGCAAGGCTGGTTCAACATTTGAAAACCAATTAATGTAATCCATCTCATTAACAAGCTAAAGAATAAAAATCTGCCCAGCTGGCATGGCTCAGTGGTTGACCTATGAATGAGGAGGTCATGGTTTGATTCCCAGTAAGGGTACATGCCTGGGTTGTGGGCTCAATCTCCAGTGTGGGGCATGCAGGAGGCAGCCAATCAATGATTCTCTGTCATCATTGATGTTTCTATCTCTCTCTCCCTCTCCTTTCCTCTCTGAAATCAATAAAAATATATTAAAAAAAGAAAGACTAAAAATCACATGACCATATCAATAAATGCAGAAAAGCATCTGATAAAATCTAACACTCATTCATGATAAAAACCCTCAACAAACTTTGGAGGGGATATTTTCCAACTTGACAAAGAATGTCTACAAAAACCTATAACTAACATCATACTTAGTAGTGAGCCACTAGAAGATACCTCACTAAGTTCAGGAATAAGGCAAGATGTCCCCTCTTACCAATGTTTTTCAATATCTTACTGGAAGTCCTAGATAATGCAAGAAGACAAAAAAAAAAAAATACTGATTGAGAGTGAAGAAATAAAACTGCCTTTGTTTGCATATGACATGATTGTGAAAGGAGTTAAAACGAAATTAGATAGATAGGGTAAGGGTTGGAAGAAGGAGGAATCATGGAGCTAGCTGAAACAAAACAAAAAATGTTTTGCAGAAAAACAGGATAGTAGAAAAACAGGATAGATAGCAGAAAAACAGGATGGATAGCAGAAAAACAGGATGGATAGCAGAAATATAGGGTGGATAGCAGAAAAACAGAATAGCAGAAAAACAGGGTGTTTTGAAATAAGGATGTTTTTCTTGCAAGTGCAAAACAAAAATGTTGCAAAAAGGCCAGGAACCAATCAGAGAGCAGCACAGATAGACAAAGAGCGTGCCTTTAGCAGATATAAGGGGAAGAACAGAATGCTTGGGGGGACCCCTTTGAATCTCCCTCTGGAGCAGGGAACGTGTGCTTATTTGCAATAAACTCTTGCCTTGTTGAACTCCTCTGGTCTGCGGCTTCATTTTCGATTCCCTGAGACACGACTCTGGGAAGAATTCCTGCTCCGGAATGAATTCCCTGAGACACTGTTCCGGTATCTGTTGTCAATGCAGAAAATCTGAAAGAATCATCATCAACAACAACAAAAGCCCAGCTGAAACTAATAAGTGACTATAGCAAGTTACAAGATACAAAGTTAATATACAAAACTCAATCTCTTTCCTATACTAGCAATGAACAAGTGGAACTTGAAATTAAAAACACAGTACTGTCTGGTCAGGTGGGTCATTTGGTTGGAGCTGTGGGTTCAATTCCCGGTCAGGACATATACCTAAGTTTCAGATTCTATCCCTTGTCGTGGCAAGTATGGGAGGCAACCGATCAATGTTTCTGTCTCACATTGATGTCTCTCTCTCCTCTCTCCCTTTCTCTCTCTCTCCTACTCTCTCTCTCTCTCTAAAAATTAATAAAAACAAACCCTCTGGTGAGGATTTAAAAAATAGAAAAAACACAATACCATTTACATTAGACCTGAAAAAAAATGAAATACTTTGGTATAAATCTAACAAAAATATGTAGAAGATCTATCAGGAAAACTAAAAAACTGTTGAAAGAAATCAAAGAACTAAATAAATGGTGAGATATTTCATGTTCATATATAGGAAAATTCAATATTGTGAAGATGTCAGTTCTTTTCAACATGATCAACAGATTCAACAAAATCTCAATCAAACTCCAGGCAAACTGATTCCAAGATTTATATGAAGCAAAAGACGCAGAATAGCCAGAACAATATTGAAGGAAAAGCATAAAGCTGGACTTACTATAAAACTATAGTAATGAAGACATTGTGGTATTGACAAAAGTATAGACAAATAGATCAATGTAACAGAATAGAGAGCCCATAAATAAACCCATAAAAATATAGTCAATTGATCTTTGACAAAGGAGCAAAGGCAATATAATGAAGCAATGTAGTATTTTCAACAAATTAGCTGGAACAACTGGTCAGCCACATGCAAAAAAATGAATCTAGATCTTACCTGCTTCACAAAAATTAGCTAAAAAATGGATCACATATCTAAATGTAAAACACAAAACTAAAATTTCTGGAAGATAACAGGAAAAAATCTAGATGGCCTTAGGCAAAGTGATGACTTTTAGATATAACACCAAAGGTATAATCCATGAAAGAAATTCTATATAATAAAAGTGTAATATGCAAATTGTCCCTCGACCAGGAATTCTTCCGGGGGTTCTACCAGGAGTTCTTCCGGAGTTCAACCAGGTGGAGGGGCCAGCTGGGGGAAGGGAGGGAGGCCCCAGCTGGCAGCTGGCAGCCACTACAGACCCTACCAGTGCTTGAATTTCATGCACTGGGACTCTAGTCCTATATAATAAAAGCCTAACATGCAAGTTGTTCAACCAGGAGTTTGGGAGTTCGACCACTTGCTATGATGTGCGCTGGCCACCAGGGGGCGGCGTGGAACATGGCGGGCGTTGGCCACGCTGCACTGGCAGCAGGCAGCAGTGGAGGAACTGCCAGCCCCGCTGGGCCCCGACGGTGGAGCGGGTGAGTGGGCAGCGCCAGCCCAAGGCGGGTGTGAGCGGGGGCCTGATCGCCCTGCAGACAGCAACCAGCAGTGGCAGCAGGAGGCGGGGTTGCTGCCCAGCTCCCAGGTGCTGAGGGAGCTGGGCGGGGGGCCTGACCCTGACAGATCGTCCTGCAGACAACGACCAGTGACCGGCAGGCCCTGTTCACCCGATTGGGGCCGGGCCCCGGGCTGGGACGGGGAACTGGGGGTGGGTGGCGACAACCAACCTCCTGTGGTGCCTCCCGGGTGGGGGGCTGGGACCTCTTGTCGGCTACCTGGGGGTGGGGATGATGGGGACAGAGGTGTGGTGAGAATGTGGGGTGTCCGCCGAGCTTGCTCTCGCTCCCCCTGCTACCCTCCCCTGGGATGCCAGGGCTCGAGTGCCGGGGAAGCCCCTGTGCTCAGGTGCTGGGCGCCCGTGAGAAGCCTGACCCGCACCTGTGCGGCCTCTTCCAGGTGAGCTGGGCTGCAGCCGCCAGTCGGGCTCTCCATAGGTTCACGCAGGAGCGACCGGCTGGGAGAGAGCGTGCTGCCCACTTGGCTTCCATGCGGCACTGCTGGGTGGCCCAGAGGCCCATGCTGTGCCCCGGCCCACAGCGTCTGGGCACGCTCACTGCATCTCTGCATGGGGACTTGGGCACTGCGACTCAGGTGGAGGGGGGTGTGCTGGGGCTTGGGGACCCAGGTGCTGCCCGGGGCCCAGAGGTTAGCTGGGACCTGCCCTTCCACCATCCAGGCCTAGGTGCGAATTTTGTGCACCGGGCCTCTGGTAATTCAAAAGTTGGACTCCATTAAAATGAAAACTTCTGTTTTGAGAAAGACACTGTCAAGAGAATGAGGAGAAAAGCCACAGACTAGGAGAAAATATTTGCAAAAGACACAACTGATAAGGGACTGGTATCCAAAGTACACAAAGCACTCTTAAAACTCAACAATAAGAAAACAAACAACTTGATTAAAAAGTGGGCAGCAGACCTGAACAGACACCTCACCAAAGAAGATATATAGATGGCAAATACACATATGAGAAGATGTTCAACATCATATGCCATTAGGGAATTGCAAATTAAAACAATGAGATACCAGTACACACCAATTAGAATGGCCTAAATTCAAAGTACAACACTAAATGCTGACAAGGATGTGGAGCAACAAGAATTCTCATTCATTGCTGGTGGGAATGCGAAATGGTATCTCCACTTTGGAAGACTGTTTGGCAGTTTCTTACAAAACAAAACATACTCTTACCATATAATCTAGCAATTGCACTCCTTGGTATTTACCCCAAAGACCTAAAACCTTATGTCCACATAAAACCTGCACACAAATGTATATAGTAACTTTATTCATAACAAGAGACCTGGTGCATGAATTTGTGCACCAGTGGGGTCCCTTGGCCTGGCCTACAGGTTTGGGCCAAAATCAGCTCTCTGACATCCCCTGAGGGGTCCCAGATTGTGAGAGGGCACATGCCAAGTCGAGGGACCCCCCCCCCCCCCCGGTGCACGATCAGGGCTGGGGAGGGACATGAGAGGTTGGCCAGCCGGGGAGGGACCATGGGAGGGTTCCAGGGCATGTCTGGCCTGTCTTGCTCAGTCCCAATCAGCTGGACCCCAGCAGCAAGCTAACCTACTGGTCAGAGTGTCTGCCCCCTGGTGGTCAGTGCACATCATAGCAACTGGTCAACTGTCTGCCCCCTGGTGGTCAGTGCATGTCATAGCGAGTGGTTTAGTGGCCGTAGCATATCATTAGCATATTACGCTTTGATTGGTTGAACAGCTGACCAGATCAAAGACTTAGCATATTAGGCTTTTATTATATAGAACTAGAGGCCCGGTGCACGAAACTCATGTTCAGGGGTGTGTGTCCCTCAGCCCAGCCTGCAACCTCTCCAATCTGGGACATCCCTCTCAGAATCCAGGACTGCTGCCTCCCAACTGCTCGCCTGCCTGCCTTCCTGATTGCCCCTAACTGCTACTGCCTGCCAGCCTGATCACCCCCTAACCACTCCCCTGCTAGCCTAATTGATGCCTAACTGCTCCCCTGCCAGCCTGATTGCTCTTAACTGCCCTCCCCTGCAGGCCTGGTCAACCCTAACTGCCCTCCCCTGCAGGCCTGGTCACCCCTAACTGCCCTCCCCTGCAGGCCTGGGTCCCCCCCCAACTGCCCCTCCCTGTAGGCCTGGTTGCCCCCAACTTCCCTCCTCTGCCATCCTGGTCACCCCTAACTGCTCTCTCCTGCGGGCTTGATTGCCCCCAACTGCCCTCCCTTGCAGGCCTGGTCCCTCCCAACTGCCCTCCCCTGCTCGCCTGATCCCTCCCAACTGCCCTTCCCTGCTGGCCATCTTGTGTTCACATGGGGGCAGCCATCTTTGACCACATGGGGGCAGCCATCTTGTGGGTTGGAGTGACGGTCAATTTGCATATTACTCTTTTATTAGATAGGATAGAGGCCTGGTGCATGGGTGGGAGCCAGCTGGTTTGCCCTGAAGGGTGTCCTGGATCAGGGTGGGGGTTCCCTTGGGGCATGGGGCAGCCTGGGCGAGGGGCCTGTGGTGGTTTGCAGGCTGGCCATGCCCCCCAGTGACCCAAGCAGAGGCCCTGGTATCTGGGATTTATTTGTCTTCTACAATTGAAACTTTGTAGCCTTGAGTGGAGGCCAGGGCAGGCTTCCTCCATCGCCGGGGAAACCCAAGCCTCCTGCTCGCTCTGTGGCCACAGCCATTTTTGTTGGGATTTATTTATCTTCTATAATTGAAACTTTGTAGCCTTGAGCGGAGGCCTGGGCCGGCCTGGGTGTGCAGGAAGGTTGGCTTCCTCCATCTCTGGGGAAACCCAAGCCTCCTGCTCACTCCATGACCACAGCCATCTTGGTTGGGTTAATTTGCATACTCGCTCCTGATTGGCTGGTGGGCATGGCTTGTGGGTGTAGTGGAGGTATGGTCAATTTGCATATTACTCTTTTATTAGATAGGAGGATTGCCTAAACTTGGAAACAACCAAGATGTCTTTCAGTTGGTCAATGGATATATAAACTGGTACATTCATACAATGGCATATTCAGCACTAAGAAGAAATAAACTACCAAGTCATGAAAAAGACATGGAAGAAACTTAGATGCATATTACTAAGCAAAAGAAGCCATAGCAAAACTAAGGAGACAGGAAAAGGACTGATCAGTGGTTGCCAGGACTAGGGAGGATGGAAGGATGAAAAGACAGAACATAGAGGATTTTTTAAAGCAGTGACACCACTCTGCATGATACTATAATGGGGGTGGGGGGCGTTGCTGGAGAGTACATGTTACTAAACATTTGCCATAATTCATTGAATGTACACCAAGAGTAAACCTTAATGTACACTATGAACTTTGGGTGATAATGATGTGTTAATATAGGCTCATTGGTTATAACAAACTAGAGGCCTGATGCACAAAATTCTTGCAAGAGTAGGCCTTCCTTCCCCTGGCTGCCAGCACCAGCTTCCCTCCAGCACCTGGGACCTGTGCTCTGCTCTGACCCCAGCTTCGTCCAGAAGGATGTTCAGTCTAATTAGCATATTACCCTTTTATTATTATAGATGTACCACTGTGTTGAGGGATGATAGTGGGAGAAGCTGTGCATGGGAGCGGGGGAGAGGTGTGTGCAGGGGGTATATGGGAACTCTGTATTTTCTGTTCGATATTGTTATAACATAAAACTGCTCTAAAAACAGTCTATTTAAAAAACTATGTGCCTAAAAATATAATTATTCTCTCTCATTCCTTATCCTGTGTTCTCCTATCCAACCCCCCTCCCCCTTGGCATTCTTACTATTTAGATATTGAACTTCTTAGTTTATCTTTTGAAGTTTGTGCCTTTTTCTTTTAATTACCTATGTTTTTGTCTTTTTGTTCTACTTTCTGGGAAATTTCTTCATTATATTCCAAACTTCCTATTGACTTTTTTCTGCTTTGGTATCCTAAAATTTCCATGATGTTCTTGTTTTCTGAGTTTTTCTTCCTCCTTCTCTCTACCTCCAGCCTCAGATTCTGTTTCTTATTTCATAGTTGCAGTATCTCCTTTTATGTATACTAGTATGTCTTCTGCATATAGTGTTATTTATTTATTTATTTATTTATTTATTTATTTATTTATTGCTGCAAAAAGCCTTATTGTTTCATCTGGTCCAGTGCATGGGAGAGGGCTCCAGGGTGGTTAAAGGTAGCGGTCGCCCACTGGTGGTCCATGGACCACCGCTGGTTTAAGGAAATCTTAAGGAAACCTTTGGAGCAGCAGTCGCCAACCGGTGGTCCACAGACCACTGATGGTCCGTGAGGTCCTAAAGGTTGGCGATCGCTGGTTAAAAGAATGACTAGTTGTTTCGGGAAGAGGCTCAGGTAAAAGCCAGACACCACGGGATGCAGAGGGGCCTCTGAAAGGCCTCTGGGCTCCAAAGGCTCCTAGTCATGCTTGAGGGTGAGCCTTTCAAAGAGACACTCACCCAGCTCAGCCTGGGGGCCGGCCAGCCTGCGGAGGTGAGTCCGGTGTCACCCATCTTCTTGATGAGTTTCACCTCCTCAGCCAGGAAGTGGTTCTCCAGAAAGTAACAGAGATGTGGGTCTGCACGAGTAGAACCCAGGGCCTGTAGCTCCAAAATGGCCTGGTTCAGGTTCCTCTCCAAGCTAGGGCGGCTTCCATGGCATCCTGAGTTTTGCCCCACTCATCTTGGGAAGGTTTCAGCACATCCTGGAAGAGAATGCAGCCACCGTGCTGGTTTTGCCACTTTAAGAGTTGCTCAGTGCTGCCTCCCGCGGAAGAAGTGCCCCACGCCCTCGAGAGCCACATCTTCAGGGTTCAAAATAGAAGCCCAGAGAGAGGTAGGTGTATGAGGCCCACAGATGCAGGTTGGCCAGGCGGTTGACCCTCCACCTTGGTGGAATAATAATGACGAATTTGAGAACTCATGGCTGTTCAGCAATAACGAGTGAAAGTAGAAAAAAAACCCCAGTGTGTGGGCTGGTCCCAGAGGTGGTTCTGGAGGTGGTGACTGGATAAGATGCAGCAGAGTAGCCAGAGGTTGGAAGAAGGGGTATCCCTGGGTCTGTTCTGTCCAAACACTGTTGAAGCAAGAGACAGATCTGGGACTGCTGAGGGCACTGCCTACAATGTTATTTATTTTTATTTTTTAAAAATATATTTTATTGATTTTTTACAGAGAGGAAGGGAGAGGCATAGAGAGTTAGAAACATCGATGAGAGAGAAACATTGATCAGCTGCCTCCTGCACACCCCCTACTGGGGACGTGCCCGCAACCAAGGTACATGCCCTTGACCGGAATCGAACCTGGGATCTTTCAGTCCACAGGCTGACGCTCTATCCACTGAGCCAAACCAGTTTCAGCTACAATGTTATTTTTGTGTGTTTTTTCTTCTTTCCTGAAATGTGTTGGGTTCCATTAAGTTCTAGTTTTTATTAATTATGTGTGTTTAATGTTGGAAGCCTTCCTCCTTCTTATGTCTGAAGATTTTGTCTCTCCCTCCATACTCAAGCATGAGATACTACAACGTTGGTTGGAAACTAAAGGCATGCATCATTGTGGGATGGTAGGGCTGAGACTTAACTTTTCTGCTGGTTGAGCCACATGTATTAGTCCTTACGGCTTTTTAAGCATCTGCGTTTGTTTAGTTTGTCTCTCCATAGAAGGGTTTTCCAGTTGGTTGCCTTGCCTTGGTTCTGGAGCAATCTCATCTTTTCATTTATAGGCTTTCACTCAAACTCCATTTCTTAGTCTCTTATATCACCTCTGGCTGCTCTTTTGACTTCTGCCAGGCTTGGCAATCACATATCTCGGAGGTTCTCTGGTTCATTTTCTCCAGAGAATGAATTCTCTGTCTTTGGGGTGGGAAGGGAAGTCCCTTTGCTGTGCACAGTGGGCCTGGGTGTTTACTCCCAATACATAATAGAAGCCTGTTCTCCTCTGCTCGGCTTCATGTCTCACTTCCACTTTTTGTGAGTCCCTTTGGAGAGGATTCTAGAGTGAATTTATTGTAGCTTGGTAAAATCCCCAGCTGTGGGCACTTAGTTTCAGCTTTTTCTATTCTACTCAAACAATTACGTATGCCTTAACTCAATTTCCATCTTGAAAAAAAGTTGTTGCTTACTCTTCATTTTCTTTGTAATTTCCCCTTTTTGATGGGAGGCAAAGAAGATGAACCTGGTGTAATGTTAAGGGAAAATGTTCAGTATTAAAAAAATTAAGAGACCAAGGAAACATATCCAAGTTTACCCCTGGTTGTGGAATTACTGTTTCCTTAAAAAAATATTTTCTGGATGTGCCAAGTTTTCTATAATAAGCATATAACACTTTCATAATAAAAAAATTATACAAACATGTTTAAAAATTCATACTGATAATAATAGCTCAATAAGGGCAACTTTGATTGCAGTGAACATTAATGACCTGGAGAAGAAAAAAAGCATTTATTTTCTCTATGTCACATGTTAAAGCTTTAATAATAAATTAAATGTAGGCATTGGAGAAACAAGCTTCTTAGTAAGAAGTGGTGAGTTTTCCCTTCTCTGCCATGTAAATACTATTCCTATAGATAATGGTTAACAATATATATTTTAAAATTATATAACTGGTAGGTATTAAATATTTAATATGAGAATATAATGCATAAAATATGGTTACTTTATATTAGAAGGTGCTTTTAAATACCTGACTGTAATCTAAATCAGACTGTTCTAAAATGGGTTCCATGGAATACCAGCTCTAATTGATTCTTTGCAAAGAAATACACTTGCAAATTGCTACATCTTATGTTGCTTTCTAGGAGAAACAATTCACATCAGGGAACTGAAGCCTTTGAGGATACTGCAGTAAAGAAACTTGGTTAATTTCATTGGTTTAACTTTGGTAAGAGTTTTTGTATTTTTAAGTACAGTTTACTTTCAATATTATTCTGTATTAGTTTTAGGTGTACAGCATAGTGTTTCGATAATCAAAGTGGCCCCCCTGATATTTCAAGTACCTACCCAGCCCCATATATAGTGGTTACAATATTATGGCTATATTTCCTATGCTATAATTTACATCCTTGTGACTATTTTGTAACTACCAATTTATACTTCTTAATCCCTTCACCTTTATCACCTACTCCCCCAAATCCCCTCCCCTCTGTCAACTGTCAGTCTGTTCTCTGTATTTTATTTATTTTGTTCTTTAGATTCCACATATAAGTGAAATCATATGGTATTTGTCTTTCTCTTTCTGATTTATTTCACTTAGCATAATACATTCTAGGCCCATCCATTTTATCATAAAAAGTGAGATTTTATTCTTTTTATGGCTGAGTAGTATTCCATTATGTAAATGTACCAAACTTTTTAAACCACTTGTCTAAAGTAAAATTTACTATGCTGGATATGCACTGCATTGCTTTAGGAGAGAAATATTTTACTGTTTTATTGGGGGCGTGGCGAGTAGAGTACTTTCCTTGTTTTGTTTGTGTTGTTTTTGGATAAGGCTCAGGAGGTTCTGATTCCCCGCTGTTTCCCAGCAGCCATGGCATTTTGTAAGGCCTGGAGCATCATGTGGGAGTACCTGTGTTAAAATATGTCTGTAGGGGCTGGCTATTGTCACATTCTACAGCTGGAGCCCTGCGATATGAAGGGTTATTGTCTAATTTTCAAGCAAATACAGTTTTAATGAAAGTAATCATTCAGGGATTTTTCTTTACCACATTTGCTTTTTTATGTCTGGACTCCTTTTATAAAAGGAAATAGGGGAAATCATTTGGGAATCTAAAATAAATTAAGCTTTAACTGTTCATATTCTTAAACTGCGCTATCTGAGCATATAAACGGTGGCATTTACAATAAAATAAATTGCTTGGAAATAATCAGCTCTTTTAAAACAATTTTTCAAAGCTTCCTACTTTAGATAGTTTTTCCACAAGGGGAGGCGTCTGGTCTTATTGGAGTGATGGAGAGTAGAGATGTGGGTTCTAGTCCAAGCTATGGCACTAAACAGCTCCAAGGTATTGCTGTTAATACTATCAAGAGCAAATTTTATTGAGGGCTAAGTACATGCCAGCTATTGTGCTACAGGCTCTACATGCATGAGTTCTTTTCATCTTCACTATATTCTATCCGAGGGTTGGACTGAATAACTCCTTGTCCCTTTTCCAGGCTTAAATGATCCCAGGAGATATGTCTCTGCTGCCAGACCTTTGTTCTACTCCGAGGGCAGAGAGATCAGGAAGCAAAAGAATCTCATCCTCACTAAAAGCAGAGAGTAGACAAGTTCATGGGAGCCTGAGATGGAACTCAGAACCATTTTCTATCCTATACCAATATATAATCTAGTATAATGTATATTATAATCAGATTTCTTAAATGGGTTTTTCTGGTAGCCCACACATTGGAAAACCAAATATAACATTGTTTTCTTAGCTCACAGCGTATTTAAGTTGGTCAAGGGGAGAGGTGGCTTTTATTGATATTCCCACCAATGTGGGGTCCTGTGTTTGACCAATTTAGCCATCAACTCTACCAGTTAAGTGACATTATATATCTCCATCATAGTAACTCCACCACCTGATATTTATTAAGTGTTTTGGGGTTTTAAATATATCTCCAAATCCATGATCTTATTTGATTTCTGGTCCTTAATACTGTTCCATATAGTTACATGTCTGAAAGACAAGACCCTCCAGAATATTACTTTTACTGTCTTATTCTCAGTTCTGACTCAAAGACTGAAAAATTTGAAAACTCAAAGACTGAAATCATCACTGCCCAATGATTTCTAACCAGCTGCTCTGCTTTGGTAGAGGGGCCTTGGTCTGAGGAACCATTCTGGCATGGGGATGGTTTGGCAGGCAGAATCCTGTTTATCTGTTTTTAACACAAATACCCCAAAGTGTAGAAATTGCAGAGTGTGTGTCATTTACATATATATTATGCCATTTTGATGTATGGGCTTGTTAGAACTCCCTACCCATCCTTTCTCTTCCTAAAAAGGTCTCTCCTAAAACTCTCAGAGGGAGCTTTCAGAATTCCTAGGAAACCGAGCTGGATGTTTATTGAACTCTTATTCTTCTGTGCTCATCTTTCTTACTGTTTACCTTTTAGCCTGTTAGCTGCTGAGAAACAACTGGGACAAAGTTTCTCTCTGCTCAGTTCTTATTAGGATTGTAATGATTTTATTCCCACTTCCCCCATTAAATAATTAATCAAGTAAGAAATATAAAATTAATTAGTATTTAAATCAGACTGCTGAGTTTAAATCTTTTAGTAGGTAAAGTCTTCCTTATTTTTTAAATGTGGAGCCCTATTTTTTAAAAACTTAAGTATTTCTTTTTTCCAGCAGCCTCAATAATTTGGTAGTTCTAAAAGAATGTCTGGATCATTCACTTTGAGGCAGACTGGTTTCCTAGGGCCCCAGATTACATAGCCAAGAGTTTACAGAGATTTTGGTGCCAATAATAGTCATGAACTCCTACACAAAATGCCACAGTGTGGGTGCAGGAACTGTGAGGGAGCCTCTGACCAGGCTTAAATCCCACAATTAGAGATTTATTACTTTGGCTCAAGATTTTGTCACCTGGAAAATGATAAAAACCCTATGTGAGGGGACACGGTCAGCCTTACGAATTTATCAAAATCTTGAATGAGAGCAGGTTTTGATATTGATGGCTGAGACAAAACAGACAGCTAAGGTTGAAGAGAGGCTTGACAGTGGCAAAGTAGTGGACATAGGGGGAGGGAAGACCAAGAAAAAGCAGCTGGTGATGGGGAAGGATAGAAGGCAAAAGATAAAATTTACCTATTTTGTTCATTTATTTATTCAACAGCTACTGAGACTCTACTTTATTGATTGAGAAATCACTGTGTTAAGGGCTGGGGAAGAAATCATCATGCACTCTGGGCATTCCGGTATGGAATGAGCGGCAGCCATGTGAACAAGTAGTGACAGCAAAGTGTCATTAGATGGGGCAGGCAGAGAGGATGGTGCAATTGAAGAGGAAGGATGTGGAGGAGAAGTGATAGAGAAACTGATGTTTAAATTTGGTTTTAAGGAAGTGAGAGAGAGACTGATATTTAAATTTGGTTTTAAGGACAAATAGAGGGGATCCAAGATGGTGGCAGAGTAGGTGGAAATTATACTCACCTCTCGTCCCAGGATGAAACTGAAATTACAACTAAAATACAGAACAATCAACCGGAATAACCAATTGAAGACTAGTGAATAGAAGTCTTATAACCAAGGATTTACAGAAGAAACAACATCAAGAATGGTAGGAAGGGTGAAGAGGAGCAAAGGGCAGGTCTGCCCCCACAGGCTGTGGCTGACATTCCAGAGGGACATCTCAGCTGTAAACATTTCCCTTGAGGAGTGAGGGGTCTCAACCCCATGCTGGGCTACCCAGCCCCGAGCACCAGAGCTGGGAAGAGGCGCCTACATAACAACTGGCTGTGAAAATCAGTGGGGATTCTGTCTGCCAGAGACCCAGGCGCCCTCTTTAGAGGGGAAGGACACAATCTCATTTGCAGCCACTCATCCTGGGCTCCAACAGAGGGAGGGGGGCTGGGAGCGCAGTAGAGTTGTGTGGGGAAAGACTGGGTTGTGTGGCTCTGGGAAAGGGCTGAAGGGCCAGCCACCAGGGTCCCTGTGCTGAGTCCGTCTCTCACACTGCAGACGCCATCTTTCTTGGGTGGAGCACTTTCCTCCATATGGCATCGGCCTGGAAGAATGCAATAGCACCACACTCCTGACTCCCTGTTGCCTACCCTGCAGAGGAGCCAACTGCATGAGCTTGGGGTGTAGGGGTGGACTCAGGTGGTGTCAAACTGAGTTGTATAGCTCTGGGGTGGGGGCCATTCCCCCACCTTATTGCAAGCCTGACCAGTGCCACACCCTCACGGGAGATCCACTAGCCCCACCCTCCGAACTCACAGTGGTCCCACTATGTTGAGCTGAGCCTATCCAGGTGGTTAGGGCAGACACTGGGGCAGACTGAGTTGTGTGGCTCTAGGAAGGGAGTCATTTTTCTCTTGCATGTCTGACCAGTTTAGAACCCTCCCTTCTCACTGCTAAATCTTGGTCTGTTTAGGTCTGATAAACTCTGCTGGCCTCACCCTAATGACTCCAAAGACGTTGCCCCACCATAAAAGTCTGTGGTCACCTGGTATGTGGCAGCTGGACTAGGTTATACCCTGAGACTTTTGCTGAGTGGACTCAGACCCAGTACTGGCACCAAGTTTGAATCTATATCAGTCTGGTGAACACCACTCACACCTATCTGGTGACTTGCTGAGAGCCTACCTCCTACAACTTGCCTACCACCAGGGGCTCTTTCAATGACTGAGCCTAACAGGCAGTAGGAGGTGGAGACAGGTGGAGGCAGATCTCAGGGCGTCTTGGGCCTTTTGCAGACTTGCCCTCGGACTAGGTACTGGTGGAAACTGGCTTTGGTGCACATCTTGGCCCTTCCCATGCATACCCAGGCCCAGCAGAAGCAGCCACAAACTGTGGATCACTTTGTAGCTACAAACAGGTTGCCCAGATCCAGTCACAGGCAGTGCCTGACATTGACCTGTACTGGAGTCCCTCCAAAGAGGCCTCAGCCCAACACATGCAGTGACAGGCATCAGACAACATCAGAGCAAGATCTAATTAGCTCCACAAGTGACACATCCAAAGGGAGATCTCGGCAGGGAAGTAAAACTTACATGTGGAATCTAAAGAACAATATAAATGAACAAACAAAACAGAAACAAACTCACAGGTTGTGAGAGCAAACTGTTGGTTGTTAGAGAGGAGTGGGGTTGGGGGTCTGGGTGAAAAAAGTGAAGGGATTGAGCCCTGGCTGGGTGGCTCAGTTGGTTAAAGCAGCGATTGCCAACTGGTGGTCCACGGACCACTGGTGGTCTGCGAGGTCCGAAAGGTTGGTGACCGCGGGGTTAGAGCATTCTCCTGTACACCAGAAAAGTTGTGGATTTGATCCCGGTTAGGGCACATACGTAGATTGTGGGTTTTATGCCCAGTCAGAGCATGTACAGGAGGCAATATGTTTCTCTACCACATTGATGAATCTCTCTCTCTCTCTCCCTCTCTCTCTCTCTCCCTCTCTTCCTCTTTCTCTCTCTCTCCCTCTCTCTCTCTCTCTCATCAATAAAAACATATCCTTGGGTGAGGATTTAAAAAAGATGAAGGGATCGAGAAGTAGATTGTTAGTTACAAGTCATGGGGAAGTAAAGTACAGCATAGGGAATATAGTCAGTAATCTATACAGACAGTCTTCAGGTTACGTATGTCGTTTCATGGTTACGTTGCCATCTCCCATTTATTTATTAAAAAGAAAAAAGTTCCGTCATTTCAACATATGTACTTTATGTTTTTTATTATTTATTTACCACAAGTAAAGGTCAGAAATTGTTATCTTTCTTTTACATTTTTTTTTTTACTGTTTCACTTCATTACTGCTGTGTATGTGCTCCATGTGAGTGAGGTAGGTGCTTATGTAGGTGGGTTCCGACTTACGGTGAAAATCGCGTTACGTTGTGCCGTAGGAATGGATCTCCGATGTAACCCGAGGACCTACTGTATATATAAAAGGCTAATATGCTAAGTGTCCCTCCCCCCCTCCCTCCAACCAGGCGCTGTGATGCGCACTGACCACCAGGGGGCAGATGCTCAACGAAGGCGCTGCCAAGCTGCAGTGACTTGGCAGCAGTGGTTCTTGGGTGACACACCCCAAAACCAGAGAGGAAGGAGGCATGATTCCTCGCAGGGCTGCATGATTCCACCTTCGGCTGTGGGTTATGTTGTTGCTGGGGCACTGTTGGCCCAGAATCTGGTTTACTGCACACTTGCGTTTGCGTTCCACACCCTGTGCGACAGCAACTTTGGATAGTACCCTCTCACACTCCAGGACCCCTTGAGGAATGTCGGAGAGCCAGTTTTGGTCTGATCCCCCCAGGGCAGGCCAGGGACCCCACCTGCCGGAGCGACCCTGCTCATTCTGCAGATGCCTTTCAAGCTATAGCACCATCCCAGATGTGGCCGGCAGGGGAGGGACTGTAGGAGGTTGGCTCCAGGGCATGTCTGGCCCTGCAGGTCACCTTCTAATTAACTTCCTTTCAATGTACATGAGTCTGTGCACTGGGTCACTAGTATTATAATAACTACTAGAGGCCTGGTGCACAAAATTTGTGCACAGGGTGGGGGGATCCTTCAGTCCGGCCTGTACCCTCTCCAAACTGGAACCCTTTGGGGGATGTCCGAGTGCCAGACATCCCTCTCGCAATCTGGGACCGCTGGCTCCTAACCACTCACCTGCCTGTCTGCCTGATCACCCCTAACCACTCTGCCTGCCTGCCTGCCTGATGCCCCTAACCGCTCCCCTGCCTGCCTGATCACCCCTAACCGCCCTCCCCTGCTGGCCTGGTTTCCCCTAACCACCCTCCCCTGCTGGTCTGGTCACCCCTACTGCTCTCCCCTGCCAGCCTGATCGCCCCTAACCGCCTCTGCCCCAGCCCCTGCCATTGTGGCTTTGTCCAGAAGGACATCTGGAAGACATCGGTCTAATTAGCATATTATCCTTTTATTTGTATAGATGTATGGTGCCAGGTAGGTACTGGAAATATCAGGGGAAGTACTTTGTAAAGTATATGATTTTTCTAACCTCTGTATATGCTGTATAAATATAAGTATATGCTGCATATTGAAGTGAATATAAAATAATATTAAATGCAAACTGTAATTAAAAACATAAAAACCAAACAAATAAGCACAAATAAAACTCTTCCCGTATATCTTTAAAGAAAGGACAAATAAGAGACAAATAGAAATGTTTGCCTGTAGGACTACAGTAAAACCCCTTTAGTCATGGTTTCCCTTCCCTCAGTTTCAGATACCACAGTTAACTGAAGTCTAAAAATATTGAATGGTAAATTCCAGAAAGAAACAGTTCATAAATTGAAAATTTTTATGCCATTCTGAATAGCATGATGAAATCTTGCAATGTCCCTCCTGGGATGTGAATCATCCCTTCATTTAGCGTCTCCATGCTGTAGTTTCGCCCCACCTGTTAGTCACTTAGTGGCCATCTTGATTATCAGTTTGACTGCCAATGTATCACAGTAACCTTTATTTTCAAGTAACGCTTATTTTACTTATTGGCCCCAAAGCACAAGAATAGTCATGCTGGAGATTCTGATATGCCAAGGAGAAACCTCAAAGTGCTTTCTTTAAGTGAAAAGGTAGAAGTTTTCAATTTTATACAGAAAGGAAAAAATTATATGCTGAGGTTGCAGAGATAGTGATCAGACATTTATATACCTTACAAAATTATCACCCCAGTAAGTCTAGTACCCATCTGAAGGATATGTAATGATTTAAATCTTGGGCCAGTTATATAGATTTATGCACAAGGGTTATTATTTGTATTCCTACCAAACTTTTTCATGTTATTAACCCATTTGAGTAGTCTGTGAACACAAGAACTAACAGGTGAAATTTTGTTAAACCCAACTCAAAAGTAAATGTAATGCTAAGGTTAAGACTTAATGTTGGTGTTTTGTTTAAGGGGCACTTTTAAATGTGTCAAATGAAGTGCTTTAACTTTTAGTGAAAACTTCGTCTTGATATAAAATGTGCTTTTTAGATGAAGTTTCACAAAAGGATATGATGCCCCAATTCAAATACACACTCTGTTTTGAGGTCTCCCTGTCCTCAGAAGGAAGGCAACTCCCGTAGAAGCCGGGAGCTCTTTCCATCATTTCCTGCTCTCATTTGGAATGTTCTGGGACTCAGCCACAGTGCTCCCATGGCAGTCACACCATGTCAAGGGTTAGAGGCAGATCATGGGAAAATAAACGTTTAAAAGGGAACAACCTAGCAAAAATGAAGAGAGCGAGGCTAGCCAGATCCTCTGGCTTTAATTGCGAGGTAAAGTCATAACAGGTGCTGGGACTTAGGTCAAAATTATAAATAGAGTGTAAATTCTGATGAGAATAGCTGAGTGACTCGGGGGCTAAGACAGGGTTATGGAGGCCTATGCGATTTCAGGTAGCAACTTTTCACATGGCCTTTTTTAGTCCCAGTTCTACTTTCCTCTTCTACTTTGTTCATACTTAATTTCAGGCAATGATGTATTCCCCTTTGTACCATAGTTTGTATTATATTTAGCCTGACTAGTCCATTGAGTCTACCCATGTATTTATTTATCTCTTCTCTTGTCTGAGAGAGACTTAAGTTGGAGCTACATGGTAAGCCCCTGGAGGACAGGGAGGTGTGTTACTCATACTGGTTTCCTGATAGTCCAGGGCTTTGTATGTAGTATGTGTTCTATACAGAATGGCTGAAGAGAACTTGGCTTCTGATAGGTTTGATTTCCTGCTCTACTGCTCACAGCATGTGACCCACATCAAGGAGTTTAACTCCCTCCCTCACTAAATCTTAGATTTCTCACTGGGTTCTGCTATTAAATAAAATAATGTATTTCTCAAAACCCCAGTACCTAGCACCCAGTATGAGCTTAATAATTGCCCATCCTATATAATAAAAGGCTAATATGCAAATAGACCAAACGTCGGGACAACCAGTTGCTATGACTTGTGCTGACCACCATGGGGTGCGTGGGGAACATGGCGGGCGTCAGGTCAGCAGCTGCCACTTGCACCCACTGATGGCGCTGGCTCCAATCGCTCCGCACAGTCAGCGGGTGCGCAGGGCTAGCACTGTCAGCATGTGGGAGCGGTGGTGGCGGGAGCAGGGCTGCCAGCAGACAGGAGACTGGGGGCTGAGGTGGGAGGGGCCAGGTGGGGGCGCAGAAAATGGGCCAAGACCCGCCCCTGTGCCCGCCGCAGCCTCGCAGCCCACAGTTCAAGGTGCACGGATCCGTGCACTGGGCCCCTAGTTATTATAATTGTCAATAGCTTCAAGATTACAATAAGTAGTAAAAACAATTTTATTTCATTATAGCATACTGATAAGTGGATTATCTTATTTTTAACAAATGGCACCAAATATACCCTACCTGACAGAATTAGCAACACACTAGTTAATACAAAGAATACAAAGTCATGGTTATATTCCCAAGAAATGATGAAAGAGAAAATGATTTCTAGATAACCTGACAATTTATTTCACTGGCATCAGAGGGTCCCAACTTAGACTTTAAGTATTGAAAACAATACCATTTATATGTATTTGTCCAAGGACTTTCACATTTTACAAAGTCTCCACATTTGACAGCTGACGAGATCTGAATTCTCTAGGGAATCGCCATGCTGCGTTGGCACGCAGGGGATGCCCGTGGTGTCCTTGATTGCCAGAAATGAGCATTCTGTTTGGGCCTCATGTTCCCTGTGAAACTTAAGACAGAATCTATTTTTACTTATTAGTTCAATCCTTCCTCAGAAAGTGAGGACCAGACAATGATTATAAATGTGGGCTCTGGGATGGTTTTGGGTCTCTAGGATCTTACCAGGCTCTGGGACTGAAAGCTTATATTTAGTTTTTAATTTGGATTTCACTCAGCCTTGAGAGGTAGATGGATACTATTTTTCCCTCTAAAAATAGGCTTGAAGAGGGGAAATAATGTTTGTAAGACCACACAGCTCATATATGGAAAGGCTGGGATTTAAACCCAAGTTGGTCTCATTCCAAAAGTTAGCTTATCTATACTAATAAAAGGGTAATATGCTAATTAGACCAGATAGACCAGATATCTTCTGGACATCATTCTGGATGTCCTTCCTGACAAAGCCGGTGCCTGGCCTGGCGAAAGCCTCCCACAGTCCCGGATGCCTGCGGCCGGCAGAGGGAGGGAAGCCTGGGTCCTGGTTGCCGGAGGGAAGCTGGTGCTGGCAGCCCGGGGAAGGAAGGCCTACTCTTGCATTAATTTTTGTGCATCAGGCCTCTAGCAATTACTATACAACACTTCCTCCCCTATTACTGTGTGTGCCAATCACCAGCTTGTCGACACTGGACAAGCTTTGGGTTTCTTTCTTTTTTATTTTTTTTTAACATATTTTATTGATTTTTTACAGAGAGGAAGGAGGAGGGATAGAGAGTTAGAAACATCAATGAGAGAAAAACATCGATCAGCTGCCTCCTTCACACTCCCCACTGGGTATGTGCCCGCAACCAAGGTACATGCCCTTGAGCGGAATTGAACCTGGGACCCTTCAGTCCACAGGCCAATGCTCTATCCACTGAGCCAAACCAGTTAGGGGCACACTTTGGGTTTCTTATTTGTAAAACTTAGATGTTATCTTACAGAATTTTTGTGAAAATAAATTTAAATGGCATTTGTACATGAATGTTTGTGTCTACCAATGGGCAGCTCTTGAGGTTTGGGTAGGAATTTTGAAGAGGGAGACCTTAGGTAGTCAGATCCTACAGACACGTTCCTAAAGCATCAACAGTCACAAAACCACAGGGAACTGTGCAGTAATAGAGAGCAAATAATATGTCTCCCTCCTAGCTCAGTGCTCAGCACAGATTGGATCCTCAGTAAACGTTTGCTGAATAAATTGATTCCGCATCTATGTTTGTTGCTTGCAGTACAGGATGCAGCAAGGTGTACAATTCCTCACCTCAAGAAACTCATTTCTAAAGAGGAGACAGACAAGTACAGGCATACTTTGGAGATATTGTGGTTCAATTCCAGACTGCCACAATAAAACAAATATTGCAAAAAAGCAAATCACACAAACCTTTTCATTTCCCAGTGCATATAAAAGATAAGTTCACAGTATACTGTAGTCTATCAAGTATGCAATAGGGTTATGTTTAAAAAAACAATTTATTTAAAAAATGTACATACCTTAATTTAAAAATACTTGCTAAAAAATGCTAACCATCATCTCAGTCTGTTGAAAAAATGACACCGATAGACTTACCCTATGCAGGGTTGTGGCAAACCTTCAATTTATTTAAAAAAAAAAAAAAGCAATTTCCGTGAAATGCAATAAAGTGATGCACAATAAGACAAGGAATGCCTCTAAACAGAAAGTAAAATAGTATAATATATGAATGAGGAGTCAGGAAGATTTCTTGATGAAGAATGTTGGGCATTGAGTCTTGCAGGATACATGGGAGTCCATCATGTGAAGAAAAGAATAAGAAACATGTGCTGGGGACAGAATGTAAGGCACTTGGACTTGAGGGCTGTTGTAAGAAGTACAACTTGTTCTGGGAGGAAGGAGTATATATATAGTGAGTGGCGAGTGAGTGGTGAGATGTAGTCCTAGTAGGCCTTGAATGCTATGCTGAGGAGTTGGGATTGCAAACTGAAGGTAATGCGTGGAACGCCTGAAAGACCTTCATTAAGGGAATGTCATGAACACATTTCTATTTTAGGAAATTAACTGTTAGGAAACATGCAGAATGGTTGAAATAGAAAGAGGCTGGATACAGAAGTAGAGTAACAGCAAAGATGGGCAGGAGGAAATGGATATCAACTGTATTTAGGAGGTATGGTAGAGTTAATTGGACATAAGCTCAGGTTGGCTACAGAGAAAAAAAAAGGAGAGGAATGCTATTGTTTGAGTAACTAGATATATGATGATTCCATTAATAATCTTGTCTACCATTTATTGAGGCTTATTATGTACCTGGCATACTGCTTTGCATGCATTATTCCATTTTACCCTCATGTCAATCTGCAAAGTAGTTATTATCTTCATTTTATGGAGGAAGAAGGTGAAGCTCAGAGTAATTAGGAAGCTTACCCACTGTCTTATATGGAGTAAGTGGTGGAGTTGGGATTTCAACCCCAGTATCTGTCTCCCAAGCCCAGGCCATCAGTCACTGTGGCATGCACAGACCCTTGCTATGCTGAGGAGATGATGAGTACGTGATGTAAGTAAATCCAACCTGTCAAGTTCTATGCTGAATTTTTCTTGCATGGAAACAACATTGCTCCTATCTGGGGTGTTGGTGGGTGAGGGATGCTCTCTCCTGCCTCCTCCAGAATAGCAGTTGATCAAGAAGAAATTAAGGAGCAGAGGTCTTCAGGCCAACGTTTCCAGCTTTAGTGAGAGTAGCAACAGAAAGGGGGCCCACAAGCTAGGAAGCTTAGGGCTCTAGGGATGTAGACTCAGCTCCATGGCATGGTTAAGAACAGTATCCCACAGGCTCCTTTAAATACTGAACTCACAGCAAGTAAACACGCTCCCACAATGACCATACATAATGTATTGGTGGAACTAATACAAATGGAATACAAGTGAGGAGCTGCTATTTAGTTCTCCTGGCAATTGGCATGTCAGCCAATTCAAGAATATGTGTGAATCCTTGGGCAGGCAGGCATGATTTCAGAGCCTCCAAATGGAACCTTCTTCTGTCCCTCCTCTTTAAAAACACAGCTCTTTATTCTAAAGAAGGACCCACTTAAAGCCTCTTTAGTCATTTCTCCTGGAAGAAGACTCAGTCTCTTGAGTCCTGTCTTATGAACACATTTTGATTTTGAGAGTAGGGCAGGAGAGAACTCAGTGCATGTCAGTAGGGAGAGGAAGGAAGCCCGATTTGGAAATGCAGAAAAATGCAAACTAACTAGGGTTAACCATTATACTAATTTTTAGTGAGGTAACATTGGTTAGTAACATGCAAGTTTCAGGTGTACAACAGAATTTGGTATCTGTATACACTATAGTGTTCTCACCCCTAAAAGTCTAGTTTCTCTCTGTCACCATACATTTGACCCCTTTTACTCATTTTGTATACCCCACCTCTTTCCCCTCTGGTAACCACCAATCTGTTGTCTGTATCTATGAGTTTCGTTTGTTTCTTTTTTTTTTATATTCAACATATGAGTGAAATAATTTGGTTTTTTACCTTTTCTGTGTGATTTGTTTCACTTAGCACAATATCCTCAAAATTCATTCATATTGTCATAAATGGCAATATTTCATCTTTTTATGGATGAATAGTATTCCATTGTGTAAAAAAAATGTACCAATCTTATTTATTCATTCATCGGTTGATATAAGAATGGCTATTATAAAAAAAAAACAACAAGAAATAACAAGTGTGGAAGAGGATATGGTGAAAAGGGAACCCTCATGCACTGTTGGTGGGATTGTAAGTTGCTGCAGCCACTATGAAACACAGTATGAAGATTCTTAAAAAAAATAAAACTACCATATAATCCAGCTATTCTACTTCTGGGTATTTATGCAAAGAATATGAAAACACTAATTTGAAAATATATATGCACCCCTATGTTCATTGCAACATTATTTACAGTAGTCAAGATATAGAAATAACCATGATGCCATTTTTTATGCAATTCAGTACAGGTTTCTCAGTAAATTATGGGCTAATAGAAATTTATTTCATGACCATATCTGAGTCATGACTTCTCAGTGTCCTTCTGTGCTTGACATTTGTCATAGTTACTCCTTGGGGAGGGTAATCCTATATAATAAAAGAGTAATATGCAAATCGACGATACCTCCCCTACACCCACAAGTCACGCCCACCAGCCAATCAGGAGCAAGTATGCAAATTAACCCAAACCAAGATGGCTGCGGCCATGGAGAGAGCAGGAGGCTTGGGTTGCCCCTGGCAATGGAGGAAGCCAAGCTTTCCACCTGCCCTGGCGGGCCCAGGCCTCCGCTCAAGGCTACAAAGTTTCAATTATAGAAGATAAATAAATCCCAGATAACAGGGCCTCTGCTTGGGTCGCCAGGGGGCGTTGCCAGCCGGCAAACCACCACAGGCTCCTCACCCAGGCCACCCCACACCCCAAGGGAACCCCCACCCTGATCCTGAACACCCTTCAGGGCAAACCAGCCGGCCCCCACCCATGCACCAGGCCTCTATCCTATCTAATCCTATATAATAAAAGGATAATATGCAAATTGACCATCACTTTAACACACAAGATGGCTGCCCCCATGTGGTCAAAGATGACTGCCCCCATGTGGACACAAGATGGCTGCCACAAGATGGCCAGCAGGAGAGGGCAGTTGGGAGAGACCAGGTCTGCAAGGGAGGGCAGTTGTGGGCGATCAGGCCAGGAGGGGAGGACAGTTGGGAGGGACCAGGTCTGCAAGGGAGGGCAGTTGAGGACAATCAAGCCTGCAGGGGAGGGCAGTTAGGGGTGACCAGGCCTGCAGGGGAGGGCAGTTAGGGGTGACCAGGCCTGCAGGGGAGGGCAGTTAGGGGCAAACAGGCTGGCAGGGGAGTGGTTAGGGGGTGATCAGGCTGGCAGGCAGAAGCGGTTAGGGGCAATCAGGAAGGCAGGCAGGCGAGCAGTTGGGAGCCAGCAGTCCAAGTAGGATCGGGCCTAAACGGGCAGTCAAACATCCCTTGAGGGGTCCCAGATTGGAGAGGGTGCAGGCTGGGCTGAGGGACACACCCCCGTGCACCGGGGCCTCTAGTTTATAAATGTACTCTAAGACTCCAGCATCTTTGAAGATATACTATGGTTTGATGGACATGTTAGTACTTTTGCTTTCTCAACTTTTGGCATGTGTTTGTGTGTTTGGAGGGGTGTTGGGCAAGGTGGGAATGGGGAGTGTCAAGAATTAATGGGCATTGCCCAACAAAAAAAAAATCAATTGATTCTTTTTGTTGTTGTTAATCCTCACCAGAGGATATTTTTCCCATTGATTCTTGGAGAGAATGGAAGGGAGGGGGAAGGGGAGAGAGAGAGAGACATTGATGCGAGAGAGACACATTGATTGATTGCCTCCTGCACGAGCCCTGCCCAGGGCCAGGATCAAATCTGCAATCCAGGTACATGACTTTGACTGGTAATTAAACCTGCAGCCCTTTGGTGTGCGGGATGACACTCCAACCACTGAGCAATACCAGCCAGGGCTCAATTGACTTTTTAATAACTATGATATACCTGGAAGTAAAAATAACTGTGGAGCAGAAAAACCTATTATTATGCATATTGTAATTAATATCTGGGTCATGAAATGACAAGAATGTGTGCTTTGTCCATTTGGCTACTGATTTTCCTATTCCCTGTTTCTAGGCACCCCAGGAGAAGTCTCATTCTCTTCCCTTACAAAAGTGACAGGATTTCTGCTTCAAGAATGATTGAGGTGTTCCCTGACCTTGTTGCTTTACTCATCCACACACCCACAGCAAGTCAACCCTTCCTCCAATCTGAGGAGAGAGGCAAAGAGTCTGAATCTTTTGTTGTTATTTCCAGGAGCTGGAAAACAGGTAGTGAGCCCATTGGATTACCAACATCGGGCCGAATTTATCCCTCTCCCCCAGTCCTTTTTAATCGGGGAATCTGTTTAATTTTACAACCTAGCAAATATGCTACAAATTAGAGATCCAACAACAATATCTATAGAAAGAATCATCAAAAATCAGTATTTTCGCTCAAAGTTTACAGATAATCAATATAACTCCTTTTCTTAAGAGTTATTTTCCTTTAAATGACTTTAAAGAAATTAGTAATTAAAAGTAAAACAACTATGCCCACAACATCAGTATTAAAGGTTAAGCAATCTTCCACTGCCCTTGCTTATTATTTGTATCGTCAGTTTAGCTTTCCATTTCTTCAAAGGCCTGTAGAAATGGCTGGCAATTTTCAATCATCACATCAGAGCCCTTTGTTGGAATCATTTTCTTTGGGGTAATGAAAGATATGCAGTGAGTAATTTAATCATTTCCATAATTAGAACAAGAGCACGTCTTCCTGAAATTCCATGGTCTGAAGTCACACAAAAGTAAATGCACAAAGCCCTTACGTTATGTGGTTCTAAAATAGCAGCTATTTCAAAAAGTAAATACATCTAGTAGTTTGTCCACCCCCCCAGTTAGACATAGGCAGAGCTCTGCTCTATGTTTGCTTATCTGTTGATGACTAATGAAAAGCAAGTCAGAGCATTTCACCTGAAAAACATTATTTCTCTGTTTAAGGGGTGTGTCATTGATATCCACTCCCATGAGACTTACTCAAAACTTCCCTGGATTTCTCAAGGGCAGGGGAAAAGCAACATTTAAATACATTGAGTATTTCCTATTCATGTTATTTACATACCTGTAGAATTTTGTGGGAGATCACTTAGGTGTAATGTGGCAAAGGCCTCATGGGATCGCTGAAATTATAGGTGCCCTAAACCTCATTTTAAAGAAAGGGAACACATTTATCTGAGGCTTTTTGGTGGGGTAGTTTAGATGCTATGATCCAAGACTCAGGGAAGGTGGGGAGCTCACACCACTTCAAATATCTCTCTCATTCCACTGGCTTCTGGTGATCTCTCTACCCTCTTTCCTCCCAATGGTTGCAGAATTGAAAAAGTTCATTCACCGGGCACTAGACACTCTGGGTTAGAGGTTCAGGGTGGTGCTGGGAGCTAATTGGTCAGAGGTGAGTTAAGGTGATGGATCATTTTTTTTCCAGGTCTTGAGGACAGCTCTGAGATCTTTTTCCATGTCCCTCTGCCTGGTCTCCTAGGAAAGTAGCCAGGGGGTCAGTCCACCTTAGGGTTTAGGAATTGAAACATAACTTAAGTCAAGACATTGTCATTAGCCTGCCAGAGGATCCTGTGACCATTAGTCACATCCGGGCTACTGTCTCCTGCTATCTTGGGGGTTACTGGCTATCTTGGGGAAAGTCTAGGTCTCTGAAGGGTGTATAGAGAGAAAGAGAGAAGATTTCTAGGGCTAGGGCAGGGGTGGGCAAACTTTTTGACTCGGGGGCCACAATGGGTTCTTAAACTGGACCGGAGGGCCGGAACAAAAGCATGGATGGAGTGTTTGTGTGAACTAATATAAATTCAAAGTAAACATCATTACATAAAAGGGTACGGTCTTTTTTTTTTATTATTTCAATAGTCTTATTCATTTCAAACATTTTAACAAGAAGAATGTAAACACTAATTATTATAATTTGAAACTTCAAAAAATGGAGGAATCATAGCACAATAACATACCTTATATTGAAGATGGCAAAGGCAAAATAAAATTGCCTAACAAAGGAAAGGTACAAAAGCCTTTCAAATTAAACTTAAATATAATAAAATAATTTAAAACCAAAACAAATAGAAAAGAACAAAATGTGTAAACAGTAAATTAAACATTTTCTTTAGTGCAACTTCCAAATTATGCCTGGGACGTAGATGTAGATGGCAATGTAGACTGGGTTGAAAGGTTTTTGGTCTTTAAAACTTCAACTTCAGTGGGAACAGTGTTGTTGGTCTCCTTTTTAGCTAATGCTCTGATACTATGCTCTCCAGGGGCGTGTCTCCCTACATCACCACGATAACGTGTCTGTGCATTCCCGGGGTGATGTGGGGGGACGCGTCCATGGGCATTACAAGGAGCCTCTGGAAAATTGAGAGGTTGTTCCTTCTACTGAATGGGTGGATATAAATCCGCCCACTCAGAAGAAGGAGCTGCGGCCGTGTTTCCCAATGTTGCCATGTTAACACTGCTGCTGGTGAAGGAGTGGAGGGGAGAGCAAGAGAACCCTCTGCTCTTTCGGCTCCGCGGGCCGGATAGAACAGCCGAACGGGCCGGATCTGGCCCGCGGGCCGTAGTTTGCCCACGGCTGGGCTAGGGTGTAAAACTAAATTTAATCAAAGTCATTAAGGACTCTTGGTTTCACAGCCATCCTCCACATAGAGGTTAGAATACAGTTGTTCATACCATGTTATTGTTACTCCTTATTTTCCAGCTTATAAAATTCAGACATCTCAGCTTACCATTCCTGACAGCTGGTCCCGTGTCACAGCAGCCTTACTTTCCTGGTACATGCCTTTGAATCTGCTGAATTAATAGTCTTGTCACTGCTCTGGTAATGTCTTTATCCGCTTGGCCAACATGGGACCCTCTTGTCTTCTGCAATAGTGATGAAAACTCTTGGTATCCAGGCAATCTTCCCTGGTGATTTTACCTGTTTCTAAACACCTTTCTCATGGCATAATTATTTAGACATTTGAGAACTATATACCTAACTTTGCAACAACATAAAGAGAAAAATTTTCAGAAAATGTTCTCCATAATCTTAACACTCTTACATAACTTTTCAAACTTCTTTATGTTTCCTTCTTACTCTTTCTTACCTGAGTATAAACTTCTACATGTTGTGATATATAAAACCTGTATTATTTTTTCATTCAATGACATTTTGTAACTATTTTTCCATGTTACTGTACTACCTTCATTTTAAATAATAGTAGTATAGTACTTTATCTGTGGACAGGAAGTTGTGATAGAGAGAATAGGATATGTAACCAACTTAAGTATAACCTTGGCATAAAAACTCTTTTGAGCGTCAGTTTGTTCATCTGTGAAATGGGGATAAATGTATGTAAAGCACATTGTATAGTGCCCAATATCTGATGAACACTAGCTGTGATTTATTTCCCAGTTTGAACCATAGGAACTTTTTTTTTATCGTTTGTTGCTTAAATTTTTTGTGGCTGTTTCATGAGCAATTGCCAGATAATTGTTAAGCTCCTCTAGAGTAAAGATGAAACTTTTATGTATTTTGTATCACTTTCTGGGTCTTCTGTTAAGAGAGAGATGCCTGCCTCAATGGACTCTCAATCATACAGTACAGAGGCTGACTTCATTTCATTCTAAATAATTTTGCTCTTCAAACTGAAACCTAGGCACTAGGTTTTGATGTTCTAAGACCCCTGAGCTTAGTAATAA
The DNA here is from genome assembly GCF_963455305.1 of Plecotus auritus. NCBI lineage: Eukaryota > Metazoa > Chordata > Mammalia > Chiroptera > Vespertilionidae > Plecotus > Plecotus auritus. The sequence continues at coordinate 179,398,034 of NC_137772.1, read as the reverse complement.
GTTGAAAAAAGAAGGTTCAGCTAGATACCTTTATATTCTACACCATTTCTATCTCCCTTTAGCTGAGAAAGCTGAGTTCAGCCAATCCTTCATGTTTCCACATCAGTACCTTAGCTCTAAAATCTAGGTCATCTCTGACCAGCAGCTTAGCCTTCGTCTGAAATGGGTGTGTCCACTGCTGCGTGTATCTTACTCAGAACATTCTAATTTATTTATGGACTAAAGAGATGAATGAACACAATGTAAGGTGGTCTGCGATCTGAAGTGGGTGAAGGCACTTATTTTTAACACAATAATGGGGTAGAGGTGCAGAGAGCTGGCCCTTCCTTTTTGTTCTCCTCATTTACATATGGCTTCCTGACAGCCAATCACCAATTGCTTAGTTTGACACCCCCTCCCTCCTTTCCTGAGAAAGAGGCATCTGCTTAAAGCTACCATTTCCATGACAAGTTTAGGAGATTCAAGTTGGAGTTTTACATTAAGGAATGACCTGAGTATTCAAGGGTTCTGGTATATTCGTTTCCCTGAATTATTAACTTGTCATTTTAGAGCTAAACTCCCCCACCCCACCTCCCCCAATTTACAGAATGAGAAATAATCACTGCACACCAAGTATTTCATGGACCCAGCTGGGAAGAAAAGCGCTTCTAAAAATTCTAGTGTTATTTTTGTTTCAGCTGTTTACATATCTTAACAACTATACGCAACTTTCCATGTTCTCAATTTTCTGTCTAGCTGTAAAACGCTTGTTTTCTAACACATCTTCATGGCAGTTGCCCCAAAGATTCCTGTTTTGTCGTGCATCAGCTTATCAATGGTTAGTCATGTTTCTAGTATTTCTTTATTTCAACATAGGCTTCTGATACTTGAAGTGCAAAAAATAGTCTCTATGCTAATTCTCAAGTCAAATGAGGAGGCTCATTTCTGATGATTGCTTAATCTTAATCCCCCAAAGAATCCTGCTTTTAAAAGAAAAGTCAAAAGGCATTTTTCACACCAACTTGCCTAAACACGCCTCCTTTGCTTTGTTCTTTTTTTCTTTGGCTGTTGAAATCTTCTGGCAGGACTGAAGTCTAGAAGCAACATGATTTGAGATGAAAAGGCTGTAGTCATCAACACACCTCTGTAGATGCATTTCTAGCCTCAAAATTATGTGCAGATAGAATGTGGTCAATTCAGGTCTGGCTTTTCCACTTTAGAGTCTAAAGTTTAGACTAATGGCACCATTTCACATAGTGTTGTATCAACGAATTTTAGAAGAAACATTTTCTTCTGGATAGAACTTCTATCAAACCTATGTATAGTTTACTCTGTAATAATAATGAGAACACATTTTGCTAAAGCATGAAGATCTGATCCTCTTTTTTAAAAAAAGTAATTAAGACCCTAGCCAGTTTGGCTCAGTAGATAAAGCATCCGCCTGTGGGACTGAAGGGTCCCAGGTTCGATTCTGGTCAAGGGTACATGCCCAGGTTGTGGGCTCGATCCCCAGTGGGGGCCTGCAGAAGGCAGCCAATCAATGATTCTCTTGATGTTTCTAACTCTCTTTCCCTTCCTCTCTGAAATCAATAAAAATATATTTTAAAAAATAATAAAAAGTAATTAGGAAATCACCTCTTTTCCTTTATTTCAGTACATCATATTTCTCATTGGAAGGAGTTGAATTTTGTTTTGCTTTGTTTTAAATGTGACTTCCACAAGGAGTTACCAAGTGGAATTTATTCTTTGTATACCCGAGAAGGATAAAGTCACTAGAAGAACATGTGAGGAGGCAGAGATGGTTTTTGAACATGCTGTCTCAATTATTGAACAAAACGCCCAGTTTTCAACATGCGTCAAGTTCCATTGTATGAGCTAGAGGCAGTACACAAAGGTGAATAAGAACACAGACTAGGTTTGAATTTTGGCCCTACTTGCTGGCTCTGTGACATCAGGTGAATTATTTAACCCCCTTGTGCCTTATTTTTCTCATATGTACAATGGGGATAATAGCACTACCACCTACTTCAGAGGGTATTGTGATGATTAAATAAGTTAATACTTATAAAGTGCTTAGACTCGTACCTTGGCACATAGTAAATGTGATGTGTTAGCTGTTACTATCACCAGAGATGTAGGATATTTATATTATAAAGACAGAAAGATGGCTTTTCTGTAAACATGCCCATGTCCTTCCAGGGAAGGTCTCTTAGGTCTTGAATTACTACTTCATGACTTTATTTTTTTATTTTTAATAAATATTTATTGTTCAGATTATTACAATTGTTCCTCTTTTTTCCCCCCATAGCTCCCCTCCACCCGGTTCCCACCCCTCCATCTGCCCTTACCACCCCCCACCCCGCACTGTCCTCATCCATAGGTGTATGATTTTTGTCCATTCTCTTCCAGCACCCCCCATTCCCTTTTCCCCCCAAGATTTGTCAGTCCACTCCCTTTCTATGCCCCTGGTTCTATTATATTCACCAGTTTATTCTGTTCATCAGATTTTTTATTCACTTGATTTTTAGATTCACTTGTTGATACCCTGTTTCCCCGAAAATAAGACAGTGTCTTATATTAATTTTTGCCCCCAAAGACACGCTAGGTCTCATTTTCAGGGGATGTCTTATTTTTCCATGAAGAAGAATATGGTACACATTTACTGTTAAATGAAAATAAAGGAAATTTATTACCTGTATATGGTACGGTAGTACGGTAGTTGTCAACACAAACCAGACAAACTGTGAATCATACAGTATCAAGAATTTACTCATTTATTCAATGACAGTCATGTCATCTTCTGGAACATCATCATAACAATCCAATTCCTGAATTTCCTGGTGAATTTCTTTCAGAATCAGTGGACCAAATCTCTCATGTTTAGCAATAGCACTGTCTTTAAATGAGTACTTCTTGTCATTTGCAATGCAACTGTCAGTGATTTTCTCCCATGAATTCTTCACCCAAGTCACAACTTCTTGCAGTTTAGGTTTCACAAAGTTTCCACGCTGATTTCTCTCCATTCTATTTTCAATGTAGTCATTAATTTCCATGCGCAAATTGTCTTTGAATGGCTTGTTTATTGCAATATCAAGAGTCTGGAGATAGGCCGTCATTCCTGCAGGAATCATTATCTGATCTATTTTTCTTTCGTGAAGAAATGTCTTCATGTCTTTAGCGCGGTGAGTGCTGGCTGCATCCCAGACTAGCAGACCTCTTTGGCTCCCTTGCATAACAAGTGGCAGCATTAAATCGACCCACTTCCTTATAACTGCTTGTGTGGCCCAGGCTTTTTCAGTTTCAAGAATAAAAACGCCCAAAACATGTTCAATCTTTTCCTTCTTGCCCTTAGAAATGATTAAAGGTGGGATTTTAGTGCCATCCAGACGAATTGCCAAAATACAGGAAACACGTGCACTTTCGTAAGCAGTGGAGGGAATGTACGCTAAGGAGGCACCCCGCTTTTCAATTGTTGTTTGAGATGATTGGCCCATAAACACTGCAGTTTCATCCATAGCAATCATGTTGGAGAGATTGTATTTAGAGAAGTCAGCATCATCAATAAAGGACTTGAATGCAAGTGCTCGCTTAATAACTTGAGTATCTTCCAACCTAAACAATGTTGTAGATCTTCTTAAAGACAGTTCACTTCGCTGAAGGAAATTATCTAGCCAGTGTTGTGATGCTTTGAAGTCTTCGGGGGCTATGTCAAACTGTGGTGCCATTGCAAGGGCAAATTCTTGAATCTGAGCCCTATTCACAACCAAAGCCTTTGCTCTCCTGTCAACAACCCATTCACAGATCAGGTCTTCCAGCTCGGAAAATAATGGTTGCCGACCTGATCCACACTTGCGCTTTTTAGCATTTCCCTTGTCCACTTGTTCAATGAGGTTACCATACTCTGTTCGCCATTTTCGGACCAATTGGATACTCAACATCTTCTCTTTGCAGAAAGCAATAAGATTTTGGCCCCAAGAGTCTTCCACGATTCCTTTCTTGTACTCCACGGAGTAGCTTTTTCTTTTTGTGCTCATTTCTAGGGGTAAAAAAAAAGGAATTGGGGTATCAAGGTGGGGGGAGGGGGATCACTCAAAATGACACAGGGGGGATCAGAGGGGGGAATCAAAATGGCACAGGAGAATCAGAGGGGGGATTACCATTTTAGTAACCCCTTTTGATCCCCCTGTGTCATTTTGATTGTCCCCTCTGATCCTCCTGTGTCATTTTGATTGTCCCCTCTGATCCTCCTGTGTCATTTTGATTGCCCCCTCTGATCCTCCTGTGTCATTTTAAGTGATCCCCCTCCCCCCACCCCTGTGCCACTGAACACCTTCACCAGACATCCCCCCTACCCCTTTATAAGACATTTACCCCCTGGGGCCTGCCTGGGGACTGTCACTGGGCTTGCTGGGGCCTGAATCTGGGCTGGAGCAGGGTCTGCCACTGACTGAGAACCTTCAGTCATCATGAAGGCGGCCGTGAGCATCAGGTAGTGTCACCAGAGACAGACGAGCACTCACCACCTTCGCCGCGTCCCGTCCACTCTAATCCTCCTGTTCTTCTACACGCATCTGCGAAAGTCTCCTCCTCTCTCCTGCCCCACGCTCACCGCTCACTCCGACCTCCGCTCCGCCTCCACACAGCAGTGACATCAGGACTCTGCGTAACGTCACTGGTTGCTAGATGCCAGTCGGGGCGGCCCTAGCGACCAGTTTAGGGTAAATTAATTTTCATTTTGAGACAGAGCCTGGGCCTTATTTTCGGGGGATGCCTTATATTTCACTCAGAAGGAAACCTGTAAGTAGGTCTTATTTTCAGAGGATGTTTTATTTTCGGGAAAACTGGTAGATATGTATTTGTTGTTTATCTTTACCTTTTTCTTCTTCTTCCTCTTCTTAAAGAGTACCTTTCAGCATTTTATATAATACTGGTTTGGCGGTGATGAACTCCTTTAGCTTTTTCTTATCTGTGAAGCTCTTTATCTGACCTTTAATTCTGAATGATAGCTTTGCTGGGTAAAGTAATCTTGGTTGTAGGTTCTTGCTATTCATCACTTTGAATATTTCTTGCTACTCCCATCTGGCCTGCATAGTTTCTGTTGAGAAATCAGCTGACAATCATATGGGTGCTCCCTTGTAGGTAACTAACTGTTTTTCTCTTGCTGCTTTTAATATTCTCTCTTTGTCTTTTGCTCTTGGCATTTTAATTATGATGTGTCTTGGTGTGGTCCTCTTTGGATTCCTTTTGTTTGGGGTTCTCTGTGCTTCCTGGACTTGTAAGTCTATTTCTTTTACCAGGTGGGAGAAGTTTTCTGTCATTATTTCTTCCAATAGGTTTCCAGTATCTTGCTCTCTCTTCTTCTTCTGGCACCCCCATAATTCTGATGTTGGTACGCTTGAAGTTGTCCCAGAGGCTCCTTACACTACCTTCATATTTTTGGATTCTTTTTTCTTTTTTCTTTTCTGGTGGGGTGTTTTTTGCTTCTTTGTATTTCAAATCTTTGACTTGATTCTTGCGATCCTCTAGTCTGCTGTTGGATTTCTGTATATTATTTTTTATTTCAGTCAGTGTATGCTTAATTTCTAGTTGGTCCTTTTTCATATCCTCCAGGGTCTCACTAATTTTATCAGCCTTTTCTAGGAAATTCTTGAAAAACCTTATAACCGTGATTTTGAACTCTATATCCAGTCGTTTGCTTTCCTCCATTTCTTTCATTTGTGACCTGTTTCTTTGTCTCCACATTTTGGCTGCTTCCCTGAGTTGATAGAGTGGCTTTGTGTGCTAGGTGTCCTATAGGGCCCAGTGGCTCAGCCTCCCCAGTTACCTGAGGTGGACACTCTTGGTGCACCCATTTGTGGGCTGTGTGCACAGTCTTTTTGTAGTTAAGCCTTGATTGTTGTTGGTATCACTGGGAGGAATTGACCTCCAGGCCAATTGGCTGTGAGGATCAGCTGTGCCTATGATGGGAGAACTTCTGTGCTAGAGACACCCTTATGAGACAAGACTTGCTTCAGTGGGGCTTTGGTGCTAACTGAGTCTGCCCCCTGAGTGTGTCCCTTATGGATCTAAGTAACTGTAATCTGGATGGTCCCACTCTGACCCCTGGGTACACTGAGGCTTGGATCTCTAAGGAGGTGCTAATTTAGCCTCTGCCTGAGGCCACCCAGCAGGAGCTACAGAGAGATCTGCAGATTCTTCTTCTTTGTTTGGGTTTTGGAGGTGCCCAGATGAGGCCCAGCTGTGAAGCAATGCAAGCTGCTGTGGGGCCTTGGGCCTTCTTTTGGATGATCTGGGTCTCACTGACTCAGCTGCAGTTTGTTAGGTAAGTTTAGAATTCAAAGGACCAGGCCATTCATATGCAAAAGCCTCTGCATTCAGCTTGGATTGGGTGGGGTCTCAGGATGGAGCAAACAGCAATGGCTTCCCATCAGCCCTGCCCTAAGAGGCCCCTGGGTCTCAGTGTCCCTTGGTAATCGCTGCAAGCACCTCTGAGAGAAAGCCGCCCTTGAGTTTTGCCCGCTGCCAGACAGTCTAGTTTCTCCCCGTATGAGTCTGGGTCCCCAGAGTCTCGCCCAGAACTGGAGTTCAGAGAAGTTGGGAGCTTTTGTCTCCCTCCTGATTGAGAAAGCCAGCCGTGTACTCAGTTGCCAGCCCTCTCTGTGTGGGCACCTCCGTACCTCTGCCTTTACTTCCACTGCTCCTGTGAGTCTCAGTGTGCTTTTCTCTTTCCTTCTAGTTGTAGAATTTCCACTCAGCCAGCCTTCCTGTGGTTCTGGTAGATGTCCGTTTTGTCTTTTAGATGTAGTTTCGAAATTGTTGTATGAGGCAGCAGTTCAGGTGCTTACCTATGCTGCCGTCTTGGTTTCTCCCACTATTTCATGACTTTAAATTTATACCAACATTTCTTCTGTTTCACTAAATGAAGACCCAATTCCATCTGAAAACCTAAATTGTAAGCATTATCTAAAAGCCTTAACTGACAAATAACACGCTATGTTTGGAAAGTGGTTTTTAAGAATCACTTGATGATTAAAGGTAACTGATAAATAAATTAGAGAACAAGCAGGAATATTTAATAGTTAAAATACAGTATTTGCTGGATAATAAGTATGTGTTATAATTCTATACATACCAGTTCATTATTCTCTATGTGTGTGATTATTTGATCAGTTTTTGTTTCCCTAATTAGACTTTAAACTCCATGATGAGCCATAACCAATTTGGCTCAGTGGATGGAGCATTGGCCTGTGGACTGAAGGGTCCCAGGTGTTCGATTCTGGTCAAGGGCATGTACCTTGGTTGCGGGCACATACCCAGTGGGGAGTATGCAGGAGGCAGCTGATCCATGTTTCTCTCTCATCGATGTTTCTAACTCTCTTTCCCTCTCCCTTCCTCTCTGTAAAAAATAAATAAAATATATTTTTTTAAAATAAACTCCATGAGGAAAGGGACTGTGCTTTGCTTCAGCACCCAGTGTCTGATATATAGGAGGCATTCAAAAGTAGTTGTTGAATGAATGAATTAATAAATGCATGCATGGTTTGGTAATAAAAAAAAATATATAATACCTTTGAATGTTATTGTGTTTATATAAAAGCTTTTTAAAAAGTTCATTTGTAGATAATAGGATTATTCATACTCTTACTATTTCTATTAAGAAAATAGAAGACTGACAGAGAAACTGAGGTATAGGGAGATTTGTTAACTTAGCAAAGAGATGGGCTCAAGGATGAGCTTTCAGTCTTCTGAGTCCCAGTCTGGGTCTATTTCCAGTAAGATGGAAAGCAAAATCAAGAAATGCCACCGGCCCCACCAGCGTGATTCCATGGTCGCCACATGAACCAAGAGATTTGCTGGTTCAATTCCTAGTTGGGGCACATGCCCAGGAGGTAGCTGGTTGATGATTCTATCTCATCGTTGGTGTTTCTCTCTCTCTCTCTCTCTCTCTCTCTCTCTCTCTCTCTCTCTCTCTCTCTTTCTCTCTCTCTCTCTCTCTCTCTCTGTTAATTCTTACCCAAGGATATTTTTCCATTGATTTTTAGAGAGAGTGGAAGGAAGTGGGAGAGACACACAGAGAGAAACATGGATGTGGGAGAGACACATTGATTGGTTGCCTTCTGCATACGCCCCAACCAGGGCCAGGGATTGAGCCTGCAACCAAAGTACCTGCCTTTGACTGGAGTCAATCCTGGGACCGTTCAGTCTGTGGGCTGATGCTCTATCCACTGAGCCAAACTGGCTAGAGCACAATAAAAATATTTTTAAAAAAAGAAAAGAAATGCCACCTTACTTTCCTCTTTAATATTTTCCCTTCTTCTCCCCTGAAGTAGTTCCATGCTTAGGTTCTATAGATGCAGAAAGAAGGAGAGAATATTCAGACCTTTGTTTAGTACTCTCCTTGGAGAGTAGACATCAATGCACGGTATTGCTACATACCCATGACTCAGAGCCCTGTCTCCCAGGTGCCAGGTCCTGGTGCCAGTTTCTGACATGCTGATAAAGTTAGAGTGTGCTGCTGGCCCCATCAAGGTGTCTTGAACATCAAAGGTTTAATATCAGCAATGAAAATTCAAATGAATGTGGCATGTTGCTGAAAAATTACCACATAAGCAAATGGATGACTTTTTATTTAGCTCCTGAAAATACCATACATAGAAGGACATTCTTAACCATCTGGAAACTATTTTGAGGAAATTAAAGTTTTGGAGTTCAACTCTATCAATGATTCCCTCTTGCCTTTATTATTATTATTATTATTTCCCTGTTGCCTTGCCCTCAAACCAGATCCCAAAGCTTGGTTCCTATAAAACAGCTCCCAACAAATTTGTAAGTTAGAATCTTTGCCCTCTTTTCCCTTTTGACTTTCAGACATTCCTCTGCTTTTACTCTAAGTTATGCATACATATATCAGAGGCATAAAATGTTCTTTTTTTTTTTTTGACTCTTAGCACATGTGGAGATGATTTAGTGCCTGAAAGAGGATTCTTTGGACATTTCCCTTTTAACAAAATCCAATCCTATGGAATCAGATAGAGGGTTTTTTGTTTTCTTTTAAAGTCTCCTTAAAGTGTAAACCAGAAGCATAATCAAACCAAATTAAAAACAATCCAATCAGGCCATTAGAATAATATTCTGTATCACTGGCACAAGAATTTAATGTTAGACGACTTACTGCTACGCCGTAACTATATTGGTTATGTCAGATGGATATGTAATTATATTTTGGACTAGTTGGCTCTCTTGTTTTATTTTAGCCTCCATGCTGGATTAAGGTTTCATAAAACCATGATTAATTAAAATGTTTGAGGAATGAGGACTTGTGTTTCATTTAATTTTTTGGTGAACTGAAGTTTAATCAGAAAACTCTTGTCTTTAATCATTGTTGAAATACTTCTAAAATATTTTTTTTTTTTTGCAATAAAAGGAGAGCACCATGGAAGAGTTTGTCATTGGTAGTTAAGAATATTATAAGTGCCTTGGGATCATTTTATGACTATCATAAAATGTTACAGATGGAGGGAGAGTGAGAGGACGAAATGAATATGAAAACTAGTTGAAAACTAGATCCTTGGGGTCAAACAGCCAGTTACCTCTATCTCTTCACAGTGAGCAATAAACTAGTATTTATTGAGCACCTACTGTTTGCCAGGCCTTAGACTCTTCCCATAAGGAGTCCATTTCTGGTGGAAGAGAGCGGGATGTTTACTTATAATGACTGTGCAATGTAGTAAGTGGGAAAGAAGGTACGCAATAAGTATTAGTGCAGCTCAGACCAGTATACTACCAATGGCCTGAGGAAGTCAAAGACCTCACCTGGGGCAGGACTGCAGTCTGAGTCTTGACACAGGCATAGGAGTTACATGGAGAAGAGGAGGTAGGCTATCCTTGGCTGAAGCAGCAGGCTTTGAAATTCAAGAGATGTAAATGAGGCTACATGTCTAGGGACCTGGTGTGTGTGTCTGTGTCAGGGCGGAGGCTGTTGGCAGGTGAGTCTGGACAGCAGGCTGGAGCAGACTTTAAGGGCCATTTATACAGAGTTCAAGTGCTATTTTGTAAGTAACATATAACAAAGGAGTTAAACAACCTGATTTGTATTCCATAAAGATTACTCTGGCTGTGACGGGAAAGAAGCACTGGCAGCGGAAGAGACTATTTTGATCAACTAGTTGAATTTTAAAAATGATTTTACTGTTTTATTGGTCAGCATTATAGTTTATATTATTATTTCAGTTTTCTTCTCTCTTGAATATGAGGCACAATGGGCATGCGACTTCCCCAAGGTTCTGAATGGAATCCATTGAAAAACTGACTTAAAGCCAGGTCTCGAAGTTTCCTCCAGCAATTGCTAGACCACACTCCCCATTTTATAGTATATTTATGATATAATTAACTTCCAGAAAGCCATATGGCTTTTGTTACAAAGACTAAAGGAATGTGCTTTTCATAACGAATGGCATATGGCCTCCAATAGCTCTTTGCTTGCATGTTTTAACAAAATGAACTGGTACATAAATTATATGCCTCAGGTCAGTTAGCAAACTGAAGTTGATTTTCTTCTGCTCTCCCTAATTACAACTGCATTTCTGACAGATATCAAGGAGTTTTTTGGCAACCCGTGGGTGTGAACATTCATAGTGTGGCTCAGAGGATCCTTTTCTCCTATGTGCTGCCTCTTTAACATGTCTGCATTTGTCTCTCATTCACAGGGGAGTGTGTGGCTCATGCAAACAGGGGCATTTCTGATGAAGCTGCATGCCTTTGGAATGGTGGGGAAATTAGTTGACTTAACTGATACAATAGGCAAAAGGAACAATTGAATGAGAACCACTGAGCTGAAAGTTGACATCCATTTTTGGTCACTTAAATAGGATGTAGGGCTGATGGATACATGATAGATGCTCACATGCTGAACTAATTTAATAGCAGTTAAGCATGAGGGCCCACACTTAATCTCTCAGAGTTATTTAGAAACCTTTCTATTTTAGGTAACATGCCTTAAAGTTCTGCTCTCTTAGTTCACAGTGTGTTTTATCCTATTGTTGAAGCTGGTTTTCTGGTAGAGTCTGAACGAGCTCCCTGCAACTTCACATTATCATATTACAATATTTACCACCAATTATTTGTACTCAAGGTCGATGACATTATGCCATTGGAATTCCCTGGATTCTGAATTCGTAAGATAGTCCAAAATGCTCTTGTCTGTGATGGAAAAATACAGCACAATTACTGTAAGTCAGTTGGTTCATAAAGGATCTGAGTTTCAAGTTTCACTCATATTGGCAAATTGCTTGCCTTACTTAATGTATTTGCTTATATTACTCTAATAATAAAATTTAAAACATTAATTTGAAGTATATCAACTGCAAAATAAAATTTAAAATATATGTTTCTTAAGTAACAAAAGTAAAAATATATTTTAATTAACATTAAAACATTAAACCCTTCTATTCACTAGCTTAATTTCCCAAGAAAAATTTAGGATAATTTATTCATGAAGAATAAGCCACAATTTTTAAATAATAAAAATTTTAGTCTGTCTTTTTCCCATCTAAAATGACTCATTCAAATCCTGTTCATACAAAAGGGAAGTATTTTTTAACTTGTGTTTTAAATCATCTTATATTTACTATGATCTGTATTACTTTTCTGGACAAGTCATAGCTTCTCCTTTCATAAAATAATATCTTCCATTATGTTATAATTACAAACTGTGGACTCATAGGATCGATGAATCATAGGGCTGGATGGAATAAGACTTCAGCAATCATCTCTGCCTCCAGGGCATTGCTACACCATGAATTGAGAAACAAGGTAAGAGACACCTTTAGCCAGAAATACAGTTTTGGCTAGATAAAAAAAAAGTTAAACCTGGGAACTCTTTTCATCTTTAGCAAAAATACTTCATGCCTTTTTCCCCGCAAAGTGAAACCCACCCCAAACTGATATTATTAGAATAATAACCCCACCAGAAAACCTGTTGTGTGTGAAAATGTAAAACCATTTAGACTCACTTTATGTTTGCGAATTGAATACTAGGATCTGTGAGACTCCAGAGAAGCAGTGTTTGAGAGTGAAAGATTCTGCCCTCATCTATTTAAGCATCACTTATTACATGACTTCAAAATACAAAAACAGTATGTAAGTACAGCTTTATAAACAAATTAATGCTACATAATCTATAGGAAGTCAGAAAACAATTTGAAAAAAAAAGTAATTAGGGTAACATTTATGTACTAACAAAAGTCAGTTGGAAGTTGGAATAAATATTACTTCCTTAACTGTCACAATTCACTCATGTTAAGACCACTCCCATCTTGCTGACAGGCTCCTTATCACTTAGAGGTAGTTGTAGGACAGGATATGCTTCAAGACAGAGCCAGGATGGCTAACTGTGTGGAGAAGTCAGGTCAAAATTTCAAGCAAAATTAATCCCCTGACTTTTTATAAGATAGTTCTGTCAGGACTGAGCAAACATAGACACAAAAGAGAGATGCAGCTCACTAAAATTATTGTGAGTTCAGGGTGGGGCAAAAGTAGGTTTACAATTGTTCATATGGAAAATAATACAATAATTAATAAATAATAATACAAGGAAGAACTCTGTGGTTTGTGCTCTCACAACTATAAACCTACTTTTGTTCCACCCTGTATTTGGTTTAATTTGAATTTTACATTCTAAAAAACTTATGATATGCACAGACATGAACACATTTTTCTCTAGATTTTCAAATCCTATACCAAATTATTTTAACAAATGAATATGATTATAATGTAAGTAGGGGAAGTGGCCAAGACCGAATGCAACTGGCTTCAAAGGAAGGTAGATGCTGTTACCCGAAGACATGCTTGTTCTGCTGAGCCCCATTTGGATCTGGATATTGTAAGGTGTTCCTAGTACTGATTTTGGAGGCTGCGCATGCAGAGAGTTGAGCTGGAGTTGGGCAGATACAGGACAGGGAGGGTAAAGGAGGAGGAGAGTAGCCAGAGAGAGGTGATGCTGGGAAACCACAGAGAGTAAAGACAGTGAGTAAATATTCCAGGTGCTGGGTGAGTAAAAGAGTCTTACAGGCAAAAATGCTAAATATTTAATGACATTGCTTCTGTTTCTGCAGTTGTATGTTATTCCAGCTCCTCAATCTTTAGTAAAGTCTGTCCTAAGCATTCATACTTTAAGGGCTTCCTTTTTGTTTTGGATTGGAAATTATGGGAAAGAACTTGTTCCATTTCGGGCTGAAAAGGGTTTGCATGAACAGGAAAAGATATAAGATGAACAAAGTAGGCAGAAGCAGAGCCAAGCCCTGTAAACAGACCAGCTTCTCCTTCTCCCATCCCCCCAAGTATCTAGCACTTCAGAGTGGACTTTGGTCTTTTATAACCTGTGGGATAGATGTTTGAATCAAGGAAAAATAGATCCCTTCTGAAATTTGGATTACATTGATACAGTTTAAAAATACTATAATTTATTAAGGGTGGAAAATTTTTATTTCTAGGGCTCCACTTTCTATCATAGTGTTAATTATCTAGAGCACATGATACCTTTGGCATTTTCTTCTGCAAACATACCAGACATTTAGCATTTATTTTGATTTTTAAGTCAAGTCCAAGCTAGTCAATTGTGTGCCTGGTAAACCAAAAAATATTGTTGAAATTTGTGGTGATGGTTTTGAAACTGCTTTGTGCATTTGCATTTATTGAAAGTGTAATTATAGGTTGCTTCTATCTGTAGCATTCCCCATGGCACGCAGGAGAATTTGTTTGTATGTGAAAATCTTTATAGGAAGTAGCTTTGTTGTGTGAGACTTGCAGACTGGTACTGACATGTTTGAAGGTGCCCACATTTTTTTTTTTTTTTTGGCTTATCATCACTTATGAGTAATGGCCATGAACTACAGTTAAAAAAATAGTAATGATCCATTTCTTGAACTTCTCTTTTAAAGGGGCTAATTTCACATGTAAGTCTTAACTAAAGATGAATTTGAGGTTTAATGTGTTTATATGAAATTTGAGTTTTTATCTACATTCCTCCATTGTATTCTGCTGCATTATTAGTGACAAAATATGTTCATTTAGAGAGAGAGAGAGAAAGGAAGGAAAGGAAGGAAAGGAAGGAAGGAAGGAAGGAAGGAAGGAAGGAAGGAAGGAAGGAAGGAAGGAAAGAAGGGAGGGAGGAAGGAAGGGAGGGAGGGAGGGAGGGAAGAAGGAAGGAAGGAAGGGAGGGAGGAAGGAAAGCAGAGATGTTTTAAAATATGATATAGGCAGCATACTTAATTCTTTTATTTAGGAAGTCTCTCATATACTTTTTTTTTGTTGTTTTTTAAACAGGTATGTTTTGCATTGCCACATCTTGATGTTCTGGTAGGGTCTTCTGGGAAAATTTGGTGAAGAAATTTCTATATAGTGTAACTTGACATTTGCGAACCTTCCAGAAAACACTGAAGTGTATAAACCAAACAAGTGCCTTGACTACTTATCTACATTTAGCCACAACTATGCTATTCTCATAGTTATGGGAAAGGCTGAGGGTCAAGTTCTTTTCTGGCTTTGAATCTGAAACTTCAGGGCAAAGTTTAATTTTCCCAAAACTTGTAGAGTCTACTGTTTAGTGATACAACATCATATTTCTGCTCAGAAAATGACATAGTTAAACTGATTTTATGGAAATTTGAAATGGAAGCCAAATGTTAGGTGATTTTAATCCAAACAAAACATTACCCATAAAAATCTGAAGATTGCTATTAAATTTGGAGACACTATGTCTTCTGTTGCTCTGTAAACTGAGTCTAGAATCATTTAGACCCCATAAAGTCAACTTGTTCCCGTGTTTGGAGACCACCTCACTCTTTGGCTTCCAAGATCCCAAGTGTGTTCCCCAAAATCTGTTCTTGTCTGTGTTCTCCCGCTTTTATTCATAGAAGGCTGTGTGTTTGTGTGCTATTTTATAGTTGCCCTTTCTGAACTTCTCCTTAAATTGGGCCTAGTTTTCCAGCCTATCAGGATTTGGGAACATTCTGATTTCTGCCAGCTTGTTATTTACTCTTCTCAGACTCTTGCCATTCACAAAATAGCACGTGTACCATGTACAACTCATTTAAACATTGGCACAAATGGTGACGAGGGCAGGGCAACGAGAAGCTATCGCATGGCACTGACACTGCCCTGTGAGGTGATTTGGGGTCTGTTAGTCATCGCTCTGTGGGTGTGGTTGTTTAACCAGTTTAAAAATTATTTGTATTCTTATCTAAAACCATGATATATCTCTCATTTAAGTCCCACATATTTTAAAAGATGATTTTTTACATGCTATGTTTTTTTTTTTTGTTGTTGTTGTTGTTCTTAAGGCTAAGACTTTTTTCATACCTTATACACATGTTTTTTGTGGGTTTCCAAGAAAGCTATGGATCTTGACTCATTGTTTCTAGCAGTTTTTTAGGTGACTCAATTGAGTTTTCTAAACCAAAAGTCATTATGTGTGGGTAATGAAAATTTAATTCTTCTTTTAAAACCTCCTATTTGGTTGTGTATTTCATCATAGTTTTGATCTTTTTGAATATCCTATATAATAAAAGGGCAATATGCAAATTGACCCTAAGGGCAGAATGACTGGTTGCTATGACGTGCACTGACCACTAGGGGGCAGACGCTCAATGCAGGAACTGCCCCCTGGTGGTCAGTGTGCTTCCACAGAGGGAGCGCTGCTCAGCTAGAATTCAGTTCATAGCTGGCCAGCGCAGCAGCGGTGGCGGGAGCCTCTCCCGCCTCCGAGGCAGAGCTAAGGATGTCTGACTAACGGCTTAGGCCCGCTCCCTAACAACATTGAATAGTTGTTGCCCATATGCGCCCCCACTGGGGATCAAACCCACAAACTTTTGATGTGCAGGATAATGCTCCAACCAACTCCAACTGAGCCACCCAGCCAGGCAGAGTTATGTAATCATGATCAACAGGTATTATATGTGGTTCAGTCCCTATTGTATATTCTTTCCATTTATGCTTCTATTTCCTGAAATAGGAGTTGCTGTAATGGCAGCAGCAGCCATCCTTTTATTAGTTTTTCAAACATGGAAGGCATATGTGTATATTTGCACTTCAGGAAGGTCACTCTGATGACATGGTGAAGGATGGATAGAGGAAGACAAAACTGACAACAGACTAGTTAGGGACTAAAGTAATATTGGAAAGTAAGAAGAAGTGGGGCAGATTTGTGAGGTGTGAGGAGGTAGAATCAGTTTTTCATGACGAATTCGATGCAGGGTTGAGTAAAGAAGAAATCAAAGATAGATCTCAGGGTTTTTGACTGGGTGACCATAATGCTAATATTAGGAATAAGAGAGGAAAAGCATGTATGGAAGAGAAGACAGTGAGTTCATTTGTGTATACCTTGGCTTTGAGATGCCTGTGTGACATCAAGCAGAGATAGCAGCTAATCCTACATGAATCTGGCACACAGGAAAGAAGGCAGATCCACCAGGCTTTCTATTCAGTCTCCCTTTCTCTGGGGCACAAGGAAATGATCAAATGACAAATGTAAACACATTGGATTACAGCAGTGATTTTCAAACTTTTTCATCTCATGGCACACATAAACTAATTACTAAAATTCTGTGGCACACCAAAAAATACATTTTTTTGCTGATCTGACAACAAAAAAGGTATAATTTTGATTCATTCACATTGGACAGCTATTGTTTTGTTGGCTATTGTCCTTTTTAATTTGACAATCTAAGGGAAAAAAGGTCAAGGTCCCTGACTAAATAGTCAGGTATTGCTTGCTTTAGAAGTTCTTGTGCACACCAGCTGAAAATCACTGGATTAAGCAAGAACATAAACAGAATACAATAAACGACTGTGTATGGGCTCCTGTGGAACTCTTCTAAATTTTTTTCTTTTTTATTGTGGTGAGATAACATAAAATTGACCATTTTAATCATTAAGTTCATTTACACTGTTGCACAACCATTACTACTATCCATCTCCAGAACTTGTTTTCATCTTTCCAAATTGGAATTCAGTACCCATTAAACAATAACTCCCCACTCCCCCCCTTTCCCAGAGCCCCTAGTAACCACCATTTTACTTTCTCTTTGACTCCCCTAAGTACCGCATGTAAGTGGAATCATATAGTATTTGGCTTTTTATGTCTGGCTTACATCACCAGGCATAATGTCTTCAAGGCTCATCCATGTTGCAGCATTTGCAGAATTTCCTTTCTTTTTAAAGTTGAATAATATTACATTGTATGTGTATACCACATTTTGCTATTCATTCGTCTGTCGACAGGCCCTTGGATTGCTTACACATTTTGGTCATTGTGAAATAATGCTACTATAACATGTGTGTACAAATATCTGTTTGAATCTGCTTTCAATTCTTTTTGGGTACATACCCAGAAATAGAATTGCTGAATCTATGTTTAATTTCTTGAGGAACCACTAATTGTTTTCCACAGCAACTGTATCATTTTACATTTCTACCAGCAATGCACAGGGTTCCAATTTCTCCACATTCTTACCAACACTTACTTTCTGTTTAAAAACTTTTTTTTTTTTTTTTATAATTACCATCCTAAGGACAATGAATTGGTATTTCCTGATTTTGGTTGCATTTCCCTAAGGATTAGTGATATTGAGCATCTTTTCATGTCATGTCAGCATCTTTTACTGGCCATTTGTATATCTTCTTTGTTGAAATGTCTACTCAAGTCCTTTGCCCATTTTTAAATTGGATTGTTTGTTTTTTCATTGTTGAGTTTCAGAGTTTAAAACCCTATAGACAGGGGTCAAATTCTGACCACTTATAGAATTCTGATTTTCATTATTAGCAACTAATAACTTTATTCCTTTAGAAAAAAG
Source organism: Plecotus auritus (assembly GCF_963455305.1). Classification (NCBI taxonomy): domain Eukaryota; kingdom Metazoa; phylum Chordata; class Mammalia; order Chiroptera; family Vespertilionidae; genus Plecotus; species Plecotus auritus. Next base: position 179,380,206 of record NC_137772.1, on the reverse strand, counting down.
CATAGAAAGCATTGATTTAAAATGTGATTAAGTGGAATTCATTTCAGTTACATTTGGCAGAGATCTGACATTTCTAGCTATCTTTACCTAGCCAGATGCTTGAGATAATTTTTCCACATAATGAATCAATGCGTATTTGTTTTGTGCACATTCACAACTATTTCTGAACTTAGTCAAAAGTTTTAAGAACTGCTCTCAGACTCCTGTCTTGCCTACAAAAATACCAGATAAATATATACAAATGACAGTGTTTTTCCATTTTTAGGATATATTTGGCATTAAACTCAGGACAAAAGAAGACATAAACTTTAGCCTGTGGTTTGAGTCCCCCAACCCTCATGAAGGTGTTTGCTTACACCCACTGCCTCACAGAGGTGACATTGCTCTTGCACATCTGAACCTATTTATAATGTGAGAAGAGAGGTGAGAAAGAATGTTGGTTTTCTATTTTGTGACATTTTTGTGGTGACACAGATATTTTTATGAAATCCAGCCATGAAATTTCCCTTTTCTGAAAAGATAACACAGGAGGAATTATTTTGAAAGAGTAAACTACTTAACTAACTGCTCTCATGTGCTCCAAATAAACCTGCATTCAATTGTTTGTAATTGGTTTAGCTCGCTGATTTAGGAGCAGTAAATTTTTAATAGATTTCTATGATATTCAGCTATTTCTACATCAACAAAGGGAACTGTATTATTTTAAAATGCCCCAGAGTATAAAGTAGTGTTTATAGAGGCACTCAGTTAAATGTTACTTAGTAAATGTCCTAAAATTATTTTCATATGTTATCATTTATTTATCCCCAAACAGATTGTAAGCAACTCAAAGGAGCTGTTTTTAATCCCTTTTATTGCATAATATAATGGTCTTTGTACAGTGCTAGCTAAATAAATATTGCTGACTGATGGAACTGGCACTTGTTAAGACTTTTTTATTGGCTGTTCAACGTTGTTTTAAATTTTGGGTGGAAGAACAAGGGGCTTTAAAAATCATAGTCTTTCTGTTAGATAACCAGTTTTCATATATTCTGAGGATTTCAAATGTAATGGGTGAGTAGACCCATGTGTTCTATGTTGTAAGCATTAAATTGCTCTCTGGCTATGCCCTGTTCGATTTTATTTACCAGACCATTAATGAAATCAACATTCATCAGCCCGTGGCAGACAACTCTATTTTCAAAACCCATTTGCTCCTCCCATGCAATACTTTGAGTTTTTCCTAGGGGCCTCCTGAGTTTTGTCCCTGCCATGGCACTTGTTTACACTAGGAAAATCTTTAGGGTGAAATTGGGTGATCACTTTTCTCATATCTTATAAATACCAACAAAGTGAAACACATATTTACATATTTACATATATGTATGATATATATATATATATATATATATATATATATATATATATATATATGTTTCCTTTAGAAATTACATTTTCCAATATGATCACCACTAGCCACACATGACTGTTTAGTACTTGAAATGTGGCTTATCTGAATTTTAATGTACTATAAGTGTAAAATACACAATGAATTTCAAAGACATAGTACAAAATAAAAAAAGGGAAATATCTCAATTTTTTGAAAATATTGAGTCCAGGTTGAAATTAGGTTATTTTTGGATATATTGGATTAAATAAAATATATTATTAAATTAATTTCTTTTCCCTTTGTTTGAATGAAGCTGTTAGAAAATTTTAAATTACATATGTGGATCACATCAAATATCTATTGGACAGTATTGCTCTAGAACAGAGTTTCTCAACTCCAGTAGTATTGACGTTTTGGGTCAGATAATTTTTGTTGTTGTAAGGGTTGTCCTGTGCATTGTAAGATCTTTAGCAGCATCTATGGCCTGTATTCACTAGATCACAGTAAATTGCACTCCCCTTAACTATGACCACCAAAAGTTTCTAGCCATTGCTAAATATTTATGAGGGCCAAAATCAACCCTGGTTGAGAACCATCCATAGAGTATAAAATACTGTTTGTAGAGGCATCTGATAGGATGTTACTTTGTACATGTTCTAAGGTCTTTTTCACAAATTTAAAGATTATTTTACCAAATAGATCACACACAATTCATGAGACCCTATTTTTAACCTCACTTGGGGCATAATACATAGTATTCTGTGCAGTGGGAGGGCAATAATTGCTTACTTTTTCAACATTTTCAGTCCAAATTTTCACCACCCCAAACTTTTCTAAGCAGTTAATCCACAAAGTTTAAGGAGTTGTTGGTCATACATTACTCTTTTTAAATCTTGGCATTTGGTGATCACTGCCATCAGTGTTATTTTCACATACATGAGCGGTGCTGTGAGTCAATTAATCAGACCAGACTTACAGCCGTGACAAAGTCTGCATAACCGCCTTTATTCTAATTGTCTGGGGAAGTGTCCAAGACCAGCCGGGACTCCTGCAAGAGTCCAAAGATACTATACTGGAAGCTCACCAATTTTAGAAGAGATGATCTTTATTTTGATAACAGCTGTCGCCATTCCAAAGGGCTTTCCTTCTGTCCATTGACGTGAAGAGGCTCTGTTATAGATTTGGTTCTGTCTGAGGATTTGGTGACATCATTTGGAGAATTATTAGGCTGTCAGTGAATATGTTTTATGTATAGCGGATAACTATTTAAAACTAGTTTGTAAAGATGGGATGGATTCTAAAAACTGCCCAGGGGGTCAGGTCTTAGAGAAAACCGCCTCATTTATGAGAGCATTTTCCTGAATTGAAGTGGGGGGGATTGCTTTTCAGGATATCTAATGTCACTAACCACTTATATATAGGAATCTGCTGAGGGCCACAGCAAGATTTGCTGGCCCCATAGCTATAACTCCAACCCTTTTCTTTCTTCTTCACATTTCAAGCGTTTGAGTAACTTGCTGACAATGTACATATTTACAGTGGTGGCATTGTCTTTTGAGTACCGTAGTTGTGATATAGTTGTTACTTAAGAAAGCCCCTCCATCTACTGCCACAAAATTTGTAGATGTCATGTGGTTTTTGCAGGGCCCTGACAGTTCTGTTGCATACTGGACAGTGGAGCAATTTCTAGCTCGCCTCCGGATATGTTCAGAAGCCACTCTGAATGCTGACTGTGATTATTGCCTATTTGTTTATCATCATCAAGTCTATGGCTCACTCTAGTTGAACTCAGTTAAATTTGCTGATTTGTTTTAAAGAGCAATTTTCTATTCCCTGAAACCTAGAGTCATTGACTTACTAGGCGTTAAAAAAAAAGTGTGCTAGTTTTCTTTTTGTTAATTTTCAAGATGGATTTCTTAAGCCAATATTCATTACCAGGCTTTTAAGTTGGCTAGCTCCCTGTTGACTCCTGACATACAGTTTGTTACCTTGTGGAGAAAAGTGTTTAGGAGAAACTCTACCCAGAATACAATAATTTTGACTTAGAACTTAGAGGCTAGAGTTTCAAATCAAATTGCCTAGCAGTTGTTCTTTTGGATATGATCTTAAATTATTAGTGTACCTGTTTCTGCCAAGAGCTGTGAGTGCAGTAAGTAAAGGAACCATGTCTTCAAAGAATATAACATGCTCAAATATGTTTAAAACAAACATTTTAACATAGCAGAAGGCAATAAGTTTTTCAGGGTATTGGAAAAGGAGGGAAACCAGAGACTTCATGTATTTAAAATATTCCACTTCCTATACATGTTGAAAGTAAACCAATTTGCCACCACTCAGACCTGGCTTTTAAGAAATGTAAAAAGCAAAATGGCAAGTCCTGTCTACTTGCCTTGGTCATTAGAAGCATTTGAATTTGCCTCCTGACTTTGTATGTCTTAAAAATTTTTGGGGGGCAAATGATTTATTTTCTTTAACTATCCCCTCAAAAAAAAAAAAAAAAAAAGCCAACAACCCACTCATACCCCATCCTTTCACCAAAACACACTGTCATTGTTGCTTTTTGAGCTACATGAATAAAGCAGTTTAGAAGCCATCACTGGCAAACACTGAAACTGGGAAATTTAACCAAGTGAGTTTAGTGTCAGGAATTATACAAATTGGCTGTGGTCTAAACTTGGACATGAACCCAACACCAACACATTTGGAAGTCACTTATACTTGGCTACCTAAAATACAATTTTGTGTAATTTGAATGCTTTGGCCAATATTAATCTGTAACTGCCAATACGAGTTTAAATAATAGGGTTACAACAAAGTTTCAGTATCCACAAAATGCTAGTTTATTCTAAATTTTAATAAATTGTAGAGTATTCTTCTTTGAGCAAGCAAATAAGATGAGAGATAATAGAAATAACTTGTCCTATTTTGACCACTCTATTTTGATTATACCATTTCTTTTCAGTCCTTCTCAAGTTTAAAATATATATATATATATATATATATATATATATATATATATATATATATTTTTTTTTTTTTATCAAAACCTTTGCTTTCTCTAAGAAAGATTACCCAATGTGCCTACTAAGTTCAAAGCACTTTCAGGATTTTTGAACTCTCATTGCCTGAGCCACATGTTTGGCCTTAAACTGTTTTGTATTGCTTTGCTTTACATCGTTGTGAGCCCCTTCACAGGTGTAAGTTTTATTTTCACTTCACCCTCATGGCTAACCAAGATTATAAAACAGCAGCAGATCAATACTCAGTAGCTTTTATATAGTTTGTATTCCCAATGGCACTGAAAAGATCAGTCTAAGCACAGAGCAGACCTAGTAATATTGAATTGCCCATATTAATTTCATAAAGACGGGGATTTTTGTTGTTTTTGTTTCCTGTTATATCTTTGATACCTGTAATAGTACCTGGCATATTATAACTGCTCAGTAAATATTTTTTTAAATATATTTTATTGATTTTTTACAGAGAGGAAGGGAGAGGGATAGAGAGTTAGAAACATTGATGAGAAACATCGATCAGCTGCCTCCTGCACATACTGGGGATGTGCTCGCAACCAAGGTACCTGCCCTTGACCGGAATCGAACCTGGGACCTTTCAGTCCGCAGGCCAACGCTCTATCCACTGAGCCAAACCTGTTAGGACTCAGTAAATATTTTTTAAATAAATGAATGAATTAACCCACAGTGATAATCAATACTAGGTAAGCCTTTCTAAAAATGATGAAGATAGTTCATTCTAGCATTTTTGGAAAGTATTTCAAGACTTTTGAAGCTTATGTATCTCTTTTTACCACAGTGATTTGGTGAGCTTTTTAGATCAATACTGTGTAAATTACCTGAGAGACCTGCATTAATGTGGACCTGGCTTAGGATGCTACTCCAAAGAGCATTGGCAAAGAAGGAAGAAGGAAACGTCTCACCACAGGAGGCAGTCATACGCCAGCACTGTTCCAATCAGGGAGGTGGGAAATGGAAGGCAGGCACCAGCTCTAAGTAAAAAGATTCCCATTTTTCTTGATGTGAGAATGAGAGATAATTCTGTCCTTAAGCTCAATTATATAATGAGTGGCATGAAGGTGAGGTCCTGAGACAGTCTTAAGTTTTATATCTCTGGGTGAGTGAGGTAAGCCAAGGTCTTATAAAGATTCAAACTCTTTCCCCAAAGGCACGTCTGAACATGCTGGTCCCCCGATTTTCATTAGTAATGGGAAGTAGGATACCCTATTTTGACCTGCTGAGGTAGAGCCCCCAAATCTAAGATGGGGAGCTCTTTCTTCACATATAAAGCTCTTTATCAACTGTGAGTAGCATGGGGTTCATCCAGTATAGGCTTCCTCAGGAGCACGCAGGGAAGAGGGATGTTCGGCAGAACAGGATTTGGGTATTTTTGGATTAATGGATATGCTATCTAAACTGCATCAATCTTAACATCTACCAATGTTGTCAAATTTTATAACATTCTGGATAGTTCATGGCTAATAAAATATAGTTATGTTTCTATCTGAACACATGTTTGATAAGCAACAGTGCGAGTTGTGTGATCACATGGTGGTTTGGAAAGTACAGACTACAGATAAATAGGATTTTGGTTAATGGGCTTATATCTAAAGAATTCATTTGTTGGACAGCCCAGGGTATTTCTCCTCCATTCCTGAAGGTCTGGTTAATGGAAAAAGAAAGTTTCCCAGTTTAAGATGCATTTTAGGACCAGAATTCTGCGTTGATTATAGAAGGTGGTGAAAAGGAAAGAGAACATGTCTGAGAGCCAAGAGACCTGGGTTTCTCATCAGCTTGTTTTGAGAATTGGAACAGTGGACAACATTTGTGAGCTTCAGTGTCTCCATCTGCAGAGTGGAGTAACTGGCTGTGGTTTCTGTATTGCTTTCCCCTCTAGTGCTCCATGTCCCTGTTGGAAGAGGAACCTATCTTAGACCTAAATCCACTCCCTGGAGACAAGTTTGGATTTCATAAATGGAAAAAATTTTAATTGCTCCTAACATTCCCTTGTCTCTCCTTTCTCCCTTTTAGTGAAATGTAGATGGCATAGTCAAGAAACTGGGATTCAAGAGATTAATGTTCTTAGTGGAAATAATTAATCTTATAATGCCATTAACTTGTTTATCACACTCCCCATCTTCCATTCCTCAGCCTCTCCCTTTAAGGTCTCAATGATAAGCTTGTTTATTATAAAAATATCCCAGAAACAGCTTGATGTTGGATGGAGCAAACTGCATGGGTGACAATGACAGCTCCAGGTGCCTGTCTCCAGGGCCAAGCAGCCATGACAAACAGAATGCATTACTGGTGTAAGGCCCAACACAACATGGGCAGAAATGTTAAGGATATGTTCTGTTTAAGGCATACAGTTCTTTTCAGAAATAAGTACATGTGGCCGGCTTTAACAAGGTGTGTGCTTCTGAGGTTTGTGGGAGCACATAGGTGGAAATGCTGAACACTTCAAGGGCCTGAGCCCATATATTCTGACTCCTTCCTCTCCCATTCTGGGAGCAAAAATAGCCTTGAGACCTGGCAATGAACTCAGTCAGTCCTTGTGTGTCCTTTCTCTCCTTCTATGAGCTGTTGTTTATTCCGTAGAATTTTTTAAAAAGTCTCTTATAAACAGGAACCTGGTGAAGTTTTATTTTAAATCGATCACACTGACAAACTTTACAGGGATTTGTGTCCACATTTAAATCTGGCCCAGCATATCCCCCTTCTCCCACCTCAGCAAAGATTCCCTCCCCTTCTTCCACTTCCCGTTACGTTTGTAGGAGAGAAAAACTCTTGAAGTGTTCTCTGACAGCATAGCATGCAAGCACAGTTACCATCTCCAATTTTGGTAAAGTTGAAACTTCTGATTTATTTCTCAGTTAGAAACAAGCTAACGGTTCAAAACACACACATATTTTTTATTTATGAGGAGAGGGTGTTGAAATAAGACGTGTTTTTTTCAACCCCCTACAAAATAGACTGTTCCATCTCCATTAGTTTTTAAATTCTTCAGAGAAAGTAATCATGTTTTGTTTGTTGAGTGGGCTGTCCATGGTCACATGATGACTCTGTTTCAAGGATGATGTTTCACGTGGTGATATGACTTCAGTCACCACACATGACTGACAGTCACAAGAACATCTGGTCCCAACCTAAGGCTTATCAGTCTTCTGGAGGTTCCGAGGGAACAGAAACCACAGTTGAAAGCATGTAAAATGAGAAAGCTCTTGAGATCTGTAGACAGATAAATATTTACCATGTGTCTTTCTGGATTAGGTGCTGGGCTTGCTGCAGAGTAAACTCCTCAGGGTAGGCTTGCACTAACCTGAAAGAAGGGGACATTTTCCTGGTGATTCAGTCCAGTTCAACATGGATTTATTAAGCTACCTGACACTGTTTGTTATGGAAAATACAAAAGAAGTCCAGCAACTGAGGGCATTATCACAGCTCTTGAGCAAATTTAGACCTGCTTTGGAAAAGAAAATCTAACAATGAAAAGTACAATATATTATTTAATTAATTTTGAAGGACAGGTACCTTCCAACTTAGAATTTTTCACATGATCGTATACATAGGAAAAAAATTTAAATAGTAAATTTGGAAGTAATTAAGAGTTCCCTAATGAGATTTGGTTAAAAAATGCCAAACATTTTTATCCTGTGTAATTATGATAAAAATGTAATGCAAGGTACTATAGGATATATTAAATATTGAATTTCTGAAAAAAATTCCAAAATCTTTTCAAATATTTTAGGGAGAAATGTGAACTTGCTTTTATGAACCTAATATTTTTTATACTTATATTTTAAATGGGTACATGCAGTTCCTGATCAGGACATTCTAATGTGATCAATCACTTCAGTCTTGAGAACCACCATATTACCTAATAAAAGAGAAACATGCAAATTAACCATCACTCCGCTACTCCCACAGCCAATCAGTGTGAGTATGCAAATTAACCCAACAAAGATGGAGGTTAATTTGCATATGCAGACGCAGAGCGGTGTGAAGCCTGCTATGAGGGGAAGGGGGGTGGCGGAGGGAGCTACTGGAGTGGTGCTCCAAATAGAAGCGAGGACATGCCGGATCCGGGCAGCCTGGGAGTGGGGACTTGCCAGCTCCTGGGCGGCTGGGAAGCGGGGACTTGCCAGCTCTGGGTGGCTCGGGAGTGGGGTCTTGCCGGCTCTGGGTGGCCCGGGAGCGAATATTGTGCGATGGGCCTCTAGTTAATGATAAAACTTATTCAAACATATATATATAATACAAAATGTAAAACAAACTTTAGCATGATTGAAATGTTTATAGTAGTTGAAATTACATTTAAAGACTCAACAGCCCTTTGTTTTTCCTTTTACTGACAAATGAAATATAACTTTTCAAGTTTTTCAACTAATGGTGACGCTCTAATTTATAGAATTTACATGAAGTTTTTTTCTTATTAAGGAGAAATGTGTATAACACAAACCAGTTTAAAGTGTAATTCGTACATTCACAATGTTGTGCAACATCCACTTCTTTCTAGTTTCAAAACCTTTTTGTCACCCAAGAATAACACTTCATACCCATTAAGCAGTCACTCTCCATTCCCCTCTCCCTCCATCTCCTGGCAACCACTAATTTGCTTTCTGTCTCTATGGATTTTCCTATTCTGAATATTTTATACAAAAGGAACCATACAATATGTGATCTCTGTGTCTGTTTTTTTTTTTCACTTGACATAATATTTTTGAGGTTCATCCAAGTTGTAGCATATATCAATACTTCATTTTATTTTATGGCCAAATATTTTATTTATATACTAGAGGCCTGGTGCACAAAATTCATGCATAGGGGAGGGGGGTTCCTCAGCCTGGCCTGCACCCTCTCCAATCAGGGACCCCTCAGGGGATGTCCAACTGCCGGTTTAGGCCCGATCCCACAGACCGGCAATCGGACATCCCTCTTGCAATCCAGGACCACTGGATCCTAACCACTCACCTGCCTGATCACCCCCTAACTGCCCCCCTGCCAACCTGGTCACCCCCCAAATCCCCCCTGCCAGCCTGGTTGTCCCCCAACTGCCCCCCTGCCAGCCTGGTTGCCCCCCAACTTCCCCCCTGTCAGCCTGGTTGCTCCCCCCAACTGCCCCCCTGCCAGCCTGGTTGCCTCCCAACTGCCCCCCTGCCGGCCTGGTCACCCCCAACTGCCCCTCTGCTGGCCTGGTCACCCCCCCCCAACTACTCCCCTGCCAGTCTGCCTGGTTGCCCCCCAACTGCCCCCCCATTGGCCTGGTTGCCCCCTAACTGCCCCCCCTGCCAGCCTGGTTGCCCCCTAACTGTCCAGAAGGAAGTCAGACATCTGGAAGATGTCCGGTCACCCGGTCTAATTAACATATTACCCTTTTATTAGTATAGATAGACCACATTTTGTTTATCCATTTATTGTTGGACAGCTGAGCCTTTGTTGGACATTGGATGTTTTCACCTTTTATCTACTGTGTATGTTATGAACATGCCTGAACAAGTTTAGTTTGTGTATGTTTTCAGTTGTTTCAATTATATGCCTAAAAGTGGAATTTCAGGGTCAAATGGTATACTACAGTTAACATTTTTTAGGAACTGCCAAACTGTTTTCCACAGGAACTGCCTGATTTTACATTCTCACCAATAATTTATAAGGGTTCTTATATTTCCCCATTCTCAACAACCTTATATTTTTTTTGTGTGTTTTAATTATAGCCATTCTAATGAGTGTGGTGTCTCATGTGTTTTAAAAATTTTTTTATTTATTTGATTGTGATAAGAACAGATGACATGAGATTACCCTCTTAAACTTTTACATATAAAATATTGTTAACTTATAAGCATACTTTTGTACAGCAGGTGTGTAGAACTTACTCTGTCTTTCATAATTGAAACTTTTTACCTGTTGAACAGCAACTTTCCATTTCCCATTCCTCATTCTACTTTCTGTTTCAATAAAGTTGACTATTTTAGACACCTCAAGTAAGTGGAATTATGCAGTATTTTTCTTTCTGTGACTGGCTTATTTCACTTAGCATAATGTCTTCAAGGTTCATCATATGAATCTTGCCACATATGGCCGGAATTCCTTCTTTTTGTGGCTGAATAATATTCTCTTGTATGTATATATCACATTTTCTTTATCTGTTCATCTATTGATGGACTTTTAGGTTGTTTTCACACCTCGGCTATTGTCAATAATGCTGTAATAAACATGGGAGTACATATATCTCATTGAAATCCTCATTGAATCCATTTCAATTCTTTTAATAAATACTCAAAGTGGGAATACTGAATCATATGGAAGTTCTGTTTTTAACTTTTTGAGAAACCTCTCTACTGTTTTCCATGGTGGCTGCATCATTTTGCATTCCCACCAACCTTATACAAGGGTTCTAATATTTCCACATCTTTACCAACACTTCTTATCTTTCTTGTAAAAAACTAACAGGTGTGAGATGATATGTCATCGTTTTGATCTGCATTTCCCTGATAATTAGTGATTTTAAGTACTTTTCCACACTTGTTGGCCATTTGTATGTCTTCTTTGAAGAATATTCAAATCCTTTGCCCATTATGGCCAAGTAGTATTCCATTGTGTAAATGTACCATAAATGTTGTATCTACTCATCTACTGATGGACACTTGGGCTGCTTCCAAATCTTGGCTATTGTAAATAATGCTGCAGTGAACATAGGGGTGCATATATTCTCTCAAATTAGTGTTTCTGTTTTTTTGTAAATTCCCAGAAGTGGAATTCCTGGGTCAGAAGCCAATTCCATTTTTAATTTTTTGAGATAACTCCATACTGCTTTCCACAGTAGCAGCACCAATCTGCATTCCCACCAACAGTGCACAAGGGTTCCCTTTTACCACATCCTTGCCAACAGTTGTTGTGTGTTTGTTGATTTATTCATGATAGCCATTTTGACAGGTGTAAGGTGATATCTCATGGTGGTTTTAATTTGCATTTCTCTGATGATTAGTGTTTGAGCATCGTTTCATATGTGTATTAACCATCTGTATATGGAGAAGTATCTATTCAGGTCCTTTTAATTGGATTACTTGTTTCTTTTGTGTTCAGTTTTATAAGTTCTTTATAAATTTTGGATATTAACCACTGATCAGATGAATCAACGAATATGTTCTCCCATTTAGTGGGTTGTTTTTTCATTTTCTTAATGTTTTCCTTTACTGTGCTGCCACAACCTTTTGCAGCAAGGATTCAGAATCTGGAGAAGGGGCCACACACAAATGGATATACTAGATAAGAAATATAAATTTGGAAATTATTAGGGAGAGTCAGGCGGAGACCTACTCTCTAGTGGAGTAGCTCCCTGAATCTCCAGACCCATAGCTTTTTATTTACTAGAGTATACATTTGCCCTTTAGCAAATCAAACAGACTTATCAATGGTAAGGTTTGGTAAACAATAAAGGATTATCAGGTTAGGGGATTGCCTTCAGTCCTTCAACCAGCAGCAGGGTAATATTATGCTGATTCTCAGCCCTTGCTGAATATCAAAGTCCATCAGCCTTCTGACGGACTTCTCGCATTTATATGTTAACTGCTTGTTGGTCTTTCCCCCAAGCATATCCCCCTTTTTGTTTTCTTAATAAATTTAGAAGGGTGTATGGCATTTGCAGAGCTCGGGTCCTTTTAAGACTTTTACATTCAATGAAAAGGATTGAGTTCTTTCATGTCCTTTTAAAAATTCTTGTCAGGCATCTAAGGAACTAGTTTGCAGTAAGCTCCTTTCTGGGCCATCAGTTCTTTGAGTCTCCTTCCCAATCACTGTCCCCCGTGAAATGACAGCAATGATATTCCAGTTCTGAATGGTGGAAAAACGGTGGGCAATGGTAATGCAGGTCTGACCTTCTTTGGTCCAGGGCAACCTGCACCAATGCACAGCTGATGACTGCTAGCATGACAAGGCATCTTTACCATCCCCCATCTCTGGACTGTTTCTCTTCTGTCTCCTCAATGTGTTGCTTGGGGCCACTTCTATCTGTGGTTGGAGTAGTCTGGTCAGTCTGCAGCCACAGGTACAGGGTGAGCAGTTCCTCTCTCAGATCCATTGTTGAAGCTTCCACACGGGCTTGGAGGAGTTTTCTGGAAATACCCAAGGATATCCTTGGCCAAAGGTTAATAAAGGGACCTTTCTATAAACTAGAATCAGGATCTCTCCATTTAGCCAAACCATTTTCTTCTGGCTTATTCTAACACCAGTGTAATTTCATGGGTATCTTCCCATCAGCATTACAAGTGAAAAATTTTAAGTGAAAAAATCTAAAGTAATTAAGGCTTGATGTAATCTACTTACAGGAGATTACTATCCCCCCCTTTTTTGTTTTAAATTGGGAACATGAAAGTGGGACATTCCTTGAACTTATTTATTGCATGATAAGCTGCTTTACTATGAGATGAACCATCAGTAAAAAATAGTTAACACTCTAGGAATAGGTTCCTGCCTAGTACAACTAAGTTCCCCTGAATATTCACTTATTTCAATTTGCCAATTTATATCAATATGAAATAAGGGTTATTTTCTAACTTTATTTGTCCTTGGGCGTAGACAGTAAATGGCACTTAATTGGATTTCTGCTATCAGTCTTTGAGTATATTGACATAAGCTTTGTTTAGGGGGGCAAAATGCAAATTACTTTTCTTTTTGAGGCCTAATACATTGATTTTTAACTACAGTTTTCCAGATATTGTTCTGTGCCACAAACATTGCACAGCCCCTCCGTTGCCAGGAAGCAGGATGCCTTAAGACAGAGGGAGGTGCAGTAGGTCACCGAACAATGGGTCGGTTGGAGTTTGGAGGGAGGTAGTGGTTCACGCTCCGGCCAAGCATGCCCAGGCGTTGCACCCGTGCCCTGAGTTTCTTGGGAACGGCTGAAATAGCTTTTGTAACCTTTGGGTTGTCATTGTAACTATCCTAACTCCCTCTTGTGGTTCCCGAGAATAAATTTGCTGTAACACCTGTGGTCTGCACTGCAGTTCAGCCTTTACCACGGTGAAGTGCTGCAACTGTAGTCGCTGGCCACCTTAATAAAGGCTCATAAATTTTGATCTCAGTCTCTGGTGGTCATCTCTAGCGGGTTGCCCCATAACAATATTTGAAGGAAATCTTCTGTTTTTTTCTCCCAGAGTAATTTCTAGGCCACATTTAGGGAATTCCTTTTAAAAACTTTTTTCTTTCTTTTAAACAGAACAACAAACTTGGTTGCTTTTCAGATGTTGGCCAATACTGTAATGCATACATATCAAGTAAAAGTAACTCTCTTTTTACTCACAGTGTCTTATTAATGATGAGATTTAATGCTTGACTGATAACTTTTAGTTTACTTTGTAAATAGTAGCAGAAGAGATTTTAAAATTTCTCCTTTTTTTAAGCTTAACATTTACTTTTAAACAGCATTCTTTTTGGCTAGTGCTCATTTGCATACATATACAAATTTTTACTTTGGCCTTTACTAGAACCAATTGCTTATAAAAATATTGGCTTCTCATATAAGTGAGATTATATGAAACCTTGATTATATTGTAAAAGCTAATTTATTAAGTAATTAAAGTAAGCATCTTTATTGAAAAAGCAAAGCAAGTAAACTTACACATTTGACCTGTGAAGTAAAAATGCTGTCCCCTCCCCTAGCCTATCTAAAAAGCAAGCTGCTTGAGGTTTTTTGTCTTAAAATTCTGTTGCTGAATAATCCAGTTTTTCTTAAGAAGTATTCAGCAACTTTGTCTTGTCCTCCCTTAGAGGTTTAAACCTTTATAATACTTAGAAAATATATGTATATAAATAAAATATAGTTATTAATTTTATTTGATAAAGCTTCCCATGTGATTTCACATATATTAGATTGGCCTAATTTAGGTCAAAAATATTTCTTTTAAGTAGAGAGTAAATTCTTGAATCATTCCAGGGCCCTTGAAATGTCCCAAGGCTATCTCTTCATTAAAGTCTTGAAATTTAACTTGAAAAGACCATAAAATATACATATATAAGCCAAAGATTATATTATATACTTTTTATAATTACTCTAAAAGATATTCATTAAATTTAAACTGGTTTTCATATTAAAAATTTGGTTCAGACCATAGAATTAATCCTCTTTCTTTAATTAGGCCAATAACATATTATATCTTAGGTTGAAATTTTACCACACATAGTACACATAGGGACTACAATATATTTTGAACTACTAATTTCTCCAGAGAAAATACAAGATTTATTCTCTTCAAAAATAAATTTTTATACTTTATGCATTTTGTTATCATAACCATATAATTTCTCCCAACTCAATTTGAACTTTTAACTCTTGAAAACCTCAAATTTTAGCTGGCAAGTTAAATACTTAGCATTTCTTAGATTAGTAATTTCTTCACATTTTAAAGGATATATTTCAAATAAAAGATAAGACATATTTAATTAAGAGATTCAATCTTGTCCTCTAGATATTTCATACAAGGCAAACTCAGATTAATAGTTCAGTATTTTGTCATTTTAAAATACATAGATATTTAATAACTTTTATTATTTAATTTAGTAAACTCTAAAGTTTTAAGTTGCCAAAGACTTTGGAAGCAGGCCTGGCCTAGCCACTTGATTTTTAAAACCACCACATTTTTCTTTAGAGATAACATCTAAGTTTATTGCTGCAGGAAATTCAGCTGGCCTCCTCCTTCAATAAAGAGCAAAGCCAGTCTCCTCCTGGGCTACTTGACCCCCACCATCAATATACCCATAATTATTACTGAAAAGCTTTACTACAAATCCTTCATTTTAGTTATATCTATTTATTTATATTTTAACAATTTTGAGATTTTAAAGCCAATTATTATTATCTAAGGCATTTACTTTGGCAAATTCTGTAACATAATTTATTGACTTTCAGTGGCTTTAATGTTAATCTTGGAATTTGGTCTATTATTATTATTGAACAACCCTTTATTATGGGAATACTAATCTTGTTGCTAAATCCAGCCTGTATATTTTCCTTGTGTCATTTTGTCTTTTTCACCATCTTTTAGAGAAGAACAGTTTATTCTATAGTATCCATAAAGAGAGGGAGCTCAGTTTTAATAGGCCATCCAAAATCGGGTGGGGCACACCTTTCTCTTAAGCCAGGCTTTTTCTCTTCACGAGTACAGAAATCTCAGACACATCCCTAAATTCTGCCAAATTTTTAAATGATGGACTGGGAAATAAAAACATGGTGAAAATGAGCCGAAACCGGTTTGGCTCAGTGGATAGAGCGTCGGCCTGCGGACTGAAGGGTCCCGGGTTCGATTCCGGTCAAGGGCATGTACCTTGGTTGCGGGCACATCCCCAGTGGGAGGTGTGCAGGAGGCAGCTGATCGATGTTTCTCTCTCATCGATGTTTCTAGCTCTCTATCCCTCTCCCTTCCTCTCTGTAAAATATCAATAAAATATATTTAAAAAAAAAAAAAAACAAAAAAAAAACATGGTGAAAATGAGACTTTTAATAGCACTCTCAAGAGTGGGCATCCATTTTACAGGATCACCAAAAGATCCAAAAGATTTAGTAATTAATGGGCCACGTGTACCACTCATATTCTTTTTTCCCACCCCCATATCCTGTTTGCTTTGGGGAAATTTAGTAATGGCCTGGCCACCTAGGTTTCTTTTCTTATTAAATTAAATCAAAGGCATGCTTAATAGACTAACAATAAACACTTTAAACCAAACAAAAAGGACAGATAAAACAATAATCAATAGACAAGTGCCCATAACATATAGATAAGCCTTAATAAATCACAGTTCTTTTCATGAATCTTTTCAGATGTTTTATGTTTGCCTGGGACTTACAGCCAGAATACAGCCTAGATCTCAGTTTATTATTCACAGATTTTATCTTCTGCTCTTCATAGCATTGACTGGCCCCAAAGCTATTCTTGCCAAAATCTGCCTGTCCCAAGGCATCACACGGCAACCTTCAGACAAAGCATCAAAGAGTCCCCCTGCCAGAGGACTGGCAGCTCCACCCTCTGTGGCCACTGAGCCTTTTCACACCAGAGGCGGAGGATCTGGCAGGGCCTTTTTAGTTATTACATACTTTTGATCCCCAATACGAATTAGGCATTTTACAATTTGAACAAGAGCCCACATAGTTAAAGATGACAAGGGTGCTCATTTTCCTTGAGCCTGATTTAAGAGAGTACCTTTTGACATTTTAATTTCTTTATCCTTGAGCATACAAGCTGAAAATTTACAATGATATTTTTGCCTTTTAATCGAATTCTTCCCCATTATAGCCTGGCTTGAAATAAAAGACATCCTCACCCCTTTCAGATTGCGACTTCCAAAGCTTGGTATGAGCTTTGCATGCAGTGACTCTCCCCACCTTTTTTCCGTGATCCTCATCTCTCCAGTTGATTTTCCTTTTTTTGCTCTGGCAAATCTTCTCCAGATGCCCCTTGTTCGGGTGCCAGAAATGCCACAACCTTTTGCAGCAAGGATTCAGAATCTGGAGAAGGGGCCACAGACAAATGGATATACTAGATAAGAAATATAAATTTGGAAATTATTGGGGAGAGCCAGGCAGAGACCTACTCTCTAGTGGAGTGGCTCCCGAATCTCCAGACCCATAGCTTTTTATTTACTAGGATATACATTTGCCCTTTAGCAAACCAAACAGACACATCAATGGTAAGGTTTGGTAAACAATAAAGGATTATCAGGTTAGGGGATTGACTTCAGCCCTTCAACCAGTAGCAGGGTAATATTATGCTGATTCTCAGCCCTTGCTGAATATCAAAGTCCATCAGCCTTCTGACGGACTTCTCGCATTTATATGTTAACTGCTTGTTGGTCTTAGCCTCCAGCACTGTGCAAAATATTTTTAGTTTGATGTCCAATTTGTTTATTTTTTTCTTTTGTTTCCCTTTCCTGCGGAAACATATCAGAAAAAATAATGCTATGAGAAATATCTAAGATTTTATGGGCCTATGTTTTCTTCTGGGACTTTTATGGATTTTAATCTAACATTTACGTTTTTAATGCATTTGGAGTTTATTCTTTTGTATGGTGTAAGAAGGTGGTCTAGTTTCATTTCTTTGCATGTATCTGTCCAATTTTCCCAGCACCATTTATTGAATAAACTATCTTTAGTCCATTATGTTTTTGCCTCCTTTGCTGATATGTTAGAAAGTGTTCCTCCCCTTTTTTATTTTTGTGGAAGAGTTTAGCAGAATTTGTATGGTTTTTTCCTCTAAATGTTTGTTAGAATTCATTGGTGAAGTTATTTGGTCCTGGAATTTACTTTGTTGGCAGCTTTTTGATTACTGATTCAATGTCTTTAGTTGTTAAAGGTTTGATAAGATTTTTACTACTTCTTGAGTCAGCTTTGGTAATATTTCTGCTCATAAGAATTTGTCCATTTTATTTAGGTTATCTAATTTATTGGTGTACAATTGTTTATAGTGTTCTCATATAATCTTTTACATTTAATGTCCCCACTTTCATTTCTGCTTTTAGTTATTTGCATCTTTTCTTTTAGTCTAGCTAAATGTTTGTCTATTTGTTTGCTCTTATCAAAGAGCCAACTTTTGTTTGTTTTAAAAAATTATCTGTATTGTTTTTTAATCTCTATTTTATCTTTGCTTTAACTTTTATTATTTACTTTCTAATGTTAGTTTTGGGTTGACTTTGTTTTTATTTTTCTAGTTCCTTAAGATATAAAGTTAGATTGTTGATTTGTGATCATTTTTTCTTTTATAATATGAACATTTGCAGCTATACATTTTTTTAAATCACTGCTTTAACTACATTGATGAATTTTAGTATTATTTTTTAAAATTTTATCTCAAAGTAGTTTATAACTTCTCTAGTAATTTATTCTCTGATCTATTGGATGGTTAAATATGTGTTATTTAATTTTTACATATTTGTGAATTTTCCAGTTTCCTTTTATTGTTGGCTTTTAGCTTCATTCTGTGTGGTCAGAGAACATATTTTTGTATGATTTCAATCTTTTAAAATTTGTTGAGAATTGTTTTATGGACTAACATGTGATTTATACTAGGGAATTTTCCATGTGCATTTAAGAAGACTGTGTATTCTGCTGTTGTTAGATAGAGTGCTCTATATATGTCTGTTAGGTGTAGTTGGAGTATAGTGTTGCTCTATCAAAATGTTCTAGCTATTATTCAAAGTGGGGTATTGAAGTCTCCAACTATTATAGTAGAACTGTCTATTTTCCTCTTCAATTCTGTCAGTGTTTCTTCATATATTTTGTTGCTCTTTTGTTTGGTACATACAGGGTATGGCAAAAGTAGGTTTACAGTTGTGAGCATGTGAAACACAGAGTTTATTCTTGTAATATTATTTATTAACTAGAGGCCCAGTGCATGACATTCATACATGGGTAGGGTCCTAGCAGCTGCTGGCTGCCAACGGGGGCCTCCCTTCCCCGGCTGCCAGCTGGGGCCTTCCTTATTCCATGCCACCCTCTGGTGGTCAGCGCACGTCATAGTGAGCGATCAAACTCCTGGTCGGTTGAACTCCCAAGGGGACACTTTGCATATTAGGCTTTTATATATATATATTATTGTATTATTTTCCATATGAGCAGTTGCAATACAATAAACCTACTTTTTCCCCACCCTGTATATAATTTTTGTAATTGTTATGTCTTCTTGGTGAGTTGACCCTTTTTTCAATATATACTGTCCTCTTTGTCTCTTATAGCAATTTTTGACTTAATATCTATCTTATTTGGTATTAGTATGATGACCCCAGATCTTTATTGGTTACTATTTGCATGTAATATCTTTTCCTCTTTCACTTTAAATCTATTTGTATCTTTGGGTTTAAATTTATAGCAATATAGTTGAATTGGTACTAAGTTAGCTTTAATAACCTAGACTAACTCTTCTCTTTTCTTGTTCTGTTTTCCACATCTTATGTTGTTAATGTCACAAATCCCATCCTTATACATTGTATACCAATTGACATAAATTTATAGTTACTTTTAATCCATTTAGTTTTAACTCATATAGGAAATAAAACAGGAGGTATAAAATATAAAATACAAAAATATAAAATACAAGCTTTTATATAGTTTTTTTCTTTCATCACTTAATAAACATATTATCCAATTGCCTTCTGATTTCTATTGTTTCTGATGAGCAATAGTTGTTAATCCTATTGAGAATTTCTTGTACATGACAAGGCACTTTTCTCTTGTTGCTTTCAAGATTCTCTCTTTGTCTTTGTATTTTTTACAGTTTGATTATAATATTCTCAGTGTGGGTCTCTTTGAGTTCAACCTGCTTGGAGTATGTTGAACTTAGAAATGTAGTTTATGTTTTCCATCTAATTTGGGAAATTTTTAGCCATTATTTCTTTAAACAATCTGTCTTTGTGTTCTCACTTTGAGATTCTCATAATGTGTACATTAGTCTGCTAATGTACAATCTGTGGGATGGTGTCCCACAGATCCCTTATGCTCTGTTCACTTTTATTCATTTTTTTTCTTATTGATCCTTAGACTGGGTAATTTCAATTGCCCTACCTTTAGGTTCTCCAGTTCTTCCTTCTGCCTGTTGAAAGCTGTTGTTGAATCCTTCAAGTGAAATTTTAATTTCGGCTATTATAGTTTTTTTTCTATTTGATTGCTTTTTATAATTTTGATATCTTTTATTGATAGTTTCTCCTTGATATATGATAGTTCATATATCATTGTGACAATTTCCTATAGTTCTTTATCCCTGGTTCACCTCAGCTCTTTGATCATATTTAAGACAGTTAATTTAAAATTGTTGTCTAGTAACAATTGTTGTTCTCAGATATTTTTGGCATTTTATTTTTCTGTGAGTGGGACATATTTTCCTGTTTCTTTGTATTCTTTGTAATTTCTTTATTGAGAACTGGATATTTTTAATATTATAATATGGTGACTCTGGAAATAATATTCTTTCCCCTGACAGGTGTTGCAGTTATTGCTTATTGAAACATTTCTTGTCACGTGTAGTCACTGAATTCTCTGTTCTATTATCTCTATTTCCAGCTGGTGACCTGATAGAGATTTACTTTAATTCCTGGATCTAGTAAGAAAAGTGGGAGGGGAATTTGTTTCTTTAAATCCTTTTGACAGAATCCATCAGGAAAGCTGACTTCAGCCCAAGAGAATTGAAGCAATGGCCACCCTCTGTGTCAATCCCTCACGCAGATCAAAATACACAGCCCACAGTTATTTAAAGGACAAAACTTTATATCCCACCCTAGCAAGCACACTAGGAAAGTAGGCCATTGTTCTCATGGATCTTGCTGCAGGGCTGAGGTGGGACATAGTAGATGCTGTGCAAAATGCCTAAATGCACTGAAATTTATTAGCCTCTTTCTCAATCAAGCCTTGCTTGGATACTATAAGTGTTTGATTAGACTCCAGAGGTCGAAAATAGTTGATTCTTACAGTTCTTGCCATCTCAATAGTTCCTGTGGGGAGATACTGATTCCTGGAGCTTCATATTCTGACATTTTTTGTGGCATTACTATTCACTTGATGTTTTAAAAATCAATCTACTGCAACTGGGTTGGATACTATTAAAAAGGCAAGATCAGCCTCAGATGGACGAAGTATCCAAAATAGGTGACCACCAAAATTTGGGTCTGCTGCTTGGAGCTGAGCCTTCCAAGAGCCTCTGTCTTGACTGTCTACTTTTACAAACCTATGTACCTGGTAAAGAGCAGATTTTGCATCCAGACCTAGATTTGTCTAATTAAAACCTTCATTTGTCACTTCTTTGCTTTGCTGCCTCTGTTTTGGTGTGTCATGAGGTTTTGAGGACCAATGTGATAAGAAAGAGCTTCCTGGAGAAGTATTTTAGGGCTTACATTGCACTTTGGTGGCCAAATAGAATTTGGAGAAGCAGAGAGCAGGGGAGGGTGCATTTCATGTAAAGAGAACTGCAGATATTTCCAAATGTGCTAGAATGGCATTTAAAAATAAATTTGGTGAAGATGGCACCTCAATGTGTGGTAATCCTTCTCAATTTGAGTGGTTGTTTCCAGCTAATGATGATATCTCATAACATTTTGTTCCTCTCTGAGTGGATGTGTCTGTTCTTTAAAGCAGAAAGCCTACACAATGGAAGAGAAAGTGCCCTGAGCAGTCACAGGACCACATTCCTGACCTGGCTGTGAGATCTTGGGGAATTCATACTTCTGGCTCTTTGACACATTCAAATTTGGTTCACCTGCCTCTCAGAGTGATGGACCCAAAGCAGGCCTTGGAGTTCTTTTCATTCACTGCTGGGGCTGTTCATCATATCGATCTCAGTATTTTCACCCTTCAATGTGTAAAATAAACTAAGCCAATTAAGGCTACAAATGAGAGCAATAGACCTGTCTAAAATTATTTATTCTTTCAATATGTCAACAAATAATCTTCCTCTTTTAAATGATCTGTTGATTATTTAAAATTATATTGATGTG
This sequence comes from Plecotus auritus, assembly GCF_963455305.1. Taxonomy (NCBI): domain Eukaryota; kingdom Metazoa; phylum Chordata; class Mammalia; order Chiroptera; family Vespertilionidae; genus Plecotus; species Plecotus auritus. The sequence goes on along the minus strand of NC_137772.1, from coordinate 179,358,360 downwards.
GTTGGGAATTAAATTGTTTACAAGTAAAACCGTTGTTGCTTGTTTTATAAGACACTTCCTTAATCTTTCAGGTTATGAAATATTCTCTCTAAATTCTCTTGGTTTCTGACCTTTAAGCAGCTTTCCAATGGTTCCTCTTCACGAAGAGTAGAGAGTTTTCAGTGCGCAACAGTTTGAGAAAAGACATCTGTGAGAGTCCACCCTTATTGTCTGTTGTTCTTGCCTTCTGTCTCCAGGGACTGCAGCTCCAAAGGACCAAGAGGCTTTGTTAGCAATGGTAAAGGCCTCTGAGTGAAAGGCATGGAATTCTGGCAGGCCTACGCTTCGTGCAAGTTCCTGGCCACAGGCGAAAGCTCCATTCTTTTTATTGCTTGTTTTAGGCAAATTGTTATAAGTGCAATGAATAGTTATGGTTGGAGTAGGTAGCTGGGAAGAGTATGTTTAAATTAGAAACAGATGACTAAGGGCAAGTGAGTACACATATTTCGCACACTTCCCGCAGCGAGCTGGAGCAGATCATACATATGAGTTTAGAGAAATCAAAATAATTTCTAGAAATCAATCAAAGCTCAATATTTGAATAGAATCACATGAAGGGTGCTGCTTAGGGAGCAAGAATGGTTTCCTTCATTGATTCTTGGTTCCTTCATAAGTGAGTAGCTGCTTTTCTGCTTTCTACAGGTTGCCCCTGCCATTGGATTCTCCCTGACATCCCCCTTGTACTGGCTTTTGGGCCCTTTATCTGCTTATTATCAACTCTATGGAAAGAGGACTGGCAGCCAGGGCCAGGAGGAAGGGCAGGGAGAGCAAACCCCAATTAGAGATTTTGTTTCTCTTGTTCAGTTCTGGCAAAAGGTTTATGGTAAAGGAGACTGATGCTTATAACCATAAAATGTGGTTTGGGGGCTCTCCATAGATTTAATATATCTATGCTGCTCTTCTTTCTCTTCCCCCTTACCACATACTAGTACAACCAGGAATTCACTGCATAGCAATTCTCTTATGCTCCAGGAAGGTCTGTGTGAGGGTGTGTGGGGAGGGCGAAGAGAGCTGCTTTCCTCAGGCTTTCTTGATATGAATCCACCTCTATAAGGGTACAGTGTTCTCTTGACTGGACCGAGTTATTATCAGAGGACCAGAAGCTTTCCTCTTTCATAATTGCGATGGAAACAGCTTTCAGGGAGAACAGGTTGCTGTTTGGAAAGTTGTTATTGAATCTAGTTGCAAATGGTAGCTGTTTTAGGAGGTGAAAACTCTGTTTCTAACAATGGCCTGGTGCTAAACTTTGGCTCCAGAGTTATGAATTATGACTTTCCCCCTGACCAGAGTTGTTTATCTATTCTGATTCTGTCTAGGGGAACTACTTTTAAAAGTGTTTTCATTGAAATATGTCATCCTGTCTATCAGTATCAACAGGTACATCCCAGTGACTTGGGGTTTGTGGGTTGATTGGTCATTGAGTCACAACTCTGTAGATTGTCTTTATCATGACACTGTGAATGACAATGATAAAAGTGATGAAGATAATGAAATCTACAGCCCAATCTAACCTGTCCTTAAAGTCTCACATTTCAATGGAAGCTATTGAGCCTGAAGGAAGCAGAGTATTATTGGGCTCAGATAAACTGACTTGGCCACTTGCCATCTCTCTGACCTTGGGCAAGTTATTTAACCTTGCTAAGCCTCAGGTTCCTGACCTGAAAAATAGGAATTATAATAGTGGAGATACTTAGAGTGGACATTTGTCATTCTTTTTTATTGGGCAGCATGTAGATTCTACTTCCTATGTTTAAGGAATGCATTCACAATAAGTATAATGCCAGCTACTTGCTCTTCCAGCCTTCCTTGCAACGAAAGTGCAGGCACCTGCCTTAGAATTGCAGGTCAAAGGGGATTTCTCACAGGGGTTAGGAACAGAAGGACCAAGTTGCCAAGGAACAGTGACAGCAGGGATGGCAGTCCCTGCGGTAGCATTTGATGTCCTCGATTAAGAGGGTCAGCACAGGCTGTGTTAGCCACTTCCCAGAGCAGCACTCCAAGTCCTGATGGGGTTAATACCTCAGAGACGTTACTATTAAATGAGATAATACAAGGGAAGTGCTTGGCACAGGTCATAACATATTGTAGGGGCTGAATGAATACTATGTTAATACTAGAAGTAGTAATAGTAAAGTAACTACGTTAGATGTTGTGACATTTTGGGGGAGATATTTTGAAGGTAATTGCTGGAAAGGATCCACAAATACAATCTTGATTTTCATAGAATTAATTCAAAGGGACTGGACTTAATAGGAGTTTCTCATTTACAGATAAGGAAGGCTCAGGGACGTTATGCGAATTACACAGTGCTACCAGCCAGTGAGTGGCAGAGGTGAGCTAAAACTCCAGTTTGATAACTTCGGAGCCTTTTATTCTTTATCCCACACACTGCTTCATGTTATTTCAATTTAAGAACTTAACAAACATATGTGTCTGATGTGGGTTAGGTTCTATGAGCAACTGTAAAAGAACTATGGGTTGTACCTTGGATTTTTCCATGCTGATTCTCATTGTCATAGTTGAACCTGGTGCGGCACATTGCCAGAACAAATAAAGACCACAGTAAAAGAGCATAGCACACGCTGGTCCTTGTGGCTACGGAACCACAGACAGGGCAATCACAATGGGCTAAAGTCAGGGAAGGTCTCATGGAGAAAGTGAGAATTGAAGTGAGTGGTAGGGGTGACTTACCATCTGGATTAGGTGGGGTTATTTTTATAAAAAGTGTTAAGGTAAAGTCAAAGCAAGGCATTTATTTATGGGTTTATTTATTTGTTTTTGACAGAGCATCAGGGTAGATCTTTTAAAAATACCATGGAAATTATAGGATATGAATTATGATGCCTAAATAAAACAAAATTTTAAAATTTCTGCTGTAAGCACTTAGAGGTCTGTTCTGTTGATTGTTTGTCTTAACCATCTTTGCAAATTTAACTAATATTCATAATAAGTTGAAAACATTAATGAAAATATCTTTATGGAATTTTAATAACGTTTGGTGCTTTTTAAAGAACATTTATATGCATGACAATAATCATTATGACAACAATGAAACATAGGTAAGCTAGACATTGTTTAAAAAACTTAAAGATAAGGAAACTAAAACTCAGGATAGTTAAATGGCTTGCCCACATTATAAAATAAGTTGGTATATTTAACAAAACTAAGTTCAGATGTCTGGACTTCTACTCTAAAATTTTACCTGCTAAGAAAATCCAAAAAAAAATTAATGTGTCAAAAAAAAAAAAAAAAAAAAAAGGCTGGAGGATCCAAGATGGCGGCATAGGTAAACACCGAAACTGCTGCCTCGCACAACAATTTCAAAACTACAACTAAAAGACAAAACGTCTATCACCCAGAACCATGGGAAAGCTGGCTGAGTGGAAGTTCTACAACTAGATGGAAAGAGAAAAGAGCATTGAGACGTGCACAAGCGTGGAAAGCTGAGGCACGGAGGTGTGCGAATCGGGCTGGCGGCGGGCGACTGAGAGTGCTGCTTTTTTCAACCTGAAGGGAGACTAGCTCCCAATTACTCTGAACTCCAGTTTCTGGGGAGACACGAGGGACTCAAACTCCTATGGGGAGAAGCTGGACTGTCTGCCATCGGGTTGGAAAGTGAGGGTGGCTTGCTTGCAGGACTGTGCGCAGGAATAATTGTTTACTGCGCTGGGGCGCAGGACGCGGGGATGTGGTTGGAGACACAGAGCCGGCTTACTGGCAGCCATCGCTGTTTGTCATGCCCTAGCCTAGTGACACCCTGAGACCCCGCCCTGCACAACCTACAAACCCACCCAAGCTCCAAGCAGTGGCTTTAGCATATGAATGGCCTGCCCTATTACAGCGTAACCTAGCAAACTTGCAACCCTGGTCAGACAGCTCCAAAACCTCCAAACCCCAAGCAAAGAGGAGAAAACTGTAGTTCTCGCTGTAGCTCCTGCTGGGTGGCCTCAGACAGTAGCTGACCTGCACCCCATTGGAGATCCAGAAGCCAGTGTACCTAGTGGTCAGTGTGAGACACCAGATTTCAACTCCTCACATCCATAAGTGACACATTCAAGAGGCAGACTCAGTGAGCACCAAAGCCCCACTGAAACAAGTCCTGTACCATAAGCGTGTCTCCAGTGCAGCAGTTCTTCCATTATAGACACAGCGGGTCCTCACAGCCAATTGGCCTGGAGGTCAATTCCTCCCAGTGTACCAACAGCAATCAAGGCTTAACTACACCAAGACTTTGCACTCAGCCCACAAAGGGGTGTACCAAGAGCGTCCACCTCAGGTGATTGGGGAGGCTGAGCTACTGGCCCCTATAGGTCACCTACCACACAAAGCCACTCCATCAACGCAGGGAAGCAGCAAAATGCGGAGACAAAGAAACATGTCACGAATGAAAGAAATGGAGGAAAGCAAAACTACCGGATGACATAGAGTTCAGAACCACATTTATAAGGTTACTCAAGAATCTTCTGAAAACCGCTGAGGAACTTAGTGAGACCTTTAAGGATCTTAATGAGAATGCCAAAAAAATGGAAAAGGACCAGTCAGAAATTAAGCATACACTGTCTGAAATAAAGAATATACAGAAACTCAACTGTAGATCAATGTACCCCAAGAATCAAACCAAAGATCTGAAATATGAAGAAACAAAAAACACCCAACCAGAAAAACAAAAAGAAAAAAGAATCCAAAAATATGAAGATAGTGTAAGGAGCCTCTGGGACAACTTTAAGTGTACCAACATCCGAATTTTTGGGGTGCCAGAAGAAGAGAGAGAGCTAAATATTGAAAACCTATTAGAAGAAATAATGACAGAAAACTTTCCCTACCTGGTGAAAGAAATAGACTTACAAGTCCAGGAAGCACACAGAACCCCATACAAGAGGAATCCAAAGAGGACCACACCAAGGCACATCATAATTAAAATGCCAAGAGCAAAAGACAAAGAGAGAATCTTGAAAGCAGCAAGAGAAAACCGGTTAGTTACCTACAAGGGAGTACCCATACGACTGTCAGCTGATTTCTCGGCAGAAACTATGCAGGCCAGAAGGGAGTGGCAAGAAATATTCAAAGTGATGAACAGCAAGAACCTACAACCAAGATTACTCTACCCAGCAAAGCTATCATTCAGAGTTGAAGGTCAGATAAAGAGCTTCACAGACAAGAAAAAGCTAAAGGAGTTCATCACCACCAAACCAGGATTACATGAAATGCTGAAGGGTATTCTTTAAGAAGAGGAAGAAGAAGAAAAAGGTAAAGATAAAAATTATGAACAACAAAATGACATCAAATACATACCTACCAACAAGTGAATCTAAAAATCAAGTGAATAAAAAATCTGAAGAACAGAATGGACTGGTGAATATAATAGAATCAGGGACATAAAAAGGGAGTGGACTGACAATTCTCAGGGGGAAGGGGGTGTGAGGGGTGCGGGAAGAGATTGGACAAAAATCTTACACCTATGGATGAAGACAGTGGCGGGGAATAAGGGCATGGGGTGGGGTGGGGAATCAGGTGGAGGGGAGCTATGGAGGGAAAAAAAGAGGAACACCTGTAATAATCTGAACAATAAAGATTTATTAAAAAAAAAAACCCTTGGAAAAATTGTATATTGTGAAAATAGCCTCTATTTTTGTTGGTTGGATAAGTTCCTATTCCTATCTTAAAACTGATTTATCCCTGAGCATAAAGGAATTTCACCAGTCTGGGCTGTCTACAATGATGGTTATGGAATCAATCCACTGGGTTACTGAGTGCTAGCCCACTGGGAGCTCCAGGCTGGGGAGATGTCATGGACTGAATCTTATGGGTAATGGAGAGGCTCACGGAGCCTGACATTTCCTCCTGGAATATGTTGATGTAGGTGGTGAAAGGTTTCTTTTTTAAGCCAAAAAATTCCACATCTAGAATTCTCCTCAAGGGAGAACACTGACAATTCTAATCTGTCAAAAGGTGAAGAACGTTGTTTTCTGCTTGCTAGCCAAAGATAATTTGAAGAGGAATCTGAAACTTGGAATTTGCAATCTATTGTTAGAGAGTGCCAAGAATCATGTCCCTAGTTTGTTTTGTTTTTTTTGTCTTAAAAAATTATATTCCTTTCTTCATCCATTCCTTCCTTCCTCCCTTCTTTGTTTCCTCCCTTCCTTTATTCCTTTTCCCCTCTGTAATAAGATTTTCTCTTTCAGTAATAAGATTCTCCTTAGCTGGAAACAATAACCGGTTATGGAATAGTTTGCCAATCCCATTCTCATTTTACTTGCCTTCAGCAGCATTTAACACTGTAGACCACCCCTACCTTGAAACACTCTTTTCTTCTGGCTTCCACTCTCTACTGGTTTTCCAATAAATTTTCTCTTTGTTCTTCCTCAATTCCCTTTTAGGTTCATGCTCCTCTACATGAACTGTTAGACTTTAAGTGTTAAACTTCCTAAAGGCTCAGTCCTGGGCCTGTTTGTTCTCTTCTTGGTCCATGGTTTTTTTCTCAGTCAAGCTCCATGACCAAGTTTGAATCCCCTCTACATAGCGGTAACTTGAAAATTTATCTCTTTAGTCCAGGTCTTTCCTTCAAATACCAGGGCATGTAATGTCCTTGTATATCCCCCTTGGTGGTCTCAAAAACATCTTAAATTCAACATGAATATGATAAATTAAGACCAATTAATGGTGTTCCCCACCAATCCTGACTGTTACCTGCTGTTCCCAAATCTCAGTGGAATTGTAGCATCTGCAGTTGCAGTGGCCTGGGAACACCCTGTATTCATTCTCTCAGCAACTGTGACATTCTCCACCTCCATCCACTTATCTCCACGCCCGCTGCCACCCTGGTCCTGACTTAAGTTGCCTTTCACCTGGGCAATAACAGAGGCCTCCTACCAGCTCTGCCTACATCCTTTCAGCTTTCTTAAATCATTAAAGGTAAACAGTGAAATTCAAGTTGTGACCATATCGACATAAAGAGCCTTCAATATGTTAAAGTCCAGGCACCTAATAGGCACATAGTAAAACTTGTTGGCTGTTGTATTTTCCTTGTAATGTGGGATTCCTGTGGCCTTAGTTATATAATAGGCAAGCTTATCAGGCTCTCATTACCTTTACCCTCAGTCTCCATCTTCTCCTTCTTCAACTTCAAAACAAAGGCCAGAGAAATTATGTTTTTGCAACAATATCAGAAATAAAATAAGCTGAGAACAGGTTGAAGTAATCAGCAATATATAGTTTCAATTTTAGATCAAAAGATGGAAGGAAAAGGAGAAATGTAATAATATTAGTTTTTATCTAAACTTACATACAAATACAGATAAACACATATGCAACTATAGGTATACCTTTGCACACCAAGAAAACACACACACACACACACACACACACACACACACACACACACACCCTGTACTAAGTGCCTAATTCAGGCCTGGTATATAATAAATATTTATTGAATGAATAAATGAATGAATGAATGAAACAAAGCCAGATTCTTACCAGGTTTGGTTGGATAAAATATTAGCTGCTTAACTCATTTGTAGGTCACCAGAAAATGACATCAAAACAACAAAAATTACTACAGTTAAGATGCATTCTTTGTGTGTGTGTTATATAATTTTTTAAAACTTTCTTTATTATTGACAGTATTACAGATGTCCCCCTTTTCCCCCCCCACCCCCCCATTAACTCCCTCTATGCCACTCCCACCCCCTCCTTAGGCCTTTACCGATGTATTATCTGTGTTCATGGGTTTGATCCCTAAGTACGGGAGACAACTGATCAATTTTCCTCTCACATCAATATTTCTCTTTCTTTCTCTCCCTTCCTCTCTCTAAAAATCAATTTTTAAAAATTTTCATCTTTTAAACTGTTAAGTATCACTTTGTATGAGTACATTCTCCATTTGCATGACCTGTGGCTTAGCAAAACATTTTAATTATCTGATTTCAGTGTTCTTGTCTGAAATGTGTGTATCTGGCAGAGTTGTAAGCAAATGGGAGAAGGAGGGAGGGTTTGCCATGTTGGATTAGGTGATCTCTGAGGCCCCCCCCAGTTCTTGCATAATCCTGCCTCTTGTCCCTTCATGGGCAAAAGCCCAGGCCTTGGAATTGAACAGACCTGGATTCGATTCTGGCTGTATTTCTAGCAGTGTTAGCATGGGCTAGTTACTAAAATTCAGTACCTCAGAGGTAAAATAAGGATAATATACCTCTACTGAAATGAGTTGACATATAAAATACACAAAGAAGACATCTAACACACAAAGTTGACATCCAACCCATGAAGAAGGCACAACGAAGCTGTTCCATAAATATTCATTTTCTCCTTTCCCTGTCCAGAAAAGTCTTAACACTATCAAGTTTGCAATTATGAATCTTAAGTAAATTAGGACAATTTCCAAGGGCATTAAAATGCCAACAAAATCTGTATCATTTGACCATGTAGACAAAGTATAAATGGCAAACTGATTACTAAACGTATGTTCAAAGGAGGAAAGTTATATAAGGGTTAACTCTTTCCTTTATTTGTTTTAAATTAGTACTTCAAATTTTAAAGAGATACAGTCACCTCTTCAAAACAGGAAAATGCGTTCTAAATAATATATATATCACCACATTTTTAACAAGTTTAATTTGGCAAATGGAATCTGTGGGCTAGTTGATGAGTGCCCTCACCCATTCATACTAATAAAAGGGTAATATGCTAATTAGACTGGGTGATCGGACATCTTCCGGCCGTCTGACTTCCTTCCGGACGGTTAGGGGGTGACCAGGCTGGCAGGGGGGCAGTTGGGGGGCAACCAGGCTGGCAGAGGGGCAGTTGGGATCCAGTGGTCCCAGATTGTGAGAGGGATGTCCGACTGCTGGTCCGACTGAGGGATGTCCGACTGCTAGGCCCTGTGGGATCGGGCCTAAACTGACAGTCGGACATCCCCTCAGGGGTCCCTGATTGGAGAGGGTGCAGGCTGGGCTGAGGGACTACCCCCTCCCACCCCCCGTGCATGAATTTTATGCAGCAGGCCTCTGGTAAAATTATATAAGGGGACCTAAAGTGTATGCCTGTTGCTAGGCTCAAAATAAAACTGATACTCAATAACAATATTAGACTGTCTATTTTATCTCCATTGATGTTTTCATGTTTGTTTTTGTTGGGTTTTGTGTGTGTGTGTCAAATTGGTAAATATTTCATATGCCTTTTTTGCTCTAAAATCAATATGAGCTGTGTAATGTTCATATTGGAAAAGTAAGTATTGGCTATAGAGTGAAAAATAATTTAAAAACATAGAAAGCTATTATCTCTCTCTGCCTGATTTAAAAGAGGGTTTGAAAATGGAGGTAATTTGCTCATAGGTCTTTGAACCCTTTTAATTGTTTTTATTACAGTGTGTTGACTATTTCACTCAAGAATTTCAAATGTTAATTAGAAATGTTTTTGTTGTTTTTTCATCTCATCAATCAGAGCATGCAACCAGCAGTTTGGTTTTGCTAGCTGGTGCAATAGCTTATTGTTGGTTATATTAAGACTCATTTAAACCAACTAAATGGGAGTAAATGTTCCTTAAAGACAAAGTAAGTTTTCAACAAATAATTCAACTTAGCAAGTAGAACTGAATGCCTACTTTGTGCGGTTTGCATCTGGTTGGATGTCTCCCTGTTTCTGCTCTACCACTTCTTTGTCATTTACGTTTGTTCCACCTTTCTTTTTTTATGTTGCATGCTCTTCTGGGAAACAGGTTGGAACTTACATTGTCAGTGGACACCTGAACCTGTGACTGCTCTATACACAGTGTGGAGTGGCAGCAAGCTGGAAGTCCAGCTCCCTCCCACATACAATATTCAGTGTCTATCACGTCTCATGTCTTCTATATGCCTTCTTCCAAATTAGATGGAGAGAGATGTTGGAAATGGATGTGAGTGGATTTTAGGACCCTGACTAGAGCACATAAACAGATAGTGTATACATGCTACTCCACTCTTCAAATGGTTAGAATGTTCTCTGCTGGTGAGCACAACTGTAGTGGTGAGTGCCAAAGAGCCAGAGGCCCCTTGCAGGCCCCTTTATGAGAGCCGTTTGTCTGACATTATAACAGAAAATATTCATTTCACAATAAACCACCCTTTCCTTTCCAGTTTTTCCATTAGAGTGAATGGAAATTATATTCAGGGCCAATCATCAAAAAAGTGGTTCTCAACCTTCCTAATGCCGCGACCCTTTAATACAGTTCCTCATGTTGTGGTGACCCCCAACCATAAAATTATTTTTGTTGCTACTTCATAACTGTAATTTTGCTACTGTTAATGAATCGTAATGTAAATATCTGTGTTTTCCGATGGTCTTAGGCTCTACAGCAGTGGTTCTCAACCTGTGGGTCGCGACCCACAAGTTGAGAACCGCTGGCAGGGTCGCCAGAAATTTTAGATAAGGTAGCCAGGGAAGGCCACAGTAAGAAGGTGATTTTTGAGTTAAAGACCTGAAAAAAAAGTGAGGGGGTGAGCCACTTGCATATCTAAAACATTGAGAGGGAATTGAGCAACTCAGCTCTGCAAAGATGTAAATATCCCCTTCTGAGGTTGAAACCGGAGTGACCAGGCTGTAAATTTGAGCTCTGTGATGTTTGCCTCGGCCTCTAAGAAACATGCAATGAACCTTGTGCAAACAGAAAGCTGATTAGCTTCTTTTGTCAGGGATGACTTATGTGCAGGGCTGCCTAGAAATGAAAGACCAGATGACCTTTCAGATTCTCCCAGGAGCCATTTATTTATGAGTTCTTGGCAGGATATTCCAGGTTCTCCCCAACTGTCTCCAAACAGTCTGCCCGAATTCATAAACCTGATCTCCTCATGTAAAATTTCTATTTCTGTCTATTTGATATTTTAGTAATAGCCTGTTCACCAACCCCTTACTCCTCCATAGAACTTATTCAACGATCACTTACTGAATGCTTACTCTGTGCCAGGCCCTGATTTAGGTGCTGGGAATCCAGTAACAAACAAAATTTCCTTTTTCATGGAGTTTACATTCTAGTGGAAGAAACAAAGAGCAAGATAAGTAATTTAAATATAAAATAAGTTAGATAGTGATAAGTACTGAAGAGAAAATCTAAAGCAGGGAAAGATAATGAAACTTTAGAGGGTGGCAGGGGGCAGAAATTTTAGATAAGGTAGCCAGGGAAGGCCACACTAAGAAGGTGATTTTTGAGTTAGAGACCTGAAAAAAACGTGAGGGGGTGAGCCACTTGCATATCTAAGGGAAGCATTCCAAGCAAAGGGAACAGCATGTGCAAAGTCCCTGAGGTGGGAGCATGTAGTTTGCCTCTGTGCCTTTGCCTTCCACATATTCTTTTTCTGTCAGGCCCATTTTTCTTCCAAATTATTTTCCTTCAAGACTTCTCTCTCTCTACTTCTTTCATAGAGTCCTTCCTATTCAGTATTTTATCTCTTCCAGATTCTTGAAGCAATTTTTACATTGCGCCAATTCTGTAACATGTAGGATAGGCTGCCTTCTAAGTTTAATTGAGTGTTCATATATATATATATATATATAACCAAGCAAAGTGTAAGTCCATGAAGGTTTAGGGCCATGTGTCCTTAAAAGGACTACAGAGAGTATGAGCTCAACATGTTTCTTAATACCATTGCTGCTTTCAAACTATAAGGATATAGAGTGTCACTACATTTAGAATTATGGTTGGGCTACATTTTAATAATTAACCTCTTTTAGAGTTTCCATCAATGTGTCCAAAGATCTTAGATCATTTCCTTGGGAATCTTTTCTCCATTATCATCTAGAAAACTTTAAACAATGATTGGAAGTTAAAATCTGGAGAATTTCACCCTAGAAACAATCTTGAGCTAGCTATTACTTTTCAAACAGATATTTTCAAAGATTGGAGAAGCTTTTTAATATGAAAAGTTTGTACTAAAGGAGTATGCCATTAGGGTTTGTTTTTGTAATATAAGTGCCATTTTACTTCTTCCCTGAGATTATATATATACACTGAGTGGCCAGATAATTATGATCTCTGAACACATAATAATCTGTCTACTCAGTGTATATCCTATATAATAAAATTCTAATATGCAAATTGTCCCCTCAACCAGGAGTTCGACCAGCAGGCAGGCTGGCCAACTGCCCATGTCCCCTCCCCCTGGCCAGGCTGGTCGGACCCCACCCATGCACGAATTCATGCACTAGGCCTCATATATATATATATATATATATATATATATATATATATATACTGAGTGGCCAGATTATTATGCGTTCAGAGATCATAATAATCTGGCCACTCAGAATATTATATATATATATATACACATGTGTATATATATATATATATATATATATATATATACATGTGTATATATATATATATATATATATATATATATATATATATTTTAGAGGCCCAGTGCACAAAATTTGTGCACTTGGCAGGGGGTTCCCTCAGCCTGGCCTGCACCCTCTTGCAGACCGGGAGCCCTTGGGGGATGTCTGACTGATGGCTTAGGCCTGCTCCCAGTCGGACATCCTTAGTGCTGCCACGGAAGTGGAAGAGGCTCCCGCCATTGCTGCTGCATTCACCAGCTGTGAGCCTGGCTCAGGGCTTTTGGCTGAGCGGCGCTCTCCCTGTGGGATTGCACTGACCATGAGGGGGCAACTCCTGTGGTGAGCATCTGCCCCTGGTTGTCAGTGCTCGTCATAGCACTGGTCGTTCTGCCGTTCAGTCTATTTGCATATTAGCCTTTTATTATATAGATATATGACATATACACACACATGCTCATATATTGCTTTATATATATATATTATATGTGTGTTTATATTATGTGTTATGACATGATGAATATAATGACACATTATTTTGGAATTTATAAATATTGGTATATAAAAATCAGTGATAAACAGGTTGAACTCAAGTAACCATCAAACAAGCATTGTCAGATGCACCATTAAACTATGCAAGCTACTATAATGAAGCTTTAGATATGTTTTTGGTAGTTTTATTTCTTTTAGTTTTTAGACACAGATGTTTGATGGTTGAATTCTTAAGTCTGAGCTTTTCATGCCATCGGATCAGTTTCAGATTTTTTCTTTCACCCCAGCCATTGCTCCTCCTTTTGCTCCATGTGGCCTTTGTGAGTAGTTATCCTCAAGGCAGCTCCTCTCATCCATACAGCTGCAAGCTAAGGCTCCACCAGAATTCCTTTCAAGAGCCATGAGGAAAATTTTGGAACTTTCAAAAATGTGTCATGGTACCAAAACATCTTTGAATTGGTAAAGACATTTTTCACTAAATGATTCCTAGAACTAGATGTTCAGTTGAAGATATCTCCATGGTGTAATGTCAGGAAATGATGCATACCTAGTTCAGCTCTGTGCTTAGGATTGCTGCATTGTTCATACGTTGGATTCCTGGAACATTATCTCACACCAAATACTGCGAGTTTATTGTTACTTCAGTCCCCTCTCTAGTTATTTTTGAACTTTGTCTCTTGCCTTTCCTGGAGTGAGGGGCTCACCTGGTCCCTATTTATTTCATCCAATTATTTAATATTTATTTGCATGTATGATGTGCACTGGGACTACAGCAAAGATGAAATGACAGTTTCTGCTCTCAAATTCATAGGCACACTGGCTGAGTGGCTCAGTTGGTTGGAGCATCGTTCCATGCACCAAAAAGTTGCAGGTTTGAATCCTGGTCAGGTCACATACCTAGGTTACAGGTTCAAGACCCAGTCAGGGTACTTAAGGGGGGCAATCAATAGATATTTCTCACATCAATGGCTCTCTCTCTCTCTCTCTCTCTCTCTCTCTCTCTCTCTCTCTCTCTCTCTCTTTCTCTCTCTCCCCCCATCCCTTTCCCCTCCCTGCCTCTCTCTCAAAATATCAGTAAAGGCATATCCTCAGGTAAGGATTTTTAAAAAAGGATGCCTTAAGCTTATGTAGGAGGGACCCAAGGAAGACTTCCTTAAAGGAAGCAGTGGTTTAGGTACTTACAAAACTAAAAGTAAGTAGGATTTTTCCAAGTGAGAGAAGGATTGGATGGTAGGGGATTCCAGTCAAGGAAGTACAGGCTGGCTTAATCAGAGTAGTAAGCTGTTTTGGAATGGCTGTGGGCTCAGTATACTAGGAAAGAATGGTAGAAGTTGAAGCAAGATGAGTAAGTGAAAATTTCTTTGTGAATGGCTAAGTGTGCTTAGATTTTATCTTATAGGAAAGGGGGAAAAGGAAGAATTTTAAGGAAGATACTGACAAAAAAGTTTATTTCCATATGAATGAGGATTATTTTAGGATGGGTTATCAGGAAAGAGTGAGGTTAGAGGCCAGGAGAGCAGTTAATAGATGATTACTACTAGGAAGTGACAGAGCTAGTTTCAAACACAGATGGCCTGGCTCCAAAGTGAGCACTCTGAACCACTATCCGGGCTGCCTCTCTTGCAGGGTTCAGCAGTGGAGGTTCAGGAGGCCATCTACTCGGGTTGAAAACCCTACTCTGACCCTTAGGAGTGGTGGGATTATTGGCAGATCATTTAATCTCTCTTTGCCTCAGTTTTCTCATTTGTAAAATGGGAGAATACAAATATAGTAGTACCAACCATATGACTTGTGTGCATGTTTGAAAATTAAGAGGATAAATATTTATGAAGTTCTAATAACAGTGTCAGATAGATAGTAAGCACGATGTAGATGTTGGCAATAGTGATGGTGCTAGTTATGGCGTTGATGCTGATGAGTATGTTTCATAGCAGTTCCCATTGGAGTCAGCTCACCTGGAGTTGACACTTTGCATCATCAATTTCTATACATAATGGATTTCTGGAAATCGTTGAAATTGATCTGTTACTCTGGATAGGAGAGTGGAGTCATTTCTCAAATTCTCCCGAGTATGACCTTGACAATGTATTGGCAGTGAGGTTTCCAGTGAGTTTCCAGAACACTAGAGATGCCCATATCCAGAAGCAAATTAAACTTTCCAAAGGCAACAAAAATGGTCACTTGATTATTCTTTGTTGTAAGGTTCTCAAATATTGATGTGCATCAGAACCACTTGGGGGATTTGTTAAACCAGATTGCTGGGTTCCACTTCCAGAATTTCTGATTGAATAGCTCTGAGGTAAGGTCCACAAATTTGTTTTTCTGACAAGTTCCAGGGTGATGCTGATGCTGCTGGTCGGGGTCCAGACTTGGAGAACCATTGCCCTGGTAGGTGCTCTGCTGCCTTGCATTGGAGACAGTGAGGCAGGCGGCCTTCCTGGTTTCCTGCTGCCTCCCAGAACCTCCTGTTGAGCAACTCTGAGTTCCCTCACTGTGTCAGATGCTCTGGCTCTGCACTCCCAGGCTGTGTACACTGTTTCGATCTTCTCTTCATTTGTATAACCGAGAGATTGGACCAAATCCCCAGACCCACCGAATCAGAATTCAGAATTTCTGTGGTTGGGGGCTAGGAACTTGCATTTTAACAAATGCTCAGGGACTTGTTATACTTATTAGAGTCTGAGAATCACAGAACTAGATATTCCCAACACCCCTTCCAGCTCTAACCCTGCAGGATTCCAGACTCCCGTGCAGACTCTGAGGCCAGGGGCTGCTTTCTGATGATGAGAGGGGGAGGTCCTGGCACAGTGCTGCCCCTTCTGGCCCTGCTGATACCTGTGGCCCAGGCACCTCCCACCCAGGAGGCCAAAAAACAGTCAGCTGACTGCTGGAGTCTCCTTTGAGGCTTCCCTCTTGATAACACCCTGTGTACTCTCATACTCTGATGCCACCACCTTCCTGCTCATCTCCCATATGCCTGCCTGCTCCATCAGCCTCCACTTTCGGTCATGTACTCTTGTAACAGGCAATCCAGGCTGGACCACCTCCACCTCCCAAGTAGGCTAGCAAACCCCCCTCACCTGGTGATTCATGCTCAGCTGCTCAGCTGGCAGTTTGGGGCAGGTACCAGCACAAATGCCAATGGCTGAGAAGCCAGACACTTAGTAGGCATCTAACTTGCTTATACTGTGTGGCAGCTGAGTTCTAGGAAGTGGGGTCACAGCACTAAAAAGACACATATCACACCTTCAAGGAACTTACATTCAAGAAGTCAGAAAACATATGTAAACATCCAATAACATGAGGGTTTCAGATACTGCTCACCGTGAGGTAATCGGCGAGTCCTGCTGTATAAATGGCTTCTCATGTACTCAGGAAGCCTGTGAACATGATGTCATTATCCTTATTTTACAGAGAAGGGACCTGAACTGAAACTCAGAGGTTAAATAACTTACTGAGGGAATACATAAATACTGGCAATACATATAGTTCCCACAAGCAGGGACCTCTGAAGCATGTTGTTAAATGAATACAGTAAATCACCAAATAGTGTTTACAAAGTGATTATATATATATATATATATATATATATATATATATATATATATAATCATGGTTTTGTACACACACACACAGAAAAGATCTTAATGGACATGCACCAAAAGTTCCTTTGGGAATATCTCTGAAGAGGAGAGTGGAATTGGTGAAAATAAAGGAGGACTAAGCCTTTTTCTTACATTCCTCTGTATTGTTTGAGTTGCTTAAAATGAGCATGTATTCCTGTGTTACTTAAGAAAATAAATAAAAAATTTAAGAAATATTTTTCTTGTCAACATCCTTATACAGTGTGCTGAAGAGAGATTTGAATGTTGATCTAGTGTGCTTTTAACCACATCACATGCCATTTCCAGGCTGATATGGAGGCACCATCACACTCCACCTTGGACAGAGGAAGTGTGGGTGGAACAGTCCAGCAGGAGAGGGGAGGACATTGGAAGCCCATCTGCATGATTCTGCCACTCATGTCTCTTGCCCTCACTGGAACCACTTGCTGGTGAAGTGCCCTATGGCTCTTTGATTTTGAAGAGAACAGGTAACTCTTCCTTTTTTAAAAAAATTAAATTTATTGGAGTAACTTTGATCATATAGGTTTCAGGTGTGGGTTTCTACGTTACAAGATCTGTATATTGCAGCTGTGCCTTCCACCTGAAGTCAAATCTTTTCCACTCTTTCTGACATTTTTTATTTGTGATTTTGATTTTCCATCCCCTAGTTCACCAAAGGGTCACAAGCCAAAGTTTGTCAGTATCACTAGTTAATCTGGGTAATGAATGCGAAACGAACTATTTTGGCAGCTCAATGATTATGGTAACAGGTCAGCCTGGGAATGGCGGGTTTGAGTGTCAATCTGTAACTCGAATTTCCAGGATCTGGTTTCTGCCAGTTGGCATGCTTGCTGGTTGCACCTGTCTGCAATGCTGAGCTACAGGGTTAGTCCCTGGAATGAAGTCCTGATGAAAATGACTGGGCAATTCTTAGGATGAGATAGAAGAAACTTAAGCCTCTGTGAGCAGCCTCCGTACCACTAAACACTTAATATTTGAGGTGGGGCCAGTAGGATTTTAAAGGCATGTTACCTAACCATCCTCCAAGGGGACAGAATGTACATGTCAGTGGCAGGAAAAGAAACTCAATCTGTACTACCGTAGTTAGTTATTAATAATTTAGGTGTTGCCTTATCATATTACATACTTCTGCTTACATCCTGTGACTTACATAAGGAAATCCTTAAGTGCTAGATTCTTGGATTAAGTAATCTTTTCTTTAAAAAAACACAAAAGCTCATGCAAGATACAAATAATGTATTATAGAATTGTACACTTGAAACTTGTATAATTTTATTAATCAATGTTACTCCAATAAATTCAATAACATTTTTTTAAAGTAATGAGAAAAACATAAAAGCTCAAATTGAATCCCAACTCATATACTTTTTTCACTAAGATCTATTAGAATATTTCTTTTTGGAGACTTTCAAACTTTTTAGAATAACAAACATAAACGTTAATCTTAGTAACATCCCAGTGATTGGTGACAGGCCTAGCGTATTGTCTCGGTTTAGTATGACAGATTCTTGCTGAGTTCCTACTGGATCAGGGCACAGCCCTGGGTGCTGTGGATCTTTAAAAAAAATGCTCTTGCCTTTTAACCATTTAATAGGGAAATTAAACAATTACACATTTATAATGTAAATTGAATATTTAAAATATGATCAGCAATACAAAATGCGATGGAGGCTGAGCAGAGGGAGGTTTTCATGTGATTGTGGGGATTTGGAAGAGAGTGAGGAGGAGGAGGATAGAATTTGACAGGTGTGGCTGAGGGAAGGGCCATCTGTGCTGGAGTCAGGGAAGGCAAATGCTTTGACTCCCTACAAAGTCACTGCAGGACAACTACGGTGAGGCTGGTCTGGAAACATTTCTCATTCCCATTCAGAGCCTGTCTCCCGACTCCCACACACGTCCTGTCTCAGAGGAAACTGCCAGACCTGGGAACTCACTGTGAAATGCTGGAGAGACTGTGGCAAAGGCCAAGCTTCATTCTCTTGTGCTCTCCTCAAACCATTTCAAAATTGGAGTTTGGGGAGGAATGGACTTGTCAATTGGTAGCTTATAGAAACCAGCCTTGGCTCTTTCAACCACTAGTACTGAACATCTGCTGGCGTTACAATGATCCTAGAGTAGCTGGGCTTCTGCCATCTCGTGAAGTGAGAGTCAGGTGAGGTGGTGGGTGTGGCTGGGAAAGTTTACTGAGGGCAAGAAAGGCATTGGCCACTCCATGTGAAGGTAACAGTAGTGAAGGGCAGTGAAGGTCAGGGTCATCAAGGGTGAAACTGAAATGTCATCAAAATGTCTTTGGTTTCCCTAACCAGTTTGGCTCAGTGGATAGAGCGTCGGCCTGCGGACTGAAGGGTCCCAGGTTCGATTCTGGTCAAGGGCATGTACTTTGGTTGCGGGCACATCCCCATTAGGGGGTGTGCAGGAGGCAGCTCATCGATGTTTCTCTCTCATCGATGTTTCTCTCTCATCGATGTTTCTAACTCTCTATCCCTCTCCCTTCCTCTCTGTAAAAAAATCAATAAAATATATTTTAAAAAAATGTCTTTGGTTGCTCTCTAGATGTGAGTAAGCATTCATAAGCGATAAACATCTTTGCATGCAAAGTAAAGTTTAGGAGAAGGCTTGCCTCCCTGTATGTGAGGAGTAACTCAGGAAATTCTGTCTCCCATAAAAACGGGCACCAAGATTGTTTTTGTCCATTACCCAGGTAGGTGCAAGGCAGTGTGCACGAGAAATGGCTCACAGGGTAAGTGTCAATCCCCTACAAGCTTGCTCTTTTCATCCAATTCACCAAGAAGACACTGAACGGGGTATTTCTGCCCTTGAGCAAATTCCCACGGGAGCTAGCAGGTTAAAAAGCACCAGATTGTTGGACACCATGTCAAGAAAGGTGGTTAAACTTTTACTCTGGGGTTCAGATGGGAGCAGGAGATAACTATGTGTTCTGCAGAAGTGAACTCAGAGGTCATCTGGAAGGAGAGAAGTTAAAGGTCATGTTTTTTTTTTTTACCTCAGATCATGGATGTTTCTCTTGTATCTGTCTTGGCCTCTTTGTTTTTTAAAACAAATCAGGCTAGCCCTGCCAGCGTGGTTCAGTGATTGAGTATCCACCTGTAAATCAGGAGGTCACAGTTTGAATCCCAGTCAGGGCACATGCCCTGGTTTTGGGCTCAATTCCCAGTGGGGGGCATGCAGGAGGCAGCTGATCAATGATTCTCTCTCATCTGATGTTTCTATTTCTCCCTTTCCCTTCTTCTCTGAATTCAATAAAAATGACAGTGGGGGTAAGGGAGAGAGATCAACCAAAGGACTTATATGCATGCATATAACCCTAATCAATGGACACAGACAACAGGGGGGTGGGGGCATGAATGGGAGGTGGGGGGTAATGGGGGAATAAGGACACATATGTAATACCTTAATCAATAAAGAAATTAAAAGATATATATTAAAAAAAATAAACAAGGCTAAAAAATGTCTAATAAATTAGTCTAATCTTAGCTATTAAAAGGTACTTAAGTATTCTCCATGGAATGACTAAGAAACAAGGAGAGTTACCAGAGACCTGTATCTTCCAATTAGTTCCTCCTATATTTCACATTAAAGCTTAACCATATTCTTTAAGCTTTCCCCCCCCCCCCCCATTTTCTGTGCAAATATCTATTGTCTGCCTTCTTTTTTTATTACCTTTATTGATTTATTTTTACTAATATTATTAGTGACTTTAGAAATAATTTGATATCAAACTAAGATGCTGGGTTTTAAAAGTAAATTTAAAAAGTTTTTATTTATTTGTTTATTTATTTATTGTCTAAAAAAACTTTTTTTTATTTAAAAGTTAGCTTTTAATTTCCAAAGATAGGTAATTTTATGCAAAGGTTCTTAACAAAAATACGTAATTCTCTCTGGTATTTTTCAGTTGTGATTTAGATTTCCACTCCACAGTTCCCTAATTTAAAGGATCACAAACCAAAGTTTGTTAACATCACTAGTTAATCTGGATAATGGATGCAAGACTATTTTGACAGCGGAGTGACTCAGATGACTGTGTAACTCCAAAAAGTACTCAGTGGGCAGGAGAAAGCCGATATGGCCAATTTGGTGAAGTGAAATGTTAAATTCTTTTTTACCACTAAAGTTTTCTTTCATTAACTAGCACTTTCCCTTCTAGCAATTTGTTCTGTATATCTTCAAAATCCTAACATCTGGGTTCTGCAGTTTCTTCCAGGGAAATAATTTATTCTCTTTTTCTTAAGCCAAATCAGAATGCCATCAGTTACCTTTATTTACCTGAATTTAACAGGCATGTGACATTTAACCCCAGGAGCTGCTCAGACAACGTTGTGACATTTATTCTCTTGCTCAAAGGTGAGCAGAGAAGCAGCTTTGCTGTTGTCCCCATGATTTTAGGGATTCTCTTTAGTGGACAACTGGCTTAGGCCCTAATTCTCTTTTAGGTGGTGTGTTTGTCTAGACAGGACCAGGCAGAGATAGCGTCATTCCCATCGCGCCTGACTTGACTTGGCCTTGGATGATATCACAGACAGGGTTGGACCCTTTCACCGTAGATTATATCAATTTAACCATTATTTCCAGATTTTATCTTGTTTGAATAGCTTAGGTCCAAAGATAACATTTTATAGACTTGTGCCCCTTCTAAACAAATATTTCTGTCATCTGGACCTATTCTAATGTCATTCCCACAGATAATGGATTTTACTGAGTCATCCTTGGTCTGGTCTTTTTTTCCTTAATTCTCACTGGGGTATGTGTGATAGACCTGGGGCCACCAGTGAAATTTCTGATTCTTGGCCACTGATTTTTATCTGTGCAGAGCAACCCAGAATAGACAGGCATGAAGCTGTTTACAGAGCCTCTGCACCACCATGCGGGGCAGCACAGGCTTCGAATGCACTGGGCTGGTTACTGCACAGGGCAAGGGGTGTTTGTTGGCATTAGTTTGATCCTTATTACATGGTTAGCTTCAATAGTATTTGAGTAGGTTGAAATCTCCAAAGTAGCACCTGTGGAAGTAGCTTGTTGATAAAACAGTTTTGCCTGATCCTTCCAACCAGAACTCTGAAGAAAACCCAGGGGTACAGGCCAGGTGAGGCCATGCTACCTGGGTTCCTGGTGAAAGGCTGCCAGCTCTTCGTTCTCAAGATGGTGTCCATTCCCCACTTCTTTGGCAGCAGAGAAGAACTCCCTTGGGTCAACAGAGCCAGAGCAGTTTGGAAGGTCAAATTTTAATATATTTAGAGCTAGAAGAGCCAATTTAGACAAGTTAAGCAAAAGATTATTATCTTTGAGTATAGACTATCTGTCCAAGAACACTTAAATTCCATGTGTGGTTATGCTACTTTGTTTTGGCTGGCTGACTTATAGGTGCTGTTTTTTGCCTCTCTCCAAAGTACAAATATTGACACATCTGAATTCAATGAAATTATTAGGGAAAAGGGTTGGTTGGGATGATAGCAAGCGGATCCTGAGATTCTGTAAAGAGTCCCCTGCTCTGGAAGAACCTGGGCACAGTTTGATTTGTTTTGATGGAGAGTGAAACATCCTGGGCAGCCAAACAGGACTCTACATTCCTGTTCTGCTCCGTGCCACTCCTCTCCTTTGAGAGCTGAGGGTTATGCCAATGCCACCTCAGCACCAAATGTCACCCGTGTGCCCACATCCTGGCAGCAGTGCATTCTGGTTCTCACGAGGACTTCTCTGTGATGCCTCCTCTCTCAAAGCTGGGTGGGACTTACGTGTGTACCCCACCCCTCAGGACCCAGAAGACATGCCAGGATGTCCTCGCCCCCATTCAGCACACTCAGTTCCCAATACGAACCTGAGCTTAGAAGAGGGGCAGCCCTCTGCGAACCAGCAGACTACACACTTGATATAGGAACCAAGAAAGCTGCGTTCTCTTTCCAAATCTGTTCTGGATGTGGGCTCTCTGCTTTCAGAGTGCTGATTATTTGTTAAATTGCGTGGCTTATTATAAATCAATCATTTATTCTTACTCCAACCCTCCAGCCTAACTAATTCAAGGACACTGAGTTGCAGGTTCTGAGGTTAGAGGAGGCAGTTGGAACCTCCTTGGCCTCAGCTTCCTATTTCCCCATAAAAAGGCTTCTATTAGTCACTCTCTCGGAGCTCTCTATGGGAAAATGTTGAGATCTGTCACAGGCTGGTCAGTCAGGTGTGGATCCCCACTGTCTGTGCATTCAGACCTGCTCTTCCAAGCACTGGAGTGCAAGCCTGTGATTTTCCAAGTACTGGCCACAACTGGGAGGGTCAGTGTGGCTAATTCTGGGGTTTGGCATGAAGAAGCTCACGGTTCCTGCGAACTGAGCTGCCTCCTCCAGCCTGGTCCTTCTCAATCATGAGGCTGATATTTTTATCTATGTCTGCCTTATTCTTGTGCCTTATCTTTCAGTGGGTTAAGAAATCAGGTTGGGGTGGGGGGGACAGAGGTTACTTTGTTGTCCCCCTACCACTGTGCTTAATCGGCAAAGATGATTAAAACACAGTCCTACTCTCAGGAAACTCAGAGCAGCTGGGGGAGGTGGGATAGATAGGTATAGAAGTAAAATATTGTAAATTAGTGTACCGGGGGCCAGGGTAGAGTGGAATTCAAGAGCTCCAGTTATGGCCTCATTCAACCTTACCTGTGTTCCCAGATGTACCACTTAAAAGGTGAGTGACCCTGAGGAAGTTACTTTACTTCAATGTCTCAGTTTTCCCATCTGTAAAATGGAGATAATAATAATTATCTCACAGGGTTCTTGTAAAGTTCCAATGAGATGGTATATGTAAACTAATTAGCACAGTGCTGAACACATAGAAAATATACATTTGGGCCACAGTTATTAGAAGTATGATGTATATGCTATGGAATCACAGCAAGGCACCTGATTCTTCATGTGAGGACTATTATCCACAAAGAGGTAAAAAATGTGGAGTGATGATAAGCAAAGCAAACCCACACTGTACCTAATATATGTTTTGGGTGTATCACACTCTAGGTTCTAATTTGCTTTCATTAGTAATAGTTTGTATTAATTGAGTAATAATTATTGTCCAGACTGGTGTTGGGCAAGACAGAGAGAAGGGCAGTCATTGAGTACATATGGCACTAATCTATATTTGTTTATTAAAGCAACTATTTTCCAAGAGCCAGAGAAGAAAAGAGGAGAATAGGAAAGAAGAGAAGGAAAAAATATGATTTAGTTCCTTCCCCCAGATATGGCTATGTAATAGTTTATATTAGTATCATCAAATAGTGAAATTAACTTATGGAGTCATCCTATCTAATAAAGAGGGAATATGCTAATTGGCTGTCATGCCCTCACAAAGATGGTGGCACCCACAGCCAATAAGGAGGGAATATGCTAATTGACTGCCATGCCCTCAAAGATAAAGGTGCCCACAGCCACAAGATAGTGGTGCCCAGTCCCCTCAGACCCACCGGGGCAGCAAGTGTGCAGCACGGCTGGGCCCGCCCCCAGGAGGGTCCGGCCGCTCCTCACGCCTGCCTCCGGAATCCCCCAGTCCCCTCAGCCCCCCAGCCGCCCAGGGCCGGCCCGAGGCACAGGCAAGCCTCAGATGGCAGCTGCCCAGCCGCCCAGGGCCACCCGAGGCTCAGGTAACCAGGGCTGGCTGAGGCTCGTGCTGCCGGCAGTGGCAGCAGCAAAGGTGTGATGAGGGCATCACTTTCCCCTGATCACTGGGTCACCTCCCACCCCTGAGGGCTCCCAGACTGTGAGAGGGGGCAGGCCAGGCTGAGGGACACCCCCCCTCCAGTGCATAAATTTTCATGCACTGGGCCTCTAGTGGTATAATAATTCAAAACTGATATAAGGAAGTCACATTTCAGATTAGGAAGGACAGAATACAGGTGGAAGGGGGTATGTATAAGAGAGGAAAAAAAACATTATTAAAAAAAAAACAGAAAGGGAATAGAGAACTCTACAACCATTTCCTTTATTTTTCTACTTCTATACATAATCTTACACTCTCGTCATAGAATTATAAAGTTCACAGATACACTACTTTTTCATGGTTCATATAATCTCTAGGAGAGACTCAGTCTTATGAGATGACTTTTTTCAAATTCAGGTCTTGCTCTTATTTCAATGTTCTTACTTCCATGACTTGCGGGAAGAAGGAGGCCCAGCTATTAATCCCAGCATCCAATCATCTGCCTATGTCAGCACCCTGACCACCCTCTCCTGCTGCTCTATTCCAGCCTCCTCCTTGCTCTTTAGCCATGAACAGCACACCTGTTCCTCTGTGTGCAAGGTTCCTTTTGCCTTCCAAACTTCTCATCCCTTCACTTCTTTAGGTCTCTGCCAATGTCATCTTATTGGAGAAGCTTTCCCTAGCCACTTTATTTAAAATAGGACTCTCATCTTTCCCAGTACACCCCTTCCTTTTTCCCTTGACGTATTATTCTCCAGAACAGTAATCACCCTCTGACACAGTGTACATTTACATCTTTACTTGCTTATTGTCTTGTCTTCTGTGTAAGGTTGGGTTCCCTAGAAGCAGAAGCTGAAAGAATTCAAATGCATATTGAGGGGATGCTCTTTAGAGAAACCCTTTAAGGGAGGGAGTGAAGCAGAATACCACAGGGAAGCAGCCAGGCAAAGATGTGGTTTCAGGGAAAGGCTAGCCTTGGGAAAGAATTTTCTGGTCCATAAATTGCACCTGGAGACAAGGGGCTGGC
Organism: Plecotus auritus; assembly: GCF_963455305.1. Classification (NCBI taxonomy): domain Eukaryota; kingdom Metazoa; phylum Chordata; class Mammalia; order Chiroptera; family Vespertilionidae; genus Plecotus; species Plecotus auritus. The sequence continues at coordinate 179,333,181 of NC_137772.1, read as the reverse complement.
CCTTTGTACCCTATCATCAGCTGTGGACTGGGGAGAGGGCATTGTGACTTCCTGGGTGAGGCAGTGCCCATCAGCTGAGGATGGTTCTCTTGATGGGGTCAGCTGGGAGCTAGGAGCCAATACAACACAGCAATTGAGAGAGGATGTGGTGTTGGGGCAAAAGGAATTTGAGACAGGCAACTGAATGACATATTGTATGCTTCCACTACAATATAATCTCCATGACATCTGGGAGTTGATCTTTTTTGTTTCATGTTATATCTTTAGCACACAGAAGAGAACCTGGTACATAGTAGGTTTTCAGTAAATATTTATTGAATGAATGGATGAACTTACTGAATTGTCACATGCTAGGTCCAGGGATACAATAGTGAATGAGTTAATTTCCTGCCCTCATGGAGCTTTGGTCTAATAGGAACACAGGTATATGCAACGGAAATACAGTGCTGTTATAGTAAAGGCAGAGGGGGCTAAGAGCACACAATAAGGACACTTAAAATCCAGAGTTTAGGAGAGGCAGGTATTACAAACCTTGCGGTATAGTCAAGAGCTGTGTTTTCCAGGGTAATTATTCACTGCAATGGAGTGCTCATCAATAAAGTTGGGGAAATACCTGCAAGATTATAGCATTACTTGAAGTTTCCAATCCAGTGGTGTTTCACCTTAATTTGTGTCTCAAACATAAGGGAGAACAACCTGAGCCAGGACCTTTCCCATCTGTCCCTAGGATCGGTTTTCTCACCTACAAACTGAGAGGGTTGAATTGTGAGTTCCTTTGGGAAATGACCTTCCTCAAGCCTGATAAGGGTCATGGGCACTGGACTCTGCCCATTTTGTGATAGGAAGCCAGGCACTTCCAGGCAGTCTTTTAAGTGCCACCAACCAACAGTATGCCCTGGGATTGGGAAAGTCCCTTGGATATTTGGTAATTGGCTTTTATTTTCTTGAAAGGTATGAGCACAGGGAGAAACCAAGATGGCGGCATGGGTAAGCACCTAAACTGCTGCTCCACACAACAATTTTAAAACTACAACTAAAAGATAGAATGGGCACCATCCAGAACCACAGAAAAGCTGGCTGAGTGGAAATTCTACAACTAGAAGGAAAGAGGAAATCTCACGGAGAAGGAGCTGCAAAGAGCTGAGGTACGGAGACACGTGCACACAGAGAGGAAGGGCAGCGGAGTGCCTGGCTGGCTTTCTCTGGCGGGAGGGAGAAAGAAGCCCCCAACTGCACTGAACACCAATTCTGACTGCACTGAACCTCAGTTCCGGGTGAAACCCTGTGGACCCAGGCTCATACAGGGGGAGTTTGGATGATCAGGTAGAGAGAAAGGCACCCGGAGACTCAGAGACTCAGGGGAGCCGCTGCGGCAGGGGTCTGGAGGCGCGAGTGTGCACAAAGACTGACTGCGGAGGTTACCACAGGCTATCCCTAGCAGAAGGGAGTGGGAAGCTCCTGACAGCACTGAACCCCAGCTCCTACTGCACTGAACCGCAGTTCCGGGCGAGCCCCTGGGGACCCATGCTCTTATGGGGGAAATCTGGACTGTAAGGCGGAAACTCGGGAACCGCGGAAGGCAGAGGTCTGGAGACTCGCGCACAAGGGCAGGGTTGACGGGAAGCCAAGACTGTCTGCTCTTCCCTGAGACTCCACCCCTTCCAAGCTGAGCACAGAGGCTTTTGCAATCTGGCAAGGCTAATCCTATAAGGCTGTCTCCAGCACCGAACTTCTCCCAGTGTAGACACAGCTGATCCTCACAGCCAATTGGCCTGGAGGTCAATTCCTCCCAGTGATACCAACAACAATCAAGACTTAACTACAACAAGGCTGTACACACAGTCCACAAAAGGGTGCACCAAGAGTGTCCACCTCAGGTTAACTGGGGAGGCCGACCCACTGGGCCATATAGGAAACCTAGCACACAAATCTACCTTACCAACTCAGGGAAGCAGTGAAAAATGGGGACACGAAGAAACAGATCACAAATGAAAGAAATGGAGGAAAACAAATGACTGGATATAGAATTCAAAACCATGGTTATAAGGCTTTTCAAGAATATCCTAGAAAAGGCCGATAAATATAACGAGACCCTCGAAGATATGAAAAAGGACCAACTAGAAATTAAACATACACTGACTGAAATAAAAAATATTATACAGAGGAACGCAAGAATCAAGTCAAAGATTTGAAATACAAAGAAGCAAAAAACACTCAACTGAAAAAGCAGAAAAAAGAAAAAAGAATCCAAAAAGTTGAAGATAGTATAAGAAGCCTCTGGGACAACTTCAAGCATACCAACATCAGATTTATGGGGGTGCCAGAAGAAGAGAGAGAGCAAGATACTGAAAACCTATTGGAAGAAATAATGACAGAAAACTTCCCTGACCTGGTGAAAGAAATAGACTTACAAGTCCAGGAAGTGCACAGAACCTCAAACAAAAGGAATCCAAAGAGGACCACACCAAGACACATCATAATTAAAATGCCAAGAGCAAAAGACAAAGAGAGAATATTAAAAGCAGCAAGAGAAAAACAGTTAATTACCTACAAGGGAGCACCCATACGATTGTCAGCTGATTTCTCAACAGAAACTATGCAGGCCAGACGGGAGTGGCAAGAAATATTCAAAGTGATGAATAGCAAGAACCTACAACCAAGACTACTCTACCCAGCAAAGCTATCATTCAGAATTGAAGGGCAGATAAAGAGCTTCACAGATAAGAAAAAGCTAAAGGAGTTCATCACCACCAAACCAGTATTATATGAAATGCTGAAAGGTATTCTTTAAGAAGAGGAAGAAGAAAAAAGTAAAGAGAAAAATTATGAACAACAAATACATATCTATCAACAAGTGAACCTAAAAATCAAGTGAATTAAAAATCTGCAGAACAGAATAAACTGGTGAATATAATAGAATCAGGGGCATAGAAAGGGAGTGGACTGATAAATCTCAGGGGGATAGGGTTTGGGGGGTGCAGGAAGAGACTGGACAAAAATCATACACCTATGGATGAGGACAGTGTGGGGGGAGGTAAGGGCAAAGGGTGGGGTGGGAACCGGGTGGAGGGTAGCTATAGGGGGAAAAGGAGAAACAATTGTAATAATCTGAACAATAAAGATTTATTAAATTAAAAAAAAAGAAAGGTATGAGCACAGTATTTAGGTTCAATGCTCAGTAGGTAGATCTGTTTTAAAAAAGAAGGCTCAAGTGCCTGGAAGAAGACAGCTATCATAGTAATACCTTGGCCTCCATTGGTGCTCTGTAAACCCTGGCAATGGGTCTGATTTACCTGATGGATCCTACACTGAATGCACACAAGCTGCCTTCCCAGGTTTTTCAAATTTGTTTTTTTTATTGTGTATAAGGTTACACATATTTGGGAGGATGGTGTGTGTGTGTGTGTGTGTGTGTGTGTGTGTGTATTGGTGTATGAGTTTTCTTGTAGTTGAGGAAAAGGGGATAGAAGTTGGCTTGGATATTGTCTTCAGTTACAACATGACTTTCAATGTTTGAGTCGTGTGCCTTAAGATGCTTTTAAAATTCACCTTGGAAAATGGGGGGAAATAGGTTTTGATGAAATATGAAAAGGCCACTGAAATGTCACAAAATAGTTATGTAACTGTGGATTATATAATGCCTGAGGGTAGGGACTGGATAGGAGACATTGTTCAGAAATGTTGAGTAATTTGAAGACAGCAATGTTCTCGGCCATTATCATATTTGTTGCTAACTTTTGGCAGAGCTATATTTAGGGTTGCTAGTCTCCCATGCTGGGCAGTGAATCTGAGCACAGGGTTGAGTCTCTGGCTCTGAATATCTCACCTCTGCCCCATTCTTGACTGCTTTCACACCGCTAAGTGGGCACTCGTGATTGGCTGCTCTCTTACCCACCCCTTGGAACAATAGCCTGTTTAATGGAGTCCACCTGCTAATTAATTGTTCCGGCTTTGTGCTTGATTTAGAGCTTTGATTGAAAGGTTATATGTCAAAAAATTAGGTGGCTTTATTTACCAAATACTAATTTTTTGCAAGATGATAGTTCCCTGAATGCCAGTTGGTTATTAGATATGTTTTACATAAGTTCGTTGAACATTGGAATATTTGTGAAAATAAAGGTGCATATTGCCATGGTTCATTTGTTGAATGCCACCCTACCTTATGATAATATGGTGTAATGAGAGGAGTCCTGGCCCAGGAAGCAGGAGAGATTGGTTCTTGGTCCTGTTTGATTGTGACCTTTAACAAGTTGCTTGACCTCTCTTGGCCTCAGTTTCTCCATAGGAATGGATAAACTTTAAGTATTGTTTTAACACTCCTTTACACTGAAGAGTAGTTCCAGGTCAGTGTAGCTGGAAAGCTTACAAAATCAGCAAGGAAGTGTGTTTTCATTCAAGTATCTTAATCTCCTTGAACTTTGGGTCAAATTTGGACTTGTGAAGAATGAAACCAAGCAGTGAAGACTTCCAGCCTATCCGACAAGCTAATTTAATTTTGATCAAATGTGTTTTTAATGAAATAGATGACTACAATAATAATATGCTTGAGTGAAGGGTTTTGGCTCGGGACAAAGGGGCTGTTTTTATAGCTCTCCCAGTACTGATACGGGAAAACTGATCTTTTCAACAGAACTGGGGCATGTTATCCCTTGGGAAAGCCTGTGCCGAGGAAGCCAATACATATATTGCCCTGGAGCTTAAAGGGAAATTCTATGCTGGAGACAATCAGAAATGTTCTCATATTTCTTTTTTTTATAAGCACCCACAACGCTTCACCAACAGATTTGGAAAGTTGTCATATTTGGATTGTTTTCTTTCAGGGGGAGAGGGGTATACAATACTGGAGAGGGGCAGAAAGACTTTTCTAGGAAATATTTGGGGTTTTCTTGGCAGGAAGAACCCACCTTTGAGGCACAACTGTCATGAAATGTCATTTAAATGATGAGCCATATATAGAAACTCTGTCCTGTTGCCGATAGGCAGGCCTGTTAAGTGATGGCCAGTTTCACTATCTCATTATAGCCAGAGACACCCCAGGGCCATTCACTGTTGCTTACACTAAGCAGAATAGAATAAACAGGAAAGTGCAAATTATGATAAAATAGGATTGTCCATTTTTACTTTTTGGAGTCATTAATGGAAAGTCCTATATGGTCTCACTGTTAAAGCGCATTGGTTGTTTGGGTTATTTCATCAAAGCTAGGTCAGAACTACCTTCACACCTTCTGTGCCCTTCCAATATGCTAGACACTCCAGTTGGAGGGGGCGTGCTAGGCTGACCTACAGGTAGGGAAACTATCCCCAATCAAACGGACATTTCCAGGCAATGGCTTAAACTAGACAAAGACATTACATACAATTTCAGATGTTTTTCCAATGTGATAAAAAGAATTAACATTAACTTTAAATATTGTAGTTAATTTAATGGTATAAATCGAGCCTAACTTCAGGTCTAGCCCTTGTTTTGGGCTTGACTACTGCAATAAGAGATGACATAGGCAAGCCGAGGTTTAACGCACTACCAGGGAGGGAGCAATAGTCCTCTCACTGAGTCTGTGGGTTTTTACTTCCCTCCTTGACTTTTTAGATATCACCAGAAATTTAACGTGATATGTCCTTTGTATCAATCACTGAATTAGAGCATTTCACTTTGAGGAAATCCTATACACTAAAAAAGGAATTTAGCAATTAGGAGAGTAAAATCCACACCACTAGCCAAAGTTTCATTACTTCACAAAAGGCTCTTTTAATGAGCCACCTCCGAGCTTTAAAAAGAACACGCTAAGTGAGGAACATAAGCCTGTTTCCTGATTAATGACTTCAGGTAAATTGACACAAACACAGCCGAATGTTCTTTAAGCCCAGCAGGACCCAGGAGTAATCAACTAATTTATAATTATATTCCCCGGTGTCAAACCTTTTACAATTTTGGATGCAAAATCGTATTTTAGTGCTCAGAAGAGGTGTGCTGTTTTTACTTTTTTCTTGACCACCTCTGTGCCTCTAAACAAGAGGCTTTTTAAATGGGTAACACCTTTTTTATTTATGAGAAAAACATTTTCAAATCTTTTATTATTTTTTTTTGTTTAACTTTGTTTTCACCAGAAAATAAGGGGGCCGTGTATGGTGTATTCATGGAGACCAAATTTGACTAATTGGGTTTAACTGTGGGTTGAGTGTTCTAAGGACGTGTTTGGGAACTGAACTTGCAAACAGAAGTCCAGTGTTCAGAGTCCCTGGAGAAATAATGACAGGTCCTGCTCACTGAACGTTTTGTACTTGGGGCGAGCCGCATGCGGTAGAAGAGGGGAGCTCAGAGACCAAGTGTGTGGACAAGTTATTCTGATGTTTTGACCAACCTGACCATTAGGTATTTTTTTTAAACAATGATATATGCAAGTTGTTATTTGAACAACTGATGAAATCATATAATAAATATATTTGTAGATGACTGGTGTTGGCAGTTAAAAAGGAATGCAGGGCTGTTTTTAACACTGCCTTGCAGACTGCTGGACTCCTTCTGAATGCTGGTTGCAGGCTGCTCACAACACAGCTCCCACCGAATTGAAGCTCTTTTTTTTTTTTTTTTTTTTTTTTTTTATCTCTGAGCTCGTGACCTCAGAGCATTTTCTTAAAGTTGTTGTGTTAGAACCTTGTATTTTGAATAAATGGGCAAGTGAGAACAAAAGTGGAAATGTCTCTGGCTCAAAAGAGAGAAGGCATAGCTTAAAAAACCTTAAGACTTTTTTTTTTAAGTACAGGAAGTTTTTATTTTTATTTTTTATTTTTCTGCTGCACATCTATATCCCATCCCACCTGAAGTGATCAGGGAGGAGTTTAAAGAATCAAGATGATGCTTTATAACTAACATCCTCATTTCTGTGGACTGTGTGCCCAGGAAGCAGACAGAGCCCAGCATGGCCCTTGGGTTGGGTCTTCCCTGCCCCTGATTGCCCCATTACTTCCTTTCTATGCCTTCATTTAGTCATTAGAATGTCAATGTGTAATATTTAAGTGCCCTCAAAATGCCCTTCCCTTTCAGTGGGATATTCCAGTACATATACTGACCATATGTTCTCAGGAAATTGCCCAATTGGTGGTGAGCACTTACACGACTATACATACACCTGTAACCAGGAGCATCTGCTTCTCATCTCCAGCAGCCAGATCTACCTGTTCAACAGACCACCTCTGTTTCTGTTTCTTCATTCATATTAAACAAGCAAAGTCAGTATTTCCCTTTCTAGGGGACATAATTGAATAATTGGTATTTCATTTTCATTCTTGCTAAAAATAGGTTGTAAGTGTTGTTTAGAATAGGGAACTAGTAAATAAATATTTTTTGGAAATAACTAACATAGAATAATTTTGAAGCAGTTACAGAGAGAAGATCAGCATAGTTGCCTAGAACATACCTGGGGTGGTGGGGTGGGTGAGAGGGGGAAGGAAGCCTTTAGAAGAAATGTAGTCACCATAGAGATCTTACTTAAACAAAGGGCTCTCAGCACTAATAGGTGAGGAAGGAGGGGTTTGGGGTTAAGTAGGGAGGGGAGGGGAGAGAGAAAAAGAGAGGGAGAGGGAGACTCCACCTATCTTCAAAGAGGCAGATACCAACTTGTCCTGTTCACCAAGGCAGTTTTGTTTATCTATATATATAAAGCCCAATATGCAAATTGTCCCCATGGGAGTTCGACCAGGAGACCGATCGTTTACTATGATGTGCGCTATCCACCAGGGGGAGGCATGGAATGAAGAAAGGCCCTGGTTGGAAGCTGGAAGGAAGGCTCTGGCCGGCAGCCTGAAGGCCCCGATCAGCCCTGATCACCAGCCAGGCCTAGGTACCCTACTCGTGCATGAATTTTGTGCACCAGGCCTCTAGTATAGAATAAACACAAATAATGTTTATGTAAAGAAATTTTCTAAGAAGTTTCTTTTTCAGGTTGAATGTTTTAGTTGGATAGTTTCTAAACACAAGCACAAAGTGATCACAAACTCAACAGTTTATGCCTGTTGTCTATCATAATTATTATTGACAACTGCTTCCACTCTCAAAACTGTCTCATGTTATGTAATAAATTATGTGGTCACACTAGTGTTAATCAGAATCAGCCTTTGAATTGGGACCTTTACTGAAGTAAATGTTAGCTCACAGAATCCCATCTTCGCTGTTAAAGATTTTGCAATCTAAAACAGGAAATTCTAGAGATAGTATTCAGTTGGAGGGAGAGCGAGTACTTTTGTGTGTCAAAGCCATGTACAGTGGCTGACTTCAAGTTCTCATTTCTGATTTCCTTTCCAGGGAACCCCTGGCCAGTATCTCTAAGAGATTCCACCTTCCTTTGTACAAGGGTTAGGAACAGAATAGGGGACAACCTTTATATGACGTATATGATATTTATATACATAAATATCTTTCATATGAGCAATGCAAAAAAAACTTACTTTTATTTTCCTGCTAAACTTACAGTGAGGCTGCCAGAAGTTTCCATGTCAGGATATTAGTAACAACTCTGAGAGAGATCTCTGATCATTGTGATTAGAACCTAGAATCTAGTATCATTAGAAAATTCAGGAGGAGATCGTCATCTTTCTGTGGCTGTTGCAAGGAGGATGAGACACACTTGTAAATACTGATGCTGCCACCCAACCACAGCTTTGAAATAGAATTCTTTCCTTGGGCTGCTTGGCAATCCTCAGAGGACATCTGTTCTCTCAGAGGCTCCCCCATAGAAGAGAGCATGATGACAATTGCAGCTCAACAATTCACCCAGTAGGGAGAAGCCACTAGCTCCATACTGGTCCTGCTAACTCAGTGTCCTCTAGTGGTGTCATTAATGAACAAGCTGGCACAGCAAATCGGCTGTGAGATGCATACAGATTATGGTCTTTTCATTAGTGTTTATAATGAACCCAAAATCTGAGGGCCTACTAAGTGCCAGCTAGTGCTAGTATGTCCTTGCAGTAACTTTGTTATATAAATTTTAAAAAAATGAAGTTCAGCCCTAACTGGTTTGGCTCAGTGGATAGAGCATCAGCCTGTGGACTGAAAGGTCCCAGGTTCGATTCCAGTCAAGGGCATGTACCTTGGTTGTGGGCACATCCCCAGTAGGGGGTGTGCAGGAGGCAGCTGATCGATGTTTCTCTCTCATCAATGTTTCTAACTCTCTATCCTTCTCCCTTCATCTCTGTAGAAAATCAATAAAATATATTTTTAAGAAAATGAAATTCAGAGAGCATGTTGTCAGAGTGCGAGGCACAGTTTGTAACTAGAATTCCTGAGCATTTGTCCTGAAGTTTTTATTTTATGTTTTAACTGTATGCTACCATTACACAATTCTAAGAAGATAGATATTTTCTTGCTTCAAATGAAGCACAGAGGCAGTCGGGTAAGGAGCCTTCAGAAGACTGGTGGATGCTGCCTCACTTCAGTTGCCTCTAACCTTTCTGACCTTGTGAGTACTGGGAGGCCACAGAGTAGAGTAAAAAAAGAACTGGCTTTGGACCTAGATACACCTGGGTTTAATTCCTAGCTCTACCACTCATTAAATATTTATTGAGTGCCTACTATATCCTAGGCCCTAGAGATACAGTTTTGTACAAGAGAGAAAATATTCTTGGTCAGATTTTTATTCTTGCTGATCCTCAGTGTTGTCATCTCTAAAATAGAGGTGGGTGTACCCCTAAATATTTGTGTAAGGCAAATGTTTAAAGTTATTCAACATATTAGGGAAAGAAGGTAGTATGGTATTTGAGGGAAAAATGGTGACTCAATGCAACATAAAATGATCAAGTTTTCTAGTAGATGAATTGTGACTTTATAATAAGAGAGAAATCCTTAAAAGGCAGAGAATAGATAACACACATTACCTATAACTGAGGTTTAACCATTGAAAAATGTAGCAATTACCAAGGCAAATAGTAAGGACCTTAGGTCCAATAGTTTTTTCCAGAATGGGGATAGACATTCAAAGCACCTTTACTTCTTACTATGGAAGGAAATCTGTCACCAAACAAATCTTGTATAGGATGATATTTTCCTTTCTGTATTAGTTATTATTACCAGCAACATTTTTACATACATGTCTAGAATGAAAGTGCACAGGTATTTACCATTTGTTATCTAGATATCAGCTCAAATATTTTCTGAAAATATTATAAAATTAAATATTTCTCAAGATAAAGAATAAAAAAGAAATTTGGTAAATGGTGGCAGTACTTAAGTTAAGCTGAAGAAAGATAAAACAAAACAAAACAAAACAAAACAAAACACTGTAGGTTGAAGGAACTAACAATCTCTAGCCAGTAACTTAGGGTCTACAAAGCAAAATATTCTTGGCAAAAAAATCATAAAATAAAAGCTATCTTCAAGTTTACCCATTACATTTGTAATGGATTTTGAGCATTCCCCAAGTGACTCTATTAAGAGCTACAAAGCAACATATCTCTCTATTGCTTTATTTCTACATTATTACTATTGTTTTATTATTATACCTTTGTAGCATATATTTCAGTGGACTAATATTATATGACAATGGTAATCTCTCCACTATTATTTTCTTTTAAAAATCTAGTTATTTATTCTTTTTTAGATGTAATTTATAATTACTTTTATCAAATTTCTAAAAAATAATCATTGTTAGGAAATTAAATAGAATATAATTAAACATATACATTTTAATAAATTTAATCTAAAAGAATTGACCACTCTACAATATAATATTTTCCCATCAAGTTAAATTGGATTTACTTACAATTATTTTTAGTTATGTTCTTTAGTAAACTTTTGATGTTTGCTTCAGAAAAATTACGCACTTTTGTTAAGTTAATTGCTATGTAAGGTCTTATTTCTGTTATGAAAACAATCTTTTCCATTATGTATTCTGAGTTTTATTGGCATATAAAAACACTTTATTTCTTTAATAAGTGATCGTCTTTGTAAATTCCTATATAATTTTCTAGTTAATTTTCTGGGTTGTTTTTTCCCCTCTAATCTACTGGTAATCATAATTTTGGCTCTCCTTTAATCATAATTCACAATCTCCTATCTGAAATTCAGTTTGAAAATGGAAAGTGCATAAGTTTGGCACTAAAATCTGACTTGAATGGATGTGATGCTGTTTATATCTATATGTTTCCACTTTGTGTTAATGATCATACATTTTAATCTAGAAATATTGCTGATTACAGAAATCTACGTCAGTTTCTATTATTACATGATACATAGTAATTAACTTGTCTAAAATATGAAAACTTCTAAATTCTAGAGTACATTCAAGCCCAGAGTCAAAAAAGGAATGTGGACTATATTAATATCTCCTTTCTTTTACTTTTTATATTGAACTAGAGGCCCGGCGCACAAAATTCGTGCGCGGGTATGGTTCCTAGGCCTAGCCTGAGATCAGGGCCATCTTCCCCGGCTGCCGACAGTCGGCCCCACCCCCCACTGCCACCCACCCCCGGTTCCCCATTTGCCATCGGGCAATCGAAGCCTGCTGGCCAGGGGGAAGGGACAGATTGGTTGGCTGGCAGGCCCCAATCAGGTAACTGGGACCTGCGGGCTGGGGGCAGCGCCTGCATTGAGTATCTGCCCCCTGGTGGTCAGTGCGCATCATAGTTACCGGTCGTTCCACCGTTCGGTCCATTTGCATATTACCCTTTTATTATATAGGATTGGCTAGAATTTTCCATGTTGAGTAAGTGATAACTTTTATATTGTTTTTTAATTTAATAAAAATGTAATGTCTTAAAATTGAGTATGATAATGGCTAAAGTCAAGATAGACATTCTTTATCATTATGGGGAAAAGTATCTTTATTAGATTGCTAAAAGAGATGGATTTTTCCCTTCAATTATATATTTTGTACTTATTGAGGTGATTCTATTATTTTTCTCTTTTAACTTTGTAGTAGTTCTCATCAATTCTTTACCCCGCACATGACTTGATAGTTCCTCCCACTTAAAGAAAAGAGTATTGTTTCTCCATCCCTTGACTTTGGATTCAGTCACGTAACTTGTTTTGGATAACAGAATGAGGCAGAAGTGCACCCGTCCTGACCGTGTGCCTTAAGAGCGTTCGATATTTCCATTTGCTCTCTTGTACCCTTGCCACCATTGTGAGAAGAATATGTCTTTGCTAGTCAGCTGGTCCAAAGAAGGTGAGAGACATGTGACTATGAAATAATAAGAGCTAATTTCTAACAAGTCACCTAGGAAGATTAATCTTATTAATTTAATGGTATTTCATATAACCTAATACTTTTTAAAAGTCTTTTGTAACTAAAGACACTATACACATGACAACTAGTCAGAGCTGGAACATTTTGGCAGTGATTTGAGAGGGATTGGAGGAGGTGTATTTTTGAAAGGCATCCTGCTGGATGTGCTGGCTTAAGGAGCAATATGGTGTTTAGGTTTTTTCATGTCCTGTAGCCTGCCCAGACTCATCTGAAATAAGGAGACTGGCTGAGTGCAGCACACAGTTAAGAAAAATGCCAGAAGTGCCATAAAAGAGGAGTTGGTGATTGACTACTTAAGCTCTGAGTCAGTCCTTACCTGTATATTTAAGGGCTATTGGTTCAACTAATTGAGGTGACAATTTGGTGACATCACAGAAAGTCTTTGTTAAAAAGTTCCAAAGAGATTTCTTTTCCGGGACTTCATCAAGTCCAAAGGGAGAGGCAATTTTCATGGCATCACCAAATGCATTTTTGGGACTTGTCTCTAAACCCAGTCCTCATAGGATGAATACTCACATACTATCGTGAGAAGGGGACAGTGTGAAGATTGAAAAGGCTACTTTTCTAAATTCTAAGATACTAGGGCACTTGCAGTTTGACCTGATAATTCTCTATGACACTAAAGGAGACCAACAGATGATCTGCGCTCTTTCCAAGTGAACACTCTGAAACGTAGGTCTCCCTTCTCCGAGAGGAGAGAGCAGTTCCCACTGTGAACATTCATAAGCAGACACCTCTTTTAAAATGGAGTTGGGAGCTGGAAGAGAGAACTCTCACACACAGTCACTCAATCCACACTACCGACCCCAAGAGGAAATCACTATACTTTGAACTTTCATTTTCCTCCAACGGACTTTTCCTTTACAACAGCTCCCCTAAAGTCCATAAAAGAGTGTTCCTCTTCTTCGTTTCTCTGCACTTGCATGTGGTTTGCCTTTAGACCCCATGCAATTCTCTGTCTCCCTGCTGGGAAACAGAAGGGCAGAAGCAGGCAGAAGGACTAGATTTGTTATTAAGCATATGTGAGCCCCCTACTGGAGATGCCGAGAAATACTTGTGCGATGGTAGGGATTTGCTAAGAGACTGGAAGTCCTATTTTAGCAGTTGAAGCCAAGCATCTATAAAATATGAACTAAAACTGCACCCTTATCCTAGCCATACCTATAAACTGGGAGATAGGTTTCAGCTAGGTATCACAGGAAGGTAATTGTAATACTTAGGATCAATAAAGGTGACTTCAAATTGGGAGCTGTTGATGTTCCTCTTGAGATCTTTGGCAAAAAGATGCTTGAATCATACTTATTTGAATCTAGAGGATGCAGAATTATTTTCTCAGGGGATACTATTATATTTGCAGCACTTGCTGGGTGCTATAGAAGATGCAAAAGAAATATAACTATCCCTGCCCTTGGAGGCTTATGGTCTAGTAGAGGAGATAACTCAGGTGCATTAAAAAACTTAGAAAAAAAAACAGAAGTGAGAGTTAGAAATACACAGATATTTGGTTGATTCTCATAACTAGTACTTGCAGAGCCCAAATTGGTGGACTTGAGGTGAGCCATTCCCCTAGGCCAGTGGTTGGCAAACTGTGGCTCGCGAGCCACATGCGGCTCTTTGGCCCCTTGAGTGTGGCTCTTCCACAAAATACCAAAGCCTGGGCGAATCTATTTTGAAGAAGTGGCGTTAGAAGAAGTTTAAGTTTAAAAAATTTGGCTCTCAAAAGAAAGTTTAATCGTTGTACTGCTGATATTTGGCTCTGTTGACTAATGAGTTTGCCGACCACTGCCCTAGGCTAACTTGAAATGAAAAAACAAAGCAGGTATTCAGCTTTCATTCAATCCATCTTCTAAACTCTTCTTCTCTTTGTTTGGATTTTATGTGTAACTGTCACTTTACTTTGTCACCATACAAGTGGAAACTTGCTGGGCTTATACCTATGGCTAACATTGACTCAACTTTACATGTATATTTCCACTGCTTAGAAATTCCTTTGTTTGTGCCAACTCCATAATTTTATTGCATTCAAACTGATTGGATAAATTAAATTTATAAATAATCACCTTTATAAAATATTTCATCTAATTTAGGAAGCCATTGATTGTAAATGCACCATTATTTTATGTACCAGTACCACTAAGGGGAAAAAAAACCCTGCCAATTAAACTATACCACTATGCTTTCTGATCATTTAGAATTTTAAACTAATGTTTATTAAAAGAGCTCTTCAAATATTTATAGAGAGAATTTTATCATCTATTCCTCTTGTGCTTATATAACAGAATATGTAAGCAATATAAATTACTTAAGATATTCCTGAAACTTCACATTTTAGAGTTCAACTCTTCTAAATCACTCTTTAAAAAATGTATGTGAGCTCTGGCCACTGTGGCTCAGTTGGTTGGGTGTTGTCCTATGTACTGAATGGTTGCCAGTTCGATTCCTCTTTGGGGTACATGCCCAGGTTTTGGGCACGATGCCTGATAGGGGGCATGCAGGAGGCAGCTGATCAATGTTTCTCTCTCACATTGATGTTTCTCTCCCTCTTCTCTCCTCTCTCGCTAAAAATCAATAAAAATATTTTTAAAATAATTTATTTGAGAATTTTACATGATAGGGGTTGGAATCCATTTTCATTTTTTCTTTGATGATCAGGTGTTCTGATAGCATTTAAAAATAATCCATACTTTCCCTACAGATTTGCAATGTCAGCTCGATCATGTATCAAGTTTCCATAAATGGATGGGTCTGATAATGGGATCTCTATTCTTTTCCATTAGTCTATTTTTCTATCCTCATGCTTCAATATTAAATTACTTAAAGATTAAATCTTATTAATTGACAAAGTAAGTCTCCCAGTCTTCCTTTTCTTTAAGCCTGCCTTGGCCTCTCTTTCTCAGCTGTTTGCTCTTCCCTATACGTTTTAGAATAAGCTCATCAAAGTTCTTGAAAAATCTTATTGGAATTTTGATTAAAATCTTATTGAATATGTAGCTCAATTATTGAATCATTGATATGTTTATAATAGTTTTCCTATTCATGTATATGTATTGTCTCTCAATTTATTATATCTTCTTTAGGTTCTTTCAATAAAGTTTTATATTTTTTCTCACCCATCCCCCACCCCTCTCCCCTCTGGCAAACAAGTTTATTCTCTGTATTTGGGGATCTGTTTTTGTTTGGTTTGGTTTATTCATTCGTTTTGTTTTTTTAAATTCCACAAATAAGTGAAAACATATGGTATTTGTCTTCCTCTGTCTGACTTACTTTACTTAACATAATACCCTCTAGGTTCATTCATGTTGTCACAATGGCATGATTTCCTTCTTTTTTATTAGTGAGTAATATTCCACATTCTTTATCCATTCATCTATTGATGGACACCTAGGTTGCCTTCATATATTGTCTATTTTATCTTTAAAAATATAATATATTTTATCTTATTTAGAGCACTTGGCCTCACTTCAGTCTGATTAGTTTTCCTTATTCTTTTATTCTTCCAATAAATATTTATGTTGAGCACCTACTGTTAAACCAAGAAGCTAGCTCAATATTTTTACCTCCGTTTAGCTTCCTTAAAATATTTTATTTTATTTTTTAAAATAAATCTTTATTCAGATTATTACAATTGTTTCTCCTTTTTCCCCCCATAGCTCCCCTCCACCTGGATCCCACCCCACCTTCTGCCCTTACCTCCCCCGCACTGTCCTCATCCATAGGTGTATGATTTTTGTCCAGTCTCTTCCTGAACCCCCCATACCTATTTCCCCCTGAGAATTATCAGTCCACTCCCTTTCTATGCCCCTGAATCTATTATATTCACCAGATTATTCTGTTCCTCAGGTTTTTAATTCACTTGATTTTTAGGTTCACTTGTTGATAGATATGTATTCGTTGTTCATAATTTTTATCTTTACTTTTTTCTTCTTCCTCTTCTTTAAGAATACCTTTTCAGCATTTCATATAATACTGGTTTGGTGGTGATGAACTCCTTTAGCTTTTTCTTATCTGTGAAGCTCTTTATCTGCCCTTCAATTCTGAATGATAGCTTTGCTGGGTAGAGTAATCTTGGTTGTAGGTTCTTGCTATTCATCACTTTGAATATTTCTTGCCACTCCCGTCTGGCCTGCATAGTTTCTGTTGAGAAATCAGCTGACAATCGTATGGGTGCTCCCTTGTAGGTAATTAACTGTTTTTCTCTTGCTGCTTTTAATATTCTCTCTTTGTCTTTTGCTCTTGGCATTTTAATTATGATGTGTCTTGGTGTGGTCCTCTTTGGATTCCTTTTGTTTGGGGTTCTGTGCACTTCCTGGACTTGTAAGTCTATTTCTTTCACCAGGTGGGGGAAGTTTTCAGTCATTATTTCTTCCAATAGGTTTTCAGTATCTTGCTCTCTCTCTTCTTCTGGCACCTCCATAATTCTGATGTTGGTACGCTTGAAGTTGTCCCAGAGGCTTCTTACACTATCTTCAACTTTTTGGATTTTTTTTTCTTTTTGCTTTTTCGGTTGAGTGTTTTTTGCTTCTTTGTATTTCAATTCTTTGACTTGATTTTTGTGTTCCTCTAGTCTGTTGTTGGGTCTCTGTATAATATTTTTTATTTCAGTCAGTGTATGTTTAATTTCTAGTTGGTCCTTCTTTATATCTTCGAGGGTCTCGTTATATTTATTGGCCTTTTCTAGGATATTATTGAAAAGCCTTATAACCGTGGTTTTGAATTCTATATCCAGTCGTTTGTTTTCCTCCATTTCTTTCGTTTGTGATCTGTTTCTTTGATGTCGCATTTTCACTGCTTCCCTGAGTTGGTAGGGTAGATTTGTGTGCTAGGTTTCCTATATGGCCCAGTGGGTCGGCCTCCCCAGTTAACCTGAGGTGGATACTCTTGGTGCACCCCTTTGTGGACTGTGTGTACAGCCTTGTTGTAGTTAAGTCTTGATTGTTGTTGGTATCACTGGGGGGAATTGACCTCCAAGCCAGTTGGCTGTAAGGATCAGCTGTGTCTACGCTGGGAGAAGTTCGGTGCTGGAGACAGCCTTATAGGATTAGACTTGCCAAATTGCAAAAGTTTCTGTGCTCAGCTTGGGTGGGGTGGAGTCTCAGGGCGGAGCAGACAGTCTTGGCTTCCAGTCAGCCTTGCCCTTGCACACACGCCTCCAGACCTCTGCCTTCGCGGTTCCCGAGTTTCCGCCTTATAGTCCAGATTTCGCCTGTAAGAGCATGGGTCCCCAGGGGCTTGCCTGGAACTGGGGTTCAGTGCAGTCAGAACTGGGTCTCAGTGCAATCAGGAGCTTCTGACTCCCTTCCACTAGGGAAAGCCTATGGCAACCTCCGCAGCCTTTGTGCGCGCTGGCACGCACGCGCCTTCAGACCTCTGCCTTCCCCGGCTCCTGAGTCTCCGCCCAAGAGTCCAGATTCCCGTGTGGGTCCCCAGGGGCTCGCCTGGAACTGGGGTTGAGTGCAGTCAGAACTGGGGTTCAGTGCAGTCAGGAGCTTCCGACTCCCTTCTGCTAGGGAAAGCCTGTGGCAACCTCCGCAGCCTTTGTGCACACTGGCACGCGCGCCTCCAGACCCCTCCCCCCCGGGGTCTCCGAGTCTCCGGGTGCCTTTCTCTCTACCTGACAGTCCAGCCTCCCCCTGTATGAGACTGGGTCCACGGGGTTTTGCCCAGAACTGGGGTTCAGTGCAGTCAGACCTGGGGTTCAGTGCGGTCGGGGGCTTCCTTCCCCCTCCCGCCAGAGAAAGTCAGCCAGGCTCTCAGCCACCCTTCCTCTCTGTGTGCACAAAGACCCTTTGCCGTACCTCCAATTCTCTGTGAGCTTTTCTCTTTCCTTCTAGTTGTAGAATTTTCACTCAGCCAGCTTTCCTGTGGTTCTGGATGGCGTCCGTTCTGTCTTTTAGTTGTAGTTTTGAAATTGTTGTGCAAGGCAGCAGTTTAGGTGCTTACCTATGCCACCATCTTGGTTTCTCTCATCCTTAAAATATTTTAATAAGACAAGATAGCTTTTTTCCTTGTTCTTCTTAGTCCTATGAGATCTTTTTTTTTAAAATATATTTTATTGATTTTTTACAGAGAGGAAGGGAGAGGGATAGAGAGTTAGAAACATTGATGAGAGAGAAACATTGATCATCTGCCTCCTGCACACCCCTTACTGGGGATGTGCCCGCAACCAAGGTACATGCCCTTGATGGGAACCGAACCTGGGACCCTTCAGTCCGCAGGCCAATGCTCTATCCACTGAGCCAAACCAGTTAGGGCCTATGAGATCTTTTTGTAATCAGTGTTTAGGAACAAATGACCTTGAAATCTGGATGCTTTGAGTCCATGTAATATTTTTATTCCGACTCACTTAGTTGCATCTCTCTTCTGCATTAATTATAAAACAATGAAAACTGGATCAATAAGTTTAGTCTCTAGGCAACAACAACAAAAAAGCACCAATAAATTTAGCCTTAGGCAGAGCCTTTTGTAAACCTGATTCTTTAAAACCACTGGACTTTTCTTAAACAAATAGATAAATGTAACAAGTTTTAAAACATTTGTTTTGTTTGATATTATTTTGTACTCTAGATATGAGATCTTTTAGGAATATAAAGCACTTAATAAGCAAGTTGAATCAATCAATGTTGAACATTTATTGAAGAGAACAAAACATTTTCATCTTCCTTGTCTCTTCAAAAACGGAGACTAAAAATGTAAATGCCATGCAAGACAAAGACAGACTAAGGATTCATTCCACTTTAAAAGAGGCTATGGAGATATGATAACTAAATGCAGAGTGGATCCTAAAGAAGATCTTGGAACAGGAAAAAAGTCTATAAAGGACATTATTGGCACAATTGGAGAAATTTGAATAAGGACTAAGTTAGAAAATAGTATTGTATTATGTTAAATTTCCTGATGTTCTCAGAAAATATATTCTGAAACATTTAGAGGCAAAGAGAAAGAGAGAATGACAAGACAAATAGTCACACTTAAATGGCACAATTGGGTGATGGGTATCAAAGAGTTCTTTGTAATATTTCTGTGAAATTTTCTGTAAATTTATTTTTCTTTTTTCTGTTAATCCTCACCCGAGGATATATTTTTCCATTGTTTTAGAGAGAGTGAAAGGGAAGGAGGGGAGGGGGGAGAGAAATAACATTACAACAAAGAAATATTTATATGTAAGTATCAAAGTTCTATAAATTTTAAAGTATCCTATACAATAAAAGCCTAATATGCTATGTGTCCGGTCGTCTGGTCAGTCATTCAACCAATCAAAGCATAATATACTAATGATATACTAAGGCCGCTCAACCGCTTGCTATGATGTGCACTGACCACCAGGGGGCAGATGCTCCAACCAGTAGGTTAGCTGGCTGGTGGGATCTGGCTGTTTGGGACTGAATGAGATGGGCTGGACACACCCTGGAGCCCTCCAGCAGTCCCTCCCTGGCTGGCCAATCTCCTGTGTCCCTCCCCAGCCCTGATCGTGCACTGATGGGGTCCCTTGGCCTGGCCTGTGCCCTCTTGCAATCTGGGCTGAGGGGATCCCCCCCCTCCCCAGAGTGCATGAATTTCATGCACCGGGCTTCTAGTTTTAAAATAAAAAAGTAAACAAACAAATAAAAATATAACAATGTTATAAATATGGTACCAGAGAGAATTCCCTTGGTAGAAATCAGAACCCAACTGTTAAGTGAAATTTGTGTTTCATTTATCCATGCTTCTTATTGTGAGTCAATATGTTATATTATTCTGGACTCAATGTAGCATAAAAACTAATTTAGCTCTTTTATAGTTAATGGTGATTGTAAGTTGTAGAAGTTTAAATTTAATTAGGGTAACATGTTAAAGAGCCTAACACATTTTAGGCTTGCAGTAAATCCTAGCAGCCTTTACTCCCTTCCTCCTTTTCTTTTGCAACAATTTTCAACTGGATGTTGGACACATAAATATGATACTATCAGTTATGATGTCTGGAGGAGAATTATGCATCATGCTCAAACCCAACTCAGAAGCATTTATATCAGTTTTTATGCTCATGAAAGTGTCTCATATCTGAATCAGAATTGAGATGAGAAAAAGATTGAAAATAGCTTCCTCACAATATTGATAAGTGTTCAGTCATATTCCATTTTCTAGAATAATTTCTTACAAATTCCATATCTTAGAGCTTAAGTGTCAAGAAAATGAAATTCTTTCTAGTGATTTTAGATGGTTTTCTTTTATATTCGGTTATGATCTCCTTTATTTTATTTACATATTTCCAAGCCTTTTCTGTAATTAGGTTAAAAATGAATAAGAGCAGGATCAATGTTTTTTCTTAAGGTGGAAAATAGGTTATCTGAATAAAGTGGGTGATCGTTTTCTAAACAGAAGAACAAGAAATATGACCTAACAACAAATTGTTTAAGACACAGTTTAGGAACTATAGCCAAACTTCAAAATGTTGGGAGCTTTAGGATATTTCAAAGGTACAGGGAAACAATGGGAAAAATATTGAAATTAGGATTTGTCTAGAGAATTTGGGCTCTATTTACTTTATTCAACAAGTATGTCCCAAACAGAATTCAACTTTCTTTCATTATTTCCTATTTACTAATATAGTAAAGACAATAGTAACATATTGACTTTCATTTGTGAAGAAACAACTTATGGATTTATTTAAAACTTTTAAAAAATATATAGATAAATATTTCTTTAAGTGTTAGGTTGTTATATTTTAGCCCAGAATATTGTTCCTCCAATCTGTGTTAATAACAAATTTGAATTACATTCTATAGGATTTATGCATTTAATAAATCATTTGGTGCAAATTATAAATAACTCCAGATCCCTTAAGGACAATATTTAAGAGAAGAAAAATGTAGTACTCTTATTAGAAATGGCTACTTGCTGGACTTGTTGGTGGTACATGTAGAGGTGAGTTCCTCCTGTTCAGCAGATCTGAGGGTGGGGCCACCGAGTAGACGCATTAATTTTATCTAACTATGGCATGGTCACCAGTTTTAAAAGACTTCCCGGAAGATTCTGATTATCAGTTAAGTTTAGGTAACATGGGTATATAGTATATATCTTCATATCTTATAAAATATTTTTTGGTTACTATATTTATTTAAGACTAGAGGCCCAGTGCATGAAATTGTGTGCGGGTAGCTTACTGCCGCTTGCCGTGGCTCGCCACCCCGCCTGCCCGCCACCGCTTGTGGACCAGGGGGAAGGGACCGAGAGGTGGTCAATGCACCTCATGGTGACTGGTCGAGCCGTCATTCCAATTGTTATGCTTATGGTCCCTGGCATTTTATTATATAGGATACTATGTTAAACCTGATATCTGGGGGAAATTTTATGAATTTAGTTCAACAAACAATAAATATCTACACAGCTCAGAAGTTTAATATAAGTTATCATGATATTCAGAATAATGGTGTTCACTAAAAAGAAAAAGTCTAAATTGACTTAAATAGATTAAACTTATTCAAAGTATATTGTTCGATCACAGTGCAAGGAAATTAGAAATCAATAACAAAGAAATTTAGAAAATTTACAAAGATGTATAAATTAAATAACACATGGTTAAACAATGCAGTCAAAGAAATATCACAAGAGCCCTAGCCAGTTTGGCTCAGTGAGTAGATTGTTGGCCTGTAAACCAAAGGGTCCCAGGTTCAATTCCTCCAGTCAAGGGCACGTACCTTGGTTGCATGCTCCTCCCTGGCCCGGGCCCTGGTCAGGGCTCATGCAGGAGGCAACCAATCGATGTGTTCCTTTCACATTGAGGTTTCTCTCTGTCTTTCCCTCTCTCTTCCACTCTCCCTAAAGAAAAGAAAAAAAAAAATCAATGGAAAAATATCCTCAGGTGAGGACTAAAAAGCAAACAAACAAACAAATATCACAAGAAAAATTAAAACACATTTTGAGATGAATGAAAATGAAAACACAACATGCCAAAACTTAGGGGATACATCTGAAGCAGTGAGTGGAGGGAACAGTATAACTGTAGACGCCTATATTATAAAAGAAGAAATAGAAACCAATACCTTAAACTATGACCTTAAGAAACTGGAAAAAGAAAACTAAACTGAAAATAAGCAGAAGGAAGGAAATAATAAAGATTAGAGCAGAAATAAATGAAATAGAAAAACAACAGAGAAATCAACAAAACCAAAAAAGTTGGTCCTTTGAAAAGATGAACAAAATTCACAAACCTTTGGCTAGACTTGCCAAGATAAAAAGAAATAAGACTCAAATTAATAAAACTAGTAGCAAAAAAAAAAGAGGACTTACTGACCTTATGGAAATAAAAATAATTACAAGGGAATAATCGTATGTCTATAAATTAGTTAACAGATGAAACTGACAAATTCCTAGAACACAAACACAAGAGAAATAGAAAAACTGCCTAGAACTTACTAATTAAAGAGATTGAATTAGTAATCAAAAGCATTCCTAAAGAAATGTCTAGGCCTAGATGACTTCATCGTGAATTTTACCAAATGTTTAAAGAAAATTAACAGCAACACTTCTACAAACTTTTTTAAGAACTAGAAGAGGAGGGAAATTTTTTCAATTCATTTTATGAAGCCAATATTATTATCCTTATACCAAAACCTGTAAAAGATATATCAAGAGAAGAAAACAGTAGACCAATATCTCTTTTGAATATAGACACAAAAATTATTAATGAAATACTAGCAGACCAAATTTAACAATGTACAAAAAGGATTAGACACATTCCCTAATGAAATTGATCCCAGGAATGGAAAATTGGTTCAGCATGTGAAAATCAGTCAATGTAATACACCATATTAATAGAAAAAAAGGACAAAAACATAATCATCTTAATAAATGCAGGAAAAGCATTCAACAAAATCAAATAGTCATTCATGATAACAGTCAAGAAACTAGGAATAGAAAGGAACTGTGTTAATATGATAAAGGGCATTTTCAAAAACCCCACAACTAACACACCACTTAAAGGTGAATGACTGAAAGCCTTTCCCCCAAGATCAAGAAAAGACAAAGATGTCTCTCTCACCACTTCTAGTCAACATTGTACTGAGGGTTCTAGCCAGGGCAATTATTCAAGGAAAAGAATTAAAGGCATAAAGATTGGAAAGGAAGAAATAAAACAATTCTTATTTACAGATGACATTATCTTGTATATAAAAGTGCTAATAAATCCACAAGAAAACAATTAAAGCTAATAAGCAAGTTCAGTAAGGTTGCAGGCAATATACAAAAATTAACTATTTTTATACAGTAACAATGAGAAATCTGAAAATGAAATTAATGAAACAATTCTATTTATAATAGCATCAAAAGACTAACATATTTAAAATAAATTTAATAAAAAAGTGTAAGACTTTTAAACTGAAAACTACAAAACAGTGTTGAAAGCAACTAAAGAAGACCTAAATAAATGGAAAAATATTCCATTCTCATGAACTGAAATACTTAAGGTTGTTAAGATGGTAATAC
The DNA here is from genome assembly GCF_963455305.1 of Plecotus auritus. Taxonomy (NCBI): domain Eukaryota; kingdom Metazoa; phylum Chordata; class Mammalia; order Chiroptera; family Vespertilionidae; genus Plecotus; species Plecotus auritus. The sequence continues at coordinate 179,309,485 of NC_137772.1, read as the reverse complement.
TCCCAAACTGACCTATAGATTCAGTATAATCCCTACCAAACCTTTTTTCTTTTTTTAGAAATTGACACATTGTAAAATTCATATGGAAATCCAAAGGATCAATAGTAATCAAAACTATCTTGAAAAAAAGAAAAAGAACAATGTTTTGAAAGCTTCCAGTTTCAAAACTTACTGTAAGTCTACAGTAATTGACACAAAGATAGACATAAAGATCAATGGGATAGAGTCCATAAATAATACACTTTTAAAAGAAAACATGAAAATAAATGTTTATGTGTTGATTAGACAATGATTTCTTACATATGACACCCAAAGCAGGAGTAATAAGAGAAAAATGGATAAATTGGACTTCATCAAAGTTAAAAACATTTGTGTTTCAAAGAATATCATCAAGAGACTAAAAATAGCCCTGACTGGTTTGGTTCAGTGGATAGAGCATCGGCCTGCAGACTGTGGGGTCCCGGGTTCGATTCATGTCAAGGGCATGTACCATGGTTGCAGGCATATCCCCAGTGGGGGGTGTGCAGGAGGCAGCTGATTGATGTTTCTCTCTCATCGATGTTTCTAACTCTATCCCTCTCCCTTCCTCTCTGTAAAAAAATCAATAAAATATATATTTTTTTAAAAAGAGACTAAAAATACAAGTTACAAAATGTGACAAATATTTGCAAATTCAATATCTGATAAGGGAATTGTATCCAGAATATATAAAGAATTCTTACAACTTAACAATAAAAAGATGACCCAATTTTAAAACAAAAGCAAAGGATTTGAATAGACATTTTCCCAAAGAAGATATACAAATGGCCAATCCTATATAATAAAAGGGTAATATGCAAATTGACCCTAAGGCGGAACAACCAGGAAAACTGGTCACTATGATACGCACTGACCACCAGGGGGCAAGATGCTCAATGCAGGAGCTGCCCCCTGGTGATCAGTGCACTCCCACAGGGGGAGTGCCGCTCAGCCAGAAGCCAGCTCATGGCTGGCCAGCGCAGCAGCAGTGGCGGGAGCCTCTCCCTCCTCTGCGGCAGCGCTAAGGATGTCCGACTAACAGCTTAGGCCTGCTCCCCGCGGGCCTAAGCCATTAGTTGGACATTCCCTGATAGCTCCTGGGCTGCCAGAGGGATGTCTGACTGCCAGCTTAGGCCCGATCCCCTGGGGAGCAGGCCTAAACCATCAGTCGCTCATCCCCTGAGGGGTCCTGGACTATAAGAGGGCGCAGGCCAGGCTGAGGGACACCCACCCTCCCGAGTTCATGAATTTTCATGCACTGGGCCTCTAGTAAGCATATAAAAAGATGTTCAACATCATTAGTCATCAGGAAAATGCATATCAAAATCCTCTGAGATACCACTTTACGCCCACTGGGATGGCTATAATTTTTTTAAAAAAATGAAGAAAATATAAAGCAGCAAGTGTTGATGAGGACATGGAGAAATTGGAATGCTCATACTTTTCTGGTGGGATTATAAAATGATGCAGTTGCTTTGTTAAATAGTTGGACAGTTCCTAAGAATGTTAAACATTGAGTTACTATAAATCGTTGAAATTCTAACCCTAGTTATATTTCCAAGAGAATTGAAAACATATGTTCATAAAAAATGTGTACATGAATGTTCGTATCAGCATTATTCATAATAGCCAAAACGTGGAGACAACCTAAATGCCCATGAACTAATGAATGAATAAACAAAATGTGGTAAATCCATGTGATAAATTATTTAGCCATAAGTGGAATGAAGTATTGATACATGCTACAACATGGATGAGCCTTCAAAACATTATGCTGAGTGAAGAAGCCAGTCACAAAAAGGCTACATATGATTCCATTTATATGGAATGTTCAAAATAAGCAAAATCATAGAGCAGAAAAGGGCTTGGGGGAGAGGGGGAAAGAGGAACATTTGCTGGGGAGTATGGGATTTTTGAGGGGGTGATGAGTATGTTCTGGAGTTAGATAGTGGTGGTCTCACTGCAATACTTCTCAGAGACTACTTATAGTAATATATATTGTAATTCTCAAGTAGGGAATACAATATGCAGTGTTACTTAAATTTATCGGGCACTGAACCACTTTTTTATAGAGCATCTCACAAGCCCAGTGTGACACAGAGCACATGCTGGGAAATGATGCCCTACACAATAACTTAAGGAAAGCCCTTCTAGTTCTAACATTCTGGGGTGAGCTGCCTCCTGCACCTTAGAGTTGTCCAAGCTCAAGGACATCTGAACCTCTCTGAGTTTCAGTTTTATGTCTATAAAATGGGGACAATTGCTATCTGTTTACCTCACAACTTGGTGGGAGGATTAAAGAAGGTGTTTGAAAATGCCTTATAACTATAAAACACTCCAAAAAAGCAAGGGTCTCTTCATATCATTCTAATATTTTTTAAAAGATGAAGGTTTGCTGAGAATATTCAAGAAAATATAAACAACAGATGTATGCACATGTTTATACCAAATTCGAAACAGGAAAGTGTGCAAAATTTCTTTCTCCCACACCCAGAGAATTTCCTGCTTATTGTTTGGGCTTGGGTTTAATTAAAAGGAGGCATTTTTAAAGTATTTGTGATTTTTCATACTTCAAAATGCCTACTGATATAATTTCTTAACAAGTAATTAAACTGTGAAGGCCCACTGGGCTGTGTAGTTGCTGAGGGAAAGAGAACGCTCACAGAGGTTGTGTTTTCCATACCTGTTCTCACAGAATACTCCGTAGTTTCAATGCCATTTGTGTGTGGCAAGTAGAATGGTTAAAGGTTGATAGGTAAAGATATAGATATGTGATGAAACGGAAAGAATGTGTTTGGAGCCAGAAGAACTGAGTATAGTTCTGATTATTCCATTCACTGGCTGAGTGATTCTGGGCAAGACATATCCTTCTGACAATGAGATTTTTCCTCTATAAAATGTTTTATATTTTTTTTAAAAAAATAAAACATTGTATGTCTGCTGTGAAGAAAAATTGAGAAAACCCTTTGTAATTCCAATTTACTATAGAAATACTATTGTTATGGCTTGATAAGCTATTTGAAGTATATCGATTTTCTCTGCAATGATAAGTAATATACATATGGAAAAGCCATTGTGTTAGAGTGGAAGCTGGCATGGTCAAATGGATATAGTTAATATGGTCTGGCAAGAACTAGTATGAGCAGTTGACAAGAAAACAAAACAGTAAACAAGAGAGCCTAAAACATGAGAACGACAATGACAACTTGAGAAAACAGGTGACCTAGATTCTACTTTCCCATGGGCCTATGCATCTGGATCCCTGGGCGGAGTTCCTGGTGCAATTACAACATCACTAAAATTACATGATCAACTAGGGAAAACCCCAAAGACATTGATAGATTAGATGAATATACTAAATGGTGATGTACTAGAATCTTTCTATAATCTTAGGCTCTAAATGTGGATGTGACACATATTCTTAGACTTGAATCAAGAAAACTTGCCATGTATTTCTGAATGAGGGTGGCTCTAATGCAGTGAAGTTTCCAGTTTATTAATGGGAGAGAGATGTTCCAAATCCCTTTGGCAGATAGGTTTCTTGATGTTCAGGCCAAATTTATTTTTGTGACTTCAGGATCACGTTTATATGTGCTTTCTTATTTTTGCAAATTATATGTATACATAGTTTTTTATCCAAATGATATATTTTTGCTCATCTAATCTTCCTCTTTAAAGCAACCACCTAATTCCTTAACTTTCTCTTCTATGAACTGTTTTCAGATGATTTATAAATGCTTAGTAATGCCTGGGCTGTTCACCTCTTCTTTGGGGAAATAGAAGAAAAAAAAGGAAAGGCCATTACTTATTATTTTTGTCATGTTTTAAATTAAAATGACCACAAATTACTCCCCTTGTAATATGTGACATTACAGGTCCTCTCTTTAAGGTGTTAGTCTGTATCGTCACCCTTTGACTATGGGTTGGCCATGTGACTTGCTCTAGCCAATGGAATATTAGCAAACCTAAAGCAAACAGAGACTTGAAAACTACTTGCATACTGGGGATTACCTTTTTGCTGGGCTTAGAACCTTGAGACAGACCACCAGGTGAACAACCAGATCTAACCTGATAGAAGATGGAAGAGAAATGGGGATCCCTAGGCAATGGCCTGCCAACCATTAGATGTGAGTGAGGGCATCCAACATCATGCATTCACTATGGAATGTACCAGCTTACCACCAATGCATGACAAAGCCCAGGAAAGATTAAATGAACATGTCCAGTTCCAAAGAACTATCTAGCTGACTCACAGATTGTAAGATCAATAATGATGATTAAATAAAGTTCCCACCCTGTATAGATGTTCTATTGCTGTGTAATATACCTTCCTCAAATTTAGCAGCTTAAAACAATAAACATCTATGATCTCACAGTTTCTGTAGGAATCCAGGCACAGCTTAACTGGGTGCCTCTGACTTGGGGTCTCTCACAAGACTTAGGTCAACATGTCAGCTGAGACTGTAGTCATCTCATTCAAATGTCTACTGACAAACCTCAGGTCCTCACTGGTTGTTGGCTTCAGATATCAGTATCTTGTCACATGGGCCTCTGCTCACAGCTGCTCACATGACAGCTTACTTCCTTCGGAGAGATCCAAGTGAAAGAAGACCCCCAGGGCAGAAAACACAGTCTTTTTATAACCTAGTCCTGAAGTTAACATCCCATTACTTCTGCCACATTATGTTAACACAAGTCACTAAACCTAGCCCACATTCCAGGGAGGGAATTACACAGGAGCATGATAGCAGGAAGTCATCTTTGAGATTTCCTATTTCACATACCCTAGAAAAAGATAAATTTTTCCATATCCGTGGACATGAATAGTCACCATACCAACGTCTAACCCATTTAATACATCAACTACAACTTGCCTCATTAAACATGCTTTTGTAAGCCCAACCAATCAGTATTAGCTTCTCACTTCTGTAAATCAGTCAATCCAGAATGAATTCATTCATATAAGGACATCTCTGAGTGTGCCAACCCATCAACAAAAGTCTCACCCAATGTACTATGATTCAACAGATAATGTCAACTCACTTATGACTCTGAAAATCCACCAATATTTGAATTCCATGAATCCCCCAGACCCTTTATCAGATTGGCAGTCTGCTGTGCTTGGAGAGACTATGCCTGATCTGCATAATTCTCCCCTATCATATCAGCAATAAATTCATCTTTGTGTTTTGTTTGTTTGTTTGAGATATTGAGTGATGGTTTATCACCCTCTGACAATCCAATAGATGACATTTCAAGCCACTAAGTTTGGGTGGTAAATTGCTAGGCAGCAAAAGTTAACTCATTTACTCTGGCAATTAACAGATCCATCACAAATCATTCCGTTTTTTATCCTCAAAAGAGTAGGATCCTGGATCATTTAACATGTAAGTTGGAGACTATAGATTGTCAATTATTTATGGAAATTATGGTTTGTGAAAGTGGGTAGGAGTCAAAGATATCACTGTCGTAAATTCTGATTAATTTATGATTCAATACATTTTATTTTGTCATTCCTGTTAAAGTCTAGAACTTCAGATGTCTTAAATCAGCGGTCGGCAAACTCATTAGTCAACAGAGCCAAATAGCAACAGTACAACGATTGAAATTTCTTTTGAGAGCCGAAAACCAACTTCTGCGCATGGGCCACAAAGTTTCAATCGCACTGTACGTGCGCGCCCGCACGTGGTATTTTGTGGAAGAGCCACACTCAAGGGGCCAAAGAGCCACATGTGGCTCACGAGCCGCAGTTTGCCGACCACTGTCTTAAATGTTTCTGGAGGAGTTTTCTACTTGGCCTTTACATGCATTAGGGGCTTTTCCTTTATCTTAGAATAATAAGGATGCTGCTGTTGATCTTGTAAGGACATGTACTCTCATGTAAGTGCAGAATGATTTATGAAAAGCTGTTATCTAGAAGGCACATTTTAAAAGCTCTGATTTATTTTTATGGTGGAAGAAAGAGGAATTATTAGGAAATTCTTGGAAGTGGGCTATGGCTAGTTTTTATTCCCCTCCTACATACACAGGCTTTCATTTGAAGTTCCCTTAGTGAATCATTGCTCAAAACATGCTCCATGATATCTTGTGTTATTTTCCTGAAGAACAGCACATTTTTTGAAATTCTGAGGTTTGTCACATGCTGGTCTACAACCAGATGATCAGTGAAGGAGGAATATGGCAAGAAATAGTCTGAAAAAATAAAATTGTTATTCCCACAACCAATTATATTCATTACACATTTAACATAACATCTTGGTGTGTAAAATGAACTGGGTTGAGGGCTGGAATTAGAGATAAAACCAAGAAAGTTGAATCTTAAATGGTATAATAAGTAATTCTAAGTATATTTTTAAAGAGCACAGGGAGCTTTGGAAATGGTTTAAATACAGCAATGACATAATTAGGACTGTGTTTTAAGTATATCAATATGGTATGTGGGTAGGATAAATAGTATTGGGAAAATAATAGACGGAAGAACAGTTAGGAAACCATCACAGTACCGTATTTCCCCCTTATCCACGTTTTCACTTTCCATGGTTTCAGTTACTTACTGTCAACAGTGATCCAAAAGTATGAAATGGAAATTCCAATAAACAAACAATTCTTAAGTTTTAAATTGCTTGCTGTTCTTAGTAGCATGATGAAATCTCACATTGTCTGCTCCATCCCGCCCGGACTTGAATCATCCCTTTATCCAGTGTATTCACACTGGCCGTTGGTCACTTTGTAGCTATCTATGTTATTAGATAATTGTCTTAGTATCAAGTAACCCTTATTTTACTTAATTATGACCCAAAGCCATATGCTAAGTGTCCGACCATTCAGTTGACTGCTAGACCAGTGGCTGTGATGCACACTGACTACCAGGGGGCAGACGCTCTGACCGGTAGGTTAGCTTGCTGCTGGGGTCCGGCCGATTGGGACTGAGCGAGAGGGCCATACATGCCCTGGAGCCCTCTTGTGGTCCCTCCCTGGCTGGCCAGCCCCCATTGGCCCCAAACAGGACTGGGCAAGTCAGCTCGGATCGCCAGCTAGGCCGATGGACCCCAGCCATGCAGGAATTGGTGCACCAGGCCTCTAGTATTATGATAATTTTTATTTTATTATTGTTGTTGGTAACCTCTTACTGTATCTAATTTATAAATTAAACTTTGTCATAGGTATGTATATATAGAAAAAGCACTATTTATAGGGTTTGGTACTATCCACAGTTTCAGGCATCCACTGGGGATCTTGGAATGTGTACCCTATGGATAAGGGGAGACTAGTGTACTCCAGGTCATGAGTTCATATCCCTGTTCTATCACTTATCAACCATGTAACCTTAGAAACCTAACAGTGGCACCTCCACCACTCCATCAGTAAAATGAAGTGACGTTGACTTATATGATCCCTATGGTCCTTTGTTGAGCCTGAAAAACCAAAGCCTAACTCTTTAACACTCTGGGTTCTATGAAGCAAAATTAAAGCAACATCAGAAATGGGTCATTGAAAGAGCAAAAACAGCCTTGGTAAGTGTTGGTCAAGGGAAAGCCTCCTTTGTTTACTTCAACCACCTCCCAGTGCAGAAATACTGCCTACATAATAGTTGACAGATGGCCCCCAGTCTGTGCTGCAATACCTCCAAGTGATGGGGAACTCACTCTTTTGAAGGATCCCACTTCATCCCTTACTGGGCAGCTCTAATTGTGTTTTCATTTGCTTTTATGTTGAGGTAAAATCTGCTCATTATTTTCAGGTCTGCTATCTGGAATTACACTGAATAAGGCTATTTTCATCAGCATGACTGTAAAACTTGAGATTAGTCCCTGTCAGGTAACCACTCTAAAGTATTTTAACTGCTTTCTGAGGATGTGTGTTTTGTACCCTTCCTCATCTTGAGTATCCAGAGCACAATGGGTGCAGTTTTGTGAATATCTGAATGCTGCTGGGACAGCCCCAGGCTCTTCCACCCTTCTGCCACACACCCTTCCATTGCTGAAGGAGCGAGCACACAGCTCAGACTCTAACTCCCTGATCAAAACCTGTGGCTCTTCAGGGATGGGGCTGGTGGAATCACCCAGGAGCTCTCTGTGGATTGTTAACCACTGAGCTAGCTGGGACTGAAGGTCCCATTTTCCCAGTGGGATGGGCTGTACCTGAACCCAACTTGCCAAGAATAGGGTGGCCTCGGGACTGCTGGCTTCTTTCCCACAGCAGGAGGGGCAGCTAATTCCCATAGGCCCTCAAGGTCTATGCCCCTACCCCTCACCCCCAGCAGCTAGCATTGTCAGTATTTCCCTAATCAGCAGGCAGTTAAAGTTGGCTCAACCCCTGAGTGCAAAAGTGATGGTCTCGTCCACTACAAAGTTCACTTTCCAGTTTATACTATCAGGAGAGCAGGGGGCTTCAAGCCCCCTCAGATTACTTGTTTCCCCAGTAAATCTTGCCCCTGATGCCTATTCTGAAGTTGTAGAATTCACCTTCATCCACTTCACCGCATTGTCCCACCCCCCGTCCCCCGCCCCACACTTCCACGCATGCGCGCGCACACAGACATACACACATATATGATATGCACGCAACCATTTCCCCTCCTAATTTCTTCCCTTTACTGAGGAATTAGATTGGAGTTTTAGCATTGGATGTAAATTCTGTTCTTTAAACCATGTGGGTTAAATTTTTCACTTATTGGTTTTTCTGAAAGCAGAAGTATTAATTCCAACCTTCATCAGGAGGTGATACACGTTCTTAACCCCAAGGACACACTGTTATCCCTAGGTATGCCTGCTGGCTGAAGGTAAGGTCTGGGGGAAGGAGTCGGGGGCCTCCCCAGGCTTCCAGAACAGCCCTCTTTGGCTGGCTTTTCCATCCATCTGCCTTTGGAGAGCAGCCAAGCAGGAATCAGGGGCTGGTGCTTGTCTAGGCAGATTTTAATCTGTGAATTTAAGGGTTCTGGAAGGTGAGGCTTTTAGTCCCCAAGAACCTGAACTATTGTTATTCAAGCTGGTTTCTGGCCTTCCGTCCACCATGATACAGTTGATCCTCCAAACACCAGCAAGCAAGAAAGGGTGATGTCTGCTATTGACTGGGGGTTCCAGGGTGGCAGCTGGCAGTCTCCCTCCTGGGGTGGAACTAGGGAACCTCATGGAGATGAGGGGCATAGAGGCATCATCCAAAGTACAGGAAATCTAAGGGAATAGTTCACACTTGTTCTTTATCATTTGCTAAGAAAACACTATATTAACTTAACCAGGTAATGAAGCAGAGCCTTTCCTCAGATCAGAAAGCCTCATCTACCTTAGTAAAGGCAGATCATGTTTCCTCTGAAGGGTAAGCATTTGAGCATGCTTCCTGGCTGTGACACTTCATGATGACTTATGTCAGCCTGCTAATAAGAACTAGTTAGTGTTTATTGGACTACATGCAGTCACAGTTCTAATTGCTTTACAAATTTTAACCCCTTTAATCCACAGAGCAGGACAGCTGAGTGGCAAAGGCACTGTATTAACTCTGTTTTACAGATGACAGAATAGAGGCACTGGGAGTTAGTATCCTGCTCTGTGTCACACGGTGAATAGATATGGCAAAAGCAGGAATGGGACCTAAATAATTTGACTCCAAAGCCCAGGCCTAAGCACGGTACCACCCTGCCTTTCCAGGTCCTGCCACCGCTGCAGAGTGGCCCCCATTTACCTTCCCAAGTCCATCTCTTCTTTTTCTGTACAAGAACTGGAGCATCTTCTGAACAAAATCCATTCTCTGTGTTCTTTCGTGATTTTTTTCTCTGCCTAAAATGCCCATCTCTGTGCTCCATCTCACCCCTGTTTTTAGGGAGAGTTCATCTCAAGGATACCATCAAAGCAAAAGAAATTAACATTTGCTAACTTCCTACTATCTTTTGAGTACTGTCCGAAGGACATTAAAATAAAATATTTTAATTAATACTCAATCTAACCCTTCGGCATGGGGTAGGTAAGGAGTGGCTCTGAGATGAGTAAAGGGCAGAGCTGCCCTGACCGCAGCATGTGCCCAGGGGCATTGTGGGCACTGGGCGTGTCCTCCTTTTCCTTGTTGCTCTCACTTAGCACTCTGTGCATCCCTCAGGAAACTTGACCACACCTCACAGTGCAGGTATCTGTGTGATACCCCAACAATAAGACTCCGGCAGGAGAAACTGTATCATGCCCCTTTTCCTTGGGTGTCCAGCCTAGTTCCTGGTGCCTAAGTCAGTTAATAAATATTTATGTAATTGAATGTCACCAATCGAGGATCAGGGAGGCAACCTTCGTGGGGAGGACAGGCTCACGCTTGCCAACTCCAACACTTCTTCCAAGTTCCAAAATAATGAGTTGTCAGTTCCCTTGGGTTGCTAAGCCTTTTGGGAAGGAAGAAGTGAGCAAAACAAGCAAGTACATGCCTCAATCCAGGAGAGGAAGCTCCTGCTTTCAGACATGACGAGCTTCCAAAATATGTGGTGTTAACTCCAACAGTGTGCATCTAGCACAACTTGCGACTGTACAGGCGTGTGCGAACCAGCTCGGGAACAAAGAGACACCCTAACCCTAATATGCCAAAATACATGAAAACACCACAAAAGCAGCTTAACTTGAATATTACATGGCTCCTGTAAAAGAACATAATTTGTTTGGTAATTCTCTTTTATCATATGCCATGTTTTCACTTAACTGTGTCTAATAAGCCTGTTTGTTGTGTGCCAGGCGTGTAAATAATTACTAGCAGATAAGGAGCCCAAGGCATTATGTCTGTTCCACCATTCCTGGATCCCGAGTTCCAGAAAAGGAGAAGCCTAAAACCAAGAAATGAAAAAAATGCTTTTCTTTTCATTTTCTGCTGCTTTTCCTCTCTCATTCTGAAGCAGAAGGCTGAGAGCCATAAAGATAATCTATTTTTTAAATGTATTTTTCTTTCAATCTTTATTGTTGAAACTATTACATAGGTCCTCCTTTTCCCCCCATTCACCTCTTCCAGCCCGCTCCCATTCTCCTCCCTCCCCGCCCCCCAGGCCCTCACCACCCCATTGTCTGTGTCTGTGGGTTATGCATCTATGATTTCTTGCCACCCACCCTCCCCTATCTTCCCTCTGAGGTTCAACAGTCACTCATATGTGGGATCTAATGAACCAAATAAACTGATGATCAAAGAAAATCTATTTTTTTTTCTTTTCAATTACAATGTACAGTCAATATTATTCTGTGTTAGTCTCAGATGCACAGCAAAGTGGTTAGAAAATCATGTGCTTTACAGAGTGGTGCCCCTGCTGCTTCAAGTACCCACCTGGCCCCATACATAGTTATCTCGATATTATTGACTATAGTCCCTGTGCTGTAATCTACTGTAATTGAAATATTAAAGTAAAAAAATTATGATTGTGGATGTATAGATCCATTTCTGGACTTTCATTTCTATTTCATTGATTATATGTCTGTATTTATGCTAGTACCACACTGCTTTAATTACCGTAGCTTGTAGTAAGTTTTTGAAATCAATAAATGTGAGTCCTCCAGCTCTTTTTGAAAAGAAAGAAAGAAAGAAAAAAAAGATAATCTAGCCATTCATGAGCTGCCAAAGAGTTTCAAGATGCCAGCCCTCTTTATCTTGTTTTGATCCCAAGGGTCTGAAAAACAGGATTGGTTTTAAAATACATAAACCTGATGATACAATCACCAATAAAGTACTGGAGGAAGAAAAGGAGCTTAGTTAACTTTTATCCTACACATGAGAACACAGGAAGGCAAAGCAGTGGTGATAGGAATTGGATTTAAAGTCGATTAAAAAGGCTGTATTTGGAGGGAGGAAAAAACCTGATTCGAGGCAACCCAGAGGAAACCATTGCAGTCGTTTCTGAAAGATATAAGGTCATCAGAGGCCAGTGTTAGAAGGAAAGATGAGGCAAAGGTGGGAAGCATTGTACTTGAGAGGGGACAGGGAAGTGCTGGAAATTGATTAAGGATTGGTGAGGGATGAAGGATGATTTCCTTCTGTAGGCTGAGATATAAAACACAGGAGCAGCAGGAGGTGTGAGGAGAAGATGATGTAGAAGTTGTATCAGCGTAAGGCTGCTATCTCCAGTTTTCTGGGTAGAGTACGGTAGGAAGTAGTGCCACCTGCTAATAATGAGAGGAGTGGGAGTGTGTTAGGGCAGTGGTCTGCAAACTCATTAGTCAACAGAGCCAAATATCAACAGTACAACGATAGAAATTTATTTTGAGAGCCACATTTTTTAAACTTAAACTTCTTCTAACGCCACTTCTTCAAAATAGACTCGCCCAGGCCGTGGTATTTTGTGGAAGAGCCACAATTAAGGGGCCAAAGAGCCGCATGTGGCTCGCAAGCCGCGGTTTGCCGACCACTGTGTTAGGGCCTTGAGGATGATGAGGATTTACAATGGTAAGTGAATATAGAGAAGATGCTGACCAAAGGTAACCAAAAATGAAGAGCAGAACTGAGGCCTCGGAGCCGGGAGAAGATAGCCTGGCAGGGCAGTGTGATTTTCTCCAGCAGCGTCAACTGCCAGGCTGTTAGAGGAGAGAGCAGAGCGTGGCAGCAATAGGCATAGGTGACCTTCCGCATGATGTGAGATTACTTGGTTTAGCATTTTCTGATCACCAAAATCCTGCCTGAGACAGACAGGTAATATCTACCGAGGCCAAATACTGACCCAAACAATTTGTGTTTTAAGCGAATCACTGTGTAAAACAATATGCTTAGCGTTATTGGTTTGAGAAAGACGGAAGGGAGCTGTGCCTGGAAGAAGGGAGACTAGCCAGGAGAGCAGGCAGGGCAGAAGATAAGGTTCTGGTCTCAGGCAGTGTTGGTTGACATATAACTCAAGACTTTATGACATCAACAGAAAGATGGATTTCTTTGTATTTTTATTTGTTTGTTTGTCTGCCTTAATGTATGATTGAACCCTTAAAAGATAAAAAATGCAGGATATATCATTTTTAAGAGGCAGTATGCTTTGGCAGGTAAAACCACAGGTGCTGGTAAATCAGCTCCCTGGGTTCAGATCCCAACTCTGCCACGTTAGAGTTGTGCGATCTTCAACAAATTACCTAATCCTCATCTATAAAGTGGAAATAATAATCTTACTTAGTTACTATATGGTTGTTGTGAGAATTAAATAGGTTAATACATTAAAGGGCTTGGGAAAACGGCCTGGTATATATTAAAAACTCAGGAGCAGCAGGAGGTGTGAGGAGAAGATGATATAGAAGTTGTACCAGAGTAATTAAATATTGATAATTAAATATTAACCCAAGTAGCCTCATCTCAAAGAATCATCTTGTTCTTGATAGTAAAATGAAAACGGCCCAGGGTCTGGTCCTATCTGTAGTGCCCCGTCGCATAGATTTTGATACATTCCTGTAGAAGATTATAGCAGCTCTTGCTCACTAAACTCTTCTGCTCATTTCTCATGTCCTGTGGTTGTTCCTTCTTTTCCAACTTTGTTGGCCCAAATGTAGACCACAATCTCTTGTCCTAGATTTCCCCAAAGTATCTTCATCAGAAAGCAAGGTAGAAGAATTTTAAAAATTATTAAAAAATAATTCACTAAAAAAATAAATGCTGCTGTTGACTTTTAAAATAAGTTTTACCTCATTAAATGCACTATATTACAATTAACAAATGCTACATAGTGCTGTTCTAATATAAATGTCCACCTCTGTATATCAATAATTCATGTACTCTAGTAAAAAGCCTCCTTTTATACATTGTACTACTATTTTGTGGAAGTTCACATCAATGTTTGTGAGAGAGATTAATTTACAATTTTCTTTTATTTTACTATTTTAAACAGTATTTTTTGTGTCCAGGTTATACTGGCCTAAGAAAATGGGTTGGGAATGCTTATTCTTTTTCTCTTCTCTGGGAGAGTTTTTGTAAAGGTATTATTATTTCTTCTTTAATGTGCATAAGAGTTTACAGGTGAAAACACTGAACCTGGATTTTGTGTGTATCTTTATGTATGTAAAAGTTTGTTGATGGGGTGTTTCTTATATAAACTTTTAATGTTTCTTATATATAAAAAAAGAAAAATTAGTTATAAATTCCTATAGTGCTGGAAACCGATCATTGTCTCACTAATTAGAAAGGTGTGGACAAGGAACCTTGGAAGGCTGGTCAACCTTGAAGCTCTGAAAGGTCAGAGCCAACCACTCCCTATCTAATTGAGACAATGGTAATTGAGGCAACTTCCCCATCTTGTAATCATGTAAATCCTTACTGATATGATAATCCGCTTATTACCTGCTTAAGGGCTATGGGTGTTTCCCAAAGCTGCTTAAGGGTAATGGGTGTATCCCATAGCCTCAATAAAAGGGATAGCAAGGCCAGAGCCTAGCGGTAGTCCTCCCACTAGAGGTGGGCTCCCGCCTGGCCCCCCATTTTCCCAAATTAATAGTTTTCCAAGTCTCTTTTCATTTGTGTGCGGCCTTCTCCAGAACCCGAACCCTGAACCGGAACCCTGAACCACGCAGGACGTGAAAGGGGTTCCCACACTATAGCCCATAAAACCTATACAAGCATGAGAAAAAATAAATTTATCTGCTGAAAATCAACAATGCTGTAAAAACCATAATATTCAAAATTAACAATATTATTTCAGTGTGATGGATAATTGTTTTCCTTGGCTAAGTTGCAATTTCAAATGTGAATGAGGTGTTGTTTGGGTCTTCTGAGATTGCTCTATCTAAGCTCTCTTCCATCAAAGGATTACTCAAGTTTCCCATCCCTTTTCTTCATTCAAAATATGAGAAACTTTTCTTATAAGGTACACAGTGACCTCCCCCATAGGTTTGCGCAGGAGCTAGTCTGCAAGGCCGGCCGGGAGAGAGTGCACTGCCGCCCTGCTTCCATGCAGCACCACTGGGCGGCCCAGAGGCCCACTCTGCGCCCCCGGACTGCAGCGTCCGGCTGCGCTCACTGCATCTCCACGTGGGGACTCGGGCGCCATGACTCAGGTGGAGGGGGCGCTCAGAGGCCCAGGGCCCAGGTGCTTCCCAGAGATCAGCTGGGACCTGCCCTTTCACGCCTGATGCTAGCGCTTCGATTGCCGGCCAGGCCTAGGCACCGCACCCGAGCACAAATTTCATGCAACAGGCCTCTAATCCTATCTAATAAAAGAGTATGCAGATTGACCATCACTCCAACACACAAGATGGCTGCCTTCATGTGGTCAAAGATCCTGCCCCCATGTGGACACAAGATGGCCACCACAAGATGGCCAGCAGGGGAGGGCAGTTGGGAGGGACCAGGCCTGCAATGGAGGGTAGTTGTGAGTGATCAGGCCAGCAGGGGAGGGCAGTTGGGGGCAATCAAGCCTGCAGGGGAGGGCAGTTAGGGGTGACCAGGCCGGCAGGGGAGGGCAGTTAGGGGTGACCAGGCCGGCAGGGGAGGGCAGTTAGGGGCAAACAGGCTGGCAGGGGAGCAGTTAGGCATCAATCAGGCTGGCAGGGGAGTGGTTAGGGGGTGATCAGGCTGGCAGGCAGAAGCAGTTAGGGGCAATCAGGAAGGCAGGCAGAAGCAGTTAGGGGCAGGCAAGCAGTTGGGAGCCAGCAGTCCTGGATTGTGAGAGGGATGTCCGACTGCCCATTTAGGCCCGATCCTACCGGGATTGGGCCTAAACGGGCAGTCGGACATCCCTCAAGGGGTCCCAGATTGGAGAGGATGCAGGCTGGACTGAGGGACACACCCCCCCCATGTACGAATTTTGTGCATCGGGCCTCTAGTGGATATATAACATTGTATTGGTTTAAGGTGTACAACATAGTGATTTCATATGTGTATATATTGCAACATGTTTACCACAATTTTAGTCAACATGTATCACCTCACATAGTTATAAAATTAGTCTCTCCCTGATTCAGGCAACCACTAATATGTTCTCTGTATCTATGAGTTCTGTTTTTTAGATTACATGCATAGTGAGATCATACAGGACTATCTTTCTCTGTCTGACTTATTTTACTTAGCACAATGCCCTCGAGATTCATCCATGTTGTCGCAAATGTTGCAAAATGGACTTATTTTATACTAACTCTTGCTCTTGAGTGTGATTAGAGGGTGATTTCAATACTACCATGACAAAGATCCTAAACATCATTAATGCTGTAGCTGATATAGTGCAGGGAGAATCAACTGATGCTGAACATTAGGTCTAATTTCATGTGATTAAACTTAAATATTATGCATAAAAATAACTCCGTTGTTTTAGATGCTCAGCTTTGCATTTCTTTTAATACCCAGTTTCACACATATATTTCTGCTTAACAAGATTGGATACTGGTTTTCCAGAAAAACTCAGGAATAATTGAAAGGGAACTACACACCTATTTATCACATACATATATGTATTTGGGACAATTTTAATTATAACCTAAGTGTGGGGATTTTTTAAAGGACCTTAAAGATAGTATGAGAGTAGAGGTATATTTACAGAGTCAACACTTGCAAGTCAGAGAGGATGTACTGGAATATGCATTCAGGCCGACATCCTGGAAAGCTCATAACCCGGAAAGCCTGGCCTGTAAAAGATGTTGAAAACTTGCAGGATGTGGAGACAGGATTGAGTGGGAAACCCTTACTCAGGCTCACCTGGGCCCTTAACAGCTCTCAGCTGCTTTGTTTTCCTGCACTTCAAACACAATTGGTTTAATACGTTTGTTTGATGGTCTTTTCATCTACACATGCTTCCCTAGGTTTTCCTGAGCTTTGACCTGCCCATATGGATATTATGTGCAGAACTCTCAGCCGCCAAAATGGCAATTTACCTCTTAAGTTCCTTCAAAGGAGCATTTTACAACCTCTGCCCCTCAGCTTTTGGGTGTGAGGAAATGATCATTTTAAACAAGGGTTGCAATAGACCTCAAATTTGGCACCTTCTTTGTTAGATGTAACCATTTTAGGAGTAAATATGATGGCAGAGTGGGAGCTCTCATCAAGAATGGCCATTAGCAGAGCTTAATTCAAGAACTAAGGACCCTGATGTTTGTAAACTGTCCTTTACATGGAAGTACATAATTTGCAATGTAAATTCTTCAGCAATGCTGATGAAAACCCATAAATGATTTGTGACCAAGCAAGGATCCAGCTGTTTCCTCCATCCTGACAGCGCCCTATCCAGCAAAGTGAGTGTGACTGACAGATGACTATCTCACAGGTAGAATGACCATATATCCCCATTTCCTACGACAGTCCTGGTTTATGCATATTGCTTCCACATCTGTCCAGTTAATAGCTCTTTCATTCTCAAGCATGTTCAGATTTGGATAATAAACTTAATAGACAACTTATTTATAAACAAACAAGAGGTCAAGAAAAAGTTACATCAGGATATGTAGCATCTGCTCTTGTCCTATAGGATTTTTGGGGTTTTGATAAATTGTGATTTCTGCTCACTGAATTAGAAACTTAATGGAAACATTAGGGACACAGTGGGGGTGGGTCCTTCACACCAATCTGTACTCTACTGAGCACTGTATCCTCCGCTTAAATCATCACTTTGCTTCCTTCCCACTCTTTCTCTTCCTCTTCTTCTTCCTTCTTCTCAATTGTTTCAGATTGTTTTATTTTTACTTATTTTAATTTTTTGTTAATCTTCATCCGAGGATATTTTCCCATTGATTTTTAGAGAAAGTAAAGGGAAGGGGACGGGGAAGAGAGAGAGAGAAAGAGAGAGAGAGAGAGAGAGAGAGAGAGAGAGAGAGAGAGAGAGAGAGAGAGAGAAACATCAATGTGAAAGAGACATATCTGCTGGTTGCCTCCCGCACGTGCCCCTGACTGGGGCCAGGGATTAAACCTGCAACCTAGGCAAGCCCCCCTGACCAGGAATCAAACCCTCCACCATTTGGTGTGTAGGCCAATGCTCTAACCACTGAGCAAAATCACCCAGGATTATTTATTTATTTTGTTTTTAAAATTAAATGTATTGGGGTGGCATTGGTTAATAGGATCATATAGGTTTCAAGTGTACGTTTTTATGATACAAGATCATTATGTTGCATTTGTATTTATCAGTGATATTGGTCTATAGTTTTCTTTTTTGATGTTATCCTTGCCAGATTTTGGTATCAGAGTTATGCTGGCCTCATAAAATGTGTTAGGAAGTATTACCTCTTCTTCAATTTTTTTTGGAGGAGTTTGAGGATAGATTTCAAATCTTCTTTGAATGTTTGGTAGAATTCACTAGTAAAGCCATCTGGTCCTGGACTTTTATTTTTTGGGACGTTTTTGATGGTTGTTTCAATTTCCTTACTGCTGATCAGTCTACTTAGATTTCCTAACTCTTCATGATTTAGTCTAGGAAGGTAATATATTTCTAGAAACTTATCCATTTATTTTAGGTTATTAAATTTTGTTGAATATAATCTTCATAATATTCTGGTATGATCCTTTCTATATCTGTGATGTCTATGATAACTTTTCCTCTTTCATTTCTGATTTTGTTTATATGGGTCATTTTTTTATTTTTTCCTTAATGAGTCTAGCCAGGGGTTTGTCACTTTTATTAATTTTTTTCAAAGAATCAGCTCTTGTATTAATTTTTTGTATAGTCTTTTTCTATTTCATTCAACTCTGCTCTAATTTTTATTATTTCCTTTCTTTTGTTGCTTTCATTCTTCTTTTTCAAGTGCTTTAATACATAATGTTAGGTTGTTTACTTGGGATTTCTCTTGTTTCTTGAGGTAGGCCTGTCATGATATAAACTTCCCTCTCAGTACTGCTTTTGCTGCATCCCAGAAGTTTTTATGTTGTATTGTCATTTTCATTTGTCTCTATATATCTTTTTTTAAATCCTCACTTGAGGATATGTTTATTGATTTTAAAGAGATGGAGAGAGAGAGAGAGAGAGAGAGAGAGAGAGAGAGAGAGAGAGAGAGAGAGAGAGAGAAACATTGATGGGTTGCCTCCTGTACATGCCCTGACCAGGGATTGAACCTGCAACTTAGGTATATGCCATGACCAGGAAGCAAACCCAGAAGTTTTTGTGTATAGGATGGCACTCCAAGCAATTGAGTCACTCAGCCAGGCTGTCTCTATATATCTGTGATCTCACCTTTTATTTCTTCTTTGCCCAGTAATTTTTTAGTAGTATGTTGTTTATTCTTCACATATTTGTGGGTTTCTTTACTTCCTTTTTGCAGTTGATTTCTAATTTCAAGGCATTGTGGTCAGAGAATATGCTTAGTGTAATTTCAATCTTCTTGAATTTGTTGAGACTAGTTTTATGACCCAACATATAGTCTATCCTTGAGAATGTTCCATGTACACAGGAGAAGAATGTATAATCTGATGTTCTGGGTTGAAAGGCTCTGTAAAAGTTAATTATGTCCATTTGGTCTAATGTGTCACTTAAGGCTGATATTTCTTTATCGACTTTATGTTTGGATAATCTATCTAGAGCTGTCAATGGAGTAATAAATTCCTCAACTATGATTGTGTTTTGGTCAGTGCTCCCTGGTTGGGTGCATGTATATTAAGAATGGTTATATCTTCTTGATGTAGTGTTCCCTTTATCATTATAAAATGTCTATCTGTGTCTCTTTCTACTTTTATTATCTTGAACTCTATTCTGTCAGGTATAAGTATGGCTACACCTGCTTCTCTGTAGATGTTATTTGCTTAAGGAATCATTTTCCACCCTTTCATTTTGAATCTACCTTTGTCTTTGCAGCTTAGATATGTCTCCTGAAGAGAGCATGTGGCGGGGTTTTGTTTTTGATCCACTCTGCTACTCTGTGCCTCTTTATTGGTGTATTCAGTGCATTTACATTTAGGGTAATTATTGATGTATGAGGATTTCCTATAGCCATTTTATCTTTTGTTTTCTGGTAGCTCTGTGCCTTCATTGGTTCTTTTCCTTTGTGTTCTTATCTGTAATTTCTGTTTAGTGATATTACATACTCCTTTGCTCTTTTTTTAAGCTGTTTCTCAGTTCTGGTGTTTTGTGTGTAGTTACCATTAGGTTTATGAAAAAAGTTTCATGTATATAGTAGTTTTTTTTTTCTTTTGAATGCATCTGATCTCCACTCTCCTTTGCAAATTCAGACCTTTATTCCTTCCCCTTTTATATTTTTGTTGTCACAAATTATCCCTGTTTATCTTGTAAGTTTGGTGGTAGTCTTACTTATAGTGTTGTGACCTTTCATTCTATGTTTCAGATAGAATAACCTCATTGAGTATTTCCTGCAATGGAAGTCTTCTGGTGATAAATTCCCTCAGTGTCTGAAAAAAAAAACACCTTTATTTATCCTTCATATTTAAAGGATAACTTTACTCTATGTATATTATTCTTGGCTTGTAATTTTTCTCTATCAGTAGTTTGAGTATTTGGTGCCACTAACTTCTGACTTGTAGAATTTCTGCTGAGAAGTTCTATGATAACCTAATGGACTTTCCTTTATAGGTTACTTTCTTCTTTTCTCTGTCTGCCTTGAGAATTCTTTTGTCATTAATTTTTGGCAGTTTTAACACAATGTGCCTTGGAGAAGGCCTCTTTGGACTGAGGTAACTAGGTGTTCTGTTTGCTTCTTGGATTTGAGGATCTACTCTTCCCATAGGTTTGGGAAGTTCCCATCCACTATTTGTTTGAAAAAGCTCTCTGTTCCTTCTTCTTCTCTTCTTTTTTCTGGTATGCCTATTATTCTTTTTTTTAAAAAAAATAAATCCTTATATTTCAGATTATTACAGGTGTTCCTCTTTTTTTGCCCCCATAGCTCCCCTCCACCTGATTCCCCACCCCACTCCATGCCCTTACCCCCCCACCCCCCGCCACTGTCTTCATCCATAGGTGTAAGATTTTTGTCCAATCTCTTCCCGCACCCCTCACACCCCCTTCCCCCTGAGAATTGTCAGTCCACTCCCTTTTTATGTCCCTGATTCTATTATATTCACCAGTCCATTCTGTTCTTCAGATTTTTTATTCACTTGATTTTTAGATTCACTTGTTGGTAGGTATGTATTTGATGTCATTTTGTTGTTCATAATTTTTATCTTTATCTTTTTCTTCTTCTTCCTCTTCTTAAAGAATACCCTTCAGCATTTCATGTAATCCTGGTTTGGTGGTGATGAACTCCTTTAGCTTTTTCTTATCTGTGAAGCTCTTTATCTGACCTTCAACTCTGAATGATAGCTTTGCTGGGTAGAGTAATCTTGGTTGTAGGTTCTTGCTGTTCATCACTTTGAATATTTCTTGCCACTCCCTTCTGGCCTGCATAGTTTCTGCCAAGAAATCAGCTGACAGTCGTATGGGTACTCCCTTGTAGGTAACTAACCGGTTTTCTCTTGCTGCTTTCAAGATTCTCTCTTTGTCTTTTGCCCTTGGTAATTTAATTATGATGTGTCTTGGTATGGTCCTCTTCGGATTCCTCTTGTATGGGTTTCTGTGTGCTTCCTGAACTTGTAAGTCTATTTCTTTCACCAGGTAGGGAAAGTTTTCTGTCATTATTTCTTCTAATAGGTTTTCAATATTTAGCTCTCTCTCTTCTTCTGGCTCCCCCAAAATTCGGATGTTGGTATGCTTAAAGTTGTCCCAGAGGCTCCTTACACTATCTTCATATTTTTGGATTCTTTTTTCTTTTTGTTTTTCTGGTTGGGTATTTTTTGTTTCCTCATATTTCAGATCTTTGGTTTGATTCTTGGGGTATGTTGATCTACAGTTGAGTTTCTGTATATTCTTTATTTTAGACAGTGTATGCTTAATTTTTGACTGGTCCTTTTCCATTTTTTTTTGGGGGCATTCTCATTAAGATCCTTAAAGGTCTCACTAAGTTCCTCAGCGGTTTTTAGAAGATTCTTGAGTAACCTTATAAATGTGGTTCTGAACTCTATGTCGTCCAGTAGTTTGCTTTCCTCCATTTCTTTCATTTGTGACATGTTTCTTTGTCTCCGTGTTTTGGTTGCTTCCCTGTGTTGATGGAGTGGCTTTGTGTGGTAGGTGACCTATAGGGGCCAGTAGCTCAGCCTCCCCAATCACCTGAGGTGGACGCTCTTGGTACACCCCTTTGTGGGCTGAGTGCAAAGTCTTGGTGTAGTTAAGCCTTGATTGCTGTTGGTACACTGGGAGGAATTGACCTCCAGGCCAATTGGCTGTGAGGACCCGCTGTGTCTATAATGGAAGAACTGCTGTGCTGGAGACATGCTTATGGTGCAGGACTTGTGTCAGTGGGGCTTTGGTGCTCACTGAGTCTGCCTCTTGAATGTGTCACTTATGGATGTGAGGAGTTGCAATCTGGTGTCTCACACTGACCACTAGGTACACTGGCTTCTGGATCTCCAAGGGGTGCAGGTCAGCTACTGTCTGAGGCCACCCAGCAGGCACTACAGCGAGACTACAGTTTTCTCCTCTTTGCTTGGGGTTTGGAGGTTTTGGTGCTGTCTGACCCAGGCTGCAAGTTTGCTAGGTTAAGTTGCGATAAGGCAGGCCATTCATTTGCTAAAGCCGCTGCTTGGAGCTTGGGTGGGTTTATAGGTTGTGCGGGGCGGGGTCTCAGGGCATCACTAGGCTAGGGCATGGCAAACAGCAATGGCTGCCAGTTAGCCAGCTCTGCGTCCCCGCGTCCCATGCCCCAGCACAGTAAACAATTATTCCTGCGCGCAGCTCTGCAAGCAAGCCACCCTCACTTTCCGACTTGATGGCAGACAGTCCAGCTTCTCCCCGTAGGAGTTTGGGTCCCCCGCGTCTCCCCAGAAACTGGATTTCAGAGTAATTGGGGGCTTGTCTCCCTTCGGGTTGAAAAAAGCA
This sequence comes from Plecotus auritus, assembly GCF_963455305.1. Taxonomy (NCBI): domain Eukaryota; kingdom Metazoa; phylum Chordata; class Mammalia; order Chiroptera; family Vespertilionidae; genus Plecotus; species Plecotus auritus. The sequence goes on along the minus strand of NC_137772.1, from coordinate 179,286,717 downwards.
ACACCTGCCGCCAGCCTGGATCGCGTGCCTCCGTACCTCAGCTTTTCTGCGCTTGTGCACGTCTCAATGCTCTTTTCTCTTTCCTTCTAGTTGTAGAACTTCCACTCAGCCAGCTTTCCCATGGTTCTGAGTGATAGACGTTTTGTCTTTTAGTTGTAGTTTTGAAATTGTTGTGCGAGGCAGCAGTTTAAGTGTTTACCTACGCCGCCATCTTGGATCCCTCCCTATTATTCTTATTTTGATTTTTTCTGATTGAGTTAGATAGTTCTCATAGAGCTCTTTCACATTTTTTATGGTCAAGTCTCTCACTTATTCCCTTTGTATCATTTATAGATTTCTATCTTTAATATCATTAATCATTCCCTCCATATGGCTGGCTCTATTTCCTATGCTCTCTAGTTCATTCCTGATCTTTTTTATTGAGTTCTTCATCTCCAGAATTTCTGTTTGGTTCTTTTTTAAAGTTCTAATATCCTTGGTAAAGTACTCATTTTGTTCATTAATTTGTTTTCTGAGTACATTAAATCACCTGTCTGTATTTTGTCACATCTTACTGAGTATTTTCACAGCTGAAATCTTGAATTTCCTGTTATTTATATCACATATTTCCATTTATCCAAGTTTACTTTCTGGAGACTTTTCATTTTCTTTTTGAGCTGCCTTGCTACCTTGGTTATTCATGATATTTGATGGGTTCCTTCTCTGTCTAGGCATCTAAGTATAAGTGGCATTAGTCTAGCAGATTACTACAAAGAGGTCTTTCTGTTCTTTTCCAAAAGGTGGCACTGAATCACAAGTTTTTTAGCTTTGTGAAATCCAAAAGCCGACACCCCCCTTCCCCCACCCTCCACCCCATTGACTGCCATCAATGGTCAGTGTAGCCACAATGCTTGGGAATGGTATTGTCTGGGGGAAACCTGCTCCTTTTTTTTGTTTTGCGCTCTCAGTAATGATGATCTTAGAGCTCTGTGGTGGTCCTCCCTCCCCCATGTGCCCCAACCAAGGATCAGTCAAAGAGTGCACCCTTTGTTCTGGGAAAATAGTGATTCTATAGTAACACTTCTTTTGTTTGCAGATTATGTGCTCTACAACCCAATACTGAGAGTGACAAGATGTGAGTTTTGGGGGTCTATAGGATGACAGGGTGCCCTGGCTTTTTTTCTTTGTCCAGAATTCCACTCTACAACCACGGCAGAACCCCTGGGCTGTGTTCTTGCCCAGGTCTCTGGGCAAGGACACAGCTGCACCTTGCACTGCTCACTCCTGCAGGAGTGCTCACTGAGGTTTTCTGCTCCTCCTGGCTGAAGGAAGCACCAGCACAACTAGCTTCCTCCTCTCTCTGGGCTGAGCCCTGCCATGAGCTCCTGGCTGCAGGCCTGCATCTGTGGCTAGTCTGATCCCTCCTCCCTCTCCCCCTCGCCTGTTTGTTCCCTCTTGCCCACTTTTAGATGCTTCAGTGCAGGGATCTCTGAGGCATGCCTATATGTTGAGCAGGGGATCCTTATTGAATTACAGCTGCTCAGATGGTTGAAATTTCAGGGGGCAAGACCAAGGGGATTTCTCACACTGATTTTCTCTAGTAGTTTTTAAATTACATTTTCTATTTTAGGAATCTTTGCCCAACAATTGTAATACATAATACAGCTGCATGTTAAAAATTTGTCTTAATTATATGCTTTACTGGTTACTTGTTCTATTTCTTCTATTCTTATTCTGTTTCTTGTATCCTATGCCATTCCATTTCTTGGATTACATTTTTACATTGAGTAATATTTTCAGAAGGTTATGTGGGTGAAAAAATTTCTAAATTGCTTGCATATTTGAAATTATCTTCATTTTGCCTTCATACTTAAATGGTAATTTGCCTGGGAGAAGTTTCCAAATGCTTTTCACTCATAATGTTTTGCCTATTTCTCCATGGCTTTCTAGCTTTCCCTCTTGCCAATCAGAAGTCTGATGCCAGACTCATTCTAATTGATTTTTCCTTCCTTCCACCCTCTCTGATTTTGAAACTTTGTGGCATTTTATTTTTATCCTTGGAAGTCATAAAAATCACCAAAATGCATTGTTTCTTAATATTTTTATAAAGCACATGATCAGCCCTTTTAATCTGAACACACATTTCTTTCTTCAGCATATGGAAATTTCTTCCATTTTTTTTTTATTTTATCTTTCCTCTATGCTCTCTGTTCTCTCATTTTATTGGGTAAATATTAGTCCTCTGGATATCACTCCATATTTATTAACTTTTCTCTCATTGTTTTCATTTTTCTTTCTTTTTCTGTGTTCTTGGTAAAGTTCTTATCTTAAACTTCCAGGTTACTAAGTATGCCTCTAGTCCTCTCCATTCTTCTATTCATACCTTCTACTGAATTTTCATTTGAGCCACCAGATTTTTTAACTTCCAAAGAATTATTTAGTGTTCTCATACTTGAATTTCATATTTTTTTCTTATCATTTAATAGATATGATTTTCTTGAATTCTCAGAAGACATTTCTGTAAATAACTTTTTAGTATTTACTTAATTTCTTGCATTAATTGTGCTTCCCTTGAAAGTAATCCCTCTGTTTATTCCAATAATTGGCTTTCTTTTTTCTTAAATGTTGGGGCTTGGCTCTATAGTGGGTGGGCCTGTGTGATGGGTAGGTTCCTCTGAAGGCTTGAATCTTTGTGGTTTCTGAAGGGGCAAGGTGGAGCACAAAGTGATGCCAAAATGTTAGACAAAAAGTTGACCAGTCCTCTGATGATGGGGGCACATTTAGGGCTTTAGCAGTACAAGTTTGATTGTAGATCGTGTTCCTACAAAATTCTTTCAAGAAGTCAAAGAATGTTTGGAAAATGAATTTCCCGTGGAATCCTGTGTGTAGTTCATGAAGTTATGAACTTCTTTTGCAGATTGTATTGTATATGTGAATGTACTGTGAAGAACTAAAACTATGCAAGATTGCTATTAATCCTGATGAAATTCTTTTGACCTGCTTTTCTTTTTTATATTCCCAGTCACCTAACTTTATAAAAGCTAAATTTTTAAAAAACAAACACTCCATATTGTAGGATTACTTCATACTTCACCCATGTACTTTCAAGTTCACAGACAGTAACATCACACTAAGCACTAAGGAGAAAATTTCAAATAAACTATAAAAATTATGAAATACTAATGTTATAACTTGATGAAAGATTATGAAAACAAAATAATACACTCAAATTTTTAAGCTGTAACTTTATTTGGAGCAGAATTATTTTTACAAAAAGTTAGCAGTTTTAAATACCTCAGAACAAACTATTGAAAAAGTAACACTTTATTTCAAAAGGGTCTTGCTTATGTGATCTACCCTCTTTTTGTTATTGTGAATATTTACTTTATAAATATATTCTCACTGTAATCAAATCAGGTGACTACTGGTACTGAGATATCTGATATCAGAAAACTTTGTTCAGGTCATTTAGGATTCACATCAGCACAATGTCTATAAGAAACTGATAATACATATTAATGTATAAAAAAAGAAACATTCACACAAAAAATGGGCAAAGAATATAAGCAAACCACTTTCCAATGGTTATAAATATATCACTAAATATATAGTCAGATTTATGCTAATTAAAATAATGAAATACTATATTTGCTCACATAAAGACAATTATTAAATAATGAGACTACCAAGAAGTTATCAAATTATAGGAAAATTAGTACTCTTGTGTACTACCAGTGAGAAAATAAATTTATGCAGTGATTTTGAGAGTAATTTGACAGTTTCTATTAAATTAATAATGTGCAGGCTGTATGACCCAGCTAGAAAAATATTTGCACATGTATATAAGAAGATATGAATGATAGCTGCATAATTCACTGCAGCGTTTTTGTGATGATAAAAATATTAGAAACAACAAATAACTCTGACTTGAGGAGTAGTTAAATGAAATGTGATAATTCATACACTGGAGTTACCATAATTAAAGCAATAAATGAAATCTTTATATAAATCAACAAAATATACCTTAAAAATACATTGAATAATAAAAAGAAAGTTATAGAATAAATATACCATATAAACTTACCTTTTAAAAGGACACAAAACAATTTTATGTTTTATTTATGATATAAAAACATAGAAAAAGTTCTGTAAAGATTCACAGAGAATGTGAAAGAAGCTTCAAAGTCTATTAAGTGTCCAGAACTGACATAGGGTCATTTCAACTATTGGTCAAAGAAAGTCTCAAGGCCAGCTCAGATTCAAGGGGACTTCATTCCTTGATGGGAGGAGTGGCAAGTGTATGGGCAGTGGTGGTGGTGGTGGTGGTGGTGGTGGAGGAATTGATGGGAACCATCTTTGGAGACTATCTACCATATTTTCCTTTCCCTCTTTAAAGAAGTTAACATCCTCCAGTTCTTGGCACTTTAACTCTCCCCTATATCTCCATCAAAGCTAGCTTTTAAGATTTTATAGGATTCTTTTACTTTAATTGTGAACTTGAAACAAGATAAGCCATTCTAATGGACCATTTACATTTTATATCTCTCTCTGATTGTGGCAAGAAATGATTTATCTTTCTTAAGACAAGTTCGGGCATTAACTAGAGGGGAAAGTGCTTTTCAGAGTTTTGCGTTTGAGTCACACCTCACGGTTTTCTAAGTGCTTCATCTCCTGTACCTTCTTAAAAGCCTGCTGGGGATAAAAGGGTAATATTACCCTTCAGGGACTGAGTTCTCCATTCACGGATGCTGCCCAGAGCTTGGCTCTGAGCTTCTGAAAGGTGTTCTGTTACCTGAAACAGAAGTGTACTGTAACCACTTTCCCATGGCTTGCTGAGCCACAGTTAGTTATTGGCCACGTTAGATATCAAATGGGAGGGGAGGGACAACAAGAAGTCAGTGAGTCATCTACTCAAAACTATTTGTTGAGGTCAATGTAGCTGGATACTATACAAGGCACTGGGTGTACCAGAAGTGAACAAGACAGTCAGGGTCAGCTCTCACAGAGCTTATAGTCTCGTGAGATATAGAGACAAGGAAACAAGAGTAATATGTGTTAAGTACAGATAAAGGGAAATTATAAGGTGCTATGGGAAGACTGCAGAGGGATCTAAACAGTGGTATGCTGGTGTTTAACACCTGGCTCTACCAAAAAGACAAAACAAAACAAATGCCCCCCAATCGTTTGTAGCATTTGTCAATTCCCATGGTCTAAAGACTCCAACCAGTTTCAAGCAACCATCATGATGTCACTGATGGAGTTGTAAAGAGGTACAGACCTTGAAAGCCAGCACAAGACCACTGTAGCACTCCACTGGATCTAAACGAGTTGGGGTAGGGGGAGAGGGATTTCAGATGTCAGAAAGGATCTCTGGAGGTAGAACCACCTGAGGTGAGAACTGAAGGATGGGGAAGAATGAACCAGATGAAGAGGATCACAGAGAAATGCTCCATATAGAGGGAACAGCGTGTGTCAAGGCCTGAAAGGTGAGAGAGGGCATGGCACACTCGAGAATTACAGAGGATCAGTGTGGATCAAGGGCATAGTACTGAGTAGTATGTATGTGTGGGTCAGGGAGGGAAGGGGCACGTGTGTATGTGTTGTGTGGTGTGTATGCATTCATGGTGTGGTGTGTACATGTATGTATCTGTGTGCATGTGTATTCATGGGTGTTGTGTGGCAAATATATGTGTACATGGTACAGTAATGGGTGTGTGTGTGTGTGTGTGTGTGTGTGTGTGTCTTGGCTCTAGCCGCTATAGCAAAATACCATTGACTGGGTGGCCTAAACAGTAGACATTTATTTCTCACAGTTCTGGAAGTTGGGAAGTCCAAGATCAAGGATTCTGCAAATTTGGTATCTGAGAAGGGCCCTCTTCCTGGCTTGCAGAAGGCTGCCTTCTGGTTGGGCCCTCACATGTGAGAGAGAGAAAGAGCCCTGTTCTCTCTCTCCTCTTCTAAAGGTGCTAATCTCTTTATGGTGTAATGAGGTCATCCTCATGACCTCAGTAGTGGAAGCCCTGAAAGTTGTTTTTGTTTGTTTTGTAATGCAAGTGGCTGATTTAACACTTTGATTGCCAAAGCATCTATTTCAAAGAGGTACCCACTTCTAAGACAGGTATCTCAAACAAACACAAGCCAGGCGCTAAAAAAAGAGCCAGGCTGCCTCCCTGCACTGAGGATCCTTTGTTTTAGAGATCTTGGACAATTTCAATAACTGATCATATGGAATGCTTGTGTGGTTTCTCTCTCTCTTCCCATGCTTTAAATTCCCACTCTTAATGTTTTAAATTCACAATAGAGAATGACCTCACAAAAACTTAGTTCTCCACCCTTCACCCTAATAAAAACAGAATCCCAGACTCATCTTCTATCTATCTATCTATCTATCTATCTATCTATCTATCTATCTATCTATCTATCATCTACCTACCTATCTCTATCACTCTCTCTCCTCCCTGCCACCTCACTGTGTGGCCCCAGGTGTACTATGTAATTTCCAGATCCCATGATAATAAACCCTTTTCTTTTTTTTTTTTTAAGTTTCCTGATGGTTATTTCTGAAAGGCATCTTGCAATCATAATAAGAATCACAAGGCTGGGCTGGCCACTATTTTGGTTATGGATAGGCTGAGACCAATACAAAACACCTCATCTAAACCTAATTACCTCCCAAAAGTCTAACCTCCGAATACCATCAGATTGGGAGTTTCAACATGTGAATTTGGCAGGGACACATTCAGTCCACAGCAGTATGTGTGTTGCTGATGAAAGAAACATGGGACTGGGATTTGAAGAGTTGTATAAACCAGGACGTTATATCCTGGCCCTTGAATTTAACACAAGATCCTGCCCAAATTGTGGGGCAATCTGTCTTTCAGGGAGATTTTGATAATACCACAAGAACCAGGCAATTTTACAACTTTCACTTGGTAGGTTTTCCTGTAGCTGAAGGCTCCTCTATAGACTCAGAGGGTTCCTAGGGAGGATCCAGCCCAGTTCATTTGTGTTTTCTGTGGGGAGGGCTTTGATGAAGGAAGGGCCTTTTCCAGGTCACCTGGCAGGGAGGCGAGAGATAGAGATAGATAGATAGATAGATAGATAGATAGATAGATAGTTCTCAAACTTGCAGCTCTCCCATGAGAGTTGGGGTTGGAAGTAAAGTAATGTAATTTAGTTAGATCATGCTAAATAAATAGCCCAAATCCTTCCGAAGACTCTACTAAACAGTACTTTATTTAATAGCATTATTAAATAGAAAATGATCCATGTGATAAGCATCCTTCATAGATATACAATCATTTGATGACATAGTCTGTCTTATCCTTTCTTTCCTGCAAGGCAAGGTGAGGACTACTGTCATCTTAGCAGCTATACCCCTTCAACAACCTATCAGTGGCTGACCAAGATTTGTACCTTTAGAATAAAAGATAATGCAAAATGGCAACTATTTTTGGCCTTCTTTAAATTGCCGCGTTCGCATAGGCTGAAAGAAATGCTGATTATACATCTGGGAACGGAGGTTTGGGCTGCAGACCAGGTTTAGACAATCTCTTATTCACCAAGTAAAACTTGGTGAGTTTCCAAAATTTTAAGTTGAAAAGCTGACAGTAATGGAAGAAATATGCCCATCACTTTATGGAGAACAGTCACATTTTCCTGTTGAGATAATAATACCAGAACCTGACTATAAAGTAATCACTCTCACATGACTTATTCACAGATAATCCTGATAAAATGCTCCATGACCCTGTGCCAGGGAAGCTTAACAAGAAAGTACTGGGTTTCTGTTTTTATCTCTCCAGGGCTGGTGGAAAAACCCCACCTGAGTGACACAAACGTAAAGTCAAACTGAAGCAGGATAGTAAGAAGCTAGGGAAATTTCTTGACAAGTGGAATAAGGGAAACTGAGACAAAATAATTAAACAAGGCCAAACACTTAGGGCAATTTTACAGCCTGCTAATGAATCACAAGGTCTTATCTTCCCTGACCAAGGACATAAGGAGCAAATGGTTTACATATTCCAGACTCTCTCAGGCAGACCAGCCTTCGTCAGGTCCCTCTTCAATTCTTCCTTTAAAAATTAAGCTAATCAGCCCTAACCGGTTTGGCTCAGTGGATAGAGCGTCGGCCTGCGGACTGAAAGGTCCCAGGTTCGATTCGGGTCAAGGGCATGTACCTTGGTTGCAGGCACATCCCCAGTAGGAGGTGTGCAGGAGACAGCTGATCGATGTTTCTCTCTCATCGATGTTTCTAACTCTCTATCCCTCTCCCTTCCTCTCTGTAAACAATCAATAAAATATATTAAAAAAATTAAGCTAATCATAAAATAACCCTGAACCCTCTATACACACATCATAATGAATCAACATATGAACGGACACTCGTGAAAAGCTAATGAATATTCTGCTAAACCCTCCCCTGGACCTCCCCTAGGATTCCCAGGTGCCTCAAGACCAAGAATCACGGTGTAGCTCTCACCAGCGATACATCCACCTTGTATCTCTGCTCTCTTTCTCCTAAACTCTAAGGGTCCCCATGAGACTTGCAACCAGCAGGGCAGCTCATCCAGGCTAACCCCCTGAATCTGCCTTCAAGGCCCCCCTTTTCTCTGACTTTCCAATGAGATGACAGCAGCCCTGCCTTGGCTCACTTTTTCCACTGTGACTTTTACTTCTCAGTGAGCCAAAGCAGCCCCGCCTAGGTCTCTCCTGTTGCTTCTTCTATCTTAAGCATTTTCTTTGTTTCACTGTCCCCAGCTTTAATACACATCCTCTCAAAATCACATGGACTCATATTATGAAATCTTTCCTGCATAAAGTCAAGAACCCACACATGACTGGCTGACCCGAGGCATTCCTGCTCTGGGTCCAGTCCCCATCCAGTAACAAAACTAAGAGGAACGATTGCTGCCACGGAGCCTACTGCTAGAACTACACACTGCCCTGGCCAGGCTTGAACTTAGGAGACCATGAGGTCAATTGCAGTGTGGTGACCATTTTGCTATTACTCCTTGATTTCTGGGCCTCCATTTCCCTTTTATAAAATGGATATAATAATTTCTTCCTAATGGATACAGTAATTTTTCTACTAAGCTAATCAATTAAACTGAAATCAGATTGATTTGGAAAATAATTCCAATTGCAGTGAGTTCATGTTTTATTGGGTTACCTTCTGTAACCCTCCTTTGGTCTGGCCTGGCCCCCTCAATCCCACCTCACACACACACACACACACACACACACACACACACACACACACTAGAATTCGAGTGGCATATGCTGATGGTTACCATACCATTTTGTACTTCCGTGCTCAGAAACTCTAGAAAAAATGAGCCCCATATCCTTTTGACCACAGAAAGCTAATACATTTTTTAATTGACTTTAAGAATTTTTATTTTAAGGTGAACCATTATTTTATATGCCACTAGAAGAGGAAAACTGCTGCCAATTAAAATGATATAAAATGCTGTCTTTTCTCTTTTTATTTTTGTCAGTCTAGCTAGAGGTTTATCATTTTTATTAAGTTTTCCAAAGAAAAGTTTTGCTTCATTGATTTTCTCAGTTTCCTATTTTCTGTTTCCTTGATATATGCTCTTATCTTTATCTCTGGGTTAATCTTGTTCTTCCTTTTCTGGTTTCTTAATGTAAGAATTTAAAATACGGATCTGTGCCCTAACTGGTTTGGCTCAGTGGATAGAGCGTCGGCTTGTGGACTGAAAGGTCCCAGGTTCGATTGGGGTCAAGGGCATGTACCTTGGTTGCGGGCACATCCCCAGTAGGAGGTGTGCAGGAGGCAGCTGATGGATGTTTCTCTCTCATCGATGTTTCTAACTCTCTATCCCTCTCCCTTCCTCTCTGTAAAAAAGCAATAAAATATATTTAAAAAAAATAAAATACGGATCTGAGAGCTTTCCTCTTTTGTAATATAAGCATTTAGTGCTATAAATTTCCCTCTCAGCACTGCATTAAGTGCATCCTACTTATTTTGACATGTGTATTCATAATTACTTTTGTGATTTCTTCCATTGTGTTTTGCTTTCATAGGCACCTATCAAATAGTTCTTTCTAAACTGTCTACTGGTTATGTTTTGGCTTTCATATTGAATTTTTTCATTTTGGTGTGTGATGCAAGAGAAAATAGCAACTCTTTACATATGAAAGAAATATGTCAAAATAATTTCAATCAATTAAAATATAATATACTAGAGGCCTGGTGCACAACATTTGTGCACTGGGGTGGGGGGGTGTCCCTCAGCCAGGCCCTCTCATAGTCCAAGACCCCTCGGGGGATGTCCGCGGGGAGTGGGACTAAGCCGGCAGGCAAACATTCCCCAACGGGTCCTTAGCGCTGCTTGCAGAGAGGCTGCCACTGCGCTCGCCAGCCGTGAGCCTGGCTTCTGGCTGAGCAGCGCTCCCCCTGTGGGAGCGCACTGACCACCAGGGGGCAGCTCCTATGTTGAGCGTCTGCCCCCTGGTGGTCAGTGCGCATTATAGCGACCTGTCATTCCGCCCGTCAGTCAATTTGCTTATTAGGGTTTTATTAGACAGGATATTTATAATTCCAGGCCCCAAAAGCTTATTTCTAAACTTATTTCTTCTTTCAATCAGTTTCTTCAACATTGTCCATTAAATAGTTAGTGCAACATTTTTATTGGGAAAAGACAGTCAGGAAGGTGCATCCTACAGAAGCCAAGGCTGTACATACTGCTTTTGCACAGGAGGCAGAATGCTGAGTCAAGAAAAAAATGGCAAAACTTGCAATCTGGTAAATAAAAATCAAATGAAACAATTTCTCCTATTTCATTTATATGTATCTGCAACAAAGGCTGAGAAAGCTAATAAAGTTGATTTTTTGTTATCCTGGGCCTGTCTAGGTAGTACTGGGTCTCAACTAAGATTCAAAGTGATTTAGAAAAAGTTACTTTTAATGAAATATCTGTATAAGACAAGAGTTATATTAGCATACATTAATAAAGCAAAAAAGAAAAACCAACAGAAAAAAAGAAGACTCTTACACTCCAAAGTTGAAAATTTCAACATTAATTACAACAATACCATTTCAATTAATCGTATCCTGGTTAGGCAGGAATTGTAGAGCTCCAAGCTAATCACACCTGGCCCCAGAGAGATGTAAATAAGACATATTAGAAAAATGAGTAGCATGCTATATACTGAGAAAATATATTTGCAGTCTGACAAAGGACATATATCCAGAATACAAAAAGAATTTGGCAAATCAACAATAAAAAGACAAGCCTCCTAATTTTAAAAATAAGCAAAATACTCGAACAGGCACTTTACAAAAGGAAACGTGACTGGGCATGGAACACGTGGAAGTTGCCAACACTAACCATCAGGGAAATGAAAATGAAAATCACAACAACATACTATAGGGTGTCCCCCAAAAATGTATACACACTTTGAATGACTATAAAGTCAGTGTTTATTAACATATAGTTCGTTTTCAAAATTTAAAAGAATCTACAGTAATGAATAATTTTTTTTGTCAATGCCTGCTTTCAAACTGATGAGTGTTCTGGTCCAAGCACTGCTAATAACGTGAAGCAATGGAATAGCAAACATCAAGAATCATTTCCTTCGGTATTTGTGACCCTCAATTAATCAACTGTTGCCAGTTTTATACCATAAACTTTATCCATTATGTATCCCCATAAAAAAGTCTGGTGGATAAATTTTCTTTGTTCAAAGCTTAGTCTAGCTTCACCCATTATTTCAACCAGTTAAACCTGAAAAGGAGTGAAAATTAAGTGAGTTATCAGAATTTGTTATAATTATAAAGGCAGTGTTTGTACTTCAACTGTGCTTTCAAACTTCCAGTAGCCTTTTAGGATGAATTTCCTTTGTTCAAAGCGTAGTCTGGCTGAAAATAAAGAAACATCAATTCAACCATCAGCTGTTAACATATGACACATGTTTTGGGGACACCCTGTATTTCACACTAACTTGAAAGGCTATCAAGTACAAAATACAACAGCGAGTGTCAGGGATGTGGCACAACTGGAGCTTGTATACATTACTGGGGAAAAGGAAAATGGTAGAACCACTCGAAGAACTATTTGGAAGTTTCTTAGGAAGTTAAGCAAACACTTTACCATATGAGCCATCATTCCCACTAACAGTCCATTTCTGCCCAAACCTCAACACTTGCGTGTTGCTTTCCTCTCTCCCAAATCTTCCATGTCTTCATCTTACTATTCTCATGTTTCTTCTAGTCCCTCTTTTTTTTTTTTATCTCAAATGAATTCTCCCTAATTAACCATAAAGGGATGCATTTCTTCCACATTTATTCTAAGAGGTATATGTGTGATGATATAAAATAAATATGAATTAGGATTAGCTGTGTATTTTGCCTAAATAAGATGGCAACTATTTTTGACAGTTACAGATGTTAGTTCTATGTCAAGAGTAACAATGAAAATAGAACAAAGACAATATTTAGATTAAAAAATTTTTTCTTATATAAATTATTCAGAGTCTTTAGCAATGGAAAAAAATCACATCATAGTCATTTTGAAAAGTTCATTTATTATATACCAATATACACTTTCTGTAATAAAAAAAGCCTCCCAATACATTGAACCCTCTTATAAATGAAATAAGAAAATAAAATTTTCATCTGTTTACAAATGGGGTTAAATTAACCATATGTATGTCTGCCCTGCAGTCTGAATTCATCCCGAAATGGCCATGAGAAAGAAATGGTGCTTCATTATGGGGCACTGTAGTACTGCTCTTGAGTATTTATATAATTACATATGTTGACATTTTTAAGTTAGTCATTTCAAATGTAAAACATTCAAAATATATACAGATTTTACAGTTTTCCATTTTTTTGGTTAATCATTGATATTTACATTTAAAAACATTAAAATTAAACATTTTTTTAACACTCAGAAAGTACCTTTTTCACTTGCTATCTCTTCAGATGAATGGAAATATATCTTAAAGATGCTGTTTGGAAAATTTTTTCCAATAATAGTAATTTAAAAGTTATGATAGTTTCTAGTAATGTTCAATTTCCATAACAAAGTACACCATTTTACAGTATTGTGCCTCTAGAAAAGAATACATAAAACAAATATATATTTTCTTACAGCACATTCCAGAAAAACTATTGGAATATGATTTAATATTATCATACTTATATGATACTTGTATTTCATACTTGCCTTTACTAAAATATAAAATATAGAACAAATGTTCTTGCTACTGATTTGAAAAAAAAAAAAGTAGCAAATCCAGAAATTCCAGGCGGTAAGTACTATTTTTTAAATCCATTTTATGTATGTTGTAGAAGTGAGCAAAAATAATAGTTTGCTTCTATTTGTAGTGTTAGCATTTATTTTTATGGAGAACCACTCAACACTGTATTAAATGGCAAATAAATGTCAGCAAACACCTGTCTAAGATATAATGAACTAAATGCTATTGTTATGCTAAATTAAATGAACATTATTATTAATAATTATTTGCAAATTAAAACTTATTTTCTTGTAGGTGATTATGATATTACTGTAAACATTGAAAAGGAACATTACTGAGCTATGTATAACTTAGGTTTCAAATTTAAAATATCCCCAATAGACAGATACATACAAATGGATTTTTGAGCCCATCAACTTAATTCCCTGCCCTCACCCCAAATAATATAAATGTTTTAACTGTAATGAGAGAAAAACTACACATGTAAAAAATAAAAATCAAATGTACCATACGTTAAAATTCTGATGACTACAGAATAAGATTATATACACAAACATATAGCAATCACAGTTTCCTGCACTGAATGTTTATCAAATAAAAATGTATCAAACAATACTGGGTAGTGTACCTCCACATGAATTGTGGTCTTCTAAAAATTCTGAATGAGAATGGAAGACGAGAGGGAGAGCATTGTTCAATGATAAAAGTATGATAAGAGGACTAGGACTAATATGAAAAAGCAAATGCTTCCAGAACAGGCAGTTTAGCTATAAGCGTTATTTTTGTTGTTGCTCTATAATTTACATAAGACCCCTCTCTTGATGTTTAAAACAAAATCTAAATGAAGAAGTCATTAATTCAATGTCACAAATAGGATGGGCAAAATATTCTTTTACTATTGACAATATGATATTCTAGCCTAGTGTCTGATCATTCATGTATCTTACAGGGACAGTTTGTAAGACATGCCTTTTGTCTCTGTTATTAAATAGATTCAAAGTGTTTAGTGCAAGATTAGGGGAAGGCATTAAGTGGTGATAGCTTTGCCACCAGGGCATTTCGTTTGATGCTCTGAGAATACAAGTATTTGGTACTATGGAAAGGGGGCGGGGACTATCTGATGACCATTACACTCAGCTACCCTTATTCTGCTTGTACAACAGCAAAAATACATCATCTGGCAAAACCTGGGTAGAAATGTGCACCACAGATTTTAAACACATAAGCAGCCACTCTCGACAAAAATGATTTTCTCTTCTGAAGGTGCCTGGTGATGTTACTGGTGAGCATCTTTGGAATCTTCTTGTTATTTCCTATGAATAACATTCCAATCATCAGGGTAAAATAGCTCATATGTCCTTTGGAGCATAATTTGCAACCACTTCCAGTAGAAAAAGGAAGTATTTTTCTTTGGGTTAGTGATGCTTGGAATTCGGGGGGTTGTAAATCCAGTCAGTGATAATGAGCGCCATGCTTCCACTCATGAAGATGATGCCAACCACGAGGAAAATTAAAGCCTGTAAGTCAGAGAGACCTTGTTAGGAACACAGAAACCATCCTTACTTAGCAAAGCTTGTGCTAAGTCAGTAAACAGTAAATTGTTTACCTAAGCCAGCAATCTGATTTGCTTATTGAACTGTATTATTCTTATAACTCAGCTATCCATGCCTAGCAATTCAGTCAATTTAGAACCCTAGTTCAGGAAAGAGGGTGAATACATTAGAGAGATTTTAACCCAAGTGTTCAAAATATGGTAACAGTTCATTGATTTGGTACATCAAAATGGAATACCCTGTAGTCATTAAAAAGTCAAGCAACAGAAAACAATTTAATGACCAGGGGAGAGCTCACAATCTTTTAGGTGAAAAAAAGGCAGGTCATAAGAGAGTAGTAGGTGTGATGAAAATTTATAAAGCAAACAAATAAAAATAAAATCCTAAATATGTTGCATATTCCTTGGGGAAAAAAAAACGAAGTGTGTATGTGTGTAATACAATGTTTTAGAATAGCAACACTAGAAACAGCCTTATTTAGTACCATACAGGTCAATCTCCCAATTCTATATACTAAGAAGCAGCTGCTAATTTCTTTTTAACTTGAAAGAATCTAGAATATAATTTTACTCATTTTTACATCTGATAAACTGAAAATGGGTCACAAAAAGGACAAGTAACTTGCCAAGGTCACACTGCTAGAAAGCCCAAGGAAGACTACATAGAGTAGAAACTTGGGGGTGAGATGACTGGAGGAACTTTGATACCAAATTGTCCTGAAAAACCCCAGAGGTGAATGACTCCCAGGCAAAATTCAGGGTAATTCAGTAAGAGGCATTATTTTCAAGTCTTAATATCAGACTTTATTAAGCAGTCATGGATAATATGTAATTATTGGAAAAACTATTATTTCTAGTATATTTTCTGTAGCTCTATTACAGAAAACAAGTACATACTCTCTAGTTTCATAAAACTATATTTTATATCTAAAGAGGTTAACTGGCAAAGAAGTGCTTCTGCTCTGGATCTCAGTCCACACCAGAGGACAACAAGCTCCTGCGGAGGGGAAAACAAAAGCAACATCTTTTCTTTTGGCCTTACAAACCTAACGGATATGGCCAAAATGTTTACATTCTTTCTTAACACTGTCCTTCCTGCGTGATTTCCCATAAAATAGTGCCACAAAAGCTGTGTGGGGAGACTAGGATGCATGTGCGCCTGTGGGAGAGCTCCATTAGCCTCTGACAGGTAGGAAGAACTCAGGTATTTGAAGAGAAGAAATCCTGGAATCATCTGAGCCAGAACTCCAACCCCCTTTCTCTCCACCAGAGAATTCCAATTCATCTTTGATTGTTCATTCTTGTTCAGCAATTCACATTTTTTTTGAACCATGTGTATTTTCAGGTTTATTCTGAGTAGTCAAAGAACAACTTAAATAGGGAAAATTGCAAGCCTTACTTACCCCAACCTTTTGGGGTGACTGAAGTGGTTCTTTCTTGACAAGTTTAAGATAAAAAGCTGCTGGGAGAATGAAGATCAGCATAGTGGCAGAAGAAGCCCCTGAGGAGAGAAACACGAGACAGGTCAACGTCTTACATAGCAGGTCTGACTCAGCAAGGCAAAGACCGGGGCCACAAACTTTAAAGACACCAGATCTAAAGCTGCCCTAATCTTAGCACTAAATCCACTATAAGATCCTCTGGGTGCTTATTCAAAGAAGATATGTTTATAAGGAAAATTAAACTGTACCTAACATCAATAGCTGCATACTAAGTACACATAACCTATAATCAATAATAAAACGACCAAATGTTACAAATTTACAGGAAATTAATAATACTATAAGCATCTACTAAGGAGACTGAACTCACCACACACCCTTCCTATTTACTTCTAACTTTTCAAGTTGCTTATACCTAAGTTTTAGAAATTTTATACAGTATTGTATTTAAAGTTGTAGTAAACCCCCAAATCAGCAGAATAAAAATATTAAATACTAGAGGCCCGGTCATGAAATTCGTGCACGGGGGCAGGGGGGAAGTGTCCCTCAGCCCAGCCTGCACCCTCTCCAATCTGGGACCCCTTGAGGAATGTCCGACTGCCTGCTTAGGCCCGATCCCAGGCCTAAACGGGCAGTTGGACATCCCTCTCACAATCTAAGACTGCTGGCTCCCAACCACTCACCTGCCTGCCTGCCTGATTGCCCCTAACTGCTTCTGCCTGCCAGCCTGATCACCCCCTAACCACTCCCCTGCCAGCCTCATCGACGCCTAACTGCTCCCCAGCTGGCCCAATTGCCCCTAACTGCCTTCCCCTGCCAGCCTGGTCACCTCTAACTGCCCTCCCCTGCCAGTTTGGTCACCCTTAACTGTCCTCCCCTGCAGGCCTGGTAACCCCCAACTGCCCTCCCCTGCTGGCTCAGGAACCCCTAACTGCCCTCCCCTGCTGGCCTGGTCACCCCTAACTGCCCTCCCTTGCCAGTCTGGTTGCCCCTAACTGCCCTTCCCTGCAGGCCTGGTCCCCCACAACTGCCCTCCCCTGCTGGCCTAATCTCCCCCAACTGCCCTCCCCTGCTGGCCCGGTCACCCCTAACTGCCCTCCCTGCTTGCCTGATTGCTCACAACTGCCCTTTCCTGCAGGCCTGGTACTCCCCAACTGCCCTCCCCTGCAGGCCTGGGTCCCTCCCAACTGCCCTCCCTTGTTGGCCTGGTCACCCCCAACTGCCCTCCTCTGCTGGCCTGGTCACCCCTAACTGCCCACAACTGCCCTCCCCTGTAGGCCATCTTGTGTCCACATGGAGGCAGCCATCTTGTGTCTTGGAGTGACAGTCAATTTGCATATTACTCTTTTATTAGATTGGATATTAGCAGGCCACACAGTAAAGGGAAATAATATGCTTTACAAAATCAATCTCCTCCTCATCCAAAGATATCCTTAATTCTCAGCTAATCACAGACCTGAGAGAGCATCCCGAAGGTAAAATCTGTCTCCCTTACTTTTTGATGCAGACTTAAGACCTAATGCAAACCCTGGGTCCACTCCAAGGTATAGGACTTGACTTCTATGGGGCTCAGTCTCCTCGTCTGTCAGAAAAGGCAGCTGGACTAGACCTGTAAGGTAGCTTTTGGCACTAACATTTCCGGATCATGTGAGTAACTTCCATGTCACCTGGGAAGGAGGGCAGGTGACAGCTGGCGCCCCCCCGGGACTATTAGGAAACCTGGAAGCCTGAGACAGATGGGGATTCTTGGCCTCCCAGCAGAGGCTCCCTGTCTGCCATTTAAGGGGCTATCAGCTTGAGCTGACTACATGAAAAGGTGGAGGGATTAAGAAGTATAAGTCGGTAGTTACAAAATAGTCACAGGGATGTAAAGTACAACATAGGGAATATAGTAAAAAATATTGTGATAACTATGTATGATTTCAGATGGGTGCTGGAAATTTCAGGGGGAACACTTCGTCAAGTATATGGTTATCTAACCACTATACGGTACACCTGAAACTAATACAAATTAATGATGAATGTAAACTGTAATTGAACAATAATTTTTTTTTAAAAAAGTAGATGGAAGAAAATAAAAGCCTTTCTGAAACTTACCTATGAATCCAAAGATGTATTTTATAGTTGGCACAAGGATGACCAAAATATTGTTAAGTGCAATAAGCATGGCTGCAATCAGGATATGTCTTATCCAGCTGAAGGGCCTTCTGGGAAATAACAGTGTTGTCACTGACGTACGAATCTGCAACAAGAAAATTCAAAGGCAAGGTCACTGCTTTGTTTTTTACTTTATTATTTAAAACTAGAGATCTGAGCTGATCGATGTTTCTCTCTCATCGATGTTTCTAGCTCTCTGTCCCTCTCCCTTCCTCTCTGTAAAATATCAATGAAATATATTAAAAAAAATAAAAATAAAATAAAACTAGAGGCCTGGTGCATGAATTTGTGCACGGGTGGGGTCCCTCAACCTGGCAGGCGATCAGGGGCAATCAGGGCCGATTGGGGCCATCGCGCCCAGTCTGGGAGGAGGGACCATGGGAGGTTGACTGGCCAGGGGAGGTTGTCTGTGGGAGCACGCTGACCACCAGGGGGCAGCTCCTGCATTGGGCGCCTGCCCCCTGATGGTCAGTGCGTGTCATAGCAACCGGTCGTTCGGTTGACCGGTTGTAACCATTGCTTAGGCTTTTATATATATAGATAATCTCATTACTCTGGAGCATTTTCTTTGTTTCTCCTTTTTCTCCCAGAAAATACCTTGATGCTGATATTTTTTAGAATTGTCTTACTGTGGTAAAATACACATAACACAAAATTCACATCTTAACCATTTTTAAGTGTACAGTTCAGTGGTAATAAGTAAATTCATATTGTTGTGCAACCTTGATGCTTATTTTCAATGTGTTATATTTCCTTAGTGATATATTTATCTTGTGCTCACTTTCATAATTTTTTCTTAAAATCTCAGTCAGAAAGAGATAAAATAATAGACAAGAGACATAATTCAGAGACAGTAAAACCCTTGTTGATTTCTAATTATGTCTTGTCAGACTGGATCAGGCATTAAGGGCAAGCACTGAATTGATTTGCATGGAATTGCAAATGGAATCTTTACAAACCTGGGTTTTTCTTAACTTTGCATTGTACTTAACATGTTTTCTTCCACCTGATTTTTAAAAATTATACTGTATTTACTCCTTTCTCTTTCTACCTATTTAGTGCCCCCCCCCCAATTATAGATTATAAATGCACAAAAGACAAAGAACAGGACCTAAGAATGTTAACATTCCTCATAGTTTCTAGCTTAGAGTCTTGCATACAGCAGGCACTCAGTAAATGTTGAATTAAATGGAACAGAACCAATCTTTCCCCTCTTTTCAGGGTCCTTGACAGATTTCAGTCCTATTTTAGTGACTGAAATAAGTAGGTGAAGGGTCAGCAGAGGCTCCTTTGGCAGCAGCTGCTCAAGTTACTCTGATGTAACTGGATGAAAAGGTCCTTTTGAGTAGAGGGAGCGCCAGTTATGTTTGAACAGCTTAACAAAGTGGGAAATACTCTTATCTCTGGAATCTTAGAAGACACTTTTGACTTTGTGGAATTAGTCTATTGGCTTTTCAATAAGCGAGCACTTCATTTAAGCTAGAACGTCACATTTATAGAAATGCTGGGATTGATTTACACTTTAAAATTTTACTTCTGAAGTTTCCTAATGGCATGGAGATTGGAATTTACTTAAAAGAGAAAATGTAAAATAAAGTATTTTGAAACACATGTATGAATGACAAAAACTTCGAACTGAATTGCTTGCAGTTTCTAATGTGACATTCCTTTCATACCACTCCACCAAAATGAAAGCCATCTGTTCAGGTTTAAAAAGCAATTTCATTTCCAGAATGGCAAACCAGAGAGTCTCTGGAAATGGTTTAAGAGCGACTTTGTAACGGGTTTTAAAAATTGGATTAGCAAAAATTATGAAAGTCATTGTGAAAAGGACTGAGGAAAGCAAATGCCTTGATTTTGTTTTCCCAGCAGCTTATAAATTCTACATTATGTCCTATTTAATACTGTCCAATCTGGTCTAATTAGTGGGCTTGAAATGAGCTTTCTATGGTACATACATAGTGCTGAAGGGTTTATTTGTCTGCAAGTGCTAAATTTATAGAATAAACAACTAGAATATAGGTTATTTCCAGGCAGAGGTCACATCTCTGTGCTTTTTAGTCCTTTGTTAAAATAATGCATTTAACTGAATAAGCTGAGTTAGAGGCAATCCTGTATGTACAGTATAAATGGTTTCTTAAGGTCATATGGCTCCCAGAAGGATGAAGGTTTAGCATAATGAACACTGGCTGGAGTGAATGGTGAAAGCTTGCTCCTCATGGTGAATAAGGAATAACAAAATCCAAACGGAACTGGAGATGGATAGAGTTGCCAATGTATTCTTGAAGAGGGCAACAGGGCAAACAGAGAGTCAGCAGGCTGCTGGTGATGGCAGGGGGAGGTGGGAAAGAATAGAAAGAAACCTGCTGGCCATTCCATGTTAAAATGCAGCCTTGAGATGTGAGCCTGGGATCAAAAGATCCTCAGCAATTCTGTTTACCTATGTCAGGATAGAGATCACTCTGGCTTATTACCCACAAAGCACTGCCTGCTGTTTCACTTATCTAAGTGCCCTTTTCTCTACAGACACCAACTGATAAAAACCTGGAAATGTGGGTCAGATGCTGTGGGTGGGGGAAGTCCCCAGCAACCGCCATAGCTTCCAACTCTGGATGATTCCAGAAAAGTTCCAGAGCTCTAGAGAAAACTTGTTATTTCCAGAGAGAGTGTTCTGAACAGGAGCCTTACTTAGGAGGTGCTATGTTCTAATGTAGGACCCAACGTGAAAGTCAGAAATGCGGAGGGAGAGGAGAAAGTGGGAGCCTTAGGTCTAAATTCTAAAAAAAAAAAAAAAAAAAAAAAAAGTGAAAGTGAATTCTATTGCTTAGGAGTAAATCACAGTTTCACTCTGTAGGTTTGGTTAGGACAATACCTACGGATCACGATTCTATTCCAGTTTTCGTAGCAGCATCTGCCATATTTCTATGCCTACATCTACATACACTTAAAAACAAATCTGAAGGCAACAGACATGAAAAGAATGACTTTACTATGATAAAATGAAATAGAAATAGCTAGAGAATCTGAGAATTGATCTCTCTTATCTCTTTTTTGTAAGGTGTGGCAGGTGGAATTTGAGTCTCTGTGTTCTTGATAAACCTGTAGAATCATTTGTTTTTCTGTTTTTCATGGTGTTGTGTGTACTATGTAAAGGGAAGTGTAAGCTAATATGCATTATTAGTCCTTGGGGAGGGCTAATAGACACCCTGCCCCATATCATCTCCCTTCTACTACTAAGAAAGAGAAATGTTGGGCTGCCACTGAAAAAGCTCGCGTCTTAATTCACTTCATTTATTCATCTGTTCAACAAACATTGCAAGCTCTCACTATGTGCATTTGACTAAGAAGGGAAAAAACTAATCTAACTGAGAAAAGAAAGATAGTAAATGGATTGATCAAAGGAAAAACCATCCAACCATCATACAGCAACAAAACCATTCTCATATCTTCCTGGGTTTGTAAGAAAGAGAGCCCAGTTACATGTTGAAAGAAAAAGAATAAAAAAAACGAAAACCAAAAACCCAACCCTAAAATTGACATATTTTAATCCAGGTTAGGTTTTATTTGCTTTTTTGTTTTATTATTTATATGGGGATATTGAGGCAAACTAAATAAAATTCTTATTGGTCAAGAGTTTGTTAACACATAGAAACCTGTCAAGAGAACCATGCTGAGACTCAGCATTTGACACATTGAAAATCCTGGCTCTAAATTGTAAGAAACAAATAAAAACAACACTAACAACGTCCTCTGTCACCTTGGGGGAAAGTGAATGTCGCCTTGTGGCACTTGGCTGGGACAAGGAGGCTGGACCCATCCATCACATCCACAGAGCTGGGTTTATTCCGCCCAGATCCTCACCCAAACTGGAATTGCTGACAGATGTCAGCAAGGGGACTGGCCTAACACTTTTGCTAGAAAAGGGCGTTTGTACATCTCAGGAAAAGGCAGATTAATTTGAAGATGGTTTTCCTTGGAAAACATTGCTGATACTGTCCTACGCCAGTCATTCCCTAACCTCCAGGGATTCACAACCAGGAGAGAGGTGGACAGGTATACAGATCATCTCAGTGTAACAGTGTAAGGGCAAAACAGAATTACATGCACCGTGTTTCCTAAATGCAAAGGTTGAGTGAAAATAAATAATGAAGGATAGTAGTTACTTTTCTGAAATTTGTTTCTAATAGTCAACTCTGGTTCTAACAGACATTGGGGGATATTTCCAACCTACTGCCCTTCCTGATGGTAGTGGTGCCTTACCTATCACATAGAGGCAGAATTTCCATGGGGGTGTTGGGATTATTAATGCCAAGGTGAAATGGTCATCAGTATATGAAAAGCTGACTTTTACTTTGCATTGCCACATTAGTTTAACTGGTACTGATTAGCTGTGTGACCACAGCCAAGTCTGTTAATCCCCTGACACCAAGACTTAAAAGCACTGTATTCAGGGTTTATGAATAAAGCAATACAGAAGCACATACCAGATTTCTTTTACAAAATTCTTTGATTCAACAGTGATGTGCCTTCTATGTGCCAAAATGTAGTTAGTGATCTTTACATACAAAAAGAAGGGCTCCCAATATTCTTTCCCAGTGATGTGATTTGCTTAGAAATTCTACCCTATAATACACTTTCTGTTTACAGCTGCCTCCTGTCTTGTCTCCATGATGGAGCTGATTTTAGGCTAAAGCTGTATACCTGTCATTTGAAATACGTTCAGATATATGAGAGGCAAGACATTATTTAACAGAAAATATTAGCCAACATAGTAATAAGGATATTATTTCATGCACTCATGAAAAAGGAATGTGCCAAAAATATTTCAGCATACACACTGCATTTAAAGTGACCACAGAGTCATTATATGTGCAGTCCTCCTCTGCTTGGCCCTGTATGGAACGTTCTGTACAGGACAGTGCCGGTTACTGTGTCGCTTATTTCCCCCCCTAAAATGAATGAGTAAATTCAGTGTTTATGAAAGGAGAAGAGTTGGCAGGAGAGCACAGACCTATGTTTATCCATAGGTGGTGGTTTTAACTCACGCAGCCCAAATCTCTACAACCAGCCCCGCTCTGTGATCCCAGAAAAACTGACGCCAACGCACGTGCCGGGAAGGGGCACATCAATGAGGACATGTGTCAGCTTGGGGGGCAGTAGAAGAGCTACATGATGGATAATGTAACTTTTCCAAAAAACTTGTTTTTAGGATGCCATTTACTTCACATGAATCCCTTTTAATTAGTCTTCAAGGAATTAAGTTAAGTAATGCGACTTTTGGATGTTACTGTGTCACAATAAATTGGGGCGGGGGGATGAAATACCTTCAAAACTGTGGTGAAATGTAATATGAGTTAAGAGTTATTGTGGTTTTGGCTTTCAAGTGTCAGAAGTTATATGAACTCCTACTCATTTCTACTAACCCACATGATAGAAGTTCAAGATCTGTTTTTTTAATTTGAATTTAAAAATAAATGTCAGCCTCAATAAGGCTGGAAAATAAATAAAAATAAATTTCATGATTCCCCCCCCCCACACACACACACTTTAAAAATACCTAACATCTAAAAATACTTGCTCTATAGTCAATTTTAAGTGGCTCCAAAATGCTGTATAGAAATAATAATATTCCTCGGGGATTGCAATTGCAAACTCACATTATAATTAAGCCCATATCAAGTCAGAACATATGCACTAATCTACAGAGTCAAGCAGGATCCTTTCATCAAAGCTCCATGTACTTACTGGGAACAGGACGATGGGCACAGTTAGTGTTACTGCCACAAGGACCGCCAGGCGTACCATGAGGAGAGGGGTGTCAAAGGTGTACACTTTGATGTAAGCATGAAGTAATTCATCTTCAACTTCTCCTACAAAGAGGAAGAATAGAAAGAGTCCATTTTGGTTACCTCTGGCAACATTCTACAGAGGGAACATAGTACAGTAGAAACAGCTCATGTCATTGAATTCCGACACTTCTGTTTTTACCATGTCTCTGAGCTTATTGGCTGTGCGACCACTGAACAAAGGGGCCCTGAAGCTTATACATTGCAGAAGCTATTATGAAATTGCTGAGGGGCTTCTCTAGCTCATTTGCATGGTGATAAATTTATTTCTGCTCTACTGAAGCATCACAAAATAGATGATAGACTGAGGCGCTCTGGTTCAAGGTTATGAAAGGCCCAAGCACCACCAGTGTCCCTCACATCCTGTCACCACCACCCCCTGCCCCCACCTGCCAGGTCAGCCTGAGGCAGCTTATCCTAACCCAGTATGGAAACCCTAGTACAAATGATCTATAACATTTTTCAAGCTCAATGATTATGACTCCATGACAACACTGAGACACATACATTTGGAATTTTCAAGTTTTTGCTTGTCTTATGAAACTCAGAGTCAATATAAGTAACATGCAAGGATGAGTTAGTATGAGTTTTACAGGGTCTCTCAATGAATATTGCGCTAAGATTAAGATGGTGCCCTCCTGGAAAACACAGTCATTTAGAATTTCAAGCACAAATGACAAGGAGATGCTGATAGAATCAGATTCAGTCTGTTTTTCCCATTACTCTCCTCAAAATCAGACAAAGAGGATAAAAAAATATATTCAATGGTATTGACCGGACTTTCATTAATTCACAACCAGCAAGGACTTAATGCCCACTCTAAAGCAAGTACTTGGTTAATAGCCAAATATTGGTCAAATAGAATAAAACTCAATCAAATGGTGCTTTCCCTCCCCCTGTCTTTTCCCCCAACTTGTCTTGCAAACACTTTAATTTACGAAGTCACTCAGAAAAATGCAAAAAGTTAAGTTTATACAAAAAGTATATTTATGATTGGTCTGAACAAATACTAGCAGGCCAATGTTTGACTCCCTGAAATTTGTCTGTAGGGCCATGCTTCGTGGAAGGGGATGACAATCCTATTCCTTTTGTTTTCTGTTAAGATGCCATAGAGGAAGTGTTTTAGGCATAATCTAATGGGGCCATGTCACATTTTGTTTTGATAGTACATTCCCAGATTGAAGGGAATTCTGGCATGTACTTTTCTTTCTTTAGGAAACCTTCATTATAACAGAATGAACAGGATGAGCAGAAAATGTTGCCTAATGCTCCAAGCCCTCAGATTCGACTTAACTGGTAAATGAAAAACAGGTTCTAACTCTAGAATGTTGTACTTTTTCTGCCATTTGTTTGGTAGGTAGTTATTCTACCAGTAGAGCTTTACAACATGCAATTGGATTCACTCTCATTGCTTCTAGCCTGAAATGGACTAGGGAGTCAAGCCAAAGAAATACCACCTATCCCAGAAGGAAAATACTTAAATTTGAGGAATTAAAAAAATATATGAATTTACAAATTGTTGTAACTTGTTAGCCAAGCTGGTTCAGGTTTTATTTTTTGGGGTCAAGTGACATGGTTAAGAGAGCATGTTAACCAAGTACTTGTATTTACAGTTCATGCTGCTTAAGAGGGTAATTAAAAGAATGATACCTACTGGGGTTAATGACCATTTCAGCCAGGATTTGCACAAAGAGAATGACTTTGACAGAGTGACCTACCATAAAATGTTAGGTAACCAAAGAGGGCAGCAAGCAGGTACATGATGAGCATCCCCGTGATGGAAATATTTGACACTGTCTGCATCTTCCTCCGGGACCGACTGGAAATAAAATGAACACTGAGTTTTGTTTTTTTAAATTTATGAACAGATCACTGTTTAAAACTAAAATAAGAAAATAATGAAAGCATGTATGTCATTATAAAACCTCATTTCTGATGCGGAAGCATAGCTTATTTAAATTTGTCTTATAAAGGATTTGTTTCCATTTTTCTAAAACATTACTCCTTCGGTCTGAAAAACAACCACCTTCCTAAAAGAGGACAAGTTTATTTCCTGTTAACAAGTAGCTTGTCTACTGAGTATTTAACAATGTAATTAACATGAAAGCCTTAATATTTCATAGTGAGGTGGGCTTAATGAGGACAAGTACCTACGTGAATCAGCAAAGCCCTGCCTCTAGGAGTTCTGATATTATTACCAGGATACTTGATATTATTACCTAGACAGCTTCTAGAAACCATTCAGGAAGGCGTCCAGTGGCTTGACATCAATTGTCAGGCCTCTAGAGTAACTGCTACATGTGATTTTCCAAGTTAATCAAAGACGTCAAAATAATTTAAAATTCCAAAACATTTTTATGAAGTAAATCAGAATTTATGGGGAAAGTTATTGCTATTTAGTAAAAACGAAGACTGAGATTGTTGATGTCTGTGTTAGAGAAGCTAAAAATTATTATATGACATTGTCCCTTAAGGGCAAAGAGGAAAACTGCTATAGTGGGCTCAGATCCAACTCATCCTCAAGTGGATGCAACAACCTCAAAGGGCAAAGAGTATTAATGACATACAATATCAGCTGGAAGAAACAAGATTGTCTAGCCAGTGACTCCATTGTACAGTTAAGACAATGGAGGCCAGATATTGGCACATCTCTGTGGTCAATGTCTTCTAGACAAGGGGTAAGGACTGACCACAGGTGACATCAGTGGCCTAGTAAGGTCACCCTAACCATAATTTTTTTTATCTTTATGAGTGTGGTAGTTTCCAGTTCAAGTGACATCACTTCTTTCCACCAAAATTAAAATTTGAATTCTCCGTGCCTGCCAAAATCCTTACAGCCACTGGCTTCTCCCCTTCCCGGGATCCTCCCCTGGACCATTAGAGTGGAGGAATAGAAGAGTAGGATGTAGAGAAGGTAGTGCGGTGAGGGGTCTGACTCACACCTTTCTGAAGAATAGTTATAGCACAGACTCTCTGAAGAGAAAGCTATAAACCATGCTACTGAATAAAGCACCTTTGAATATATGAGCCCATTTTCAAAGCAAATTAGAATGCTGAAATGATGGCTGCCTTACTTTTTAAGTTCACTGTAGATGGGAAGGACCTCAGGGTGACACACAAAAGCAAATGCTAGGATAGGAATTGCATAGGCCGTCTGAAAAACAAAAACAACACCGCATGTTTAGCATGCCAACACGGATGGCAACCCCAGGCCACCTCAGCTTATGAAATAAACGCTCAGAGGCCTCGTTGCTAGGCTCATCAGAGACCCAGGCCTCACACTTACCCGGGAGTTGAATACAAAGTATTTGGGTTGACACTTGTCATCACTGTGTGCTTCATACTCTACTCCATTGCCATGAAGAGAGTCCTTGGCCTGGTTGTCATCGAGCCCTGCAGGATTCTGGTGGGTGTAATCTATCATGAAGTTCACACCACTGCTCTCAGAGTTGTTGGGTAACATTACCATGTGCATTGGAAATGTATTGTTGAATGTCACATTTCCAACATTGTGATCCAGATTGGGCAGAGGGCAGGGTATTTGGAATTTCTTATAAATCACCTAGACCCAATCATAAAAAACAACAGCATTAGCCTTTTGAACACAATGAAATAAAAATCTGTATGTGTGCCTTATGGGATGAAGGTGAGGGGCCTCTGCTGAGGATTCCGTTTAGACTAATGGACAATGGAGACTCCCTCTAGCCTCTGTCCTAAGGAAAGAGCTGGAACTATGGTTGGAAGCCCTACCCCTTAGAGTCAGTAAGACAGTATTCTGCATGAATCCATCCTAAGCTTCATTCATACTCTTCCATGAGAAAGATGATCATTTCCTTGCTCTGCTTCATGTCTTTTATTTTTTCAAACTAATAGTAATATGGGTTATTAAAAACTCCCTTCCCCTCCTTTACCTCTTTGGAGAAATGCTGTATAAAATCTGGCACTCATGATCTTACAAGAAATTCCTTTTTGGTGGGGATTAGGGAGAGGTGAGGAGAGGGACTTCTTTAATTCCACTGTGGTTGCCCTCTCTTCATAGGTAGGATGATTAAGAGAAAATGGCTAATTCTTGTGGATATGGCTAATTCTGTAGCCTACTCATTTCTCTTCTGGGACTCTTCTTTTTCTTCTTCTGCCACCTTCTAAATACTAGGTTATTGTTATGTTCCCACTTGAAGTATTCTTTTGGTCCAAATATACATTGGGTGCCTAAAACATACTATTAGCAATAGTCTTAACATTCTAACTCAACTATTTTTAAACTCATGACTGTTTTTTCTCATTCCAAATTAGAATACAAAAAAATATATATATTGTTTGTGATGCAAGAACTATTTCATACGAGTGATGTGCTTGAACAACAACAAAAAATAACACTAATTCGGGCACTAGACGCATCTCATGTTCCCCAAGCTATAAGAATCATGTCAATTAATCACTTACCACGCTGACAAAAAACACCATGCAGGTAAGAGAAAATCCACTGGTATAACCAAGGTAACCTAGAAGTTAGCAGAGAAATTCTGGAAGGTGAATATGGCATCTATAATCAGCTTACTATAAATAAAAAACAAAAATTAAAATTAAAAACATCTTTACCTAAATTTTTAAGTAAAGAAAGTGGGAGAATGATTCCAACAGACACAAATATGACGAGGTAGTTGCCATCAAGGTACCATTCCCTAGAAGAGAAAGACAGTCCAGAATATTGGGATTGGAAAAGACCAACTAGAAAGTCACTTGACATCACAGAGATAACATAAGACCTACCCAGTATTTTCTTCAAGTCCCATGAATGCTTTGATTACTTCAGGTAGTTCATATTTAATGATGAAGAGGTAGCTTGACATTGCTAAAATGAAAAGCATGACAGCTTAGTAGAGTGCACAGCATTAAAGTCACGGGCAAGTTGTGAGAAGTCCTTGCATTTGGGATATACATTCTTCCCAGCAAGGTGCACATTTAGTCCCCCAAATGGCAAGGAAAGTTACCCACTGTGTATTCTGTACTGCTTCCAAGTTCTTTCCAAAAATAGCCATTTGGCCCTCTGGCTCTTGCGTCTGGAACTTCACTAACAGTATCAATACGATTCTGTGTTCATCTTGCTCTGAGGTTTTCAGTGAAGCTGCACTTTGAATCTTTTCCCCTTATTAGTTACAAGTCATCATGGACTGTGCTGGGTGATCCCGTCTTAATGTCTATAACTCAAGGAGAGGCCTGGCAACAAAAGGCCTGGGTGCATCAGGGTAGACTACGTGTCTCTCTAGCTCTCCCCAGGTGGATGCCAGTCTAGTCCTCTGTATCCAAACCTCAGACCACTGTCTCAACTGCCGTCATACTTGATTGATAAAAGAATATAGGAGTGGATAGCTCCTCTCCCCCGTGGCCAATGAAGTTTTTCCTCCTCCGCATCCTGGCCTTCCTTTGGCCAAATAAGAAATTATACAAAGTGGCAACATTTCTTGAGTGTTTAGAGAAGTGATAGATGTGTGATCATGCACTCGTCTAAAAACCTGATAAAATCTAAAAACCCAATCCCTGGAAAAACGTACAGTATATGTGTATATATGCGTAATATATAATTTTGCCTACAACTGTCGGGATTTATGCAGCATCCCTTTCTCAATTCCATCCACTCAGTGATTTGTTATTTGACACACCGTCAAAAGTCTCAATTAAAAATAAACGGACGGGTTTTACATTGGCAGCTTCAGCTGAATGCTACATCCTTCTGGCGAATTTTTGCTAACACATTTTAAAGCAGTTACTAAGTTGTAAATTAAACTATTAACATTAAACTAATGAATATTAAAGATATCTCCTTAACCTCAAATGGAAGTAATAATGGTGATAATAATCCCCCACACTTTTAGTTCTGCACATCACTCACTTAAACAGCAAGAGGTACATTATTATCTTCATTCTGCCGCTGAGGCCAGAGGGCTTACATGGCATGTCCAAGACCATGTAGCTTGAAACTGACAGACCTCATCCAAAATGCAAGTTCCCTGCTTTCAGGCCAGTGCTTCTCCTCTATTGTGGAGTGAAGTGATTCTTACAATACCTGCTGTATCTTCTGCAAACACTATTTGGTTAATCTTTACAAAGCTTGGCTAAAGTGAAATCTTACAGAGAGTAAACAGAGGAGGTATTTCTGATTAACTGGCTTCGTGCGGTATCATTCAATTTTAGAGAGCTATTACTGCTGACTTTCAGTGACGTTACCACTGTTAATGTGTTTGGTCTTCAGAAATTCAGAATGATCCCGACCTGTCTGGGTAATGTCAACATTATTCTGCCAGTGTTGAAACATCCATGGTAAATGTTAATTTTCAGGGGACTGAGAAAATTGAACGTTCTAAATGTGGAGTTGCTAAATACAGAAATACAAGTGATTCTCCTTAGGGCAAAATAACCACTCATCAAATAGAGTAACCAAAGTGAGAGCGTTTTTAGGAACTATATATAAAATTTTATCTTTCTCCCTTAAAGTCACACTTCTTGTCATGTGTGTGGCTTCATCACGAGACCACTTTATAGTTTATGCCATTATTGAGAAGCATAATAGTAGCTATACTTTGAACAATAGACGGTGCTATTGCCACTTAGCCTATTGTAGTCAGGGCTAAATATGTGTGAGGTCATTTCAGTTGTCTAAACAAATAAAATAGATCAACTGTAGCTAATTTTATGAAATGCTTGATACTTTAAATCCTAATAAGGCTGAAAATTTGAACCAAATGTAGAGCACTCTATTTGGTGGAGGATGGGGGGCTTACATGCTTATGACCCCAAACCAGTAAAATGAATGAAGCAATCCTGTCAATACTGCCAAATTCTGCCCAAGATTGTAGTCTTAATATATAAAAATATGAGAAGAAACAAATATAAATCAATATATTCCTGGATTTTATCTGCTTAACAACTATCCATTATCAGGAGCAGATATAGTTAGATAAGCTTATTAAAAGAATTGCTGCATTCCAGAAATCCTAGAAAACTCCAGTGATTTTATTTGTCAAAAAGGGATACCTATTTGCAAGATCTCTGTGCAAGTTTATTTACTGCAGCATCGTCTATAAGAGTTAAAAACGGGAAACAATCCAACTGTCCATCAATAAGGGATCCAGTAAGCCAATTATGCTACGCTGGCACGATAAAAAATACAAAAGCCACTAAAAAGAATAATACGTGAATACAGTCAGGGCATATTGTTAAATTTAAAAAAAACAAACTGCAAATCAGTATTATAAGAAGATGCAATTTTAACAGAAACAATATATTTATTAAATTTGGCATACAGAAAAACCTGAAGTTGTTATTTCCAAGGGTGACTTACATAAACACGTCTTTGTCATCTATATTTTTAAGTAAATTTTAGTTTTTCACAGTTAGCATTTATTTGCCTTATAATTATAAAAATGTCCATTTAAAAAATAAGCAGAAGGGCTCCAGACATGGACATTGGATCCGAGAACCAGGGAGGAAGGAAGCATGTGCCATATGTTGTCTTCTTTCATCCTTGCAGTGACCTTGTGAGGATGGAATATTACTCCCATTTTCACAGATGGAAAATTGGACTCAAAGGAGCAATGTAACTTTCCCAAGGTCACAGATAGTGACAGAAATGGACTCAAATTCAGGTGCATCAGAATCCAAAAGCCTACCATCTATGCAAGAGTTTTAAATACCTTTTAAAAATAGTAACAGACAAGATACCTACAAAGAGAGCTAAGGGAGCCCAGAGGAACTAGGGAACACTAGTTCCTAAAAGCTTAGAGAAGTGGTGGGTTGTAGGAGGGGAGAGAAAGAGAGAGAGAGAGAGAGAGAGAGAGAGAGAGAGAGAGAGAGAGAGAGAGAGAGAATCTGTGTAATTGTGTTTGTGTGTTAGGGTAGAGAACCACAAAAACAGGGCAACTGAATATAGTTTGTTATGGGATGACACAGGACACAGAAGATAGATAGATAGATAGATAGATAGATAGATAGATAGATAGATAGATAGATAGATGATAGATGATAGATAGATAGATAGATATAGATGATAGATAGATAGATAGATAGATAGATAGATAGATAGATAGATAGATAGACAGATGATAGATAGAGTTGAGGGGGTTGGAAGGAAAGGTATCAGAAAGGTAGGGGAAAGATGATGAAGGCCCTTATGTATCAGGCCAAAGAGTTTAAATTTTACCTTGAAAATAACGAGGAAGAATTTTATGCACAGTAGAAGAAAGAATAGATTTGATTTGAGAAAGTTAATCTGTAGGATGAATTAGAGATAGGAGCAGGGGAAACTCAAGTTCAGGTGATCACTGTAGTGGTGAGAACAGAATGAGAGGAAAGATTGAAGAGGTAGGTAAGAGATAAAATGAACAGGAGCTGGTTGGCATTTGATTGGATGTTCAGGGTTAGGGAGAGAGTGAAAAACTTAGGCTGACACTCAGATTTCAAGGAAGGTTTTACTCTATATTTTAATTCTAGAAGTCATTGGTAGGGTTTTATATAGTATTTCATTGTTACATATTGTTATTTTTAATTAAAGAGGGACAGCTAGTCTATTTTTAAAACTTATTTTTTTAATTTAGAAACTACAAAACAGCTATTTTTTCTGTATGTAAAGTGCTCGTGTATTGCCATAAGAGTTTTCTTACATAGTAAACATTCTTTAGAAAGTTTAAGTAGCCTGTTGAAGGCTATATCTCCTTACCTCCAATGTTCTGCATTGTAATGGAAATAAAAGCTGCAAGTTTCCCAGGCCATCCAAATGCTTTTTCCCCCAATTTTTCATAAATCAAAGATCCTACAATCAAAGATAAAATAACCTTGTTTAAAAAGATTGTTTTAATGGCTAAAATATTTCTGTAATATAAATCTACACTGGAGTCTCAAATGTATGAATAAGAACCATTTATAAATGATAAACTCAAAAGATGCACTATCAAAAACCAATGCAAAATATGTTAAAATATTCTGCACACAAGAAGCAGTGGCTTCATTCATGTGAGCTCCATGCAGCAAGTTGAAACTCATTATTTGGATTATTCACCAAAATCTTTTTATCTATTTGGCTTCAACTTGAGCCAGTTGACTTTCACGTCTCTAAGTTGCTCAAATAACTAAAAACATCGAGAGACCATGTCATTGGGCTCAAAAGAAAATGAAATGTGAAATTGACCAAAATCATCCTATAGTTATGGAGCTATAGACTGAAATACCCTTTAAAGAGAATCAAAATAGGACATTTGGACTTAACGGGTAGCATACCTCCTTCCTTTGAAGTCTTTAATAAGAGGTGAACTGAATAGAGTGATAATATTGCCACAGCAAGCAGCATGATTCTGTGAGGGGAATAGAGAATAGAAATAAGTTTCTATAATACATAAGACATAATAACAGATGTTACAATAAATTATCACATTGGTCTTTTCAACCATTAACTTTCCGAAAGTATGGATTTGGGGGAAGCTGAGAAATCCTTTTCAGAACTCCACACATACTCTTTAATGTTACAAAACTGGAATGTGCTATTACTTATGTACCAAAACCTACTACTTTTTTTTTTTTTTTTTTTTTAGTGTAACCCAGTAGTAAAATCTGGTTCATAACTTAGGTGCTAAATTAGCAAATACCATATCTGCTTACTCAGCACATGGGTCTATATACATCATATTTGCATGATAATTGTACCAGCATTTATAGGGCTATTCAAGTCTGGCTAAACCTTAATCTAAAACCTAAAAATAGAAAAGCCGAAGCGAGCAGAGTCTGAGCTCCATTACTACTATTCCAGCACATTAGGGGTCAAGTGGTGAACGAGAGGGTCAGGCAATAGAGAAACAGAAAGGTAAGTGTAGGGTGCAGGGAAATTGCTTTCTTGTATTAAAAAACATCATTTCTGGTTCAGGACCCTCCACATGTCTACATGCATATATGATTTCTTTAACGAGATAGTTATCAGTGTCTCTCCAAAAACAAGACTTGAAAAACAAAAATAATATAGAGGCATTTATGTAATAACTTAAAGAGCAATACTAAATGTTATCTGACATTTAAAAAAATCATATTCTTTGTCTGTTTTCACATGAAGAGAGCACACTAAACATTTTCCCACCGTTGATCACGTCCTTTGGTAACTCCCGCTGCAGTCAGTGTAGCAACTGTACATTTGGACCACAAGTTACTAATTTTTTAATGACTCTAACTTTGTTGTGCCAGAACTGACTAATCAGTGACTTGTTCATGTGCTCTTCTGTGTGCCTTATGAACTTACCCGTTCTTAAAGAATTAGATAATGCAGATGATATTATTTTGTTTCTTGGAAAAATACTGGACATTCCCAGTATGAAACACGGGCTTGCTTTGGCAGAAAGTACTCAGAGTAAAACCAATGAAACGCTGTGTCATTTGCTGTGAATTGAGGGAGAGGGCTGAATCCAGTCTGTGCTGCTTACACATAAAACATACCCACAATGTAGAGCAATTTAGCTTCTCTGGCCAAATTAATCTGCCACGTTTTTGTAAGCCTGAAGTAAGGCCCTTGTTTCTAAAACTGGAATATTCTCCTCCCATGAAAATGATCTGTGGCTCTGGCATTGGGGGAAATGTTTAGTTTTTCTGTTCATCAGTGATCTATGCTAACTTCCTAATTATTGATAGTATGTGTAATTAATGAGAAGATATTATACATGCAGCTATATATGTGAATACATCTCTAGCTGGGAAGATTCAGAGAATTTAAAAAAAATGAGTTTATTTCAAACATGGCTTATAAAAGTAAAGTTGATATAAAAACCCATTCAGCTAAAAAATATTATAACTAAAACACTTGAATGAAAGCACTAACTCAATATAAATATTTATAGTCCTGCCTGATCCTTAGCCCTCAAATAGTTGTGTGATTATCTAATCATAAGTGATGTTCAGAACATAAATAGCATATATTTGTAATATAAATATTGCATTCTTAGACAGTTATTTAATGCTGTAGCATTGCATTAGAGATTGTGATCTGCATTCACACTGATGCCTGACTAATATCAGACTTGATTCCTGTGAAGAATTCCAGTGCTGCCAACTGTGTCTTGGAAAATACCAGGCAGAACGTAATGCACACAAGCATCTGTGGCTGTCTGTCACCGACAATGCAGTATCCTCCCTCCAGGTCAGCTATGTGACATTACTAATCTTAGGCAGCTTTTGACCACGTTTGATTAAAGTGCGTAGGGTTAGGAATAAACTTGGGCCACTCCCCAAATATTCCCTGTGCCAAGCCTGTACCAGGTCTTGGGGATACAAACATGTGATGAGTGAAAACAGACTTGGACTCTACTCTCTGGAAGTTATAGTGTAGCAAGGGAGATAGACATTAATCAAATCATACAACTACACTGAAACATTAAAAATGGTGAGTAAGTGTATAATAAAGGTGGTAAGGTGGTTTGTCCCAGTCATGGAGGTCAGGGAAGGCAGCACGGATGTGAGGCTGAGCTGAGCTATCAGGAGTTAACTACATGAAAAGGAAAGAGGATTTCCAAGAGCATGTGCAAAGGCCCTGTGGTAAGAGGAAACATGGCACCTTCGTGGAATGGAGAGCAGGCCAGTGTGCACAGTATATCTGGTGCCCCGGGACATGAGGGATGAGGTGTGACACAGAACCAGGGTATGCAAGGCCCTGCTTTAAAGTGGATCTTTTTCCCAAAAGTGTTAAAAAGTCAGCTTTGCTTCTGAGAAAGATCTTTTGACTATTAAACACCAAATTATTTTAAGCAGCCACTAAATAATGAACTAGTGTTTTTTAATGGTCCTATAGGCTGTGGTGGGGAGCTTCTCCATCGCTATGGTTGGTTGAGAACATAAAGTTTCTGCCATTTGATTAGGGACAGTTGGTTGAACATGTACTATGATTTGACTACTCTGATTCTTCCTCAGGTTGCTGTTTTATCTAAAATCAAGAAGAATAGGCTAATTTCTCAGATTTATTAAAGATCAAATTTCAGATTGTTAATTAAAAGAACACCAGGTATATATGGGCTTCAAACCAAATGTGGACATGTCCATGCACTTACACAAACAGTATGATCCCTGTGTTGGCCATGGCATAGGACAGGCCCAAGATTCCACTGCCCATAATGGCATTACTCAGGTTAAATGAAGACATTCCAAACGAGGTGTTGCCAGGATGCTTGAAGAAAAAAGGGACACATTATAAACAAATATCTACCAGAGAATGGATTATTCTTATTTTCACATTATCTTTCCTAGAGGAGATTATAGCCTGAGATTGAAAACTAAGATAATAAATATCACATGAATAAAAGCTTTTTTATTGACTCAACTTCAATAAATGCATGTAATTTTCAATGGAATTCAGTGCTTAGCTCTAGCAAGGATCTCAGTAAAAAAAAAAAAAATACAGGTTGAGTAACACAAAGAAGGGAAAACATGTATGATTGCAGATTACATTTGGGTTAGAATGATTTCTCCAAAAAACAAATAAATTTCATAAATGATTTATGTAGCCATATGGCGAACAGGAAAAACAAGCCTTTATTCCAGTAAGGGCCTGAATAAACAGAGAATGTGCTGATCAAGGCTTGGAAAATTTCAGTCACACTGTTTTCCCACAGAGACCTGGGTAGATCAGACACCCTCAAGTCCTGTTTATTGCCTGAAAACAGAGATTCACTTACATGTTCATCATCATAATCTGCCAGCTTCTTTTTCCCCAAAAATCCATTTGTCAGGAATTTCTGACTTTCATCATCTTCATTAGTAAATTGACTGAAAGAGAATAGAAAAAAGAAAATAAGAAAGTAAACACATTTAAGCAAATGCTCTGAATTATATATATTTCAAGTGATTTAAGTAACTGAATAAGGGGAGGAAAAACAGGACGTCTAAAACTTTTTTCTCTTTTCCTCCATATAAGCGTCCCTTCCAGCCCAATGACTGAGCTCCAGTTAGGGGAAGGAAGGAGGAAGTTATGAAAGAAGAAAATATTGGTGCTTTAGTTAGAATTTTTAAAGCCACATTTCTTCTCCTCTTATTAACTATGCAATAAAAAGAATAATTAGAGCTCACTTTGTTCCCACTTAGAGCTCTTCCAAAGGAAAGATAAAGACCAGTAATGGAGGTTTTTCAACTATTCCCACACTATAATCAAATCATTTTATTAATTCAATAAATGCTTATTAACTGACTAGGCACTGTGGTCCTCACCTCATTTGATGCTCAAATATACCCATGAGAGGGCTTTTTGTGCCCTGAGTCTAAGGACAAGGTGACTATGGCTCATATAAGTGAAGTCACATGGTTACACCCACCAGACCCCAAGTCCAGCATCTTCCACATGCCGTCCCAGGCAGGGGCCTGTAGCTGATATTTTCCTCTTTTCTGTCTCCACCTGTTTATTCATATAACCCTCTCTAGAAAGTAGTTCAATGGTAGCTCGATGCTGTGTTTGGTTGTTTCTGTTGTGTGTGTTTGTATATTTTAGTCACTCTGAAAATAGGCTTGGGTGATTAGACAATGGATGAAACTAAGAAAACATTAAAGAAACCCAGTGAATTATTATAAGAGTTGAGAGGAAAGCAGGCCATTAAAATGTCACTCTGGATAGAACATGTGCTTATGGTTTACTTGTGCACAGGCTGGAAGCTACACACCCCTAACTGTGCTGGTTGGTTCTTATAGTTGCTTGCCAGGGGCTTTGAGGGTATGAACCTAGTACCAGCCACATTTCCAAAGGCTTGACGAATGAGTCCAGCTGCCACCATTGCATATGGATACTGCACAATATCACACAGGGTTTCTTCTGGTCATATGAAATGCTCAACTATGCATGCTTCTTCTAAGTGCCTTATAATGAGATGGATTGTGATTTTTAGGACATTTCTTACATGTTAGCATAAGATAAAAAAATTGGGGAATGTTTTATTAAAATAACCCTTATAAATAAAAGAGTGGAAAATAATAATTATGGGAGATCTGTGCCAATTATCTATACTAATAATAAAGGAATATGCAAATTGTCTGAGACGCCATCAAGTAATGACCAATCAGGATGGGGGCAGGGCCACAGGGGAGAGCTCTCAGCATGCCTGTGCTGGGGTCTGAAGGGCACGGAGAGGAAGGGAGAGCAGATAGGCAGTCAGGGGAATCAGGCCAGGAGGGGAGCGCAGATAGGCAGTTAGGGTGATCAGGCCAGGAGGGGCGTGCAAATAGGTATTTAGGGCAATCAGGCCAGGAGGGGAGTGCAAATAGGCAGTTAGGGTGATCAGGCCAGGAGGGGAGTGCAGATAGGCAGTTAGGAAGATCAGGCCGGCAGCAGAGAGCAGATAGGCAGTTAGGGGGATCAGGCCAGGAGGGGAGAGCAGATAGGCAGTTAGGGGGATCAGGCCAAGAGGGGAGAGCAGATAGGCAATTAGGGTGATCAGGCCAGGATGGGAGCACAGATAGGCAGTTAGGGTGATCAGGCAAGGAGGGGAATGCAGATAGGCAGTTAGGGGGATCAGGCCAGCAGGGGAGAGCAGTTAGGGTGATCAGGCTTGTAGGGGAGGGCAGTTAGGGCCATCAGGCCAGCAGGGGAGCAGTTAGGGGCATCAGGCAGTCAGGCAGGGGAGTGGTTCCGGATTGCGAGAGGGATCCCAGATTGGAGAGGGTGCAGGCCAGGCTGAGGGACCCCTCCCCCCATTATGCACGAATTTTGTGCACCAGGCCTCTAGTATTTAATAATATGAACTAATCCTGAAATGAACCTTGTGAGGAAGAGGGATGACGAGGTTACTTTTTGAGAATAGAGAACAATTATCACAGGTGTTGACAGACCAGCATACAAAATCACAAAGTTCTATGTGCTTTCTAGAACCTAAGGTGTGGGTTTTCAAGACCCTCAAGTGTACATCCAAGTTGGAACATTTCCTGGCATTGTCCTCCTATTTCCCATAGGAAGTGTAACACCCCCAGATGCTGCCTTCTTCCATCTCCACCCCTTTGTGTTTTATTTAGTCTGTAGTATTTAGTCTGTACTCCACGCCTTTGTGTTTTATTTAGTCTGTAGTATTTAATGTACTTGCTATGTGGAGACTGGTATATAATATTCATAATTGGAATATGAGACAATAAGATGAAATTGAGCCTAAAATGGGCCTAAGGATAAAAACAGAAGTGATTTAAACTCTGGAATACCCAGCATTCTACTTTTTACCTTAATCAATAAACTAGAATCCTTTAGTCCATGAGAAGTTTTTAAAATTTAGAATGTGGAAGTAATTAGATTTTTCTCTAAGGCATTTTCATGCTCTTATTTTGGCATGGGATGAATTGTGCTCAAGAAACATGCCAAGATTGTACAAAATATGAGGAATGTCCCAGTGTCTTAAATGTTTTCATACTGAACCCTGATATTGAAAACACAGTGTAATGATTCCAAATAAATGTATTATGTTGAATTTCTCAAAAATTTACATTTCAAACCAAATAAAAACAAAACCCATTTTAAGGTGATTATAAAATTGGAAACCGATGACCCCTGTTTGAATCAGAAGTGCAAAGGTAAGGCACTGTGAATGGTCCAGAACATGCTGTATGACGCTTAACAAAAGCGTTCATTCTCTTTCCATTACGGCTTTTAGAGGAGCAAATGGAACGGCTCCACAGGGCTGTTCTTGGGACGGTGTCTCCTTCAGCTTGGCCACTCTGCAGAGCTCATCTCTGTGTGCATCCTTCTCAGAAACAAAAGAGCCCTCAGACTTGGGTCAGTTTACCAAGGGTGATGCAGTAGAGGAGAAAGAACAAGTTTGCTGAGTATCATCTATATTCTAGGCATTCGTTTTATGCTCAGAAAAGTGGGTGCTCGTTTGCCATTCTGCATTTTCTACTAACACCCCAAGAAGATAAATACCTTCTCCAGTGTTAGGCAATTACTATGCAGACTCCAAAGCCCCATGTTTTACCACATTGTTTTTTCTGCTGTAGAAAATACCATCATTTACATCTCCAAGGTCTTTCTTTTTTATTTATTATTAATAATCCTCACCCAAGGATATTTTTCCATTGATTTTTAGAGAAAAAAGAAAGGAGGGAGGGTAAGAGGGAGGGAGGGAAGAATGGGGGGAGAAGGAGAGAGAGAAAGAGAGAGAGAGAGAGAGAGAGAGAGAGAGAGAGAGAGAGAGAGAGAAGAGAGAAAAGCGAGTGTGAGAGAGAAATATCAATATGAGAGAGACACATCAATTGATTGCCTTCTGCACATGCCCCGACTAGGGCTGGGGATAGAAACTGCAACTAGGTATGGGCCCTTGACCAGGAATCAAACCCAAGATCCTTTGGTGTACAAGCCAACACTCTAACCACTGATCCCACTGGCCAGGGTTCCAGGGCCTTTCTAGTCCACCAACTAAACTCACTGCATTGACTCCTTAGGCAGTGGTTCTCAACCTTTCTAATGCCGCGACCCACAGGTTGAGAACCACTGCTGTAGAGCCTAAGACCATCGGAAAACACAGATATTTACATTACCATTCATAACAGTAGCAAAATTACAGTTATGAAGTAGCAACGAAAATAATTTTATGGTTGGGGGTCATCGTAACGTGAGGAACTGTATAAAGGGTTGCGGCATTAGAAAGGTTGAGAACCACTGCCTTAGAGGAAGAACAGTGCTTCCTCCTGATGGCCTTTCCTAGGTGTTGTGAATAAAATGAGACATCCTTGTTTGAAGATAATATTCTTTTTGTTTGTTTGTTTGTTTGTTTGTTTGTTTGTTTAAAGTATTACATATGTCTCTTTTTTCCCTGATTGACACCCCCCCTCCCGCCACTCCCACCTCCAGGACAAGCCCCCATGAAGATAATATTCTTTACTTCAAAAATTCCCTTCTGGGTATCTTAAGTCATGCATAATGTGTATTATATAACATTGTTTGAGAAATTAATTTACTTATCAAGTAACTATTGTGCACCTGCTATGTACCAGGCTGTGGGACATATGCTGGGACCACAGAGGCCATTAGCCTGCTGTAGTGGCATGATGAGTATCTGGATAGGGGAGGGTGTACACAGGAGGGGGTGCCACTATTCCCTGGGGGAAGGCTTCATAGGAGACCTGCCCTTAAGCTGAATCTTGAAGGTGAGTGGAGTCACTAGAGAGAAAGGGAAAGGTGGGTAGGTGATACTAAAAGAGGGCATTCCAGAGAGACCGAGAAGAATGCGTGAAGGCACAAGGATCTGTGAGCGGCTCATCAAGGCGAGATAGGAGGGTAACACAGGGAGCAGGCAAGAGATAGGACAGGAGAGTGAAGTAAGGGACAGATCGTGAAGGGGCTTACATGCCAAACAATGTATAGTCTCATCCATCTTTATCTTACAGTTAATGGGGAGCCATGGAAAGATTTTACCCAAGAATGAAACATGAGTCAATTTGCATTTGTAAAAGATTACTTTTGCTCTAGCTGTTTTGGTGCAGTGGATAGAGCATGGGTCTGCGGACTGAAGGGTTCCAGGTTCAATTCCTATCAAGGGCACATGCCCAGGTTGTGGGCTTGATCCCCAGTGGGGGGCATACAGGAGGCAGCCAATCAATGATTCTCTTTCATTGATGTTTCTATCTCTCCCTCTCCCTTCCTCTCTGAAATCAATAAAAATATATATTTTTTAAAAAGATTACTTTTGCAAGGAGGTGGAGGGCTAGTTAGAGGAGAACAAAATGTATAACAGGGAGCCCAATCAGGTGATAGACAGGTGAGAGAGGGTGAGGGCCTATAGTAGGTAGCAATAGAATGCATACAGAGAAGAGAGTGAATTTGAAACATTAATGAGGTGGACCCAACTGGATGTGTTGTTTGGGGTAGGAGATATGTGGTTTTACAACTGAGGTCTTTTGGTTGAGTTGTTGAATGACAGTGGGGACTTTCACCAACATGGGAATTACTGGAAGAGGAGCAGGGTTTGAAAGGAATCACAGGAGTTCCATGTTAGACATTACAACTTTGACCTCATAAATAAGGCAGTTCAGATACATGAGTCATCCAGTCGAGATGTGTAATAGACAGGGGATATAATGATTTGGACTTCAGTTAAGAAGTCTAACAGGCTAAAGATACGGCATATATTTAGTGGGTAAAAACCATGATAGTTATGAATGAGCTTCCTGATAGGGTGCTTTTAGTGAGAAAATAATCCCTACAGCACTCTGGAGATGGAGCAAATGTTAAA
The DNA here is from genome assembly GCF_963455305.1 of Plecotus auritus. Taxonomy (NCBI): domain Eukaryota; kingdom Metazoa; phylum Chordata; class Mammalia; order Chiroptera; family Vespertilionidae; genus Plecotus; species Plecotus auritus. The sequence goes on along the minus strand of NC_137772.1, from coordinate 179,244,296 downwards.
GGGTAGTCAAAGGAAGAAGACTCTAAGATAGAATGGTCCAACAGGTAAGAGAAGTGTTATGCTAATATCATTTAAGTTATTCTATATCATTAATGAGGATAGGAACAACGTAACTTCAATTCTAAATTAGCCACACAAAGGACTGACATATAAAAATGGTTTAATAATCAGTACTTTCGGATCAGGGAGTTGATGTGTTAACATCAATATCATTGTTATCTCTCAAATAGGTAATGCAATCAATTCTTCCTGACAAACACCTTGTTTTCCATGTCCATAAACCTGTCTAATTTTCCCATGGAACCTGATCATTTTAACCTCATACCTGCTCATTGCTGCCTTTTCTAAGTTTCCCATCTCAGAGTAGCTATCTTGAGCACTTTCTCCACTGCTGCTCTCGTCATCGGGTCCCATGTTCACATTTGTCAGTTCCACAGGATCCATTTGAGCCGTCAGCGCTTCCTTGTCCACACACGAGCTCCTTCAGTGTCAACAATATACTGTACCTCCAGCTCAAGGCTCTTCCACTTTGTGTTGGTGTTCAGTACACTCTGTTCTGCAAATAGAACATAAAATAACTCATTATAATTTTCTTTAATGATAAAATATGAATCACCTATTTTGTGTATATTCTCTCTACAAACATGGAAAGGAAATAAACTCCTGAAAACTTCTCATAAATATTCACAGAAAGATTGACTTGAATTGCAGGAAGAAAGAAAATTATTAGTAAATTGCCAAATCAGCACATATTTATATAGTGCCTATGTATGTGAACTTGGCAGGTGCTTTGCTAGTAACCATGGGAAGAAAAAAATAAATCATAAGATGTAGCAACAGTCTTCAAGAAACTTTAGCTATGTTTTTTATTTTTATTGAATGTATTGGGGTGACCTTGGTTAGTAAAATTACATAGGTTTCAAGTGTACAATTCTACAATACATCATCTGTATACTGCTTGTGTGTTCACCACCTAAAGTCAAGTCTCTTTCTGCCACCATTTATCCTCCCTTAACCCTCCTCTACCTCCAAACCTTTAGGTATTTGTAATCAGATTGCATGACTTAAAAGAAAGGAAACAAAAGTAAGTTGATGACAAATAAGATCTACCAATGCAGAATCTATCAATGTCTCTAATAGAAGTAACATCCCAAAATTACCACTTAAATTTGCTAATCGTGCATGAAAGAATTAACACCACCAAAATGCTTGATAACATGCAACCCAGGGTAGGATTGGGCTCAGGGAGCTACTTTCTAGGCACTTGGATCATGAAGCCAATGGTAAGAATAGAAACAAAAGGAAGTTCAGGTTTATCTTTGAATCAGCATCAGTCACCATCTACATAAAATTAAAATACATTTTAACAACAAAGATATTTAGCTTTTAGACTCCCCTCTATCTTTAATTCATGAAATCTCAGCACAAGTTATTTAATTATTTGCCTCTTAGTTTCCTCAGTTGTAACTAAAAAAGGGTGGGCTGGCATTGAGTAAAAAAAGAAAAGAAAACATGCTATGAATCCATCATGTTGTTGATACAATTTCATATGAAATTTCTGTTATTAGACTCATTCATTTTTGTTGAACCATTATATTGGGGGAAATACTATCACTCTTGGAAGGTGTGGTTCTTGGATGTGCACTACCCATTTGGTAATGAAATCCTGAGCAGAGAAACAAACATAAAAATACTTCAGAACTCATTAGACCCATAAACCCCCTAACAAATATATGTATATATAAGCACATGGAAATGCTTACACAATCTGGTGTTGATGCAGCATATTTGTGGAAGGCAACTCATCTACCAAACACATATGGAAACTCCTTGGGAGAGTGTCATAGGCATGAGAACAACAGCATTCACACCTGAGTTAACTACAGATAGCAAAGCAATTAAAAAGGGACTTTAAATTAATATAATAAAAATAATAAATAGAATCTTTAGAATAGAAGATCAGGCTGGTTTTTAAAAGAGCCAAAAGAGAATTCTAAAAATAAAAAACATAGTTATTGAAATAAAGAAAACCACTGAAGGGAGAGTAATGAAACTGGAAGATAGGTCTGTGGAAATTACTCAAATTATATCACAAGGAGATAAAGAAAAATATGACGTTAAGAGACATGGGGGAAAACAAGAATAAGAAGTTTAAACACACTGTAATAGGTATTCTAATATGAGAGAATTGTGAGACTAGGGAGTCACAAAATAGAAAGACATAATGGTAGAGAATTGTCTGGAACTGGAAAAAAGATGGTAGTTCTTCGGGTTTAAAAAAAACACATAGTACTTCAAGCAGGAGGAGTGAAAATGAATATGTTCATTAATATGAGGTAGTTCAAGACGTCAAAGATATAGAGAAACATCTTAAAAACCACCAAAAAGAATAGAAGTCAGAGGGTTGGAACTTTCAGCACCACACCCTCAACCTCCTGGGTGTGGGAAGGGGCTGAAGGTTGAGTGAATCAGTAGTGGTCCATGATTTGATCAATCCTGCCTAAGTAATGAAGTCTCCATAAAAATCTTAACAGAATTGTTGCCAGGGTGGTACACCAGGAGAGAGTGTGGAAGCTTACACCCTTTCCCCATGCCTTGTCCTAGGCATCTCTGCCATCTGGCCGTTCTTGAGTTCTATATTTTTATAATAAACCGGTAATCTAGTAAGTTCTTGAGTTTTATATTTTTATAATAAACCAGTAATCTAGTAAGTAAACTGTTTTCTGTAAGCAACTCTAGCAAATTATTGCATTCAATTTACAGCTGGTTTGTCAGAAGTACAGGATGTCTGAACTTGCAATAGCATCTGAAGTAGGGGCAGTCTTGTGGAACTGAGCCCTTAACCTGGGGATCTGACAGTAATGCCTAGTAGATAGTGTCAGATTTGAATTGAATTGAAGGATATCCAGCTAGTGTTAAAGAATTGGTGAGTGTGGGAAAACACACACACACACACACACACACACACACACACACACACACACACACAATCAGACAGAAGTATTGAGAATAGAGTAGAAAAACATTATTTACTTTTAACCTGTATCCATTTTATTTTTCAACCTGTCCACTAAATATTTTTCACAATCATGTTTTTAACTTCTAATAATTTGTTCCTATCTTATTCCTCTTTTTTCATATTACCTTTGTTGTCTGTTTTCAGATGCTATTATTTTCTTAACTCTTTCTCAGAATATTGATTGGAAGTTTCTAAGGGTTCCTTTTGTTCCTTAAATTATGTATTTTTTTTCTGGAGTTGTTAGTTATTCTGCTTGTTCATTCTTGGCTGTTCTCTTTCATGCTGCTGGTTTTCCTTACATTCTTAGCAATCCTCAGTTGTCTAGTCATATTTATGAATGGAGAGGATATTGGTTAACTTCGACAGCGAGTACTCAGGTTGCTCTGATGTCTTGCAGGCCTGTCATTGATGGCTGCTCTCTTGGAGGGCCTGTCTGTGTGGAGTGCCCTTGGAGGAGCCCACGCCCAGACACAGCTGGCCCTCTGGGAGAAAGAGGTTCCTCTGGGAGCAAAATGCTGTGATGTGTTTTCCTCTTGGTGGAGCTTCCAGTCCTGCTTGTTACCCATCTTTGTCGGCTGTGGTGGCCCTTACACCTATTCTAGAGTCCATCTTTAGATTTCCTTTACAACCAGCCTTATCCTATGGGCAAAAGTGGCAGCCCAAACTGACCAAGATGTCCAAACGGAGCTTGCTTGGTGAATACTGGGCACTGGCTGCCTGTGATCCAATCCTCCTCTTTGTATACATTGACTTAACTTGAACTGCTACCAGGCTCCCACGGTCCCTCCCACTCCATACCCTGGTTGACCCTGGTTTTTTATTTCATGGATTTCCCAGCTCTATCTGCTTCCTGGCTCCTAGGAAGTCTTCAAATTTTCTGTTTGTTAATAACACTGCTGTTATTTTTCAGAGCTTTTGTTTTGTTTTGCTCTTCTTTTTAAAAGTATCGTTTTGATTGAAGTTTCACTGCTTGAATTCCTCAAGGCTAGGCCCTGAGCCCCCCTTCTTCCAATCCACTCCTAAGATTTCATACACCTCAAGGTCATCTTCAGCCCAGGCCTCTACTCTTGTCTCTAGGCCCATGTGTCCTGTGGCCTAACTGATGTATACACTTGCATACCTCAAAGGTAGTTTAAACTCAATGTGTCCAAAATCTAACTGGTGCCAGTTTCCTCTTCTTCCAATGTTTCCTATCCAAAGAATGTTGTCACCCCTTATCTAGCTACTCAAACCAAGAAATAGCAGTCTACTATTATAATGTTTTCTTTCTTCCCCTTGGCATCCAGTCCTTCACAAAGTCTGAATGACTTAACAAATAACTAAAGTATTTCTTAAATTAGTCTACTTGCATTTCTTCCACCATCAGTCTTGGCTGGTACTATTTTTGTCCTTATTCCCATTTTACAGATGAGGAAATGGAGGCACAGAGAGATTAAGTAGCCTGCATGCTCTGCCACCTCTGGACTGCTTGCTATCTCTGCAACAAAGAACTCAAGCCCACATGGGGAATAGAAACTCTGGCTTTGATGATAAATAAAAGTGGGTATAAATCCTGGTCAAATTAGCTAACTTCTTACTTGTGTCTTCCCACATGTAAAATGAGGAAAATATCATTTACCATGAAGCAGTACCATGAGGGTTTAAATTATACTATGCATGTCCAAGTTTGGTGTGTAGTGGGCCCTTAATAAATTTAAATCCCTTTTCCCTCTTCCAATAATCAGTATTTTATACCTATATCTACACATGCATATAAGTATACCTTAGGCAATTACAAAAGAGAACTTTACAGTTCTCAGAACTCTCACAAACATTGTAAGAAAGGTAGGTACCCTTCACAAATAAGGAAATTGAGACCTAAATTTAAAGCTACTTTACCATATATAAAATACTTATTCCACTCTCTTTTGAGGTGATATAACGTGATGTTATGCCCCTTGTAGTGGTTTAAGACCTGGGCCCCTCATCCTAATTTTGGCCCCAGTCAAGAGACATCTTCTCACAAAAGTTGGAACACTTTTGCAGAGCTCACATATTTAGCTCTGAAGATTCTATTACTATTTTAAGGGAACAACAGCTAAAAGCAAAATTTTTAAAAAATGGAACATTAGGAGAAACTAGATATTCTGAACCATTTGCCTGCAGCACAAAGTACATGCTTTGAAGCATTTACACTACATCATAATGGCTAAAATTTATTTTCATGATTAATTACACTATTCTACTTCAATGCAGAAGTATTTTACAGGTGGCATTTATTTATTCATTCAAACAATATTGAGAATGAAACACGAGCCAGAAACTGGATTTTCCCATTCCACCCCAGGACCTTTTAACATTCTGTTCCCTCTGCCTGGGATGCTCTTCTGAACCCAGGTTTCTCAAAAAGTTAGTTAAAAGAACCTGAAAATCTTTAAGTGCCACGTGGTCACAGAGGCCCCACATTGAAACTAACTCCCCTGTTACATGTTCTCATAGCATGTTCTCCTCTGCCTCAGAGTACTTGTCACACTTCGCACTTACATTTTTAGTTGTGCTTGTTTAATAAATAACTGTCTCTTCCACTAGGTAGAAAGCTTCATGCAGGTGGAAATGATGTCCAGTTTGTAGACTCTACATGTTCCGAACATCTAGCACGTTGCCTGGTGTTATATTCTACTAAGACCAATGTACCTTTATATGGTTTCCTTTGTAGATACAAGTATGCATGGGTTAATATTTCAAAGTGAAATGGAAAAGTTTTCCTCTGGTTACCAGAAGAATAGCTTTGTTGCACAATGAATGTTCAAATTATTCTTAAAAGAAAAATCAAATTTGATTTGATGGAACTTTGTGTAGTCTAATCTTTCTTTCTGATGAAGTTGTTATTCTGTGATACAAAGATGTTTTGCAGAAACAGATTGGATATTCCAGTGCAGAATTATTGCTTCAGTTCACTCATTCATGAAGATGCAAAATCAAAACTTGAAAAAAAAAGTATTTAGAATATTATCAGCATTAGAAGATCTTGTTTCATGACATTTATTAAGAGATGTCTAAATATTCCAACTAGCTGATTCCTTATATCCAAGTTCTTGTTTTTTAAACACTATATTGTCCTGTTCTTTGAAAAGGTACCTAAGAAACTCAGTATAGAAGATTCTCAAAAAAGCAAATTTCTCAAATTTTTACTTATGTTGTTCAAAGAAGAACATCAACAATCTGGAAGCAAACCTGTCCTTGAGTCAAGAGACAAAAGTTATGACCTTCCCTAGTTACTGCAAACATTTATTTTGCCTGATAAGTGAGAGTGAGAAGGGAGCTTACGTGGCCAGAGCATTTCCCACCATTCCTATCTGTTCTGTCTTTCATGCCAACCAGCTCTGACGAATCTACTCTGAAATCTAGATTAAGGTAGCAGATAGCCTCCCATGCCATCTACCCTTTGGTTGAGCAAACAGGGTGTAGCTGGTCATGCAACTTCTAAAAGCCAACTATGTTGGATCCAAGGAACTGATTTAAATCTACATACAAAATGTATTTGAGATCTATGAACATAGCTTTGGCAATGAAATCAATCTAATATCATTTTTTTATTAAATTCTCTTAAACAACCTCCCAAACAATACTGTTCTAGTCGTACATTGATAGTCAGATGGCTTGTTAGTCTCTGACATGATTTCTCACAGAAATTAACTTCCAGAGAAGCATTCACTACAGTCAGTCTGAGGTACATCTTAGAAAAGAAATGACGTCCAGTAACAGCAGAACTGTGTTTACTTGACTACTCCCTATTGCTGGTGCTAATATTATAGCATTTTCATTCCTTTCCTCTACTTAGACACAGCTTAGAAATGATATCTAGGGAGAATTAGAAAAGTTAAAATAACCCCATATTGAGGCATTTTCTTTTTTCTAAGAATATTACATGCTTGCTAATATAAGATTTAAAGCAACCATTTGAAGAGGTATAAAGGACTGTTCATAAAATCTGAATATGTTATTTTGCTTACAAACTTTCTAGTTCTGTTCTTTGGAAACATGAATTCTCTAGTCATCTTAAACATGAAGAAACATCTTAAATTCCTGCTTAATTGTAGTTCCTATTTCCCCAAACAGTAGTTTCCATAAATGTACAGGGATATGTAGCATATATGATATTAACATAGTAAACTCTTTATGCTATACATGCTAATGCATGATATTCAATAACTTACAATAAATTGTGGGTACAGTAAGTTCCAAAATGTGTTCATTCTACATAATTGATAGTGAGCCACCCCTGGAGGTAGTTTTTCTTTATGAAAATAAATAACATAGTTAAAGAAAACTCAGGAGTTTAGCCGCAATACTATACACTGAGTGGCCAGATTATTATGATCTCTGAATGCATAATAATCTGGCCACTCAGTGTATATCCTATATAATAAAAGGCTAATATGCAAACTGTTCCGTTGACCAGGAGTTCGACCAGCAGGCAGGCCGGCCAACCGCCCATGTGCCCTCCCCCTGGCCAGACTGGCCAGACCCCACCCATGCATGAATTCATGCACCAGGCCTCTATATATATATATATATATATATAGAGGCCCGGTGCATGAATTCGTGCATGGGTGTGTGTATATATATACACACACTGAGTGGCCAGATTATTATGCTTTCAGAGATCATAATAATCTGGCCACTCAGTGTAAGTCTCAATACTTAAACATTGAAGTGTTTATACTTCTTAAAAATATAAATAGAAAGACTTGTAAGAAAAAAACCCAAAACATTATCTAAATATAAATCTGAATGAGTAGAAGAGGTTGACCTGTAAAATAAATGCCAATCTTTTCTAGAATACACACCTAAATTTCTTTAGTTTATCAAAAAATAAAAATAAAACTTTCAACCAACTGTCCATGAATATGATCTAGGTCATCAGTCAAATTAAATTTTCACTGAGTTATAAAGCACTGTTCATTTTATCACCTGGGCATTTAATAAAAACCATCACCATAGGCTCTATAAGATGCCCCAAATGCAAAGATACCCACATCCCCTGAGAATTCTCCTCCTGTCTAATTAATGCGAGTATAGCTCTAATTTTAGATAATTGATTTCAGTCCTTCACAATCTAAAGCTGTGCTTCTATTCAATTTATCCATTTCTTCCAGTAAATAGCTCTAAAAATACTATATTAAAATGGTCACACGAGAAGACAAGGTGAGACACACTCTCTCTTTTTCATTTAACAGTGACACAGCCCAAGCCCTTACTTAGCCTTTCCCATTTGCTGCATGTGATATTCCTTCTTGGTTACTCTTTTTGTTTTCAAGATAAAATCTTCAATGTTATAAATTGAGAATGTATTTTTAAAACTTTATATTTTTGCCTAAGACAAATTATGTTAACCCTTCACTTTATTCAGTGACTAACCAAAAGATGTAAATAACTAAACCTTTCTACCACTAGGTTTGGGCTGTTTTCCTTTCCTATTATCCACTGTCCTGATTTTATGCTCAAACGTAAAATTATCTGCAAAGGAAAGCTGCAATCAGAATCTGAGTAAATAATTCCAATGTCTGACATTATATTCAGTGGATCCTTTTTTTTATATTGAGAAAAAAACGACCCAAATAGTATCTTTAAACTTTTAAGTTTGTAGTAAACAATAAACACTATAAAAAGAAGAAAGGAAGCATTATTTTAACACTGCATATATTCATGTAAAAATAGCTTTACCTTAATTATTCATCCAGTCCTGGGCACTCTTTCCAGAATTGTTTGGAATGCAGAACCCTGAAACAGAGTTGACTTATATGAACCTCTGGGCATCTAGACAATGATTTAAAGACCAGTGGGCGTAAAAAAGACAAGCCAATCACCACCACCACCTTGCCCCAACACCTCCCTCTGTCCAACTTGCGTCAGTTCTTTAAAAAAAAAAAGAAAGAAAGAAAAGCTAAATCAGTTTACTGTTTTTCATTTGGATTAAACACCAGTTACACCAATTTCTATTTGCTTTTAGAATTTTGGCTTTTATTCAACAAAATACCCATTTACTGAAAGTTCTACCTTGATCGTTGTCATTCTGTATCAAGATTCTGTAATCTGGTTGACTGGTAAATCTAGAAATGTTAATTTTTCCAAAGTAAACTGAAGTCAAAGTAAAACAACACACTAATTATAGTTGTGGAGTTAGACTGTTAAATAAAATATTATAACCCGAATACATAGAAAAAATTAATTACACAGCAGAAGAATGGTTTTCTTTTGAATTGTTGACTTATTTAGAGAAAATGTAATAGAATGACAGACACTTCCAAATGGCACCAAGTTACTCAAGGTGCCCTGAGGTTGGAAATAAGCCTGTTATTGCTGCTACCATTCCAAAGGAAGTGTGCAGAGTAAGCAAAACTCTACTTGGAGTTTTTAAAGAATTTTTAAACAGACATTTTTAAAAAACGACTTAGCTTTCCACGTATCAGAGAAAGAATTAAAATGTGTTGGCAAATAATTTGTTCTGTTACTAGAGGCCCGGCGCATGAAATTCATTCACTCAGGGGGGGTGTCCCTCAGCCCAGCCTGTGCCCTCTCGCAGTCCGGGAGCCCTCAGGGAATGTCCAACTGATGGCTTGGGCCCGCAGGGAGTGGGCCTAAGCCATCAGTCAGACATCCTTAGTGCTGCCACGGAAGTGGGAGAGGCTCCCGCTGCTACGCTCACCAGCTGTGAGCCCAGCTTCTGGCTGAGCGACCGGTTGTTCTGCTGCATATTAGCCTTTTATTATATAGGATAAAAAAGGATCAAATAGGCTTAGTCTGAAAGTAAAGTGAGAAAAACATATTAGAAATCATCCATGCCCTGGCCCTGGTTGGGGTGAGTGTAGGAGACAACCAATCAATGCGTCTCTCTCACATTGGTGTCTCTTTCTCTCTCTCCTCCCTCCTTCCCTTCCACTCACTCTGAAAAAAAGCAATGGAAAAAAATCCTCAGGTAAGGATTAACAACACCAACAAAACAACACCCCCAAATCATTCAGAATTAAGGGTTGTTTGCCTTTTCAATATATCTTTATACTGTATATTGAAAAATGTTATACTTTTTCAATTTTAAAAATTGAAAATTTGTAGAATGAAAATCAATTTTATAACATGAATGAACAATCTGATAAGCTATTAGAAGGAATGTTACATTGTAAGAGTTGTGTTAATTCCCTGTTTCTAGAAAAAACAACTAAATATTGTTCTTAGAGCAAGAAATTCTAAGTTAATGCAAGATCTTAAATAGTAAATAAAATGCCCAGTGCTCATTTCTCTTTTCCTTATCAAATGTGCCCATTTGGTCTATTAACTTTGATATGGTATGTTTCCTTTTATTTGTCTTTTAGTTAACTTGTTCTTTATTTTTCAGGGTTATCCTGTAGTTTTGTTATCAGATGAAAAGTATTATGGTCTAGGGAAAAATAATAACAAATGTGCTATTTTAATATATGGAAAATTTGAAGAATATTTCTTTTCAAACAATTTTTGTCATTTAATTGTGATCTTTTCAACTTAAAATGTCCATCTGTTTGCAAAGTTACCAAATGAGTATAAGATTAAGCAAGCACAGTCCTGAAATAATTGTTAGCAAATTAAATACTTGTATCCTAGTAAAATCCCACTGGGTAGTGGGTCAACAGAAAAAGAATGAATGTACTACAAAATGGGAATTTCATGCTATGATACCTTCATATAAAATCGGATAGAAATAAATGTATATATACCTCAAGTTTTACCTCTTTAAATCTTTAAAGTTCTAAATTCCTTATAATTCTGATCTTCTTCAAGTGTAATAAATAATTTCAGTAAGTTAGCATGTTGGATTAAAATAAAAAGCACGCAAAGGGACTTCTATTTCTTTTGAAACTACTCTAATTGCAAAATTCTTATCATAAAACTTGCCTAATTCTGACTCAAAAATTGAATATACACATGAAAACTATCTTGACAAAAGTTAGCTGAATTAAAATAGCTCAGGGACTTGTTTATTTAGATATGCCAAAATTAATGAAGAAAGGTATGGTCTTGACAAAACTCACAGTAATTTTCCTTCCATAAGGAAAACACAGACTTAAACATTATAGTTTAATGTTCTGAATATTTCTTAAAATCATACCATAATGTAATTTCATATACATTTGGTAATAGGTGTAGGCTCTTTTGATATTTAGAACATGACAAAAGTAGAGAGGTAATGGACCAGAATATGTCTAGATTTTACAAAATGAAAAATACGTCAGTAGTGAACAATGAAGGAAGTCTGAGCAATGAATGGGATGACAAACACTTTAACTGATCCTTCACATATGGGATTCACATAAGTGCCACCAAGAACTGGTATATGAGACTTGGCGTAGAGCGGGGCACAGTGAGTTGCAGAGGGTAAGAGATATACACATATAGGGATAGCTGGCTTTTCAAACTATAACAATTAATGTTAGTAGAATTACACAATATGCCCAGGACTCGAAAAGAGTCCCCAGGGGCTGAGGCCATCCACAAAGCTTTCAGGGAGCCCATGTACCTTGAGGAGGGCCTTAAAGTCCAGGTGAAATCCCAATAGATAGAGAGGAAAGGGAGAGGCATCCTGGACGAAAAATGCAGACATGCTAAAAAGATATTCTGGCAACAAAGAGAACCAGTCTGGCTGCACTGGAGACTTTTTGGACCAAAACGGAACCAAATGGAATCATCCAGACCGTAAAAGGCATTTAGTATAGGAAACCCATATTTTTAGTGATGAGGATCTCTTGAAAGCTTCTAAAGGAAATCAGGGAAGGAGTGCAAGTGGGATGATGGGATAGAGACGGAGGCCAAGACTGATAGATGGCCTTGGCAATGTTTGCCCGTCTGAGAATGATGGCCGAGGAAAATGCACATGGGAAGAATTTTAATTGGGGTCAAAGGTAGTTTGATTCTTTCTTGTAGTACTGTTTCTGTTTATCATTTCACTAGCTATACTAGTACATGCTATGAAAACTTTTATGTAATCATCCAATAAGAAACAGAAACTTGCAATAAAACCTTCATTTTTATTGACATAGAGAAAGAGAATATACGGTATGATTCATGCACTTCAGCACCCCTTTCCTCTGTCTCTGGCTGTCGTTTTCACATAGTCCAGAGAAGGTCCTTACAGGGGTGGGCAAACTTTTTGACTCGAGGGCCACAATGGGTTCTTAAACTGGACCGGAGGGCTGGAACAAAAGCATGGATGGAGTGTTTGTGTGAACTAATATAAATTCAAAGTAAAGGAGCGGAGGGGAGAGCAAGAGAACCCTCCGCTCTTTCGGCTCCGCGGGCCGGATAGAACAGCCAAACGGGCCGGATCCGGCCCACGGGCCGTAGTTTGCTCATGGCTGTAATGTACATTCCAATATACTATCTATTGAATGTACAAAATTGTTTGCTCAAAGAAAACAAAGTGATTCAGATCATACTTATGCCCATATTTAAAAATTACTGATCATTTTTAAAAAAAATTTCTACCTTCAATGATGTCCTCAAAGAGAACGTGCCAGCTGGACCAAGTCAAAATGAGTCAACAATTAAAAAAAAAATCCCTTAACCAGACCATCATGGCATTTTGCAATGACACAGGGAAAGATAACCTCTTGTTCTAATCACGACTGTACCCAAATTTCTAATTTTAGTCACAGGACAAAATAATACTTGGAAACAGAATCTAGTTATAGCCAAATTAGAAGAAAACAGGTAGAAATAATGATAACTAAGAAACCAAATTCCCTAATTTTTAAAAATTTCATATTCCCTTTGTACCTGCATTCACTTGCTTTTTTTTTTTTTTTTCTTCTCCCACTTCAAATACCCTTTAGGTCACCTTCCTTTTTTCTCCTTTCTGTTTCTTTTTAACCTTTCTATACTACCCTGCTTTTACTATGCCTTACTAGAGGCCCGGTGCACGAAACTCATGCATGGGGGGAGGGGGTGTCCCTCAGCCCAGCCTGCACCCTCTCCAATCTGGAACCCCTTGAGGGATGTCCGACTGTCCATTTAGGCCTGATCCAGGTAGGATCGGGCCTAAATGGACAGTCGGACATCCCTCTCACAATCTAGGACTGCTGGCTCCCAACTGCTCGCCTGCCTGCCTTCCTGATTGCCCCTAACCGCTTCTGCCTGCCAGTCTGATTGCCCTAACTGCCCTCCCCTGCAGGCCTGGTCACCCCTAACTGCCCTCCCCTGCAGGCCTGGTCCCTCCCCTGCTGGCCTGATCACCCACAACTGCCCTCCCTTGCAGGCCTGGTCCCTCCCAAATGCCCTCCCCTGCTGGCCATCTTGTAGCAGCCATCGTATGTCCACATGGGGGAAGCCATCTTTGACCACATGAGGGCAGCCATCTTGTGTGTTGGAGTGATGGTCATTTTGCATATTATTCTTTTATTGGATAGGATTCTCCAAGAAGAGTTAGTTACCTTTCATCACTTTCAGCCTTCAGATTTATAAATGCAAAATTTAATGAAGTAGATCAAGTCCCAAGAGTATATGTCTGTCTTCATCCTATACCCACTATTAGTGCTTCCCAATATAATAAACACTTACATTGATCCAATTGTTTTTATAGTATTATAGGTAAATGTCTATCTGACCCACCAAGTTATTCCTAAAATTGGAAGACACTAGCACAACTGCAGTTAAGAACAAGATTTTGGTGATTCCTTATTAGCCTAGGATTTACCCTCTAGCCTTTTGGGTTTCAGACTTACAGTGATGAAGAGAATTTGTGATCTCTTTTAATGACCTACTTTGGCACTCCAAATCCTTTATTTTATCCCTCTTAATATGGATATGGGCAAAAAGGACTAGGAGGAAGAGGAGGAGGAGGCGAAAATTCATACAGAAATATTACAGAAATCTTCCCAAATCATTCAAATAGCAGAATCCCATGTTATTCTGAAAGTGAATTGAGTACTTACATACTTGTGTTACTATATCATTTTCAGAGTGATGAAAGCTTAGTATGCTAATAGGTATCTCTCTTCATAATTATGTAGTTATTAACCTCAACTTACATAACAAAAATCTAGACCTGGCCAGTGTGGTTAGAGTGTCAGCTCACACACCAAAAGGTCACAGGTTCTATTCCTGACCAAGGGAACATACCTGGGTTGCAGGTTCAAACCCCGGGGTCCCAGTCCTGCCTAGTGCGAGAAGCAATGTGTCTCTCTCACTTAAATCTCTCTCTCTCTCTCTCTCTCTCTCTCTCTCTCTCTCTCTCTCTCTCTCTCTCTCCCCTCCCCATTCCTCTCTCCCTCCCTCCCTCCTACTCTTTCTAAAAATCAATGGGGGGGAAATCCAAAACAGGATTACTAAGTTGTAGTACATTTTCAATGTTCCTATTTAACAGAACACCACCTTAACACACTTATACTACAAATGATGATACCTTCAAAAAGTCTAAATCTGGGACCTTCCTGAATATAAGGCCCCAAAGGGGTTCCCTGTCCAGGCCCCTTGGGAAAGGCCCTGCTTTTCTGTTCTGAAAACTTCCCTACGAGAAATGTGATGACCCAGGTGTGCTGAGGACATTGCAAAGTGGATGGCATGCCCCTCTCTTTAGCCCAGCCTACACCACCTTTACAGTTATACAATGGTGCATTTGGGAAATGTTTGAATAGTCAATTGCTTCGTTGCAAAATTAGCAAACAAGTTTGGTGAGGGTTAACAAACTTACTGACTTTGCCACAGACCTAAATAGAAAATTTCTTTTAGCCTCAGCTGACAAACAAAACAGCTCATGTTGTTGATGATATTAGCTCTCTGCCTTTCCCTTTTCAAGCAACTCACATCCTTCTGGTCAATTCCATTTCTTGATCCCACAACGAAAGGATGGAGAGGAAAGAGTATTACAAGTTCATTCCCAGCTTCTACCTAAGCAGATAGATCCTGGTGAAGAAGGAAAACAAGGTCTGTAAGCCTCATGGCTGAAGTAATGTACTGATTCTAAATGTTAAATTAGAGCTTTTAGAAGCTTGCTTTAAAGAATGATTCCTACCATTAAAAATGCCTGCTTGAGAAAATAGCACCACTAAGAGATATATAATTATACTGATAACTATAATGTAACTTCCTAAACCACTAAATCATCTTGTTAAATTCTTCATATAAAATGCTATATTAATGCAGTGCTAGGTTGATTTAACTGCCTTACTAATTCATAATAGCAATTGATCATTTTTAAAAATTTTGGACACAGCACATTCATTTCCATTGCTCTCTTTCATGTGCTACCCATCCCTTTCCTTTAAAAACAAATTCCCTAGCAGAATGGTGTCATTGCATTTTGATTTTGTAGGTTCATCAGTGACTGTACTTTGTAAACCTGTCATCTTGCTTAAATTCGGACCCCCAACAGTATCTTGAGCTGTGACCCACTAGGCTGAGTGGCTAGACTGGGATGAGACAGGGCACAAGCGAGGGCGAAGAGCACTCAGCAGGCTCTGTAATGGGGAGGCTCTCCTAGGAGGTGATAGCGCAGACCTATGCTGGGAAAGAAGCAGTGTCACTGATAATGAATGGTATGCTAGGCTGGCATTTTCAGTATCCTATTCAGAATGTTGAAATAAGGAATGCATGTCGACCATAAAGTGGTCTTCAAAGGAATTTAAGCAGAGTGAGATATATATATATATAATAGATAATATATATATATATATATATATATATATATATATATATATATATATATATTAGAGATTAACATTTCTTAATGGACTTTTTGGTGACTGCAAACAAGGATTTCCTGAGTCAGGTCTCCTAATGAAGAGGTAGGTTTCCGCCTGGGGTGCTTGCCTCTCCTGCTGGTCTGTAAGCAGTTCCAGGGCTGGGCCCTGCTGTAGGCAGAGCTCCAGGGCACTTTGCTACAAGGATCAGCAGTGACCAACATGGCAAGGTTAACTGAGCTTGTTGTTGTCTATGGGTTGCACGAGTTGGGAAGTATAATTCCTGGAGGGCTGGGTATAAAGTTGGTAGTGCACTCTTTCTTTAAATATAGAAAAGCTGTCTCAAAAAAAGTAAATGTCTTTTGACCTCATTCAGGATGACCACAGCAGAGGGGGGATGTCCGGGCAGATGGTATATTTAGTAGGATTGGGATGGATCCAAGCATTCCAGACAGCCAATTTCGATTAGTGGTGAACAATATCTTTTGTCTGTTTACCATTAGGCCATGCCTGGTTCATAGTAGGTACTTTATAAACGTTGAATAAATGAAAGTCTTTATTAAAGGCACCGATTCAATCTGTACCTCCAAAACAATTCTTTAGAACTTATTTAAGGGTTTCAATAAGAAACATTCTAATAAGTATCCCAATTGGTGGATCCTGCCTTGTATTAATGCAGTAGTCTGCTCTTATGGTCAGAGCCCACTGTGAGATGGTAAAGTGAAAGTTCATGCTACATGCAAGGAGCCATTAGTCCCTGTATAGAGACCTGCCTTCCCGGAATTCTAAGCAGTAATTACCAATCATGTGTTCAAAGAATATTCAAAGAATAATAAAAGCATGGCAAAATTATAATTATAGTAAGGTTTTAAAAGCAAGATACAAAATCTAATAGTAATATGATCCCTGTGCTATTTTTAAAATTATGCATATGATATATAAAAGTATTTGCAAAAAAAAAAATGCCTGAAAGAACACATACCAAAATATAAATAGTGGTTATTTCCAGATTGTGGAAATGTGGATCATTTTTATTTTTTTCTCATCTTTATTTGTCAACTAACCTTTAAAAAGTATGAATTGCTTTTACTCCAAAAAAACAGTAGTGTTGTTTTTTTAAAAAGCAGCAAAACCAAAGAGTTCTCTCTTAGGTTTTTTAACAATTGTTAATCAATCCCAGACATGAGCCACTAGCTAAATCCCCATTTTTAATGAGAATGTTTCACATGCTCGACCAGCAACAATCAACTCTCTAAAAACATCTTCAGTTCTGAGTGGGCACTTATGAGTTATTTAGAATCTACATAAAATTATATATGTCCAGTTTGTTCTGGAAGATGGATTGTCTTTTTCCATCAGCAAGAGGTACTCTAATAGATCTCAAAATATTGTTGAGAAAAGTGGAGATTTTAAAATATATTTGGAGCCTCAATATTGTTCATAATGCTGTGAGATCGTCAATTTTTATTATAGCATAAGGAATAATCCTCATTTATTCATTCAATACATATTATTGAACACCTATGTGTCAGGCTTTACCAGAGGCGCTAAGGCAAAAGAGACAATAAAAAAATAAGAAACAGTCTCTGCTCTCAAGAAACTCTGGTCTCTCATTCTGCTATAGTGTGGTGGGCAAAATGCCTGGAAGTGTGGCACCCAACTCAGAGTGAACAGGACAGAGAAGACTACTCAGGAAGGGGATAGCTGGGCTCCGACTAAAAGAATAAACAGAGCTGGCCAGGAGCAAAGGGGTGGGGAGAGATCAAATGTTAGAGGGACAGCATGAGCAAAGGCAAGGAAGAAGGAAGCAGCTCCTGGCCACCTGGTGTTCCTGGAATGCTGAGAAATGCGACTGGAGAGGTCACTGGCGGGATCCCAGGGTGTTTGGATGCTATGTCTTGTCTTTGTTCTGTCAGTTCAAATCAGTTCAGAAAAAAGACCGGGCTAGGGTGCCACATAGAGCTCCACATTTCAGATAGGTGAAGGAAATGTGCTTGTTTGTTAACAGCTGTGATAATAAAGGGTACTACAAACTAAAAATTATCAGGGTAGCAAGAGGCAATTCTTGCCTGCATCGAGTCCTTGGAGAGAGTATCTGCCTGGTATATGGGCTGGGTCTCTACTTTGTGCTTGGACCATTAGAATTGTTGTATTATGATTTAGCTACAGGCAGAAAAGTTCAGGTCATGAGGTGTTTTGCTTCAAATAATGTAAAATACATGAAAAGGGAGCTAATTACAAAACTTAAAAAAATTGAACTCTTAACTACAAAAAAATCTTGGCTCTTTCTCTAGGCCTTCCTAGATATTTGAAGGTTATTTTTAAGTTAGACTCTAAGGTTCAACATATTTAAACTTTTCTTCATGATTTAAAATACATCTAAATAAAGATTGATGCCTAAGTAAATCATGAGTAATTTACTGAATAATATTAATGTCTTAATTTGCAAGCATTTATAGACTCTAATTCTTTTTTATAATGTCTAATGTAGTATAAGTCACAATTGAAAAAAATGGTATTTGCTTTATAATGATGTATGATTTTACATGTGCATAAGACAATCTTATTGGTGCACATAATTTTGCTTATGCCCTCGCCTAGAGTTTAAAAGGCTGATGGCACATCCTTTGAAGCTTAAGATTTTTAACATTAGCTTTTTCAGAGAGAGCTTGAGAGCTCACTTTTTCATATTGCAAGCGTCTCTATTCATCCCTTCTAATCGGCATCTTCCAACGCCCAAAGGTTCTACATGGCTGAACAGGGTCTGCCTCCTTTGTTATGCTAACACTTAGCAGTAGATTTCCATTCCACAGATCTGAGTTCAAGTTCTAACTCCATCACTCACTAGCTATGGAACTATCAATAATTTGGTAAACTCTCTGGGCCTTCATATTCTCATTTATAGAGTATATAATTCCTGGGTTAAAACAGAACCATTGGGAGAAAGAAATGAAATTCACTCATTCATTTATTGAGGATCTACTATGTGCCAAAAATACACTTATACACACTATATAGGTCAAACTGGCAAAATAGTCATTTCTGTATTCATGTGGAGCTTCTTTTGCCACTGTTTGGACTACAAAACTTAGAAATGTAATTAGATGATAGCTACACTTAATAGCGGTAAAAGAAACAGAAAGTGGTTGTCCAATAGAGGCATGTTGGACATACAATTCTGATAATGCTGTCATAAAATTCTGATTCTAAATATTTCTTCATCAATATTTTCACCAAAGTTAAAAGTTGAACAATGGACTGAAATGTCTTTAGTGGTTTTTTTTTCTTTCTTTCCCTTTCCTGTTTCAATCAGTTAATCAAGCAAGTAATCACCATAAGTAATTGCTGAGCATTTATTGTGTCCGGTATGATGGTCACCAGTGATTCCGTGTCTTCTGGCTTTCCTTCTACTTGGAGACATCTGCCTCTGTTTTTATCTGACTGGCCGTAAGCTTTAGAATAACTGGGGAGCTATACAGTTGATTTGACACACAAAAGAGTTCTGTCCACATTTACATATATATTACATAGTATATGTTACATATATGAAGAGAGAGATCTGCATACCTGTATTGATGTCTACATCTATATCTACTAGGTGTCATAGTTGGGGGTTTTTCCTATTCAAAGGAGCTCAGCTTTTTATCCTTTGGTTCATATGCTATGTTCCTATAAGTGCAGTTTTGTTTTCTCACTGTGATTCCAAATTCTTTTTATCAAATACGAGGCTGCCCCATAAAATGGAGAGCACACTGGAGTTCAAGCTCAAGGGTACAGATGTGAATCTCATCCTGCTGCCTACTCTCTGAGAGGCGTTAAACAGGACAGAATTAATCCCTCCCTCCCCTGAGCTGCACGCTTTGCTGTTGTGCTACGTGCTGAACTAACATATTTGCCTCTAGGTCTGCCTTCTAGACTTTGAAGTCCTCAGGAGCAGACATCGTGTCTTGTTCCGTATAGCACAGGGTCAACTAGTATAGATTCTGGAGCTCAAGTGACTAGACTTAACTCCGATTCTCATCACTTATTAGCTGTCTGGCTTCGGGCAAGTTGTTTGCCATCTCTGCACCTCAGTGTTCTCCTCATCAGTAAAAAGATAATAACAGTGCCTACCTCACACTGCTACTATGAGGACTAACTAAGTTAATATTTGTAGAGCATTTAGAAGAGTGTCTGGCACACAGTAAACATTATGTATTTGTTACACATGTCTATTTAAAGAATTGTCTCCAACTTCAAAACCTAATTATGGTTCTGATTTAGTAAGTCTTTGCTGAGTAAGTAAAATCATATAAATATTCTGGAATTCAGTTTTCTCTTTAAAATTGGGTCTAATAAAAACCATTAAACAAAGTTACTGTGAGGGTTAAATGAGATCATGGATATTTACGCATTGTAAACATAAAAGGTATTCTCATTACTGTTCATTCATAAGGGCATTATGACATCAGCAAAATTGGTCATAGAATTAAATTTGTTTCAAAGCCTTTTGCTTCGGAGGTGTATTGCCACTGTTCAATGGACCATTATTTCATTTGTTACACTATTGATTAGTGCTGTAGAAAGGCTAGAAAAACGACAGATTTTGACCCTGACCCATGGAATCTCAGAAAACAACCACGTAATAAGACATGGTTTGCAATGTGTTTGTTTAACGTTAACCAAACTGTGAAGCTGAACAGCACCATGGTGCATATTTACCCCTGAACCTGTCCTCAGAGCCAGTGTTTAAACATGAAAATGTGCTGGCAGATTTGGGGGGATTTGGTTGGGCTTTCTATGGTTCTTTTTCTTTTCAGTCAGATTGACAAACACGAAGACCCAAAGATGTACCAAGGCACATTTTCCAAATGCCGAAGTAAGTGACCTACATTTTGCTTACATTCTAGGATTTCAGATTGCTGGGCATTTTAGTACTCGTTTTCAAGTTGGCCAGCCACATAATTTTGATCTAATCATAGTTTATTCAAGTGTAAAACCCTTTGAATCATCCATGGATTAGTGCATGGATAAACTAGAAATAGGAATGGATGACTGGCTCTTTTTGAGGCAGCTTGCTGATCAAATAGGACTGTATAATTGATTGGCGTTTTCCATCTTTACATCTTTTAAATATAAGGAAGTCTTATGAGCATGCATATATGCTACTTCTCATTAATTTGAGGTTAACCTGGATAACACTGCATAGAATTCGAGTTGACGTCTGACAGTCTGTAGTGTTAAACCCTTTATTAGGTCCAGCACAATTCATTCTCTAAAATTTAGAAATGAAGAGACACATATGCAGGTGTTTTCAAATAGGAAGTTTTATAGAAATTAAAAACAACATTTCTTAAAAACCTTTAGTGTTGTTATAAAATATTTTTATGCTCTTTGAGAAATATAGCAGTTTATTTACCTATTAGGTGGTATGGGTAAAAATGGGAATAAATATAATGCTGATGGAAATTGGTGATGCCCACTCTGGTATGTGACATCATTTTCATCTCTTCCCCTTTCAAACAGTTGGTCTTGTAGTTGCTGACATACTGAATTGTCCTCTCAGGAATGTAAATATACTGACATGAATAAGTGCCTGTTTTCCTCCTAAAAGAATAATATTGAAGTACATTTATTACAGAGGTGCAGATGTCTCTAGGCTTAGTGCCTATCCAGAGTATTAAGATTCATGGTCTCAACAATCCAGCTTAATTTGTATAAGGCAAATTTAGATTTAAAAAGGCAGTAACACTATTTGGTGGTAGGATAAGAATAAGTAGTCTGCTGAATTATTCAGTTGTCTAATGTGTAGTCATCTAGACTAGTTTTCCTGGGGCAATTGTTAAGTAAACAAGATTTTTATTACTCCCATACCCAATCGACGGGAGCAAGAACTGCAATATGAAATAGAGAAAATGAGCTTCAGTGGGCTCTTGAAACACCTCCTAAGATTTTTGCTCCATATTATCTGGTCATAGTTTGGTTACAGGAAACATTATTTAAATATTTCTTTATTAGTCAGCATTACTTATTTTTATCACACTAATATAAGGATTTAGAAATATGTGGCAAAAAGATGAGGCACATCTTTAGATGCCCTCTCAACAGAGAAATCTCCTTAGGATTACCTCAGTAAACTAAATCACCCCAGCTATAGTGAAAAATTTGAGGCTCTGTTTATTCTTTTTTCCCTAGGACTTCAGCAAATAAAAGTGCTCATGTGTATTATCACAAATATTTAGATATACTCATGAGAAATATTAAGGCATATATTTATTTATTTTCAATGTGCAGAAATAGATAAGGTCACATGACTGTGGCACATGAGTTTTCTAAAATGTTAAAAAATAACTTTCAAAGCTTTGCATGATCTAATCACACTTAGGTATTCTATGTGTTACTGCTGAAATTATTTGAGAATAATTGACACAGATGTACATGAGATAGTATGCCTGTGTTGAGTACATTTGGGTGAAGTAGGGGGATAACTTTTCAAGAATTTTAAGTAGTTAGAAGGTATCTATCTCACTCTCTATATGTGGCTCTATGAATCTTGAGTAGATTGATAAATTAAGGCCTATTTTTATTTTTTATTCTATTACTCTTTTCTTCCTTCCTCCCTGCCTCCCCTCCTCCTCCTTCCTTTCCTTCCTATTTTCTTAATTTTGCACAGAAAAATACCATATTAAAGAAAAAAAGTGTATACTTTATTTCCTTTTCTGCAAGTCAAATAGTACATGTGAAGAGCTTACAACAGGGCCTGGGATATAGTAAGAACTAAGTAATATTAATTGCTGTTCTTGGTTGTATGTATATTTTTAAATCAGTGAACCACATAAAATAGCCTAGGTACTTAATATTTTTATGAGAACCTACTCTTAAACAGTTTGTTATTTTTGTTCAGAAGAATAATTATCATATATTAACAAAACCGCAATTCAAAAATTTCGTTCTGCATTCTTGGCTGAAAACTAGATGACAAATTTATTTCCTAGGCAAACATTCCAGGAATGATTCCAAAACTTCTGTTATTTGCAATATTCACAGATTCCCAGGAGATACAGCTTCCTTTAGTGGGCCCCTTAAAATATTCACCCACATAGATATTAGCATTTGTTGCCTTGTGTTAACTTGTTATGAAGTTACCATTCCATGTATATGGAATCCTGAAAATATACATATTTATAGCAGAAATAATGACACAGTCTTGATACCTCCAGTGCTACCTCAGTCTGATGCAATGTCTGTTGTTTCTGGTCTGGTACTCAATAAAATATACAAACTTGCCATAGCAACCACTGTAACATGGGCTTATATGTGTTCCTAAGTTAAAAAGAACCTTTTTTTTTTTTTTTAAAGAAACATACAGAAATATGTTAGTTGTACAGGTACAAATTAGATATTCTGCAAAATGGAAATGTGTATGGCAATAACATTTCCATATAAAACCATAAGAATATTTGTAAATACAATATTTCTAAGTACTTATTATTATTTACAAAAGGAATCTTAAATGTGTAGTATATTTGGATGCATAAAAATGACTCTGGCAAAGAATGCACAACCACAGCAAAGTAAGAATGTGGGTTAAAGACTGTCACTTTATAAAAAACACAATATGTAAATATAATGCCTTATTTTTATTTTGCTTAATGTTTTCTGAATATGTTTGTTAAAAGTGAACCTTGAGGAACCTGAAACAAAATCACTCTGAGACACCTATTTCTAAAGAACTAGTATGAAACATTTCTTCTATTTTTTTGTGTGTGTGTGCAAAAATGATTGGTATTCTATTATCGGGTGGGCAGGTGACTAGGTATTCTTTCAGTCTCAATATCCTATATAAAGCCTAATATGCTAAGTGTCCAGTCAACCAATCAAAGCGTAATATGCTAATGATATGCTAAGGCCGCTCAACTGCTCACTATATGTGCACTGACCACCAGGGGGCAGACACTCCAACCGGTAGGTTAGCTTGCTGCTAGGGTCCGGCCCATTAGGACTGAGTGAGACAGGCTGGACATGCACTGGAGCCCTCCCGCAGTCCCTCCCCAGCTGGCCAACCTCCTCCATCCCTCTCCGGCCCCGATTGTGCACCAGTGGGGTCCTTCGGCCTGGCCTGCACCTTCTCACAATCCAGGATCCCTCGTGGGTGTCGGAGAACTGGTTTCAGCCTGATCTGCAGGCCAGGCCGAGGGACTCCACTGGTACACGAATTTGTGCACCAGGCCTCTAGTTTGGTATATTTGGTGGCTTAAATACCATGAAATTTGAAGCCCACCACACTTGACTATTTCCTTACTTTTTCTATTCAAAAAGTTGCTGCCTTCATTTATTGTTCTCAGTTAATTCTGATGGAGAATAAAGGAGTAAAAAAAGTACTCACATGGGTTTTTTAATTGCTTTTCTAAATTTTTTCAAAACTTAAAAAACATACAAATTTAGAAATTCAGAAATTCATATATATATATATATAATATTAGTTTTATTGAAAAAATTACAAAAGGGCACAAATTGGCTTTTTATTTCAATTCTGATCAAAATTTATGTGCAGGAAATGATAGCTCAAAGGGATGGGGAATATAGAATAACCTCCCACAAGATAAGAGGATCAAATTCCTGAAAGTCCATGACAAGAGGATTCCAGGTTGAGTAACTTAACAGCTTATGGGGAGGATATGGTTATAGGGTTGGGGCCAAGCTTGTGTGAATCTGTAAAATATTTTTACATTCATAGAAGGAAAATATTACCAATGATATTGCTACATATTTTAAATTGGTAATAAGAAATACAATTAAATTTCAACTTTTCATCTTTAGTTTACTAAAATGTTTCTAGAGTCTTAAATTTTGCTGTTGCATAGCTAACTGCAGTTAAAATTTAATTACTATTAAATAAATTACTTAAATGCAACACTAATGAAATAATAGAAAATAATTCACAAAGCTCAAGATCCTTAAAATTTATTTTCTAGTATATATGGCTAGTGTAAGCATAGGTCATTAAATTTTCCTGTCTTTTCAATGATTGAACAGAATAAAAAAAACTCAGACTAAAGTTAAAAGCTGGTAGATTTTCACCTTGGAAAATAGGGCCTGCATGTTCATCTGACATAACAGCAAGAAATGCTTGTAGACGTGACCTTCATAGTCCATCCTAGCATATTTTCTTATGAGATAACTGAATGGTTTAGGTCATTCCTCTTCTAGGAGTCTTGTCAGCTATTGGTAGACTACAGGTACATGTCAATGAGTTTCGCCACATGAGAACCTTAAAGGCAGCTTGGGTAGATCACAAAACCTATGAAGCACCTCTGCATGGCTGGTATTTTCAATCATTCCAAACCATTTCCTTAAATATTGAATATTTCGTATACAATAATAAGAATATAAAATAATGAAAATAATATTTAACATAAAATGCTGAATTTTTTTACTTCAAAACTGACTTGTTTTTAGGCAAACCAGAATTGCAGAATGAGAAAAGCAGTGCTTTTTTGTTCCTTAGACATTACTATTTTTATTCAATTTATTGGGGTGACATTGGTTAATAAAATTATATAGGTGTACAATTCTATAATGTATTATCTGTATGCTGTATTGTGTGTTCACCATCTTATACATAATTTTTTGATGATTCTTGGCAAAA
This sequence comes from Plecotus auritus, assembly GCF_963455305.1. Lineage (NCBI taxonomy): Eukaryota > Metazoa > Chordata > Mammalia > Chiroptera > Vespertilionidae > Plecotus > Plecotus auritus. The sequence goes on along the minus strand of NC_137772.1, from coordinate 179,218,963 downwards.
GTGTTACAATATAGACAGACCCCCAAAATGAAATGCTTCATTACTTAGCTAAGGTAGAATGATAAACTCCATTTTTATTTCTTATTATGGAAATTTTCAGATTTATACAAATGTAAATGGAATTCTATAGTGAAACCTCACATATGTATTATCTAGCTTCAAAATTATTAGCCATGGCAATCTTAGTACATCTAAACTACCACTCCTCCCACCATTATTTTGAAGCAAATTCCAAATATATATTTACCTAGTAAATATATCCTTATATAATAGGAACAGAAAAGTACTTTTTAAAAAGTAGTCATGTGGCACAGTTGTTAAAATCAAAACAACCACTACTGTTTACTGGTGATGCCTTTCAATCTTAGAGAAAGCTGAGTAAGCACTGGGTAGACCAGTACACATTTTGAAACCTGGTTGAAGGGGCACTCCAGGTCAGTCGGGTTCTATCAGGAAGAAGTGTTAGGTAAGTCATGGAAGATTTACTGAGGAGGAAGGATATTTGGGCAAAATGTAGGTCCTCAAGAAAATGAAAATCCTCAAGGAAACAGGCAAAGGAATGACAACAAGGTACAAATTTTCTTTAAAAGAGAAGCAATTTTATGAGATTGAAGAAACACAATACTCAAGTTTGAGAATGACATTTTAAAGGTTGTATAAACAAAATTCAGAATATGGGAAATTCTATAGGACACATGACTTGGTCTCATCATCAAATAAATTGTAAAACAAAATGAGAGGGAGAGAGAGAGAGAGAGAGAGGAGAGAGAGAGAGAGAGAGAGAGAGAGAGAGAGAGAGAGAGAGAGAGAGAGAGAGAAGGGGTGGTTGGTTGAACCTATGGACTAAAACAGACTTAAGAGACATATCAACCAATGAGTGTATGAGCCCTGTTTGGATTCTGATTCAAACAAACTAAGTGTAAAACAAAAAACAGAGACAATCAGAGATATTTGAAAACTGCCTGGAAATGTGATAACGTTAAGGAAATGTTGGTTTATTTAAATGTTGGTTTATTTAACTAATAATATATTAGTTACGTGTTCTTCAAGACTTCTTTACCTTTTTGAGATACATACCGAATCACGTATGGATCAAGTTATATGGTGACCTGGAAATAATCTAGTAATGATTACGATAGGAGTAGCAGGGAAGAGAGGTGTGGGTATAGATCAAATACAACAGACAAGTATTAATAATTTCCTAGTTTAGAACATATATATTTCTTAACATTCCTCCCAAAAGTTTGGAAGCAGAAGGAAGATCCTATGAATTTCTTCAGCCAACAGAGGTTTCTATTAACAAGCACTTTTGAGTGTTGTCATTATAACTGACTTTAACAATGGCGGACCTAAGGCACTCTGAAACATCGAAAGATTACATTATGTTCAAAAAATTACGTAACAAAGCGTTTCTCTATATCCTCAGCTAGACAAGGGAGACTTTTAAGCAGAATTTCCCTTTTCTGTGCCTGTGAAATTTATACATATCCATGTGCACATGTGCACCTCACCGAAATTTTGAAACGTTCTGAAACACTTGCATACTTAAAGCTCCAACCACCTAACAAAGAGTAATTGTTTAAGGGTGGCCTTGGGACAGGACGAAATAGGAAGCTGCATGGGACCGCATGCCTCATCCCAAACCCAATCTGCCTTGCTATTTATTTAAAGTGTTGCCTGTTCTGTTTGTAATTGCATGCTGTGGCCCAATCATTTTTAGATCTGTAATTCAAAACACAAAAGGGATTTGTTTAGACATCAGTGTTAACCAAAAAACTGCTAATGGTTATGCCCTTGGTTTGATTGAAGCCATGCTTCAGTGAAACATCAACCAATTTGTAGGGGAATATCAGAAAACCTAATGAGTTTGTATTTGTAGATCAAACAACCAGTTAAGTGACATTTTCACTTTTCTAAGCCTTCAGGTTGTGCTTATAAATACTTCAAGGATAGAGGACTCATCATGAAGCAATTTTAATTACTCTTTGAAGCTAATATCTAGCATTTGTTCCCTTCTTTGTAGAAACTCATTCATCATTTGATTACCTCTTACTAAAATAAAATCTCTGCCAAGCCACACATATTTCTGTTCTATCTAAGAAGGAAAGAATCATTCCATTTCCATCTGTTTGTGTCCAATCTCAGTGGGTGGCAACTGGAGACTCTCTCTTCCAGGTCGATGGGTGTAAGAGGACCCTGCCCCTTCTTATGACAGCAATTAGGGTTGACAGACACAGAGAAGCCTAAATGATCACGTTTTATGGTCTGCATCCTTCCCTCAGACCGTAGTGCTGTTAATTTTGTAAAGTCTGAAATCTCATTTTTTTAAAGCTCTCTTTCGTAATCATCATATTCATGATAGCCCAACACTGTGCCAAGCACTTCACATGTATCACATCAGTAATATCCTCACCTTTCGGGGAAGTGTAATTATTATCCCCATTTTACAAATGAGGCAACTAACACTCAAAAAGATTGAGTAACTTAAGTGAAAACCAAAGCTGGTGAACGAATAGCTGAGCTAGGACTCACACCCCCATATCTGACTGCAGAGCCCCCTCCTAATGATATTCCATGACCATTGGGAACCTTCTCTGTGCTGGACATTATTCCTAACAGGAGCACCATCTGGGAGACATGGAAGTGAACGGAGAGCTCAGCAGGAGAGCCAGGGCAAACACAGCAGGTTTTATGGAGGAAGAATGGTATGACTTCAGAGTGAGGAGAGGGCTCCAGGCAGGAGAAATGGGAGAAGTTTAGCCACAAAACAGCTAGAGTTGGCTTTAGCGCAAATGGCATGTTTGTAGAGAGTCTGGCTGAGGTTACCTTGACGGCCAGGTTAACGACTTTAAACTTTATGGAATTCTGGTATATATATAAAAAAATAGTGTAAAGCATTGTGTTTGGTTTCATTCTTCCAAATGTGGTACAGCTATAATATTACACAGTTGTTTGAAAGTAAAGCTAGGACTTGGTTTTTGTCTCCATTGACATAGTACATAAGGCATTTCTATTTCACTTTTCTTTCAGAAAAACTCTATTTCTTCTCATTAAAGAAAAAGTTCAAAAGGCAAATAAACCTTCTCATTACCCCTTAAAAAAACAATGCCTGTGAGGTTGGAAGCCATAGCCAATGTGTTTATTTCCTGTCACTCCCCCTATCCCCCCCGCTATTGACTATCACCATTAGTCAAATAAGTAAACAGCATAACATCAGAGAGGTCCACAAAATTCAGGGGACCTTTTGTTCAGTCGCCCGTTTACAGAGAACTGTTCAGCCCTTCAAGATGATGGGGCTGAGTCATCTGCCCCACCACATGCTGTGGGATCTTACAGCCCACACCCAGGGGAGAGGACCCAGAAGAACAGCCTGCAAAGTGACATGAGGTATCTAATGTTTACACAAAATAAATCACACACACAGCACAAATGATTTTATTCCATTTCAAAAGATTCAGAGAAGCAATTTTGCCTATGAAAGGAGTTATAAATTATTTTAGCTATGCCTGTTCTTAGAATGTTTAGACTTCGGACCAGCTTTCCCTACCTAGCCTCCATCCTCGGGAAGGGTCTGGGACAAGCGCTATTTTTCGGATAACAGAAATCACTAAAATGAAGACCTAGGGCAGTGACTTTGGTTAGACTTGGGTCTAGTAAGGGCTCCAGACTGATAGCTTGTATGATTTCATGAATTGACAATACATCTCTGAAAGCCCAAAATGTGAAATTCTAAAAACTCAAAGGGGTGTTTACACTTGCTGATACCAATGGGAATCTTATTCTCTCCTCTGCTTGGGGGGCAGGATGGTGCGGAGGAGAGCTCTCCAATGGGTGCTGGCTAAAGGGAGGGCTTGCACCTAACGGTTCCAGTTGCTATTCAGAAATGATGCCCTTCCCTGAGCTAGTTACAGCCACCAATGTCCAGAGTCCCCATGCCTGTGAGAATTCAGGTGAAGAATAACATTCTCATTTGAAAATCCGACTTCAGCCACCTCTGGGAGCGGCTTCTCTCACCGGCAAGTGGGTTGAAAGGACAGACAAGTAGAGCACTGACCGTCTCTGGACTCTTTTTTTTTTTTTTTTTTTTTTTTTTTTTTTAAAATATATTTTATTGATTTTTACAGAGAGGAAGGGAGAGGGATAGAGAGTTAGAAACATCGATGAGAGAGAAACATCGATCAGCCGCCTCCCGCACGCCCCCCACTGGGGATGTGCCCGCAACCAAGGTACATGCCCTTGACCGGAATCGAACCTGGGACCTTTCATTCCGCAGGCCGACGCTCTATCCACTGAGCCAAACCGGTTACGGCCGTCTCTGGACTCTTGATAGTTGCCCTGGGACTGAAGATGCTGTTTGACTCTCTGAGACCTGTGTCAAACTGGACAACCACCTGCTGTCATTTCCAGCCATGCCTGTCCCTGACTTATCATCTATGTGACTGAACACAGACTGGCAGGGAATTTCCTATAACAGAGGCGATGTTCTTATTAATTTTTAAGAAATATAAGTTGTCTTAACTAAAGGTAAGATCACAGACTAGATTATCATGTGGGTGTGGAAATTTTTAAAGGTGCCAGGTTTTATACCTTATTGTCTGAACACATACTTATCTCTGCCCTATTCTCTTTCTTCTTTCCAATCCTCCACTGGCCTCTGTGTTAAATGGAGATGTAGTTTATACATCCTTTTGCCCTAGCACACACTAATTGTCATTCTGAAGAGGAAAAACTTAATCAAACTTTGTCCCCACACTTTTTACATCACCATAAGTCAGTGGTTCTCAACCTTTTTAATGCCTCGACCCTTTAATACAGTTCCTCATGTTGTGGTGACCCCCAACCATAAAATTATTTTCATTGCTACTTCATAACTGTAATTTTGCTACTGTTATGAATCGTAATGTAAATATCTGATATGCAGGATGTCTTAGGCGACCCTGCTAGTGGTTCTCAACCTGTGGGTCGCGACTGTAGAGCCTAAGACCATCAGAAAACACATTACATTATGATTCATAACAGTAGCAAAATTACAGTTATGAAGTAGCAATGAAAATAATTTTATGGTTGGGGGTCACCACAACATGAGGAACTGTATTAAAGGGTCGCAGCATTAAAAAGGTTGAGAACCACTGCCATAAGTGATGTAAGTATATCAATTCAGAGAAAAAAAAATACCATTGAATATAGTCAAGCAACTGGAATACTACTAGGCAATAAAAAGGACCCAACTATTCATACAACTTGAATGTATCTCAAAAGCATTATGCTTAATGGAGGGGGGAATCACAGAAAGGTTACATGCAGTATGATACCATTTATGTAACATTCTATACATAAATAAATAAACAAACAAATAAATAAATAGATGGAAAACATCTGTTTGCCAAGGATAGGGAGAGGAGATGGTTTTGACTAAAAGGGTAGCACGAGGGGGATCTTTGTGGCAGTAAAAGTTCTATATCTTGGTTGTGGTGGTGGTTACATTTTAGTGGCTAAAATGACATAGAAACTCTACATACATATTGTGCCAAAGTCAATTCCTGGTGTTATTGTAAGAAAATTATGTCAGAGGAATCATTAGAAGAAACTGAGCAAAAGGCATTTGGAGCCTCTCTGAGTTACCTTTGCAACTTCCTGTGAATCTACAATTACTTCAAAATAAAAAGGTTAACTACATATGCCAACCAACTGTGTGGACTGCTGTACAGCAGGTGTGACTACAGCACAGCAACACAGGCCAGACAAGTGTCAGGTACATGTTTAAATGCGCTGTTACCAAAGAATTGCTTCAAAGACAAAAAGGAATAAAACAGTGATGAAATGTGTTCTCAGGACTATAACCCCCTGTTACGCAGTGCTCTGAACCCGTGAATGCTTTTCAGGCATTCCCAAAGCCAGGCTCGAAACACGAACCCTGTTCAATCACTTTAGCACTCAGGTCAGCGTGGTCATAGAGTTTACAAGAACATTCGCATCCATACACCACATTCCTCCTGTGTGGAGACATGCCGGAAGGACCGGAGCCTGTGTGGCCACACCGAAACGTTGCGTAAAACAGAAAGGGCTACTACAGTCTCCTTCAGGAAGCCTCCCACTTCCCTCCTTTTCCAGTTCTTTGCTCCTTCTCCTTTCAAGCTCAGCTCATTCACTCGCCGGTCTCTCTAGCAAAGGCAAGCAAAAGCAGACAAACCTGTGAGCGGTGCTGTGTCCCCAAGGCGTTGGCCTCCCGTGGTGCTCCCTGCGCGCCAGGACGCAGCTCATGCTCAGGGCACCCGTGCACGCCCCGGTGGTGGCCCGCGGGACGCGCGCGTCAACCCAGAGCCAGGCGACACTAGCCACAGCCGCAGCGGGATGCTGCTGGGCGGGAGTACCAGCCCTGCAAACAGAACAGCAGCTCCGCCAGCTGTCAGCCAAAGCGGCCTCTTGCTCAGTTACATCTTTTTCTCTTTAACATTTTTATAGTACCGCGAGTGTACCCAATGTTATAAAAGTATGCCAAAACAAAGAGCAAAGTCCTTGTCCTGAGGAGTATGCGATGTAAAAGGTGCCAATGACGCAAGGCACAATGACAGGACAAACACAGGGTATAAGTGTGAAAGGTAAGATAGAATCAATAAGACTTAAATGGACCCAAAAAAATGGAAAAGCCAAGTCAGAGCCCCGACTCCTCATAGCAGACAATAGAAGTAAATATTTGCAATCAAAGCAATAGTAAAAGTAACATTTTTTCAGTGTTTATTATGTACCACGTAGTATCATCGAATCAATTCTGTACGGTAGGTACTGTTCTGATACCTAATTAGAAAACCAGGGTTTTAAAAACCTGTTGAACAGACACTTCTCATGCTTCCAAAGTGCCAACTGTTCATCTTTACACATATTAACTCATTTAATCCTCAAAAAATCCTTATGAAATAGGAACTATTTCCCTCATTTTACAGATGAACGGAATGAAGCAGTCAGGGTAAGTGACTTGCCTAAGGTCACTCAGAGCCAAAACTTGATCACAGGAAGTCCAGTGATAGAGCCCAGATCTGAATCCAGGAAGCCCAACGCTAGGATGACACTGGGATTCATAGCCACACGCCCTGACACCCAAGACGGCACACGTGAATCTTGTGCACAGTGAATACTGAGTAAATAATTTAATTTGAAAATATTTATATTGACTATCAACAATGCACAATTCACTCTGCAAAGGCCTTAAGCACTGCAATGAAGAAGTGTCTAGTTAAAGAAAAAAAATGAAACAGGTTTTCCTTCCTCCCTTCATTCTACAAACATGCACAGGTGTCTGTTTATTCCAGGCATGATATGAGGTATCAGGGTGACAGCAGTGACCAAAAGAGACAAAAACAAGAGAAAACAGGAAACTGGAGAAGATGTTCATTTTAATGATGGACACACGTTAGTTTATCAGGAGCAATAGGGGCAAATAGCCAACAGGAAATAAGGGGACAATTCAATCTTATTATATAGGAAATGACACTATTGTGGACTGGACGGTTCTACATATGTGTTATGCAGCCTTTTTTTCATTTCCTCTCTTCTGTTTCTCTTCTGTTTCCTTCATTTTAGTTACAACAGTTAGAGGAAAACACATTATCAAAGAACATTTAGCATGGACATATGTTAACATTTCAAATAATGCTGCGGGTGGCAGAAGTAATAACACAAATAACAGCTATCTCATATTGAGTGCTTACTATGCATCAGACATTAGTCTAAGCATTTTACACGTGCTAATCATTTCACCCTTATAACAATCTCATGAGGTAGATGCTATTATGATCCTGATTTTATAGATGAAGAGATTGAAGCTCAGAAAGATTAAGAAACTTGGCTCTAAGGCAAGGATATAATGCTGAAGAGTGGAGGATTTAATCTATTAACCGAAATTAGGCTTGGGGTTATTTGCAGATTTCATTTACCCTTTGATCCCCTTCCTAATAACAATATAACTACCAGTATTTTACAAGTGTGAGAAGGGTGACAAGGCATGCAGCCCTCTGAGCCTGGAGTGAAAAATTGATATAAAAGATTCCTAAAGAAAAAGCGGCATTGGGCATGAAGTTTTCAAAGTCTGTTATCAAAAGCCAGAATCTTAACTGGCATAAACATCTATCTGTTATTCCTTCCTGTTATTCCATTCCCCATCTCACTTTATTTTTAATACGCTTTTATTTCCTGGCTCCTCTATAACACACTGAAATAAAAAATAAAGCTATTAAAAACCAAAATAAGGAGAGAAATTCTTCCCCCTCCCTTCAGTTACCCCCCAAGGAAAAGCACAGAAGAGCATTTGCTTGGAAGTCTTTTTTCAGAATTGCGTGGATTGTGTCTACGCTAAAATAGAATATCCCCTGGAGAAACAGAAAAATAATTTGGTTTTTCCACATAGAAGACAACAAAGTCTAGTCTGTCCATTTGAGTATGGGTTTTAAAACACTATCTAGGAGTCTAAATAACTGTAGTTCTCTATTATAGGGCCACAATAAAATGATAAAATAATAAAATGCATTGCTAATTCCTGTGCAGCAGGTACTCAAATAATGTCCTTTTGTCCAACGTCATTTTGGAGGAGCTTGACTCTTGTTTATATCAGTTAGCCAGCATTAAGATTGGTCCTGTTATATGCCTTTCTGTTTAAAGTTGCAGAGCCTATCAACCACGTTAAGTGAGGACGTACTATATTCAGTCATCTTGTTCCCTATAGCACAGTTCACTTCAGAGCTTCAGGGGAGGGGCAGAGCAATGGGACACTTGCAGGGAGAATGTGCAAAAGACCTCCTAGACCGCATGTCCCTCCCAGACCCCTCCCTTGCCTTCTCCATTTTGAGAGCTGAACTCCTATATTCCCAGAGTGGCTCCCATTTTTTCTTTTCTCTGTTCAGACTGGTCTCTTTGTTGAGCATCCTCCCGCACTTCCCTTGTCCAACTAACTTTTATTTCTGCTTCAAAACCTAGCTCAGGCATTGCCTAGTCTTGGCATGTTCTCTGATCCCTTTCCTAAGCCAGGTTCAGTGGCAGAGTACTCAAATCTGATTTCCCCTGGCCCTTGACATGCTGTTAGTGTAACTGTTTATTCTTTCCCCCACTAGACTTAGTCACTTACTTAACAAACATTTCTTGAGCACTTAGCATTTGCTCAGGACTGTGGTAGGTGTCAGAGAGACAGGGATAAAAGAAACTTCCTAATACCGTTTCTGGAAGATAATGATACTCTATGATTGTCTGGAATGAATGAATAGAATTAGGTCATTACAGAAATAGGGGAAGGAAGACCAGAGGAAGATTAGCAGTCACAGGGAAGTGATTCAGTTTTTCCATTCTCCCACCTCTCACATCATACTCTGTTGTGCAACACCGTTCTAAGCCTCTTCTTTCCTTGAGCGTTTGTTCTCATAGTAGTCTCTCCTACTGCTGTCTTTATTGGAAGCAAACTTTGACACAGGAGGGACATATCTGTCGCTTCCTAGCTGTGTGATCCTTGACTCTTTCCTTAATTTTTCTGAGCTTCGATTTCCTTCTCTGTTACATGGAGATAACCAATACCTAAAGCCTTGGGTACTGCGTGCAGATTAAGTGCGATTCACATATGTAAAGGGCTTAGTGCAAAGTCTGACTTAGAGCATCCTCCTTAGCTTCCTTTGGTCTCTCCCTGGTGCCCACCCCTTACCCTTCCTACAGGGTGTCATCATGGCAGGATGGCATGTGAAATGATTTCAGGTGATACATGGAAGCAAATTTTTTTAAAAATGTATGATTATTTTGATATATATTAAAATATGTAAATAGTCATTAAACCCCATAAAACTTTTGATTTTTATAGAAATAATTGCATTGGATATGTAAAAAGTAAAAGAAGAAGAAGAAGAGTTTAGGTTTTAAAAATAGAAAATATCAATAAGTCAGTACAAAGAATAAGGGGGAAAGGAATAGATGCCTGAAAAACACTGATGAAAATGAACAAAGGCAATGGCATAAGAGAAGAAAAATATTTAATACAGAGTCCACAAGTTGCTATGTTTATTAAGCTTGCTTTCAGCATTTGATAAACTGATAGGTAACCATAGTTATACTATGCATTTCTCAAAAACCACTTGTTCAAGCAATCTAGTCTTGGGGCTGCAAAGAGTTAGTCTTTAGCTGCATGATTACGTCATTGTCTTTCTTAGGCTAGGATTAGTCTGTAATAAACCAAGTCAGCTTTGGGTCCCTAAGAAGTCACCTGTCCAGTTCTGCCCATGATAAAGTACAAAGTGAAAGAGAATTGTTCGTTTACATTTAAGAATAATTAATGTCCAAATAGAACTTCCAGTGGTGTTCTCTGTTCCCCACACTGTGTGTCCCCATTTCCTGATCTTTAAAACAGGTATAATAATGCAATCTACTTCATAAGGTTATTATGAGAGTAAGTGATAACATAAAAGAAGCACCTGGTAACAGATAAGGAATATTGTGTGTATATGAACCACTCTGATTGGTAACCTGGTGGAGACTAGCTCCTGGAGCCCTGGGCATGGCACTCTCTAGCACAGAGCTCCCTTCCCAGCCTGTAGCCTGGATGGCTATTCATCCCCGGACGCCAGTCTTCCTGCTTGTAGATGTTTGGGATAAAATCAGCTTAAAAGCTTCCTGTCTCTGAACTCAGATGGTATTCGGTAATTTGGGAAGAGCAGGCGTTTTCTTCAGTGTCTCTGACCTTATGGACTTCCACCAGGAACACAGATTTTTTTTTCTGTAGCTTCATTTCTTAGAATGTGAATCTATTGCGCGCGCGCGCACACACACACACACACACACACACACACACACACGTTCCATTTAAGACAGTTCACCAATCTCACTGACTCTTTAGAGACTTGTTTGCAGCGAGGGGGAAAAACACACCCATGGGCTAATTTTCCCACTCCAACCCTCACCCCAACCCCCAAAAGGTAAGGTCTACAAAAGGCTAGAACCAAAGCTGAAACAAGCCCAAGCTATCACCCTGGCTACCAGGCCCTGGGGATTGTGATCTAGGTGTAGGATGCTCTCCTTACAAGTAAGACATTTTAGTTATAATGATTGATTGCGCGGCGAACTACAGGTGAATATTGGGAAACAGGCCATCCAGGGCCAAGGCCTGGCGGCTCTCTCCTCCCTGTAATTAAGGGTGAGAAGCTGCATCGCTCCGAAGCGAATAACAAGGAAGGCAGGTCCAGGGCCTTGGGGAAGGGGCAGCCTCCAGGAGTGCCTGGCCTGGATCGCCCACAGCTCTAGGGCCGCAGTCACTTCACCTCAGTTCTCGGGTGTAAGATCCCCCGAGACAGGTAGAGATGCACCTTTTGCACTGAGACTCAGGCAGCTGGAGTCAACCTTCCTCCCCGGGGAACCAGCCTCAGGGGTCTAAAGGCTCTGCGGGGGACTACGGCTGGGGGTCTCTCACGACAACCTCAAGGCTCCCAACTGCTTGCCCCTCACAGCCCTGGCACCCCGGCGACTAAGTCTCCCTGGCCTGGGTTCCCCAGGTTAGCCAGTTTAGCCCCTTTCCTCTAACCAAGTCGGCAGCTCGCTATGCAGCCCCAGGGCGGGTCCGGGCGCGCACATTAGGACACGCCCTGCTGAATCACTAAGAGGAAGAGGGGGACTCGCCGGTCCCCCTACTCCGCGCATCCATCCTCCGCGGCGCCCACCTGGACCTCCAACAGGCGAGGAGCTTCTCCCCGCGCGCCATCTCCCGCGACCCGCGGGCTGGCCCCCGCCCTCACCCCTAGACTCCTGGACTCCGAGGTGCTCCCAACGCACTCTCCCAGGGGCTCCCCAAGTCCATGCTTCCTCCTCTTCGCTCCATTCATTCTCTTTTCTCCATTTCCCTCCCACTCCCACCCTCTTGGGGTTTGGACTCTTATTACTCTTGCTTTCCCCCTCTTCCCCGACCTCCTCTCTCGGCTCCACAAATTTCATCCCCCTTCCCGCTCGGCGTTTCTGCACCGGCCCTGTCTCCTTTCCAGCGTGACCCCTACCCCACCGCCAGCGGCGCCTCCCGCGGAATCGCGGCCTCAGTCTTCGAACCCGTCCCGACCGGAGCCAAGGACCCCGACCCAGCACTGCTCCGGCTTTCATCCTCCCTAGAAGGAGACTCCCCAGGGCTCCTGGTGCCAGACCCCACCCCCCCACCCCACCCGCGCCAGCCCCAAACCCCGCTGGCCTCGGGGTGGCCCAGCTGTCAGGGACGACGGGTCTATTTTAAGTCCTGCACCCAGTGCTCCCACTCTGAGGACGCGGGCACTGGTCCTGCGACTCGGGTGACACCTTGCCAGCTCCATCCTGAGCTGAGGCAGCGCCAGCTGCCCCCGTGGGTCGGACTCCTCCCATAGGCAGTTAGCTCGGCCACTGGCCATGGAACTCAAAATCCCAACACGGAGGGAATCCCGGGGTGCGAGCGCCCCACGCCCGGCCACCCCTTCCCGCCCCCCCCCCCCACCCCCCGGGAACTGCCTGCCTTGGCACAGCCAGCTCTCGAATGGCAAAGGGAGCCACTGGAGCCCTCCCAGCCAGACTCCTTTACCTCCGTGTCCCGGTTACTTAATTTCTATTCAGTCCGGTCGTTAGCCTGCAACAACCCACCCAGAGTGTGGTCCTTTGGGAAATAATAAGAATTTGAGGCTACCAACAAGTTATGAAGAGCCACAACGCCTAACCTAAGCCCCAGACGAGATGCACACGTGTGCGGGTTTCCTAAGCCCCAGACGAGATGCACACGCGCGCGCGCGCACACACACACACATCCCTGCAGGGATCCAGCCACAAGTTTGCACATTGACAAGTCTCTAAGGCTAACAGAAAGTTTAAAAACGTCCACTCACCCACCTCTTTTTCCGCCCTCTAGGGACTGGGATCCAGGGGAAGTATCAGAAAAGGGTGGATTGAGAGACCCTATTCCTTTTCTTTTCGCCTTTCTAAGACTGGAAATTTCCGTCATGTGATAGGGGGCAGCATCCCCAGTGTCGCGTTTCCTGAGGACCTTCCCTTCCAGCCCAGCCGCCAATCGTCAGGCGGCAACCTGATATGTAAACAGAAGCATCCTCCCAGGTGGGGCTGAGTTGTCCTTTGTCCCCCAAGAGCGAAGCCGGGGAGCTAGGAGCCCCTGCTCCCTCTCTCCTGGGTCCCCCCAAACACAGAGAGAAGCTCTTTGTGTGACTGGGATTTTTTTTTTTTTTTTTTTTTTTTTTTTTGCGATTATGTTTCATTAGTCAAGGTTGCATCTATTGGATCTGTTCTGTATGGGGGATACATGTTGATCTTCATTCTGCAGTCTGTAAAAAGTCTTTCTGGTAGGTGACCAAACTTCCTCTGGGTTTGGGGATGTCACTCCTGAACTTAACATGGGGGGGGGGGGGAATAAACAAATAAACAAATGGGGAAGAGGTACAAATGAAAAACCTATCATTCACAGTTAAAGTCACCATAGGCAAGAGGAAAGTGGGGGATAACTTGCTAACACTTAACTGTGGATAGGGGGCTTTTGTAGGGGTAATTTTTTTTTCTGTGAGTCCAGTATAAGCATAATCCTCAAAGTAAAAAAAGAAATTAGGATATAATAAATGACATTTCCATTTCAATTCTATTTATTGAAGGTACTAACTACCATTTTAAGAAAAAATATTTATATTTAAAATTATTTTCTGGTATTAACCGCAATTCTTGTTTCAAAGAAAGCCCATGTAACAAATATGTTCACAATCCCCTGTTTTATTTAGCACTCATTTCTCATTCTTTAGGGGGGAAATATTCTCCTATGGAGACCTGATCCCACACTTTAGCAAACTCATCAGGCAACAAAAATTACTTTTTGAATTCTCAAATGTCCAATTTAACTTTATTCAGAAGGGTCTTATTGCTTGTTCATAAAATGAATACCTAGAACTCTTTCATTTCACAGGTCCCATTAACTAAAATTCCAGCAGCACCTTACCATTTTAAGAAACTCGGTATTAACAACAAAAAGCCATTGAGATAATTCACAATAGTAAGGAACATTAAAAACATGACTCACACACACACATCAAGTTGTACTAAAGCCATTTGACAATACAAATTCAGTAGAGGGTGATGTAATAAATATTTTCACTGGAGTTATTATTTGGAATGGAGTATATGAGAAATATTTGTTTTATGAAAGCTGATTATTCCCCATCTGACCAAACACAATATACCTCTTCAGTTTCTCATAACATTTCCATTTTGTAAAATTAGAATACATCAGAATAATTTTGAAAGTCCTTTAAACTTGTTAAAACTAGATTACCTTTACACTAGCACACTTCTCCATTTGATTCTTAATAAATATAAGCATCTTTTATAAAACTACTAAAATGTCAAAAACAGTAGGTTTGGGAGAAGATTCGTGAGAGATCAAGACAGGTATGTATTTATCTCTGTCTAACCTGAGATTTAGTCAAAGTAAAACCAAGATTTCTAAAACCTCTTCCAGAAAAAAAGCACAAATGAAGATGGATCAATGCAATTCTAAGAGAGATACTTGCTTACGATGCAACTGCTCAACTTTGTAAAGCACTGCTTATTTAATCAGCTCTTGGCATCTCTATCTGAGCTAGTACAAAAAAGATCAAAAACGGGTTCCTTTCCCAGAGAACTATGGGTTACTCATCCATATATGCTGTTAATATTAATTATTAACAGATTGTGGGGTGAGGTGACATGAGTTTCATTCATCCATAAAACTATGGAGTGCTGAGCAAAGTTCAAATTCATCATCTTTCGTAGCTACATCCTTAGAGTTTTAGAACAGCTCAAAGCAATGTCTGGGTGGTATGAGACAACTGATAATCTATTATCTTCTGTGCTATAATAAAAAACTTGAGCCATTGCCTGGCCGATGAGGCTCAGTGGCTGAGCATCAACCTATGAACCAGGAGGTCATGGTTCGATTCTGGTCAGGGCACACGCCTGGGTTCTGGGCTTGATCCCCAATGTGGGTTGAGCAGGAGGCAGCCAATCAATGATTCTCTCTCATCACTGATGTTTCTATCCCTCTCTTCCTCTCTCTCAATAAAAACATATTTTAAAATTAATTTTAAAAAACTTGAACCATTAATGACTATGCTGAATCTACCCAACAATACTCAAGGGTTTATTTTAAACTGACACTTGAAAGAATGCGAAGCAGCTCTAACCAGCAACATGATTATCCAGGCAGGACCACAGTGTGAAACATTTTGATTTATCATCAGATCATTCTCTAGCTCTGGAGCAAAATAGCTTGAGTTCGAATCTCACAGCCACCACCTTGGCAAAGGCGCTTAAATTCTAAGTGACTCAGTTTCTTAATACATTCTTTTCCTGACTTGTTTTCAGAAAACTGCCAACTCACATAGTGAAGGAGGAACATAAACTATTTGCAATCAAGAAAAAAAAAAAGCTTACAGAGCAGTTAGAATTTATTACCATTTTGACAAAGCTGAACTGATTGAGGCTCTCCACTCTAAAACTATATTAACACACTGGTCCTAGAATTGGTTATTAGTTTTGTTGTGGGTGCTTGTGTTTTAAGAAAAGTCTATATTAAAATATTCCTGCTCTGGCCAGTGTTGCTCAGTGGTCAGGCATCCTCCCATGCACCAGAAGATTGCTAATTCAATTCCTGGTCAGGGCACATGCTCGAGTTTCGGGCTCCATCCCCAGTAAGGGGCATGCAGGAGGCAGCTGATCAATGTTGTGCTCTCACATAGATGTTTCTATCTCTACAGTTCCCTCTCCCTTCCTCTCTCTCTAAAAATCAATAAACTATTATTTTAAAAAATTCCCAAAATACATTCTTTTGAACTAAAGCTAATACTTGAAAATGGAACTCTATGCTCCAAGAAGTTTAGAGAACATTGTATTAAAAGTTATTGTGAAGTTCCTCAGAGGTTTTAACCAGTGTTTCTAAGTTGAGTTGCAGTGTGCAGTATTTCTCTATGATCATGAGCCCTTTTTGGAGGAGTATCTCTAAGGTCTAATGGTCTAGAGAACAGCCATTACTAATTTTAATATAAAAAATACCATAAAAAGAAAGAAGAATACAGTTATTATTCAAGCACTTTTCGTATGAAGTTTTTTGGCTTATGGATTATCATTACAAAGCTTGATAGCAGTAATTTTAGTAGGTTTTTGTATAATGTTTTTCTTTGATATGAGAATTTTAACCTGGATTATTTTTCCAACTAATCCTATATAATAAAGAGTTAATATGTCTTCCAGGAACTACCAGTGGGCAGGCTGCAGGGCTGAGCCCCTTGCATGAATTTTGTGCATTGGGCCTCTAGTCCTATCTAATAAAAGAGTAATATGCAAATTGACTGTCACTCCAAGACACAAGATGGCTGCCCCCGTGTGGTCAAGATGGCTGCCCCCATATGGACACAAGATGGCTGCCACAAGATGGCCTGCAGGGGAGGGCAGTTGGGAGGAACCAGGCCTGCAAGGGAGGGCAGTTGTGGGCAGTTAGGGATGACCAGGCCAGCAGAGGAGGGCAGCTGGGGGAGACCAGGCCAGCAAGGGAGGGCAGTTGGGAGGGACCCAGGCCTGCAAGGGAGGGCATTTGGGGGGACCAGGCCTGCAGGGGAGGGCTGTTGGGGGGAACCAGGCCTGCAGGGGAGGGCAGTTGTGGGCAATCAGGCAAGCAGGGAGGGCAGTTAGGGGTGACCGGGCCGGAAGAGGAGGGCAGTAGGGGGAGACCGGGTCAGCAGGGGAGAGCAGTTGGGGAGGGCCAGGCCTGCAGGGGAGGGCAGTTAGGGGTGACTGGGCCAGCAGGGAAGGGCAGTTAGGGGTGACTGGGCCAGCAGGGGAGGGCAGTTAGGGGTGACCAGGCCTTCAGGGGAGGGCAGTTAGGGGTGACCAGGCCTGCAGGGGAGGGCAGTTAGGGGAAAACAGGCTGGCAGGGGAGCAGTTAGGCATCAATCAGGCTGGCAGAGGAGTGGTTAGGGGGTGATCAGGCTGGCAGGCAGAAGCGGTTAGGGCAGGGGTGGGCAAACTTTTTGACTCAAGGGCCACAATGGGTTCTTAAACTGGACCGGAGGGCCGGAACAAAAGCATGGATGGAGTGTTTGTGTGAACTAATATAAATTCAAAGTAAAGGAGCGGAGGGGAGAGCAAGAGAACCCTCTGCTCTTTCGGCTCCGCGGGCCGGATAGAACAGCCGAACGGGCCGGATCCGGCCCGCGGGCCGTAGTTTGCCCACGGCTGGGTTAGGGGCAATCAGGCAGAGGCAGGCGAGTGATTGGGAGCCAGCAATCCTGGATTGTGAGAGGGATGTCCGACTGCCAGGTTAGACCCGATCCCAATGGGTCCCAGATTGGAGAGAGTGCAGGCTGGGCTGAGGGACACCCCCCCCCCCCATGCACGAATTTCGTGCACCGGGCCTCTAGTAATTATTATAATTAGTAAAATGGCTTTAGGTTACAAAGCACCTTAGCATATGCCATGCTACTTGATAATAACATAAGTCAACCACATAGGTATTATTATTTTCCCTATTCAATGGGAGGAAAAATTGAGATTCAGAGAAGTTAAGTGGCTTCCCCAAAGACACAGAGCCAGTAAATGACAGTCTCATGAACCAGGTTTCCTGGCTTCAAAATCAATGTCTCCATTTCCATAGCTCACCTCTCTTCTCTTCTGAGCATTTTCTTTACTAGGACTGTTTAATTTTTTTCTGCCTACAGTATAGCCAACCCTAAATGGCATGCTTACCTATAAAATTATGATTTTAAAAATAACTGCTATAGAAGTGATTATCTTCTTATCATAATTATACAAGCCTCTATGAACTCTAATGTCAGCATAATGATTTTCTTTTCTGTGGGTTTAAATTTGGTTTATGTGAGAAACTGAGTAATACCATGACTTATGGTTGAGTTTCCTCAGTGCAGGTTCTCTAAATGGGCTACTATTTCTTACTGGCAACAGGAAAAAGATACTTGAATAGATCGCTCACCAACTCAGTTTCACACATAATGTAACAACTAGATATTGGGTCTCAAAACAAAAATAGATTTAGGATCTTAGAAGACCCAACTGTAGTATCCAGGATTGGAATGTCAGGGCCCAGACTCTGAGGGCCCATCCAGGAGGTGAAAAGGGAGAGCAGGGCCACGCTGTACCTGGATACAGCTCTGAGAGGAGAGGATGCTTCCTGTGCAATCTCGAGCCACACCCAGCCTCAGGGAGGTTGGCTTTTGTTTCTCTGGTCAGGAAATAGCACTACATGTTGACAGCTGACCAGTCACGTCCACCTTTCTTTTCCATCTTGATGCTCATGGTACCGGTCAACTGCACTCCTCAGACAGCCCATATTTTAAGCCGCTCACCATCCCCTGCTCCCCAACATCACGGTCTTCCATGCCTTAGTGATTTTGAACATACTGTCCCCACCTCCTAGAAGCTCTTGCTACTGGCTCTGCCTGTCAACTTTACCTGTTACTCATCTTTCAAGCCCCGGCTCACATGTCACCACTTAAGTGAATGAAACCTTCCCCAACTCCTCCAGCTATTATTTTCCTCTTGGTAGGCTGGGGACATGGAGTGGTGGAGAAGTTTGAAGAAGGGTGAAAAAGAGAATTAAACTCCATTGGACCTGGAATTTAGTACTTACAACTCCCCCAGCATCTGGATGTTCCAAAGCTGTGGTACTGTTTCAGTCTTTTTCACTGTATAGCAGGTTGTTTGCAGGGTTCCTCTTGAGACTGTAAGTTCTATAGATGCTTTTTTCAAATGTATTTTCTGAATAAATAAATGAATGAATGGGCAGGTAAATCAGTTGATGCTTCTCTGTTTTTTTAAGAAGTTGAAAAACTGAGTGATAATTTTCTTAAAGATAAAGATGGAATTTAACCAAACAAAAACATTTCAGATTGAAATACTCTTGTGAAGAAGATTTTAGAACTTACTGGCTTGAAAATTATAACTTGGTTTACTGGGAGCCAATCTTACTTCAGTCTGGAGGGGATCTTCGTAACCTATGTGGGCCATTGGAGAAGTTGGATCTTCTTTGGGTATTTTGTGCCCCTCCATGCGGCTGCCACTGACCGAGAGGAAGCCCACCTTCTGTTCCACCTGGGAGGCCAGGACTCTTCCGGCCTCCTCTCTGATGGGGCTCTCAGCAAAGTGGAGGAGGTCCACTCCCTTCTCTTTCCTGCCGTCCTGCTTGGTCAGCCTTCAAAAGCCCACAGACGCAGGACTAGGTAGATATGCCAAGTTCTGAAGAGTGAGGCAGTCTCAGAAGGGTATTCCAAGGTGGAAGAGTCAAGGTTGAAATTCTGGCTAATTTAACTGCACAAAGGAAGGCTCTGATGCCTGGTGGATGCTACTTCATTTGCGACACCTGTCCCCTCTGGACTCTGCATGCCTATAGGTAGCTCCCTATTCAAATCTGGTGAATCCATCTCCTCCCTCAGCAAACCCAGTTCAGTCCCCATTTGTGCATCCTCTGATTTAACAGACATTTTGGGGGACCTCCTAAGTGCTGGGTGTTAGGGACAGAATCATGAACAAAATAGACACAACCGCTATCCTCTTAGAGTTAATAATTTGGCAGGAAGAAATGTTTTAATCAAAATGTGACACTAATAAATATAAAATGACAAACACTGCAGTGAAGGAAGGAAGCACTGGGCCTAGGCAAAGACTCCCCTGGGGAAATGACTCTTGAAGATGAGTGAGAGGAAATTGTTTCTTAAGGGCGTAGCAACTTCAGCATATTTATACGCCTATGGAAAGCTCAGGCCTGCGGTTGAAGCAGGTCATAGCTGGTGCTCCTGAGATGGCAGCAGGGGTGGATCCATATCAGGTGGAGCAATTGCCTTCGGTAGCAAGTCCTCTTTCCTGCCCAGTTCTTCTCTACTCATTCTCTCCAGCTGGGATAAATACCGGACCCTGATTCTAGTTTTGTCTCCTGCTAGTGGGAGCCATGGGCTGGCTGGTCTGTGTTCCTAGTTCTCCTGTCAATCAACAGGCCTGCAGAGATAGGCTCTACTCATCTAGAGGTAACCAGAGTTACTCCTCCTTTTGCCTGATCCTTTAGGAATAACAGGACCCCATCCCACCCCAAATACAGTGCTTCTGACTCTTTCTGTCCTGCCTTAGGCCAGCCACATGGCACAGAACATCATAGCACACTGGTTGTCAGTTTGCTCCCTTTGCTGTCTAGGAGGAATGATCTAGCTTCATGGAATCTTTTTTTTTTAAAATATATTTTATTGATTTCTTACAGAGAGGAAAGGGAGAGGATAGATAGTTAGAAACATCGATGAGAGAGAAACAATGATCAGCTGCCTCCTGCACACCTCCCACTGGGGATGTGCCTGCAACCCAGGTACATGCCCTTGACTGGAATCGAACCCGGGACCCTTCAGTCCGCAGGCCGACGCTCTATCCACTGAGCCAAACCTGTCAGGGCTAGCTTCATGGAATCTTTTTGGTACCAGGTCTTCTGCTGGTGAGCAAGGTTGAGGAGGGAGAAATCTGTTAGTTCCACTTGCCACAAAGAGTTCAGGAGGAAAAAAGAGTTTAGTTCTAATAATAAGTCAGATTGTAAACTGAAGGCAGCGTCTGACAGTTGGTAAAGAATGAGCCTCACCCGCGGGGGCATTGAGCACCAGCATTTTGAGGAGGGCTTGGTACATGAAACACAGAGAGGTTCCTTTAAACCTTAAACATAAAGCCCAGCTGGAGTGGCTCAATGGTTGAGCATTGACCTATGAACCAGGAAGTCATGGTTCAATTCCTGGTCAAGGCACATACCAGGGTTGTGGGCTCAATCCCGTGTGGGGCATGCAGGAGGCAGCTGATCAATGAGTCTATCTTATCATTGATGTTTCTATTTCTCTCTCCCTCTCCATTCCTCTCTGAAGTCAATAAAAATATATTTTAAAAAATATATAAATAAATAAATAAACCTTAAACAAAAGAACAAACAAAAAAGTGGGAAAGTTGATTTGAACTGAAATTTACAGTCAGTCCCCACATTTCTTCGTTGACATATTGCAGCATGTAGTATGTTAGGAAAGTTGTGTCGCAATATTCTATAATATTTAATGTGTAAAGGACAGAGTCACACCTCGATCATGAGTTCTGGGTTTTGTGTTTTTTAATGTAACCATCACTCTAGCATGTTTTCACTCGAGCATTTAACTTACAGTGTAAAGGGGAATCCCACCAGGTAAACATGGTCATCCCGATACAAAGGTATGCGGTAGTGCACAGGTTGGTCAAGATGGCCAAGACAGTTGGTTTCCAAACATCAATTCCAAATATCCTTTTCAAGTTGAGTCTTCTGCTCAAAGACCTAGAATTTTGCTTGCTCTCTCAATAAAACCCCACTTCACAGGGCCCCCACTCTTCACCTAAGCACATCCATCTTTATGTTGGCCTTAGACAGGAGATTGAATCAGATGGAACGTGACATTGGCACACTGGCCTGTTTCCCCTTGGAGTGTCCTCTGGTCCCTGCATGCCTGTTCACTACCTTATTCCTATTTTTGCAGGACTAGAAAGAGCATTCTGTCCAATCGGGAAGGCAAACTCCCTACTTTGCTCCCTAGTGTAGTGTCCCAATCTCTGGACACCCCATCAAACAATGTATTTTCCTCATTTTACCAGGAACCTGTTCTTACTGAGATATGAGGCAGATTGAATATTTAGGGCAAGCAAGCCTTTAGGTGCAACCTAAACCACACCCACAGAGAGTTCCTCCCTCTGCCTGCTTGCACAGCAAGCCCTGGAAAGAGCTGTCTAGTAGCAGCCAACCTAAGAGGTCTCCTGAGATGGGAGAGGCACCAGCCTTTTGAGAATAGAATCATGAACCTCAGCACAAAACACAACCATTTGATGTATCTCATGTGTCTTCAGCTTTTTCTTGCCCCATGGGAAGTGGTGTGTGTGGGGAGATGGGGGTGGTCCCAGTGTCCTCATGGTCTCACCCTTCTCCATATCAAAACCTGCTCAGAGAAAAAGGCCTGATAAACTCACTGGCTTTAAGACGTAAGGATGTAAGGTACTATCTTGTGTTCATTAAGCAACAACTTATTGAACATTTACATGCTGGACAATGTCTAAGATACAGAGACAAATCAGGCGTTCTCTGTTCTTCGGCATGTGTGGTTTAGTGGCCGGGAGTGTACGTGTACCTAAAAATTATTCTAAGTGACAGTAGTTGTTGGGATGGGGTGGAGGACAGTGGTGAGGAGCATGTGTGAAGAAAAGTAGAACCAAGTAGCCTCATGGTTCCAGCTGGGACATATCTCAATACCCTCTTCAAAATAACTGGTAGTGTTTAATGTTAATTACTTCTGTTCTTTAGCATTGGAAGGAGTCCTTTTTCCTAGAAATGTTTAATGTTAGCAGAATAATCAAAACAACCTTTAGGCCAAAGGTATGCATCTCTAACTGTGGAGTTTCAGGTGCCAGGAAGAAGCATAACCGGGTCCCCTGCAGTCCCTCCTCGCTGACGGGTCCACGCACAGGTGTGTACCAGGTTCACCTGGTGCACACAGTGAAATCAGACTCCCAGACTCCGTTCTGGAGAATTTTATTTAGTAATGTCAACTGTGGCCTTTGAATCCATATTTTAATCACATACCTAAGGTCATTTCAATGTGTGAGCAAGTTTGGAAACTACTCTGCTATCTCTTGAAATGCCTGAAGTTATGCCAGGTTGGGCGTGTCTGTTGGAAGCAAGCTCTCGCCCTTTCCTGGGGCCATCACTTAATGCCAGAGTATGACGTAAGACTGGGTTCTTGTGTTTCAGTGTCCATACCTATTACATGATGCTGCTTGCTCTGGAATCCTGGTTCATGAACTTCAGCAGGACGGTGCCAATGGGCATGGGGCCTGGAACCAAATCAATGTTTTGCAAAGCAGGGTCCCTGGACAGCCACCTAAATGAGAATTCCTCAGGGAATTCCCTAGTCCCACCCCAGGCCTACTGAATCAGAATCTCTGGTATGAGCAGTGGTTCTTGCTGCTGCTAAGACCGAGAACATCTAGACTAGGCTCCCCACTGAGGAGATAGATTTGAAGGCCGTGCTGGGAGGGTGGCAGGCCCAGCAGGCCAAACACAGTGCCTGAAGGATCTGGTGATGACCTGCGGCAGTATGAAGGAGCAAGAGGGCCAAGTGATGGGAGTAGCTGCAGAGGAAATTCCAGAGGATGGTGTGGGGAGGGTGGAGCGAGGCCTGCTATAAGAGACTCAGACTTAGGTCACAGGGTTCTCTGAGCAGAAGGACCATGGTTGTGGCACTGGGAAGTGAAGGCAGGACACCAGTCTCTCAAAGAAATTGGAGTCCAAGGCTGGTTCCCAAGGAAGAATTTAAATGGAAGAAAAAATTTAGGAACACACTGTCAGCTCTGGGTACACCAATGACTGGAGGGAGAGTCCCTGAATATAAGATTCCTCTGAACTGGGTTGAAATTGATTCTGCACATGGAAAATCAGGTGGCCACTGTGAGTTGAAGGGCAGTTTAAGGTGAGGAATTATCGCTAAGGCCAGTGCCCAGAGGAGCTGACCCCAGTGCCCTCACGCTGGGAGAATCAGGTACGGAACTTCAGGCGATCATCCCAGTGAACCATTTCTTCATATAATTTCAGCCCTACAATAAAATAATTATAAGGAAATAGAACTCGGAGGAATTGCAAAAAAACAAAAAACAAAAAACATTCACTTCTATTTTCAATTATGAAAAGCCCTGCTTTATATAGCAATAAAATTAATTTGCATAACTTGTGCCCATTTTAATAACAAAAGAAAATTAAATAAAAGAATGAAAAGGAGTGTACATAACTATGAGAAGTACACAAATAGTCCTGTTAAAACCATCCCATTCTAGCCCTAGCTGGTTTGGCTCAGTGAATAAAGTGTTGGCCTGTGGACCAAAGGATCCTGGGTTTAATTCCGGTCAAGGGCGCATTCCTTGATTGCAGGTTCCTTGGTTGCAGGCTTCTGCATGGCCTGGGAGGCAACCAATCAATGTGTTTCCCTCTGTTTTTCCCTCTCTTTTCCACTCTCCCTAAAAAAAAAAAAAAAAAAAAAAATCATTGGAAAAATATCCTCAGATGAAGATTAACAAAAACTGGGGGGAAAAAATCCCATTCTGGAGGTGATTTTTAAAAAAATAATACTTTACCAACAATTTGTATTATGTGAATTAGAACAAATAAATTTTTAAAATGTAAAATTAGGCAAAAGGATAAACTCACTCCCTGTCTCTTTTTGCATGTCTATTTATTGTATAAAGGCATTATTCAGAACTTTAATGTCTTGAAAATGTATGTGTGTTTTTTTTCAGTCATAAGTATTTATTGCCTCTTTATTCTAAGATACAAAATTCTACTCCTATATAAGCTTATATTTAACTAGGGGTCCCTCAGCCTGGCCTGCGGGATTAGGCCGAAACCAGCTCTCCAACATCCCCCAAGGGGTCCTGGATTGTGAGAGGGTGCAGGCCAGGCCAAGGGACCCCACTGGTGCATGATCAGGGCCGGGGAGGGGCACAAGAGGTTGGCCAGCTGGGGAGGGACCATGGGAGGGCTCCAGGGCATGTCAGCCCATTTCACTCAGTCCTAATCAGCCCGAACCCAGCAGCAAGCTAACCTACCGGTCAGAGAGTCTGCCCCCTAGTGGTCAGTGCACGTCATAGTGACTGGTCGACCGGTCAATTGTCTGCCCCCTGGTGGTCAGTGCATGTCATGGCGAGCAGTTGAGCGGCCTTAACGTATCATTAGCATATTACGCTTTGATTGGTTGAACGGACAACTGGATGACCAGACACTTAGCATATTAGGCTTTTATTATATAGGATGAATGGTAATACAATACCATATGATCTGACACAATATATAATATCATATATAATATCACATAACATCACATAGTACTGTATATTATTGACACATAAATATATCCTACATAATAAAAGCCCAGCAACCGAAACAGCAGAATGACCAGAATGACCAGAGACCAGAACAACTGCAGCCCCTCACCCTGGCCTGTCCCGCCCCCCAGCGGGGACTCCCACCCTGATCTGGGGCCCCCATCAGGGCAGGCCGGCCGGCCCCCACTCGTGCACTGGACCTCTATTCTATGTAATAAAAGAGTAATATGCAAATTGACCCTAACGGTGGAACATCCAGAACAACTGCTCGATCAGTCACTGTGAGGCGCACTGGCCATCTCTTGGTCTCTTTCCCCGGCCAGCAGGCTTCGATTGCCTGATGGTGAATGGGGAACCGGGGGTGGGTGGCAGCGGGGGGGGGGGGGGGCGGTTGTGGGCAGCCAGGGAAGATGGCCCTGATCGCAGGCCAGGTCTAGGGACCGTACCCACGAATTTCTGTGAGAGCGTGGGGTCTGGTTCTTCTCTTTCAGGGTGCTCCTACTTATTTCCAAGTATGTCCAAAAAGGACACCTCACACATGCCCACATACCAATCACTGTGGTGAACTGCAGTCACTATCCTGTTCCTCCTTCCTGCTCTGTACCTCCTCCCCACTGCTGTCCCAGGAGCCACTTGGTAAAGCTCAGAGAAGGACATTCTGGTCCACACCCACAGTATGTCCTGCAGAATGCCCAAGTGTCCACCAGGGCCTGGATGAGCAGGGACAATGGTGGGGAGAAGGAACTTCTCTGATCCTTGCATCTCTGGGCAGAAGCAGAGGCCACAATGGCTCCTGCATCCTCCTCCTCCTTTCAGCCTCCAACTCTCCAGATGGTGGTTGTGATAGTAAGCAGTGCTGGGGTGGGAGAAGTGGTTTCATTATTCTCCATACCAATGACCAAAGCCATGTCTGATTAGAGATCACTTGTAGATCACCACTCTTGTTTCAGACATAGTTTGCTTCCAAATTTTAAATAATATTTCTGTTTATGTTGTCTCACAAGAGTAATATCCACTCATTAAACCAGACTAATGACTTTAATGTGTGGCCAAGGCAAATGATATTGGCCAACTTCCTGCTTCTCATTATCCTGAAATATAAATAGAGCCAAGATTTCATTTGTTATTGTCTCTACAATATTGGAAATTCCTACAAAATATCAGCAGAATCTTTTAAGGTATGTCTTATTAGGTTGAGCCTAAAATCTTTCCTATTGGGGTTCCTTAGCAATATTGCTGATCTTTTACTGCTTCTGGTATTTAATTTTCTGACCTGACTTTTTATTAGCTTAGGCTTTAATTCCTGGAATATTTCATTGTTGCTGTTGTTGTTTCATTATGAAATATTTCATTCATACAAAAAAATACAGAAACATATAACAAACACCTGTGTACCCACCCCTAGATTTAAAGAAATGCCAATATCTTGTATGCTTTGGGATTTAAAAATAAGTAAATAAAACATTACAAATGTATTTGGGGTCAAATAGGTATAGGGTATTTTTTTTAACGTTCTTATTGATGTCAATATTTTAAAATTTTGTTAAGAGAAATTTTATTTTAAGAAGTGCATAAATTTCTTCAGAAAATGTTTTCCTTTTAAATGACTGTGAAGTTAGTCCTTTATATCTCTGAGTCCTCTCACTGGGTCTTGAGTTATGTTTCCATTCCTGGCCTACTACTGAATTCCCTTGACCTTTAACTTTGCCTTGTATTTTCTTTCGCCTGCACTCACCCTTAAGACTTGATGACTCATTTAGCTGCTCTGGCACCCAGCCACTTTCTCCTTGGCCATCCTACTGCCCTCATCCTCAGCTGTTGCAACTCTTGGCCAAGCTAAGCAACCACCCCACTGAGCCCCTCCCTGACTTGTCCATGTGGAGGAGAAGTGGCTCCTAAAAGAGATCACAGAAGATGAAATCAGGGACTCAGGAGTTTGCTTCTGGGGCTGGAGAGAAGTGGGTGAGGAAGGTGCCAGTGGAATTTACCCAGGAAGCCAACTTTGACATTTCCTTCAACAGAATTCAGTACTATTTTGTGTGTGTGTGTTTTTGTAACAATATATGTTAAAAACAAAACTTATAAATGAGGAGAAGGAAGTACATTTATTCAGACCATGTGCTGGGTGCTGGGGACACTGGGGAAGAGGCTCCATCCCTGATCTCACAGGGAGAGCTTTCTATTTAGCAGGAAATGTGTGCAGACATTAAGCAAATAATTACACACCTATTTGCGTCAGTACAAAAGTTGGGACTCTGGGAGAGTTGACCTTCTTTTTTCACTGAAAGGTGGAAGGCAAGGTCACTTGCTGAGAAAGGGAATGGAGTTGAGCAGGAGGCCTGAAAGGAATGAAGGTTAGAACAGGAGATGTAGGGAAAGAGGAAACAGACAGACCAGGCATATGTAAACAAGAACAGAGCTTGGCAGAACTTTTTGCTTGCATCTCTCTAAATTCAAGTCCCAGAACTTGACTTTAAGCTGGCATGTCACATATTTGCTTTTGAAAAGCAAATTCTCTTTCTTTCAGAATCTGTTAGTTACTGCTATCTTTTTAACGTGGCCAACAACAATCTCCTTTTGTAGAAGTACCTCCAATTCACAGTAATTGTACCAGTAATAGATAAGTCTATGGCTTCAGGTCTGAAGTGACAAGATAGATGTTTAGATTACAAGCAATACAACTGTCTATGTCCTCATTAGGTTCTTAATTAGATTTTAATGCGCTGCTCTTAGGAGTCATTCAGCCGCTTCCCCCGGGCTTACAGGGAGGGCCATTGCCTTCTGGGCAGAGGCACCGCAGCCAGACTTAGGTTTCAAAAGTGTTACTAATTAGCTGGCTCCAACTGTATCTAGCATATTTAACAAATATGTCTAATTAAATTCTTGTAAATTGTAAGTGTCTCAGGACATTTTTTCTCAGTCTCAAATGCACATTTCTTAATATCATTTACTAATTTATGATAATATAGCTACTGAATATTGAAAAAAAGTGAATCGAAAATAAGACAGACATCTCTAACATTTTTCTCTTGTATGAAATAGTGTAAAATAGCTTACTTTAATTTACCCATCACAGGTTTTATCTTCTATATAGTGAATTTCTAAGTGTATGTAGAATTTGCTTTCCAACGTTCGTGCTAAAATCAGGTGTTTTCAGACATTAAAGAATAAAAACAAAAAAGTTGTGACAAAAAGAAGTATTTTACTGACACACTGATAGTTTATAGATAACTAATTAATTTGTTTTCTGTGTATCTTTTCTATATTCCCTCATTCCTCTCATTTGCTTTTATAGGGTATCTATCTGGGGCAGGTTGATCTGTTATGAGCTGTGAGCAAGAGGAGACAAAGAGAGAAAAAATATGTTGCTGAAGTTCTAATAACTCTCTGACCGTAGTAGACAAATACTTATTCAATTGAATTAATTGAACCAGGATCAAGGACATGTGGCTGATGGTTGAAATATATATTGCTTTGGTATCATGTTCAATCAGTAGTGCTGGGGGTAGGAGGAGGAGGGGAGGGAGAAAGGAAGGAGGAAAAATACAAGAAGAGTAAATAGAAGCAAGGTTAAAAGATCACAAGCACAGAGACTGATGCATATATGTTATATATGTTACATAGATATATACACTACTACACACATACACATACATACATACTGCTGGCCCTATGTACATATGTGTAATGTAATACTCTCCATCCTTGTGTGTGTGTGTAGCAATAACATTACAAGGGCAAACTTTAGTAAATAAGAAATAGTGTTAATCTTAATCACATCTAGTCCTTTCATTTCAAACTAACATCTAAATTGCCACATCCCCTCATGTCACACAATGATCCACATAAATGGAACGAATCTCAGTAGACTGAAGGACAGTACAATTATTAGAAAAAAAGTTTTTTTTTTAGCTAAGGTCCTCTCTTATCCATGGGCTGACCTCTTCCAGCTGATTTCCTTAGTCTTCTATTGCATGTGGGCACCATCTCATTTGTCTGTGCTTAGAATGTCAGAAAGGCAAAACAGACTAAAAAAGAAAGAGAGGAAACAGGAACAACAAATGAATGTGTGGCAGTCTTCTTAGCTGCACAGCCTCCCACCCCCTTCCCCTGTCTGGGGAATGCCTCACCTTTTGAGTCTTGCTGGGTGGTTCAGACCCTGCTCATCATTAAAGGGGAGTATGTCAGGGACTTGCTTTCCCCACTTCCTTTGAAGTGAGAGCCAAAAGTAACTCAGGTGTTACCAGCACACTCCACTCGGGGACTTGGAGGATACTGTCTCTCTGGCAGCAGTGACAGGAATGCCTGCTCTGTCACCTGCAGGATACTGGGCTCAGGGAGGTGGCAGCGATGGTCTCCTGAGGCCCACCCTCTGGCGTGATGGGGTCACATCATATTGTCCACCCAAGGCCTCTGTGAGCCTGTTGAGGCCTTTGTGTGAGAAAGAAAAGGTGCCCCCTCCTGGCAGGTGCTCTGCTCTGCCAGCACATTTGATTTTTATTTCCAGCAATTTTGCTAAACTCTTCTTATTTCTACTAATCTTCTGAAACTTCTTTTGAAATGTTTATGCACAAAATAGCACCATTTGCAAATAATTTTGTTTCTTCCTTTCTAATTCTTATAGCTTTACTTATTTCTACTTGTCTTCTTTGCAAGCTTCAAAAGGAACTGCTGCCCTAGCCGGTTTGGCTCAGTGGACCGAAGGGTCCCGGTCAAGGGCATGTACCTCACTTGCAGGCTCCTCTCCGGCCAGAGCCCTGGTCTGGCTTGTGCAGGAGGCAACCAATCTATGTGTTTCTCTCACATCGATATTTCTCTCTGTCTTTCCTTCTCTCTTCCACTCTCTCTAAAAACCAATGGGAAAATATCCTCGGGTGAGGATTAAAAAAACAAACAAAAATAACTTTAAAAAAAGGCGCTGTGCTGTTGTAAGTAATGTATTACACAAATTCCACCATTATTTGTACCCATTTGCAATAGTTCATAGGTAGTAAGTGAAGAGGTAAATATATAATGTAGAATGTTTAACAAAACTATTCAATGTCATGTTAATGAAGATTTCTAAGATGTTGCAATGCTATATCATTTTGATGCCAGTAAGTAAACTTTACAGAACTATCAAATTGTACCGCATTAAAAATTCCATTTGAAGATTGTTCATTGGCCAATTGGACTAATATATCTGATTATCTTGAACTAGTAAGTAAATCTTTGATGTTGGTAGCATCACTTTTTACAACACATTTGAGAACAGGCATTTGCATTTATATTTTTAAATCAGCTGGAAGAGGTCAGCCCATGGATAAGAGAGGACCTTAACTAGAAGAAGAAGAAGAAGAAGAAGAAGAAGAAGAAGAAGAAGAAGAAGGAGGAGGAGGAGGAGGAGGAGGAGGAGGAGGAGGAGGAGGAGGAGGAGGAGGAGGAGGAGAAGAAGAAGAAGGAGAAGAAGAAGAAGAAGAAGAAGAAGAAGAAGAAGAAGAAGAAGAAGAAGAAGAAGAAGAAGAAAAAGACACCACACTTTCAACTACTACATCAAGCTTTAGAGATTTATTTTTCACAAAAGAACACCTTCTATAATAGTATATTCATACTCTAATTTTGACTTAAATTTTCCCTAGTGTTTAATTTGTAAATTGATTTGGTTTTATAGTAGTATAAGAACTATAAGTACACATTATTTATGCCTAGTTTCATATTTAAGTAACATTGTCATTAAAATAGGTTTAATAAAGCCTAGTCACCTATGAGGGTTTTTTTCTTTTGAAATAGTGTCTCATCTTATTACTTACATTTGAGAGATTCTGTTCTAACAACATAGGAGACGCTCCTTAGTCTCACTTGGGGGACCCTGCTTTTGCAGGTCTTCCTAAATGTGTGGGTTTCCTACTTGTGTGGGTTTCCTACTTGGGTGGGTTATATGTACCTTACTCCATCAGTTTCTTCCCTGTGTGGGCTCCTGAGTGCTTTAAAAAACAACAACAACAAAACACACAAATCTGGTTCTAACCTTAGCCTACTTAAAAGTATTCAATAATTGTCCTTTATTTTTGAGATCATGTTCAAAATTCTTAATATAACTTAGAAAGTTCTGTATAATTTGGTTCCTACTTACTTCTCCAAACTCTTTGCAAACTGCTCCTCCCAGGGTGGACTCAGTTTCAATGAAAACTCCATTCTCTTTTTTTTTTTAAATATACTTTATTGATTTCTACAGAGAGGAAGGGAGAGGGATGGAGAATTAGAAACATCGATGAGAGAGAAACATCGATCAGCTGCCTCCTGCACACCCCGACCGGGGATGTGCCTGCAACCAAGGTACATGCCCTTGACCGGAATCGAACCTAGGACCCTCCAGTCCTCAGGCCGACCACTGAGCCAAACTGGCCAGGGCTGAAAACTCCATTCTTTTAATTTGGAGAGACTGTTGGCTCCTCCCAATCACACACTAATCAGCTAATCATTCAGGTTCTACCTCAAAATATATACAGAATCTGACCATTTCTTATCTATCACTTGCATACTGTTGTTGCCTGGACTAGTAATTTTTGCTAAAATTTTACAGTAATTTCTTATTAGTGTTCATGTCCTTATTCCTCTATTAGTTTCCTGTTGCTACTATAACAGCTTATCAAAACTCAGCATCTTAAAACAACACTAATTATAATCTCATAGTTCCATAGCAACCCAATAGGCTTGGCTGGTTTTCTGATGCAGGTAGGACCTACAAAGTCTAATGTGCTGGCAGGGCAGCATTCCATTCTTGAAGCTCTGGGCATGAACCCACTTTCAAGCTCATTCAAGTTGCTGGCAGAATTCAGCTCCATGTGGATGTGGGCAGCATGGCGCTGCTGTCCTGAGAAAGACTTGCAGGCTGAGGGTCTTTGCAGATGGTGCCTGCTGCTCCAGTGGCTGAGTTGGCTCTCACTGAGCACATGCACATGCACCCACACTGCACTGCAAGAGTGTTTTATTCATAATGTGCTCTGTGTGTGTGTGTGTGTGTCTTTTAAAGAAAATATTTCAAATATAAATGGTGTTATAACAAATCAATGCTACATACATAGGCTGGCTTTAAAGGAAGTGTGTGTGCATGTGTATGACTTTAATATAAGGCTCTTTTCCCTGCTAAACTGTGAGCTCCAAGAAGGTAGAACCCCTGCTTGTTGTGCACCCCTCTGTCCTCAGTGCCAAACATAGTACCTGGCACAGAGAAAGTTCTCAGTAAGTATATGCTGAATAAATAAATGGACAACAGTTTTATATTGGTCAGTGGAATAACTACAAACATGTTTTAAATCCTAATATTAGCTAAATGTTACCTTCATAAGCAAGATGAAACTGTTGAGGCTATAATCTGTTTCTGAGTGAGTTTAGGAGAAAGTAAGTCTGTGGGAAGTACACTTCTTCTGCTCCTGGCGCAATAGTCCTGGGGCAGATCAACCAGAAATGAGGAGGTCCTGTTTAATGGATGGATGTAGGGTGAGGCCTAGCCCTGGGCAGGTTGCAGCTGCTGTTGTATCCAGCTCACTAGTTCAGGTGATGTTTTGAGACTGGCCTGTTCCCTCTGCCTTCTCCCTCTGGGCAAGAATGGAGATCAGCAGCAGTCTAGTCTTGGTCTAAGAAGGAGCCCTAAAACTACATTTGTCCCAACCACAGCTCCCCAAAGGCAACTATTATAAAATGACTCAGAATTTATCACCTTAGAGATAAAAGAGCAGGCTATATAGGGGATAGTCTTCCTATACAGGAAGAAAGTCTTCTTCCGGAATTTTCTTTATTGTCTACTATTCCCTTTGAGTAGGCCCTTCTTCCTTTTCTAAGGGCTCAGCATTGAAGGCTCAGGTTGATCTGACAATGTGGGTGGATTACAATGGATGTCTTTAATTTCACTCCAACCACTTACTAGACAAGAGATCCAGATGAAACTTTGCAAAATAAAGAGAATGAACCAATGCCATTTGTGAATATTTTTCTCTACTCCCAATAGTACAGAAGCTGTAGGAATGATTGTACTGCTTTGTGGAGTCCATTCCATAAACCAGAAACTATTCAGTGAGCTAATGAGTAGGCCTTATAATGAGCCTGACTCTTTAAACAAGAATCTTAGTTCCACATTTAAAAAGTAAGCACATTCCATGGACATTTGAAATAATCATCATTTGATTTTTGTGAATGGTCCAAAAAGAAAAGTCTACCGGATAACCCCCTGTGTGTCCTGGACTTCCCAGTATAGTGAACAGTTACACACCAGGGCCAAAGCCAAGGAGACAGACACTTTGTGGTGAGGCTAATGATCTGCCACATGACTTTAGATGTGGTTTTCTGATCTCTCTGAGCTCAGTTCCCTAATCTCTGAGAGAGGGTGAACATTTCTCCTTAAGTGTTTTGAGAAATAATCAACGAGCTAATTACAAAACACTTTGCCAAAACACTCTGCCACACAAGTGCTCAACAATAAATGTCTCTTTGTAATTGCAGAATGTTTTGAAAGCAGATCAGAGATGATGAGGGTGATGTTAATTTCAGAGCTAAAGTTTGGTTAATTTTTTCCGTCCTTGTGGGTGGTCCTATGAGGAGGGTTGCACATCAGGGCGGCTGGGGAATCAGGTCTCCGCAGCCTGTGTGGCGGGCACTTTGACAAGCAATGCAGAGACATCAATGAATAAACAGTTCTTGCCTTCAAGGAGTTTAGAAAACAGGGAAAACAGAAACATATTCCAGGTGGCAAGTGCCACGTACTATAGAGAAGGGGAACCATAGTAAAGCAGCTAACACCTGAAAGAATTATGGAGGGAAGGAGAGTCTAGAACAGTGCTCGGCAAACTGCGGCTCGCGAGCCACATGCGGCTCTTTGGCCCCTTGAGTGTGGCTCTTCCACAAAATACCACAGCCTGGGCGAGTCTATTTTGAAGAACTGGCAATAGAAGAAGTTTAAGTTTAAAAAATTTGGCTCTCAAAAGAAATTTCAATCGTTGTACTGTTAATATTTGGCTCTGTTGACTAATGAATTTGCCGACCACTGGTCTAGAAAATGGTCTCAGGAGAATTGTGGCTTTTCCGATTTCTATTCTCAAGGGAGAGGGGGAGAATAACCCAGTGAGTTTGGCTTTTCCTCGGTGTTTCTTTTCACAAAGCCCTGAATCTCCATGCTGGGCACCTGCGAGGCTAGGTGGGTGAAGACTGCCCCCCTCCTTTGTCCTCTAGGGCAGCTTTGAGATACTGGTTAGAGCAGTAGTTGCTCAAGAAGTACCCCCACCCCCCCCCCACCCCCCAACCCCATACTCCTTGCATCAGCATCACATGGGAACTTGTTGGAAATGCAAATTTAGGGGCTGTACCCTACACCTGATGCATAAGAAGCGTTCAGGACAGGGCCCTACAATCTGTGCTTTAACAAGACCACCAGGTGGTTCTGATGAAGCTAAAGTTTGAGGCTCACTGGACCAGAGGGCAGCAAGACAGGATGTTGAGGAGCCATTTAGGACCTTTTTAGTTACAACTAACAAGTGCGAAGGGCCTCCCAAGGTATACATAACTTCAAAACAAGATGTGGCCAAAGAAACACTGAGATGTGGTTTTCTAGGATAGCGTAGGGCCTCTGGTCGGCTACCAGTGGAGGCAGAGGCAGCGCTGGCTTACCCGCTAACTTTTCTCCTCTGCAGCCAGTGCTGGTCTGATTAACCAATTAAGGGATCATGAAGCACGCAAGAAAAATAAAGCCCAAGTGGCAATTAGTGGTATTAGGCAGTGCCCATTATGTGCTCTTAAACATATCAACAGGTTGCTCTGAGAAGGGAATATAGCCACATGTGCATGAACTGCAGGCTCTCGGGGTCCCTACAGTGAGTCATAGGATGAACTGCCTCTCGAAGCTTCAGGTGGTTTCGTTCTGCCATCTCACAAGTTCATCTCTCAGCTGCCTGTTGAAGACCAGCTTTGGTTTCTGCATGATGCTGCGAGGGTCCTGGAAGTGGAGAGCGGTACAGTATCCGGTTTCTTGGCTCCCTGCTATTCCTAGCTGTGATTTTAGAAGTGGCTGGCTGTCAACATCCAGAGACGTGGTAAGTCCTTGGGGACCATAGGCCAGGGTGCATGTGTGAGTGGGTGGGTTTGATACAGAGTCTGTGCCCAAGAGTCATAGCCGCTCTATTTGTGGAGCGAGAGGCAAAGAGCTCGGGCATCTTCAAAGCCTGACTTGGCTCCGTGGCTTTCTAAGTGATGCTAAGATAAAATAACTCTACTCATTTACTGCTCTGCTTGCAATTTGGCCGGTAAAATGTCTAAAACTTTTAACACTTTTCCAACACATTTTAGGGGGAAATTGGCAGCTCTCAAAAATGCTCCTTTCTTGCGCAGTCAGCATGGCTCAGTGGTTGAGTATCAACCATGAACCAGGAGGTCACGGGGTTCAATTCCTGGTCAGGGCACATGCCCAGGTTACAGGCCCCATTCCCCAGTGTGGGGTGTGCAGGAGGCAGCCAATCATTGATTCTCATCGTTGATGTTTCTCTCTCCCTTCCTCTCTGAAATCAACAATAACAACAACAACAATATATATATATATGTATTTTTAAATGCTCCTTTCTTGAGAACTTCCTTAAGATCTGAAATTTCTTGACAACTGCTGTCTTCATAAAGAGATAGTACTGTGAAAAGGAAAGAACCTGAGTGTTGGAATCAAACAGATTTGTGTTTGAATAACAGACCTGCCACTCAATAGTTGTTGGACTGGTCAAGTGACTTAAATTCTCCAAGCCTCAGGTTTCCATCCATAACATGAGCTAAAAGCCCTGCTTTATGTTGTTAATCTGAGAAAAACAAAACAATACATGTATACACACCTGGCATGTATTTGGCACAAAAACCTCTTGGTTTCTTTCTCCTAGTATTAAAGATAATTGCTTGATCTTGATGTGAGTTTTCCCCCATAAGTTTAAAGTGTATGAAAAAATCCAAGGATTTATGATTGTTTGCTTTCCCCCCTTTTCCCCCCTCCACTGCTTCAAGTCAGCATAAAGTTAGTCCTGAGGTTCAGGTAGTTCTAGTCCATTTGCCAAGGTTCTGATCACTCCTTTTATGGCCTAAAAAATGATATTCATATCTGGAAAGCATCCAAATCATAATGATACTTCAGTTCATGTTTGTCAGATAGGACTCCAAAAAACTGGCTATAAAATATTAAAGGAACACAATTCTTTTCCTATACCCTTAAGGACCCAATCAATAAAGAGCCAATCAATAAAACAACTAATGCTTAAACCAGTGTGACCAAAATCATACTGTGATATATGATTATAACAAAATGATAAAGCAGGATACAAATTGCTTTTATTCAACTCAACGAATAATAAACTCACTCTCTGTGGAGTACATTAAGCCTTTGTTAAATCTTAAAGTAAGTTTTTCTTTAAAATAAGGATTTAACATGTTTGGGGTGAGAAAAAACCAACAGGCATAGAATCTAGCTGAAAATCAGTCTTGTTAGACAGAATAGTATTTTGTAGAAATTAAATCCAAGTGCCTTTGGCCAGGCATGCATTCTCCAGCTAGCCTCAGTTTCTACCACCCTTGTAATTCCATGCCCACTGGCCCACCTGTTTCTCATATTATGGGGCTTGCCAAGCCCCTGAAGGCATTTAAGTTTGTGGACCCCAACCCCAACCATTTAGATCAAGTTATTGAGTTCCTGCTCAGACAACTGGGTTCCACCAGCAGGAGCCTTAGCGGCACTTCTGACCTGGCCTTTGGGTCAAGTTTCCCTCTTCAGCACAGAGATGGGCAGCAGTTTCCTGTAGTTATTAATCTGTGAGTAACTTGACCTTACTGTCTCTTGCTCCTCCAGAATTTTCAATAATCTTGTAAAGAATCTCTATATTAAACTTGATCTGTATTAACGTTTGAAATACCTAATGTGATTTCTCCTTTCCTGTTTGGACTCTGGTGGATACAGAGCCAGACTGAACACAACTATAAAGGAAACTGGAGCTCAGTATGTGCACTTACCAATACTCATAAACATAAGCAGAAGGTCAAGGGTCACTAGGCATTTGAGGAAAACAACACCATGAGAGAGAAAGACCAAGGTGAACAAGAGAAACACTAATCCTAGAGAAAAGGAGATAACTTGGTGAACAAACAAGAGCTTACACTTAAAAAAAAAAAATTAGAATTAAGATGATTTTGCAGCCAAAATAAGAACAAGCTGCTATGAAAATGAAGCAACCCAAAAATGGAAAAGACTTTGTTGCCATTAAAAATACAATTACCCTGCCCAAGGGGAGAGGCTCAGTTGATTGAGCTTCGTCCTATGCACCAAAAGGTTGCCGGTTGATTCCCAGCCAGAGCACATACCCGGGTTTCGGGTTCAGTCCTGGTCAGGGCACACATGAAAGGCAACCAATCGATGTTTCTCTCTCACATCGATATTTCTCTCTCTCTCCCATTTCTCTCTATAAGCAAGTCCTTGGGTGAGGATTTAAAAAAATCCAAATGCCCAATGGAAAAAAATAATGAATCATTTGAATAATGAATTGGATAACTGGAAAAGTTGATGGTAGGGATGGAAGGAAATTCAAGGAACTCTTTAGAAAACATAAAGAATCAATGAGGTAGGAAAACATAGTAGCACTTAATATGTGTCGTACTATCCTGAGTGTTTTGAGTGCTTTAGTTATAATAGCTTATTTACTTTTCATAACAACTCTCTGCTAAGAATTATATTCACAGAGATGTTAAGTAACATGCCCAAAGTCACACAGCTGATGAGATAGCACAGCTGAAATTCAAATCCAGGGAATCTGACCCCAGAGACCTTACTCTTAACTAGTATTCTACATTGCCTATTCAAAAAGTAGGATGTAAGAGATATAAAAGATATATTCAGGAAGTCCAATAGCCACTTATCTGTAGTTGCAATAGAAACAAACAGGATAAATAAAAGGAAAGAAATGATTGAGAAACAATAGTAGAAAATGTACTGAGCTGAAGAAAGATTTGAAAGGTGCTGAGAATAATAGCTTTAAATATAAATATAATAATTTTTAAATAAGTAACATATCAAGACATACACTTGTAAAATTTTAGAACTCCAGGAGAAAGAGAAAAATTAGCTAGCTACAGAGTACTGTAAATCAGGTTAACATCAGCTGTTTCACATATAGCAATGGCATAATGGTTTGTAAATTCTGAAGTTTTGCATTTAAAACTGTATATGTAGATAGATATTAATCAATTTGGTAGGTAAAATAAAATCATTTTGGACATGCAAGATTCAGATATCTAGCATCCATTGGTATTCAAACAGACAAACCAACAAAATATAAAATGTGCCTCAGTCAGCTTGGGCTGTTGTAACACAATACCATGGACTGGGTGGCTTATGAACAACAAACATTTTTTTCTCACAGCCTGAAGGTTGGGAAGTCCAAGAGCAAGAAGCCAGCAGATTCCTTGTCTGGTGAGCCTTGGTGACCTCATATAAGCCTGATTCCTGATTCATAGACAGCTATCTCCTCCCTGTGTCCTCACATGGCAGAGGGGTGAGAGAGCTCTGAGGGTGCCTTTTGTAAGAGCACTAATCCTATTCATGAGGGCTCCACCCAAAGGTGATTAGGTATCCAATACCTTCATATTGGGGATTAGGTTTCAACGTATGAATTTTTGGGGGACACAAACATTCAGTCTATAGCAAACTAATTCTTAAAGAACAGGAGGACTTGAGATACAAGGAACATCAGCAGTTAAGTATGATTCAGAAATGAAAGACTTCGGAAAAAAATTAAAAGTGAATTCATTTGGCTGGGGCTTGTAAAAAGTTCTCTTAAAAAATAAAATAAAAAAGACAATAATATATTTACCTCTGATCAGTACTTGGTGCTACTAGCAAAATAGTTACATAATCATAGTATAACTAATATAATGTAAATGAGTTTTCTAATTCTCATTTGAAATTTTTTTAAATAATGCTCATATAATTTTTAAAATACCCAATTAATAACAAAAAAATTACTATGGACCATTAGTTACAAAGAGATTTAAACAAAAAAACAAAAACAAAAACACAAATAAAAGAGAGTTATCATGCAGAATTTGACTGAAATCAAACAACCTTTCCCCACTTTGGGAAGGGTGGGAAACACTTTGCTTCTACATTTTATTTATTTATTTATTTCTTACTAGATAATGAGAACAAATTTTTTCAAGAACAGTGTCTCAACTATTCTTGAAAAAGACAAGCAGCAACACCTCCCAGCCACCACAAGGAAATTGTTACGCAGTAATCTTAGCAATTTCCTTGTGGCTTGAGACCAACTTAACAATTTAGATGTGCTCTATCTAAATTGACAGAGTAAACAGATTAAGTTAAGATGTAGTAAATATATTGGCTAATACCATATAAAATTATAATCATATATTATAAAGTTTTCTGCCTATTTTTCTCCTGCTTCCTCAACTTCAATAACTTATTTATAGCTATCATGGTATCTTCATAACCTCCTACAAGAAAAATATCAAACTCAAAGCAAATGTTTCAAGGTGGTGTGAATCTTCACAATAAAATGAAAGCAAATCTCACTCAAAAGAAAATATTCCTTTTATCTCTTATATGTCCCAATAGGCTTATAAAGATTAATTTTAAAGTTCTAGTATGCTATTACAAATTTAGTTATCTCTTTATAACCACCAAAGTGGATTGAATTTATTAATTCAATTTCAGAGTCATATTGGTGAACAATATCTCTTTGTCTTCTGGAGTTGGTGGGAGGAAGCATGTGGGAAGACGATTTAAGAGTAAGTTTAACTTACTTTGAAGTCAGAGTTCTTTGAACTAAGAGTATATTCTTATACCTCATATGTCTGTGTTGACTTGCATATGGGTAAAATTCAGCTTAGTTTTGGAGCTATAGTTGAGAAACTAATATACTTCATCTGCCTCCCCCACGTCAGGATGTAAAAGTCAAAGTTAGTGTATAACAGAAGGCTACCAACAGTAATCGGAAACTTTGATGGGTGTCATATAGTTGGTTACTCATTAATCTTTCTATTCATTTACAAAACATTTATTGAGAGCTCCCTGTGAATTAAACAGTGTTAAACTCTGAGAAATCAATAGTGAAATAAAAAATAACAACATGTTATATCAAGGGAAATTAAACTTGTCAATTAGATGGCATCTAATACACAATATAGACTCTAAATTAGGAAAATTATTCTCTCTCTTTTTTACTATAAATTTACATTTGTTAAATTAGATTCTCCTCCTGAAATGAGCTATACTCTGATTTCAAATGAAGTTCTCTTGAAAGCTGTGCAAGCAGAACTGAAGAGAAATTGCCTGTTAAATGTAACATACTTACCACTTGGCTATCTTCTTTTGCTCCTGAACACCATGAAATGATGAATAATGAAACAAGAAAGGGAGATGAGACATCAGAAGACAAAGGCTTCTAATAGATTTTCAGAAGATAGCATTAGAGGAGGCATGGTTGTGACTTGACAGAGCGCAAGAAGCCACCACTGAAGTGCCCACTGAGGGGGACACTGATGAGGAATAAGTCAATTTGCTCCACTGAAACATACAAAGTCTCAAGACTTGGAGGCACCAAAGCATGACTATAACAAAAGGTTAAAATTAGCAGAATAAGTTGGAAGTCTGTATTTGAAGTGGTTGAACACCCACAGACCTTCTCCTCCAACCCACACCGTACACATGACAAACTTCTCCTAACCACCTACCCATCATCTCTCTCTAAGTGACCACAGGCTAATTCTTAAGAAATTAAGCAAGAAATGTTC
Source organism: Plecotus auritus (assembly GCF_963455305.1). NCBI lineage: Eukaryota > Metazoa > Chordata > Mammalia > Chiroptera > Vespertilionidae > Plecotus > Plecotus auritus. The sequence continues at coordinate 179,178,253 of NC_137772.1, read as the reverse complement.
TGGACTGGAAAGTAGCACATGCAATGGGATAAGGTGCAGGGTTGAGGACAAAATGAAATATCTCTGAATATTACCCTTTTAGGGAATTCAGGGAAAAGGCCAACTCACTGGATAATAACCCTAGAGAAAAGCCTGCTGGTTGATTAGCCCCTCTCATGCACACAGCACTCCCAATTAGCCTTTTAGAATGGTGACGGGACAATTTATATCCACATGCAAAAGAATAAAATTGGACTGCTTCATACACACACACACAAAAATAATAACTCAAAATGGATCATGGCCCTCAATGTAAGAAGTAAAACGATAAAACTGATAGAAGAAAATATAGGATTAAATCTTTGTAACCATTGGTTAGGTAAAACTTTCTTAGATGTGATGGTAAAATAAAACAAAAATAAATTATATTTCATTAAAATTAAAAATGTTTGTGCTTCAAAGGATACCATCAAGAACGTGAAAAAGACAACCCACAGAATTGGGTGGGGGGAGGTGATTGCAAATCATATATTTGTTAAGGGACTTGCATTGACAATATATAATAAACTTTTATAACTCAATAATAGAAAGTAAAAGTCAACAATGGCCTGGCCAGTGTTGCTCAGCAGTTGAGCATTGACCCAGTAACCAAGAGGTCACTGGTTTGATTCCCGGTCAGGGTACATGCCCAGGTTATGGGCTTGGTCCCCAGTGGGGGTTGTACAGGAGGCAGCCTATTGATGATGTTTCTCCCTCATCAATGTTTCCATCTCTCTATCCCTCTCCCTTTCTCTCTAAAAATCAATAAAAACATATTTTTAAAAGATGCACAAGGGATCTCAAGAGACATTTCTCCAAAGTAAATATTACACATATCCAATAAACATGTGAGTAGATGCTTAGTATCATTAGCAATTAGAGAATTGCAAATCAAAACCAAGAAATACCATTTCATACCCACTAGACTGGCTCTAATCAGAAGGACAGAAAATAACACTATTGGCAAGGATGTAGAAAAATTTAAACCTTCATACATTGCTGCTAGAAATTAATGTAAAATGGTGCAGCACTTTGGAAATACTTCTGGCAGTTCCTTAAAATATTACTCTTAGAGTTATCATATGATCCAGCAGTTTCACTCCTAGATAAAAAGTTAAGAGAAATGAAAACATATATCCACATAAAAGCTTGTACATGAATATTTATACCAGCTTTATTCACAATAGTCAAAAATGGAAAGGATCCAAATGTCCATAAACTGATGAATGGATTAAAAAATGTGGCCTATCCATATGATGGAATACTATTCAGTAGTTAAAAGGAATGAAGTACTAATACAGGCTGCAACATGGATGACTCCTAAAAACATTGTAAGAGAAAAAAGTCAGTCACAAAAGACCGCATATTGTGTAATTCCATTTATATGAAATGTCCTGAATAGGAAAATATATAAAAATGGAAAGTAAATTAGTGGTTTCCTAGCACTGGTTCAGGAGTGGGCAGGGGAGAGCAGATTAATTGAGAGAAAATGGTAAATGACTACCAATGGTTATAGGGCTTCTTTGGGGGTGATAAAATGTTCTAAAGCTTATTGTGATGATGTAGTCACACTACACTAAAAGACGTTGAAGTGTATACCTCACATGGATGAATTGCATGGCATGTGCAGTATATCTTAAGAAAGCTGTTGTAAAACTGTTAATGGACAGCCACATATTACCAAACACCTGTGGAAAGCCTACAACACAAAAGACAGTAATTTGGAGAAAGAAGATACAATATAAGAAACAGAAGAAAAGGTCAAATTAAACATACTTTATTAGTATCCTCAGAAAGATATGAGAAAATATTGCATCTCAGTATTTCATAGCAGACCAAGCTGCTATTGGGAAATAAAGAAAATGCCCCTGAAAGTAAAAAAAATAAGATTACAATAAAATCAAAGTAACTAGCCAAAACCGGTTTGGCTCAGTGGATAGAGCGTCAGCCTGCGGACTGAAAGGTCCCAGGTTTGATTCCGGTCAAGGGCATGTAACTTGGTTGCGGGCACATCCCCAGTAGGAGGTGTGCAAGAGGCAGCTGATCGATGTTTCTCTCTCATCGATGTTTCTGACTATCTATCCCTCTTCCTTCCTCTGTGTAAAAATATCAATAAAATATATTAAAAAAAAAATCAAAGGAACTATCCCAGAAAGTGAAACAAAAAGACAAAGAATTATAACCTGATAGAGGATCAACACAGGAATTTCAATAATAAGATTTCTAAAAAACAAAGAGCAGAGAATATGGAGTAATGTAAGGTAAAATAGCAATAATAATAATGCCTATGACTAAAGGACAGCTTCCAGATTTAAATACATCACAGAGCACTTTGAATAACACATTATTAAAATTTTTACTTCAAGGAATTTTGATATTTAAGAACACCAATATATATATAATTCCTAGAGAAGATTTAAACACCCTGAATACACACATACATCTTAACATGTACACATATGAGCATACATACATTTCTATGAGTCTATATAATAAAAGCCTAAGCAATCATTATGAGGAATGACCAGAACGACCAGTCACTAGGATGCACACTGACCACCATGGGGCAGAAGCTCAACGCAGGAGCTGCCCCCTGTTGGTCAGTGTGCTCCCACAGGGGGAGCACTGCTCAGCCAGAAGCCGGACTTATGGCTGGCGAGCACAGTGGCGATGGCGGGAGCCTCTTCCACCTCCATGGCAGCACTAAGGAGCAGCGAGCCAAGTGGTAAGGAACAGTGAGCAGGGAGGCAGTAAGGAGCGAGGGTTCCCAGACTGCGAGAGGGATGTCCAACTGCCGGCTTAGGCCCAATCCCAGGGACCCCCCCCAAAGTGCATAAATTTTGTGCACCGGGCCTCTAGTATACATATAAAATCAATGACATGTCATAGACCTTTCAGTTGTAACACTGGAAACTATAAGACAATGAATCAATGCCTTTAAAAGCTGAGAGGGGAAAAAGACTTTAGGCCAAAAGTATGAGGGCAAAAGCCATTTTTAGATATACTAAGACTCAGAAAAATAACCACCCATACACCTTTTCTTAGGAATGTACGGGAGAATATGCTTTAAAAATGAGGAAATAAACCAAGAAAGAAGAAGTTATGTGACCCAGGACACCAGAGGCCCGACACAGGAAAACAGCAAAGGGGAGGATCAGGATGAGAATTGCACTCAAGACTAGAAAGTGACTCATGTAAATTACTTCAGAGAAAAGAAGCCTCGGGGGTGGAGATTTGGGTGGGATGAGAGATGAAATCAATAAATATGTGCTGTAGGCATTTGGGTAACATAATAAGTATTTTACAGATCTCATGGAGCACTTGAATAGACATATGAGAAACTACGAAAAAAGGGAAGGAAAACTAAAGAGCTATTTATACAGGAATGAAAACATCAGACTATGATGTTTGACTTAGCAGTGGCCAGGTTTAAATAGCGGTAATAGTGCAATCATGAACTAATAATTTAATTTTAGAAACTGTGCTATAGTTGTACTGGGGCAACGGGCAAGGGAAAGTGGCTAAGCAGATGGGACTTTAAGAGAGCTAAATAATCTCAGTAATAACTATTGGCTAAAGTTGAGAAATATCAAGATGGAGAAGTTATAATTTTCAAACATAAAAATAAAACCCATAAGAACAGTTAAAGAAATTGAAATTTGTTTGGGGGATGGATGGAAAGAAGTGGGTTAACCAACTACTGATCTTAATAAACTGTTTATAGTATTGCTTGGTTTTTTTAAACCATGTACATGAATTAATTTGGATAAACATTTTTAATCCATTTTTAATGATAGACACAGTCTGTCCAAAATTTTAGAGTGTAGAAAATACTTTTTTTTTTTAACACAACAATCAAATCAAAAGTCAACTACAATAGTCTAAGTTTTAATTCTAAACTATCTTGGGAAGACTCCTTACCCATCTATAATAAAAGTGTAATATGCTAATTAGACAGGATGTCCTTCTGGATGTCCTTCCGGGACAAAGCTGGGACTGCAGCCGCAGGATCAAGGCAGCCGCCCAAGACTGCGAGGGAGAGATCCAGGCAGTCACCACAGCTGTGAGGGAGGGATCCAGACAGCTGGCTGTGGCTGTGAGGGAGGATCAAGGCAGCTGCAGCTACGAAGGCTACTCTTGCACAAATTTCATGCATCAGGCCTCTAGTAAGATATCTAGACCTTTTATAGACTTCTTTGCCATCCAAGGATAGTAGTTTTACCTTGCAAGAAAAATATTCCAAGAAATAAAAACTCTCCTAATACTGGCTTTCCAAATGTGTCTTAGGACCAGGAAAAGACTCTCCATAACCAGCCAGCATACCTTGAAAAGAAACCCAGGAAAAAAGGCTAGAGGATCATGCTCATGTGCTCTCAAGGCCCCCTGCAAAGACAGGCCTAATCGAGTGAGAGTATTCTGGGCTATTCTGGAGAATCTGCTGAGGGTTGTCACCAAGACTGTGTGCTAAAGGCACCAACGCATCAGGACAGAGGCTGTCCTCATCCCGTCCAAACCTCGCAAGGACACCATCCAAGGGAAAAGAGAATTCTCTTTAAACCAAATCTTTGAGCCCACCTTCAGTCAACAGTCATGCACCATCCTTTCAGCCCTGCTTTCATCCTAAATCCCTGCACAGGGACAGAGTAAGCAAACTCAACTGCAGCAGGAGGAGCTCTGTGGTGCAAACCATACTCAGCCACGCAGAACACAGGATGAAGAATCTGGTGTTCGTGTGAGCTCACACAGTTATCTGCCTCTGCCAGGTTGCCAGTCAGTTCTCATAGTTCTAGAACTGGAAGGGGCTAAGTCCATTCTGCCTTGATGGAAGAGAAAGCGTGGGTCCTTCCACAGCTCCCAAACTAGGAGAAGGTTGTTCCCATTCCCATTCCTTGGTCTCCTGGATGCCACTTTCTTTGAAGAACCCTGTCAACATACCCTTGTCAGTCATATCTCATCCTTATTAGGGCTCCTGATGTTCTCAGTCTCATGCACTTATTATCTTGTGATCAGAACAGTGAGCTTCTCAGACCAGGTTCCCACTTTCCACTGTCTGGGACTCCCAGGTTCCCTCTTTCAGAGGACCAAGGTTTGCTACTTATTAATAGACTAGAGGCCAAGTGCACAGATTTGTGCACTGGTGGGGTCCTTCAGCCTGGCTTGTGGAGATTGGGCCAAAACTGGCTCTCCAACATCCCCGAAGGGGTCCCAGATTGCAAGAGGATGGTTCTGGGGTGATGCACTCTGGAAACAGGCTCCCTCCTCTCTGGTTCTGGGTGTGTCACCTGAGAACCCCAGCTGCCAAATCACCACAGCTCGGCAGCTCCTGCATTGAGCGTCTGCCCCCTGGTGGTCAGTGTGCATCATAGCTACTGGTCAGATGGTCGGATGGTTGCTTAGGCTTTTATATATATATATATATATATATATAGATGTCAAAACTCCCATGACCATGGAACCTCATGGCAGGGCTCTTGTCTAAAACGGAAAGGGGCAGATTTATTAGGTGTACCAGTTAAGAATGCAGATTTCTTTCAATAGATGGAGTTACACATATATTAATATATATGCAATTTGATATATATGCTATTTTGTTGTATTGACAGCAAGCTTCAAAACTTCATGTGTCAAATTTTCTGAAGGTGTTAACATCATAGATATTTTTACGCTTAAAAATGTTGAATTTCGTGCCAAAAAAAGAGCATTTGTGGGAAGTTTTAATTCATTACTTTATTTTGAAGAAATAGTGCTGCTGAAAGCTTTGGGAAGTTTATGGTGAACATGCTCCATCTCAAGATACTTGTGAACGCTGGTTTAAACGCTTTAAAAGTGATGATTTTGATGTGAAAGACAAAGAGCATCCAAGTCAACCGAAAAAGTTTGAAGACCAACAATTACAAGCATTATTGGATGAAGATGTGTGTCATACTCAAAAAACAACTGGCAGAAAGATTAATGTTGCTCAGCAAACAATTTCCAATCGTTTACAAGCAATAGGAAAGATTTTAAAGGAAGGAAAATGGATGCCACATCAACTGAATGAAAGACAAATGAAAAACTGAAAAGTCATCGGTAAAATGTTGCTTCAATGGCATCAAATGTGACTGGCAATGAAAAGTGGATTTATTTTGAGAATTCCAAATGCACAAAATCATGGGTTGATCTAAGTCAACCATCAACATCGACTGCAAGGCCAAATCGCTTCGGAAAGAAGACAATGCTCTGTGTTTGGTGAGATCAGGAAGATATGGTGTATGATGAGCTTCTAAAACCAGGTGAAATCATTAATACTGATTGCTACTGACAACAAATAATCAATTTGAACCACACTTTGATCATAAAACGACCAGAATGGGCCAGAAGACACAGCAAAGTAATTTTGCTTCATTATGACACACCATCACACACTTCAAAACCAGTTAAAGACACATTAAAAGATCTTGCCTGGGAAGTATTAACCCATCCACCATATTCACCAGACCTGGCTCCTTCAGATTACCACTTGTTCTGATCAATGGCACACTCACTTTCTGAGCAGCACTTCAAAACGTACGAAGAAGTGGAAAATTGGGTCTCTGGATGGTTTGCCTCAAAACAAAAAAAGTTCTATTGGTACGGTATCCACAAATTACCTGGAAGATGGGGGAAATGTGTAGCTAGTGATGGCCATTACTTTGAATAAAGCACTTTTGATGTTTCTCTTGAAATTATTGTGTTTTCTTTGATTACAAAATCCGCATTATTAACTGGTACACCTACTATAGTGTATGTGTAATTATCCAGCTAAGTAGAGCACAGGGTCATTAAAAATCTGACTTAGGGGATATAATTAAGAAATCCTATATAATAAAAGAGTAATATGCAAATTAACCATCACTCTGCTACACCCACAAGCCACGCCCACCAGCCAATCAGGAGCGAATATGCAAATAAACCCAACCAAGATGGCTACCACCACAGAGAGCAGGAGGGAGGCTTGGGTTTCCCCGGCAATGGAGGAAACCAAGCTTTCCGCCTGCCCTTGCCGGCCTAGGCCTCCACTCAAGGCTACAAAGTTTCAATGATAGAAGATACATAAATCCAAACAGAAATGGCAGCAGCCACAGAGCTGGAAAGAGCAGGAGGCTAGGGTTGCCCCCGATGATGGAGGAAGCCAAGCTTTCCACACACCCTGGCCTGCCCAGGCCTCCACTTAAGGCTACAAAGTTTCAATTATAGAAGATACATACGTCCCAACAGAAATGGCTGCTGCCATGGAGCAAGCAGAAGGCTTGGCTCTGCTCCAGGCTACAAAGTTTCAATTGTAGAAGATAAATAAACCCCAGATACCAGGGCCTCCACTTGGGTCGCCAGGGGGCGTGGCTGACCTGCAAACCACCACGGCCCCTCGCCCAGGTCACCTCACACCCCAAGGGAACCCCCACCCTGATCCGGAACACCCTTCAGGGCAAACCAGCTGGCCGCCACCCATGCACCAGGCCTCTACCCTATTAATAAAAGGGTAATATGCATATTGACCATCACTCCAACACACAAGATGGCTGCCCCCATGTGGTCAAAGATCCTGCCCCCATGTGGACACAAGATGGCCACCACAAGATGGCCAGCAGGGGAGGGCAGTTGGGAGGGAACAGGTCTGCAAGGGAGGGCTGTTAGGGGTGACCAAACTGGCAGAGGAAGGAAGTTGGGGGCCACCAGGCCTGCAGGGAAAGGCAGTTGTGGGGGGACCCAGGCCTGCAGGGGAGTGCAGTTAGTGGTGACCAGGCCTCCAGGGGAGGGCAGTTAGGAGTGACCAGGCCTGCAGAGGAGGGCAGTTAGGGGCAAACAGGCTGGCAGGGGGGCAGTTAGGCATCAATCAGGCTGGCAGGGGAGTGGTTAAAGGGTGATCAGGCTGGCAGGCAGAAGCGGTTAGGGGCAATCAGGAAGGCAGGCAGGCGAGCAGTTGGGAGCCAGCAGTCTTGGATTGTGAGAGGGATGTCCGATTGCCCGTTTAGGCCCGTTCCTAGATTGGAGAGGGTGCAGGCTGGGCTGAGGGACAGCCCCCTCCCCCATGCACGAATTTCATGCACTGGGCCTATAGTGGATTATAAAAATGTGTCTCTTTAGGACTGTAAATGCTCTGACAGGATGATGCTCCCATCCCTTCACTTCAACACACAGTTTCCAAGTCATTGCTTGTATGCAGTTTTTGTGTGCTATAAATCAAATAAGGCCCCTAATGTGAAGGAATTTATAAGCAGTGGGAAGAGACTGGACAAGGATGAGGGATCAAAATGGTAGAAAAGGGTTAAAGTTAAGTTATATAAGAGAAGCACTAAATGTATAAGAGAAGGTGGTTGGAGGAGCTATAAATTTTATCTAGTTGGAGTAGGTAAGTACAGAGTTTATTAAATAATTTTATGCAGGAGGTGTGGAGCATCTGCTAAGTGCTATGCCAAAGGCTGTATCAGAGGAAATGGAAAGTATAAAGACAAGTTCTGCTGCAAGGATGAAAAAGTGCTGGGAGATGGAGGATGAGGAGATCATTCATTCTCCTGGGGGTGGGAGTTAGGGTAGAGTTATCAGGAAAAGCTTTACTGAGAATATTGGTTTTTGAACTAGACCTTGAAAACAAGTGGGAAACTTATGGGCAGAAATGCTAAAATAGAGAGAGCATTGTAGGCATGTGTAACAGCATGAGCAAAAGCTTAGCCATTTACCATAGCTGCATAACGTGAGGCAAATTATTTAGCCTCTCCATGTCTTGATTTTCACATCTGTACAATGGGGATAATGATAATACCAAACACTTTGGCTTTTGTAAGCATTAAATGAGCTAGTATATGTGAAATGCTTGGAATACCTGCTACATAGTAAGTGCTCAGTCCATAATGGCTATTATTGTTGTTGTTTTTCTGTACATATGAAAATGTAAAATGTCAGTGCTTGCACACTTAGCCACTGGCATATGTTTTTAGGGAGAGAAGCAGAGCACTTCCGGAACAAGTTTCAGTAGAACAATGTAGTATTTTTTTTTAATGTCACTCAAAACTTGGGAGTTTTTTTGTGAATAATAACTCCTTTCCTATGTTTCTGATGCAATAGTTCACATTAGTTCTAGCAACATATTTTCAAAACTACAAGCAAGTTTAGAGGGTCTTGAATACAGTAAACTTTATGGAAGCTGCCATTGGTCAAGGCGGTCTTAGGGTCTGAAGGATACTTTGACCTTTGGAAGTGGTACTGTATAGATGTCTGGTCTATCATTATCCACTTTGTATAGTTTTACATATGACAAAAGCATTTAAGTTTTTAGCATCTGAAGCTGTTTATTAAACTTTTAATTATTTTATTTTTTCAACATGTTAGACAAAATGTGCTAACAAAAATATTATATTTCATGCAAACTGGAAAGACAGGTATTCCTTCCAGTACATTTTATACGGGCTTGTTATAACGAGGCCTTAATGCCTGGTGGCTTTCTCATCCCAGAACACCATAATTTTGAGCTAGATTCCTGCCTGTGTGACTCTGCTGGGGGCTTTGCCTGGAAAGTGTTCCCTGATCCTTTCTAAGTATGTCTCCTCTTTACTTCTCTCTTTTGTTCTCTGTCTCTTCCTCACTCCCTCTCCTTATCTCCCCTCACCACCTCAATTATCTCTGAATAGTTGGGCAGTTCTAATTCCATAAACACTCCCTTTTCTAGCTGCCTGCTAAAGACCCTTCTAAATTGCAACTTATGTTTCCACCTGAGTAATAACAGGGTTTCCCCGGGCCACAATGAGGCAACGAGTTCAGTGAGAAGGAATCTTTACCAATGTTCTCAGTTGGTATTTTTACTCCTTTCTCTGCTTCTTTACCTCCATTTTTACATGTTCCTCCTTTTATTCCTCCATCTCTCTCCACTCTCAAAACAGAAGAAATATTTCCTTAGTCTAGCTGCATGTATTGTGGTTATGATGTTGATGACAGTAATATTATCGAAATATACCTTTTATTTCAGACTTTTTTATTATAATTTATAACATCTACCAGACTATTTTGAGACTGATACGAAGACTCCAGGAAATGAAATATTCCTATGGAAATGTTACTTAGCTATCGTAACCATTAAAATATTCCCGACCACCACTTATAAAACATACTTGCAATGATTCAAGAGTTACCTTGAAGATCTTGAATTTGCAATATGGCTTTCATATGATAATTATCTCATTTATCAGCCCCTGAGCTAATGTAGATTAAAAAATGTTAAAGCTTTATTAATAAGACCAATAGTAACATAAAATAGATTTTAAAATAAGTCAAAGCTTATAAATGTCATTAAAAGTGCAGATTATTAGAATCTCTGACATGTAAATATGATGAACAACATTTTAACAACTAATTTGGTTTAATTAAGGAAAGTGAGGATAATGTTTAAACAGGAGAAATGACTGAGCAAGACATATAAATTGGGGAAGTGTTTGCATGAAGGTGGGGGTTGAAGCTATGGGAATACATGAAATCATTCAGTTAAAATAAATCCAGGGAGAAGAAAGTAGAGATGAGGATGGAACCCCAGAGAACATCAACATTAAGGAATGGAAAGAAGAGCAATGAATGAGCCTGAGCTGGAGCAGCAGTGATGGGCAGAAGCAGAGAGAGGAACTAGGATAGTGTCTGCACTCTCTCGGAGCAAGGGGACAAGCCTGAAGTCACGTATGCCTCTTCCAACCTCCAAGTACAAGAGGTTACAAAAAGAAATAAATACCAAATAAATAAACTAAACACTGCCAGTTGCACTGTCAATTGAAGGTTAAAAAAGAAAAGTTTCTGCTAACTTAAGTATTGATGAGGATGGGTTGAGAAATGGAGTAGGCAGAATTTGAAGTTGGCTGCTAAGATTCCTGCTCATTGGTGTACACGCCCTGCATAATTTCCTTCCCTTGAGTGTGGATGAGACCTGAAAGCAAGATGGACCTCACTTCTGTGATTAGGTTATGTTATGTGGCAAAGATAATTGTCATTACAATTTTTCTTTTAGGTAAAATATCTCTAAGGATAGTAAGTCTATTTTCAATGAAGTCAATGGATGTTACATCTGATTTATACATAAATGGATTAATGTAATTTTTATAGAGAAAAACTTTTTGAGATATAATATTTAATAATCCTGACCCATAAGGATATCAATAAAGAGTTTTAGTAAGTCTGAAGTAGGGCATAGACAATATTGTTACAAAACTCCATAACTAAGTTGGATGTAGATGCTCAATTGAGAGCAACTGACCTAGAAGATACTACATTGAAATTAAAGAAGTGGAGTTGCAGTCAAGTAAAAGTTGAAACAGTAACTGAAATTATAGCTGATAACACTATGGTTGCCTAACAACATCAGGTCATCAGGCAACCATTAATAGCAGGGCTCATAAATACAGGAAAACCTGACACAGCTATTTCTTAGAGTTTTGATCAGTGTTATCCCTGAAGGCTAAAATATATGTGAACAGTGGAGATACTCACAAATCTCCAGGATTTCCATTAAAGCATTCAATTTCTGATCAATTTATTTTAACAAAATTTACTTACAATGAAGTTAACTTAGGAATGGCTGCATGCCTCTTCTGATTCAACAGTTCTCCCCATGCAACTCATCAAACAAACCTAGTTATTTCCAACACCCCTCTTTTTATAAGGTGAAAGGACCAATATTTGTAATTTTTCAGGGGCCATCTTGGAAATCTCAAAGATAGTTTTAGGTATAAAAGATAGCTTAAATTTTTGGCTTTACTTTTTAGAGATTTAGGACCCAATTTTTGGAAGGAAAATTAAAATTGTCAGAGGAAATTTGGGCACTTGGTTAAGACAGCCATGAGTGTCTTAAAAACAACTCTTGGTTGTCTATTTAATCTTAAGACAATAAAATATTTTTTAAAAGATTGTGACAGTAGATTGTAACATTATTGAAAAGAACAAAAAGCTGTGCCTAAAGTGTTAACTAAAATTTTTATTGGTAGTTCATCTCATGGTAAAATTGCGTAATATGTAATGAACCTGAAGCAGTCATATTTTAGTGCCAAAAATTAAAATTTAAAAGCTATCAAGACTACATTATAAAATTTCCAAAAGCCTCCTAATATTTAAATCAAAAAGGGGGGATAGTAGAATAATATCATGTAAGGAAAAATATCCTGTAAGTAAATTACACCTAGAAAATTTTTACTTTAGAAAATTAACTTTCATTTGTAATGCTAACAGCAAGACACCCATGAAAAACACACATGGTGTCAAAACAAGCCAAAGGAAAATCGTTTGGGCAAAAAATGAAAAAGGATCCCAAGTCAAATTTATAGAAAGGATTCCTTTATTAACTTTTGGTCGAGAATATGTTTGTATATTTTCAGAAAACACCTCCAAGACCATGTGGATTCCTGCAACAGAGAGGAATTGACAGGACTGCTCCAGCCATGAAGACAGAAGAGAAACAGTCCAGAGATGGAAGACGCTGACGACGCCTTGCCATACTAGCAGTTAGCAGCTGTGCGCTGCGGCAGGTTGCCCAGGACCAAACCAGAGAGGCTCGGACCTGCATTACTACCATTTGTCCACCATCTAGAACTGAAATATCATTGCTGACATGTACACATAAAGAACTGTTTGACATTGAAATTGGAACTCAAAAGAACTGTTGGCCCAGAAAGAAACTCACTACAGACTGATTCATTTGCCTCCCAGCATAACCATTATTGCTTGTCTCATTTTCAGTTCTTATAAGTGTATTTCTAGTATCACATGATCTCACTCATCTAGGGGAAATAATGAACAACATAGACTGATGAAAAGGAACAGACCCAGAGACAGGGAAGCATTGATCAGACTGTCAAACCTCAGAGGGAAGGTAGGGGAGGGTGGGGGTAAGAGGGAGAGATCAACCAAAGGACTTGTATGCATGCATATAAGCCTAACCAGTGGTCACGGACAACAGGGGGGTGGGGGCATGCGTGGGGAGGGCTTTGGGATGGGAATGGGGGGATGAGGACAAATATGTGATACCTTAATCAATAAAGAAATTAATTTAAAAAAAGAAAAAGAAAAAGAACCTTAGCTGTTTCAAAAGTGAGCATGAAGAACCTTTGTTTTTTGTCTCCCCTGTCCCCATATAATCAAGATTCAGGTAGGAGGAGACTTTTGGGAGATTGGGATGGGAGGGAGAAAACCAAGAGCAGACTGGGGTGAGTAAGGAAGGAGACAGATGACCACAAGGCTTGCAGTCTGGGCAATGACCCAGCATGTAAACTGGCTGGAATTAGCTGGACACAAAATTCCAAATGGAGCTCTGGTGTTGAGTTGCTCTCATAGGAGCAAGAGTGACCTGTGGAATCAGGGCATTAGATATTTGAGGACCTGGACAGTTAAAGCCAAATTAGAGCATTGCTGAAACAGATCAGCGCTTAGAGAGGTTGTGTTATTAACACTCAGTATGTTGATGTGAGAAAACTTAATTCACAATAGCCTGTACTTTTTTTCCCCTTAGGACTACTTTATTCTCTTTTAAATTTTTGACCTGACTTATACCATTTGTTTTTAAGAACACAATGTTTGTTTATTTCTGTAGCAATTTCTGAGGCTTTGTCTATCTTTTTTCTTTTATTAAATAAGTTATAAATGTCAGAAATGTAATTCCTGCTTGAAGAGTACCCTAGGTAAAGATAATGCAAATCTTTAGGACACAGAAAGCCTTTTCTAGAGTGTCAACCTAACAACTTTGGATAGCAAATGTGGTTTTGGCTTTTAAGCTCGGCAATCAGGCTGCAGCTGTGCCCTGCCAAGGTATCAAGAGCAAAATGAAAAAACTGTCACTGGATGTTCCACAGATTGGGGTGTTTGGCATTATATATTTGGAACATCTGCACCATTGATTAAATTCTTCATCTGGATATTTTGGCATCATGACACCAACAGCTTTAGAATCCTTCTTTGTTCACTGTTAATTTAGACAGGAAACACACACACACACACACACGTTAGTGCTGGATGTGTGAAAGATGAGAGGGGCTGCAATCTCATTTCTTTTCCCACTGAAATCTTTTTCAGAAGTTAGACACAGAGTGGATAAGTTAATATACTTTCACATTTAAAAATATTCAGACCACCCCATTTCCTCCTTACCTTTCCTCCATCTTGTCACTTTAAATAGACAACACTTGGTTGTCCATTTAATCATAGGTGAGAGAGGCCCCAGCATGTTGGAGGGTGGGAGGGGCAGAAAGGGGAGAGAACACAGGGTCACTGGACCATCCCAAATGGAGCACGTTTGTCCATCATGGAAGAAGAGACCTTTGTAACCATGCCAGAGAGCATTGGTTAGCTTAGGTGGAGAATATGATGGGGTTTTTTAGAAGAGCCCTTTGGATCCTTTTCTATTCTATTGCATGAACTTGACTCTGACCTTCAAACCTCCCTCAGGCCACTTAGTCGGGGGATACTCAGTCACTCAGAGTTTAGGGAGCTCCTGCTATGAGCTCCTTTGGAGTTTACAATCCAGTGGAGAGCTGGGCCTTACAACAGGAAAGCATGAACAACACACAGCAAAGTTCTGTGACAGACTGTCAACTCTGAATGTTCAAAGAGGATGAATAACAGTGCAAACCTAGGATTTTAGGAAAGGCACATGGAGAAAGTTCTGAGTTTGGGCTTGAAGGATGACCATGAGTTGAATGTGGAGAGAATTCTGTAATGGACTCAACAAAAGCACAGAAATGAGCTTGACTGAAAAAGAGTGATGTGTGGTCCATTGATAGAGAGGACGGGCGGAGGCTCTTAGAGGCCAGATTAGGACATTTCACCGGGATGCCGTATGGCACAGGGAACATGCTGGATGGCTCAGAAGAACTTGGAGACTGTCACATCTGTGTCTTTTATCACACTTACCGTTGGTAGGTATTTAGTAAAGATTTCTTGAAGTGTGGCACAATGATGGACCCTTTCAAAGACTTAAATGCCACAATCGGGACCTAAAATTAACCACTTAAACTACATTTTCTGCTAATTTTTGAGAAAGGAGGAAAAGGATATGGCCTAATTCAAATATAAAAGCTACAATCATGCTGAATGTGCCTCATTAAATAAATAAATCATACAGATAATATTTATTGCACACTTACTGTGGGCCAGGCACTCTTCCAGGCTCCTGGGGTTCCACCATGAACAAGAGAAGCAAGAGCCCGCAAGATATTCCACCCAGCGATCACTGCTTTGAAGACAGCAGACACAGTCGATAGGGGAGTGCTGCATGGATACGCTGGTCATTATGGAGGGACTCTCTGAGGATGTGAGACCTGAGCCGAGTCCCAAATGAAAAGAAGGAGCAAGGCAAGCGAAGGTCAGAACACTCCAGCAGAGGGGAGGCCCTAAGGAGCAGGCAGCTTAGCATGCTGTAACCCACAGCTTGAAGATGAGTTTTGTCTTTGGATGTAAATTCATTTTCAGGTATGCCAATAGGAACCTGGCAGAAAAAAATTTTTTTTCTTTTTTGTGTCTATTCTCTTAGACGTTTCGAAAATAAAATTGAATCCTTACAAGACCCCATAATAGAGGGATAAATTTATAACAGCCAAGAGCACAGCAAGTAGAACAGCTTGAAGAAAGTTTCAAAGAATATTTGTAAGACTGGGAGAGGATGGAAGCCCAATGACACGTAAAACAGAGGCAGGGAGGACACAGAGGGTGGGGCAGCAGCCAAGGCGGGGCAAAGAGAATCACTCTGCCAGACATGCACCATGACCTCACCGATCAGCAACTCAAATTCCCTTCCCTCTCCCTTCCTCCATGAAAAAGAACCTGGGGATAAATAGGAAAGGTAGGTTGGAGTAAATAGCAGGAGCTTGAAACTGACTCAAAAAGACTTTAAGGAGATCAGCATGCATGGGTAGAAACCATATTTGGTTTTGATTAGACGAGAATATGGCCAGAGCTAGAGAAAAATATTCAGTTGCAGGAAGCGACTTGTATGGCAGTGGTGGTGATGTGATGGATATTTTCAAACAGGACAGGCTTGAAGATGTTGAAATGAAAAGTACCCGTGGAAGGGACCTTCCTAACCAGTGTTCCTATTTCCATGTTTCCCTCCCTTTGCCTGTCTTGGTTAAGCTTAGCTAATTCTTCTAAAACTCAGCTCAAAGCATACTGGACTGTTTCCTATAGCTCCTTAGTAAGGACCCTAATCTGCTGTTGTCACATCTCTACTTGTGCCTCTTTGGGTATTTAAAATATCCTCTTCCTATTTCTAGGCCTGAAAGTGCCAGTGAACTTTAGGCTGCATTGCAAAGCAGCCTTCTCTTACATTTTCCTCGAGGACAAGCACTTGAACTTATTTCCTGTTTGTTTTTATTTCCCACAAGCACTTGAACTTATTTCCTGTTTGTTTTTATTTCCCACGCTGGCCACCTAATAGCTATTCAGTGAGCCTTCATTGATTCTTCCTGCCCAAAGGCTGTCACTTTTCCTGATGTCATTTGTTGGATAGTCATCCACGTCCCTCCTTCCCATGCACAGCCTGCCTGCTGCACCCAGCACACCCAGGAAATGCTGTTTGGAGACTCTCCTATAAGTTCTTTATTAATTCAGAGAACACTTTTCAGGCTTTTGACCTTTCATCAGATTTCAGCAGGATTTGACTCTCCAGACCACAATTTTTCCTTGAACAATCTCTCCTCTTGATTTCAATAACACACCTTTCCTGGTTTTCTTCTGACCTCTCTGCTTTTTTTTTTTTCAGTTGAATTTTCAGGATTCCCTCCCCTCCCCCCCGCTCCCCCCCCCCCCCCCCCCCGTCACCTTCCCTTTAATGTCATACTCAGGGCTCTAGCCCAGCTCCACTCCTTCTCTTATTCTGCCTGCTCAGCCTAGGTGTGCTCAACCATGTCAATATCACCAAGTCCATCTTCTCCAGCCTGGATCTCTCTCCTAAGTACCAGACTAACAAGTATAATTGTTCCCCCCGACACCCTGTCTTAAACATCACAATCACACTTCAAATTTAAATTGTCCCAAACTAAGCTCATCATGGGTACTCTATTCTTCTCCACCACCACTACCATCACAAACATTTTATCATTTTATTCTCCACTCCTATCTCAGTGAGATAAACCCCCAGACATCTCATCTTTTTAAATCAGGATTTTATCTGCGCACCACCCTTTATTATCAATAGACAAGTTTACCTGTGTACCTTGGAGACTAGTGGTTCCCTTAACAGCAACTGACACTTTCAGGAAAACTTTTACATTGTTTTGTTTATTTTCTATGGACAATGGAAGAGTGATTTGTTTGGTTTAGAGAGGTTGAGTTTGAAGCCACTGGGGTAGCTATGTAAGAAATGTTGATTGGCCATTTGAAAATGTAGGTACTGAAGTATAAAGATATTTTAGAACTAAAGTTAGATATTTGAGAATTATCTATAGTACGTAGAGACAATAATTGAAACCATGTGAGAAGATGAGATCATCATGAAAAGGAGTACATAAAAACAGGGATATGTGGAAACAAGTTGTGGAAGCAGGTCATGATTCTTTTACGGCTGATAGGACCTTACAGATCATCTGGCACAGACTTTTTTTCACCTGAAAATTATATTGAGACTAAGAGATGAAGAGAAAAATTAGATTCTAAGGGAATATTTACTTAGAAGGTCTTTGATGTCAAGTTACTTTAAAGTTTCAAAACTCAGACCAAGAAAAGATTCAGAGTGAGTTGACTCTATTAAAATTAAGAACCTCAGAATCACACCAGCAGCACAGAGAGCTAGAAAGAACTTGGATCTTTTATGAGGTCCATGAACCAATAGATAAGAAAGCCCTAAATCTCACCCTACTCCAGATTTCCTGTAATGTAAACCAGTATCTCCCCTTATTATGTAAGCCAGTTTGATTTGTTACCAGGAAATGCTGGAGCCAGCTCATGTGGGCTCACTAGAGCTGACAATGTACATCTCTTCCCAATTGTCTTCAGTGATGTTATGTTGTTAGCTTGAAATTAACCATGACGAAACTATGTACAACTTGGAAATTGACTAATCCGGTGAACTGGAGATTTTTCCTTCACTGAAAACCTGGTTGTTAAACATTTCCCAGCACATCACTGATTACAGCCAAAAGAACCCCTACTGATACACATGTTGAATAAAAAACTTCTGGTCAGTGTTTTTCACTTAATAATTCATTTGGAAAAGTATCAATCAATGTCATGTAGCGGTAATCCAGTTACTAGAAGATATCTACCTACACTTTGTAATGTTTAGCATTGATTGGGAAGTTGGAAATCTGGAAGTTTGCATTTCCTTAGAGGGGTTGTTGGTATAAGGACACCCCTCTCCATAGGGGTGCAGATGGGGGTGTTACCCTCCTACCCCAAGTCAAATGAGAGATTTCATGAGACCCATGTGGAGAACTTTATGTGAGTCCCATAGAGATTCAAGGACATAGAGACTTACACTTGTAAATTTAGAGGGGAGACACTATGTGGCTGAAATTGCTGAGAAACAAAAAGGTAGTTGTTTTGGATGGGCACCAGTTCAGAGGTATTTGCCATGGGCCTGAGTGGATCCTTCAGAAAGGAGCTGAGTGGACCATCTCAAGGATGGTGTGGAGGGCCAAGATGGCCCAACTTGTGGGCTGCCTTGGACCCAGAGGGCTTCTGGGGGAATGACAATGGCCAGCCAAGGAGGCATCTTTATCCAAGTCAAAGAGCCATTGGGAAGAAACTTTTCAGAATGGTGTTGGGGGATTGGGTCAAGGGAAGGCCACATCGTAAGAGTCCAGAATTATGCATCTGACACATCCAGAAAATACTAATACCAGATTATGACCAAAGAATACTAATACTAGTACAATTAGAATAGATTCCCACCGTTGTGTCTTCCTATTCCCATATACTCCAACTTTAAGGGGTCCAACAAGGCAGCTAGGGAGTGAGTGTGAGTAGCAAGGAAGAAGCAGCTCAGATAGGTCTCCTAACCCCACAGATTTCTCAGTCACAGACAGGGCTTGATGGGAGAGGCTGAGGCTTTAAAGAATAAAAGATGGACATTTCAAGGTTAAGTTTGGAATCTGTAGTTGGGAATGCAAAAATACTGTTTTCCATTTGAGGTTGGGAATCTGAGGCTGGGAAGCCAAGGCTGGGATTGTGAAAGTAGCATTTTCCATCAGTGTTTGGTTGAGTCCCCAGCTGCAAAACTGCAGATAGGACTGACTGTATGTATTGAAGAAAATCTGCCCGTATGTTGACCTGTGCAGTTCAAACCATGCTATTCATTTGTCAACGGTACATTTAAAATCTGGTAAGCTTTTCCTTTCTGCACGCATCCATTCTTTTTAGCCTTTGGCAGATAAGGCTTAGTTTTTGCTGACCAGGGATTTGAAGGGTGACCTTGGTTTGAGATAGCTAAACTGAAACTCTCAAAATACTGTTTCAGGTCTGCAGTTGGTTGAATTGTGATGCAAAAGGCCAACTGTAGAGTCAAAAGTTATATGCAGATTTTTTACTGGGGTAGGGGAGGGTCAGCACCTCTAATCCCCATGCTGTTCAAGGGTTGACTATATTTTCAAAATATTGTATCTTTTAAAACTGCTTGTACATTTGACTCATTAGATATAATGATTTGATGGTAGACAAGTCCAGGTGGGAGACAAAAATAACTCCTTTATTGTTACCCTACAGCATAGGAACCTGCACTAAGTATAACTATATGTGGATAGTGGAATAGTATTTTGAAATACAAACAATTTTGTCTCCTGGTCTTTATGACTGTATTATTTTCCTCCCATTCAAAGAGAAAGGCAGCATTAGACCCCACAGTCTTGGGACATAAATGTGACAGGATGGAAAACAAAAAGAGGCAACAATATGCAGAAATGCAGAAGTGGTAGATGATGGTGGTCTGTAGGGTTAGGTGGAAGAATGAGAATGTAGTGTAGGAAGAACCAGGGTGGCTTAAAGGAAGAATGCTTCCCTGGAAACAAAAAGGTCTTTTAGGCTCTAGGATAGGAGAGAAGAGGGGTCTGTGGTTTCCAGGGAAGAGGAGACCAAACTCTGATTCCTGGGGGTGCTTCCAAGAGACTTAGCAAGACAGCTGAGAGGGATGAAGCCTGAGAGCAAAGGGGGAAGTCATGTGTCATCAGGAGCATGACGGAATGCAATGTGTCAAGTGCATATGTAAGCAGTAAGGTGGCAACTGGGACTAACTAGAGAGCACATGATCTGACTAAAGGCAAAATGGGTGCGGGTTTGTTGTTGTTGTTGCTGTTGTTTTTGTTTGTTTGTTTGTTTGTTTGTTTTGGAGGATGGGAGGTCGTGGAAAGCTTTGCTTGTCATAAAAATATGTGTGAACCAAACTTGCCTCTCCTGGGCTCCAGGGCAATATAGAGACATAATTTGCTTTACAATCAAGTCTTGGGATATGGAAGCCACAGAGAGGCATCAAACCTGTTTAGACAATGGGAACAAAGGTAACAAAGGTAATTGTCATCTCAGTGGAAGGTGCAGACAGGAAACAATCACTGGAAGAGAAGACTCTCATCTCTCCTTGTTCCTGCCTCTAGTTATTTATCCTTGGACACTATTTATAACCCTCAGTTCTTGATATGAACCCAGGCAAGGGGTAGGACGTTCCATGAATGCCTGCAGTTAGGTTTCTTGATTGTCTCCATATTAATTTGAAGGTGGTAGGGCAAATGCTTTTGTGGTACAGTTTGAGATTAAGAGGGTTACACTACTTAATAAACTAATGAAAACCTATTGGAATTGTCAGTGAAGCAGATCAGATTCCAAATGGACAGGTGGCCAAACAATGAAACAAAGACACTGCACAGGTGGGAATGGAAGCTGGAGATACAATTGGTGTGTTTCAGCAGTAGACAGGAGGTGTCTGCTAAAAAGGGAACCTGCTATTTTATTCCAGAACTTTGTTCCTACAAACCAAGAAGACATTCTCAATTAGAAAATTACAATTTGGTTTCATCCTGACAGCTACGGTATAATTTTCTCTATTCTTTCATTTTCTCCCTTGTCATTCCTTTACTGTACATAAAATAACTCATGTATGTGCACAAGTGAATTGTTTTTGTTGTTTTTTTCCCCAAATGACCAATGGTATGTTTTGATCAACATCAAATGGAGATGGGATGGGTAAAATACTGCTTCTGTGAAAATATCCCTTTATCCATTAGTGGCTTGCTCGTTCAGCTTTTATCTTTATACTAAAGGCCCAGTGCATGGATTTGTGCACTGGTGGGGTCCCTCAGCCTGGCCTGCACCCTCTCGCAATCCAGGACCCCTTGGAGAATGTTGGACTGCCGGTTTCAGCCTGATCCCCACAGGCCAGGCCAAGGATCGGGCCAAAACTGGCAGTCCAACATCTCCTGAGGGATGTAGTAGTGCGTGAAGTGGCAGGTGGCCAGAGAGGAGCCCGGGCCCGAGCCCGGGCCAGGTGCCGTGCCACTCCCGCTCATCCCAGCCCTGCTGCACTTGCCACCGCTGCTCGGTACCACTGCCGCAGGGGTGAGAGAGGCTTGCACCACCACAGCTGTGCTCGCCAACCATGAACCCAGCATCTGGCACCCGACAGTCAGCTGAGTGGCGCTCCCACTGTGGAGTGCACTGACCACCAGGGGGCAGCTCCTGCATTGAGCATCTGCCCCCTGGTGGTCAGTGTGTATCACAGTGATCCGTCAACCAGTCGTTTGGTTGCTTAGGCTTTTATATATATAGATTCCAGTAAGTTATTTTGCACTCAGATTTTAACAAAAAAAATGATGATAATAATAATGATAATAGCAATCCTTGTGTACTATGTTTGATTAGAGAATTTTAATATTTTTAATTTATCATTGTGAATCCCAG
Source organism: Plecotus auritus (assembly GCF_963455305.1). Lineage (NCBI taxonomy): Eukaryota > Metazoa > Chordata > Mammalia > Chiroptera > Vespertilionidae > Plecotus > Plecotus auritus. Next base: position 179,156,380 of record NC_137772.1, on the reverse strand, counting down.
GAAAATGTTATAACTTCTTTGTATGTAGCTATTAAATGCAGACAATCTGTATGTAAGTAGGATAAATTACTCTACAAGAAATGAATCCTAGACAGTTTTCCCTTCCAGTCAAGTGTTCTGTTGTTTAAATAAACTTCTTGTTTAAATAAAAAAGAAAATAAAATGTGAGCTAGCAACTCTTGTAATCTATCTTAACAAGCAGTCATCAAAGGCCTAATAATCTAACAATCTAACAATCATCTATATGGTGTAGGGGGTAAAATTTCAGTAAGATGAAATTTTCATACCCTGGAAAGTTGTGCACTAGTTGTACTTATCATAGGTAAGTATGTTAAATACAAGAGAATGTGTAAGTCCAACCTGAAAAGAACACAGTCTGTGGGAACACAGGAGGGAAGGGGCTTTATAACTGTGGAAGGCCTGGATGATTGAGAGAAGGACCCAAATGTATTTCAGCATCTTTTGAGAATGTAATGTATTCAGTTTAAGGACCAGACTTAAGTTGGATAGAAAATGAAAACCATTCATTACTCCTTCATCCCTTATCTTTCCTTCAGTCTCGTCACCAGCCTTCCCCACGTTTTGACATCACCACTTGACTTGTTGGTTTGACTTGCCCCTTGAAGAGGTAAAAATTCTTTCCTGGTTGCTTTCTGGTCCCACCTATTAAAAGGCTACTCAGCTTAAAAAATAAATGAGTTGGCCAAGTATATGCAGACCTTTATTTTTCAAGCTGAGTAGTCTTTATTTTTTAAGTTCCCCCATGTTGGAATCACATGGGGAAACGTAAAAAATATGATGCCTGTCATTTGCCTCCTGGTAATCATGCACTGAGGACACAGTATCACTTGGGAGTATTTCTGCCAGAAATGTAGAACTTGAATTGAATCATAAGAAAATGTATGAAAAAAACAAATTGAATGAGATTCTCCAAAATTACTAATCTGTTGGTAGTTACAAAATAGTCATGGGGATATAAAGTACAGCATGGGAAAGATAGTCGGTAGTATTGTAATAATTGTGCATGGTGCCAGGTGGGTACTGGAAATATTAACGGGAATATTTTGTAAAGTACATGATCATCTAACCACTATGCTGCACCCCTGAAACTTATACAAAATAATATTAAGTGTAAAATATAATTTTAAAGAACTTTGTAAATAAAAAAGTAATGAATTTGTTATTTAAATTTTTTTCAGGTCATAAAAAATATAAAGAACCATTTCATATTAAAGGAGACTAAAAAGACATGATAACTAAATGCAATAGTGATTTTGAATTGGATCCTAGACTAAGAACTAGGCCAGAAAATGACATCAGTGGGACATTTGGAGAAATCTGAATGAGGTTGGTGGATTATATAATATAGTTATATCACTGTGGATTTCTTGATGTTGATAATAGTACTATGATTATGTAAGAGAATGTTCTTGTTTTTTTGGGAATGTGCACTGAAATACACATGAGAATGTTTTGAAGTAAAGGGGAGTTGTGTCCTCAAACTTACTTTCAAATGTTTCAGAAAAAAATATGCATTTATATAGAGAAGTGCATATATATATATATATATATATATATATGCATATATATATATATATATATATATATATATGCATGTATATATATTTAGAGAGATAGAGAGAGAGGGGAGAAGAAGAGAATATAAAGGTCCTATAGAAAACCTGGATGGGTGGAATCCAGGAAATACTTATACTACTTTTGCAACCTTTTTGAAATTGTTATATTATTTTAAAATTAAAAAATAGTTTTAAATTTAAATTACTGGTGCTTGGTTCCCACTCCCAGGGGTTCTGACTTACTTCATCAAGGGTGTGGGTTTTAGGACTTGAAATTCTCCTTTGATTCTCATGTGCACTCAGGGCTGAACCCATCACTTTGGTAACTTGTTGGAGTGAAGGGCATTAGGATTGGAGTGTGTATTTTTTAAAAAGAATCTCTGAGAAAAGCAGTTTATTAGGGTTCAAGATACAAATATTTCAAGGGCCCAGCAAGTTATATAAATTTGTAAAGCAGCAAAACATAAGATAACAGGGTATGGTGAGAATATGTATGAATTAAAGTAATATAATTCAGATTTTAAAATATTCTCCTGAACAATCCAAAACTGGCAGGTTGATTTGGGGGCAGTGGGTCATCAGATTGGACCATCTGGACCTGGAAAAAAAGAGAACTATGGTCATGATTTGTAAGCATAAAAATTAGTGCTTAGAATTCTCTGAAAATAGCCCTGGCATTAGATTTATAGTAAATTTAAGAAAAGTGTGTATCGAAAATAAATTTGAAAGTAAGATAATATACATTTGATAATTGTTTCATTAGGCTAACTGGCTGAAAACTACATAAAACCTCAATATAAACTGGTTTAAACAATAAGGCAATTTAGTATCTAACATAACAGGAAATCTAGCAGCTTAATGATGTCCTTAAGGAGCTGGGTTCTTTTCATCTCCCTGTCCCACCTTCTTCAGGGGTCACCTTTGCCCTCTGGCTAGCTCTCTTATACCCCAAAAGGCCAGCAGAAGCTCTGGGCCTCACGCTCAGTTGTGGCAACCAGGCGTTCTTATTTTTACCTCCAGGAATAAGGAGACCTTTTCCACAAACCTCTTCCCCTATGTCCCAGTGCCCTAAATTGGGTCACATGTTCATTCCTAAGCTACACATTGGAAAGAAAGTAGGACTTCTAGGAGGAAACAGTATCTGCCTTGAGGACGGGGTCACCGTCCTCTGAGACATGAGAGACAGACTGGGTGCTACTCCACACTGGGGTGGAAGTGGGAAATGAGCATTAAGTAATCAAACAGTCGAGTCTGCAAAAACAAACTGTTTTTAATCAGACATTTCTCTGAGATTAAATCAGACTTTTACATAAAACAGTGGACCGTGTGAACACTAAGTCCAAGTAGAAAGACTGGCAAATAAAGCAACTTAAAAGTTGAGAGACATCGAGTATAGTTTACAAAGCACAAAACCAACCAAGAGATTGGGCGCTGCATTGACCAGCTGAATGACCTTGATCAAGTAATTTAATTTTTCTAGCCCTCATTTATTTTTTCACCTACAAAACTAAGAGTTGAACTAAATGGTTTCTAAGATCACTTCCAATATTAATAGTCTATTAGCCTGTAATCACTGTGTACTATGCTCTCTATAAAATAAATAAAATGAACAACATGGTATTTGGGAGGATGCCTCTCAGAGTAAATAATTCTACAGGGCAGACATCAAATAAAGGCAAATGCTTTAAAAGTATAAGAAGGACTTCCCAGCTTTTGTCAGGCATGTGAAGAGGCTGGAAGTTGTTATTCCATTCTAGTAACAAGAGCTAAACAAATGGAAAAATCAACAGTCCTTCTTATATCTGTCAGAAGTGTGATCAGAGGCAATTTGCTGCACCTAAAATTGGAGAGACAGACAGGTGATACAGAGAATCACAACTTTCTGGAACAAAAACAACAACAAACACACCTATGAATAGAGAGCAGAAACCTTCTTGGGAACCAATGCCAAGGTAGGAAAACTTAAATTGCAAATGACAAATTGCTGAAGGATCAGTGTGGACATCTCCAGTGGGAGGGGCCCAGGTATAGGGGAGCTGCTCCCCATGCACACACAGTTGTGTGAATTGTACCTGCAAGAGCTCTCCCAAGTTCTCATAGTGAAGATCAGAGAACCTACCCCCTCTCACACACCCACTCCCCCTGCACACACACACACACACACACACACACACACACACACACACCTCTGTCTTCCTGCAGATGGATGGGAAAATACTCCAGAGTTGTCTGTTCTTCATAAGTCTGTCCTCAAGAGAGAAACTATTTTATCAGAGCATAAATTATTGAGGATTTATCAGAGCCCGACTGACCTGAGGGAAGAGAAATACCTAACCCTAGCCTTCCATGTGGGAGAAGGAAAATACCCAATTCCAGCCAACTCTCTCCATCCTCTACCGCCTTAAGGAGGTAACCAAGATGCGCTTGTGAAATTCAGAGCACAGGGGCATAGGCTCACTAAAAGATTGAGACATAATCATAAGATTAAAGAACATTTCCCCTCAAACCCCCACCACCACCACTATACCACTAAAGGCCCATTTACCAGAATACCAGTACATCGTGTCAGCTTTCAACAAAAAATTACAAGGAATACTAAAAGGCAAGAAATAAATAAATAAATAAATAAATAAATAAATAAATAAATAAATAATTTTTAATGCAGTTCAAATAGACAGCACAAGCATTAGAACCAGACTGAGATATGACAGGAATGTTATACTTATCAGAACTAGAAATTTAAAACAACTATGATTAATATTGTAAGGGCTGTAATGGATAAAGTAGATAACATGCGAGAACAGATGGGAAATGTAAGCAGAAGGATGAAAATCCAAAGAAGAATAAAAAAGAAATGGTAGAGATAAAAAACACTGTAACATGTTTTTAATGGGCTCACTAGTAGACTGAACACAGCTGAGGAAAGAATCTCTGAGCTTGAAGATATGTCAAAATAAACTTCCAAAATTGCAAACCAAGGAGAAAAAAAAGACTGAGGGGAAAAAGAACAGGATATCCAAGAAATATTGGACAACTACTCATACTCCCACTGGGAATACTAGAAGGGAAAAAATTATTTGAAGCAATAATGACTGAAGATTTCTCCCTAATTGATGTTAGATATCAAACCACAGATTTGCTCAGAATACCAAGAAGATAAATTAAGAGGGGAAAAAAAAGACAAAACAAACAAAAAAAACCTATACCTAGATATATCATATTCAAATGCAGAAAATTAAAAACAAAGAAAAAATCTTGAAAGAATCCAGAAGGAAAAATACTTTGCCTATTGAGGAACAAAGATAAGAATTACACCTGATTTCTCAGAAATCATGCAAGCAAGAAGAAAGTGGAGTAAAATTTTTATTTTTTTATTAAATTTATTGGGGTGATACTGGTTAATAAAATTATATAGGTTTCAAGTGTACAATTTTATAACAAATCATCTGTATATTATATTGTTTGTTCACCACCTCAAATCAAGTCTCCTAAGTTGCAATGACATTTTTAAAATGTTAAGATTAGTAAACACCAACCTAGAATTCTAAAGCCCTACAAAATTATCCTTCAAAAATAAAGGAGAAATGAAGACAAATAAAAATTGTTGCCAGTAAGCCTTCAAGAAATTATTTTAAAAGTCCTTGAGAAGGAAAGAGAATTATATAGGTCAGAAACTAAGGTTTGCATAAAGAAAGGAAGAGCAATCCGAGCAGCATGGCTCAATGGTTCAGTGTCAACCCATGTGCTAAGTTGGATTCCCAGTCAGGGCATATGCCTGGCTTGTGGACTCAATCCCCAATAGGGGGCACACAGGAGGCAGCCAGTTTATGTCTCATCGATGTTTCTATCTCTCTTCTCTCCTTTCCTCTCTCTCTCTAAATCAATAAAAACATTTTTTAAAAAAAGAAGAAGAAGGAAAGAGCATTGGTGGAGAAGGAATAAGTGAAAGTAAAATAAAAACTTTTACTTTTCTTATTTTTTTATAACATTCTTGGTCTTCATTGACCTGATAAAAATTTGTTCAAAATAATATCAATGATATACTTAAATATGTATACTTCTATATAAGTGAAATTAATAACAACAATTTTATAAGAGAGGGAAGGGAGGAATTAGGATTATTTGTTATTATGAAGTGGTACCGTATACTGTTATTTGAAAACTAGAGGCCCGGTGCACGAAATTCGTGCATGGGGGGAGGGGAGGTACCTCAGCCCAGCCTGTACCCTCTCCAATCTGGGACATCCTTCTCACAGTCCAGGACTGCTGGCTCTCAACAGCTTGCCTGCCTGCCTGATTGACCATAACTGCTTCTGCCTGCGAGCCTGATCATCCCCTAACCACTCCCCTGCCAGCCTGATCAACGCCTAACTGCCCCCTGCCAGCCCAATTGCTCCTAACTGTCCTCCCCTCCAGGCCTGGTTGCCCCCAACTGCCCTCCCCTTCAGGCCTGGACACCCCCAACTGCCCTCCCCTGGCTGGCCCGGTCACCCCTAACTGCCCTCCCTTCCAGCCTGGTCGCCCCCAACTGTCCTTCCGTTTCAGGCCTGATTGCCCCCAACTGCCCTTGCTTGCAGGCCTGGTCCCTCCCAACTGTCCTCCCCTACAGGTCTGATTGCCCACAACTGCCCTCCCCTGCTGGCCATCTTGTAGTGGCCATCTTGTGTACACATAGGGACGGCCATCTTTGACTACATGGGGGCGGCCATCTTGTGTGTTGGAGTGATGGTCAATTTGCATATTGCCTCTTTATTATATAGGATGCATTTAGATTGATTGTAAGTGCACATTGCAAACTCCAGGGCTGCCATTTAAAAACAACAACAACAAAAAATAGAATTGATATGCTAAGAAAAGAGACAAAATGGGATCATGTAAGATGCTCACTTAAAACCACAATGGGCAGCCCAACTGGCATGACTCAGTGATTGAGCATTGACCTATGAACCAGGAAGTCACGGTTTGATTCCTGGTCAGGCTCATGCCTGGGTTGCTGGCTCAGTTCAGGAGGCAGCCAAACAATGGTTCTCTCTCATCATTGATGTTTCTATCTCTCTATCCCTCTCCCTTCTTCTCTGAAACTAATAAAAATATTTTTAAAAAACACATACACAATGGGCAGAAAAAATGAAAGAAAATATAGGAATAAAGGACAAAGAAAATGAATAGAAAATAATAACAAATACAGTAGATATTAATCCAACTATATCAATAGTCACTTTAAACATCAATTGTCCAAGTACACTTATTAAAAGACAGAGGTTTTCAGAACTGTTAAGAAAAATAAGACTTACCTATAGGTATGTTTCTACAAGAAACTCATTTCAAGTATACAGATACATATAGAGTAAAAATAAAGGGACAGAGAAACTATACCATGCTAACATTAATCAAAAGAAAGGGAGTAGCTGTATTCATTTTAGACAGCAGATTTCAGAGAAGGAATGTTATGAGGGATAAAGAGGGGAATTACATAATGATGGAGGAATCAATTCTCCAAGAAGACATAACAATACTTAATGTATACGTACCAAACAACAGAGTGAAAATACATAGGACAAAAACTAATAGAACTGTAAGGAGAAATAAATTATTATAGCCACAGACTGGGAAAAAATATTTATTAAGGACATATCTGATAAAGAACTGTTATCCACAATTTACAAAGAACTCTTAAAACTCAACAGTAAGAAAACAAATAACTCAATTTTAGAAATGAGCTAACTAGGAATAGAGGAGAACTTCCTCAATTTAATAAAGAATATCTATTTAAAAAATCTACAGTTAACATACTACGTATTGTTGAAAAATTAGAACCTTTCCCACTAAGATTAGGAACAAGCCAAGGATATCCCTTCTCACCATTCCTTTTCAAATCATACTGGAAGTTCTACCTAATGCAATAAGAAAAGAAAATAAAAGTACAATGATTGGGAAGGAAGAAATAAAACTGTCTTTGCAGATGACATGTTCATCTATGTAAAAAATCCAACAATTGACAAAAAGAAAACTGGAATTAGCAAACAATGATAGCAAGGTTGCAGGATACAGTCAATTGCTTTCCTATATATCATCAAGACCAAGTGAAATTTGAAATTAAAAACACAATACTATTTACATTAGCACCTCCCAAAAATGAAATTCTTAGGTATAAATCTATATATGTACATAATAGATATGAGAAAAACTATAAAATTCTGATTAAATAAATCAAAGAACTAAATAAATGGAGAGATACTCTTTATTCATTGATAGGAAGACTTAATATTGTCAATATTTTATTCCTTCCCAACTTGACTATAGATTCAACACAGTCCCAAACTCTCTGCAAGTTATTTTGTGAATTTTGATAAACTAATTCTAAAGTTTATGTGGAGAGGCAAAAGACCACAATAATCAATACAATATTGAAGAAGAACAAAGTAAAAAAACTAATGCTTCCTGACTTCAAGACTTAGCATAAATCTAAGTAATCAAGACAGTGTGCTAATGGCAAAATAGACAAATAAATCAATGGAACAGAATAGAGAGCCCAGAAATAGACCTACATAAATATAATCAATTGATCTTTGACAAAGGAGCAAGAACAATACATTGGACCAAATATAGTCCTTTCAACAAATGGACATCCACATGCAAAAAATAAACCTAGACACAGACCTACATCCTTTACAACAATTAACTCCAATGGATCACAGGCCTAAGTATAAAACACAAACTATTAAACTGCCAGAAGATAGCATAGGAGATAACCTAAATAAAGTAGGTATGGCAGTGACGTTTTCATATAGTGCCAATGATTCATAAAAGAAAGAATTTATAAGCTGGACTTTATTAAAATTAAAAACTTCTGCTTTGCAAAAGACATTCTAAAGAGAATGAGATTAGCCACAGACTGGGAGAAAATATTTATTAAAGATATATCTGATAAAGAACTGTTATCCACAATTTACAAAGAACTCTTAAAACTCAACAGTAAGAAAACAAACAACTCAATTTTAGAAATGAGCAAAAGACCTGAACAGACACTTCACCAAAAATGACATGCAGATGTCTTTCAAATAAGCATTGCATCTGAAAAGTTGCTCAACATCATATGCCATTAGGGAACTGCAAATCTATCCTATCTAATAAAAGAGTAATATTCAAATTGGCCATACCTCTGCTACACCCACAAGTCACGCCCACTAGCCAATCAGGATCGAGTATGCAAATTAACCCAACCAAGATGGCTGCGGCCAGGGAGCGAGCAGGAGGCTTGAGTTTCCCCAGGCGATGGAGGAAGCCAAGCTCCTGCAGCCCTGGCCTCCGCTCAAGGCTACAAAGTTTCAATTATAGAAGATAAATAAATCCCAGATACCAGGGCCTCTGCTTGGGTCGCTGGGGGGCATGGTCAGCCTGCAAACCACCACAGGCCCCTCACCAGGCCACCCCATGCCCCAAGGGAACCCCACCCTGATCTGGGACACCCTTCAGGGCAAACCAGCTGGCCCCCACCTGTGCACCAGGCCTCTATCCTATCTAATAAAAGAGTAATATGCAAATTGACCATCACTCCAACACACAACATGGCTGCCCCCATGTGGACACAAGATGGCCACCACAAGATGGGGCCAGGCCTGCAAGGGAGGGCAGTTGGGGGTGATCAAGCCTACAGGGGAGGGCAGTTAAGGATGACCAGGCTGTCAGAGGAGGGAAGTTGGGGGCGACTGGGCCTGCAGGGAAGGGCAGTTGGGGGGTACCAGGCCTGCAGGGGAGGGCAGTTAGGGGTGACCAGGCCTGCAGGGGAGGGCAGTTAGGGGTGACCAGGCCTGCAGGGGAGGGTAGTTAGGGTCAATCAGGCTGGCAGGGAAGCAGTTAGGCATCAATCAGGCTGGCAGGGGAGTGGTTAGGGGGTGATCAGGCTGGCAGGCAGAAGCGGTTAGGGACAATCAGGAAGGCAGGCAGGTGAGCAGTTGGGAGCCAGCAAGTCCTGGATTGTGAGAGGGATATCCGACTGCAGTCGGACATCCCTCGAGGGGTCCCAGATTGGAGAGGGTGCAGACTGGGCTGAGGGACACACCCCACCCCACCCCCACCCCCGTGCATGAATTTCATGCACCGGGCCTCTAGTAATAATAATAAAAGGGTAATATGCTAATTAGACCAATGTCTTCCGGACGTCATTCTGGACGTCCTTCCTTACAAAGCTGGGGCCGGAGGGAAGCCAGCCCACGTCTCATGTGCTTGTGGACAGCCCGAGGAAAGCCAGCCTGGGTTCTGGGTACCTGCAGGCTGCCAGAGGAGGGAAGCAGCCCGGGTCCCTGGTGCCGGAAGGAAGCCAGGGCTGGCAGCCGGGGGAAGGAAGGCCTACTCTTACATGAATTTTCATGCATCGGGCCTCTAGTTAAACAATAATGAGATACCACTACACACCTATTAGAATGGCCAAAATCCAAAACACTGACAACAGTAAATAGTGGTGAGGATGTGGATCAACAGGAACTAACATTCATTACTGGTAGAAATGAAAAAGTGTGCAACCACTTTGGAAGATACTTTGGAAAACTAACTTTTGGAAGTTTAGTTTTCTTACAAAACTAAAGATATTCTTACCATGTGACCCATCAGTTGTACTCCTTGCTATTAACCCAAATGAGTTGAAAACATATATTCACACAAAAATCTGCACTGAAATGTTAATTGCAGCTTTGTTAATAATTGCCAAAATTTGGAAGCAATCAAGACATGCTTCAGTAAGTGAATGGGGAAATAAACTGTGGTACATTCAGAAATGTAATATTATTCAGGGCTTTTAAAAAAAATGAGTAGTCAAGTCATGAAAATATATGGAGGAAACTTAAATGCATATTACCAAGTAAAAGAATCCAATCTGAAAAGGCTGTATACTGTACAATTTTCAACTATGTGACAATCTGGAAAAGCAAAAGAATAAAGACAGTAAAAAGGATTAGTGGTTGCAAGGGTTAGGGGAAAGGAGGTCAAGGGGTTTTTAGGGCAGTGAGTGCTATAATGGGGGATACATGTCATTATATACTTATCAAAACCCATAAAATATACAATACCAAGCGTAAACCCTATGAATTTCGGGTGACAATGATATGTCAATGTAAGTTTATCAATTATAACAAATGTTCCTCTCTGATGAGGGATGCTGTCAGGGCAGGGGACATATGGGAAATCCCTGTATCTTCAACTCAATTTTTCTGTGAACCTAAAACTGCTCTTTAAAAGAAGTCTGTTTCATAGAGCTAACTAAAGCTAACTCTGTAAGACTCTGAGATATAAATTTTAAATAATAAAATAAGAATTTTTCTCTTTTTGACTCCAAGCCTTGACTGATGTTTTCTTCAGAAATGTCATAACAAACAGATTAGTCTGGAAGTGTGATGAGCAAGAAAAGCAATCTGAAAGTAGGCAAGTTTTTCATTTGCATTTCACATGCCTCACTCAGTGAGTGTGGGCAAATTCTCCAACCTGTTTCTTCCCAAAAGGACATTTGGATTTTTTTTTAAAGGTAAGCATCTAGTTGCCTATTTTCTTTAAAAGAACAATTTCAGTATTTCTTGTCCTTAAGATGTTACCACTGAACAAATAACAGCATGATTTCTGTGTGTTGAAATATATGTGAAATGAAATGAGCAAGGTTAGTGCTGACATCTACTGTTAGAACTCGGGTGTGAATTACTTCACCACAAGCCCCCTTTGTAAGGAGCTGGGCGTAGGCAGCAATAGTTGTGGAAGTAGGAGTGACTGTAGGACAGGGGTGGGCAAACTTTTTGACTCGAGGGCCGCAATGGATTCTTAAACTGGACCGGAGGGCCGGAACAAAAGCATGGATGGAGTGTTTGTGTGAACTAATATAAATTCAAAGTAAACATCATTACATAAAAGGGTACTGTCTTTTTTTTTATTTCAATAGTTTTATTCATTTCAAACATTTTAACAAGAAGAATGTAAACACTAATTATTATAATTAGAAACTTCAAAAAATGGAGGAATCATAGCACAATAACATACCTTATATTGAAGATGGCAAAGGCAAAATAAAATTGCCTAACAAAGGAAAGGTACAAAAGCCTTTCAAATTAAACTTAAATATAATAAAATAATTTAAAACTAAAACAAATAGAAAAGAACAAAATGTGTAAACAGTAAATTAAACATTTTCTTTAGTGCAACTTCCAAATTATGCCCAGGATGTAGATGTAGATGGCAATGTAGACTGGGTTGAAAGGTTTTTGGTCTTTAAAACATCAACTTCAGTGGGAACAGTGTTGTTGGTCTCCTTTTTAGCTAATGCTCTGATACTGTGCTCTCCAGGGGCGTGTCTCCCTACATCACCACGATAACGTGTCTACGCATTCCCAGGGTGATGTCGGGGGACGCGTCCGCGGGCATTACAAGGAGCCTCTGGAAGATTGAGAGGTTGTTCCTTCTACTGAATGGGCGGATATAAATCCACCCACTCAGAAGAAGGAGCTGCGGCCGTGTTTCCCGACATTGCCATGTTAACACTGCTGCTGGTGAAGGAGCGGAGGGGAGAGCAAGAGAACCCTCTGCTCTTTCGGCTCCACGGGCCAGATAGAACAGCCCAACGGGCCGGATCCAACCTGCGGGCCGTAGTTTGCCCACGGCTGCTGTAGGACAACAATACCCAAAGCTCCAGTATGCTGAAAAAGGGAGCAAAGGAATCACTTAACACTTAGTCAGCTAAGCATGTTACAGATTCTGGAGGCAGAAGATAAATTAATGTCAAGAGGTATTTCTTAATTCTCATCCAGGAGTCTTTTTAAGGCTCTGGCATCTTCAACAAACCTCCCACTCTGTTTCTCTTGTAATGTTTCTCTCCCTGGACTTTTAAAGAAAAAGTAGATATGGCTCCTGGGTTTCATAGCAATCTTTAAGGGAGAAGAGAAAACTTCCCTGACCTTGGTCTTTCTCCTGCCCTGGGGCTTTGCTCCTCTAGATTACAAATTGGCTATCTACCTTTTGTTTTAGTTATCTTTATCTTTCTCAGGGAAATAGCTATTGAATTAGGTCACTATACCTATTTTAAAAGGTGTGCATCCTGTGAGGTCTCACACTCCATCACCTCACAGTTACTTATGTGTCTCATGAATAGCTGTTACCTAGACTGGTGAGAAAAGACCCAGGATGAAAATTCTCCCAGTCAGAAATACACTTATCCTCACTATGTGCAAAAGAAACTAGCTGTGTATTGCCATTGTTGGTAGGCAAGGAATTCTGTAAAAATAGGGAAGTAATGTCAGTGCCCTGTGTCTGTTCATCATTGTTGTCAACCCAGGGGAAGGTTGGACAGGCATGAGAGGATGGACAGGAGGACTCCGGAGCTCCTTAAGAAAGATTATCAACCCCCTCCCAACCTACATCTGATGTCCCTGGGGGGTCTTTTGGTCTTGCTCTCACATTCTTATCCCTTACTATTGCTTATCTGATAGATACACGCTCCTGAAGAGCAATAGGCTTGTTCCTAAGTACCGTGAAGAACTAACTGTGGCCCTAACCGGTTTGGCTCAGTGGATAGAGCGTCGGCCTGCAGACTGAAGGGTCCCAGGTTCGATTCCAGTCAAGGGCATGTACCTGGGTTGCGGGCACATCCCCAGTAGGGGGCGTGCAGGAGGCAGCTGATCGATGTCTCTCTCTCATCGATGTTTCTAACTCTCTATCCCTCTCTCTTCCTCTCTGTAAAAAATCAATAAAATATATTAAAAAAAAAAAAGAAAAAAAAAAGAACTAACTGTGCCTCCACGTGGTGAACATAAAGAAATCAGCCATATTTTTGCCCTCTTATTCACTTGTTTTCTAGATTATTCAAATAGGCTAATTTAACTGCCGCTTTTTTTCCTATATTTACTGTTATGTTATTTGAATATTTAAAATGAGATTCATTTTTTGAAAAATTGTTGGTGGTTTGCCAACATTCTTCGTGGTTTCGGCTCTTCGTGGAAGATCTAAATAAGCTAAAGGATTTGTGTTATTTTGGGTAAAATTATAAAAATACTTATTTTACCCATACAGATATACTCAAAGTACTCTGTACAGTGCTCTTACTTGGTTGGTGTTTTGGAACCCACAATCTATAATAATAAAATATGGCAGGGTCTCTCTTTTCCGCATCCAGCACGGAAAGAGAGATGATCTGGTTCTTCGAGTAGAGGGGCTGGGGATTGAGAAATAAAAGAAAGAGACAAGACACAGAGACAGAAGGAAAAAGCTGGGACTGGGTGGGACCACCACCGTCCTCTTCTGAGGGAGAGACAGTATCCCAGAGCTGATGCAGCGTGTTTATTTTATAACCCCAAATACCAGGAAGTTTCACCAAAAGTCAAGACAATGGACATTATTTGCATTCTTGAGTAGGCCCGAGCATTCCTAGTGCTAGACTGGATTTACATATCAAAACCCACTGCCCGACACCTGGGCAAAGATAAAAGTCAATGCTGAGAACACATCTGCCTTTTTGGTAAGATGTGTAACCAAGACATGGCTTTGCCTGTCGCCTTGGGTTCAGCTGACAATTATTAAGGAAGAATGCCCATTTGCCTTTCCAGGCACTCTCTACAATAAAAGAGAAATATGCTAATTAGACCGGACATCCTTCCAGATGAAGCTGGGGCTGCAGCCACAGGATCAAGGCAGCAGCCCCAGCTGTGAGGGAGGGATCCAGGCAGCCGCCACTGCTGCGAAGGCCTACTCTTGCACAAATTTCGTGCATTGGGCCTCTAATATGCTATAACACCCCTGCCTAGGTGATAAAAAAAAGTGTGAATGTGGCCTAATGGGGAAAGGTCATTATAGCCTCTAGCTGCAGGTATTAATAAGTGTCTGCTGTCCTGCCCCATTTTTTGGCTTTTGAGGAACAGAACCCCAAAGATCTGGATTCAGGTCAAGCCACGTGAATATTAAACATGTAAACAAAATCTGGAGTCTCTATAGGTTATTACATTTTAAGCCAATCACTTATATAGAGAACATTAAATTAAGCAAGTACCCTCTTTATCTAAAACAAACACACAAGGAAAAATAACACCAACTCCCCAGTGATTTATTTTCTCACTATAGAATTTCAATTTCTGATGATTTTTGGTACACATGTTGCATGTTCATCTCTATAGGAATTATACATTAAGGCACACATAGCTGTAAATGGATTATTAAGAGAATAGCTAAAAGTCATTTACAAAATTGGAATGAACCCAAGATGGAGGATGAAAAAGCCCAAGTTTCAATAGATGTTTCCCAGAATTGTTCAAATTCAGACTCCTCTTGTTTAATTCCTAAAGCAGCAATTCCTAGCAGCATAGCATCCCTGAAACCTGCTGAGGAGATGATTCCTCTGCAAATAATCAGAATCAAGCCTGATGTCAGAAGGTAACATGTGTACGTTCATTTATCTGACAAATGTTTATTGAACATCTGCTTAATAAAGCATGGGGTCCAAACATGATTTCTTAGATGCACCTGTGATGCAAGATTATTCATTCAGTAACATAAGCACTTTGTGTGCAAAGTCCAGTTTGAATGAGCATCAAGGGAAGTGGTGAGAAAAAAAATGAAAAAGTTGCAACATACAGTGTAAGGGTTGTGTGTGTGTGTTACAAAGAGACAAAAACAACCTGAAAAAATATAAAGAAAAAAATAAATAAATGCTATTGAAATGGCATTTTCTCATCTCTATATATAAAAAGTTAAGTGTTCGTCCATCCGACTGATAGCTATGATGCTCACTGACCATCAGGGGCAGATGCTCAACACAGGAGCTGCCATGACACGCACTGGCCATTTAAAAATATATGGCACCATGGACCTGGCACCAACAAACCAACACTTGCTTTCCCCCAAGTGGGACAAAAGGCCCCGCAACCACCCTGGAGCGACACCCCACCAAATCTCAGCCAATGCTGCCAAGACCCCATGGCACAAAATGCGACACTCAGCCCAGCCCAAAAATGGTGGCTGTGGGCACCAGCTAATGACATCATGTAGCAACACCTGGCTTCCTCTCCCTAGCAACTAGCATCCTTGGAGTTTCTTCAGCCCAGGAACCCGACTTGCTTTATAGCCAGATACAAACATTTTACAGTTTAACCAAATGTTTATGAAGCGTTTTCCTGTGCTTCATCTCATTTGATCCTCACAGAAGTCCTGGAGATAGGATATTCAATAGAATCCTATTTTCTTTTCAGATGCGAATAGTAATATTAAAATATTTCTTCTAACTAATTTCCTTTCTACGTGCACAAATCTGTGCACCAGGACACTAGTAAATTTCATAAAAGGAATCATTAGGCCAAAGTGGTTTCATGTGGATTAAACTGTGCTACCTAAACTACCAGGGGTTTAAAAAAGCAAAAGGCAGCTCAAACAAAAGAGGAATGGGTCAAAACTAAGTTAAGTAATTTATCTGAGATTTGAAAATAAGCCAGAAGACAATCCAAGATTCTTATATTGCAGAAGGTATTTTTTGCTGCTTCCCTTGCCTCTTGGGTGCTTTGTATTTCACATCGTTTTAAGAGCAGTCTATCCCCGGAGGGTCTGGATGAACAGTCGTTTTGGTCTAGCTGAATCCATGCGTGCACATGTGTTCTCACACATCATCTCTCCAAAAGATTTGCTGATGAGGCAGAAGGAGCTGTGCTCAGCACATTCTTCAGATGCTATTTGGACGGTGCTGTAAAAATGATGTGCACTGTTGTTTCACCCATTCTCAGTACTGAGAGTTGTGGAAACTACTATTTCTGAGGACAACATCTGTTCTCATTAAAGAAAGTAAAGTGTCCTTAAAACCTAGCTAGGTGTTTCATTAAATGTGACCTGTGCTGTAAGGTATAAGGTGTATCATTTATTCACCTTGAGATATTATTACAAATGTGCATTTGCGTATGTCTACTGGACATAATACAGGGCACTAAAACAGGATCCTTGGATTGAAGAGCTATTTTACTATGGACTTGGGGAAACTTACAATTCTCAGGAAGTGTTTAGCTTCAATGGCTTTCTCTCTTTTTGTTAAATGTGATAGTATGTCTTAAATACATATGTGTTGGGGGTGTTTGTAGATATAATAGGTGCATAATACAAAACAAGATAGGTATTATAAATACTTGGAGGTCAAGCCACAATGAGGATTCTTTCAAGAGTAAGACGTAAAATTGCCTCTGGCAGTTAAATTTTAAACCAACGCATTACCAAGATGTGCAAGGGCGGCTTCCAGGCTGTGGCATGTGGACCACCAGAAGACCTCCAGCTACAGGGTGCATAACTGCACAAGCATCTAATTGTGTTCTGAAATCCTTCACCATGTCAGCAATGAGGCCCAGCCACCCACAGCTGCTCTCCACCGATGACCGATGACGAGTGCAGCAGGAATGCTAAGTTAGATCCATCTCTGGGAGTTTGGGGACTCCTCTTACAGCCCACTTTGCCTCTAGCCACACCCCCACCTTACCGCTGCCCCCAACCAACCTTGATGAAACTGCCTTAGACTGTGTGGCAGTCTGGGACACTGCCACTCTCCCTTCTCACCCTTTCTCCTTCACTATGGGTCAGACTTGCATCATGATGCAATGGCTTTCCCAGCCATTCCTGTCTCCCTCCCCTATAAAATCCATGCATGTTTAATCCCATCTTGACATCTGCTTCCTAGACTAATACACCAACCACACTGTAACTTGATTGATTAGTATCCTACATGATAAAGAGGTAATATGCAAATTGACCATCACTCCAACACACAAGATGGCCACCCCCATGTGGACACAAGATGGACACCACAAGATGGCTGGCAGGGGAGGGCAGTTAGGAGGGACCAGGCCTAGAGGGGAGGGCAGTTGGGGGGGGACCAGGTCTGCAGAGGAGGGCAGTTGGGGGGACCAGGCCTGTACAGGAGTGCAGTTAGGGGCAATCAGGCCAGCAAGGGAGCAGTTAGGCGTCGATCAGGCTGGCAGGAGAGTGGTTAGGGGGTGATCAGGCTGGCAGGCAGAAGCGGTTAGGGGCAATCAGGCAGGCAGGCAGGCAGGCGAGCTGTTGGGAGCCAGCAGTCCTGGATTGTAAACGGGCAGTCGGGCATCCCTCGAGGGGTCCCAGATTGGAGAGGGTGCAGGATTGGCTGAGGAACACCCTCCTCCCCCCCCCCCAGTGCACAAATTTTGTGCACCAGGCCTCTAGTTTTAATATGACTAAGGAAAAATGCTAATCTCAACACAAGCTTGGTCAGCTTAGGGAGCTCTGCAAAGGGTGCTGTTGGGGAGGAAGAAATTTTCTTCTCCCCTTCTAGGTTCTTCTGGCTGGTCTAAGAATTAAATTGAGATGAGCCAGATTAACAGGACAAATTACCAAATTTAATTATGTGTGTACAGGTGAGAGTGCCACAAAAATATGGGGCTGGAGGCAAGGTGGGCAGTTTGGGCTTAAATCCAATCTGAGCTAAAGAGAAGGGGGTGGTGGTTTGGGACTTATAGATGAGGAAGGCAATCTATATGAAGATGGAAAAGCAAATGTTTGGTAACCAAATGTTTGCTGGGCCATGCAAAGACCATGGACACAGAGTAGACTCTGATCTCTAGGTCCTTCATGTTACACTATAGTCACACACCAACTTCATGTTACACTATAGTCATCTATGGTGACAGCTCCCTTCCAGAAATAGGCCCTCTATCTAAATTCTTTTAAGCTGTACGGGGGAAGGGCAAGGTTCTTCCTGAATCTTTTGTTCCTTAAAAACAAAATAATCCTAGCCCTGGCTGGTGTGGCTCAGTTGGTTAGAGCGTCGTCTGGTACACCAGTGTGTGACGGGTTCAATTTCTGCTCAGGGCACATATCCAGATTGCCAGTTTACTCTCTGGTTGGGGCACATGCAGGAAGTGGCTGGTAGATCTTTCTCTCCCTTTCTCTCCCTCCAATTCCTCCCTCTAAAAAAATCAATAAAATAAAAAGTTTAAATTAAAAAATTTAAAACAAAATAATCCTCATGCCAAAACACACTTTAGGGTGGCAAATGTTGCTTCTCAATGCCAACATAAAGCTGAACAACCAGTTCATGCTCCTCTGAGCAGAGGAGGGAATGACAACATCCCATCCCAAAGACTGTCTTCATTGTGAAGGGACTATGTCTGGGGCCATTAAATTTTCCATTTATCTGACCAACACATCTTGCTCTGAGTTCATGCTCCCCAACTGAAGTTCAGTTGACTTTTTAGCGTCCCAGTGGTCTATCTTTAGTGAGTAAATGTGAACATGGACTGGAGCCAACAAGGACGTTCTTGGAGATTTGGAGAACTGCACACAGGAGACTCTGAACTATGACGGCTGAGTGGACCAGTGGCCAGGGGCAGGATCACTGGACACTTGAGTAGTGGTGAAGGGAAGCCTGGTTTCTGCAGAGATGATCAGGCAAGCTCTGTGGAGGAGCCCTGATGGTGTCTGGCATGTATTCAACAAGAAGTAAATGTTAACAGTAATTGTTGTTATTGGGCAATAGGCAGAATTGTCATCTAGAGAGAGAAACTTTGAGGTTTCTTCCAAATATTAGTGTATTATCTTCTAGGGCTGCCATAGAAAAATGGCACAAACTGGGAGCTTAACAAAATAAAAAGTTATTAACTCACAGTGCTGGTGAGTCTATAATCAAGGTGTTGGCAAGGCTGGTTCCTTCTGAGGGCTCTAAGGGAAAATCTGTTCCATGCCTCTCACCTCGTTTTTGGTGACAGTCTTGGCATACCTTGGCTTGTAGATGCATCTCTCCAATCTCTGCTTCTATCTTCACATGGCATTCTCCTAGTGCATCTTCATGTCTTCTCATGGCCATCTTCATATAAGTGCACCAATCGTATTAGATTAGGGGTCCACCCTACTCCAGTATGACCTCATCTTGACTTATTATAGATGCTACTGCCCTATTTCCAAATGAGAACACATTCTGAGATACTGGGGATTAGAAATTCAACATATTTTTTTAGGGAGGACACAGTGCAATCCATAATAATCAGATTTACCGGTATTGATACTATAAATTTCCTGAGAGTGTAGTTCCATAATGGATAAAAATATAAATTGGGACATAATTATAATTAAGAACATTACCAATAGCTGATATTTGTTCAAATTGGCTAAGGGAAAAAAAAATGGCTAAAGGAAGAGATAGTGTATAGAAAAGAGGAAAAGTGGCAACTTATAGAAATGGAACCCAGAGAAGGAAGGGGGCTCAGAGAGCACATGACTTAATTTCCATGCAACAAAGGATTTTCTTTGCTGTCCTTGAGCTTTTGACAGATTTGTACCCTAAGTCATTCTCTCACCCCACATCCCTGCCCAGTTGTACATACGTATTTTGTCCAACTCCAGTCTCCACACATTTTCTTCTGATCCTTTTGCCTCATTTTCTTTGTCCCTCCAGTTCTTCTGGGAGACCAATGCAAATAAAATATACATACTGTTCTGCAATGTTTGAATGATGAAAAAGCAATTCTAGTCTCCACATTTAAATCTGCTTGCAATGTGACATAGCTTACTCTATTTTAGCCTATTAACCATGGGCAAAATACATTAACTATGTTTTACTTCTCTATTTTGTGACATTAACATATGACTTTCAGATAATCATTTAAATGTGTGCCACTGGAAAATAAGGCTCATAATTACCTCAGTATTTACATTCCTCAGGGTTGAAGCATAGCAATTTGAACAGATGCTGTTTAAGAATTAATATGGATAGATGAAAATGACAGAGAATTCTAAAAAAGTGGTTTGGGAGCTATTTTCCAGAAATCCCTTGTGTTTGATTTAAAAAAAAAAAAAAAAGCCAGGCAGCTGTTGGTCTTAGGCTACTCTGTATTTGTGGAATTTTCCACTGGGTTGTATGTATTCAGGCCACATACACAGAGAGATTTCCTGCAGTGAAGTATAGATAAAAAGGTTGTGCAACTTGGTGATAATTGTGCTACATTTATGCAAACCGTCAACCGGTACATTTTTATATTGTTCAGAAGCACAGAAAATGCCTTGTGTGCATGTCTTCAATATCAATTTATTAGCCCCAAAGAAAATAGAATGTGTTTTGAATTGTATTTTTAATATGTTTTATTGACTTTAGTGAGAGGAGGACAGGGGGAGGGAGAGAGAAGAGAAACATCAATGAGAGAAACATGAATGAGAGAGAAACATTGATTGGCTGCCTCCTGCACACCTCCTACTGGGGAGTGAGCCTGCAACCTAGGCATGTGCCCTGATAGGAAACTGAACCAGCAACCTCTTGATGCATGGGATGATACTCAACCTACTTAGCCACACTAGCCAGGGCTTGAAATGTATTTTAATGAGAAATAAACATCGATGGGCCTTCAGAATTCATGTTTCTATATCATCTTAAACCCATTAATCAATTAGTAGTTATTTTCTGTAAAATTTAGGAGTAAATTTTCTTCCCATTTACCAGTAGTTGCTTTTCCAAAGCCTGTTAATATATTTTTGAATATCCATCATTTCTAACTATTATTATTGGGTTAGAACAGGAGATTTAGTATCTCCTAACCATAGAAGATATTAAGATAATCTTTTTTTTTTTTTTCAGTTTCAGGTATGACCTAGAGTCAAAATGAAAGATTGTGGACTGTTCATAAAATAGCTGTTCTCACCACTTCTAGTTATTAAGCACCACTGTTATCTAACCTTGGTGGCAAATCTGTTGGACTTTTAGGTATTTCTAGAAGATAATCTTCTTCGTGTACAGTACTGTGCTGGTAGCAAGTGTTGGTTTTGACTCACTGCATATCAGCAAAGCTACCTTGGGGGCTAACTCTCAAAGATATGGAAACTAGTGCAGATATGCTTGGACTAGTGCAGCAAGAAATCAGTTGTTGCAAGGAAAGGGTGGGCATAACACTGAAGCTATGAAGGGTTTAAGACGTTTCTTGGGGTAAACGAGATAGAAAATGTCTAACAGAATTGGAAATGTCTAACACTAATTTCCAAAGCAATTAGTGATAAGCTAGACAACTCCCAGGAAAGATGCTTTGCAAATAAAATCATTATTAAAATACTAGAGGCCCAGTGCATGAAATTCATACACTAGGGGGGGAGGGGGCGGTCCCTCAGCCTGGCCTGCGCCCTCTCGCAGTCTGGGACCCCTAAGGGGATGTCCGGGATGCCTCGTTCCTTACCACCTGCCTGCTCACTGCTCCTTACCGCTTGGCTCGCTCCTCCTAGCACTGCCATGGAGGCGAAAGAGGCTCCCGCCACTGCACTCGCCAGCTGTGAGCCCGGCTTCTGGCTGAGCAGCACTCCCCCTATGGGAGCGCACTGACCACCAGGGGACAGCTCCTGTGTTGAGCGTCTGCCCTCTGGTGGTCAGTGTGTATCATAGCAACCAGTTGTTCTGGTTGCTTAGGTTTTTATTATATAGACTAGTGGCCCCGTGCATGAAATTCGTGCATGGAGGGGGGTGTCCCTCAGCCCAGCCTGCACCCTCTCCAATCTGGGATCCCTCTCACAATCCAGGACGGCTGGCTCCCAACCGTTCGCCTGCCTGCCAGCCTGATCACCCCCAACCACTCCCCTGCCAGCCTGATCAATGCCTAATTGCTCCCCTGCTGGCCTGATTGCCCCTAACTGCCCGCCCCTGCTGGCCTGGTCACCCCTAACTTCCCTCCCTTGCCAGCCTGGTCACCCCTAACTGCCCTCCCCTGTGGGCCCGGTCCCCCCTAACTTCTCTCCCTTGCCAGCCTGGTCATCCCTAACTGCCCTGCCGTGCCAGCCTGGTCACCCCTAACTGCCCTCCCCTGTGGGTCCGGTCCCCCCTAACTTCTCTCCCTTGCCAGCCTGGTCATCCCTAACTGCCCTGCCGTGCCAGCCTGGTCACCCCCAACTGCCTTCCTCTACAGGCCTGGTCCCCAACCCCCAGCTGCCCTCCCCTGCAGGCCTGGTCACCCCTAACTGCCCTCACCTGCAGGCCCGGTCCCCCCCCCCCAACTGCCCTCCCCTGCAGGCCCAGTAACCCCTAACAGCCCTCCCCTGCAGGCCTGGTTGCCCCCAACTGCCCTCCCCTGCAGGCCTCATCCCCCCCAACTGTCCTCCCTTGCAGGCCTGATCACCCCCAACTGCCCTCCCCTGCAGGCCTCGTCCCCCCCCAACTGTCCTCCCCTGCAGCCCTGATCACCCCCAACTGCCCTCCCCTGCAGGCCCAGTCACCCCTAACTGCCCTCCCCTGCAGGCCATGTTGTAGCAGCCATCTTGTGTCCACATGGGGGTGGCCATCTTTGACCACATGGGGGCAGCCATCTTGTGTGTTGGAGTGACATATTACCTCTTTATTAGATAGGATTATATAAATTCCCAAAGTTGAAGCAAGTCTAAGAGGGTCTTCTCTCAGTACCTCACAGCATCTTTAGTTCTTTCTTTACTTTTACATCATTCTCTGGCTCTCTATGGGGGTAGGGGGGAGCAAAAGTAGGTTTACAGTTGTGAGTATGCAAAACACAGAGTTTATTATTGTGTTACTTTTCATATGAACAACTGTAAACCTACTTTTGTCCCATGCTGTATATAGCTGCACTCTCTAAAACAGTAGCCACAAAGCACATGTGACTATGTAGATATGTGTAAATTAATTAAAATTAAATAAAATTTAAAATTCAGTTCCTCAGTTGCACCAACTTCATTACAAGTGCTCAGTAGCCATATGTGACTAGTAGATACTATATTGAATAACACCAGTCATAGGACATCTCCGTCACTGAAGAGTGACTTGCCCTCCACTTTCTAACCATTTCTCAACAATAGGATGATAGGCAGATCCTATCGCTCCACTTTACTCCACTTTACTATTAATCTCCACTTCACTATTATAAAAATGACACTCAGAAAAGCAAAAATTTGTGGTCAATTTCACATACTTAATAAGTAGAAGAACACTCAATCTTAGATCATTTGTCTCCTAATTAATTTTTTTTTCTTACCAAATCACATCTACTCTAAGTCAGTAACAAGTTTTCTTTCCATATTGATTGGAAATAAAGAATAAATAGTCAAAAGAGCACAATTTAAAATAAACACTTTAAAATTATAATTACATATTTGGTTTAATCAGAGGAAATCTGAGTCATCAATCAAGTTATCAATGAATTGATAACCTCAATTTGTGCTCAACATGGCTACTGCCTTTTTGGCCTTGGACCTTACATTTGATCTGATGGTCAAAGAATGGTATTTTTGTTGTTGTTTAATTTTCTCCCTAGAATATTCAGTATGATGTAAGATTAGTGGATTAGGAGGTAAGAGACCAAGAAATGTAGCCCAGGCTGTGCCAACTAACTAATGGATATGATTTTGGACAAGTCAGTTACATTCTGAGTCAGTTTCCTTGGTAGTCAAAGATAACTTAGATGAGTGTCTCATTTAGGACAGATATTTATTTGACATGCTCCACTGTGGCCATACTGTTTTATTAAATGACTAGAGACCTGGTGCATGAAATTCGTGCATGGGGATGGCGGGGAGGGGAGTCCCTCAGCTTGGCCTGTGCCCTCTCACAATTTGGGACCGCTGACTCTTAACCACTTGCCTGCCTGCCTGCCTGATCGCCCCTAACCACTCTGCCTGCCTGCCTGATCACCCCTAACCACCTCTGCCTCAGCCCCCACCACTGCAGCTTTGTCCAGAAGGATGTCCAGAATGACATCTGGAAGGTCCTTTGGCTGCCCAGTCTAATTAGCATATTATACTTTTATTATTATAGATGATATAGTCCCACACCAGCTCATAACCAGCACTCCTTCTACAGTCACCCCAAATCCTCCCCTGGGATCCTACCATGTGCCTATGATATAAAAACTGAAGGACTGTCTGGCTGGCATGGCTCAGTGGTTGAGCGTTGACTTATGAGGTCACGGTTGGATTCCTGGTCAGGGCACAGGCCTGGGTTGTCGGCTCAATCCCCACCCACTGTGGAGCATGCTGTGCTGAGAACCAATTCCAGCATGTAATAATTACAAGAGTTCCATCAAAAGGTTGATGGGACTTGGGAGGCTCAACAAGGATGAGCCACATATGTAATTTACCTGTTGGAAATGGCTAAGGCACTTCCCTCAAACCTGAATAGGATTATTGTTAACTGCCAGACAGCTCAGGGCATTTTATTGCCTCCTGTTGGCCAAATACCTGAACAGCTGTAGGCTATTCCCCAAACTGATAATGCTTCTGTATTCTACCCTTTGATAACTTACCCTTTGCAGTGTATATTTCCACCTTGCCTTAGGATAAATCGTGTGAATAAAAGCAGTGTCCTGAGTGAAGGAGGTGAGTCTTCTAGCTCCTTCAGCTGAAGCTCCTCTGACCCCCAATGCCTTTCAAAAATATCTTTTGTCTCCGGACTCTTTAATCATCTACGCACAGCCCCTTTCTCCAGAATGCTAAACCCTTTGTAAGGCTGGGAAAAGAACCCCAGCATTATGACGCCCTAACGAGGGACACCAGCAATGCAGGAGGCAGCCAATCAATGATTCTCTCTCTCTCTCTCTCCCTTCCTCTCTGTAATCAATAAAAATATATATTTTTTAAAAACTGAAGGATGGATGGCTGGAACAATATGGGTCTCACACGACCCTGCTCCAGCCCACAGCTGGAATTCATTCTGATTGTTGTTTTTCATGTCATAATAGTTATTAACTATTTTGGATATAAATGCATCCTGCATAATCCAAATATATGTGCACAATATTCCCATTTATTGTGTGTGGATTGTTTGTTTGGTTCAGTTTAAGTTTAAAGTATAAACTCAAAGTTGGTAAATTATTTAAGGTGTCTATCTTTCAGCAAATGAGTCCAAAAGCCTTGTCCCTCTGAGGAGAAAAAAGGCAGGAAAATGAGGACAAGGTTGCAGCGTTCACATTCTGAATTGCTCTCTATACATCAATAACGATAAGTTCTGAGAACAAATTCATGTTGTCTGAATCACTCTGCATCAATAGCCAGTTTTGCCTTTTAAATGCATTTAGATAATGGGTTGCCTCCCCGCGCAAAGGAACTCGAAGGAAGAGTTTAAATTATTATCTTTGACATTTAATACATTTCAAGATCATGCACATCAATTTTCTTCCGATGACTCATTTTATACTTTCTGAACCAACATTAATTTACCTCTCAAAACACCTGACAACTTTGGGAAAAGAATTACAGAGCATCTAATAAATTTATTCATAAGGTCCCAGTCACTGCTGATTTTAAAAGACATATCTATTAGCTTATTCAAAGGTTCCCCTCTCCACCCTCCTTTTAAAATTAAAAGTGCAGTCTCTTCTACAGGACTAAACAAGGAACAATTTTTAGATTATATTTCTATCTAAGTTCTCAAGTTCCCAACTGATTTTCAGAACTTGTACTCTTCCAAATATTGCTTTGGTAAATAATTAGGGCTCCTTCCATTTTTCTGTGTTGACATGCTCAGCTTTCTGCCAGGTTTCCTCCTGGTAGCAAGATGGCTGCAGAAGCTCTTGGCATCACATCTTCACAAACCAACATGAAGAAAATTTCCCACAGTCATCCTAGTAGGCTTATCCTACATCTCAATGTCCAGTATTGGGTCCTACCTAAGTCAATTATTAAAACAGAAGAAGAGCCCTGGCTGGTTTTGCTCAGTGGATAGAGCATCAGCTTGTAAATCGAAGGGTCCTGGGTTCAATTCTGGTCAAAGGCATGTACCTTGGTTGCAGGCTCCTCCCATGCCCGGGCCCTGTTGTGGAGGAGGCAACCAATCAACGTGTTTCTCTCACATCAGTATTTCTGTTAGCAAGTAAGAAGATAAGAATGGCTGTTTGGTAGGCATTGTTATCATATCCTACACAGAATGGTCCTGTGGGATAATTGAGTAGACTATACGTAATTTGATGTGATAAGCAAGGTGCCCATGGACGAGAAGTGGTCAGTGGTAGTTATGATTTAAATAAAAATCTGTCTGGTACTAATGTAGGTGCACCTGATCACTATGCTCTACCATCTCATGGTCATACACTATGTTCACTAAAGATTTTGGCCTCTAGGTTACAGTCTTCCTCTTCACCATAATCCCTCTCATCATCATGGAGAATTTCAATATTTGTGTGGGTGACCCATCTAATCCTAGTCACATTTCCTGACCAAAACTGCAATGGCCTTTATTTCACTTCACTGTAGCCTCTTAATCCCTTGGCCTTACCTCCAAAAACTATTCCAATCGTTGAATCTTAAATTCTAATATCTCATGCTCTGAAACAACTCGTTCTTCCAGCCTCTCTTCCCTTCCTTATTACAACTACACCAGTCCTTTAAGCTCCTGGCTCTTCCACCATCCCTTCTATCTGGAATGCCTATTAGAATTGTGGATTTGAAGGTGTCTCAAAGCCCCAGTCCAACCCCTTTGATGGGATTCAGTGACACGCTCTCCCAAAATATGGCACCTTGGCATATTGACTATTACATTTTATTTTTATAAATATGTTTTTATTAACTTCAGAGAGAGGAAGGGAGAGGAAGAGATACAGAAACATCAATGAAATGAGAGAATCATTGATGGGCTGCCTTCTGCATGCCCCCCTACTAGGGACTGAGCCCACAGCCTGGGCATGTGCCCTGACTGGGAATTAAACCATGATTTCCTCGTTCATAGGTCGCTGCTCAATCACTGAGCCACACCTGTGGGACCCATACTGATTATTTTAAATTGAAGGAGTGTGAGAAAATAGCAGAAGCAGGAAGGTCACTCTGAAACAAATCATCAAACCCTCATGTGAGAAGGGCCCTCCTTATAACCCAGAAGAAAGGCGCTTATCTTGAAGACAAAGGGACCCAGAAAAGAATCCTAACAAATAGGCCTTGCTGACTTTCCCCAGGTTACTACACTTAATTCATACTCCTTAACTTATCACATTCCTCCATGACTGTCCACTCTTCATCAACCCAGCATAAACATACTCAGGTATGTTTCTTCAGATCTTCACCTCCTTATGAAGGCTCCCATGTCACGTCTAACTTATACTGTACTAAATAAATTTGTATGCTTTTTTTCCTGCTAATGGCTCTTTGTCAGCTTAATTTTTAGTCTCAGCCAGGAACCCTAAGAGGGTCAAAGAAAATGTTTCCCTTCCTACACTCATCTAGAAAAGAAGGAAATGGAGGCTCAGATTGCTGCATGACTTGCCAGAGATCCCACTGCTAGTAATTGCAGTGCCATTACTAGAACACTGGTCATTTCTGGTTCCAAGTCCAGGCCAATAGTTTATTTTATTTTGTTTTCCCCCATCTTCCCTTCAGGTTGAGTCTTTCCTCCTGGTAAGGTATTAAAAATATACTAGGTTGGGCCCTAGCTGGTTTGGCTCAGTGGATAGAAAATGGGCCTGTGGATTAAAGGGTCCCAGGTTCAATTCCAGTCAAGGGCACATGCCCAGGTTGCGGGCTTGATCCCCAGTATGGGTCATGCAGGAGGCAGCTGATCAATGATTCTCTTTCATCATTGATGTTTCTATCTCTCCCTCTCCCTTCCTCTCTGAAATCAATCAAAATATATTAAATATATATATACTAGGTTGGGAAAATATTTTAGGGTATTAGCCATTTACTCTTTATGTTTATTTTATTTATTTTCAATTACAGTTTACATCCAACATTATTCTGTATTAGTGTCAGGTGTATAGTATAGTGGTTATACAATTATATTACTTTACAGAGTGGTCCCTTTATGTTTCAAGGACCCACCTGGCCTTCTACATAGTTATTACAATATTATTGAGTATATTCCCTATGCTGTAATCTACATCTCTGTGACTATTTTGTAAACTAATTTGTGCTTCTTAATCCCTTTACCTTTTTACCCAGTCCCTCCCCTCCCCTCTGTCAGACTATTCTCTGAATCTATGAGTCTGTTTCTATTTCATTTGTTTGTTTGTTTTGTTCATTAGATTCCACATATAAATGAAACCATACGATATTTGTCTTTCTCTGTCTGACTTATATTTAGCATAATACCCTCTAGGTCCATCCATACTGTCATAAAAGTTATGATTTTATTCTTTTTATAGCCAAATAGTATTCCATTGTATAAATGTACTGCTGCTTTTTTAAAAAAATAATACCACAGCTTTTTTATCCCCTCACCTATTAATAGGCATTTGGGTTGCTTCCATATCTTGGCTGTTGTAAATAATTCTGCAACGAACATAGGAGTGCATAAATTATTTCAAATTAGTGTTATGTTTTAAAAGGATTTTACAACATATTTTGGTAAGGTCAGGAAAAGGATATAATGGTGAGAGACCTCAATGATTTTTTAAAAAAACTTTTTGCATATTTCCCCACTGACAACAAGTAGGTAATTGAATAGTCAGAGACAGGCACTTATGCTTGGAGAATCGCAGGATGGTAGTTAAAAGATAGCTGAAGTTCTCTCAAGTTCTCTGGAAGGCATTGCTCTGATTCCAACTTTGAAAAATTTTTAAAAAGAATAAATTGCAATATGAAAACATCCAGTGCTGCTCTTTTCCTGCAAAACAGGATTTTCTGGGGTGTGACTGATTATTTGATTGATCTGAAATTATAGAGTTAGATAATCTGGACGTGAGACCTTAGTATTTTCAAACACACGCACATGTGGCTCTTTCATAATTCACTAGATGGGTCTTCTTATTTATGTTTACTGCCTCACACAAGGATAAACACTTAAACTGAAATTAGCATCAAGAAAACACAAGAGTGTTGATTAACAAGAGTAAAAAGGTGTTGAGGGACCCCAAAAATTCGCAGCTTTGGTTTAATTTATATTGACTATGGTACATCTTCTGGGGCAAATTTTACCTGTGTAATAAGCAGTCTTTTCAGCTTGGTATGAGGTGATATTTAAAGATTTTAGAAGATGGGGTGGGGCAGTCTTTAAGAGACTTCGTAAGTACCTGTTGTAGTTAGTTCATAGTTAGGCTAGGAATAAAGAGAATCCTGATCATTTGTTTAGATAACGTATTGTATTTGTTTGAATTTTATCTAATTATAATGGCCTGGGAACAGATTTCCAACCTAGCTTCAGTTACACTGCTCCCCCCGCCCCCGCCACACACACACACACTCCACCCCACTAAGGAAAAGGGAAACAAGAGAATGAAGGATAGGGGTGCAAAAAATTCTGTGTTTAACTGTTTTTGTAAATACCAGCAAGTGACTGAATATCTGATGGAAGGTTTCACTGTGGATCAAAGGATAGAATGTAGAGAAACTATTTTCAAGCCTTCCACACCCCTGGAGGATTTCCCTCATGGGTAGGCATGCCAAAAGTGGCCACCGGTCTTAGACCAAGGGCATATGTGCTGTCCAGCACGCTGGTCTGTGGCCACTGCTGAGCTCTTCAGGGCCTGGTGCTATTTCAGTTCTGCCTGTTGACTGTGTGGACATCACAGACTCATCTCACTGCTGCCATGTTCCAGATTGGTCTGTCTTTTGATCAAGTATCTTGCAGACTGTTGTCGGGACTTAGAACAAGTTGTCCCAAGATATGCCTCTGAGGCATGTGGATTATTTTGAGCTGAAGGCTATTGAAACCCTGCAAGCTTTTACAACTCCCTTAAAAAATTTAAATTGGGGCCTTTCCCATAATGAGTTATTATCAAAGATAAACTTTTTATG
The DNA here is from genome assembly GCF_963455305.1 of Plecotus auritus. Taxonomy (NCBI): domain Eukaryota; kingdom Metazoa; phylum Chordata; class Mammalia; order Chiroptera; family Vespertilionidae; genus Plecotus; species Plecotus auritus. The sequence goes on along the minus strand of NC_137772.1, from coordinate 179,126,147 downwards.
ACCTATCTGTTTGATAGGGCAAACATCTAAATACTAAAATATCTGTTTTTATTTTCCTGTGGATTACCCTCCTCTTCTGGGATGCCTCAGATCTCTTACCTCATTCCTTAGATCAGAATGTCATAGATACCTCATTTTACCTTCCTGTCTCTAAACCTCTCATGTGTATGGGGTTCTCATATATATATGTATGTAATTAAATTTGGTTATTTTCTCTTATTAATCTGCCTCATGTTGATTTAATTATTAGACCAGGCAAAAGAAGAAAGAAGGGTAAAGAAAAGTTTCTTTCTTCCCAACATAGTCCCTGAGGGAGACAGAGGAATGAACCTCAAAACTCTGGAAATAAGGGAAGTAAGATTGTTTTTTGAGAATTAAACTAAAAATAAGTCCATATCATAATTTGGAGTAAAGGGAGATATATAAAGTCCCATTGAAATCATGGGCAAATCGGAATTGCACATGTCCAGACAATGGCAACGAATAGATTTATCCAGTCTACCTGACCAATCTATTCATTTTATAGAGACATACGTGGCAGGTGGCAGAGTCTCTGCTTGTTGCACATTCTGTTCACACAACTAACTCCCTTTGTTCTGTTTCCTTTTTCCCCATAAACTTCTCATGTATTTTGCACTGATACACTGACTTGAATGTGAGGTGTCCTTGAGAGTTAAATTTCTCTTTAAAATTTAATCGATTGGCATTCTGTGTTCTACCTCACAATCAATTTGTTAGCATAAGGTACCTTTCTAAGTTCAAAGAACTCTGGGTTACTGATGAGTTCAGAGCCCACAAGTCTGAGGTCATTTCCTGGGAAGTGGTGGATTCACTCACTGAGTCTCTGTGTGAGCACCTGTCTTGGCAGCTAGCCAGCCCTCTCCAGGCAGTGCCCCCCTGTCTCCTACCTGCCCCGGCTTCATTGCCTCTCAACCAGCCTCAGGGAAGATGCATTGTGACCATGTTCTTTTCCTCAGGGAGTTCTTTAAATACTTCATTTAGCAGCCATTCCTCTCCCAGTAAGGTCTTGAGGTACCCAACCCTGTGAATGGATGATGACCCCAACCTACAACAGAGAAGGAGGCATAACTGTACCTAAATCAGAGAGAGAGAAAAAAGTAACCAGTCAACTTAATAGACAACCTGTCGCTCCTATGCTGTATAGGAATAAATTATTTATCACTTTTTCCTGAAAATTTTGCATGAATGGGTAATAAGTAGATTCTCCTTTCTCATAAAATGCTTATTTCTAAGAACTTCATAAAATGCTTATTTCTAAGAACTCATCAACCTCAAGATTTCTCATTTAATCCTCGGGCTTTCTTGGCTAATCCAGTGCCATAACGGTCACATCAAATTTATCTTTAGAGCTAAGAAATTCAACCATACCTTTTTTCTCAAGAAAAATATTTTGATAGGGGCCTTTGTGAATTGTCTTTATTTCTGAAATTAATTTTTTGTATGTGATCAGAAAATGTTTAAAAATACAGCCATGTACCACATAACAACTTTTCAGTCAGCAATAAACCACATATATGAGGTAGTCCATAAGATGATAATGGAACTGAAAAATTCCTGTTGCCTTCTAACATAGTAGCTTTCAAGACATCATAGCAAAAACACATTACATGTTTGTAGCGAGACTGTTGTAAACAATCCTATTACTAAGCATAGCAATACAATTATTCACAGTATATAATACTTGATACTGAAAATAAACAACTATGTCACTGGTTTATGTATTCACTGTACTACACCTTTTATTATTCTTTTAGAGTGTGCTCTTTCTGCTTATAAGAAAAGTTTGCTGTGAAACAGTATGCTGTGTTACAACAGCAGCAGCCTCATACAGCATCTCTGGATTTCATCATTTCTCTTGTGGTTGATTTAACTTCTTGTTATTTTATAAACTTAGTATAGCCTAAGGGGACAGTGTTTATAGAGTCTACTGTAGTGTATGGTAATGTCCCAGACCTTCACATTCACTCACCACTCACTCAGTGACTCCCCCAGAGCAACTTCTAGTCCTGCAAGTTCCATTCATGGTACATGCCCTCTACAGTTGTACCATTTTTTTAGCTTTTATATTGTATTGTTAATGTACCTTTTCTATATTTAGATACCTAGATACTTACCATCCTATATAATAAACGGCTAGTATGCAAATCGACTGAACAGCGGAATGAATGGTCGTTATGAAGTGCACTGACCACCAGGGGGCAGACACTCAACGCAAGTCCCTCAGCCAGAAGCTGGGCTCATGGCTGGCAAGCGCAGCAACGGTGGCGGGAGCCTCTCCCACCTCCACAGCAGAGCTAAGGATGTCTGAATGCTGGCTTAGGCCGCAAGGGCTCCTGGACTGTGAGAGAGCACAGGCCCGGTTGAGGGACTCCCCCCTTCCCCAGTGCATGAATTTCGTGCACTGAGCCTCTAGTTGTGTTATAAATGCCAACAGTATTCAATACAGTAAAATGCAGTACAGGTTTGTAGCCTAGGAGCAATAGGCTATACCAGATAGCCTAGGTGTGTAGTAAGCTATACCACCTAGGTTTAGGTGAGAACACTCCATGATGTTTGCACAATGAGAAAACGGTATAACAATGCATTTCGCCGAATGCATCCCTATTGTTAAGTAGTGATACTGTATTAAATGCTCAAATTAGTGTCAAATTTTCAAATGTTAAGTAACAAGTTTCATACCCCTTGGTAATTTGTGTTAATGTTGCCTTAATAATAAGACTTAGAGCAATATGTTTACTTAAGATTAAAGATGTCTTTAAATAAAGATGCCTAGGTGTGTATGTCACCTGAAGCATAGTTCCCTTGTGGATCACACTCTCTGATTTCAAAATTTCAGAACCTCTCCTGATCTATCAATCATTAAGTGTTGTCCTTTTAGCTCCTGAGAACACTGTTATATAACAGATTGTCCCTGACTACTGGAATGATTAATTTGGGGTTGATAAGTGGGAAAGATTTTAAAAATATAAAATCAACTGAATCCAGTAAAGTTACTTTGTGACATTTCAAGGTTTAGTATCTCACAAACCAACTAAGTCTGTGTAAATTTATTTAACAATCAGAAAAGAGAAGTGATGGTTACTAAACTGATGGAACTCCAGCTGCACTCAGGTCATCTGCCACGTGCTCAGCATTGTGGGAAATACAGAAAAGCTTCAAGCATTTTACAGAAAAGGGCTCATAGAAGAAATGAGGCAACTGGGGGGCACTGCCAGGTCTAAGTGCAATGGTAACCTGCCTATCACTGCGCTTCTTTTTCTGTGTGAGTGTGTGTTTCTTTCCTCTAGAGATGGTGCGTGTCCTAGGCAATAGAACTTGAATTCATTTATGTTTGTATCACCCTCAACTCCCCTGCATTGAAGCTCTCCACTAGCTGTCAGCACAGTGATTGCTATGAATAAATAGAAATATAAGAGTTGAAAGGGATGCATAAAGACTTTAAACTATGGTAAATCCATTTTCTTCTACAAAACAAATGGCAGAAATAAGTCTTCAGAAATTATTTTCCGAATTTTTTCCTCAAGAGAGTGACTGAGCAATCAGTGATGTTTAAGCTCTTGAAAGGCACAATTCAGTGGCCTCTCCATAGCTCATCTTGGCACCCCCTCCTCCTCTCTCTCCATCTTGTGCCTGTGGGTGACCAGGTCCACTTCTGTGACTGGAAGAGCGGATCAATTCAAACAACCCATTGATACCGGTTATAAAAATAGTCACACTGGGCTTGTCAGCAAAGTCTAGATTTCAAGGAAGCTGAGTAGTGGTCTGAGTCAGCTGCTCATGAAATTCAAGGGGGGCAGGCAGGGTGATAATAAAGAAAGAAAGCTGATGGTGACCAAAATGTCCCCAGATAACACATCACCCCCAGATTAAAATGGGGACAGAAATAAACAAATGAGCAGAGAAATGTGCCAGTGGATTTTTAAAGAAAATAACTTCAGTTGATGTGATATTTTAAAAGATTATTTGACCTGCATTTATTGAAACATACATAGAACAATGAATTTTATGACTTGTAAATCTGAGAAGTAACATGATTATAATAGTACTAGTAGCCCTGCGCATGAATCCATGCACCAGTAGCTCTCGGCGGGGCCTGGCCGCTCCACGCCCACTGCCCAGAGGCTCTCCACGGCCCAGAGGCCCATCCATGGCTGTGGCGACGAAGCAAGCATTCCACCAGACCACTCACGCTGCCCTCTTTCAGTGGCCACCCCCACTCTCCCCGGGGCTGAGAGGACTGGACGCTGCCATCTTTGTGACAGAGTGATGGTTAATTTGCATATTACCTTTTATTAGATAGGATAAGTTGTCCTAAAAAAAAAAAATCTCACTATTACCAGAATTTAATTTTTAAATAATAAATCTGCAAGCATTTGAGAGAGTCTACAATTGGACCAATATATGAATTCTATTCCAAAGCCAGAAAAATTTTTTTTTATTTCCTATCAGGGTTTCTATCTAGCCAGTAGATTCAATCACAGTTCACGTGTGATGGTTATTAGTTATCTTTCATCTATTTAACATCCATTTGGCTTAAAGACAAACTATTGTATCTTTAAGAAATTAAAAATAGCCCTGGCTGGTGTATCTCAGTGGTTAAAGCATCCTCCTGTACACAGAAGGATCATGGGTTCGATTCCTAGTCAGGGCACATACCCAGGTTGCAGGTTCAATCCCTGGTGTATGAGGCAACCAATCGATGTTTCTCTCTCACATCAACGTTTCTCTCTCCCATCCTCTCTCTCTAGAATCAATGAAAAAATATCCTTGGGTGACAATTTTTAAAAAAAGAAATTAAAAGGAGTCAATTTTGTTGAATACTACTGGTTATTTTTTACATAAGTTGAGTATGTGTAATCATGCATACCTGTAGCTAGTGTGCAGTTGCCAAATTTTTCTTATTCGTACTCAACCAAAAAGTACGGGAGGCAGAAGGCTAAAGTTTAAACCAATAGTTGAAAAACAAAATGGCTCACATAAAAGTGGAATATTCATTATTAATAGTGGCTAAAAATGTTTGCACATTTATGCCAAAGGCTCTTCCGACTCGCTGAGTAGCTTCAGTAAGTAATTGGTCAGTAGGTGATATTAATGCTTTTTAGTGATTTTTTAAAATACTTATAGTGTTAGATACTTGTCATAATAAATACTTTTAAAGTCCAAGAGGAGACCCCACCTCCACTGTAGAAGTGTGGGGAGCTGCCTCAATGTCTTTACTCTCAGGGATAGACCCCACTGCCCCAAGGCATGCTTTCACAAACCAGTGCTTCAAGGTTCGCAGAGTACTCACATGCCTCAACACCCGCCCATCATATTTCACAGAGGAGGAAACCGAGCCACCGAAATCTGCAGTGCCTCTCCCAGGAGAACACAGCAAGAGATAGAAACTGGGTTTAAGTCCAGGTCTTCTCTAGATCCTAAGTCCTTTTCACGGTGCACTTGGACCAGTCTCAAGCAGAGAGCACTCATTTCTCAACAGAAAGAAACAAGGCAATGTGCAACCTTGGACCATAAATGAAGTCTTTCTCCCAACGGTTACAGACATCTTAATTGATGAGGTCTCTTAAAATCCAAAAGAATAATGTCTTAAAACATCCAGTTATTATTCACAGGGCATTAAAAAAAATTTGCAGATTTACATGGAAAAAATAAAATTCATCCTAGAATAACTTAAGAAATTTTCTATATATTAGTACATATACATATATATGTGTGTGTGTGTGTGTGTATGTGTGTATACACACACTGAGTGGCCAGATTATTATGATCTCTGAACGCATAACAACCTGGCCACTCTGTATATATCCTATATAATAAAAGGCTAATATGCAAATTGTCCCCTCGACCAGGAGTTCAACCAGCAGGCAGGCCAGCCAACCGCCCATGTCTCCTCCCCCTGGCCAGACTGGCCGGACCCCACCCATGCACGAATTCGTGCACCGGGCATTCAGAGATCATAATAATCTGGCCACTCAGTGTATATATATAAAATACTAGAGGCCCGATGAATGAAATTCGTGAAGGGGCTTGGCCCTCGTGGCCCCAGCAGCCCCGCCCCCTGCCCACTGGTCATTCTGGAAGGTCGTTCTGCCATCAGGTCTAATTAGCATATTAGCTCTTTATTATATAGGATTCTCAAAGATGCCTTTGGAACAAGAAGGGCATAAGAATATTAATGAAATAAAGTTTGAAAAAACCAAAGGTTTTGTAATTTCTTTGAGATTACACTTAGGCTGAAGAGCTGGAAGAGTATGGTGGTGATTGTATGACAGTGCTGTCCAGTCTCCTCACATCTGAGAACATCAGCCAAAGCTTTGCTCTGTGTCAGTGTACCATAGGTTCTTGTTGGAATAGTCTTCTAAATGATTGAAAAAAGGTTGTCTTCTTCAGAGAAGAAGAAAGCAAACTAATGTCAGGTTTTCATCTAGAGGGGACTTGTACACACATACCCTCACCCTCCTACTCATAGATCCTATGGGGATGAATTTGGTAGACAGACTGCCCCTTCAGGTCATTCTCTTTAAAAGTCAGGTCCATGGGTATTTTTAAAAGCCTTTTATCTCTCAAGATCCCTGTAGGGTTTGAGATGGTTGTAAAAAATATGCATAGCCTATGGTAGATGCTTGTTACATATTTTTTGGCTAAGTGGTGCAGGATGGATTGAAGAGGGCAGAGAAAGGAGGCAGGGAGGACAGTTAGGTGACTATCTTGACAGTCCACCAAGAGGTGATAAGGACTTATTTGGGGGCAGTGGGAAGAAGAGGGCAGACACGAGGGCCATTTTACAGGTAGAGCTGACTTTCTTATTGAATATTCCATAGCTTCCTACTATGGGATACTATTGAAGACTATCTGCTAACTTCCTTTATTTCTCTAACCGTACTCTTTCACTATGAAAAGGTTTGTTCTCTCCTAATTCTCTGGGAAGTAAACAAAACTAAGACATTTAAGTAATTAAAATCACTTCTATTCCAATAACATTGGAAGCAAATTGTTATACCCCTCATGATTATTTTACAGATAAAACATTAACATAGTCAGGTCTGTATAAGTTAAAAACATAGTTCAAAGAGGCATTCATCTTCAGAAAAATAAGATTTAAGAAAAAAGAAAATATCAGATTGCCTATCACCTATATGTGTTTGCCCATTACATTTTGCTACTTTGAGAACTTAGGGAGAGTGACTCCTAAGAAGGTGAGCCCTTTTGTTGAGAGTAGTTCTTACAAGAACCAAACAGATCTCTCAGAAAGAGAAACTTCTCCTATAAACAGTGTGTCAGTTCCTTCAATTGGGGGACACATGTGAAACAGAGCCATTGGTTTCTACAGACTCATTCCTATATACAGGATTCCTGAGTGTCTGCTAGGATTTGTCCTTGGAACTTGCATGGCTTCTTGTGTTGATGATGCCTGTGGACTACTTTGGGGAGAGAGAGGATAAAAGGGAAAGAGGTCCCTGAAATCTAATACAGACTCTATGGAGTTCAGAGAGAAATTAGGAAATCAAAACAAATGTTAGTTCAATTCAATGATTTTGTATCAAGTGCCTGCTATGTGTTTACTGCTGGGCCTTACAAAAACTCTTACATTAAATTGTCACAAGATTTTTTAAATTTATGCTCTGTGCATTCGACTTGCTTTCCTCATTCCTTCTTTTGATGCATCCCAAGTTAATAAGATATGTGTCCTCTATTTTTCTGAGCAGTTAGACAAAGACCTCACATCGTTGTTCCCTGTTATCTCTTATGTGTGTCTTGTTAGCAGCTTGTTAGAGATGCTAAGAAAGTGCCATTCTAAAGATAGGATTTGGTATCAGGCAGAAGTACCTGGTGAAGAATGAATCACATATGGAGAACTAATCACATATATGGATTATGGTTTGATGAAAGAAACCAAAGGACAGTTAAGTCTACATGAGGATATTTTTATATATTTTTTTAAAAAACATGAGGATATTTTTAAATTATGGCTCATGTGCCGCAGCTAAAAAACTATGTTAGTATTCCTTCTACTCATGTGACCTGATACTTATATCATTCGTTTCAAAATTACAAATGACCTTGTCAGTATTTTGCTTTTATTTTGAGGATTTCAACTTTTTCTTTTCCCATGCCCATATAAATGAGTCATGGCTGTCAGGGTTGGTGAGGGCATGGAGGGGGAGATGAACTCACCATGTGTGGAAATAAAGCATTTGGAATATGCTCCAATGTAGTACCTGGACAGGTCATGTGGAGTCAAAGATTGCAAACAATTCCTCTTAAGTACACTAAGGACAAGCAGAGTGACTCCCTGGTGCCTTTGAGGTCCATGTGCATTCCAAGTTCTAGAAATAGAAAAGGTTTCAACAAGTTCTGACAGATGCCTTGTCCTGGCAGGTTTTCCTCTTATTAATCCCCTTGACTGCCAAGGAGCAACTCCCTCATTGCCATGTGCAGGTCAGCGGCTGTGCAATCAACAAATCAATCAAATAGGCAGCAATTGGCTATTAGGAACTGGCTCCATGTCCACAGTGAAGGCTCCTGTGGGGATTCAGCTCAGCCAAAGCTGCCAAGGGCACATTGAGAAGGATCTGCACTGGGACATGTAATTGTTTTCAGCTCCCAGGCATTTCTCTGTGAATTTTAGGGTTGTTTTTGACAAGGAAATATGAATTTGGGGCATTCAGTGTGAACTCATCATCTCTGCCTTTCTTGAGGTTGAGATGATGAAGGCCCATATGTAGTAACTTTGCTCTGGATTGGGAAGGGATTAGAGTAAGGGTGGATACCCGGTCTTAGTGCCTCTGGTTCCCCATCTGCATCCATAGTGGCCACCACTCATCCACCATGGAGTTCCCACTATGCAGACACAACGCTTTCTCAATCCAACATTCCAGGGATTCTGTTGCCATTAGTCTGTGAAGTGTATTTGCCTAGATTAGGGCACTCCAGTTCAGAGCTGCCCCAGAGGGCTAATAAGAAAGCTGTATTTAGGACAGGATTTCTTTGCTGATCCCTGGCTTGTCCAGGAGAGGAAATTAAACCTCAGAGTGATCCAAAAACTTGCCCAGGCTTTCAGGACATGTCAGGATAAGCAGTGCTGATAGTCTTGGTCTCATCCTAGTTTGTATTAATCATAAATCTGGATTTATTTCCAGAGAAGAAAAATGCCAGCCTTGCCTTTATTCAGGTTTCACTGTCTCATGTTAGGCTATGCTATCATAGAGTCCATAATTTTTATTTTAGTGGGAAAAAAAGATTCTTTGTGACTAATAATACTCTTCAAGAATTAGGTGAAAACTCCTTTAGGAGTTTCCCCCTCTTTTCTGGAAATAATCAGATTTATGTAAGCAGGAGTGATAAAAGGAGATTATGTGCATAAATTATTTCTGTTGAGGTAACAACATTCCCTTAACCAATATTTATTAAGTGCCAGGCATTGTTCTATTTGAAGATCAACAGAGAAGAACAGCAAAAGGATCCTGCTTTTCAGAGAATGTGGGGTGAATCCTAGCCAATAGCCACACCAGCGTGTTACTCTCGTGCAATATGGACTATACTCTCAATAAGGAAAATATGAACCAGATGCAATGAGAACACAAAGAAGGAAGTGTCTGACACCCAGGAATCTCAGGGAAACTTCTCAGAGGAGGAAGTCATTTACTATACATTATTTTTTTACATTAGACATTCTCAGGGGCATGAAAGGAACATCAAATAGCTCAGAGAACACAACCTGTGCATAACAAAATTGGTGACTTAAAATTTGCACTTTGTTCTGTAAAAGCTTATAGCTGAAGAGCTCAGAGTAGAGTGGCAAGGACTCCCCTCCCCCACTGTCACATTGTGATCCTGGTTTAATGCTACACTGAACCGTCTTGACAACCTCTGGATCAGGTTTGATTTTTGGTTTTGGCTTTGGCTTTTAATATAGGGGGTGTTCTCCTTCAAGTATCTCCTCAGGTTCTCCTTCAAGTATCTCCATGGCCTGTCCAAGGAGGAGGACACCCCTGGTTTGGTAAATGGTTGAAGCATTACTCAGAACCTCCAGGGAGTAAGTCAGAGAGCTGTCACGGTCGGCCTTTACTCTTGGGAAGGCTCGGCTTCTCGTCGAAGCGATCCAGGATAAGCCTTGGCAGTCAAATCTGGAAAGCCTCTTGAGCCACTGAGATGGTCTTTGCAGAGCTCCCACTGGTGCAGCCCAGGGGAGGGCCCTGGTTTAGTACTTTCTTCTTTGGGTAAAGATTCATAGTCTTGGTCAAGCGTCCACTGTGGCAATGCAATGAGTTATGAGTGAAGTGAGTCCTGGCAGGGGCTCACACACAAGTCCAGCTACTGCCCAAGGAATTCCACCAGGCAATCCAGGCTGCCCCATGGCCAAGGGCAACTGGCAGGATATTATTTTTATGCTTTTCCCGAAGGCAGAAAATGAAACACTTTTTTTTCCTCTCTCTTAGAACAATGCACGTAGTTGGGGGGCTTCTCAGTTATTACCATAGCCCTAAGGAATTCCTGTTGCCTGGCTCTGTTTATCTGCAGGCTTCCCTTTACTCAGAATGATCTAGCTCTGCAGGTAGGTTGATGTGATGGTTCTTCCTTCAGGGTTGAAAGAAGAATAGTATTTGTGTTTTATCCTTTGTCAAGGCCCACCAATGTGGGAGCCACTTAGTAGGCCTGTTTTGTAGTATATGCTGGAAAAGCTTTGTTCTCTTGCAATCTCCACATAGTTACGGAAACGGCAGAGACCAAGGGGAGATGGGGAGGAGGCAGGAAGAGATTAACCGAAGAACTTATATGCATATATGCATAACCCATGGACACAGACAATAGTGCAGTGGAAGTGGCAGGGGCTGGGGGGAGGCCAACTGGGGGAGACTTCTGTAACACTACCAACAATAAAGATAAATTTAAAGAAAGAAAAGAAAAGGCAGAGACAAAGGAACCCTGACCTGTGGAAATAGATTAAACTTTATCTTTTCTAAGATAGAGAAGGAAAGGAAGTTCTGTTTTCTTAGAAAATTCTGACCTTCTTTGTAAAGTCTAATTCTGTCCTCACATATTATACAAAGATAAGAATTTTTCAGTTATGTCCTATGGAAGGTTGATTCACTTTACTGAGCTTGAAAAATACTAATTTGTTTAATATTCTCCTACTAGTAGGTGTTTATAATTGAGGAAATTGGATTGGAATGAAGTTTCACAAAATTCAAGGAGAACTTATTATTTTTCTTTAGCTATGTCCATGTCAAATTATGTGAGGCATAATTCTAAGATGGCCTTCCACCTTAGATATAATCTCTTCCCCTTTAATGTGTGTGGGACTTACGAACATGATGAGAATTCATTCCCATGATTAGGTTACATTATGTGGCAAAAGTAAAAGGATTGAACAGATGTGATTAAGGTCTCCAATCAGTTGAATTTGAATTCATAAAAGCATGAAAGCCAAACAATCCAATTTTAAAAATGGGCAAAGAAGCCTGGCTGGTGTTGCTCAGTAGTTGAGGTTGACCTCTGAACAGGAGGTCAGGCTTCAATTCCCAGTCAGGGCACATGCCTGGGTTTCAGGCTTGATTCCCAATGTGGGTGTGCAGGAGGCAGCCAATTAGCGATTCTCTCACACCATTGATGTTTCTATCTCTCTCTCCCTCTCCCTTCCTCTCTGAAAGCAATAAAAATATATTTTAAAAATTGTTTCATATAATAGAACATTTTAAAAAATTGGCTAAGAACTTGAATAGTCATTTATTAAAAAGATAATACAAAATGTCCAAAAACATATAAAAAGATGCTCAACAACATCACTAATCATTAGGGAAATTCAAATCAAAGCTACAAGGAGATACCACCTCACACTCATTATGATGACTATCTATAATAATAAAATTGTAATATGCTAATTAGACTGGATGTCCTTCCAGATGACCTTCTGGACGAAGCCGGGGCTGCAAGGGAAGCCTGGGGGTCCCAGGTGGCCTGCTGGCGGCTGGAGGGAAGCCTGGGTCCTGGGTGCCAGAGGCAAGCAAGTGCCAGCAGCTGGGGGAAGGAATGCCTACGCTTGCACAAATTTTGTGCATCGGGCCTCTAGTTATATATAAAATAAAATAAAAATAGCAAGTATTGGTATCAACTTGTACTGTTGGTAGTAAAATAGTATGGCCACTATGGAAGTTCCTCAAAAAAGTACACATTAATTTTCCATCCCATTCAGCCATTCTACTTCTGGGTATACACACAAAAGAATTAAAAGCAGAGACTCAAACAGATATCAGTACACCAGTGTTCATGGCAGTATTATTCACAAGAGCCTAAAGGTAGAAACAACCTAAATGTCCATTGATGGATGAATGGATAGACAAAATGTGATATACACATAAAATGGAATATTAGTCTTTTAAAAAAGGAATGAAATTAATACATGCTACAACATGGATAAGCCTTGGGGACATTAAACTGAGTAAAATAAGCCAGACACAAAGAACAAATACTATATGATTCCATTTATATAAAGCACTTAGAATAGTCCAATTCATAGAGACAGAAAGCAGTGGTTACCAGAGGCTGGGAGGTGGGGGAAAGGAGGAGTTATAGTTTAATAGGTATAGAGTTTCAGCATAAGATATTAAAAAACTTCTGGAGACTAATAATTGTACAACTATGAGTGAGTGCCTCTGAACTGTACACTAAAAAATGTTTTAAAAGGGGGAAGCCAGGATTATCTTGGGTGGACCTGACCTAATCAGGTAAGCTCTTTATAAGAGAGCTAGAGGCCTGGTCCACAAAATTCATGCACAGGTAGGGTCCCTGGGCCTGGCCGGCAATCAGGACCAATCGGGGCCTTCCAGCTGCCAGTCAGGGCCTTCCTTCCAGCTGCCAGCTGCTGGCCTGGGCCCTCCTTCATTCTGCGCCACCCCCTGGTGGTCAGCACACGTCATGAAGAGCAATCGAACTTCCAGTCTCCTAGGTCCAACTCCCCAGGGGACACTTTGCATATTAGCCTTTTATATATATAGAGTCGGGCTTTCCCTAGGAGTAGAGACCACTTTCCTTTTGGATTTGAAGGAGTAAGCTGCCATGTTGGGGGAAGGGCATGTGGCATGAAACAGAAGGTGACCTGTAGAAGTTTAGGGCCTCGGTCCTACAACCATAAGGAACTGAATTCTGCCAACAGCCAAGAAGCTTGGAAGAGGATCCCAAGCCTCAGGTGAAATCATAACCTCAGACAACACAAAGGTTTCATCTTTGTGAGGCTCTGGACAGAAGGCAGAACTAAGCCATGCGTGGACTCCTGATCAAGAGAAACTATGAAGTAATAAATACGTGTTGTTTGAAGTGGCTAAATTAGTGGTGATTTCTCATGCAGAAATAGAAAATGAATATACAACACTGCTATATTTAAGTTTTCCTCATTAATTAAAGATAACATAAGTATGCCATATGCCTGTCAGGAGGTCAGGGTCCTATAATAAGGAATTACTTGTATGTCTGTGTACCTCATATCTTAGAAACATGTTTTGTAGTCAAATGCTCTACTCCTGAGCTATACCCCCATTAGATGCCTATTTTGATTGATTATGATCATCCTTGATCTAAGAGATTCTATGATATCCCACTACCCTGCCCATCATTCCCTCATACACTGGGTCATCTTGAAATGTGTTGCAACATTCCCCCTATGCCCAGCTCAAGGTCTAGGGTCTTTGGAAACTGCAGTGCTGTACTCACATGACAATTCTTCCTTTTGTGATAACAAGGTGAGCAGAGAGTCAAAGTGGTGGCTAATATGTTGCAGTAGGTGAAGCCCTGTGTTCTGCTGCTGCCCCCCACACTGACCTGATGCCATTTAGACAAAATTTCCCCCTGCTCCTATTTATAGATTCAGTTATCTTTCAGATTCAAGGTGGTCTCAGCATCTACCACTCACAGAACCAGTGCCTTCCCCTTGCGGGCCAGTGACTCCTATTTTTAGTTCTTCAAACACAAAATGTCTGCTCACTCACCTTTTTGGGGTCATGATTTTCTAAAGGAATACAATAGTGTTAATGGACAAGGGTAAGAAGCTGGTATAATGTTTCACACTTCAAAGATACTTACCAACATTAGGATGATCAAGATCACAGATGCACATTCTCTGGAAGGCCATCTCCTCACAGATTACAGCCCTATAGGAACCCTTGAATGAGCTCAGTCTCCAGGAGTATTTGGGAAAGCAATGACAGAGGAGGTAGTTTGATCCTTCTGTCATGTGGGTCACTAAACTGGGGCAATTATTAATCCCCATGATAGGAACATGTTCAAATTTCCATACTTGTACAACTCTTCACTCTACTTAAATGAATATCTAAGGATACTATTAGTCAATATCCAATTTAATCATTTTATAAAAAAGACATTAACAAAATAAAATGGAATCAAATCGATAGTTTCATATCAATGGTATCTTCAATACATTTAGCAAACAGGAATATGATAAATGATGCTATTGTAGTTTTCTTTAAAAGGAGCACCAAATCAGATGCACATCTCTAATCTCTACCTAAGATTGGTAAATAAAAACCAATAAAATTATATTCCTACTGGGTACTCAACTGCTCATTTCTTACATTAGACAAATTATTCTTGTTTCATAGTTTAAAAAAAAAATCCTTTGCTTGAAACTGAAGTCTGGTCAACACACTAGAGCAGGGATGTTCCTGCATGTTATTAGAGTTCTTTGGAAGCTTACTCACATATAACCAGTGAAATTTCACTTGAGTATAGAATACATTCACACAGAAAAGGAGAATGCAAATGAGATTGTAGTCAGAAGCACAATATTTCCTGTTTTAAAAAATTGTTTTTGAAAGTGCCTTGTTTTTCAAAACAGCCAAATAAGTACATGAACACATATAAACAAACAAGAAGACTTCCTTTGTGACTGTTAATTACTTTTCTCTCTAGTAGAACAAGTTCCAACCTGTATATTTGAGGACTGAAACAAAAACCAGGACAGAAAAAATTAAAGACTTGTATAGAGAAGATTCCTGCCTTCCTTCCTAGGTGAGGGAGAGACCTTGAGGTGGCCAAGATGGTGGCAGTGCCTGGAAGCTGGGCAGACACCACCAGTGTTTGGACTTGACTTAATCCACCCCTGTTACCCACTCCCCGGTCCCCAGTTCTCCCAGGCTCTGTGTCTTGGCTCTGTCTGGGAGCAGTACCTGGTTGGTGCCTCCTTGCTTTCCAGACCTTGGCCTCCTCCTCCTGGAAGCCCTCCCTGATGCCCTGCCCCATCAGAGCCATTCCACGAGGCATGACCTCAAGGCCTGTGTCTTATCTGTGAAAGTGAGAGGCTCTCCCAGTGGAGGTGGAGGGGGCCGAGAGGGAACATATAGGCAGCTGGTGGAGGAGGCAAGGAACTGACTGAAGCTGTGTCCTCTCTGTTTGGGGGTCCAGCTCCTACCCCCATTACTGGCTTGCCAGTCTCAGTTTGCAACTGAGAGCACACAATATGCTCAAACAAATGTTTGTTGAATGAATAAACTGATGGGAAGGAACCAGAGAGTCAAAGGGGGGTCTGAAATTCCTGGATCTCAGTGTTCTGCTCTGTAAAAACGGCTTTCAAATATGCTGCCAGAGATTTTCAGGGGATTAGAAGGTCTTTCCTGGTGGGGGTGAGGGGTCTCCTCTTCCCTCAAGACTTAGCTGAGGCATTTCCTGCCCAGGATGCCTTTCTTAACTTCCCATTCCCTTGACAGAGCTTCCGCAAGCCCTGGTCGTTTGGAGGTTAGGGGGCAGCTAGCTGGAGGTTGTACATAAGCCTGATTGGAGGAGTGGGAGTGATTGTTGGTGTGTTTTCCTCAAATCAGATAATAACTGTAGGAATGCAAAATGTCCCCAGGTGCATTAACTTGGACTCTCTCTCTCCTAAGCTCCAAAGGCCCTTCTTTTGCCTCTGTAACTTATTTCCTGAGCCCATGCAGCCCAGCTGGCTCACCTTTTCTACCTCTGTGACTTTCTAAATAAACTTCCTTTTATAATTGGAAAAATAATAAAATAAAATGTAAAATACAATAAGATGTCAGCTGAAGTAAATTCCCCAAGAAATTATCTGTGTCAGTTCTGGATTTAAGAGAAGAAGAGGTGAGCTCATGGTGTGCATGATACAAGGCATTCACTCACCTACAGGAAGAGTCTTGGGCAAGATGGTGTTCTAGGGTCATCATTTAGAGTACCTGCTAAATTTTTGGAAAGTAAGGTTGTCCTATAGGAGGGAAAGATGGTCTAATCCACATATAATGAATGAGATTAGTCACGGTGGTGGTAAATCTGGATACTGTAAATATTTGCTTGAAGAGCTTTGGTGACAAATAAAATTCTAATCAAGGGCACAGTGTAATCTCATGGAGGCAGAACTATAATGTAAGGGGAAATCTAGTCTATTTTACTCTGCCCTGTCTTACAAAAGACCATGAGAACAAAAGAGGGTGGCCATGCTGAAGCATAAAAAAGCCAAGTCCAAGAGTCATAAGATGACATCCTACAAGGAATTTAGCTGAACACAGATATAATTATTTAAATGTATGTACTCTATATGTCTGTTCTTGTGCCAGTACCAGGCAGTTTTGAGAACAGTGGCTTTGTTATTTAGCTTGATAGTGATCCTTCCAATTTTGTTCTTCTTTCTCAGGATTGCTATGGATATTCGAGGTCTTTTTTTATTCCAGATGAATTTTTGGAGTGTTTGTTCTAGGTCTGTGAAATATGCCTTTGGTATTTTAATGGGGATTGCATTGAAACTATAAATTGCTTTGGGTAGTATGGACATTTTAATAATGTTGATTCTACCAATTCATGAACATGGTATGTCCTTCCATTTGTTTAAGTCTGCCTCTACCTCTTTTTTCAATGCCCTATAGTTTCCTGAGTACAGGTCTTTTACCCCCTTAGTTAAGTTTATTCCTAGGTATTTTAATTTTTTTTGGTGCAATAATAGATGGGATTGTTGTTTTAGTTTCTCTTTCTGTGAGTTCATTATTGGTGTATAAAAAGGCCATAGATTTATGAGTGTTAATTTTGTATCCTGCTATATTGCTGAATTCATTTATTAAGTGCAGTAATTTTTTGATGGAGTCGTTAGGGTTTTCTATGTTCAATATCATGTCATCCGCGAATAATGACAGTTTTACTTCTTCTTTTCCAATTTGGATGCCTTTTATTTCTTCTTGTCTGATTGCTATGGCTAGCACTTCCAGTACTATATCAAATAAACAAATGGAACTACATAAAAATAAAAAGCTTCTGCACAGCAAAAGAAACCATCAACAAAACAGCAAGAAAGCCCACTGCATGGGAGAACATATTTGCCAATGTAATCTCCGAAAAGGGTTTAATCTCCAACATTTACAAGGAACTCATACAAATTAACAAAAGGATGATAAACAATCCAATCAAAAAAATGGGCAACGGACCTAAATAACCACTTCTTGAAAGAGGACATACAGAAGGCCAAGAGATATATGAAAACATGTTCAAAGTCACTAATCACCCGAGAGATGCAAACCAAAATGACAATGAGGTACCATCTCACACCTGTCAGAATAGCTATCATCAACAAATTAACAAACCACAAGTGCTGGCGAGGATATAGAGAAAAAGGAACCCTCTTGCATTGCTGGTGGGAATGCAGACTGGTGCAGCCACTGTGGAAAACAGTATGGAGTTTCCTCAAAAAGTTAAAAATGGAACTCCCATTAGACCCAGTAATCCCACTTCTAGGACTATATCCCAAGAAATCAGAAACACCAATCAGAAAGGACATATGCACCCCTATGTTCATAACAGCATAATTTACAATAGCTAAGATTTGGAAACAGCCTAAGTGCCCATCAGCAAGTGAGTGGATTAAAAAATTGTGGTACATCTACACAATGGAATACTATGCTACTATAAAAAAGATGGAACTCTTACTATTTGCAGCAGCATGGATGGACCTGGAGAACATTATGCTAAGCGAAATAAGCCAGTTAGAGAAAGATAAATATCACATGATCTTATTCATTCATTTGTGGAATATAATGAACAACATAAACTGATGAACAAAATAGATCCAGAGACAGGAAAACAGACCATCAAACCTCAGAGGGAAGGCAGGGGAGGTTGGGGGGCAAAGGGGAGAGATCAACCAAAGGACTTGTATGCATGCATATTAGCATAAGCAATGGACACAGACACTGGGGTGGTGGGGGGCTTGTCCTGGGGGATGGGAGTGGCTGGGGAGGGGTCGATGGGGGGAAAAGGAGACATACGTAATACTTTAAAGAATTAAATAAATAGATAGATAGATAGATAGATAGATAGATAGATAGATAGATAGATAAATGTGTGTGCTCTGTTGAGGTAGGGAATAGTTCACAGAGCCTTAGTTCCTAATAAAATAGTCCCCCAATTTACAAAGTGACTTCCTACTTATTAACTCAGGTTCCCAGGTACCTCAATATTAATAGGAGGTACCCTGGATAGAAACACAAATAGTCTGGTGATTAGAAATAAAGATCCCTTACTTTTTGTTTTTTACTTTCTCAGAAAAATGTCCAACAATCAAAGAGACTGCATATTTGAGATTGATCCTTAGAGGGTCATTACGATCTATTTGGCCTGAGGTCGAATTATTCTACTCAATTGATCTTTCTTTTCTTTTTTTAGTTTATTTATTAAATTGACTGAGGTGACATTGGTCAACATGAACAGATAGGTTTCAGGTATGGGTTTCTATGTTACAAGATCTGTATATTGCACCGAATGTCCACCACCCGAAGTTAAATCTTCTCCTGTCACCTTATATTAGGACCCCCTCCAACCCCTACACTATTCCCTCTGGCAACCACCATGCTGCTATTTGGTGGAAAATGATTCTCCAAGCAAATAACACCCACAAAAAAAATGGGTATAACCATAGTTATATCTGACAAAATACATTTCAAGATAACAAGAGACAAAGATGGACACTTTATAATGATAAAGGGGACACTACATCAAGAAAACATAACTTATATTAAATATATATGCACCCAACCAAGGAGCACCGAAATATATTAAACAGCTACTCACAGAACTAAAGGGAGAAACAGATCAAAACACAATCATAGTTGGAGACCTTAATCCTCCATTGACAGCTCTAGACAGATCAACCAAACAGAAAATCAATAAAGAAATAACAGCCTTAAATGAAATACTAGACCAGCTGGATATAATTGACATTTACAGAACATTTCATCCCAGAACATCAGATTACACATTCTTCTCCAGTGCATGTGGGATATAAAACTGAAACTCCTGATTTTTCTTAATAATAAACAAAAGCAAATAACTTAGACAAACTTTCAGGTTAATATGGCAGCAAATTAGAATTACTTAACAGACTTTCTCTCAATTTCTTGTTAAAATACGCATGAAAATATGCAAAAGGATAAAAATCTGGCCCCAGCATTGTCAACTAAAGATAAGAGAAGGTCTGTCAGAGTTCAGAGGGACTTTCCACTAACTGCATCATTAGTGGGGAGGGATTGAGAAACATTCTTGGATGCACAAACATTACCCTTTGAACCAGAACAGCCACACAACCCCAAGCGAGAAGACTTTGACTCTCCCACCACCTGCCTTGAACTCCAGGACAAGGGGTTGCACTGACCAGAAAAAATGAGAGTTGTCACCCGAGCCAGCCAAAGTCATAATCTCTCTTTCTTCCCCATCAGCAATTCTATTTTTATATCCATTCAGAGACTATATTTCCCAAAGTGAGCTCAGCCTGAAGGAGGGGAGCCTGGATAATAATGTAATGAATACCAAATAGGGGTGGGGATGGGAATTGTACTAAAAACTCTGTGGTGAGTGTTGGGGGTGGGAAAGGAGTGCTGTCTTTCGTGTACTACACTTTCATAGGAATTCTATTCTGATCACTGCCAGAAATCTCAGCTCCTTCCAGAAGTTGTATGCTGTGCCTATAAGGTATCATATACAGGAACCTTAACCCTCTTTGGCTAGATCTGGGAAGGAGGAAACTCTAAATCCCTGAGCAGGCAGTGAGGTAAACTAAGACCAACTGAGTCACCACGTCTGTTGGCAACCCAATACTGAGGCCTAAGAAATTATTCAGTAACATCAGAAAAGGGGATATTTATACTAAAGAGTCCAAGGAGAGCTTATTTTTTAAATGATTGCTACAAAAACAAATAGAATTATTCCTCATTTTAAAACAATTGCTTCGGTGTTTTTACTAGCTAAATATTCTCAGCTTTTTTTAGTGTTTGGGAGCCATTTCCTGGTTGATTCTGTTCACATGGGTTGTTTCTATCACAGCTTTTTGCAAAAATTATCCAGGATACTGGATTAGCTGGCATAACTATATCTCTTGTAATGGTTCTGTCAACTGGAATATAGCAGATGGGATTCATCAACTCTATGGTTGCATGTATTCTTCATTTGAAAATAAAAACCAAATAGAGATCCCTGCAGTGTTCAATAATGCACTAGATGCAGTGCAGACTGTTACCAGAAGTATTTTGTTCTGCTTTCTCTTCAATAGGTCATATTGAAAGAATGACTATAATATTCTAAACTGTTATATTATTGCAATCAAACTGGTGCTGGAAAGTGTTAGATCTAGATATTGCCTTATAAAATAACAACTTGAATAAATGAACAGCAATCCAGAACTTGCCATTTGTCACTTTGCCATCAGGGCAGCAGATAGCTATAGTTTAGATCCCTTCTTCCCCCATGCCCTAATAGGTAATGTAATGTTTTAGGAACATAGGAATGGTTAAGAGATTTCTTCTTTTTTTCCATACCTTTAGTGCTTTCCCGGTAAGCATCTAGAGGTGGCCGCTGCAGCAACAGTGGTCATAGCTCACTGGCATTTGCCAAGCACACTCTGTTCCTGGGGCCACATGCCACACATTATGCTTAGCATTTCACATACATTTTCTCATATAATCTTGATAATCATTCTAAGGAATAGGTACACGATTTTCCCTATTCTGCAAATAAGTGATGCAAACATAAAACATCTGGAGATCATTCTTCAAGAAAGAACATTTGTAAGGGTGAAAAGGTATTGGTTCATAGAATGCTGTGATAAATTTGGTCTGTAACCAGGAGAGTTTCTACCTTAATTAATTAATTATTTATTGTGTACCTACTATGACAATTTTCTAGGCAGTTAGGGATATACAATGAACAAAATAGGCAATATCATCACAATGAATATGGGTTATGGGTAGGTACAAGCCATAAACAGAACAAGTTATAGGTTCTATGAAGAAAAATGACATGGGATTTGACAGTGATGGAGGATGTGGAGATGGTGGCTACAGATGGTCTTTCTGAGGAGAGAGCGTTTAAGTTGAGAATTCAATGATGTGAGAGAGTGAAACAAGTGAAACCCTGGGCAAGAAGGTTCCAAATAAAACAAAGAGCAGTTGCAAAGACTCTGGGGCAAAACAGACCAGAAGTTCAAGGACCAGAAAGCAGGCCGATGAGGCTGGATCAAAATTAGCAGGAGGAAGATTGGAGATACAGCCATGGGCCAGATTTTGTAAGAGCTTTACATCTGGTAAGGACTTTGAATTTGATTCTATGTGAGGTATTCATCCAAATTTTGCTTCTCTTTCCACTGGGCATATACCCTGACCAAATTCCATAGTATATATTGCACTTAGGTGTGCTCATATGAATGAGAAACAGCCAGTGGAATGTGAGTGGAAAGGAGGTGCACTGTTTCCAGAATTGGCCAATGCGAATCATCCACACATGCATCCCTGGGCCATCTCTCACTTCTTGCTCTCTGGGATGGAAATGTTGATGGCAACCTTCAAATCTGAATGTTGAAGATGACAGAGCCTCCATCACCTGGAACCCAAATAATCACATTGAGAAATTTTTGCCAACAACCAGCTCACTCACCAAAACTCTTGTGTCAGAAAAAAGTAACTTCCTCTTTTTTTAGCCATAATATATTTCAATCTATGTCTTACCACAACCTAATCTACCATAATACCCCAGAATACCCAGTCTCCCTTTTTGCTATTGTGATAGAACCCCTTATTTCCAGCTCAGCATATGACTATATGGAGTTAAGATAATATTTCTAAGCTTCCCTTGCAGTTAAGTGTGGAACACAACTAATTTCTAGCCAATAGGATATGAGTGGAAGTGATATGCATATTTTCAAGGTTGCATCCTTACAAGAAGGGGCTTGCCCTCCTCTTTTCCACTTCATACTGGCCTGAAAGCAGATGTGGTAGCATTGATCCATCTTGGGCCAAGGAGAGAAAGGTTACACACTATATAGTGCATAGTAGAGGAATGAGATATTGGTAGCCTGGGTCCCTGACCTATGAAGCCATCATTAATAGCCTTTCCATCTTGTTAAGGCTGCAGTTATTAGGGGTCTCAATTTCAACAATAATCTATATGCTAAATAAACCAGAGTCATTACAAGGTTTAAGTAGGACAGATATAATTAAATATAAACCTGGTTTATATTTTAAAACTCTGGTTGCTGGGTAGAGAATAAACTGTGGGGCCAGAGTAGAAGCAGGGAGACCAATTAAAAGGCTGTTTCAATAACCTGGGTAACCGAGGGTGGAGCAGGTAGAGGAGGAGAGAAGTGGTGGGATTCAGGATGTTTTAGGAAGATTGAGCTAATGTTATTTGATGTAGATGTGAAGTAACATGGTTGCCAGAAAGAGAAAAAAATGGAATGATTCCATAATTTCTGACTTGAGCAATTGGGCGAGTGGTGTTGCTACTAATCAATAAGGAACATTGAGGAAAAAATAAGATTGGGGGAGGAAATCAGAAGTTCTTTGTTTGGCTACTCATCCAAGTGGAGAGGCCAAGTGAGTTTAGGAGTGTCCAGCCTAGAATTTATGGAAGATGCTAGAAATATAAATTTGGGGAAATCAAGTTAATAAATTTCTAACACAATGTACTAGTATAATCTCAAGAGGTTCTTTTAGAGCCAAGAATCCAGGTAAAACTAGAGGCAATATCATGTTAGATTAGCCCAACATAATCCTGGATAGTTTCCTAACTGGCGATAAAATGTGACTTAATACATAGTATTTTTATTTGTGTAATTGACATATAGAACACTAATTGATTGATATCCAGCTCTGAGTCCTTCAAAAGATGACATAATATTTTAAAACTTTAGTAGAGGGAAACGAGTTGTTGGCCTGATACCCAAGAAGACCATAGTTAATTGTCTTCTACTGGTTGTTTTTAATCCTGTTAATTACAGAATTGTTGCCACACTTCTGGTGTTGTCTGCCAAAGAGTGGAAAGCCTTCATCGCTGGGATCTCTACTTCCTGAAGAATAACAGGAAATGGCATTTGCATCTCCAGAGGAACAAAGCAAAGAGGTACCTCTCACTGTTTTCCCCTCCCTTTTAATCTCCCGCCCTCTTTGGGATACATATTCTCTGGGTAATTGTCTACTTTTGTTGTTTTATTATATTAGCCTCACAACTACCCACCTAGGAAAGCATTAAATTATCATTATAATTACATTCTAATGCTTCCTTAAGGCTCTAGGACTTATAAAGCCTGTATGCACAATAGGTTTAACTACAGAGACTTGAATGACCTTTCCCAGTTTATGTAAATACAATTTACAAGAGTCTGCTCAATGCTTTTGAAGTGGTGAAAAGATGTATAGATGGAACTGTGAATGGTGGAACACTAAAATCAAAATAGCCTATTAAATGATGAACATTCCTGAGTGGCAAAAGATGTCCTATGTTATTTCCAATTATATTCCCTCTCATCCCCACATTCAATCCTGCCTGAATTACTTTTGCTACTTTATGTCAGCTATAACTATTAGGTCCTTGTATTAGTTTCCTAGGGATGCTATAACAAATTACCACGAAGTTATGGCTTAACCAATGGAAATTTATTCTCTCTTAGTTCTAGAGGCCAGAAGTCAGAAATCAGGTGTGGGCAGGGCTGCCCTCCATCCAAAGGCTGTAAGGGAGGATCCTTTCTGCGTCTTCCAGCTTCTGGTGGCTCCAGACAGTCCTTGACTCATCTATAATAATGAAAGGGTAATATGCTAATTAGACCGGGTATCTTCTGGACGTCATTCTTGACAAAGCTGGGGCTAGAGGGAAGCCCACCCGAGTCCTGGGTGCCTGCGGGCGGCCGGAAGAGGGAAGCCTGGGTCCCAAAGGGAAGCTGGTGCTGGCAGCCGGGGGAAGGAAGGCCTACTCTTGCACGAATTTTTGTGCATCAGACCTTTAGTAGCTACATAACTAACCTCTGCCTCCACCTTCGCATGGCCTCCTCTTCTTCCCTGGGTCATTAGTTAAGGACACTTGTCATTGGATTTAGGGCCCACCTAGATGATCCAGGATGATCTCATCTAGAGATCCTTAACTTAATTACATTTGCATAGACTCTTTCCAAATGAAGTCACATTCACAGTTTCTAGAGACTAGGCCCATCACTGGAACTATCTAGATAACTTTATAAAATACAGATCCCTACACCCCATACTTAGAGATTCTGATTCCATGGGCCTGGTCTGTGTGCACATTTGTGTTTTGTTGTCAGAGATGAGAACTACATCCGGGCTTTAAAAAAACTCTGGGTGATGATTTTGAAGATCTTGGTTTTTGAAAATGTCCTTTTTTATCTGTTACATCATCAATGTAAAGAAATACAATATAACATCAAAAAGGTAAAATGGTACAGGAAAATTTCTGGGTTTGAGAATTATTTATGCCAGAGTTTGAAATCTGGCTCAATCTTAATTCTCCAGTTTTAATGGTTTCATCTGTGGAATGGAGACCTTTACATCATAGTGTTATTGTGAAGACTAGTGAGGTGACATGTAAAACCGCAGCTTATGTCCAGTGATAAAGCAAATGAAAACTATTACAGTATAGCAATGGGTAGGTTGGACAGCCTACTTTATTCCACAAGTATAATACAGCTATCTGAAAATAACTCATTAATCCTGTGTCATGATTTGCATAATTTTAACATATAGAATAGTGTTTATCAGTTTTAGGATTATGGGAAAGTTAATCCTAAAATAATGAGATAATGCCACAGAAAATATTACCTTCTTACCTGCCACAATGATGATTTTACAACTTTCACATATTCTTTCAAATCCTGGGTAAATGAAAAATCTCCAATGTTCAGTTGATTCAATGGCTGCACCTAACCCACTCTATGAACTGACTGTGTTCCACTTCCCACCCCAAAAAATTCATATATTGCAACCCTAACACCCAATGTGACTATATCTGGAGAGCAGGTCTTTAGGAGGTAACTAAAGTTAAATGAAGTCATAACAGTGCGGCCCTAATCCAAAAGAACTGTGGCTATATAAGAAGAGATTCTCCTTAGTGTCTCTCTCTCTCTCTCTCTCTCTCTCTCATACATCAAGAAGGCAGCCACCTACCAGCTAGGAAGAGGGAATTCACCAGACACTGAATTAACTAGCACCTTAATTGGACTTCCCAACCACCAGGACTGTAAGAAATTTCTGTTGTTTTAACCCCCCAGGTCTGTGGCATTGTTATGGCAGCCAGAACAGACTAAGACAACCCGCACCTAGCCTACACTCTTTTTTAGCTCTGTGCTGACCAGCACTCCCCAGGCCTGCTATTTATCCTTATTTCTGATATGTGGCAGGGAACAAGATGTGTTTCCTAGAAATTAGTTTGTAATAAAGCATGGCTTAATGAGCATAAACAAAGTCATTATTATAGATTTATTTAATTAAGAATATCAGATCCATAGTTTCTTTTAAATCAGAATCCATCTTTTCCCTTGAGTAAATTCCTTGATCACTGTATGGGTTTATTGTTCATGCCCCTGCTCAGTGCATCAGTACTTTCAGAATAGACCTGACTGGTCAACTCATGATCACCTCATCTCCTCCTTCTTTTTATGTGAACTCCTATCAGGTCAGATTGGTACAACTGGTGTCTTGTTGACCGGCTCTGTTTTTCCCACCTCCACACATTTTTGCATCTCATTCCCTCTGCCTCACATGTCTTCTAGCACAGCCACCAGATCCAATCTGAACAGCACATCCTACTTCCCCTCCTGCCTTCCCAGGCTTTGCTGAGAGCTCCAGACCAGGACTCAGTTTGAGGGAGCTGTCTTCCTTTTACGCCACACTACTCCCCACCTTGCACAGGGTAACTGTCAAAAACTACATGTTGGTTTAAATATGTGTGTGATAAAACACTGCAATCCTCTTCTGACTTGAGGTGCCTTGTATGAACTTTAAAGTCCATCAAAACACACTGCACAGAGGCGTCTCAGTGTTGAACAATGATGCTTTTAAAGAAGCTGCTGCATTTCCCACATTTCTCCCATTGTCCAGAAGGAGGCTTGATAAGCCTACGAAACCATTTGGAATTCATCCAGGGCTTGTGAGCCCATTGCTTGCAATTTTCTAATTGGCACTTTACAGTTATTGGGCCCAAAGGAGGCAGTCTGAAAACTTGTTGGAAGTGATGGAATTTTCCAGTTGTGGAGAAGAAAGCTAATAATTCAGGGACATGCCACTCCTGTAGATGCCCCTACAAAAAGTTACTGCGAATATAATTGCCTGTCAAAATTTTCCAAGTTACCTTCTTTTGAAGATAGCTGAAAGCAGTTGTATGTAGACTCAAATTAGTGTTCCATTCAGATGATTTTTACCAAAAAAAAAAAAAAAAAAAAATGAAGCCCAAAGGAATCCGCTCTCTTGGCTTAAATCGGAATGCCATGCTCCTTTGATTCTCATTTTCTTTTTTTTATTTTAATAAATCTTTATTCAGATTATTACAATTGTTTCTCCTTTTTCCCCCCATAGCTCCCCTCCATCCGGTTCCCACCCCACCTTCTGCCCTTACCTCCCCCCCACTGTCCTCATCCATAGGTGTATGATTTTTGTCCAGTCTCTTCATGAACCCCCCATACCCCTTTCCCCCTGAAAATTATCAGTCCACTCCCTTTCTATGCCCCTGATTCTATTATATTCACCAGATTATTCTGTTCCTCAGGTTTTTAATTCACTTGATTTTTAGGTTCACTTGTTGATAATATGTATTTGCTCCTGATGAAAGCAATGAGTAGGGACGGGGATAGGAACCCAGGACAGGAGCTTCTTGTACTGATATAAGAGGATGAGGCAACATAATTTTTATCTTTACTTTTTTCTTCTTCCTCTTCTTTAAGAATACCTTTCAGCATTTCATATAATACTGGTTTGGTGGTGATGAACTCCTTTAGCTTTTTCTTATCTGTGAAGCTCTTTATCTGCCCTTCAATTCTGAATGATAGCTTTGCTGGGTAGAGTAATCTTGGTTGTAGGTTCTTCCTATTCATCACATTAAAAATTTCTTGCCACTCCCGTCTGGCCTGCATAGTTTCTGTTGAGAAATCAGCTGACAGTCGTATGGGTGCTCCCTTGTAGGTAATTAACTGTTTTTCTCTTGCTGCTTTTAATATTCTCTCTTTGTCTTTTGCTCTTGGCATTTTAATTATGATGTGTCTTGGTGTGGTCCTCTTTGGATTCCTTTTGTTTGGGGTTCTGTGGGCTTCCTGGACTTGTAAGTCTATTTCTTTCACCAGGTGGGGGAAGTTTTCGGTCATTATTTCTTCAAATAGGTTTTCAGTATCTTGCTCTCTCTCTTCTTCTGGCACCCCCATAATTCTGATGTTGGTATGCTTGAAGTTGTCCCAGAGTCTTCTTACACTATCTTCAACTTTTTGGATTTTTTTTTTTTTTTGCTTTTTGCTTTTTCGGTTGAGTGTTTTTTGCTTCTTTGTATTTCAATTCTTTGACTTGATTTTTGTGTTCCTCTAGTCTGTTTTTGGGTCTCTGTATAATATTTTTTATTTCAGTCAGTGTATGTTTAATTTCTAGTTGGTCCTTTTTCATATCTTCGAGGGTCTCGTTATATTTATTGGCCTTTTCTAGGATATTCTTGAAAAGCCTTATAACCGTGGTTTTGAATTCTATATCCAGTCGTTTGTTTTCCTCCATTTCTTTCGTTTGTGATCTGATTCTTTGACGCCGCATTTTCACTGCTTCCCTGAGTTGGTAAGGTAGATTTGTGTGCTAGGTTTCCAATATGGCCCAGTGGGTCTGCCTCCCCAGTTAACCTTAGGTGGACACTCTTGGTGCACCCCTTTGTGGACTGTGTGTACAGCCTTGTTGTAATTAAGTCTTGATTGTTGTTGGTATCACTGGGAAGAATTGACCTCCAGGCCAGTTGGCTATAAGGATCGGCTGTGTCTATGCTGGGAGAAGTTTGGTGCTGGAGACAGCCTTATAGGATTAGACTTGCCAAATTGCAATAGCCTCTGTGCTCAGCTTGGATGGGGTGGAGTCTCAGTCTTGGCTTCCAGTCAGCCTTCCCCTTGCGCACACGTGCACGCCTTCAGACCTCTGCCTTCCCCGGCTCCCGAGTTTCCGCCCGAGAGTCCAGACTCCCCCCACAAGAGCGTGGGACCCCTGGGGCTCACCAGGAACCGGGGTTCAGTGCAGTCAGAACTGGGGCCCAGTGCAGTCAGGAGCCTTCGACTCCCTTCCACTAGGGAAAGCCTGTGGCATCCTCCACAGCCTTTGTGCGCACTGGCACGCGCGCGCCTTCAGTCCTCTGCCTTCCCCGGCTCCCAAGTCTCCGCCCGAGAGTCCAGATTCCCCCCCACAAGAGCGTGGGTCCCCAGGGGCTCGCCTGGAACTGGGGTCCAGTGCAGTCAGAACTGGGGCTCAGTGCAGTCAGGAGCCTCCGACTCCCTTCCACTAGGGAAAGCCTGTGGCAACCTCCGCAGCCTTTGTGCGCACTGGCACACGCGCGCCTTCAGACTTCTGCCTTCCCCAGCTCCCGAGTCTCCGCACGAGAGTCCAGACTCCCCCCCTCGCCCCCCCGTAAAAGCGTGGGTCCCCAGGGGCTCACCCAGAACTGGGGTTCAGTGCAGTCAGAACTGGGGTTCAGTGCGGTCGGGGGCTTCCTTCCCCTTCCACCAGAGAAAGTCAGCCAGGCTCTCAGCCGCCCTTCCTCTCTGCGCGCACAAAGACCCTTTGCCGTACCTCCAATTCTCTGTGAGCTTTTCTCTTTCCTTCTAGTTGTAGAATTTTCACTCAGCCAGCTTTCCTGTGGTTCTGGATGGTGTCTGTTCTGTCTTTTAGTTGTAGTTTTGAAATTGTTGTGCGAGGCAGCAGTTTAGGTGCTTACCTATGCCGCCATCTTGGTTTCTCTCTCTCGCTATTTTCTGATTCTCATTTTCATGTGTTGGTTCAGTGCATGAGAGGTTAATTCTTTCACAGGAGGGTGTGTGTGTGTGTGTGTGTGTGTGTGTGTGTGTGTGTGTGTGTGTGTGTTGGTAGCACCAGGAGCACAAAGTCTAGTGATTTCAGGGACACCAAGATCCCCATCGTTTCCAAATATAACCTCTCCAGTTGTCACTCAGCCTGAAGTTTCTATTTTTGGAATTGTATTTATGGAAAACACAGTTATACCTGGTCAAAAAGAATACACACATGCACACGTTTACATGTTCCTGTTCAGCCCAGCATCTCTTGTCAGAACTTTAAAAACGACTTTCTCATCTCCCACCCTCTACTGTCTCTCTGTTTCCACCCAGAGCTAAGCCAGAAACTCTGCTTAGCAACCTCCCAAGCTCTGTGTTTCTGCTGTGGAAAATCTCTGTTCTTTGAGTGGCCTTAAGGGCTCTAGTGTAGAACCCTAGCAGGCTCACCTCTGCCCTTCTCCTCAAGCACACTGTCCTCCAATCACACCCTTAGTCTTCCCATTCCCCCAAACAACTTCCAAACGCTTAAGCATTCTACAAACATATTCAGGCCTTTGCACACACTCCTGGATGCCCTTTCCTTTCCCTGCCTGTGAAAACATGATAATCCTCCCTGGCCCTGCTCAGCTGCCACACAGATATGATAGACAGAATCAGGCTATGACCGAGACGCACATGATTTTAGAGTCCCAAGCTCTTCCTCCAACCCATGTTACTGTGGCTGGATTATGGAATGCAAGTTGTGACTCTGAGGCAATGTCCCCCTGGTTTCTCCTCAGCCTACCTTGTCCAGCTGAGCACAACAATCTCAGCCCTAAGGAGCCCCTGCTCATCCCCACTCTCTCTGGCATCATCTTTCTAAGTTTTTCAAAAGGGCCTGCAACTGGGAGGTCAGACTCCAGTTTAGAATTCCCAGGCCTTTGGAAGTTCCTCACTAGAATTTTAAGGAACACCCCCTTCTCCATCTATCCAGTATCATGAGAGGTCTCAGCCACAGGCATGTGGATACAGCATCATGGATGTCCAAACTCAATGCGCACCACTCTCGTGCACCCTCCCTTGGAAGAAGAGGCTATCTGGGCAAAAATTCCAGTGTCACAAGCACCTAGAATATGTGAAGGGAGGACATGGGCTACAGGTGATCGTATACCTGTAGTCCCAAGACCCCTTGCATATGGGAAGGGTATGGCCACCTCCACCTGGGCCTCCTGATGAAAGCAATGAGTGGGGACGGGGATAGGAACCCAGGACAGGAGCTTCTTGTCCTGATATAAGAGGATGAGGCAATGATGTGTCTCAAAAAAAATAATAATAATTAAAAACAAGTTCCACTCAGTGAACTGTTTGTTTCTCTAAAACAGAGGGTCTCAGCCTTTGCTGATTTTGCTCCCCAGAGGATACTTGGCAACGTCTGGAGATAGTTTTGGTTGTCACAGTTGGAGGGAGGTGGGAGTAGCTGCTTTATTTAGTTGGTAGAGACCAAAAATGCTGCTAAATATCCTATAGTGCACAGTACAACCCCATCACAACAACAAAAAAATGCTTCTCTAATAGTTAATATGTAAGTTGGCTATATATAATATTATTGTTAAATAAATGTTCTTAAAGTAGAGACTGGTTTAGGTCACTTGACTGCACACAATCCTATATAATAAAAGCCTAATATGCAAATTGTCCCCAGGGGCAGTCATTCAACCGAGAGTTCAACTGGGAGACCGGGCGTTCCATCACTCGCTATGATGTACACTCACCACCAGTGGGGCGGTGCAGAACATGGCTGGCATCTGAAGATGAGGCTATTTGGGCAAAAATTCCAATGTCACAAGCACCTAGAATATGTAAATGGAGGACATGGGCTACAGGTGATCATATACCTGTGGTCCCAAGACCCCTTGCATATGGGAGGGTTATAGCCACCTCCACCTGGGCCTCCCAATGGGCCCTGCCAAGAGCAGGACCGCGGTGTGATAGTGGAACAGGTGATGTGATAGTGGAATAGGTGAGCGGGCAGCGCCAGGCCAAGGCGGGTGCAAGCAGGGTCCCGATCACCCCACCAATCGCCCTGCAGACAGCGACCAGCGGCAGCGGCAGGGAGTGGGGCCACCGCCTGTCTCCCAGGTGCTGAAGGAGCTGAGCGGGGGGCCCAGCCCTGACCGATAGCCCCGTAGGCGGGATGGTGGAGCAGGTGAGGGGGCAGCGCCAGGCCAAGGCGGGGTGCCAGGTGGGGCTATGGGTCTGCAAGGCTTGGGGCACAAGCTGGGGTCCGATCTCCACAGGCCACTTTAAGGGACCCCACCCATGCACGAATTCATGCACCAGGCCTCTAGTATTTAATAACACTCCTCCCCGCAATTGCCTATAGACCAAAGTCCAAATTTCATACCTTGGCATTCAGTATCATTCCTGATCTGTCTACCAGTTTAATTGTTCTCAATTATCTCCTTATGTAGCCCAAAGCCTGTGTTTACACTACAGCCAGACTTAAACGTTTTAGAATGCCATGTGGCCACTTCCCATATTTTCTTCATCAATCTTTGGCTTCCTTATCAATCCCATTCCCAGTCATGAATTAAGTCTCCAGCTGGACCTTCTATTGTAAAATGTTCACAAGTCAGAGACTGTCTACACTTAAATAGAGTTACCCAATGTCAAAGCTGTGCCAATAATATCATAATAACTAGCTCTTGGGTTTGGGAAGATTTAAAAATGTTACCATGCATAAATCACTATGAAGATGTTACCATTATAATGCCCTTAGTCCTTAGTACATAATAGGTACTCAATAAAGATTATCTGTATCACCTTCTATTAGAAAAGGCATTAGAGATTGGACAATATCTTTTGCAAATTAATTAGTTAAGGTAAAGCTACATACTGTTTAAAAAATTAGAATGACTTAGAGCAGTAGAAGTTTATTTCGCACACATATAAAATCCAAAACAGATGTTCCTGGTTGGAGAGGGAGGAAGTAAGAGTGGAGGAAGGCCCTGATTCACACATGAGCCCTAAGCTGATGGAGAGTTCACCACCTCCCACCTGTGGATTCCAACATCACTTTGTTTGTTGATATCCACTTGACAGATGTGGAGAGAGAAAGCACAGAGAAGGCTCCACCACTTCTTAGTTACCTTGGCTGAGAAGGGACACAGATCATTTCTGCTTATATCCCACTGGCAAGAACGGGTCACATAGTCCCACTTGGATGCAAGGGAGGCCAGGGCTTGGGAACGTGGGCCCTGGCTGGTCAGGGCTTCTCAGCAGCAGCCCTAGACTATGGAAAGGGAGTCACCATCTTTGCCACAGCAAAGCAGAAGGGAGAGAGGAGATGAGGCAATAGGCAGAACAGAACCCTAGACTTGCCTGCCTAGAATACAAACTGGAGCTTTGTAGCAGATGAGAATAGTGAGGCAAGGGCAGAGAGCCAGAGAGTAGGGGAACCATGACCCCATCATTATGAATTTTTATTTTCGTTTAAGAGAAAGCTATAAATCAGACCTTGAAGAAGAGTTAACTTCATAGACAATGATGAGCTACTTGATAAACAATGATGTTTAAGTCAACTACTGTAGCTTCAGAAAAATGTTTACTTCATTAGAAAAATGAACCTCGTTTTCATTCATAATTTTTAAAAATGAATCATTGCATCACTAAGGACGCCAGTCACAGAACCCTCACATACCTTCCAACTATCTGTTTCGATCAGTGAGCTTTCCAGTTGCTCCAGTTACACCGATGGGCCTGCAGGATCCGCTGCTGCAAGTGTTCACTTGCTATTCCGCTTAATGGCTCCTCTGCTGTGTTGGGTTCTCTTCCTTTCTTTGGGCCCAGACTAGTCATTTCTAAAGCTCATCAGGATCCAGTGAATACTAGGCACCGCTTCAGAGAGCCTCAAAGGTATTATGGGTGGGAATTTTAGCCTCATGTGTTTGGTGCAGTTAAGATGTCATTTATTTCTCTAGGCTTATATGATGTGTCAAACATGAAATTAATCTTAACTATACAGCATTCGAATTTTAATACCTTTATTAAAGTGTTAAGATAGAATTTTTCTTAAGTATGTCAATATAAAAGATACTGCTTTCCTATATGATAATTTGTATCTCCCACATTAACTTTCAATATCCAGAAACATATCTGATTTTATAATAGAAGTCAGGGAGAAAAGGAAATTTATTGTGTAGAAATTCATATTTATAGTCAACTTTTTAAATGTTCACATCCATCCAATAATATATAATGTTCTCCATACAATCTAGTTATACCCATCTAATTTTAATTATAGATTCCAAAAACGTTATTTTTCCTCCTGATGCTAGCGCCATCACTGCTACTACTGTGCCATCTAGTGGCTCCTGTTGTGTTGTTTTCTATTCTTTGTTGAGGTAGAAGATGCTTTAAATGCCATTCAGAAAGGTCCAATGAGATTCTTTATTTGGTAAAAAGGAGGGATAAGACTGTTACATAAAATTCCAATGTTAAATCATCAAAAAAACTTATAGTAGATCATGTGTAAATTCTCATTTAGCCACCATAATTAAGAAATGAAGCTTTCAGAGCAATTGAATATATTTGTTAACTTATTGTATCACAAATACATGAACCATATGCACATGGGCGGTTTACCAAAAACCAGAATGCAACAAAATAAAGTTAACCCTAAACGTAAATTAGCTTTAATTTCGCTCGTTATTCATATCCTTTAGGGTCCAATAAGTGTATACTTAAATATTTTTTAAAATGTATATTTGAGTTTTCTGGTTGGGTTTAAAGTTAAATGTGATTCTCTATTTATAAAGGACCAAACTTACATGAGTCAATGTGAGCAGTGGTAAGTCCACTATTTTAATTGACCTTTTATAGAATTATAACTACGTGATCTTATATATTGCCTTATTCCTGATGAGTATTAAATAAAGATTGAAAGATAATGATCATGGTTTTTATCGTTTAGTTATAGAAATGCCTCCAGTTGCTTTGTTTTTCAATGATCTCAAAGTGATAGAAGAGATTTCTTTCTTTGCTACAAAGTTTTCCAAAGGTAAATTATGAGAGAATGAGTGCTTTTACTGTTGAAGATAAAAGGACAAAAAGCAAAATCATAGTTACCAAACATATACAGATAATACTAGAATGAAGTATAAGAATTAATTATTACATATTTGCCCTTGAAACAGCAGTTATTACAATAAAACACATATTTTTATTATTAAGGGGACAGTTGTTATTACAATCTTCCTGAAGGACTTTATTTGAATCAGACACAGAAATACAAGGATAACAACTTCTACTTAAGTTCTTAATATAAACTAAGCATTTTCACTTGCTTTGTCTCATTTCATTCAATAGCCTGACAAAATACCGTACAAACAAAGAAACTGAGGCTTGAATCATTACGTAACTTGTTCCAGGCCAGTGAAGGACTTCATCTGGAGAGAACCTAAGTGTGTCAGATCCTGGGCCTTTGCTCATAAATGTGACACAAAGTATTTTATAACCACGTTATGAAAGCCTGCATTGTCCACACCTCTCAGCAAAGCCCGGCCAAAGGCACAGCCCACACGCACTCTCCAAGCTGCCGTAAGCAAATCAATGGGACAGCAAAGCATAAACAGTAGTTAAAGCTCAAACTGGCATATTGCTTGGGGTTACCTGGTGGCCAACCTGCCATTATTGCAGATGCAAAGCTACCAATCATTTGAGTAACGTGATTCTTAAATATCAAGGTAGGTCAGTGCAACATCAGACTTTTTAAAGAATATAATCATGACCACAGAAGAGTGTACTTTTCTTTCCTGGTTTCCTCCAAATGACTAACATTAGGTTTTTTATTCAGAAAGATTTCTATTATAACATCTGTTATTGTTCCTCATTATGTCTTTCAACTATCTGTTAGACCAAGGTGCCAGGTCACTCTGATTTTTACCTTAAGTCAAGTTCCCCTTAATCTTATTTTTGTTTAAAGCACAAAACTTGACTCTCTAAACAGACCACTGTACCACAGATAGACCAAAGTACGAAGGCTAAGCTTTCAACAATCAAGTTTAATATTGTGATCATATAAATATGCAAAACTGATTCCTATGTAGTGAATAGTTTTTAGAGAGGCATGCTAATTGGACACAATGCTAAGCAACCAGTGTAAAAGATTATATATAACTCATAACACTTTACACATTTACACCAGCAATGGAAAATCTTGTCAGAGTTGTTAAAAAGCTGAAGATGTCTGAATAACGAGAAGGGACTTGCGATAGATACCATTTGTTATCCTCCCTATATCCACCCCCTCTCCACTTTACCAACCAATGGAACCTCAGGTTGCTCAGGTGGCAGCTGAGAACTCTTCCTCTCAGAGAGAACAGACCCTTACCCAGTACCAGGGATGAATCATAATTGGTCTACATCTCTCTTGGTAATCTCATTCTCCTTTGTCTGGGGTGTCCATGTGACCGGTTTTGGCCAATGAGATGTAAGTGAAAATTTTTGAGGGGGACTTCAGGGAAAACTTCTGTCTTTCTGATTAACATTAATAAATTTGGTGGGCAAAGCTTTCTGTCTTTCTCTGCTCTTCTTCTTGGGTTTCAGGCATGGTGCCTGGAGGCACAGCAGAAATGACCATGAGATGACAAAAATGAGGACAAAGATCAACTTTCTAAGGATGGTAGGGCAAAATTTAGAAAGATCCTTGGTCTCTGACAGTCTCTTAAATAGCCATGGCCACTTTGGATTTCTCAGGTGAGACAAACCTTTATCTGTTTGAGCCATGGTTTATTGAATTCTCTGTTACCTGCAACCTCGTATGTATATTATGTTGAACCATATTATGTATATTAGGTTGAGCCATATTAAAGTTGTCATTTTTGTAAGTCACAATTATTAAAGATCAGAAGCTTCATATGGGTCAACCAATAAAATGAATTGATGCGGAATTAAGGACCATTTCACTTCTTCAGTGGTCACCCCTCTTCTTTCCTTGTCTCCTGGTACTGATATCACCCAGTATAGATCTTTCTTGAGGATTTCTGATATTTAATCTGTGATGTACTGGTAAACAAGCTTGTTGGTGGGGGGAGCCCTGATTTCTAGCATTTGCTGATGTCTGTGGTGGAAGTACTCCAACACTGCCATTTCCAGATACTATGTTGAGGTCACTAAACAAGGAGTTGGAAAGAGAAGGGCACAATCAGCTCTGTGAGGCAGAAACACAGACAACTCCAGCTCTCCTGCCTATGTGATGCCCTGGCTGCAGCTCTTTGCATGTATGATGGGCTGCACTATCGTTGTTAGAAAGTGATTTATTATACCCATCATTATTTCTCTTTGTAGGATTGAAACAAAGATAAGAGAAAAAGAATACAATTAAAACTTGGGGAAATTGTGCAATGGAAATGTATGTTCTTATCCTTCAGTTCATTTGGACTCTATGAGAAAGAATAAAGGAAATATGTAAGGTAGTAACCACTAGGAAAACAAAACAAAAAAAAAAACACAATATTTTTTTACCAACTAGCACTTCTATTGCCTACGTCTATTAGTTGTCTCTAAAAGAATGGGTAAGAGAGAAAAACATAATATCCCTCATTCTGTTACTCACTTAAAAAAAATAGTATTTCTGTGACAGTGAAAGATGAAGCATTTGACTTCCATTTGGGGGTGTGACCTTATAA
The DNA here is from genome assembly GCF_963455305.1 of Plecotus auritus. Lineage (NCBI taxonomy): Eukaryota > Metazoa > Chordata > Mammalia > Chiroptera > Vespertilionidae > Plecotus > Plecotus auritus. The sequence continues at coordinate 179,089,169 of NC_137772.1, read as the reverse complement.
AGTCACAACTAAACTCATTGCCTCTAGCTTTTAAATGCCAAATAACTCTCTAGTTTTTAAACATTGACTTTTTCATTCGTTTTAGGTACCTGAGCCAAGGAATAATTAAAATTCTTCCTAGTTTAAGCCTGACCACAGCATAAGATGCTGGAACACACCACCGATATCAAATGCAAAGTCTTGCACTACCTGTCATATGTGTCCTTACCCTAGGCTGAGAGATTGTCTCCAGAATGGCATGCAGAATTATCTGTTACTACCTTGGCTTTCCCTAGACTCTGGAAGCTCACTTTAGGGAGTGGGAGAGCGGAAGCTCTCTCCTTGTGCACGTGCCTGACACTGAAAAGTGACACAACAGGTACCTGTAGCTAATTCCTGCTGGCCTAGGGAAAAAAAACAAAATGCCTTCCAGTCCTGAAAATATTTTTAATATTTTAATTTTTATATTACAGCTAAACATATTTCTGTTTTAAATTGATTTATTTGTTTTCTTTAGAAAAATATCTGATACTCGTTGATGTACGACATACTGATAAAAGGAAAAAGACAATAAATTAGAGGAAAGTAAAATTAACATGAATTTAAGGCAGGACAGTCTTAGTAAAGAAGCAGGTAGTTAACCAGGGCTTTGAAGAATGGGGAGAGATTTAGAGACTGGTGAAGCAAAGAGGAGAGAGGAGAAGAGAAAGGGGGAATGGAGAGCTCATGTTTTCCCCCTCATGGCTTCCTCTGCTTATGAGCATCATCATCTGTTTGAAGAAAGACACACCACAACAACTTCTGAAAGTCATCCATGTTTTCTATTATTTTAGCCAGGACTTAAGATTCTAATCTCTGAAACAAATTTGTTTTGTTGAAGTTCCTGAGAGTACGGACCACTTAGGTGTGATTGCTTATTCCAGAAATACCGTGGGTAGGTGGGCCTGTCAGATGTCTTTCTCCAAATTGCCTTTAATACATATGTTGAGCGTCTCCTTTTCTTCTGTTTAAATGCTGCTTAAAAACAGAAAGAACCTTCAATTTTCTCTTTTAAGTTGGTGTGTTGTTCAATGTGTAGTAGTGTATTTTTTGTTTCAAAAAGAGTTAACAAAATGATGATAATATCAAGCCTGTGAATCTCAGACAGAGACTGGAGTTCCACAGTCACGGCCATTCAGACTGTTCTGTTAAGGTCCCTTGCAGTTAAGTGAGGATTCGTCCCGCCTAACGCTCTTGGGTCCTTAGAGTCTCCAGTCCTAGTAAGGCAGTGACAAGAGCAGAGAGCTAAGTGCCCTTTATGTATTGTTTCATTAAATCCCCACAATAATACAGAGTGTTAAGTTACTACCCCTTCTTCACAGATGAGTGCACTGAGACACAAAGAAATTAAAAACTTACCCCAAGTCATGCCACAGTGGCAGAGCTTATAGAATTTGAACCGGGGAGTCTGTCTCCAATGTTTACCATCTTTACGGTCACATGCTACTACATTGCTAGAATTACAATAGATTCTCTTGCTTAATTACCTCTCAAACACATGTTTACCTTCCCTGATTTACCTACTGACTTAATACTAGTTAGATCATCATCAGTTCTTGCCTGGATTTACTATCATAACCTCCTCACTCATCTCCCTGTCTCTGGTCTCTTTCCCACTCTCTGGTGTATCCTCTGCCCAGCTGACAGAGTGCTTCTTCCAAACTGTCAATCTGATCAAGCCCCTCCCTGTGTCTTTCAGGAGAGAGAGCTTAAACTTCACCTCTTAGCAACCCTGGGTCTATGTGCTGTGAACCCAAGTCTTCTATCCCCCTTTCCCTACACATCCCAACAGTCTAGTCCTACTAAACCACCTAAGTCTTCCCAAACATGCCAGGCTTTTGCTTTCTGCCTGGAGTTGCTGACTCCCTCCTTTCCATGTAGTCACTTTCTACTAGTCTTTCCAGGGGGGCATCTCCCAGCCCCGCCCTGTCTATCACAGTGTCTGGGCACAGCCCATGTCACAGCTGTCCTCGAGAAGCTCTTACTCAGGTCAGGAGGTAGACAACTAAACCAAGGAATGGGCAACTCCTGCTTTCAAATCACAGATCTTAAAATTCCATAATGCATAGTCTTATCCACAGATATACAAACAATTTTACAGTATTCACAAAGAAAAACTTCATGCTTGGATTGCTATGTTTTCAATGTGAAAGATACTCTGAGTAGTCAAGGAGTCTTGGCCATGATGAGTGTTTCTAGATGCACCTATGACTTTCCTCATTTTTCAAGTCTCCTGGGAAACAAACTGTAAGGTATTTTTACAACACAGCTCATATTGTTAGTTTTATTTTCCTTGGAAGTTGTGGCTTTTGTTTTATTTATTTCTTCATGTTCTTTCTTTCATTTCCTAAAAAAGGCTGAAGATACAAAAATAACAAAAAAAAATAAAATATTAAATGACATTTTATTTTTTTAAAAACTAATCACAGCCTATTAATCTATAAACTATTGAGCTTGGACACTTCATGGGTTGGCAGTTCTGGAATAAGATTAACCTACAATTAAATGAGAAGTAAGACAGGGCAACCCAGAAACAATGTGCGAGATCAGCCTGTACTCTTGGCTCCACTCTGGCAGCCGATGAGCTTTCCCCTCAGTAACCATTTTGATATCTGACCTTTTGGGCAGCTGATCAATTGATTAATGATATTCTTGTGCAGATGAAAAGCCAGGGAGAACTGGTTGCACTATACTAATATCATCGTCTAGTAGATATAAATTGTCCAAAACATTTTTACTTAAATTACACTAATAGAGTGCTGAATATAAGACATAATTGACAAAGATGTGGGAATTCTTTGGAAGCCAAGCAGAGGGTATCAAACTAGTAAGAACCACAGGCCCTTCCCAACTGTCAGACACCAGAAATACAAATATTTATGAAGCACTGTAGAAGTTTCAGTTCTTAGAAAATAAAGCCTTATAAACCTTTACAAGACTTGCAACATTTTAAACACCTTTGGGCTGGATATTAGCGAGTCTTATTTGGAATCTAGCCTCATCTTCTTTTGGCTGCCCTCTGAAATTTAAGGGCTAGAAATCTAAAAACTACATTTTTCAGAATCACTTGGAGCTTAGTTTTAAATGTGATTTGGGTCTGGCTAAGGGCATGGACTCCTAGAAATATCGAAAGTAGAATTTCAGGGAAGCCCACCTTTGCAGCATGTAAGATGGCAAGCAAGTTCCCTCAACCATGTTTGTAGAGGCTAGACTCTCCTCAGGTCTAGGTCTCAGTGTCATGGGTGTGAGCAGCTGTGGTGGTGGCAGCTGTGACAGCAATAGCAGTAGTAGCAGTGGTGGTGAGCCTGGTCATGCAGTGTCAGCCCCGTAACCTTCCAGGGGGTTTGTAAGAGCCTAATTGCCTATGTCAAATTTCCTCCTAATTGAGAAATCTGAACTGGTTTCTATGTCATGTACTGCACTCTGATGTAACATCTGAGCAGCAGCTTGAAGAAGCCTGATTTATTCATGAGAAGACATGATTTTCAGCATCTATGACTAACTCTGTTGTGCCCCCACTATAGGTCAGAAAATAGACCCCAGACTGGGGTAAAGGTCACTGTAGGTCTGTTTATGAATGTGGTACTTCTGTATGTGTCCTGTGTTTTCAAAGCATGTGGGGCAGAAACTGAGGGATTGATAGGTACAGGAGCAATCTCTATCTGTGGAAAGAGTGGCCTCAGGATTAGTGAGGAGGGTCATTAGTGAAACAGTGTTTTTACAGTTACTAGTAGTTCTCCTCCTCTGTCTCCATCATCTCCTCTGCTGGGTTCCTTTTTCCAGATCTCTGAATGTTGAAGCATCTCATGGTCACCTTGGATTTCTCTCTGCACCTGTATTCTCTCCCTAAGCCTAAGTGGTCTTATCTGGTCATAAGCTTTTAAATGCCATCATGATGATGATGGTTCTAGGTACTCATGGCAGACCCTTTCCAGTTCACCACAGGGTTAGTTTGTTCATGGATGGGTCAGGGGGGGGAGTATTGTAGGAAGGCCTGAGTAACGAACCAACATGCAGATGTTCGGATTCTTTGGTATCCATATGATTGATGAACAGTCTTCAGAAACAACCCACAAAATGTCTCTCTGGGACTAAGGGGTGCAGACTACTCACCTTACACTGAGGCTCCTGGCATATTAATAAAACAGATAAAGCACAAAACAATGTTACAAAACTGGTATATTTTAAATGTTTACATTTAATAAATTAGTGCCTTTGAAGCACACACAAATACATACAATGACTACTGACAGCCTTATTTGGCATGGGCCTAATGGTCTCTTGCTCCCTGTACCACTGGTCCTGCACCCCAGCAAACTCTTAATACCAAGCTAGACTTTGGGGAGGTGGGAGGCACTTAAATCAGAGGCTGACCTTTCTTTGAACAAAGGGAAATGGAGCTGTATTCCACACAATCAGAATCCCCACGCTCACCCAGTCACTCCAATGTTATCTTCAGATATTCCCATCTTTAACAAGGACTGTCTCCTTGATCTGACTGTAGTTGGGCCCTCTGACAGCTCTTCTTAACTATGCGTTCGCCTTGGCCTCCTAAGCCATTTTAACTGTAGGCCTTCCCCTAGTCCAGGATGCCAGAAACACAAACATTTACGAAGAGAATCCCACCATCCTTGATACCTAGTCATGTTCCTTTCCCCCTACTTTTGATATCTATCAAGTCTCTCTTATTAAATTCCATCCACTGCCCTCAACCTACCCTTTGGCTATAAATCCCTAGCAGCCCTTGCTGTGCCTGAAGTTGAATTTTCTGTGCTGAAGTCTTTCTCCTCTACTGCAGTAGGGCAAATAAAGTCTGTCATTTTTAAAAATGTTTGATGCAATCTTTTTGACACGTTATACCCTTCCTTTCTCAAAAGCACAGCTTACTTAAGATGAAAAGCATGGTAACCTCAGAAATGAGGCTGACAGAGTAGCATGAAGTTGTCATATTAGATGTTCAGTGGGAGTCCTGCTAGTTCCAAGAACTCACATGGGTAACTACCATTTCCACATTTGAATGAGTCACTTAAAAACATAAGATAGGCCCAGCTGGTGTGGCTCAGAGGTTGAGCATCAACCTATGAACCAAGAGGTCATGGTTTGATTCCTGGTCAGGGTACATGCCTGGGTTGCGGGCTCAATCTGCAGTGTGGGGCATGCAGGAGGCAGCCAATCGATGATTCTCTCTCATCATTGATGTTTCTATGTCTCTTTCCCTCTCCCTTCCTCTGTGAAACCAATAAAAATATTTTTTTAAATTAAAAAAATGTAAGATAGGTGTTATAAAGTGTTGTTGCACTAATGGAGCATGCTAATTCTAAATATAAACATAACTATTATGGAAATGCAAATATAGCAACATATTCATTTTGGAAGATGAAAAATAATATATATGAGCTACCACAAGTTTTCTAAAATCTGTCTTTAAAGCTTCTAAGAGCTGAAATGTAGCAAATTTAAAGAGAGAATATATTCAGGTGGGTTTTCTTTTATTCGCTTAATGGTGATTTTTAGTATTTCATATTCAAAAAGCCACTAGAGGGCCCTAAAGCCCACATTAAATCCAGAAGATGTTTGCTTCAAACGAAGTGATTGACACACATAGTTCTATAAAAATTGGCAAGAAGCAGAAGAAAAAAAAATCTAGCCATTTTTTTCCTGAGTAAAAGTAAACACACACACACACACAAAAAACAATTTATACAAAAGCTTAAGGTCGGTGCTGTGTTTATATAACTATTTAAGGGAATCAGGTTTTAGGCCCTGGTGTGGTAGCATTTTTCTTTCTGGAAACATACAGGTACCTACCAGTATAACCAACTTGTTTCAACATGATGGACTTTTGTAGGTACTAATGTATAAGTAGTTTGTTCTCCAGTTTTGACCTGATTATTAGAACTTCTAAGCAGGAAGTTTATAGTAAAGAAATTTAATTTATAAGAAATAGTGAAATTAAGTAAGGCTGCAACTCAGTGGAGTTGATCAGCACAAGAAGAAAGAAAGAATGCCACACAGAATCCTATATAATAAAAGAGTAATATGCAAATTAACCATAACTCCGCTACACCCACAAGCCATGCCTGCAAGCCACGCCCACCAGCCAATCAGGAGCAAGTATGCAAATAAACCCAACCAAGATGGCTACGGCCACAGAGAGCAGGAGGGAAGCTTGGGTTTCCCCGGCGATGGAGGAAGCCAAGCTTTCCGCCTGCCCTTGCCAGCCTAGGCCTCCACTCAAGGCCACAAAGTTTCAATGATAGAAGATACATAAATAAAAAAAAATGGCTGTTGCCATGGAGCAAGCAGAAGGCTTGGCTCCGCTCCAGGCTACAAAGTTTCAATTGTAGAAGATAAATAAACCCCAGATACCAGGGCCTCCGCTTGTGTCACCAGGGGGCGTGGCTGACCTGTAAACCACCACAGGCCCCTCGCCCAGGCCGCCCCATGCCCCAAGGGAACCCCCACCCTGATCCGGGACACCCTTCAGGGCAAACCAGCTGGCCCCCACCTGTGCACCAGGCCTCTATCCTATCTAATAAAAGAGTAATATGCAAATTGACTGTCACTCCAACCCACAAGATGGCTGCCCCCATGTAGTCAAAGATCCCGCCCCCATGTGGACACAAGATGGCCACCACAAGATGGCCAGCAAGGGAGGGCAGTTTGGAGGGACCAGGCCTACAAGGGAGGGAAGTTGGGGGCAATCAAGCCTGCAGGGGAGGGCAGTTAGGGGTGACCAAGCCGGCAGAGGAGGGAAGTTGGGGGTGACCAGGCCTGCAGGGAAAGGCAGTTGGGAGGGACCCAGGCCTGCAGGGGAGAGCAGTTGGGGGGAACCAGGCCTGCAAGGGAGGGCAGTTTGGGGTGACCAGGCCTGCAGGGGAGAGCAGTTGGGGGAAGACCAGGCCTGCAGGGGAGGGCAGTTAGGAGCAAACAGGCTGGCAGGGGAGCAGTTAGGCATCAATCAGGCTGGCAGGTGAGTGGTTAGGGGGTGATCAGGCTGGCAGGCAGAAGTGGTTAGGGGCAATCAGGAAGGCAGGCAGGTGAGCAGTTGGGAGCCAGCAGTCCTGGATTGTGAGAGGGATGTCCTGGATTGTGAGAAGGATGTTTAAGTGGGGCAGTCGGACATCCCTCGAGGGGTCCCAGATTGGAGAGGGTACAGGCTGGGCTGAGGGACACCCCCCTCCCCAGTGCACGAATTTCGTGCACCGGGCCTCTAGTCTTTTATAAACATGTGCCTGCATAGTGTACCCAGAATGCCCCTCGCTCTCACATCCCATGGTACTCTATCATGTTACTTCCACCCCTCACTGGTATTCCTGCTGGCCTGTCTGCTGCCCTGCAGAAGCAGGGACTGTGGCTCTCTTGTTCAGTTACCTTCCCATCACCTACTTTATGGGTCACTAAAGTGTCCCTGGCATGACAATGCCAGACATAGGATAGGTGCTCATACAAATGCACTAAAGAAGTTCTCTGTGTTACTTAGGAAGAAGTCACATTAGGTGATATAATTAGTTGGCTTATTCACAACAGAAATACAAATTAAGGAAAGGTCCTGAGTCCCTTAGTTGTGTTGATGCCAAAGCAAAGATGAGGAATTAGCACAAGTATAGAGTGGGAAGCACCAGTGGCTCAGGGGTAGGAAGTAAGAGCCAGAGTGTCCTTGAGGCTGGCACTGACTCTCCTGGGAGCGGAGGGAAATTTTGGAGAAGACATTAGATGTTCCACAGGGATTGAAGTGGGTATTCAAGCCAATCTGATTAAAATCTTCAAGAGCTTCCCTGGCCAGGTAGCTCAGTTGGTTAGAGCGTCATCCCTATGTACCAGGGTTGCCAGTTTGATCCCCAGTCAGGGCACATGCAACAGTCAACCAATGAATGCATAAATAAGTGGAACAACAGTAGATGTCTCTCTCTCTCTCTCTCTCTCTCTCTCTCTCTCTCTCTCTCTCTCTCTCTTTCTCTTCTGCCCCACACACACACATTTCCCCCCTCTCTCTAAAATCAATAATTCTTATTAAAATCTTTAAGAGCCAAAAGACCCCAGCAGAACCAAAGTCGTTACATAAGCATTTTTAAATAGAAGCTCTGCAGAGAACTGGGCAGCTGAAATGCAAGCGACAGAAAGGCTGGGGGTGAGTTAGTTCAGGAGCCTCGTGATGCTGGAGGAAATTAAATCAGCCTCAGGCAGAGGAGAAAGCAGATGGGGAAAGACAGCCCTGAGAAATAACCTTTTGCAAGCACTTCTGTGTCCCCAGGCAGCGGCTGAACACTCCCTGAATGAAGCTGATAAGGTCAGTGGCCATTTCCTAATCAGTCATGGCGCCAGAATCTTTAAAACACAGTACAAGTGTTTTCTGGTAAAACAGAGGTCCTTTTCGTGTGTGAGCAGCCACATTCGTAAGGGGAGGAAAATTATTTTGCCCTTTTCTGTTTTGTTGTTCCAATCGCTCCTTCTTCCATTAAGGTTAATTCTGTTTCTGCGATGAACATATGTTTTCATTAACACTAAAAATATCTGATCTTTTCTACTTATTTGTTTTGTTGTTGTTTGGTCATAATACATCCAGAAAAAAGGGAAATGACAAAAGTTCATTTACTGGCTCAGAGCCTCATTTCTTATAGAAGCTTTGCCCTTCCCGGCTGGACCATAGCACCCTGTTCCTGATTTGCAAGCTCCGTAAGCACAATGCAGCCAATGAAACAGATTCATTTATCAAACATCTACTGAGTGTCTACTGTAAGCTGCAGATAGAGCAAGAATCAAAGCCACTTCTATACCCTCAAGGAACTTAGGGCTAGTAGGAGAGAAAGAAAACTAGCGATTCTAAGATACTAAGGTAAGTATTGCAATTGCGGGTCACTGGGTCTGCAGCTTTGGGCTGCAGGCTGTATTTATTAGCCAAGAGTCCATTCAAAGTCAAGAAAACCCAACCAACACTCACCTGAACCAAAAGGAGTTTCTTTGTCTCTGACAACCACAGGGCAGAGGTGAGCATTCCTGGGCTGGCGCAGGAGCTCCGATGCCACCAGGGACCTAGACTTTACTCCCTTTCCTTCCACCCTCCTTAGCTTGAAGGTATTTGCTTTCATCCTCATTACTGCGTGCTTACAAAAGGGCTGCTACCCTTCGAGACAGCACATCTCCCCATGCTCTGGCATGAAGAAGGCAGGGGAACAAAGGGCAAAATGAGACATGCCTGCACACTCTGTCTCTTTTTTATCAGGAAAGCAAAAAATTTTCCAAAAGCCCAAGAACATAAATATTCTCTTACATCTCGTTTGTTAGAGCTGTGTCCACCCCTGGCAGAAGGCGGCCAATGAGAAGGGGGCTTGGGTTGGAAAGTAGGCTAGCCAGCCCACAGCTCCTCATTGATCTCTCACCCACTCTAGCAACCACTGTCCTCCCTAATCGGAACACTGGCAGGGAAAGGCTGGGGCTGATCCCGGATATACCGATGGTTATTGTTCTTTCAAAACAGGACCCTTGCAGTAAGATGATGAACAAGGAAGTCATCCTTTTGAGAATTTCTCCCTTTCACATACAGTCTTTCAATGTTGAAATTTAAAGAAAAGTCACTCTGTTTCCCCAAATAACCTTCTCCTTGGTGCTCAGTATCTGTTTTGGACTGCAGGGAACTCAGTAGCTCCAACTGGATTTCCGGGTGAGGTGGCTGATACCTCACCCTTTCACTGGGGTCCCCACTATCTCTTTTTTTCTTTTTTAATATATTTTTATTCATTTCAGAGAAAGGGAGAGGGAACAAGAGATAGGAACATCAATGATGAGAGAGAATCATTGATCAGCTGCCTCCTGCACACCCCCTTTTGGGGGTTCCAGCCTGCAACCCTGGCATGTCCCCTTGACCGGAATTGAACCAGGGACTCTTCGGTCCACAGGCCAACGCTCTATACACTGAGCCACACTGGCCAAGCATTACTACCTCTTTACAAGAGAACTAAATGTTTCTGCCCCAACAGGATCCTCTTTCTTCCTTTCTGGGCATGCCAGGCACTCCAACAATACCTAACTTACTGTCCATTATGGGAATGGCATTCATTAGGCTCTCACTATGTGCTGGGCGCTGTGTTAAGCACATTTAATCCTTCCACAACAACCTTCTGAGAGGTGTGAAGACACACAAAAATTAAGTCGTTTGTCCAAGGTCGTATGGCTGTTAAGTAGTGTAGTGGGGATTCACACCCAGGGATTAGGCAGGGACTCAGGAAACCACCTCTCTTCACTCGGGGAAGTTACATTCTCAGGAGCTCTTCAGGCTACAGACAGTGGGCCCTACAGCCAGCTCTAAGTCCCATTAGTGGTTAACACTAATAATTCAGGAATGGAAGATGACTTAAGACTTTAATTGTTCATTGATTCAATAAACACTTATTGAACCCCTGATATATGCCAGGAACTACTTCAGGGCCTGGAATTCAACTTTCAGCAAGATAGGCCATCCCTAAGAGATTACAGTTTTTAGAGAAGACAAGCAAATAAATGAAATTTGATGAATGATATGGTAGGAAAATTTCAAAGTGCTATAACGGTACATTTACAAGAGCCTGGTTCCTATTTGGGGGTGGAGGTAAAGAGCTTGTCAGGGAGTGCTTCCAGGAGGAAGTGACATTAAAGCCATCTGAGAGGTTGAAATTAGCCAAGAAACTGATGGGAAAGAGTGTTCCAGGTAGAGTGTGTGTGTGTGTGTGTGTGTGTGTGTGCGCACGCGCGCACGCGCTATAGTGTACATCTCAAATCAGGAAAACCTGGGAATAAACTGCAAAAGTTCAAAGGGAAAATGGAGGTGTGGGCAGGATTTAGTTTTTACATTTAGATTCACAATGTCACCAGTAAAGAAATCAGAATGTAGATCATGTCATTTTGTTCCAAATTACTTTGTTATTTTCATGGTACATTGATCATTTAAAAATGAGATTTTTGTTTCTTGTTATCTTAAATTTTTAGAAATGAATTGCTTAACATTTGAAAATATTTCTTATGCTTTATGATGGAGGAAATAGGTGGGTGTCTGTGTGTTCTCTCACAACACATTTTGGTCTTGCTTCTCTTTATTTCATAATTCCTGTAAAAGACATAAGCCTCAGCTCTTCTAGCTTATTCAGAGGTCACTTTCAAGGGTGAGGTCCACAAAGCATAATAGAGTTCTTCCCAGAACATGGGATTCAAGACATTATCTTTAGGGTGATACAAAGATTGCTGCACAGTCTCTCCACTTTCTCTCAATAAATAAAATTTTACAAAATAGTTGCAATAAAAACATTTGGTAAAATTCAATATCCATTCATGATTTTAAAAAACTAATACTACTAGCAAATCTTTACTACAAGTGAACTTTCTTAACCTAATAAAGGATGTTTACAAAGCAACCTTTGAATAAAATCACACTTCATGGTAAAATGTTGAAAGTTTTTTCTTGAGACCTAGAACAAGATAAGGATTTATTAGCACTTTAATGCAACATACATCGTTGTAGGATCTGAAGGTCCTAACCAGTGCAGAATGAAAAGAAAATTAAATTGCATAATTATTGAAAATGAAGAAATGAAACATCATTATTCACAGGTGATATGATTATGTAAGTGAAAAATTAAAAAGAACCTATGGCCAAATTAAAAAAATTAATGAGTTTAGCAAAGTTATACTAGAAACTATTTTAAAATCTATTTAAATTTCTATCCTATATAATAAAAGGCTAATATGCAAATTGTCCCCTCAACTGGGAGTTCGACCAGGAGTTTGACCAGGGGGCAGGGCCAGCCAGCCAACCACCCGTGGCCCTCCCTCCAGCCAGCTGGCCTGCCCCCAATTTGCCACCCCCATCCCGATCAGGGGCAGGGCCGGCCAACCTCCCGTGTCCCCTTTCCCCAGCCAGCCCAGCCCAATCAACCCTGATCGAGATAGGCCAGCCAGACCCCACCCGAGCATGAATTCATGCACAGGGCCTCTAGTATACTAATAAAAAATCAAATGAAAAGATACTATTCACAGTAACTGAAAAAATATCAAGTATCAAAGAATAAATCTAACAATGGATATACAAGACCTTAATGCAAAAACACTATAAAACATTACTAACACAAATAAAGCAATATCTAAATAATTAATGGGAAATATATTCATGGCTTAGAGGAATCAAAATTATAAAGAATAATTCTTTGCCCAGCTGGCATGGCTCAGTGGTTGAGAGAATGGCACAAAAAGAAAAACTAAACCAAGGAAATAAAAAGAGAGCCAAAATAGACAGCCACACATGGACACTTGATTTATGAGAAAGGTGGCATTATACAGTAGGGGGAGAGAAGAGGCTCTCTTTAATAAATAATATTGGAACAATTAAATATCTGTATGGAAATAAAATAAACTTAGTGCCTACCATACACCATAAACATATTAATTCCAGATTTTTTAAGAAATAAATGAAAGAACTTCAAGAAGATATAATAGGAGAATATCATCATGATTTTAGAGTAGGAAACACATTATTCTTCTTATTCTTATTATTCTTATTATTTTGAATCCTCACCAGAGGCTATGTTTTTCACTGATTTCAGAGAGAGAAGAAGGGGGTGAGAGAGGGAGAGAGAAATATCGATGTGAGAGAAATCAGTTGGTTGCTTCCCATATGACCCCCATGAGGTATGGAACCAATAAACTAGGTATGTGCCCTTACTGGGGAATCAAACTGGCAACTTTTTGGTACATGGAATTGCACTCCAACCAACTGAGCCACACCAGCCAGGGCAAGAGTTGGAACAACTTATAAAATAAGACATTAAAAATACTAACCCTAAAGGACCTATAAAAGCACAACTCATTTATTTAATTAAATTAAAATTAATAACTTCCATTCACCAAAAGACATCTTTAAGAATGAAAAGGGAAACCCCAAATAGAAGAAAATATTTACAACACAAATAATAGCTAAAAGGTTATTCCAGCCAAAACCGGTTTGGCTCAGTGGATAGAGCGTCAGCCTGCAAACTGAAAGGTCCCAGGTTCGATTCCGGTCAAGGGCATGTACCTTGGTTGCAGGCACATCCCCAGTGGGGGGTGTGCAGGAGGCAGCTGATTGATGTTTCTCTCTCATCGATGTTTCTAACTTTCTATCCCTCTCCCTTCCTCTCTGTAAAAAAAAAAAAAAAAAAAAATCAATAAAATATATTTAAAAAAAGGTTATTCCAAACATATAAGTATCATCTACAAATTAATAAGTAAACAATCCCATAGAAAAATGAATAAGAGCAAATCACAGCCCAGTTGGTGTGGCTCAGTGGTTGAGCATTGTGCCATGAACCAAAAGGTCACCATTCAATTCCTGGTCAGGGCACATGCCTGGGTTTTGGGATCAGTCCCTGATAGAGGGTATGCAGGAGGCAGCCAATCAATGATGTTTCCCTCTCATCCATGTTTCTATCTCTTTCCCACTCCCTTCCTCTCTCTCTAAAAATCAATTTTAAAAAATATATTTTTTTAAAAAGGGCAAATCACAAAAGAGGTTATTCAAATGACCAATAAATTCTTCTATTATATTAAAACTAGACGCCCGATGCATGAATTCGTGCACAGATGGGGTCCCTCAGGGTGGTCTGCGGAGATCGGGCCCCAGCTGGCGCCCCCAGCCTCACAGCCCCACAGCCCTGCCTGGCACCCCGCCTTGACCTGGCGCTGCCCACTCACCTGTTCCACCATCCTGCCGTGGTCCTGCTCTCATCAGGGCCAAATGGGGTTGGCAGCACTGACACCTGCCATGTTCCGCGCCACCCCCTGGTAGTCAGGGCATGTCATAGCGAGCAGCCGAACTCCCAGTCGAATGACCACCGAGGGGCAATTTGCATACTAGGCTTTTATTATATAGGATTTCTCAGGAAAAAAATATCCCCAAAACAAAAGACAAGACAGAAAAATGGAGGCCTATGACTAATTGGCAAGCAGGGAGAGTAGACAGAAGGAAGCAGGGTATGCCAGGCCTTGGGCTAGCAACTTGGGAGATAGTCAATACTACTCCACTATTCTTAACTGGGAGTTTTGGGACTAGCCACTGTCCTTGAAAAATCTGTCCATTTCCTGTGGATCTTAGAATTTTTATTAAATCTTTTCCTATTTCCATCCACCAACTCTGCCTTCTCTATTGGTGGCTAAGTGTGATCATCCTAAAGGAGGTTAAGGCTGTTCCTTTTCCCATTAAAGCTGCCTTTGGGGGCTGAACAGAGGTCTGCAGTTGATTTGTTAGCAGTGGAAAGGAAGTGTAGAAAATGTAAATTGCAAATTGAATTTTTCTTGGAGAGACAGCTATTGGCTCACATTTTCAGGTAATCAGTTATGATGCTGTCAAATAAAATCACTCACAGTAATGGCCATCTAATAATAGCAAATGCAGATTACCTAATACACTCTTTTAACTTCTTAAAAATACTTGCTTGTGGCTTCAGCCAGATCTCCAGTGAGAAAAACTTTCAAGAAAATTTGACCTGAATCAAGGATGAAATCCTCTGCAGCATTTTGAGAGAAACTGTGTAACAACCATCATAGTCATTCATTTAGTCACTTCTCTGAAAGTGAGCTGAATTCTTCATTGGGGGTACAAGAATCTATTTGAAAATTTTAGTCAGCAATAGAATTTACCCTAACTGGCCCCAGAAGCACTATCTTGGTGCAAGAAACTACCACACACATATAAATATTTTAACTCCAACTATAACTTTATTCTATAGAAACTCTATTGATGAAGTGGAAGCATTATGCATATTATATAATAACTAGAGGCCTGATGCATGAAATTGTGCAAGGGGCTCGGTCCTCTCCTCGCAGCCCTGGCTTCGTCCGGAAGGTCGTCCAGATAGTCGTTCCACTGTTTGGCCACCAGGTCTAATTAGCATATTACGCTTTTATTATTATATATAAGTGAGGCAATCAGTCAGTCTTCGGAAGATTCAAACGAATATAGTAGAAGCTTCTATACACTTATATATTTCAAAATATATTCTTTAAAGTAGACCAGATTTCTTTAAAACTTTATAAAGACCAATTTTGAATATGGTTCAACTGTATGCCATTCTAGAAGATCAATTTTTATAGATTACCAATTATTCACATTAATATATCATACTCTTTATAATTTTGAACACTAATTTATTTATTTTGACAGTAAAAAATAAAGCAACCTAAAATAAAATGTGTTGCCTTAGTGAAATGTTTATTAATATTTCAAGTTGAAAATGAATGCCACAGGAAAACGCCAATGCCAAATAGGAAATGCATTAGGGTAATGGAAGAAAATTTAAAGTAACGCTCTAAATGCTCAGAACTTGGCTATGCCCCTGCAACTGACTTTGAGTGGAAACTTTAAATGAAGTATTGAGTTTCAAGTAAGTTTGAGTTAACATAACTGACCAAAATGTAGAAAATTCTTTGCCTTAATTTCAGAGAATATTGAATATAGTTGTGAGTGAAAACACTGACATAAAATATAACTTTTTTCATATTAGTTGACATCTTCGAAGTTCACAGCAATGTATATATGATTCAAAATAGTCCATTACTCAGACCCCGCACTACAGAGAGACGTAGGATTATTCCTTGGTAGGGCTGCCTTTATAGGATATGACATATGCAGTCACACTGGACACACATTTAGAAGAGCCTCACATTTGTGTAATATTCTGCTGTTGCCATCTTGAAATTATTAATAATTTTTAAACAAGAGGTCCTGAGGTTTCATGTTGCAATGGGCCTCACAAATTATGTAACATATCCTCTTCCTTAGTGTGAAAACTGAACTGTGACTTGGATCACACTTGATGTGCCCCATTCCTAAAATATTAAGAAACATAGTTTTGGCCTTGGTCAAATGTATACCACTACTTCTTTCAAACATTTCCCCTTCCTTTCTCCCTCTTCCACTTGGATCTTCTCTTCCTAGCATTGACGACTGTGTACAGGATGGAGGTCTATTATTACTGGGCCTCTAGTCTGTTCCATTGGTCTAGCCTTGTGCCATAACACAACACTTTAACTGCTACTGCTTTATACTAAATCTTGATACTTGATTATACAGGACCCCATCTTTTTCAGAATTGTCTTGGTTATTCTTGGTTCTTTGCTATTCCATGTACATTTTAAAATCAGCTTGTGTTGTTGGGATTTTAGGAGAATTAAAATAATTTGATTGATTTGATGATTGTAGGGCAGATTAAAATCGGTCAAGGAGAGAAGCACATAGGGCAGAGTCCAGAAGATACCAAGCACAGAGTTGGTGTTGTCCTCATCCATGGAGTCATGGACATATCACCTTGCCAGTTTCAATGTGTGACAATATGCACAAAGTAACAAAGTACTGTTACCAAGGAACCTCACCAGAACCTGCTGTCCAGAGTTCTTACCAGGACTCCATTGCTTTTGCATGATTGATTGCCCACGAGGCTGGTTTCTGTCCCAGTCTCCAGTTCTTCCAGGCATGACCCAAAGTCTCCACCATAAATCACACTGTTGGTCTTTCTAGTGGAGCCAGCCTCCATCCTAAATCATATTGTTAAACTATCCAGTGATCCAAAGATCCCACAAACAAGGACACTCCTATGAGGCACGGCATTCCAAAGATGTAGATTACCATCCATTGCAAGGATGAAGGCCAGACCTCTTTTGGGGCAAGGTGAATATCTTTACTACAGACGAGGTGAATAATATACTTGTACATTCTAACATTAAAGCAGTTTTGTATTCCTGGAATGAGTTCAACCTGATTGTAAATTATTTACTTTTTTATACAATTATGAGATTTGTTTTTTTATAAGATTTTATTTAAAAATTTTATGCCTATGCTAAGGAATGAGATTAGACTGTAAAATTTTTAGTTAATATTATTATAGGGGAGGCAGAACTTTACCTCTACCTTCTTAGAGTCTCCAGCTGAGCCTGAAAATTAAATTGGCATAAGATAGATTAACAGAAAAAAAAGCATACAGATCTCTACATGTATATGGGCAACCCCTAGGAAAATAAAGACCCAAAGGAGTGATTAGGCCTAAGTGTTTATATACTAGGGCAAGCAAAGAGTAGCCACTGTGAGAAAGTAACTAAAATATATGGGGAGACTAAATGAAGATAAAGTATTTTTTTAAATCTGTTTGTACAGATTTGTGCCACCTTGACTCCCCATCTCTGGCAATAAGAATGTTTCTCCTTCTTGGTACTGGGAGGGCACCTTTCATGTGGACTTTTTTTAACTCTTGCTTTTAGGGAGAAAAAGGAAGGCCAGGGTCTCCTTCTTGCCTCTGGTGTTTTTCAAATGTCTTTAGCTCCAAATAATCCTTAAACTAATGTGGCATACTGTGGGGTGGCATGTTCTACCACCTTTCACTGTCCTTGTTTAGTTTGAGTATCAAGATTATGTTAACATAAAATGAATTGGGGGATGTTCTCTCTTTTTCTGGAATCTAGAAGAATTTTTGTAAAATTGGAATTATCATTTTAATTATCATTAAATATTTGGTAGAACTTGTCCTTAGTATTTAGTAGAAAATGTTAAGGTTTTTCTGAAAACTCAAAAGTGAGCATTGAATTTCATCTAATGCTTTTTTCTTTATTTTTTTTTTAAATATATTTTATTGATTTTTTACAGAGAGGAAGGTAGAGGGACAGAGAGTTAGAAACATCGATGAGAGAGAGACATCGATCAGCTGCCTCCTGCACGCCCCCCACTGGGGATGTGCCCGCAACCCAGGTACATGCCCTTGACCGGAATCGAACCCGGGACCCTTCAGTCCGCAGGCCGACACTCTATCCACTGAGCCAAACCGGTTAGGGCTAATGCTTTTTTCTTTAATCTATTAAGATTAGCATATAATGTGTCTTTTTACAGTGTTCATGTAAATTATATTAATAGGATCCTAATGTTGAACACTTAATATTTTGTATATTGATGGATTTGATTAATAAATATTTTTATGAAATAATGTTTGTAAGTATTTTGACATAAGAACGTCAAAACATGTAGAGAATTTTTATAAAAGTTTATTTGAGCTAAACAGGATACACCTGGAAGCAACATCTGATACTTAGAAAATGATTACAGGATAGTTAAGATTATGTGCTCTCTTAAGGGTAGTTATGATTTATTTCAAAAGTGTGTTAACCTCGATGCACAAAAACAATGGACAGGGCTTGCTTAAGGCAAAAGTCAACCTTTAATTAAAGAAGTTATATGCCAAAAAAAAAAAAGTTATAAGCCTAGGATGTGACTACCCACCATAACCCTACCCTCAATGAGGATTTTATGTTCAGATCTCCCTATGAGGTTACTTTCTGTAGAATTCCTTTTTCTCCACAAGTATAGTTGGCCTACAAATTTTATCTTGAATTAATCTTGTTATTATGAATAATATACTAAATGTACAACAATTTAATTTCCCTTTTTTCCTATAACATTTTATATAAAATAGAGATGATCTGCTCCTTTAAGGTTTGGTACAGTTCACTTATAAAACCTTCTGGACCTGATGCCTTTTGGGAAGGAAAGTTTGCCTACCAATCCATCATTAATGGATATGGATGTTTTTGCATTTAAAAAATATATTTATTGAGTCATGTGTCAGTTATTATACTTTTCTTTAAAATGCCTATTTTGCCCTAACCGGTGTGGCTCAGTGGATAGAGCGTCGGCCTGCGGACTGAAGGGTCCCGGGTTCGATTCCAGTCAAGGGCATGTACCTTGGTTGCAGGCACATCCCCAGTGGGAGGTGTGCAGGAGGCAGCTGATCGATGTTTCTCTCTTATCGATGTTTCTAGCTCTCTATCCCTCTCCCTTCCTCTCTGTAGAAAATCAATAAAATATATTTAAAATAAATAAATAAATAAATAAATAAATAAATAAATAAATAAAATAAAATAAAATGCCTATTTCATCTATGCTATCAAAATTATTGTCATACCTTACTTATTTTATTCTTCTATAATTTAAAAAGCCCTAATAGAGCTTACTCTTCTTCATGCCTAATACTACAGTATTATTGTTTCCTTATACTTCCTGTCTTTTTTCTTGATGAAAATTGTCAACATTTTTAGTATTTTCACATAACTACTTTTGTGTTGATTATCTTTATAGGTTTTTAATTTTATTAATTTATAATTATTATCTTCTTTATTCTTACTGTGTAGACAAAAATAAAAGTGCTGTAATAAATAATAAATTCCTAACAGGGCAGGTCATGGTGGGTAGTCACACCCCCAACCCTATAACTTCTTTAGGAAAAAGCTTATTTTTGCCTTAAGCAAGCCCTATCCATTGTGTCTGTGCATCTAGGTTAGAAATGCCTCTTTTCAGACACCCTCCTTCTAAAGCATAACCACCCCGAAGAGAGCACATAATCTAACTAGCCTGTAATTCAATCCCCCTTTGCTTTCTCCCACCCTCAAATAATCTTCCGTATATCCTCTCCTTAATCTCAAATGGATTAAAAAAAAAACACAAAAAACTGCAAACTGTTGTTATTCTCCAGAGCCTTTCAGATCTTGCTCCCCAGCAGATGTCATCAGTTAAGCTCAAGAAACTCTTACAGAAATTTTCCACAGGTTTGAACACGTCTACGTTGACAACTGTCTTTGGGATTATTGGTGGTTTTGTTTTAGCTAATTGAGCTTTAACTTTAGGTCATTCATTTTCTATCTTCTTGTTTCTATTATAGATATGTTTCTGTCTATTAATAGCAAAATACTACTTTTTAAACTATATTCCACAAATTTGACACCTGTTTATCAGCAACTAGTGCAAATCCCCTGACTCAGAAACACATGTGTGTGTGTTTGGGTGCCCACAACGAGGGCAGCTAGACCAGGCAATGGGCTTAGGGAGGAAATGGGTCGGATCATGTGGGGCTTGTAGGCCATGGCAAGGACTTTGGCTATTATTCTGAGTAATATGGGAAAACAAGAAAGAATTCTGAGCAGCAAAAAAAAAACATGACTGGATTCACTTTAACAGCATCACCCTGGATGTATTAATTCCATATATGAATTTTGCAATAAAAACTAATAAAGACAGGGAAAAAATCGCTCTTTCATTTTGTCAAACAGACACATCACGGGTTTTCAAAATCAACTCCTTCATATAATGAGCATCTATTGACAGTATTACTAAGTAGCTTTTCATCCAAATGGGACACTTCTGAAAATGAAAGAAACCACTATTAATAATTATGATAAGAAACAGGTACAGACAAGGACTGTTCCAGGCAAATCTGTATACATGGTCAGCCTGTCTATTTAGCACTGATTGTGATCAACACGTTCCGTCCCTCTGCCAGGACATAGAGCTTCATCTGAGAATAAAAGAGCATCCTCGGGGAAGGTACATGATTTCAATACAATGTGACCAGTGATATGGAGAATAACAGAGAGAACAATCCAAGGAGTCCCTTTGTCTTTAGAGGCTATGATGGTGAACACTAATGTTTTTAATTAAGGCAATACTAGCAGCAGCATTTTTTCAGGTCTACTAACATCTTCCAGTCAATCATTTTACTTTTCTCAATGTATCTTGTTGATTAGTATACCATTTATTGTTAAACACTTAGGCTTTTTCAGTTTTAAATTGTTGTTATATCACTGTATTCATTTCCCAGGACAGCAATAACATATTGTTACCAATTGTATGGTTTTAAATAACAGAAATTTATTCTCTCGTAGTTTTGGAGGCTAGAAGTCCAAAATCAAGGTGTCAGCGGGGTTGGTTCCTTCTGGAGGCTCTGAGGAAAAAGTCATTCTATGCTTCTTTCCTACCTCCTGGTGACTGCTGGCAATCCTTGGCATTCCTTTGCTTGTAGACACTTATCTCCAATCCCTGCCTCTATCATCACATCTCCTTTTGTCCTCCCCTCTTCATATAAGGACAACAGTCACAGGATTCAGGGCACAGTCTGGATCCAGGATGATTTTGTTGTTGTTGTTAATCCTCACCCAACAGTATTTTTTCCATTGATTTTTAGAGAGAATGGAAGAGAGAAAGGGAAAGGGAGAGAGGCACATGGATGTGACAGACACATTGGTTGGTTGCCTCCTGCACTCGTCCCAACTGGGGCCAGAGGAATTGAACCTGCAACCTAGGTATGTGCCCTTGACCAGGAATCAAACTTGTGACTCTTTGGTGCACAGGGCAATGCTCTAACCACTTAGCACACAAGCCAGGGCCAGGATGATTTTATCTTGAGATCCTTAACTAATAATATTTATAAATTCCCAAAGAGTCACAATTCTGAGGTTCAGGATGAACTGAGTTTTTAAGGAACACTATGCAATCCAGCACAATTGCTGAAAAAACTTCCAGAAAACCCTAATATAATTCTAAAATACATTTACCCTTGAACAGTACAGAGGTTAGGGGTGCTGACTGCCTGAGCAGTCAAAATGCGTTTTTACGTTGGCTTCTGCATACCTGGATTCCCAACCACAAATGGAAAATAGTATGAAAAAATACCTTTCCTAAATGAGACTTCTGAATTTCTTCACGCTTTGTCCTGGATTTGAGATAATAAAGTATATTTGAGGTGGAATTGCTTTAAAAAGCACTCAGTTGGGAAAAATAGATGGGTCAGAGTCTCAAGGCCACAGATGAGAGACCATTAACAGCAACAGGTGGTGACTTCTAGAGAGGACAGTCACTTATCAGATCATCTATCAAGCCTGTTAAGAAAGTTCAATGTTTAAGTGTAAATAAGAATGATAATGTCTCCGTGAGGCATTTAAAAATGTTCCTCAGTGGTTGAGCATCGACCCATGAACCAAGAGGTCACTGGATCAATTCCCAGTCAGGGAACATGCCTGGATTGCAGACTCAATCCCCAGTAAAGACGGGCAGGAGACAGCCAATCAATGATTTTCTCTCATCATTGATGTTTCTATCTCTCTCTCTCTCCTTTCCTCTTTCTGAAATCAATAAAAACATTATATATATATATATATATATATATATATATATATATATATACACACACACACACACACACACACACACATATATACATATTTTTTAAATGCTTCCTCAACATTTAGTCAATCTTGGGGTTTTGCTGAAAGAACTAATTTTAATAACTTTGTTAGAGGCATAATAGAAAATGGATTAGCACCAACAAGCATTTCGTTAAAATTAGCCTCAAGTCCTTTCAGTTGCTAATGATTCTAGAGCGGTTTATTGGCATGGTTTCCCTTAACCAGTGCTTGAGAGTGGCTATATTCTAATATTTAGTAATATATTTAAAAAGATAACTATACAAACCTCCTAGATTGTTGCCTCTTGCTCAGCATGCTTTTCTACAGAACTTCTCTTGGATTCCACGAGAGATTTTTCTAGAAGAGGAAGGAGATGTAAGAATGGATGTAGAACAATGTATGCAAATTACAAAGTGGCGGATAGAGCCACATTTAAAAACTCCTAATTAGAAGAGCTTCCAGCAAAGGAAGCACTGAAGCGAGAAACAGCTGGGCCACCACTGGGGACATGATAGGATGGAGACTCTTGGGATCCCTTCCACCTCTAAGACTCTAAACTGTTCCTGAGCAGTGGGGATGTGAGCACTGCTGCAAATGCCAGCATGCCCAAGTGACGAGGACTAAGGCAACTGACTTAGCAACATGAAGGATAATGCTTCAAGACCTTGGACATTCATAACCCAGGCCAAAGGTGGCCCAGGTAACAATAAGGCAGAGTAATGTCATGGAAATATACAGCTTCCAAGCAGGCAGTTCTGAGTCCTGGCTCCTCTACCTCTAGCTGTGCGTGTCTCTGTTCCTTCATATACCTCAATTAGAACTCAAATGACATAAAATATGCAAAGTACCTGAGTATTAGGTACATGATAAATGGTCGCTGGTATTATTCATAACTAGGAAAAAGAGAAAAAATTGTTGCATAAAGGCAAAACTTCTAGTCATAAATTTGAATAATTTACATAGAATTATAAACTTTTAAACATATGATGGTATTTTTTATTTTATCATGCAAAGTAATTCTTTCAACATAAGCAATTATCATAACATGGGCGCTGTTTACATATAACAGCATAGAAACACCACCTCAGTGGTGTACTTACTATACATGAGAATACATGCTGCTTGTGCCGCTGCTGAAAAATTGGGTTATCATAGTCCCTCCCTCTTTTGTATCACTTCCCAAACCAGAAAATATTTTATATGCACCAGTATGTTAAATAAAGTATTCTTTCTTTCCTTTCTTGGAAGAAGGAAATACTTTGAAAAAAAATCTATTTTCATAATTTAAAAAACTTATCAGAATGATCTCATTTGTATTGAATTATTTTTGCTGGTGTGGGTAAAAATTCATTTTCTTGACACAAGGCTTTATTGAAACAATATGAAATTGATGTCTTATATCAAGAATTCAGTTACTTTACGCACTTTTACAATAGCCTACATTCGGAGACTTGCACAGGTCCAGTTTTCATTGTTGCATGCTGTTGGATGGCAATTCTCCATGGATCTCAAGGCTGCTCGATGGTCTCTCAACAACTCTGCACATCTTGCAAACAGAGGCACGTATTGGCTTCTGTTACAGACTATCTTTTCAAGGATGTCTGTATAGAGAAAAACTTTGACAGATAAAGAAGGTGTTTCCCACTGGGGCAAAGAACAGGCATGTCTGCTCTCCAGTGTAATGAATAGAATGTCTGTCCTTGAAGCAAAAAACACGTGTGCTTACTGCCCATTATATAAAATTCAGGTCAGAGCTTCTATCCTGCAATGCAACCCGCTGCACGTGCAGGTATCATCTGGCCTTGTCATGTTGCCCTTTGGAGTTGGAATTTAGGAAACTGGTATACAAATGCTAATACTATTCTGGCTACTGCTGTTCCTTTTCATAATAAACTGCCCCTTGTCTCTGACCTGAAAGACTCGTGTCTTCTACTAGTTTCCATGAGGCTGTGGCAGGTGAACTGGTTAGCTTGCAGGTTGGAAAATCTCAGACCCTTTGCTCCTCTTGACACATATCTGGAACTTCTATTTGCTTACTAACAGAAGGCACACAGTCTGGTAAAGTGGGTGGGGGCCCCAAGAAGCTCTTATATTCACTTTGCTGAGTTCAGATTGAAAGATGTCTCAATTACTTCTCTCTATATAATATTAAAGGCCCGGGAAGAGGGCAGAGAAGAATGAGAAATGTGTTGTAAAGGGGGAAAGCTTTGTAAAAAAGATTTCTGCACTTCAAACTGGGAATTTCAAGTTCTTGGATTCAAATTCTAACTCTGCTAGTGGAGCCTGGGACAAGTCACTGAGCTTCTCGGAGGTTGAGGTCATCTTTAAGGTCATCCCTTTCCAAGTTCTAAAGTTTATGATCATCTATTCTGAAAGCTGTCATAATTCCTTTAAAATCAGTTTCAGCCACACAGTTTCGGCTTTGTGGAAAGCTATGCCTCTATTCGTTGCAGTTATGGTACCTGAGTTGTTAGCCCATATTACCTATCAGAGTTTGCTACTTACACAATGCCAATTACTAGGAAGTCTTTTGGAGATCTAAAAATAACCCATGCTATAGAGTTGGGTACAAAACTTTCCCAGTAATTTAGCTTCAATAATGAGATTTGGAAAAAACCTTCATTGCTGAGGGATAGTATAGGTCAAATGGTTAAGAGTACATATTTTGAAGCCAAACCATAGAGATTCCTAACTTGACTCAGGTTGGTCAATGTTGGACAAATTAGCTACCCTCTCAGTGTTTTAATTTTCTCATATATAAAGTAGAGATAATCATCATAGCTACCTCACATAAAACATCAAGTAATTGCTGAATTCGTGTTTGTTATTTTTATGAGATAATGTAACAGGAGATAATTGGTCCTAAAATGTTAAGGGAAATAAAGGCACAGGTCAGTAATTCTATTATGGTAGACTGTTGATCTACTGATCGCTTGCTCAAAAGTTGAGTAGCCTAAAGGGATGAAGAAATAAACATTTCCTGCAGCTTCATCTGTAGCTGGTGATGTGTGGGGAGAGGGAAGAGACCCAGATGCTACCGAGTCTGACCTCTTCCTTTCCCATTTTTCAGCCACCCTTCTATAAGTAGAGGCAAGGTTCAGTCTGAGGAATCTGACAGAGCACCGACAGGAAAAGCCTTTCCTTTCCCATCTGAAATGTGCCCATCAAATGGTTTTTCAGAGCAGTAGAGTGGGGCTGCTGCCCTCTGGTGGTTCTGTCCACCATTACGCTTTAGGATCACACAGCATATGGGGCCACCACTACAGCGTGACAAAAATACCTAGCATGGCTGGTTTGCAAAGCTCTTTCACATGTTTTGTATTTGGGCCTCATAACATTACTGTGATGGCATGAGGTAGGAAGAGAACATGATTTGAAGTCAGAATTCACTTGTTTGGTAACTCATCAAAAATGTGCTAAGTGCCCAGGTGCTAGGTACTGCCCAGATCTCCCAGTGACCTCAGCTCTTTAGCTTTAGTTAAGCCTCATCATAAGCAAGTCTGTCTCATTTCTAATCCTTTTTGTGGCCAAGGTGCTTTGTTTGAGATGGGAATGAGGATTGGGTAGCTCTAAACCTGGGTGGGACTGGGGGTTTCTGTAGGATTCTAACTATGATGTTTTCCTGCTGGACTTTTACATTAGCAGTATGAATGGGTAAAGATGCACACTCAGTGACTCACAATCTAGCATGCCTAGAGCAGACCAGTAGAGAGTAAGTGTGACCATTTGTAAAGTTGTGTGTGTGTGTGTGTGTGATCCATTATATATTTTTAGAAACCAAAGAGGTGCTTATAACACTTCCTAGAACTTGGGACTTTTTTTTTTAAGCATGGTATTAGGTGAAGTGACATTTCATATCAACTCGTACGTTCAAAGAAATCAAACCCATGGTAAATGATTTTTAGACTAATGATAATCAGAATATTATACCTGAAAGCGCATGAGAGACACTAATAGCTATAAGCAAATAACATGGAGGATTGGCTCTAAAATCAGCTCATAAGTGATAATCACATATAGTAAAAATGTATCTTGAAAATAACTGTAATTACCCATAAACTGTACTGATTATACTGATTTAAAACACACACACACAAAGAATGCATTTCATTTCTTTGTCAATGGTTGAGAAAACTTTAAAATCATTTGTGTATTCTTTCCTTGGGTTTCAGAACTCCTGTGGACAGTTTTCTGACCTGACTGCATCTACTGTGTGAGTCATAGGATTGGTACCACTGAGGAATGTCCACTAAAGGGTTTTCAATTAACAAACTTTAAATGTATGCATGACATGATTTAACTGAACCCTTAAGTACTGTCACCATTAAACAAGAGAAGATGAAAAATGAGTCTATGTATATAATTTAATAAACAGCAACAAAACAAACTTAAGGAAAGGAGGAACAAAGAAACAATAAGGTTAAAGAGAGATATAATGAGTTAGAAAACAGAAAATCAAGTGAATTAATAAATCCAAGGGGTGGCTTTTGAAATAATCAAATAAAATGGAAAAAAGCCTTAGAGCTCACAAATTAACTAGAATGTAAGCTGTATGAAGACACAGTGCCTGACATATAATGGCACGTAATAAATATTGTTTAATTTAATAAATGGATTGAGAAAATAAGAGATTAGAAAACAATTTGGCTTAATTGTGGTGTGTAATATTGACATTTGCTTAGTCTTTGCACAAATAGGGGAGAGAAAGAGAAAATGGAACCAATGGGTATCTAAGGGCCACGATTATGGTGGCATACAGCACTTCTGCCCATATTCCAAGGGCCAGAGCTATTACTTGATTTCTTCTTAGAAGTAGTGGGGGCTATGAAAGGCAGTCTTCCTGTGCCCAGGGAGAATTTGACATGGTTTCTCTGCAGCAGACAATGCCTGGAGGTCATCTTCTCTCCATCTCAACATGGCCTGTCCCTCTGTTAGGCCTTTACCACTTAATGCTGTGTGCATCTTTTCATGGCTTATCTTTCCCAACCAGGAGAAAGTTCCAGGAGAAAAAAAATAACATCTTCAGCTTCTTGTCCTAAACTACACCCAGCATGAGGCTCTATGTGGTCAAAAATTCCTCACTCCTACAGAGTGCATTTCAATTTACAGATTGTCTTCACAGATTTATTTATTGCTGATTGCTGAAGTGGAGGACCAGTATTTCTGACTATGATATACAAATGTTTGGATGAGCTGCACAAGGTTGAGCAAAGCAAATGTTTCCATTACATCCAGTTTAGCCAGCTACACATAGATATAACCTCTCGCTTTCACTCCTAAAATAAACTCTACTGGGTCATACTGTATTTTTATTTTATTACTGTTGGCATTTTATTTAAATGTTTATATTCATATTCATAAGATATAAATATGAGATAGTGGGGTCCTTTTATGTGTGCTATCTTTTCTGTTTTGTATCAGGGTTATACCAGTTGGAAATGAATGACCCCAGATGGTAGAGCCACACTTGGGAATCCCCATTTCTGAATTTAAAAAAAAAAAAAAAATGTTGATTTGAGAGAGAGGAAGGAAGAGACAGAAAGAGAGAGAGAGAGAGAGAGAGAGAGATTTGTTGTTCCACCGATTTACACATTCATTGGTTGACTCCTATGTGCCCTGACTGAACTCGCAACCATGGTGTATCAGGACAGCACTCTAACCAACTGAGCTACCCGACCAGGGCTTGGAGTCCCTATTTCTGAGTCTCTGTTGGAGGACAGCTACCAGGAGAGCTGCCTGACCCAAACTGGACTGGGGCATGAGAAGCAAATAAGCTTTTATTTTGGTAAGCCACTTAAATTTGGGGGTTCTTGTTACAGCAGCAAGCATTGCTTTTCCTGACTCATACAACCATTTCATCTCAGGTCCTGCCATCATCCTAAGTGACATTTTGTCCACATGGGTGACCCTTCAAAGCCTTAGTCTCACAGTTCCTCTTAACCCGATTAACCTATATAGCCCCATATCCTTTAAAGCTTTTTTTAATGTTACTTTTTTCTTTTTCAGAGAGAGAGGAAGGGACAGGGAGAAAGAGAGAGAGAAACATTGATAAGCTGCCTCCTAACCGGGAACTGAACCAGTGATCTCCCAGTGCATGGTATGACACTCAACCAACTGAGCCACACTGGCCAGTGCAAGCCCCATTTCCTTTACTGCCATTTATTGACAGTCCTACAGCCTATCACTCTCTAGAGCTTCTGTTCCTCAACAATAGCAAATTCCAACAGTCACTCTGTACCACAACTGCCTTTCCCTGCAGCGCACCACTTACTTGTTCTTCAGCCCCCTCAAGATCTCTCACACATTTTTCTGTTATACCCTTCCTGCCTTCACTTCCTTCCCTACCCATCTGTATTAGCTCGGGCTGCCCTAACAAAATACCATGGACTAGGTGACTTAAACAAGGGAAATTTTTCAGTTCTGAAGGTTAGAAGTCCAATATCAAGGCTTCAGCTGATTCAGTTTCTGATGAGAGCTCTCTTTCTGACTTGTGGACAGTCACTTTCTGGCTATGACCTCACATGGCCTTTCCTTAGTGCGTATGCGTGGAGAGAGGGAGAGCTCTCTTGTGTGCCTTCTTATAAGGACACCGATCCTATCAGATGAGGGCCCTACCCTTAAGACCTCATTAAACCTAAACTGCTTCCTTAGAAGCCCCATCTCCAAATACAGCCATGCTGGGGGGTATGGCTTCAAATATAAATTTTAAGGTGGCACAAACATTCAGTCATAACACCATCTTATTATCGATGACCCATAAGTTCACTCTCACGTTAACTAGTACCCTGACTACCTCAACTATTTGTCCTTCCATCACACCAGTTTGGAGAAACTACACATGGATCAATCCTAGGGCCCACTTTCTCTGCTCCTATAGCAATTCTACTGGGTAATACTGGGGAGAAGGGGGCAGGGAGTCACACAAATTTGTAGACATGTTATTGTTTTCAACTAGAAAGCCCTTTATATTTCCCTTGTCTTGTCATCTCTTTCTTTTATTTCCCATGAAGGGCTCTAGGACATGCCACTGTGGCATAAAAGTCATTTTAAGCTGAAGGCATTTGACTCCCCCCTTCCTCTCTCCCTCACTCCCTTTCTTCCTTTGGTCTCAAGCCTTTGCTTCATTTTTTTTTTTAATATATTTTATTGATTTCTTACAGAGAGGAAAGGGAGAGGATAGATAGTTAGAAACATCGATGAGAGAGAAACATCGATCAGCTGCCTCTTGCACACCTCCCACTGGGGATGTGCCTGCAATCCTGGTACATGCCCTTGACCGGAATCGAACCCGGGACCCTTCAGTCCACAGGCCGACGCTCTATCCATTGAGCCAAACCTGTCAGGGCTGCTTCATTCTTTATGCCTTGTCTTAACTAGCTCTTCCTTCTCTCCTTTTAGTGGCTTTTCTACCCTGCATTTCAACATACCCAAACCTTCCAAATTTTAACAGCTCTCTCTTGATTCTGCATTCCGTCTTCATAGTTCAGGCTCTATCTCTTGATATCCTTTACTCACACCCAAACTCCTTGAAAGAAATGGCTGAACTTCCTTATTTCTCATGCATTCCTCAACCCACAACTATATGTCTTCCTCCTCCACTTAACTCCTTGTGCCAAGGTTACCTCTTCCTAAATCCAGCGAACATTTGCAGGCTTTCTCTTCCTTGATCTAATGCATTTGGTCCTCCTGGATGCCATCTCCTCGTCCTCCCTTAGCTTCAGTGATGGTACTGCTCTGCTTTGACTTTTACCTCTTTGACTCCTTTTCTAGCTCCTATTCTTCCAAGTACTTAGAGATGTCTGTCTCCATTATTCCATCCTCTTCTCTTGCTACACAGTCTCTGATTTGTTTTTCTCTACTTCCATGGCTTGAAACACTAACTAAATGCTGACTAACCACCAAAATCTAAATCTCTAGCTCAGTTCTTTCTTCTGAATGCCGGGCATTTTCTCCATCTTTGTACTGGATGTTTCTTCTTTGATGCCCTACAGGCTACTCAAACTCAACATGTCCAAAATGAAATTCATTTCCTTCTTCCTCTAACATATTTCCCATCGTGGAGAACAGCACCATCCTTTATTGAGCCACCTAAGTTATAAATCAGAAGGTAAGTCTTGATCTTCCTCCATCTAATCAGGCAGCAGTCTTGTCAGTCCCAGCATTTTAACATCTCCCAGCTATATCTCCTTCTCCATCTTCATTACCATATCTCAATTCTTGGCCTTCATCATCTCCTCCTTAGATTATTCTTACAGTACCCTAACTAGTCTCCTACTCTCTCCTCACTGTAGTCAGAAGGATGTCTCTAAATTATATAGGGGAAGAAAAACTATTTGTCTCTGCCCATCTTAGGTTCATTGCCTGGGGCCCTGAGAATTAGAGTAACAAAAGACAAGTTAACAAGAGAAAAACAAACAAAAGTATATTAACGTGTGCAGCGTGCACAAACGGGAGAGCACTCAGTGACTATCTCAAAGGGGTAGTTAGAATCTGGGCTTATACGGCATCTTAACAAAAGAACAATAAATTTTTAGACAAGTAACAAGATAAAGGAAAAGAACATTGAGTTCCTAGGGTAGTAAATTGTGGGAAGTGAGAACTAATGGGAGATAAGGGCTGGTTAGTAAAGTTTATTATGTGGACTCCTCTGGGCTGTCTCTGGGTTGATAAGGATCCAGAGTCATCTCTGGTGATTTAATTGTCTTTTTGGGTACAAAGGGAAATGGGGACACATTTACAAATTTATGGCCTGCTTTTAGGCAAATGGGGAACAGCAGAGAGCTTTTCTGGTATCAGCTTCCTCTCAATTGCCTTCAGCTCAAAATAACCCTTAGGCCAAAGTAGAATTTTTGAGATGACATATCTGCAACCCTTCACTTACAAATCTGTTTATATCACTCCCGCTGCTAAAATCATTCATATGCTGACCTCATAGCTCCCAGAATAAGGTTGAAATGACTTGGGATGGCACAGAGGACCCTTCATGATTTGACGTTTGCCTACTTTCCAGCTTCTCCTCTGTATAGTTCCCCCCTCTACCCACCCTCCACTATAGTTCTGGCAAAACCAGACTACCTGCCATTCGCTGAATGTACCACATTCTCTCTAGCCCAGGGGTCCTCAGACTTTTTAAACAGGGGGCCAGTTCACTGTCCCTCAGACCGTTGGAGGGCCGGACTATAGTTTAAAAAAAAACAAAACTATGAACAAATTCCTATGCGCACTGAGGGCCCGGGACGAGTTGGCTGCTAAGCAGGACAAGCAGCGGCACCCGGCGGGCCAGATAAATGTCCTCGGCAGGCCGCACGTGGCCCGGGGGCCGTAGTTTGAGGACGCCTGCTCTAGCCTCTCAGCCTTTTCCCATGTTACTCCTTTTGACTGGACTGGAATCCCCTTCCTCCAAGTCCACTTCATCTGAGAAACCCATTCTTCAGGGCTTGTCTTGAGGTATCAAGTCCTTAGGAAAACTTTCCTGGACACTCAGCACCACCACCCTTCTTTGTTCTCCCATAATGCTTTGCACATATTTTTATTATTACCCATACGTAAGTCTGAAATGATTTGTCTGTCTAATTTCAATCAATGAAGTCCTAAAGTCTTAACCTCTTCAACAACCGGTCCTATTACTACTGGCCACTGTAAAGACCGCTATGTGGTTTCCTTGCTTCCATTCTTGTCTTCTCCACACCCAACTCATCTCAACATCACTACCAGAAAGATCTTCTTCAGATGCAAAGTTAATTAATATCCCTTCTCTGCTTCAAGAGGATCTTTTAAGGCAGGCTTAAATCAGAACTGGTTCAGAAAGCATTGCTTTAACATGTGAAGAAATGAATGGCTTCATAGAAGTGGGATTTTTACTAGGTGTTTTAGAATTGATAAGCTATCAAGCAGTGGAAAATGCTAGGGGTAACATTTGACTACCTCTTTAAGGACGCTGAGTAGGCCAGATTGGAATGCATTGTTTAGATAGAAGAACTTTGGTAGTGAACACTGGAAGCATTGCCTGGAGCCAATGGAAGGAGAATTTTGAGTGCAGTCTTAAAGAGTTGCACAATTAAATGTGCTTTATGAAAGACAGAATTGAGTTCTGTATCCAATTCCCCTACTTCAGATTAACATGGCTTAGGAAACTTAAATGTGAAATGAAATGAATTATTTTTAATTATAATTATTAGATGACAGGTCATACACAGGGTCCCAAAGGCTGAAAACTCAATGTTACAAAGATACCAGAGAAAAGCCAGAAGAGATGATAGGATGGATAGAACAGAGAGGGCAGACAGAAAGAATTTTGAGCTGCAATTTTAATATCCCGTTATGAAAATTACTGAGATATAGACTGACCTAGGAAATTTTTTTGAAAAGAAATTCATTAGTTACAATATTTCACCGAAGCCAGTGCCTGTTTAAATGTTTAATATTTAAATGTATATCAATGCTAATCTTAGATAATCACAGTCTCAAAAAATAATTAAACCAATAAGAATTTTAAAAAGTTAGGGAAAAAATGTCATGATGTAAAGAGGGGGAAAAAAGTGTTACAAAGTATTTTTGTCTTCAGAGAAAATGATAGGTTGTTTAAGAGGATGCTCTGTTGTGTAAAAGCTAGGTTATCAAATCAAATGCTTCAGAGAAAGGCCCTTATTCTGTGTGCCACAAAATAAATACTTCTGCCTTAGGAAAAGTTACCCTTTCATAGTATGAATCATCTTCAACTGGCTAATAATTAAACCAGTGATTTTTCATTTTTTTTTTAACTATTGGAAGACTAGAAAATATTGAATTAATATAGTTTATGTTATTAATTTTTAAGGCTTTTTAGAACAATGTACTGAGAATTGGTATAAATTCCCTGACCTACAGATTGAAAAACTTCATGCTGTTGCAGTATGTCAATCAGTCATCAAATATCTTGTCATTAAAATAAATCTGAATAGCGATATGCTAATGATCTATGTATTTTGCAAAACTAGTTTAAGGTTACAGAGTTATTTCTCTGGAACATATTAATTATTAGCTATCATGGTTCTGAATGTGAGTTGTCACAATGTTATAGGATATTTTATGAACCTAAAGGAACATTTACGGTTAGGTAAAATGGAGGTGGGGTGAATTGAATGTGCTAAGCTCTCTCCTCCTGTCCGGTGGAATGACATTAACTGAAATGGCAGCAGCCTCAGAAGTCACATGGAAGGTAATCTGTACTGGTAACACACCACCCAAGAAAGGCTGGTGATATCAATGACTTAATGTCAGAAGTTGAGGGGAATGATAAAACAATGTGTTTTCAGACTATAAAATGCCATATATTAGCAGACTCCAAACTATGAGATTCTAAAGTATGATCATCTGAGACACTAGCACTAAAGCTTTTCTCAACTAGAACTAAAATTATAAAAAAAAAAAGTAGAGATTTAATAAAAAAAGAATTAGAGAGAGACAGTGGGAGAAAAAGAAAGGAAGGAAGGGAACAGATAGATGGGAAAGAAAGAAAATAAATGAAAAAGAACTGACTTAATACTTCATGCTAAATTCAGTGGACTTTTTCCATGAGAACAAAATCAAACATAAGATTATAAACATGAATAATATGTATGAATGGAAATTCTGTAATCACTGTTAAAATGCTAATGCCACTCCTATTTCAGAAATATTTTAATTGGACACATTCAGTTTATTTTTATTCAGCTGTCAATAAATACTTTCTGGAAGTTGCCAGAAGGTGAACTGAATGTGAACATTTAAAATAATGAATAATCCCTGGCCAACTTGGCTTAGTGGTTAGGGTGTCCGCCTGCACACAGAGGGTCTCCAAGTCAAGGGCACATACCTGGGTTCCCTGGCCAAGTCGGGGTGTGTGTGGGAGGCAACCAATTGATATCTCTTTCTCTCTCTCTCTCTCTCTCTCTCTCTCTCTCTCTCTCTCTCTCTCTCCTTTTCACTCTCTCTAAAAATCAATGGGAAAAATATCCTTAGGTGAGGATTAGTAAAAAAATAATAAAATAATGAATAAATAACCTTAATACATCCATAAGCATAAAGAAGAGCATGAGAGCTAAATAGCTTCAATGTCTACTTTTTGGCACAGGTATCAAGGTGTTACTAGACCTGGTATGTGTAGGCTATGCTTTCTGTTTTTCCAACAGAAAGGTTAGGTTTATGATGAATATCTTCCATCTTAAAGGATCTTCTTGAGCTAATAGTAGCATCTGTTCCTGAGATGGCTGGTGGGACTGGTTCTCTGGACCAGTGTGCTGTCTGTGGTGGGTTCAGACAAGCTCAGGGAGGGATTTGGCTCATAAGCTCACACATTGAAATTCCTCAATACAACGGCAAGCATTCTTAATTCTTCTATCACAAGGTGTGTGTGTGGAGGGGGCGGGGGAAATGGTGTGGCTAAATTGTCTATGTACCTGGCAGCACCTGGATTTGGCTCTGACCACTCATAGACAGAGGATGGTAGGTCAAGCATAGGCTTTGCATCAAGGGATGTGGGATCACATCCCATGTGGGTATTTACCAGCTATGTTATGTAACCTCAGACAATTTTTCCCATATGAAAACAGATCTCTTGATGCTTACCTCACAAGGATGACATACTTCTTTGCAGTTACGTAAGCCACACCCTGACACTGTGCCAAACACACAGACCACAGTCACCGGGGCCCACAGCAATCACTTTTTGCAACTCTAATATGTTGCTGCTCAGATTTTGATGATTGGCTATAATGAAGCTAAAAATTTTAAGATTTTTATCTGATACCTAGTGCTATCTGGATGCCTACTTCCAGCAAAAGTTATGCTAATACCAAATTTAGAATATTAATAATGAATCAGAAAATATAGGCTGTACCCATGAAGCCAATTAGAGCATAGCCAGAAGCATTGAAAGCTTAAAAACTTGGGTTCTGATCTTAAGATCCTTCTTAATGGCCACATGGCCTTGGGTGAGTTACTAATTTCTTTCCATTTCTTCCTATGTAAAATGGAGCAACAGTGCTTATTTTCTGTGTGTTTTTGTCTAGACCAAATGAAACAGTGTGTATGAATACTGGCTCTGCCATGGACCAGTTGGGCGACCTTGGGCAAGTTTCTAAATCTCCCTCTGCTTCAGTTTGCTCAAAAGTCAAGTGGCTTTCGCAGTAACCCCTAACTAAGAAGCTGTCATGAGGATTAGCTCATGGAGAGACCTTACAACAGTGGCTGGCACATGGTAAGTGTTCATTTTTCATTGTCACTTCTTATTTGTCAATGTTATTGTTAATAGCCAGAAATTAGGTTCATGAGATAACAATGGCATAGAGCTGAAAAAAGAGTGTAATATGGTAAGAGGACCTACAGAAAGCAGTGTGTTGAGCCTTGTTCTCTTGAGTTTACATGGACTCTCAACAGAAGAGAAATGGGTCCAGGTGGAGGAGCGGAGCAATAGCTGTTCTGGAAAACACTGATGGAGGTGAGAGGGCCACTCAGCAGGTGTGAGCCACCAAAACTGGCCTAGCTGCCATGTATGATGGCCATTCTCATCTTGTTCATCACAGTTCACAAAGCACTTCACATCCACTGCCACGTACGTGACTCTCACCTGGAGGAGGTGGGCATTCTGAGCAGCCAACCCTCCTGTTATGCATCTACCCCCTTCCAGTTTCTTCTTTTGCCGGATTTTCTGTGTGGTCATGTCATTTTTTTCCTCATACGGGGAACGAAGTCAGAAAATGTCATGGAGGTTGCTGGAAGTTTCCACGTATTGATGAGGAAAACCGCTAATTGGCCTGTCAGACCACACGACCTCCACAGGAGTCGTCACTGACTGCACTGGATGGCACTGAGTGAACACAGTGTCTCTGCTGTTTATCTACTGAAGCAGTCCGACTTCCTCTTGACAGAACTTGACTCCGAAATAACCTACTGCAAAGGTAGGAGGCAGCTTATTAAATTTGTGTCAGGCCTACCGCCTGGTAACCTTTTCAGCCCAGGCTGATTCCTTTCAGGCCCTTGACACGTGCTAATTGGCATGACTCTGTTAGCAGACGCTGAGAGGAGACAGACACTGGCTGGCTCCCTGCTTCTCAAGTGCTCAGCATGACATTTTTCATAAATACCAAACAGGAGGCCGTAAACAAGTAGGAACTATATGAGAAATGGGCATGTAGATGTATTTAGACAGTTTATTCCTCACTGAAGATGACCAATCCCTTCTCATGCTCTTCTGAGGGGTAAAGAATAGCGTTACAGCCCAGCCAGTGTGGCTCAGTGGTTGAGCAATGATCCATGAACCAGGAGGTCACAGTTCGATTCCCAGTCAGGGCACATGCCCGGATTGCAGGCTAGATCCCCAGTGTGTGGCGTGCCAAAGGCAGCCAGTGAATGATTCTCTCTCATCATTGATGTTCCTATCTCTCTCTCCTTCTTCCTTCTTCTCTGAAATCAATAAAAATATATTAAAACAACAACAACAAAAACAGTGTCACAAACATGGGACAAAGAAGAAAAGATACCACGTGGAAATCACGTTGTGGCCTTTCCTCACCTCCTGCCCATTACAGTGGACAGTCCTCCGGCTCCTTCCCGAGCGTGTTTCATTCACTGGATAAATGCTTATGTGCTGGGCCCGCTTCTGTTCTCAGCACTGAGAACATAACATCAAACAAAACTGATACTAGTAAACACCTTTGCCCTCGTGGAACTTCATAGTAAGTAAAATATATAGGATATCAGATGGCGATGAATAGGATGGAGCAAAATAAAGCGGAAGGGGACAGGGAAGGTGGGCTTGGGGTGGGGGCTAGGAATGTTTTTGAATGTTCCATGTGCACCTCCAAAGAGTAGTCAGGAGTTGGGAGATGCAGAGGAAGGACATGAGCCGGCTTATGAAAAGGGTTAAGAACAAACCTAAGAGGGTCAGGGTGGGAGCAGGGAGACCAGCGTGGCCACTGCGATAACCCAGCGAGAGATGCTGGTGGCTGGGACGGGGGCAGGGTGCAGGTAGTGAGAAGCGATCAGACTCCCAGATAAATTTTGAAGACAGCGATGAGGGAATTTCCCCAGAGATGGGTATAGGGTGTGGCATCAAGGTTTGGGGCCTGAGCAGTGAGAAAGAGGGATTTGCCATGTGACTGAGATGAAAAGGACCATGGGAAGAACCACATTTATGCAACAATCCAGAGGCATTTCTAGGTTAAATGTAAACACGATGCATGGAAATGCTCAGAGATAGTCACATGTTTGGCACCTGACACTTTCCAGCGTGAGTAATGCTCGTAGGAGAAAGAGTGTGGACCAGAGGGCAAGTTTCTATCCCTGAGTATCTTTAAGGTGTTTGCTTGGAAGTAATAAGCACATGTTTCAAGCATTTTCCAGAAGTAAGTAGAAGAAATTAAAACATAGCCAGAATAAACTTCCCATAAATGCCTGTACCTCCATCTCCTCTAAAGTTTTAGACTCTATGGGAAGAGGCTTCATTACCTGGTAGGATCCTGGCAACTGCCCCTAAAATCAAGAGCTGTACACCAGGGAATACTATGCAGCAGCAAAAAAGAAGGACCTCTTACCCTTTGAGACAGCATGGAGGGACCTGGAGAGTATCATGCTAAGTGAAATAAGCCAGTCAGAGAAAGATAAGTATCACATGACCTCACTCATATGTGGAATCTAATGAACAAAATAAACTGATGAATAAAACAGATCCAGAGACATAGAAGCATGGAACAGACTGTGGAATCGCAGAGGGAAGGTGTGGGAGGGTGGGTGGGTGGGAAGAAATCAACTAAAGAACTTGTGTGTGTATGCATAACCCATGGACACAGACAATAGGGTGGTGAAAACCTCAGGTGGGTGGGGTGAGAAGCAGGGGGCTGGCAGGGGGGCTAGAAGAGGTCAATGGGGGATATATGTAATACTTTCAACAATAAAGATTTATTTTAAAAATTAAAAAAATAAAAACAAGAACTGTATGGGATGTTTGCCACTGGTAGATGACTCTGCCATCTCCCTGAAAGTGCAGTACTTAAAGCAGTTAGAAAATACCCTGCGTGGCCCAGCTAGCGTGGCTCAGTGGTCGAGCATCAACCTATGAACCAGGAGGTTACGGTCCAATTTCCAGTCAGGGTACATGCCCGGGTTGTGGGCTTGATCCCTAGTGGGGGGCATGAAGGAGGCAGTCAATCAATTGTTCTCTTTCATCACTGGTGTTTCTATCTCTCTCTCCTCCTTTCCTCTCTGAAAATCAATAAAAAAATATTTTTTAAAGGAAAAGAAAATACCTTGAGTGGCAAATAGCAGGGGAGTTAATCATTTTTATGAGTACAGAAATTCTTAAAGAGCAATGCCTGAGTCCAGTTCTGTAGGAAAATCTCAGACCTTGTAGGGGGCTCCATACGATTTCATTTTCAAAAGCCCTGCCAAGTTTCTAAGATGGTTAATGTTGACCAATTAAACAAGAAGAAAAAAAATAATTAACATTTGCTGTTCAAATCATTACAGATATATCGCTAATGAAGGTCCTTATTACACACTTTATGTTATAATTAACAATATGATTTTTCAAATGAATCATTTTATGAATAAGATTTATTAACACAAATAGCTCCTGACAAACTTGGCCCGGGATCAAGAACTACATTTCCTCTAGATTTTAAGAAAAAGGCAGTTATAAATGGTTGCTTTGGGGAGATATTTTCTGTGTTCTCCCCTGATTTGAAGTCGGTCAGATTGCGAGCTGAAGGCTTCCCTAAGGTTGTAACTAAGTATGAACAATAAAATAACTGAGGACAAATAAACAACTTCTTTTAGGCTTTCACATCACAGGCTTCCCATTATGTTTCCACCTCAGGCAAGATGCTTTTCTTTTTAAAAAAGGGATACTTTTTTTTTTAAGTAGATAACACTGTACAATAACTCTATAAGTCTAGACTTCGAGAAAAATTCACTTAAACATGAATGCTATGAAGAAGTATTTAACCAAGCAGAGTTGGGGCAAAAATACATACAAATGCTCACTAAGCAGCCTGAACTATTGTAGTTTAATTCTGCAAGTCACTCTGATGTACTGTTTTTCCCCCCTTGAAAATCACATTTTTCTGTTTCTTCCCACCAACTCATTTTAAATCATTCACTCTTATAAAATTGGCTTAGCCATATCAATATCTAGGCTAGCAATATAAATTTAATTACAGTAAGGCTTGGATAAATATTAGCTCCAACACATTTCTTTGTCTATAGAGTGATAACTAAATTAAGTAGGATTATTTCATCTTTACGTTATTAAGCTCACGCGTTACCCAAGAGAAGCTAATATTTCTAACTCTTTTAACCTAAAAAGTACGCTATAAGCATTTGCATGAGCCAATCCCATCTGAAGAGCTCTGAGCTAGGCCTACATGGCCGCTGTGTTTCCAGTGCGGTGTGGAATGGGAAACGAGGAAGCTTCTTCCTGGACCCTATCCACAGGGTCTTAGGGATGAAGCTGCTGAAGGGACTAGCACCCTTGTTTCCTGCCCACTTTAGTTAAATCCCCAAGGGGCCAGGGCACAGTCACTATCTCACCTTCCATTGTGTCTGTGTGTCCCACTGTGGAAAGCAAGCTAGACCTCTCTAAACATAGAGACCTCCCTGACACCTCCACTCAGGCACTCCCTCCAGGCTTCTTTCCCAGACCTCCTGTCTTTGGGCGTTTCTAGATCAGTAACCTCACTGTGTGATAAAGCTCTATGTCTGCCTCCCTGCCAAGCCTGGGAGAAGCCTGAAGGTCTTTGGTCTCCAGGTCAAGCTCAGGGACCGGCGCATATTAGGTATTCAATACTGTGCGTTGAAGAAATGAATGAGTGAATATAATTGAAAAGCTAAAACATACAAACACTTGCTATGTGCTAAGTGCTGGATAAAGAGAAGACATAGTTGAGAATCTGGTCACAAAGATAGGGAATGTGAAGAGAGGCAGAGCAGTAAAAGCCAGGATTGCTTGGTTCAGGGCAAGAGCAGTGAGCTGCCAGGGTGAGGGGGGAATTGTTGTAGGACAAGGGTATGGAGCAGAATCTTGCAAGCAAAGCAGACGACTGCAGGAAAGGCAGCCTAAAACCAGATGCAAGGAGGAAGGAGGACAAAGAGGGCATGATGGACAAAGCCCTCCGAGGGAGCTGAAAGGAATTCCAGTTTAGAGTATTAGAGCACAATTATTAAAAGACTGGGTTCTGATGTAGCCAGACCAAACTAGATTCAAATCCTGACTCCTTTACATGTTCTTTGGGCAAATCACTTAACATTCCTAAGCCTTGGCAAAATATATAAACCCCTGAGCATGGAGCTTATTATAAAAATGTAGTTATTATTATTGTTGTGATGGTGATTCTCATTCCTCATGACATGGCTAGGACACATGTAGAAGGCTTCATCCTAACTGCAATGGAGGTGAGGTTTGCGGCTCTGAGTGTGGATAGAGGATCACCGTAAAATGTTAAGGTCTTTCTTCTCTAGATGTGACTACAAATGATAGATCAGCTGTAGACTTTTAAAGAGCATCCCTGACATTCATATCAGAATACTATTAACTAGCTTGCACCACCTCCCTTTGCTACCCGCTTTCTGAAGGTAAGGATCCCAGCTAATGTAACATTCAGGGTGTCTATGGGATGGCTATCTAGTGTTCAAGCCTGTGCCATTAGCCCAGTTGGTTAAAGCAAGGTCTCTGCCAATTATCTTCCTCGTCTCACTTCCTATTTGCCAGTATAGTCACTGGTGGCGAAAGCAATTCTTACTCTTGAATTGTTTTAGGTTTATGTTTCCTCTCCCAGTTGTGCTATGATGTTCTTTAAGGGAAGAGCGTAGTTATTGTACATCATTTATGGCCTCCACAGTATCTTAGCAAAGCTCGATAATCTTCTCTTGGTTACCACTGGCTATTCATTGCCAAGGATTTGACCCTTGATCCCATGATTCTTGACTCTACGACACTAAGATCTTACACAATTCCCTGAGAGTATGATATTTGCTATTCTGTTGAAATGATCTAATAGAGAAATTTAATCAGGCAAGCTAGGGAGGCTACCTTGCGAAATAATTTTAAAATTATTTTGAGAAATCTAATTTTAAAACTAATTGGAAACGCCCCACACACATGATCTGAACTATCCCTACCACTCTTCTAGAAATTTAGAACAAGTTCTTAGATACCCTCTCCAAAAGAACTATTTACCCTGTAAATTTGTCATTTTAATATAAAAATATTGAATTTAATCATTTATTCATTTAAATATCTTGAATTTATAGCTTATACAGATAAAGGAGACATTTGTTTTGTGTTTTAAGCAATTTCATGTTTAAAGGGCAACCAGACTAAGAAGAGCCAGTACAACTGACCACGGGAGGCCTTCTCGGGATTTCCAGTTTCGCTACTTGTGATGCACTGCGTTTTACAAAGGAAAACAAACATCATTCCCACCTTTTTTATGCTTGAATGACTTGTGATCCCCTGATCTTCCCTTCCTCTTCTCCCAGGTTTGTTGTGAGCATTAATTCATTCATATTCTGACATTATTTATGACCGACCCATGCTTTACAAAGTCATGCTATTGGTAGAATAGCATGTAAGAGTATTGTGAGAGTTATTTTTTTTAAATATATTTGTATTGACTTCCTAGAAAGGAAGGGAGAGGGAGAGAAAGAAACATCAATGATGAGAGAGAATCACTGATTGACTGCCTCCTGCATGCCCCCTACTGAGGATCGAGCCCCCAACCTGGGCATGTGTCCTAATCAGGAATCAAACTGTGACCTCCAGGTTCATAGATCAACCCTCAACCACTGAGCCACACTGGCCAGGCAAGAGTTATTTTTTAAATGATCATCTATATAATAAAGAGGTAATATGCAAATTGGTCTTAACGGTGTTACAGTAACGACCAATTTGCGTATTGACAGACCAGCAGGAGGCTGCACGTGCAGCAGGGGGACTTGCGTGAGGCTCGCTTCCCAGCCCCCGGCACCAGAGTCCTCTTTTTCTCCCGGGTACACGCACGGACAAACCATCAGAGAGCACTCTGCCCGGGGATGCCACCACCCCCGCCCCCCTGAGGTGGGGGGAA
Source organism: Plecotus auritus (assembly GCF_963455305.1). Classification (NCBI taxonomy): domain Eukaryota; kingdom Metazoa; phylum Chordata; class Mammalia; order Chiroptera; family Vespertilionidae; genus Plecotus; species Plecotus auritus. The sequence goes on along the minus strand of NC_137772.1, from coordinate 179,047,077 downwards.
CCGAGGGGCGACACCCGCATGGCAGAAGGCCGGTTCTCGAGGCGTGGTCGGCAGACGCCAACTGGGGGGGTGCACGCATCAGCGGTGACCCCCGGGAGGGGTCGTGCACCCAAATCGAGAGGGTGTGGACCCAACACGAAGGAAAGGCCCCGGCACAATGACAGAGAGTGGACATCGAGGTAAGGCACCGGACCTGGACGGGCCATTGGGTAAACAACGTGGGGATCCCACCTCCACAGACACACAGGGCAGCCCCACAAGGCCCAGGATGCCAGTCAATCCTCCCAAGCACACAACCTCGAAACCTCCTCCCGCCACGTGGACCCAGCCCCGCGGACCGCCCCGCCACCGTGGAGACCACAGGTGACCCTCACACCACAGGGAAGCTGCCGCGGCTTTCTTCAGCCGTCCATCCATTCATCTGCCCAGTCCGACCCGGACCGGGGCTCGCATCCTAGGCAGAATGCCCCCTGAGGACAAGCTGGGCCCCGACCGTGCCTGGGCAAGCATGCCGGCCTGCAAATTCCGGAGGGGAGCGGACGGAGAGCTGCTTGAGGCTGAGAGCGGGCATGGGGGGGGAGGGGGGGAAGGAGGGAGGTGGGTGAGGAAGGAGGGAGGGGGAAGGGGAGGGGGAGACAAAATGGGAGAAAAGCCTCACACGCGCATGAATGCACGTGCAAACGCATGCAATGCAGCGGTCCCTGCAATGGACGCCGGCCTGGGCAGGCTGGACCCTCCCCCAACTCGGAGGGGGAGGTGCAGGCCACAGTAGGCAAGACACAGCTACATCGTCATTGTGGTGGTTCGGCCCCTCAAAGCCGGTGCGAGATGGGCCGAGTGCCCAAACAGAGGCAGCTACAGGGCCCAGAGAGGGAAGCAGTCAGTACTAAGGAGGAAAGCATAGAATTTTTAATGAGCCTGTAAAATGGGTAAAAGAGGGAGGGAGGAGGGGAGAGATGGGGAAGAAGAGGAGGAGGGAGGGAAGAACTTTACAAAGCAGTCAGTAGAGAGCAGAGTTAAAGAAGAGGATGTGTGAGTGAACTGTAGGAGCTGTAATGAAAATCAAGTATAGTTGTGTACTGGGGACAGATTTTAAAAGTAGGAGTCAGAAAAGAAAAAAGATAAATGATAGTGAATAATTAGGCAGGTAGATAGATATTAAAACAGTGGAAGGAAGTAGAGAAGAATGTATGGGAAAGGTAGGATGAGAGAGAAAGAGGGAGGGAAGAAAAGTTTTAAAGGGGAGCTGGTAGAGCTTAAAAGGAGAATGGGAAGAAGGAAGAAATGGAGGATGGAGCAAAGCAGGTCCAAGGGAGGAAGTGAAGAAAAAAATTAAGGTGGGAAGGAAGGAAAAGGGGAGGGAGGGCAGGGGTGAAGATAAAGGAAAGAAGGAATGTGGGGAGGGAGGGTAGGAGAAAGATGGGAAGAAGGATAATGGAACAGAAGTAGGAAATAAGGAGGAAAGAAAAGTTTATAAATGATGAGTCAGTAGGAAAAAGTGTTACATAAAGGAGAGAGAAAAATTGTGCGAGTGGGAGAAGCCAATAAGGAAGTCAAATACAGTTGTGTGTGAAGAGGATAAGATTTTTTTAAAAAAGTTAATAGGGACGACCAGGCCGGCAGGGGAAGGCAGTTAGGGGGATCAGGCCGGCAGGGGAAGGCAGTTAGGGGCATCAGGCCAGCAGGGGAAGGCAGTTAGGGGGATCAGGTTGGCAGGGGAGGGCAGTTAGGGGGATCAGGCCAGCAGGGGAAGGCAGTTAGGGGGATCAGGTTGGCAGGGGAGGGCAGTTAGGGGGATCAGGCCAGCAGGGGAAGGCAGTTAGAGGGATCAGGCCAGCAGGCAGAGTGGTTAGGGCAGGCAGGCAGGTGAGCGGTTAGGAGCCAGAGGTCCCGATTGCAAGAGGGACATCCCCCGAACGCTCCCGGATTGGAGAGGGTACAGGTCGGGCTGAGGGAACCCCCGCCCATGCATGAATTTCATGCACTCGGCCTCTAGTCAGGATATAAACAACTAATTAGCTGAGTCACCTGGGAAAATGACTAATCCCTGTTGAGCCTCATTTTCCTATTTGTAACTGAGGATAATATTTCCTATCTTTCCAGGCTGCTCTGATGAGAAATAGTAATAAATAAATACCACCTGGCACAGTGTGTTTGCCACTTAGTAGGTACTTAATAAATTAAAGCCAGTATAAATGTCATATATGTCACATTTTATAACTTGCAAAGGGTCTGTTTTTCTACACTCCACTGATTCTGTTCTTCACTGCAAATCTCCCCACGTGCAACAGTGGTCCTGTGAGCAGTCCTCTCAATTATTCAGGTTATTATATGAGTTTTTAGTTCTACTTTTTATATATTACCACCCAATAATACTTGCAAAGACAAACTAGTCATCACCTTTCCATATTAACTTTCACATTATAAAAAAAATTTTTTTTAAATGGATGCCGGCCCTCGGGCAGAAAAGAGAGAACTATGAAAAGAATCTTAGTACTCTCTTTAAAACAATGCTCTTTTCATATATTTCTTAAAAAACAAAGGAGCTTCGTTCTTGGTAAATGAGATCTATACTCAAACATCCTTGGAAAATGCCCTCACTTTGATCTAATCAAATTTGAAAGCTCCAAAGCTGTTGGAACTGCTTTCAAACCAAAAATAGTTTAAAGAATGAAAGAATCCGAGATCTAATCATCTCAAAGTAATTCTTCTATATTTCATAATTTAGAAAAATATAAATCATAACTTATAGCCAACAATTTACTCAAGTTCATTTAGTGTCAGAAAATCAAACTCGTTTTCTCAACATATTAGAATTTTTTTAGAGAGCACTGGGATTCTACTTTTTATTAATAAGTCCACTAGCCAGTAATAATAACGTATTTTGACACAGCTCAAATTTCTTATGGTCTCATTTTAGGATGTATTTCATCAAAATACGTAGAATCAGCCCTGACCAGTTTTGCTCAGTGGATAGAGTGTCGGCCTGCAGACTCAAGGGACCCGGGTTCGATTCCGGTCAAGAGCATGTACCTTGGTTGTGGGCACATACCCAGTGGGGGTGTGCAGGAGGCATCTGATCAATGTTTCTCTCCCATTGATGTTTCTGACTCTCTATCCCTCTCCCTTCCTCTCTGTAAAAAATCAATAAAATATATTTTTTTAAAAAATAGGTAGAATCAAAATTACGTGGAATTTTTTTTTTTAAACATGATGGGCAGGCCTTACCCCAGACTGCCTGAACCAAATCTCTGACTAGGGGATGTGTAGAGGATAACTAATAGAAACCCTGGCTGGTCTAACTTTCCCCCGTGATTCTATCGAGAAGCCTGGTTTTAGGTCATTTAGTAAACAGATGACACCAAAAGGTGACAGTAATTAAGCAGCAGTCATGGAAGTGGAAAAGCCACGAGGGTGGAGAATGTTTAACTGTATCCTGATTTTTTTTTTTTAATGTTTTTGTTGACCTTAGAGAGAAAGGGTGAGGGAGAGCTAGAAACATCAATCGCTGCCTCCTGCACGCCCCCTACTGGGGATCTAGCCAGAAACCCTGGCATGTCCCCTGACCTGGAATGGAACCTGTGACCTCTTGGTGCATGGGACGACACCCAACCAACTGAGCTACACCGGCCAGGGCTGGGCTGCATCCTGTTTTAACAGTGCTTAACAGGATGACCCAAGTCAGATGTCTTTCTACATCTCTTCTGATTAACATTTTAGGAAAATAAAAAGCCATTTTCCCCCAGGCAAATAATTCAAGCAATTAAAGCTAAAAGTAAATATATTTAAATGTCTCCAGGCCAAACAGTGATTAATGCAGAAGTTAACTATAAGTAAGAAAATGTTTTAGGCCATTCTTTCAGATTATAAATCTTAAAAGTATATTTAAGAAATTTAACTCATGATTAATTAAAGGGTATATTATCATCATAAACTAGTATCTTCTAATTATGTGAAAAAATACTCTAAATCTAGGAAAAATTCTTGTCTATGATCTTTACTTAGTTTCTCCAAAAAGTATCCACCTCTCACAACTGCAAAACAAAAACTACTAAGCAGTTTACACCCAGCTGGTATGGCTCAGTGGTTGAGCATCAAGCTATGAACCAAGAGGTCACAGGTTCAATTCCCAGTCAGGGCACATGCCAGGGTTGCGGGCTCAACCCCCAGTAGGGGAGCGTACAGGAGGCAGCCGATTGATGTTCCTCTCTCATCAAAGTTTCTATCTCTCTCCCTTCCTCTTTCTCTAAAAATCAATAAAAACATATTTTTAAAAAGATCCTATTTAAAAAAACCCACTAAGAAGCTTAAAAGAATAACCCAGTTATATAAACCAGATTATTATTTGGAATGAAAATTATACAGAAGTTTTCAGTGGGACAAATTTATAAAGCACAAATTCGTTCTGTTTCTATATTTAAAATACATGTGATCAAGCTCCTGCCAAAAAAAGATACACCTAAAGAACTTGAAATTCTGCATCATAACATTTAGTTTTATGCTTTTCTATCACCATGCCTTCCTACTTTTATGCAAAATGCAGCTTTCTTTTAAGTATTCAGGATTTTTTGTTTTCTTTTGTATTGCTTATAAGCATGTTATTTTTAATCTGAGTTCAGCCTGTCTTTTACCCAAGGCTTAAACAGGACCAGCCAAGATCAGGCCCTACAACCCGCCCCCCCTCCCCGCCCCACTCACCCGTGTCCATGTACCCCTGCAAAACACAACAGGTGTTTCCTAAGAGAAGGTTGGAGGGCTGGAGGACTTTAGAAATCCCATCCTGCAAAGGTTCAGTTCAGAGCCCCTCTCCGCAACCTCCCTGCAAGCAGGTGGGCCCTGCTCTTTGCACTCCCCAAGTCAGAGTCACCATGGCTCCCGGACACAGCCCTCCCCTATGGAGGGTGTCAGTGGTTCAAGAATTTTCACTTGAGTCCTGACCAGCTGTGTGAAGCTGAACAAATCACAGCATCTCTGAGCCTGAGTTTTTCTAGGAAACTTCCTGGGGGAAGTTCAAAAACTTCTTTTTGAAAGGAGTGATTAATTTAAAGATCATATAAAAACAGAATTCTTCCTAATTACTTACATGGCAGTAACTGGAATAAAATATTGGCCTTTAACATCTTTGGGTCTGAAAGATCTTATCTACTGGGTGAGATCTGTGTTGAAAAGGCAGAGGCAATACTATTTTAAACACTATGCAATAGAGAATGGGCTCTGCACCCTGTTCCCTAAGGTGCATACCCTAGCCATTTGCTCCTTAACCCCCTGCTGACCAATACCTGCCCCTGGGAGCCTGGCTTGGCATTTTTGGGGGCTGTCACCAAGTGCCCACCATTCTCTCAAAACCACCATTGCCAAAGTCAGTCTTCCCTCCTCATCTACTTCTCTGCAGTATTTGTCACTGTTGCCCAATTCCATCTTTGAAAAACTGTCTTATTCTTTGGCTCCTACTCCATGCCCACTGTTAACAATGACCATTCTTTAACTCTCTTATCTTCACCAGGAAGAACCTTACACCCAAGCTCTCCTAATTCACTGTGTGGCCTTAAGACAACCCACAACCCTCTCTGGGCCTCCTCTGTCCCTGAAAAAGGGAAGGAGGTAGACAGTGATTCAAACTGCCCCTTGAGCTCTGCAGTAATATGCTAGTCAATCCTAACCTCGTTCTTGTTCTCTATCCGTATGTGGCACAGTTTCAGAGAGCCAGTGCAAGTCTGTGATGGAGCTAAGGACACCAGGAAATCATCACTTCCAGGGTGTTAGGAACCTAAACATCACCCAGCACGAAACTCTCATCTGACAGCTGAGGAAACGTAGGTCCAGAGTGGGCACTCTATTTCCTCATAGCAGGTGATGGAGAGAAGGAAGTCTGCTGGGCTCTCACATGGTGCAAAATCAGAGCTCACATGTCTTCCAAACCTGGTTGAGGTACATAATAGTATCAAAGTAATATGATAGAGAATGTATAGTCTTTTTTCCCCTTTAAAAAAATAAATTCAATAGTGTAACTCCAAGACCTCTGGAGAGACATTTTCTATAGTGCGTGCTTTACACAAAGTAGAACAATTTGATCACATAAAACATCTTAGGTTTATGTTTTTAAATAGCTAAATAAAACAGAACATCAAGTCACACAATACATATACTTACATTAATTCAAATGTCCAACGCACAGTACAGTAGGATCTATATAGTGTTTCATATAATTTAAGATTTACATACACACAAGCACATAAACAAGTATTAGGTGACTAGAACAAAAGTTTAAGAAGTTACCCAGACATTATTGGTATTGACACCTACATATTTATGGCAACAAGTAATGACTTTAAACTTTCAATAAGATCTTTTGTACAAGGATAGGAAATTTACAGAATGGAAAGAAGACAAACAAATGTACCTTTATTGCACTATTTATCTAACATTATACGGGATGTGATAGTACCCAGTAAACTTTATCAGTGTAGTCTCTTCACTTTAGTCTGAAATGATGAATTTAGCTAAATTATTCCCAAATCTAACTTTTTGTGCTATATAAATAATGGCTGTTTGGTTCTTCCAAATGAAATAGGACACTAACACTTTTCTTTAAAATTACTCAACTTTGGTCCTAAATTAGTAAAGTCTCTTTTTACAGTATACTAATACAGTTTATTTTCTTTTCTTTCAAGAATACTGATTAAAAGGACATGTCAGTCAAATCACCCCCAGGTCAGCTTTGACATGATCAGTGGAACTAAACCTTGGAAACAACCCCATCTTTCTCTGGCACACTGAGGAACCAAAGTGCTTGACCATGTTTCCTATCAACCATTTAAAAAGACCATTTGGTTGTATTTCAAAAACCAAAAATAATTTCAACCCTGCTGTTTATTTTGCAGACCACACTCAAAGTTAAAGATGGAGAGATTAAATTACTACATCATAAAATACAGGCACAAAATTAAGTGGACGCCACAAAGGGTGTGTCTGAAAACACTGAATTGACTGAATCTGAGTCAGATTTCACCCTGGAGGACTTTAAGATGCCCTCAGCTATAACAGTTTCACTGGGAAAGAACCTGACCTTCCCATTCTGCCCTGCCGCAGTATCCTTCAGGGGTTCCAAAAACACCACTCTTTTACCCGCACCTGCCTTCCGTCCATCAGCTGGGACATCACCCGCCAGGCCAGGACTGAGAACAGCTGAATGGGCATTGCTTTGGTTTAGTGCACTTTTTTGCCTTTTGGCTTTACACCTGCAGGGACACGGCGTCAGATAGAGGTACAAAAGTACCAAAACGATACTGGCCACACAGGCTGCAAGCGTGGTAAAAGCTGTGTTAAATGCCTCATGGGCGTGGGATCTGCTGATGGTGAGGTTGCTCACTTTTATTGTGACATACACAGTTTCATTCAACAGGTGTTGCCTGTTCATTGCAATACAAGAATACACTCCAGCATCCTCAAAACGAGGACTTTCTATAACCAGGGTTCCATTGTGAAACACATGGAAGTTTTTCATCTCTTTGTCCGGCTCTAGCAGTTTGTCATCTGGGCTCACCCATACGAAATCAGTATTTGAACTAGCAGTCTTGCTGTCACAGTGAACAATCAGCCTTTCCCCGACTTGAGCCTCATGAATAAAGTCAAGTGCACGGAAGGAGCCATTGATGATACTGTTGGAGCAATTCAAAAGGCCATCCTGGAGCAGAAGTACCTGGTGGGAGTGCCTAGAGTCAGACCACAGGCGACAGGTATAATCATTCTTAAAATCCATCACTGAGCTAAAGTGCCTATGATACCAAAAGATCAGCAATGAGTACAGGGAACAGTCACAGACGAATGGGTTTCCATGAAGGTGGATGCCTCTCAGCTGCTTTCCTGGCACTAACCTTATACGGTTTGTTGGCAGGAAGGGGATCCGGTTATAAGAAACATCCAGAAACATCAGTTCTGCCAGCTTGAACCTTCCAAAGTACAAATCCATGGGAAACTGCGTGAGGAAGTTTCCACTTAAGTAGAGTTTCTGCAGTTGGAAGAGCCCTCCAAACGCTGACGGATCGAGATAGGAAATGTGATTGTTGTAAAGCAGGAGCACTTCCAGAACCTTCAACTCTTGGAACACTGCGCTTTTCACGGCCTTCAGCTTATTGGAGGATAAGTCAAGACACTTCAAATTTGGAGTTGTGGAAAAACTGCCCATGGAGATGTTGGTGATGTTGTTATGACGAATAATTAGGGTGTTCAGCTTTCCAAAGGGTACTGGAATCCACTCAGAATCCAGAAGCCCAATTCTGTTATAACTCAGATCCAGTCTCCTAATCAATCTGAAAAGGTTCCCAGGCACCTTGGACAGGTTTTTGTTGGTGCAGCTCACGATGTCAGTGGCACAGATGCAAGCGGTGGGGCACACCCCGGCGGCACCCGGGCTCACAGTCACCGTGATCACCAGCAAACACAGCAGTTCCCTGCAGCAGGGTCTGACAACTCGAGGCAGGGTGGGCAGAGTGCGTAAACGCAAAGACATTCTGGTCGCCTCTCAGTCTCCTCCAGGCGTCTTCGTGGCCAGTTCCAACCTCCCACCAGTGAATCTGGTAAGCAATATTTAAAGATGGGTTTAAAAAAAAAAAAAAAAAGGCAAAGTTAACTCCCACCAAATAACCCCTAACAGTCGCACCTTGCTTTCTTTCTAGTAACTTTGGAAATGGAGGTTTTGTTTCACATCGGGGACCCTACGTTGCCTTTTTACTGTCAAACGCAATTTTTCCTGGGTTACTCTTGTTTACAGACATTTACAGCCACAATCTACCGATACAACCGTCTCAACATCAGAAATTCAATATTGTTTTAAGGTGCATCCTGTATTTTTGTTTTAAACTCCCTCCAATAGACTAAAAAATACACAAACACAAGCTATAAACAATTAAACGGAAATACTTAGCGAGCCACCCGGCCAGAACACAACTCACAGAGCTGAGAAGCCTCACGGACTCGGGATAGGCTGCTCACGGTGGTGTCTTCTGAAGGTCTGTGCGTCTGTCTGTCTCTCTGTCACTCTCGCATCTTCCGAATTCCTTTCCCTCTGGCTCCCGGCGGGCGGCCTCTCGCTGGCTCTCAACTTTGGGAGTTTTAAGGAGCCGCGGCGGCAGCAGCCACCCCGGGCGCAGGCACCGTCTCCGCCGGCTGCGGTGAGTTCTCTCGGGCTCTCTTCATGGCTCGGCTGAAGGTACGGTCTCGGTGCTCCGGCCGTCTGGTGCCCGCGCGCCGGCAGCCTAGCTCCCGGAGCCCGGTCCCAGGGGCGGGGGCGCGGGCAGCCGGAGGGACCCGGCCCCGCCTCTTCGCGCTCCGCAGGCTGCCGGACCCCGGGTTCCCGCGCGCTGCCGCCCGGGTTTTATCCCCGCGCGCTCGGGGTCGGGTGCGCGGCCGGGAGATGCGTCCCGCCCCTGCGCGCCCTCCCTCCTGCGGGAACCAGCTCTCAGGCTGAGGGCGGCAGCCGGCTGGGCGCAAGGCGCGGGGCACGCGGCGCGGGAAGGGACGACAGCGCAGCCAATGGGAGCGGACCCTCCGCCGCCCGCCTTCCTCCTCCGGCTCTTCCCGTCGCCGGAGAGCCAGCGAGCGCGCGGGCGGGGCGAGGGTCTGCACCCGGCCGGGGCTGGAGTCCCCGGGTGAGGACGCGCTCACCCTCTCCCGCCAATTGCGTCCGTTTGCCCACTCCAGGACCGGGTAGTGTTGGGGTGTTGGGAGATTAGGGGGACGTGCCCAGTCCGAGAAAAGGTCGCTCCCTTGAAGACCCCACTTAGTGGCAGCCGCTCAGGTCCCCTGAGCTCCCTGACCTCTTGGGTCTTTCCTTGGGGAAAAGCCAAGCGGGCTTCCAGGGCGCTAAATGCGGCTGGTTTTAAAGGTTTGCAAAATAAACACTGAAGCAGCCTTCCGTCTCCACCCACGTTTGGGGAGCTGGGGGGGTAGGGAAACCGGGCATGTTCCCTTTGGAACTGGGAAGGCTCAGCGGGGACACTACGAGCCTCCCTGGAAAAGTTCTATCCCTTTCCTAACTCGGGAAGTAGCATCAGGGGTGGTGCCCAGTTCGCGAAGGAGGAGCGCTGGAAAAAAGGCTGGGAGCCGACCTTCCGGCTGGGATGCAAAGATAAGGGTATTAAGCTTTAAAATATATCCGGCTCGCTCCGGTCAGGGACTGATTCAGGAGAGGCTGCTCGGAGATTCTTCATCCCTTCCGGAGACGCAGGGGGACCAGGGTGCCCGCTCAGGCTTGCTTTGGTCCAGCAGGCAAGGAAAGGTGCAAGCCCGGGTAGACAAACAAACCGGGGTGGAGTGGACAAATATGAGCTGGAGGGCGTGAGGCTGATGAGCTTTTAGATTAAAAATCCATTTTTGTTTAATTCCAAGATTAGTTTTACCGATGGAATTTGACTAAGCCAAATGGCCCGTTTGTCTATTTCATTCCGGTTAAAAAAATAAATTACTGCCCAGACAAGAGATACCAAAGCAGAAGACTGAAAATAGGAGCAATTGAGAAAACAATTGGAGGCAGGGCATACAACTTGTAATATTACTTAAAAAATAAGAATGATGACAAGGACAACCGGCTCTCCCTCTCCTCCCCACACATTTGAGCAACCTCAGTTTATTGAGAGTTAGTCCCTATGTTGTCCATGAATAGATTCACGTGGTAGCGCAGAGCTCCAGTGCCATATTTTAAAGAGAATTGTGTGCATTGTGAATTGAGCCTGTTTGTGTAATGAATCTGAAATAGCACTAGTAAATCAAGATTTTTCAAGTGAGAGCAGCTTGATTCAGATGAGTTTCAGTTTCTTGAAAAGTTGAATTTTGCCTTAAAAAGATTACAGCCTGAAATGTTTCAAGAAAGCATTCCTTACTGGAAGCTCCCAGGGGAAAGGCGCAGAGGTTGAGATTTTTTTCCTAAAGTCAGGCAACACTTCCTGGGATTCTCAGAAAACTTGATCTCTAAGCCTTCATTTTTACAGTGAGAATGGTTAGCACAGAGAAATAGAATTAAAATTACTCAGAGGAATCCTTTTTTAAATTACTAGTAAATAAGCAGGTTTTTGCAGTGTTTTACTAAGTAACTATCATCCTATTCAAAGGAAACCATGAAGGTGGAAGAAAGACCTGTATTTAATACAAAAGTCATCTAAAAAGAATGACTTTCAAAATGGAAACAGAAGGTTATGTTATTATAGCTGCAGGCCCATCACAGAAACAGTTGGCAAAGATACACAGTATAAATAAACTAAATGCACTGAAAATCTACAGACACGTTTATTTCTCTATTTGAATACCTGATTTGGGGGATTCTGCACATTTGTCAAGGGGAAAGGAGTTCTAGAAAGGGTGGGTTCACTTAGGTGGAAAAGAAAAAGCTAAGAGTTGACCTTAATGGCATAAGGTCTGCCCTTCTTTTGTGGAGGATGCTTTTTTATCTTTCTAGCATCCCTTCGCCGCCTTCTACCTGGTCCACTCTTCCAACTAGAAGGTAAATTCCACAAGGGCAGAAATTTTGTCTTAGTCACAGTTCTTTTCTTAGCTCCTAGAATCCTGCTTGACTCCTGCTTGGCATTCATATTTTTTAATGAATGAATTCATAAATGGGGAACTTATTCAAAGCTTTCCCCCACATGAGTCTGCTGGTGGCCATCCTGCTCTCTGTACATCAAAAGCTTGTGTGAAAGAGGGATGGAGGAGAGAAGGAAAGAGGAACCTTGCAAATATTATTTGAGGCCTGGGTCCAGTAGTGCCTAAAGGCCTCTGCATGTTATATTTCCTTATAAATTACACTAGAGGCCCGGTGCACGAAATTGGTGCACGGGGGTGATTGTGTCCCTCAGCCCAGCCTGCACCCTCTCCAATCTGGGACCCTTCGAGGGATGTCCGACTGCCCGTTTAAGCCCGATCCCAGTGGGATCGGGCCTAAACGGGCAGTCGGACATCCCTATCACAATACAGGACTGCTGGCTCCCAACTGCTCGCCTGCTTGCCTTCCTGATTGCCCCTAACCGCTTCTGCCTGCCAGCCTGATCACCCCCTATCTACTCCCCTGCCAGCCTGTTTGCCCCTAACTGCCCTCCCCTGCAGGCCTGGTCACCCCTAACTGCTCTCCCCTGCAGGCCTGGGTCCCCCCCAACTGCCCTCCCCTGCAGGCCTGGTCACCCCTAAATGCCCTCCCCTGCAGGCCTGGTTCCCCCCAACTGCTCTCCCCTGCAGGCCTGGGTCCCTCCCAACTGCCTTTCCCTGCAGGCCTGGTTGCCCCCAACTTCCCTCCTCTGCCGGCTTGCTCACCCCTAACTGCCCTCCCCTGCAGGCTTGATCGCCCCCATCTGCCCTCCCTTGCAGGCCTGGTCCCTCCCAACTGCCCTCCCCTCCTGGCCATCTTGTGGTGGCCATCTGGTGTCCACAAGGGGGCAGGATCTTTGACCACATGGGGGCAGCCATCTTGTGTGTTGGAGTGATGGTCAATCTACATATTACTCTTTTATTAGATAGGATAGAGGCCTGGTGCACGGGTGGGGGCCAGCTGGTTTGCCCTGAAGGGTGTCCCCGATCAGGGTGGGGGTTCCGTTGGGGCATGGGGCGGCCTGGGCGAGGGGCCTGTGGTGGTTTGCAGGCTGGCCACGCCCCCTGGCGACCCAAGCAGAGGCCCTGGTGTCTGGGGTTTATTTATCTTCTACAATTGAAACTTTGTAGCCTGGAGCAGAGCCAAGCCTTCTGCTTGCTCCATGGCGGCAGCCATTTCTGTTGGGACGTATGTATCTTCTATAATTGAAACTTTGTAGCCTTAAACAGAGGCCTGGGCCGGCCAGGGTGTGCAGAAAGCTTGGCTTCCTCCATCACCAGGGGCAACCCTAGCCTCCTGCTCTTTCCAGCTCTGTGGCTGCCACCATTTCTGTTTGGATTTATGTATCTTCTATCATTGAAACTTTGTAGCCTTGAGTGGAGGCCTAGGCCGGCAAGGGCAGGCGGAAAGCTTGGCTTCCTCCATTGCTGGGGAAACCCAAGCCTCCCTTCTGCTCTCTGTGGCGGTAGCCATCTTGGTTGGGTTTATTTGCATATTTGCTCCTGATTGGCTTATGGGCATGGCTTGTGGGTGTAGCCGAGTGGTGGTTAATTTGCATATTACTCTTTTATTAGATAGGATTGTCTATTCATTCCCCCTTTTTTCTTTTTTTTGGCTTAAATTAATTGAGTGTGTTTGTGTTACTTGTGCTAAAAGAGTCCTAGTATATAATGATGGTAATAGTAAATATGTATTGGGCCATAATAATGTGCCAGAGACTGAGCTCTGTTTTACATGCATTATTTCATTTATAGCTCACCACAACCTGTAACATTGTATAATCCTATAGCCCACATGGTAACTGTGTTCCAAATTTTTGAAATGGAATCAGACTAATTTTGCTTGAGGGTCCATGTGATGGATTTCGATTATACAGAAGAAAGACATTTTTGATAGGGAGGTCCCAGCCTGGAATGGGTTGACAAGACTGATGGTTGAGCTGCCTTCTCAAGAGTTTAAAATAGGACAGATGCGTATTCCTCTGGCCTTTTCCCCATGGCACAATCTGCTGGTATTTTTGACCACTCAATAATGACTCAACAGATAGTAGAAAGTGGATTGACATTTGACATGATTATGAATCTAGTGTGTTGAGGTGGGTGTGGTCATGGGAGTGTCTGGCTGGGTTTGGAAGTAACTCCTACCTGGGAGTAGGGATTTGAGTAGATGAAGCCTCTGGTGTTCTGCTGGCCCTATAATTCCCAGAATTTCTCAAGTTGCAGTAATAAAGTTAAGTTAGAGATGTGAAACAATAAATTGTTACAGCACTAGCTTAACCATTCTAGTTATTCTGAGTTATTTTTAACTAATAATAAACACTTCAATAACACTTTCTACCCTATGAGGGGCTTTCATATGCCATATCTCACTTGTCTATAGGATGCATCCTCTACTGAGGTGTAGCTGGGACACCAGCAGATGTCTAATGTCTCCTTTTTAACCTGGGGGCACATTGGTGTTCTTCAGAGACAGTGCTCACCGGGCTCTCTGGCCCTGCGCACAGAGCTCTCAGTTGAGGTGTCCTCCCCCTGGAATGGCACTCTTGGTAGGGTTTTTACAATGTGACAGGAGTCTTGGCCCATAGGAAACACACCTCTGCCCACTCCGCTCCTGCAACAGCCTGCTCCAGTTGACTTATTACGATTTATGGTAGAACCATCTCTCACCCAGTGTTTCTCACTGTGTGGAGATTTGAGCTCCAGCCCCTATGCTGTTTGAGCTCCAGGAGGCATGTGGCAACTTGTGGCTTCATTCCCTGGAAGCTTCGTACACTAGAAATGGAGGATCTGGGGCCTGGGGGCGGGCTGGGGAGAAGGGGGATTCTTAGGGGAGGCGTGCAAGACCTACATGTCCTCCCCAAGGACTTCATTGATAGGTTCTTTTAAAAAAAAATTCAGTTGAGATAAAATTCACCATTTGATCATTTTAAGGTATATTATTCAGAAATTTTAATATACTAGTACTCACATTGTGCATCACCACTATCTACTTCCAGAATAATTTCATCACCCCAAAAGAAGCCCTGTACTCATTAAGCAGTCACTCCCATTCCCCACCTCTTCTCAGCCCCTAGCAACCACTAACCTACTTTCTGTCACTATGGATTTGCCTATTCTGGATATTTCATATAAATGGAATCATAGACTATGTGGCCTTTGTGTCTGGCTTCTTTCACTTAACATGACGTTTTCAAGGTTTTGATTGTGTTCTTTGGTTATGAGAACAGGTTGTAGAAACAGTTGGGATCATTCCTTTGAAAGTCCTGCATAGTTGGTTTAGCTACACATGAGCTTAGAATGTGGTGCATCTGCCCCTATTGTTGTTAGTCTTGGCCCAAAGTCCCTTTTACCCAGAGTCTTCAATTATAAGAGTATTAAACCCCTATGTGATTACAGAAACCTAGCAGTTTTATGAGCTGAGGGATCTAACTTCTAGTCTTGGGCAAAAATGTTTTAATCTCTCCACAAACCCCAAGAAACAATTACAGATACAACAATTAATGATTTTTTAAGTTTCTTTCAACTTCAGAAAAGTTGATTTGGTTTTCTGATAACAATGTATCTGCTGTTGTCCAGGCCCCAGGAACACAGTGTTAGAACACAGGTAGTAGCAGTTAGAGCAGGTCTAGGTGTAGTCCCTCATCTGGGTCAGTTATCGCTGCACTGGGCATACTTGCTCCTCCCTCTTCTCCCCAGTGAATGGCGTCAGTCCCACTGCCACTCCAGGAAAAGTAACTTAGGGCAAGTTCTCCATAGTTGAGATATCACTTTAATCTATTGAATATTTTATTATAATGGGGTAGCACAAGTTCATTGCAGCATTATTTCTAACAGAAAAATAATAATAATAATAATAATAATAATGGCCCAGCCAATGTGGTTCAGTGGTTGAGTGTTGACCTATGAAGCAGAAGGTCACGGTTCGATTCCCAGTCAGGGTACATGCCCGGGTTGTGGGCTCCATCCCCAGTGTGGGGGTGCAGGAGGCAAGCCGATCAGTGATTTTCTCTCATCTTTGATGTTTCTCTCACTCTCTCCCTCTCCCTTCCTCTCTGAAACCAATAAAAAATATATTTTTTTTAAAAAAAAAGAAAGAAAAAAGAATATGGTACACCCTTAAGTGCAACAGGGATATAGGTGAATAAATTAGTGTATATTCATCTGGTGTCTTACTATATTGTCATTAAAAATAATGTATGTCAGAGAAATATTTGGTGATATAAGTAAAAGTTACAAAAAGGTACTATTTCAATTTTTGTAAAGATATGTATATGCATATGCATAGAATATCATCTGAAAGAGTACATACCTATGTCTTAACAGTGGTTTTACATTTTTCTTCTTTCCTTATCTGTATTTCTATTTTCTACAATACTTTTGTGACAAGAAAAAGCACAATGAGAACTTATGACTGTTTAAAGTTACCTCTGACTATCATGTGCATCAATGTTTCTGCTTTATGGTGATTCCTACTTAATATTCAGCGATTGTAGTTTCAGAGAGCAAAACCCTCTTCTGACTTCTTAGGCAGGAAGTGACCCTGATTTCCCCTGATTTGAGGTACAGTGACTGCTGTTCCCTCTTAGCAATACAGTCATTTATTTGACAACTATTTACTGAGTGTTTACTATGTGCTAGGCAGTAATCTTTAGTCTGAGAATCATAGCAACACATAATGCTCTGAAATGCTACACTAGCCACACGAGTCTTACTAGGATGAGGCAGGTATAGTCAGTTACATATTTTTTGTTGGCCAGTTGTCCACATTCCCAGGCTTGGGACTCAATATCCTTGGTTGGGATCACCTCCCAGCAACTGTGAATTCTCTCCCACAACACATTCTTAGACTAGCCTTGTGAAGTTGGCATGGTCCCCTGCCCCACACCATCATTTTAATTAATTAATTAATTAATTATTTTTTATTTTTTTATTTTAAAAATATATTTGTGTTGATTTCAGAGAGGAAGGGAAAGTGAGAGAAAGATAGAAACATCAATGATGAGAGAGAATCTTTGATTGGCTACCTCCTGCAGGCCCCACACTGGGCATGTGCCCTTACCAGGAATCAAACCATGACCTCCTGGTTCACAGGTCAACTTTCAACCACTGAGCATGCTGGCCTGGCACCACCCTTTGTTTTTCAATGAGAAATAAAAATAACAACCGAAGGCCTTTTTCCTAATCCTAAAAATCCTATGTGCTCACTGTAGAAAAAATGGAAGATACAGAGAAAAATGTAAAGAACCAGAGAATGCCATTTATCTTACTGGTAAATTATATTTTTGCTCAAAGAATAAATCCATTGCAGTGAGGAACCTGAGAAGTTTGCAAGAGGATGATTTTCTCTTTGTCATAATTATGTAATGAGAGAAATAAGCTGACCTTTTTTTTAATACTCTGAAATTCTCAGCAGAGGAAAATTTGCTTTATAAAATTCACTGTGTCAAAGCTATGCATCTAGCATTATAGTTATTTCTTGCGATTTGGGTTATAAATAGTAGGTGCTCTAATTTTCAGTTTGCTCATTATTAGCCTGAAGGGATCATCTAATTGAATTCCTAAATGCTATTATATCTCTCAAAACTGAGGCTAATTTTATCTCTCTGATAAATACAGATAATATTTAACACACCCAGCTTAGAGAACTATATGCACCAGTTGACTCCTATTCTGTGTCCTTAAAAAAAAATATGCTTTTCAGCCCTGGCTGGTATGGCTCAGTAGTTGGAGCATCATCCTATGCACCAAAGTCGAGGGTTCAATTCCTGGTCAGGGCACATACCTAGGTTTCGAGTTTGATCCCAGTTGGGGTGCGTACAGGAGGCAACCAATCAATGTATCCTTCTCACATGAATGTTTCTCTCTTTTGCTCTCTCTCCCTCCTTGAAAAAAAAAATCAATAACAAAATACTTTCCTGTAGCAGTAATTAATTTATCATACCTTTGTAAAAGTGACATCTGATTATTCAAAGAAATATCTGATTTGAAACCATCACTAATTACTAGCCAACATTAACACAAAATAAAATAAAATTGAGAAAGAAAATAATAAACTCTCTCTCTTATATGCCAGCACTATTGCAAATACTTATTCAATTATTCTCAGCAAATACAAGGCCCTCTGTAGTAGATGTTCCATGAGTAATTGGCTCTGGAACTCTGACCTTTCAGTTTGTGACAGTGCAAAGAAACATCACATTCATATAGGGGAAGGCAGAAGGGCCTCTGGAAAGATCCAAGAAAGTGGACTTGGTAGTAATAAGATAACAACATTTATTGCATTCTCACTATGTACCAGGCTTCTCGTTTAATTCTTACAAGGGCTCAAAGAGCTGGCCATTCACATCCCCATTTTCTAATGAGGGCAATGGGGCTTGGTTGGTTTCTATAACTTGCCCAAGATTGGTGGTAGAACCAGGTCTCTCACCCAAGTCTGCTTCACTCTGACCTCCTGCTGAACGATAGCTCTAATGCTTCCCATTAGGGAGTAGAAGGGTCGGCCATAATTTCAATTCCATTCAGCAAATATTATTAGTCCTGGCCACACGCCCAGAGCCATGATAGGGCTGCTCTCTTCTAGGAATTTGTAATCTTATTTGAAATAATAATAGGATATAAGACAGTATATAATTCAATTCTAAATTGGATATTACCAAGAACCAAAATATTTGCAACAGAAAAAAATGTATATTTGCAAGAGAAAATATGTACTCTGGGTATTAAAAAATTCCAATACAAGCAGAATTTTATATCTTACTCATTCCTTGTTGACTCAACAAAGTGAATTGTATGCAAATGAAAATATAACCTGGGAGAAACCACTTGAATGGTTAGGGATGAAAATAAACCTCAGAATTAAGTAATGATAATATGAACTCTATGGCTCATTTTATCCATGGCATTCTCAATGAAGAACTCTAAGGAAAGAAAGTATTTTTCCCCCGGCACATACAAAGGGTCTAAAACATCCTCTAATTATATGGCAAATGGCAATGCATGCACACACACACACACACACACACACACACAAAATAATAGAGCATTGAAATAAAGAATCAAATCTTCGGGTTCTGGTGCCAGAACTTTCATTTATTAACTGTATGTATGATTTGGGGTAAGTGACCTGGTCTTTGAGATTATCAGCTTCCCCATTCATCAAATGGAAATGCAGTACCAATAAATGCACTATTTGAATTCACAATGATAACAGGCGACACATGTGAAAAGTGCTTTGGGAACTATAAAGCTGTAAGAGTTTTACAGTGAATCCCCATCATGTGTTATTCATCTTTATTGCCCTGTGTCTTGGACATGATCTGATGCAGCACAGGTGTTTAACAAATGTTAGTTGAACTTCATGGAACTGAAGCTCGGCTTATGTACAAAATAAACAGAGCTGGAGAAGTGTCTCCACAATGATGTTTGTACTAATTACGTGGCTCTCCCGAGCCCAGTTGTACCAGAGTACAGCAGGCCTCCGTCCTCATTTGGAGGACCTCCTGTTGGCTCCACCCTGCCTCGCTCTCCAAGGTGCTCTCTCAGCTGCCGCAGGCTGGAGTGAGACACCGGTCTGTACGCCTGGGCTTCTCAGAGCCTCTCCTTCAAGCTGGCATGTTGTGGGGAACATCCTGAGTAGAGACCTTTCGTTAGGAGTGATGATTAGCAATCTCAGTACACACTGCAGAGTACCCAAGGGGTTTTGAGCTGCAGGGAAAGGCAAAATAAATAAAATAATAATTGCTCTCTCCAGAGAACCGTTTTTGACGTGCTGCTGCTTGCCTCTTGCATTGTGATAGAAACGCCTGGTAGGAAACCAAGGACGGTTTCCTGGGAAGCTGTCGTACAGAAGACGTCAGGTACAAATCTAAACAAGTAGCTGGAGGATGAGTCTGCTCTTTGACATTTCCTTCTTTGCAGAAAAAGCGGGGCGATGGAAAGAAAATATGCTGTTGTGGCAGCTATCCACATTTACCTCAAAGTAGAATTTTTCATTGACTCATTTATATGTATTAAAACTATCTAGCCCTAGCCGGTTTGGCTCAGTGGATAGAGTGTCGGCCTGCGGACTCAAGGGTCCCAGGTTCGATTCCGGTCAGGGGCATGTACCTTGGTTGCGGGCACATCCCCAGTGGGGGGTGTGCAGGAGGCAGCTGATCTATGTTTCTGACTCTCTGACCCTCTCACTTCCTCTCTGTAAAAAATCAATAAAATATGTTTTTTTTTTTAAAACTATTGGACATCTAAATTCGTCTTTTCTAAATTCCCTTTGCTGGGAGGCACTGAGAATCTTAGTTATATTTTCACAAACAGAATATGTGTTGACTCAGTGAGTATCAAATGTGTTTGTTTGTAGGGTATGTCTGGGGTAAAACTGAGTGGTGGGCTCTCCAGACAGAGTCACCTTGATAACATCAATATAACCCAGCTTGGCAGGCCCAAAAACTTGATATTTTGGATGCCCCAGAGTCATCCTGATGCATGTGGAATGATTTATAATATAAACCAAAAGAATACCTACTTACCAATTTAAGGCAAAAATAAAGTGGATCAGAACTTGATATCAACCTAGTCATATTCTCAGCTTATCAGAAAGCTTTGGGAAGTCAAGTTGATAATAATAAATGTTCAGTGAGTGGGAAATACTAGGGAGAGTACAGTTATTTTGATTAGTTTAATGTTTAGTGGCATCAAACTATTATAGCATGACAGATCCATTGCCACAAATGAGGTTTGTCTGCCAATAAGACCACATTTTCAGGTTGGTTGGATATGGCACAGTCATTCCTGGGCAGAAGGTGCCAAGCAGTTATTCAATGAAATCTTAAGTTTATAAGAAATACAGAGGCATCATGATTCTGCCCCAATCAGAAAATTACTCTTTCTATTCAAGACACTCTCTTCTTTCATCAGTACCATAGCAGAAAATGAAAGGAAAAACAACATCAGAAATAAAGTAGAATGGTGATCGTGCAGAAGAGAGGCCAATGCACAGAGAACACGGAACTCTTACTAGAATGAGATATCAGAAAGCTGCAAAGCCACCTACAGAGAAAAGCCAGTCCCGAGAAGCAGGCACTTTGTAGAACCTCAATAAAGCATAATGATAAATATGTATATTGAAAGTAAACTGGATAATTTCATAAGCAAAAATTGAGTTCTGTGCAACCATTCTAATTTAAGAAAATTCCACCAAAGACAGTCATGAGACAAAAATGATGTAACATGCACAGGAGAGGATTAGCATAGTTTGTACACGGAGTATTTCCCACTCATCCTTTGGGCAATGTCACCCACACAAGGACCAGAACATTTACCAGCACTTCAAAGGCCCCACAGAGAAGGGGGACTACTGTACTAAGCTGGGACAGATTTTATGTTTATTGGCCATTTATGGATCCTCTTTTATGAATCTCTTGTTCATTTTGCTGATGAACTGTCTTTTTTTTTCTTATTGATTTGTAAGACTTCTTTATTCTGAATTTGTTTTTCATCATATATATTATGTATGCATAAATATATATCACTTAGTATCAAATGTGTTTGTTTGATGTATAATGTCTAATCACTGAGTTGTACACCTTAAACTAATATAATATTGTATATCAACTGTAATTGAAATATGAAAAATAATTTAAAGTAAATATAATATTTTATCCCACCCTGTGATTTGCCTTTTTACTCACTTTTGGTTAACAGAAGTTCTTAGTTTTAATACAATCAAGTTTATCACTTTTTTCTTTTGTGTGTGTGTGTGTGTGTGTGTGTGTGTGTGTGTGTGTGTGTGTGTGTGTGTATGGTATAGCAAAGGTGGAAATTTATTGTAGAAAAAGTGCAGATTCCCACATGGGAAAGGGGAAAGAATCTCACAGCACAGACTCCCACGTGGGGAGGGGAAAGAGTCCCCTGTTATTTCCTATTTTTTAAAGCATTGCCTACTCCAAGATCATGCAGCTGTTTTCCTGTAAACGCTTTATTGTTTTACTTGTTAATTTGTATCTCCAATCCATTTTGCTCTGGTCTGAATGTTTGTGTCTGCCCCCACCCCATTCACATATTGAAATACTTACCCCTAAGGTGATAGTATTAGGAGATGGAACATTTGAAAAAGATTCCTTGTCTCCTTCTACTATGTGAGGACTCAGCAGGAAGCAGTCCCTCAACAGACACCAGCGTTTATGGCATTTTTGTTATAGCAGCCCGAGTGGACTAAGACACATTTGAAATTGATTCTTGTGTGTGATGTGAGGTAGAAGTCATATGGATATCCACTTTGTTCCAGATGGCTATCCAGCTGACCCAATACAGTTTATTGAAAAGACCACCCTTTTCCTTCCTGCACTGTGTGGTCACTTTTGTCATAAATCATGTGCTTATATGTGTGTGGGTCTATTCATGGCACAGTTATCTGTTCTTGCACCCGTGCCACAGTTTTTATTATCAGCTTTATAGTAATAGCTCCTGATATCTCATGTGTTAGGTCTTCCATATCTGTTCCTCTTCAAGAATATCTTTGCTATTCTCGGCCTTTTGCATTTTCATATGAATTTTAGAATTGACTGTAAATTTTTTTGTTAAAAAATAAAAATACCCACAGCTTGGATTTTGATTGAGAGTGCATAGAAGTATGTGTTAATTTTTTTTTTCTGCAAAAGGCTTTATTGTTTCCATTTGGTCCAAGGCATGGGAGAGGGCTCCAGGGTGGTTAAAAGGATGCTAGTGGTTTCAGGGAGAGGCTCAGGCAAAAGCCAGACAACAGGGGATGCAGAGGGACCCCTTTAAGGCCTCTGGGCTCCAAAGGCTAGTCATTTCAAAGAGATACTTGCCCTGCCCAGCCCAGCCTTGGGGCTGGCCAGCCTGCGGAGGTGAGTCAGGTGTCACCCATCTCCTTGAGATTCATGCCCTCCAGAGCCACATGGTCACGGTCGAAATAGAAGGCCAGACAGAGGTAGGTGTGGGCGGCCCGCAGATGCAGGTTGGCCAGGCGGTTGACGGCAGCCTCCACCTCAGTAGAATAATTCTGACACTGGAGGGTGGTCAGAAGCTAGATGAAGGAGCAACTATTGTCCCTGGGTCTGTTCTGTCTAAACACTGTTGAAGCAAGAGACAGAATGGGGACTGCCGAGGGTACTGTGACAGAAGTGTGTATTAATATGAACAGAACTTACATCCTTGCAATATTGAGTCATCTGACCCATAATAATATTGTGTACTTTCATTTATTTGGTTATTTTTCATTTTTTTCCTCAATGATATTTTGTAATTTTCGGTAGATCTTGCAAAATTTTAATTAGATTTATTTCTAGGTGTGTGAGTTTGTGGGTGCTATTAAACATGTTTTATTTTCCATTTGTTTATTGCCAGTATATCCAAATATAGTCAACTCAGGTTGCTATAGCAAAATACCATAAACTGGGTGGCTTATAAACAACAGAAATTTATATCTCACAGCTCTGGAATCTGGGAAATCCAAGAGCAGGGTTTGGCAGATTTGGTATCTGATGAGTACCCCTTCTTCATTCACAGACAGAGGCTTTTTTTGTAAGAGCAGTAATCCCATTCATGAGAGCTCCACCCTCAAGAACTAATCATCCCCAAATGCTGCCTTTCCTAATACCGTCACACTGGGGGGCTGGATTTCAAAATACGAATTTTGGATGGCATACGAACATTCAATCTATGCAAATAATGTTAGTATATTAACTTTATATCCAGTGTCCTTCCTATATTCTCTTATTAGTTCTACAAATTTGCTTATAGATTCTTTGGAAATTTTCAATGTTCACAATCTTATTGCCTAGAAATGATAGGTGTGTTTTTTTCTTTCTTTCTTTCTTTTCAATCTCTATGACCTTTATTTCTTTCTCTTGCCTTTTGCACTGGCTAGAACTCCAGTTACAACGTTCAATAGCAGTGGTTGCAGCGTCTATTCTTGACTCAATCCCAATATGATGGGGACGTTTTCAATATTCTACCATTGAAGATGATGTTTGCTGTGGGTATTTTGCAGATATTCTTTATCACATTAAGGAAGTTCTGTTCTTAGTTGGTTAAAAGTTTTCATCACAAATGAATGTTGAATTAACTGAATACTTTTAGGCATTTAAGATGATCATGTGGTTTCACTCCTTCTCTGAATGGAATAAACAGAGTTTATGATTTTTGAATGTTAAACCACACTTGCACACCTATATTAAACTGCACTCAGTTTACTGTATCACTAGATTTGATTGCCCAAATAGTTTGTTAATGACTTTTTAATAAGATTTATGAGAAAGGTGGGTTTTCTATTTTCTTTCTCAGAATGCTTGTCAGATTTTTAAAACCAAATTTATGCTGCTTTTATTTATTGAAATGTCTGGAAA
This sequence comes from Plecotus auritus, assembly GCF_963455305.1. Taxonomy (NCBI): domain Eukaryota; kingdom Metazoa; phylum Chordata; class Mammalia; order Chiroptera; family Vespertilionidae; genus Plecotus; species Plecotus auritus. The sequence goes on along the minus strand of NC_137772.1, from coordinate 179,023,144 downwards.
GCTTTGCTTCTTGAAGAATTATACAAGACAGGTGGCATTTTTCCTTCAATGTCTGAAAAAATTCACTGTTAAGTTCAGTGGACTTGGGCTTTGCTTTGGGAACAGATTTTTAAATAATACGTTCAAATTTTTGATACATACAGACTTATTAATATTTTCTTTTTTCTGCTGTCAGCTTTGGTAAGTTGTGTTTTTCAAAGAATTTGTTTATTTCATTCAAATTGCAAATTTATCTATATAATATTTTTAGAATACTTTAATTGTACATTCTATGGTAATATTCTCTCTTCTATTGCTTTTGTTGCTAATTTGTGTGGGGGTTTTTTCTACTTTTTATCAGTCTCTTTAGGTTTTATCAATGTTAATCTTTTCAAAGACACAACTTTTGGACTTATTGATTTATTTCTTTAGATTTTATTGCTGCTCTTTTTCTACCTTCTTGAGATCAACACTTACTGATTTTTTAAACTTTTTTCTTTTCTAATAAATGCATTTAAAACTATATATTTCAAAAAAAGGGACTACATATTTCCTTCCAAGCATTATTTTAGTTTTTCCTCATAAGCTTTGTAATGTATTTTTTAATTATTCAGTTTAAAATATGTTCTACTTTTTGTTGTTTTTTTTCTTTATCCCATGGAATATTTTAATTGTATTGTTTAATTTTTAAGCATTGGGGTTTTTTTCTAGATTTGTTATTGATCTCTAGCTTAATTCCAGGGTGGCCAGAGAAGATATTCTGAAAGATTTCAGTATTTTGAAATTGTTGAGACTTTCTGTATTATAATATATTGATTTTAATAAATGTTCACGAAAAGAATGAGAGTTGGTCATTAGCAAGTGCTATTTTATATGCATGACAATTAGATTAGATCTGTTAATTGTACTTTTAATATCTTCTATATCCTTACTGATTAATTTTTAATTTTTGACTTGTCCTACCAGCTATTGAGAAAGATATGCTAATGACTTTCACTGTGATTGCTGATTTGTACAATTTTTCTTTTTGTTCTGTCCATTTTTTGTTTAGTGTATTTTGAAGCAATGCTATTGGGTACATATAGATTTGAGATTATAATATCTTCTTATTGGATTATCCCATTTATAATTATGAACTCTGTCTTTTTATCTCTAATAAAATGTTTGCCTTAAAGTTCACATTGCCTGATATTGGTAGAGTTGCACAAACTTTTTTACCTGGCATATTTATCTTCCTTTTTATTTACATTAAACATTTCTTTATCATTATAGTTAAAGTATATAGTTGGGTTTGTTTTAATCTAGTCTGACTTCATATTTAGTTCACTATGTAATTACTTAATTGAGTTCTAGCTACCATCTTATTTTTCATTTCCTATTAGGCTCTTCTCTTTTATATTCCTATTTTCTATGTTCCTTTTCCTCCTTTTTGCCTCTTTTCGATTATTAAAATTTTTTATTATGTAATGTTTTTATTTAATAACTTGAAAATTATATATTAGTTTCTTATTCTGATAGTAGTTGTCCTAGAGATTACAACACATATCCTTGACTTATTACAGAATTGTACAAATTATTATTTTTACCACTCCTCTTATATTCTTAGATCCTTAAACCTTTTATGCTGTCTAACTCTCATGATTTTTGTGTTCTCTTGCTTTGCATTTTAGTCCTACATAGCTTTTCTACTACAAATTACATTACAATTATTGTTTTTTACAATCAGTAATGATTTATAAATGCCCATATATTTATCCTTTCCAATGTCTTTTTTCCTGTATTTTCTTAGGAAATAAACTTGAAACACAGCCACTCTGTAAGTTAAGTGCACTAGTTAAAATATATTTGAGATGAAATTTTAATTAAATAATCACCAAAAATAGGTTGTAAGTTTGTGTAAGACAACTTCAGTATCGAGGTCAGACAATAATACTGATTTTTCAATAAAGCACTGAATTTATTCAGTCAAATTCAAACACTTCCCATATGGTATTTGTAGTTTTCAAAGAGCATTAACATTCAACCTTCAGTTGATCCCAATAATAACTTGATGGATAAGCCAAAAGACAAAGAAGTAGGGATAATGGGAGGAAAGAGATTTTTCCACATTTATACACCTTACATTGAACTCAAGTCCCTCATGCCTAGCTCAGACCTCTGACTATATGTATCAACTAAAAATACCTAAAATAACTCGTGTTTATAAAGATAAAGGTACCTATAAAAAATGCATCCCTCAAAACATACAGTTTAATTCCATCTCCTTAAATGACCACCCTCTTTCTGCTTCTTATCACTCCTCATCACTAGATTTTTATTTTTTTAATTTTATTTTGTATATATTTTCTTTTTTATTTTTATACTAGAGGCCAAGCACGCGATTGAAATCGCGCAAGGAGGCACCCCGCGGGCTGCCGCAGGAATCAGGCCGGACCGCAGCCGGGACCCGCGCCTGACCTCCTTCCCAGGCTCCCCCTTCTCCCCTGCCTGTGTCCGCTCTGGGGTTGCCAGAGCCAGTGTGGTGGCTTGGCCAACCCCAGGCCCCCTCCCCGACCCCCTGCCTGTGTTCACTCCAGGCCGCTGGAGCTGCTGTGCCAGCTTGGGCAGGCTCCCCTGTCTCTGTCTTCTCTGTCTCCGCTCCTGGCCTCACCTGTGTGCACAACCTCCTCCTGTCGGGTTGTCCCATTACTTCTTTTTATATTAAGAGGTAATTTGCATGTTACCTCTTTATATATTAAGACCAGGGGCCCAGTGCACGAATTCGTGCACCTTGAAAGGAACTGTGGGCTGCGAGGCTGCAGTGGGCACAGAGGCAGGTGTCGGCCCATACTCTGTGTCCCTGCCCGGCCCCTCATGGTGGCCCCCGATTGCCCCTCAGGAGCAGGGGGAGGTGGAGAAGCCCTCAGGGGCAATCAGGGCTGGCAGCTGCTGCTTGTATCCACTGACGGCGCTGAGTGATCAGGACCGGCAGAGGGTGCGAGTGGCAGCTCTGGTGCCAGCAGCAGGTGCGAACACCAGGCGGACCGTGGTGCATGGGAGCAAAGAATTTTCAGTAGGCTTGCCCCGCCAGAGGCTTGCCCCGATGACAGTGACCAGCACAGTGCTCCGCCTTGGTCTGGCGCCGCTGCTCACCTGCTCCATCATCCCGCCATGGCTGACGCCCGCCACGTTCCATGCTCTGCCGCCTGCTGCTGACGCCTGCCAGGTTCCGCACACGCCTCCCGGTGGTCAGTGCATGTCATAGCAACCGGTTGTTTGGTTGTTTCGCCATTCGGTCTATTTGCATATTAGGGTTTTATATATATAGATATTTCAGAAAGGGAGAGAGAGAGAGAGAAAAACATCAATGATGAGAGAAAATCATTGATTGGCCATCTCTTGCACGCCCCACACTGGGGCTCGAGCTCACAATCCGGACATATGCCCTGACTGGGATCGAACTGTGCCCGAACCATGACCTCCTGGTTCATAGGTTGACGCTCAACCACTTAGCCACACTGGCTGAGCTATCAGATTTTTAAAAATCAAAGCATACATAAACATCTGCCTGTAGCAAACACAGTGAGTTTCCAGTCATGAGGAAACTCACATTAAAGTCAAGGCTGGTAATACACTGTTTATTTTAGTCTTTCTGCTTAGTTCTCCTTTTCAGGCACTGGACTGAACTTAGTTTTCAAAGCCAGAAATGATGATTGTTTATATATCTAAATTAATACTCTGCTCATAGAAATTTTTAGATACAATTGATTCCAAGATTATTTTGGGAATTTCTCACTGGTGAAATCTAGACTGTATTCAGGGGAAAGCCAACAAACACATTCTGCAAAGAGCCATCCTATATAATAAAGAGGAATATGCTAATTGATCCTCATTCCATCACAAAGATGGCGGTGCCCACAGCCAATAAGGAGGGGATATGCTAATTGACTGCCATGCCCTCAAAGATGGCAGTGCCCACAGACAATAAGGAGGGAATATGCTAATTGACTGCCACACCCTCAAAGATGGCGGCACCCACAGCCACAAGATGGTGGCACCCAGTCCCCTCAGCCCCCCCTCCCCGCCAGGACAGCAGGTGTGCAGCAAGGCAGGGTCTGCCCCCAGGCAGGCCTGGCCGCTCTGCAAGCCTGCCTCCAGAGCCCCCCAGCCACCCAGGGCTGGCCCGAGGCACAGGCAAGCCTCAGATGGTGGCTGCCCAGCTGCCCAGGGCTGCCTGAGGCTCAGGTAACCAGGGCCGGCCAAGGCTTACACTTCCATCAGTGGCGCAGCAGAGGTATGATGGGGAATTGCCTTCCCCTCATCACTGAGTCACCTCCTGCCCCTGAGGGCTCCCGGACTGTGAGAGGGGGCAGGCCGGGCTGAGGAACGCCCCCGCCCCAGTGCATGAATTTTCATGCACCAGGCCTCTAGTTAATAATATAAACTTTTGATGTACGTAAGACTCTTCTACTCATCTAACAGAAGGCAGAATAGGTGCTCACTAAGGGTGATTAAATAAATGAAAAGTTCTTCAGTGTCTACCTCTATCTCCTCAGTTTACCCAGAGTACTGACACAAAGCAAAATAGGATAGTGTTTGGATAAAAATTTGGTTTCTGATTCTCCATCTTCTCTCCCTACTACAAATTTAACAGAAAGTAAACTGCTGCTCCGATGATGTTATAGCAGGCAGGGTCCTGCCCCTCTCCAGGTAATGGGGAGAGAGCATTTGGTTTGGGGTCATTGTTGACATGCTTTGGGACAATTGTGCCGCCTCCCCACTTCTTATCTCTGGAAATTCCTGCTGTTCATAGTCTCTGCTATAAAGGACAGGCTGAAGTGGCCCTGACCTTACCCTATGTCCATCTCACCCCATTGTAAACAGACCAGGATCAAACTCGGACAACAATCAGACTCTCTCAAGAATTTGAGCCAAATTACAGAAACCACAATCAGTGGTTATGGACTACTGCTGAGAGCTAATATCCAGTGGGAGCTGAGGTTGGCGCCAGGGCACACCAAGTCAAGTATAACCAAAGTTACTTGAGGACAAAATTATAAATAATCAGAGGAAGCCAAGTCTCTAGAGAAAAGAAATTAGACAAGTTTTTTTTAAAATATATTTTATTCAATTTTTTACAGAGAGGAAGGGAGAGGAATAGACAGTTAGAAACCTCAATGAGAGAGAAACATCGATCAGCTGCCTCCTGCACACCTCCTACTGGGGATGTGCCCGCAACCCAGGTACGTGCCCTTGACTGGAATCAAACCTGGGACCTTTCAGTCCGCAGGCCGACACTCTATCCATTGAGCCAAACCGGTCAGGGCAAATTAGACAAGTTTTAAAAGGCAAGGAGAAGAGTCAAAAAATTAAAAGAATCAGAGTCCAGCTGACTTTCTGTTTCCCAGCACCCATAGCTATGAAGTCCATCTGGACTTTGTTTCCTGCTTCCGGTCATGTATAAGATTGCTGGCTTTATTTTCACTTAGATCCTCTTTTTAATTTGAATTAATTCCAGCAAGATTCCTAGCAACCAACAATTGGTTTAATCTCTTTATTTTTTTTTAATTTATTGATATTAGAGAGAGAAGAAGGGAGCGAAAGAGAGAGGAACACATCTATTTGTTGTTCCACTTATTTATGCATTCATTGGTTGATTCTTATATGTGCCCTGACCGGGAATCAAACCTGAAACCTTGGCATATTGGGACAATGGTCTAACCTAGTGGTCGGCAAACTGCGGCTCACGAGCCACATGCGGCTCGCGAACCGCCATTTGCTGCTCTGTTGACTAATGAGTTTGCAGACCACTGATCTAGACTCTCGATTCCAATAATTACAGGCTGTTGTTGTTCCTTGTGATTAAGCCCCTATCCAGTGGTCGGCAAACTCATTAGTCAACAGAGCCGCAGTTTGCTGACCACTGGTCTAACCAACTGAGCTACCCAGCTAGGGCCACAATCTCTTGACTAGTAGATCTCACCCTCTCCCCTAGGCACCCAGTGCTTTGGTGCAACCCTTCCCTCTCTTGTGAGGAAGGAGAGTGATCTGAAAACCTTTCACACTAGCAAATACTTGGTTTGCTGGCTTTTCCAGTAACGTTTCAGAAAACACTGCTGTGAGAAGGCAACATTAGATCCTAAGGAATAATGATTCACGATACTATTTTTAGCATTGGTTGGAATACATTTTAGGAGGAGTCTTCCCAGATTACCTTCTATGATCTCATAGCTGACCACTTATTTTGCCTAAGAGGGCTACTTACCATTACAGATAAGCCTTTCCCTGTCCCCCACATGCCACACAATACCAAATCAACTCTTCTATCAAATTTTAAGTGCCTTGAAAATAGAGCTTATGTTTCCACCACCTTTGCATACTCAGCACCTTAGTACAGTGTCTAACAACTATAACAAATATTCCTTCTCCACCTCTCATGAATATTTTGAGAACCTCGGGGCCTGATAATCAGATATCACCTTTTCAGGAACCCTCCTTTTCCCTTTACCGTTCCTTCTGGACTTCCATCTATCCTTGGGGCGCTGCTACAAATTGCTTGAAGAGCATGAGGAAAAGAGGAAAGCAGTGTCAGCCTTTACTTAGCCCAGGAAAATAATACTTAGTGATGGCCCAGCCAACATTCATAAAGTCATCATTCAAGGAGCCAGTATAGGCGATTGAAAGAGGTTTTCTGAGCCAACTGCACAACCTCTCATTCCATCTGGGCACTCCCAACATCAGCCCGCAAATTCACAAGCTCACATCCATTACATGCCAGTCATAAAACTGACTCCCTGATGAAGACACAGTGGGCATACAGAGCATCTGCATCAATGCAGGCATCAGTATACGTATAAACCCAGGGGCCCCAAAGGGCTCTGCTGTGCAATGTTTAACTCTTTCCTTTAAAAAGAGAACATTCTCACAGATTTGATTTAAGGCCAATGAGGGAATATTAATATAAACTCTCGAATAAAGGACTAATCATAAATACTGTTTTAGAATAATTATCTTCATGCATAAAGGACTGCTCTTTTTCTGAAAGACTACCATTAACATTTTATTTCCCTTTTCTGTGTCATTAAAGGCAAGAGTAATATTCAGAACCCTCAGAAGTCATATATGGAAATAAAAGAAAATTATGTTTTGAGAATGTTTGGTTTCTAGCATATTATGTATTTTATCTTTTCTGGTACAATAGTATCATTTATTTTCTAAACATTTCAGTTCTTACAGAATGAGTCATTGTTAATGTGGAAACCAGCTGAATCATCTGTCCATCAATCAATAGTTGTTTTTCTTTTTCTTGTATGTGCTCATCATTTTACTAAAAAAGATATTGGGAATTTTTTCGTTTGAAGTACTTTTCCCCTTTGGTTGTTTGTTTGGTTTACAAGTAATATGGTAAAGCTATCATTAACTTTATGTTTGTTCATATTCCTATTCATAATATTGAGGCAAAAACGAGTCATATGCAATCCTCCAGTATCTCAAATGTGATGCCTTCCACATAGGAGATAAACAGAGAGTCTAGAAAGGGTGGGATAGAAAGGAGAATTTTTCCTGGTCCTCGAAAGGCCAGTTACACTTGAGATTCTGGTGATAAGTCCATAACAGTTATTTGATGGTTATTTGATCATCTTCTTTCAATAAATCTGAAGAATGTAGTTATCCCATCTTAAATATAACCACCTAGGTAGGATATTGAGTTCATTTTAATATATTAACTTGTGGGGGCATATATTTTATTATATGTTCCAGATGGCTCCAAAGAAAAGCAAAATGTAGGTAAATAGAACAAAATGTTACTTGTAAGCAAACAGTGATTTTAGCAGGGAGAACACTGGTCTAGCAGTCGAGAAAACTGGATGCTAGTCACTGTGGAATCACAGAGGGGTTGAATACCTCTTGTCATGTATTTGGCTTTCTTGTACCTCAGTTTCCCGTGACTGAAATCGCATTCTAAGACTCATTGACCCTTTTTGTTTTAAATTTATCTTTTGACCCACACTTGTGACACGAAATCTTCCTAATTATAATGCATTTAACAAGTCACCGTTCAGTAGCCATCAGATATTAAATGCAATAATTATTATTAGCTGCTTTAATACTTCCCATTCTAACTATATCAGTGGGAAAAAAAACTGTGAATTAAAATGAAGGTTTGGGTTTATTATGCATTCAGAACTCAGAGAAATAATTTATCATAGACGATAGCTTCTAATCTAAAACCACTATGCTATTGACTCCCAGGTAATTCCCCAAAAACTAAATTGCGCTGACGAAATTATCTTCCTAATATATTCGTGTTATATACTCATAGACTGCGTATCATTAAAACACATGGTCTACCAAAATCACATTTTAACATCATTTGCTTTTAAATATTAGAAACAATTTCAATATTTGGAAAAGTCTGGTGAGCATGATTACATTGGAGATTTTCAGACGCAATGTATCAGGGAATATAAGTAGATTAAAGCGTCTGTGACATGTTTTACCATTTTTTGTGTGCTGTTTTCATTGTCTTATAATAATAATGAATGGTGCAAAGATAATGGGTTGTTTTGCCTTTTCTCCCACTGCCTCTCCAGGACTGCATTGTACAATTTCCCAGTCAGCACACTGCCAGGCTGCAGGTGGTCTGTGATGTCAGGAGAGGATTTAGGTTTCCTCTCAGGGCCAGGGCATTGTAGTGGTTGGTTGGACCATAAAATTGCCATTATCGGTCAGAAAGGATTGCCTACTGGCTGTTGCATGGGGCTGGAGCTACGAGCAGCGACTGTGAATTCCAGCCCCGAGAGTCACTGGCATGCCTTGGTCTGTGAAATGGGGACAACACCCACTTTGTATGGTAGATGTAAGGCTTAGCAATGACGTCTAAAAGCACCGTGTCTGGCCATTGTAAATGCTCCACAAACAACTAATAATACAACGTTTTTATCCATGTGAGTAATTTAGGGAGTTTCTTTATTTTCTCTTTAGCAATTTCTGCATATTTGGCAAAGGTGACGGTTGCTACGATTGAGAGATATGGGAAATGTTAGGCCAGCATCATTTTTAAAGCCCAGTAGCTTTAAAGGCCTTCTATTCCTGTCCTGTATGCTCTGGTATGTCCTAGTAAGGTCACAGATAAAATTTGACACATACTGGGTAGAATATCTAAGTAGGAAATGTACTGAAGCAAATCAAGAACAGAGTTTTTTTATAAAAAAAAAATCAAAGCACCCAGCAAACATTCTGAACTTTTGGCAGACGAATTGGACTGCCTGAATCCCCAGACTCTGAGTTATTAATAGTGGCTCATTTTGCCATATTTTGGGCAGTTACATATTTATCTATCCTACAGTGTGTGTGAGGCTTTCAAGGCTCGATGGCTTTTTTGAAAAATGTGCTCCCCTGGAATAGAGCAGGGCAGCGAGGGTGCCATTTTGTCATCGGGGTGGCACCCACCGCACTGCGCTCGCGAAATGCTAAGGCAGCGTCGGGGGCCGGGGCGATGCTCCCATCTGCTCTGCCCGAGCCGCGGCGGAGTCACGAGTTGCACAACAGTAGTAATTCGCAGCTATTTATGACCATTTTAATAGCGAAGCTCTCGATTAGAAGGCTGTGTTTACATGCCGCGCAGCAGAACGGCTCCATGAATCATTCCCACGGTAACCTTTGGTCAAACCGACCAGCCAATTAATGAGAAACCAGCCAGTTGGTCCCGCAGCTGTGATTTACAGGCCTCCGAGTTAGTCTTTCCTTTCCTGACGCTCCTCTGCGGGGGAGACTGAACTGGCTGCCCCTGCACAGCCTCCCCTCCCCGGTTCTCACTGCAGCCCCCTCTGCGCCCAGACGCAAAACCCAGGGACCCGGTAAGTCCAGAGAGTGCTGGAAACACCTGTGAACATAATTAAGCAAGCATGGCTATTTTTAGCGCATGTTTATTTTCTTATTGTCATCGCTCCGTCTTTTGACTTCAGTTAGGGATCCTTGATAGCCCATTTGCGTCAAGACCAGTAAAGCCCTTTCATTTGTCCATTGAAACTGACATGAGGTTTTAATCAATTATCACATCCTGACAGCCTGAAGGTCAGGCTGCTTCCTTTTGTTTCACCTGGCAGTTAATCCCTCTTAAGGATGATGGAAAATGAATAATTAAACGTGTGCCATTTTCACCTTTCAGATAATGAGAAAACAGGAAAGTGGTGAAGAATTTACTTCCTGCAAGCACAGGAGTTTCTCTCCTCTGGTCTCAGGGTGAGGAAGGTCGGCTAAGACTCTCCCATGAAATTAATACAAAGCAACGTAAAAAAGCAACATCTTGGCCACTCACTGGCTCTGTGACTGGAGGCAAGGCAGCTAACCTTTTGATGTGAGAGGTTTTCTTTTTTTGCAAAATGGAAATCTTCATAACCAGCTTAGAGAATTGTTTGCATTAACTTGACTCTGTGGGTCACTTTGACTCCTCAGGTTAAATTGTGTTAGGCCCTGGAGACAAAATAATACCCAGGTGTTGTTAAAGCCCAGTAGCTCTCAAGACCTCGTCCTCTGGGGCCGCAGGGAATTCAAGTTACTCTGAAAAGAATTTTTGGAGGGTGGAGGCAGTAGAAAGACGCAGTGGATGGTACTCGGAAGAGCACACCTGGTGAGGGCGGATGCCTCTGCCCCTCCTGGTTCCCCACCTCGCTGGAAGCTGCTCACCCTACCCCTCCCTGTCCTGTTCTATTGAGACTAGCCAGGGGCCTCCTGTGGACTGTGACTCCTCTTCACCTGTTGTAGGGGGACCTGAAGCTCGTGCTAACCAAAAGTGGACTCAGACCTACTAAGGAAGTCCCAACCCATGAGGGAATATCTCCAAGTCTGACCTGGTCCTTTTCTTTGTTCTGCCAGGCAGTGGGCTGTAGAGTAGAGAGAGTGCCCTGCAAGATGCAGAGTTCAGGAAAACTCTATAGAGGAAGGGGGAGGTCTTGTCTGTGTTTTGAACGACCAGCAGCATTCAGAGGAGGGAAGACATTCCAAGTCAGTGAGGAGAATGAGCAAAGTGGGAAGGGTCTGGGATGAGCCTCGAACAGGGAGTCTTCCCAGGGGCTGCACCACAGGCTGAGAAGGGAGTGATGGCAGCTGGGCTGCTGAGGTCGGTTGGGCTAAGGCCTTAGATTTTATCCTGCAGTCAATACTGACATTGGAGGGTGGAGGCAGTATTTTAGGGAGGAAAGTGTGTAGTGTTGTGCATGTGGAATTGTTGGGGATGGACTTGGTAAGAAGGCCCTGCAGCCTAAAGTAATGGAGACCTGGGAATAAAAAAAGGAAAACAGGACGCACTGGGGTGGTTTTATGACTACACACGTTGATTATATGCAAAGGGGGTGGAAACCATTGCTCAAATCGGAATTTTAGAATTTATTTTGTCAATGCTTTACCCCGAACTGTCGTTCAGTAAATCCTGACTGGATTTTTTTGCGGGGGAAAATATGTTCTCCCTTTAGGAAAGGTTCTAGTGAGAAGCAGCTTGAAAACTGCTTCCGAAAAAAACAAGTCACAGAAGAAAGTGAGTGATTGAGAGAGTGACAAAGTGCTGGTGTCTCTCAGAAGAACACACCAGGAGCTGACGCTTAATGGGAAGGTTCTGTCTCCTAGCGATTTTATTCCCTCATCAATATTGGAAAATACTTTCCATGTCTTCCCGGAAAGTATAGAAAAATATACTAATAATGATGCAGTTAGCAAGTTTTACCATTTTTAGTTGAAAAACTTATGTGAGAGTTAGAAAATTAAATCTGGAAGAGAACTTAAATCCTCTTACAGAAGAGGAAGGAGGACAAGAGTGGGGACAAGCCACCCAAAGCCGCCCCGCGGTGTGTGCGGACCCACTGCTAGAAGGTAACTGCTTTGACTCCTGCTCTAGTGCCCTTCTGCTTTGCCACAAGAACCCCCAAAGGACAAGTGATTGCTGACATAGAAGCATAGGTATTTTCCATTTTCTCTTTCTAAAATCAAGAACTGTTTTACCGGATACAGTTCTCACATTTCTCCTTACAATTCTCACATTTCTCTCTTTCCTGTTTATGGAATTAAATAATTAATGGCAAGGGAATCTTTGTGTTAAAGATACCTTAATCCCAGGGGGGTGGGTGATGCATCGAGGGAAGGAAAGTGGGTGCGTATAGGAAAGTACTATGGCCAGACCACTCAACTGGGGTTCAAGGTAAGGCGAATTCACAAAGCATCAGGAAACCTCTGGCTCTGAAATTCTATGTGCCCACGTGGACGGTCATCCCACACTGCTGAGGAGAGGCATGGAGGCCCCTGCCAGGGAGTCACAGGGGCCACTCCCTGCACCCTTCCCTCTGTGCCAGTCTCTTTTCCATGCTTGGAGGGGTTCTGGGATGATTCTAGTACCAAGTGCAACATGGGGACAGGGTTCTCCACACCACCAACCAGTTCTTCAACACCTGCTGAGTTTCCTACAGCTCAACTCAACCCCTGAGATGGCACCAGATCCCACTGGCTAAGGGCTCAGACTGCCCCTCGCCTCCATTTCAGTTGCAATCACAAGTCCGGTTGTCACCTGGGCTTCTGACTCAACGACTATGGATTGGGGGTTGCAACTACCCCCTCCTTGGGTTTGCTTAATTTGCTAATGCAGCTCTCAGAGATCAGGGAAACACTTTACTTGTTAGATTATTGGTTTATTGTAAAAGGATACAACTCAGGAGCAGCCAGATGGTAGAGATGCATAGGGCAAGGCATGGGGAAAGGGCACGGAGCTCCCATGTTCTCTCCAAGAGTGCCACCCTTCCAAGATCTCCAGGTGTTCACCCACCTGGAAGCTCTTCAACCCCGCCCCCACCCCGTACTTTTAGGATTTTATGGAGGCTTTCTCACATAAGCGTGATCAATTATTCAAGTATTAGCTCCATTTCCAGCCCCTCTCCCCTACCTGGAGGATTGAGGGTGGGGCTAAAAATTCCAAGTTTCTCACCATGACTTGATCTTTCTGATACCCAGCCCCCATCCAGGAGCCTACCCAGAGTTGCTCATTAAAACACATGCTCCTTGCCCTAACTGGTTTGGCTCAGTGGATAGAGTGTTGGCCTGTGGACTCAAGGGTCCCAGGTTCGATTCCGGTCAAGGGCATGTACCTTGGTTGCGGGCATATCCCCAGTGGGGAGGGTGCAGGATGCAGCTGATCGATGTTTCTAACTCTATCCCTCTCCCTTCCTCTCTTTAAAAAATCAATAAAATATATATTTTTTAAAAATAAAATATATTTATTTTATTATAAAAATAAAACACATGCTCCTCGTCCTCTTATTACTTAGGAATTTACAAAGGTTTTAGGAGCCCTGTGCCAGGGACTGAAGATATTTCTTAGTATAAATCCCAATATCACAGGGCCCCTCCCCTTGACCTTGCAGAAGTTCCCATTTCCTACAGGGCACCATCAGCCTCAAGTCCCTATTGTCCACTTTTCCTAGAAAAAGTTTAAAGAAAAAATCAATTCGTCCTGTCAGAGCATGCTTGTTGTTTTTTCCCTCCAACCTTTTTCATTTCTTGGGCCCTGCCTCTCCTCCAAGTGAAATTGCACTTCACCACAGGCATTCACACTTCAGGGCTCTTGATTCCTCAGCTTCCTCTCCATGGCACCTTCTCCACCTGTTTCTCTCTGTATATTAAGAGCCTTTGCTGGGGAGGGGGTGCCCCAAGAACCTTCACAGGTAACTGCTGCTGACTGTCTCCCACCTTCTCAGTGACCAGGGATCAGGCACAGGGAGTCATGGTCAAAGTGTTGTGGAGCGAACGCGAGTGAAAGACCACTGGAGTCCAGACCAAATTAAAATTTAGGGAGCCTTTATTAGCCGGCCGGCAACTGCTCTGCCTTTCTCCACGCAGGGAGTCCAGAGAGCAGCCCCAACCCTTTGTGCAGGACTGCTTTTAAGCACATTTACCACATCTTGTTTTTGCAGAGCAAGCAATTTGAGACAAAACAGTTTTTCTTAAGTAATGTCAGGGTCATATTATTGATGACCATGTTATTTACAGGGTCATCCTGTTCTTCAGAAAGCTGACAGTGTTCTATCTTGCAAGGCTATTTTGTGAGGTGCAGCTGGGATTCAAGGCTAAGTCGACTAGGAGGAAGCATGCTCAAAAATTTCTACTCTCTAACATTCCCCACTGGTTTTATGTACATGAGTCAAATCATTGACTCTTTTGGGTCACTGTTGGCGAGGGAGTTATATTGACCCATGAGGACTATAAGCTTGATAGAATTAATTCTCTGCTGAATAAAGTCATTGGGCCTGTTTATAAGATAAGAGCCCGGAATGAGGGCCAGGACTAATCTTTAGAGGGTCCAAAGAGTCCTGGACTCTCTATTTTGCCTGGGCTGTCTTAAGCCAGGTGTGATGAAGCCATGTCGGGATCCTGTCGACCTTGACTGCTGTGGAGGTGGTCTTTTCCAGGTAGGAGTCAGTCCTTGTGTAGCAAATTTCTTTGCCCAAACAGAGTCACCAGGGTGGAAGGATGGACTGGATCAGAAGTTGGTATAGGCAGAGTACCTTGGACATGCTTCTGGACTGCTTTCTGGGTGGACTGTAAAGCCTGTAAGAACTTGAGTAAAGATTGGTTATGGATTTCAGCTTTTCTAGATTGGGTTTCTATGTAAGCTGGTGAGGTGGGTAGGTCAGGGTTTGGAAGAGTCACTAGAATCTGTAGAGGCCCCACTGGTTTTAGGGCAGCCTCCCGGGCTGCTTCATCTGCAGCCTCTTTCCTTCTTGCTTCTGGGGAGTCCCCTTGTCTCACATAGGTAGAGATGGAAAGACTTAATTACATCTGGTAGTGCTAGTTGGCCCATCGTCCTTGCTCTGCTCATATCTGTCTAACTGCCTAATATATTACCTCAAGGATCCTGGCTCTGAATTCTTTTAGGGAAAATGGACGTCAGTGGGCTCTTCTAGCTACTTCCTGCTGAGGCGGGTCAGAGGTTTCTCTCAGAGCCAAGAAATCCTTGCTGTCTGTCAGAGGGACAATGAGGCCTGGGCACAGAAGGAGGTGGGCTTGTGACCTGGCAGAGACAAACTGTAACAAATGGTCTGGTGGAAGGGAAAGAAAACCTTTCAGTTTTAATAACTTCTATTGAAATAGAATTTTTCTCCTCAAAATTACCCCCATGTTTATCAAAAGAGCCAAATCAAGACCAATTTATCTATTGTATTCAATTTGGCCTGATTGTTTGCATAAACATAACAAGAATGGTAACTAACTACCTTTGCCGGAATTTCATGATTGAATCTTAATGTGCCCCATAGGGCCAGGAAGCCAAGCCATCCAGCTGCCATCAGGCCTGCCTGTAGTATCTGCTGAGTTAGGTGAAGTCCTCACCTGTAGTGGCTCTATCTGGGCCCATGCTCTAGGCTTCAAGGCCCATCTCAGCCCTCCTACTCATCACAGCTCAGAGTGCATGGGGATCCCGCAGGGATGCAGAGGCGCCCTTATTGCTCCCCTTGTACTTTGACCAACCGCCAGTGATGGTAGGGTATAGGCCTGATGCTCCAGCACCAGGTATTTTCAGGGCTACCAAGCAGAATACCAGACTTTCTCTATGGCACTCTTATTGGCTTCAAGTCTTCAGAGTTCAGGCAGGGCTCTTTAAAACATGATACTCCAGTCAAAGTTTCTGGTTAATAAAACCACTATTGGAAACCGGTCTTATTGAATTTATGCAAAGAAATGTATTGCCATGATTTATTTATTAAGTATTGCCAAACTTCAGAGGAATTATATAAGGAGAAAAATATACTGACCTGCTTTAAGATAGAATTTTCCTTGCCAGTCCTTTTTATGGACTTTCTAAAGTAATATTTTCTGAACAAACAGTAACTGTTAGATTTCTTTTATCAGTTCCTCCCTAAGTACCTTGGCATAACTATTTACCCTCTGTTTAGGGAGGCAGGATGTAAATTATTTACTCTTCCTGGCTTACTGGCCTATATTATTTGATTTCCTTTCAACATTTCTCTTCTCCTTCTTATTACATACACAACCTTTATAAATTTTACACTTCCAAATTAGCCTTCAAACCTTCTTTCTATGTCCTTTAAAAATGCATAACCATGCCTCAGACCTTCTACTCAGTATTCCTTATTCTTTGAAACCTCAATCCTTTAATGATTCCTAAAAAGTAAACAGCCAGAATTTCTTAGATTAACATTTATGACTTAGACCTTCTGTGATAAAACTAAGAGTAGGTAAAAATATTTCTTTTTGAGAGACAGAGATTTTTAAAACTTAAACTAGTTGTAACATTAAAGATATTATATCTTAAAGTTCCTTTGCTGAATATTCTACCACCGCCCAAGAAGTACCCAGTAACCCAGCCCTGCCAGGCTCAGACAATGAGATTTTCTTTATGTGTATTGGAAAGGTTAAAAAGAATAAAACGGGGTAGAGGAAGATCCACTGTGTTTTGTAGAAAGCCTTGAGTCTAGCATAGTTCAGATAAGTAAGAAACCAAGGACGCCAGCAGAGCAGGTTGTAGCCAGCAAAATCAACAAAAACCTGTCTCTCCCTGTTCTCCTCGCAATGCCCCCCCCCTTTTCTGCATTAACCATTTACTCTGTCCTTAGCAGGGGAAATAAGGCAAGCGGTCTGAGATCCTGTATAACCAGGCTTTTTACACTTAAGGAATAGCTGCTCTCCCTCCCAGATTTTCCTTCTTTACTCCAAGGCCCCAGAGGATCTCAACCTTCACCACTTCTGATATCTCCAACCACCCCCTGTCCCCCAGCCTAGGGCTTCTCTATCTCAGCAGGCTGAGAGTGAATTCCACCACCTCTACCCTTTCTCACACCTGTTCTGGAGCAGTTTTCTGCTCTCTTCCTCCCCCAGAGACCCACTGTAAATCTATCAGGAAGGGCAGGCAGGTCGTAGTTCTCGGGACCACATGATTCTCTGTTTGCTACCAGGGATGAAAAAGGCAGCCTGCAAAGCAGTTAATTATGACTAATCTTAACCCAATAAGCCTTTGTTTAAACTTCTCTGGATTGGCAACCTTCACAAATTTTATAGCCTTAAATTAACCCTAGAATTCCAAAATTTTAAATTAACACAGCAAAATTATAAATCAAGGAAAAGCAATTAAAAGTTCTCTACTGTCTTCCCTCTAAAGCAGGGTTTGCACTGTCTTTCACACAGACTCTCACACTTACATTTATACACCAGACAGTCTGAGTTTTTGACAAAATTTTTATAAATCAAAAGCGTTAACGGAGGCTCCGTAGTCATCCGCTCGCCACTTGAATTCCTGAAAATGTTTCAAAAAACATTGCAGGGGAGTATAGACAGAACATGAAGCAGACTGACCCATTCTAATGATAGATACAATTAGACCACGATAACACAGAATAACAAAGACAATGACAACCAACTGAGGATCGCCGGGCACCATCGTGTGCCTGGATCTGGTCTCGGAAGTAGTGCTGCGTCCAGCCTTCCATAGACCCTAGATGGGCGCCCACAGAACCAGAAGTAAGTTTCTTACCGGTAAGAACCAGATCCAGGCGGCTCCGATCAGAGTCAATCGGACGGGGTCTCCAACCTCTACCAGTCCTGGGGCTGAGGAACGTCTCTCAGAGATCTCCCTCTGGGTCAGAGAGTCCGGGACCCCGGTGGGCTCTGGTCACAGGACCAGTCAAAGGCTGGTTATCTCGCTGGGGCCTCCAAATGTTGTGGAGCAAATGTGAGTGAACGACCACTGGAGTCCAGACCAAATTAAAATTTAGGGAGCCTTTAATAGCCGGCCGGCGACTGCTCTGCCTTTCTCCATGCAGGGAGTCCAGAGAGCAGCCCCAACCCTTTGTGCAGGACCACTTTTAAGCACATTTACCACATCTTGTTTTTGCAGAGCAAGCAATTTGAGACAAAACAGTTTTTCTTAAGTAATGTCAGGGTCATATTATTGATGACCATGTTATTTACAGGGTCATCCTGTTCTTCAGAAAGCTGACAGTGTTCTATCTTGCAAGGCTATTTTGTGAGGTGCAGCTGGGATTCAAGGCTAAGTCGACTAGGAGGAAGCATGCTCAAAAATTTGTACTCTCTAACAAAGGGAAGCTGCAGGGTTAATGAACAGAAACTCAAACAGTTGTATTATATTAAAGTGTACATACAGCAAGAACATGTGCAGTTGAGGTTTTTGAAAGGCCATAATTGTTAACACAACCCAGTGAAGCACTCTAGTACAGCAGGTCCTCTTTTACCAATGAGCTTACGGTGAAATTGGTCTCATTGTGGGTAGTTCTGCTGCAGTTCCAAGAATCTGTCAGTGATGTTACAGGAGGACTTACTGCACTAGTAAGTATGTTTTCATTAGGCTGTTGTTCCATTAAACTCAGGCCAATAAAGGTGCTTTATGATATTTTCATTTCAAAATTGGGTCAAAAAGATACAGTGATAGGTGGTTTCTTAAGTTTAGATCTTCCTTCACATACTATAAAGGTCAACTTTTTCTGTAGCAAAGCCCCTTTCAGTTATTAGAGATGGTCGCATGATTCAAAAGAGGACTATTTGAATCCTTCTGCCGGGTTTTTCTAAGTGGAACTCCTGGGAGGTTTTCCCCTTGTTGGTCGTGGAGTGGAGGGAATGTACTCTGGGCTGCTATTATCTATATTCATTGCCTCTCCCCTCAAACTCCCCACTTATGCCTCTGGTTCCCTTACAGGAGACTTTAAACTATTTCCAGCTCAAGTGAATTTGTGTCCGTTTTTGTCACTTGCTATCAATGAGTCCACATTAATACAGAAAGCAAGTACTCCATGTTGTGACTGTTTCTTAGGATGGATTCTTCCATGCAGCTGGGCTGCCTGGGCATATCTTCGTACAGATCCCTTGAAATTCTGGTTTTCTTGCTTAATCTCCTCAAAGCAACTTTTCCTTACACCACGTACCCTAATTCTTTGTTCTGAGTCAGTGGGGGAGGCGGGTGGCCTCAGTCTGGATAGTCTTCATTCTTGATTCCTATTCATGAAAGATTCTCAAAGTTCTGATTGGCGAATGCCTGTGCCAGGTGTCACCCTGCTGCCTCCACAGGGGGTTCTTCTCACATGTTTCTTGGCCCTTGGCGTTTCCTCCTCTGATTCCATTACTTGTCTTTTACAATAGAGGGGAGTCATCTTTAGAATCAGCCCTGTTATTTTATGTCCATTTTCTTCTTGTCTTTAAACTTGATGCCTCTGATTGTTTAATTTTAGAAGTATGTAATATCTCAGGCCTCACACTGACTTTGTCTTCCTCTGGCAGATTTCTGACTGTAGGTAGAATTTGTTCAAATTTGGTTTCATCACGGTTCAGGTGTTGAAATGAAAACTAAAATAAACTTTCAGCATGCCTTTAATCTTGATTTAAATCAGTCTAGGTTGAATAAAAATGACCTATTTGATAGTACTTTAGTTTTGCACTTCCTAAAGAATAGAATTAGAGGCAAAAATACTGTAAAAAGTTTCAGGAAGTTTAGAGCACTACATTTGAGATTTCAGTCTCTGTTTGCATTTTTTTTTTTTTTTTAACCATCACCTGTGTCACTTTCAACACATCATTTCCCTTTTCTCTAAATGGGAATGGAGATGGGAGGGTTAAGCTATATCAGTGATTCTCAACCCTGGCTGCACATTAGAACTATCTGAAAAACTTAAAAAAAAAAAATATTGGTGCCCACCCCAGGCCAGTTAAATCAGTGCTCCAGGAATGAGATCTATGTATCAGTATTTTTTTAAAGAGCCCTGGGTGATTCTGGCAGTCACAAACATGACCTCTAATAACCCTTGTAGTAAACATCGGTTTGACACTAAAGCCTGTTGAGACTGGGGCAGTGTATTAAACCTTTCAGTAATTTTTAAACTGGAGGTTCTACTTTATTTTTCCACATAGTGCAATGGTGTTTAGAACTGGCCAAAAATAGAGGGCTTGTAAGATGCTTGCTAGTGGCTGAGGTCACTCATGAGTCCTCTTGCTTTTCCCACTCCTCCTCTGGTCTCCTTTCATCTCTAAATGAAACATTGGTACGGACTTTTTTGAACTAAAAAGTAAATGAACATACACTCTTGCTCACAGCAGTATTATTCACAATAGCTAAAACATGGAACCAACCTGAGTGTCCATTAACAGATGAATGGATGAGCAAAATGTGAGGGAATGTGACTCTTAATGTTGTGAATAGATATAAAGGAATATTATTCAGCCTTAAAAAGGAAGGAAATTCTGACATATACTACAACATGGATTAACCTTGAGGATGTTATATGTGAAGTAAGTCAGTCACAAAACAAAAACAACACTGTATTATTCCCATATATGAGGTACTTAGAGTGTCAAAATCATAGAGACCAAAAGTAGAATTGTGGTTGCCAGGGACTCATGGCAGGTGGCCCATGATAAGGAGTTATTGTTTAATGGGTAAAGAGTTTCAGTTTTACAAGAAAAGAGTTCTGTGGGTGGATGGTTGCATAATAATATGTGTTTAATACCTCTCAACTGTACAGTAAAAGTAGTTAAGATGGAAAGACCACAGATATATATTTCTCCATGTCAAAAAATAGAGTTGAGATGAAAAAAAATTATATTTGCCGAAACCGGTTTGGCTCAGTGGATAGAGCGTCGGCCTGCCGACTGAAGGGTCCCAGGTTCGATTCCGGTCAAGGGCATGTACCTTGGTTGCGGGCACATTCCCAGTGGGGAGTGTGCAGGAGGCAGCTGATCGATGTTTCTCTCTCATCGATGTTTCTAGCTTTCTATCCCTCTCCCTTCCTCTCTGTAAAATATCAATAAAATATATTTTTTTAAAAAATTATATTTTGTATTTTACCACAGTAAAAAGAAATTTTCTTTTAAAGGGGAATAAATAAATGGTCAATGTATCATATAAATCACTAACCTAGAGGACAGCCAAATTCACTTCTTCTGTTCCGACTTTGAGATTAAAATAAAAAACATTGGGTTTAGAGTGTATAACGTGAGTTTTGCAGACATGGTTGCCAATGAAGAGGAAAGTACAGAGCTTAAAATAAAACCCACTTCAATAAAAAATTTTATGTAATCAATAGCCATTCAATCAACCAGTTCCTTATCACTTACTAGCATATTTCACCCAGGAAGTCTTCAATAACAGCTTGTGGTTGACAATGTGTCCAGCATAGGGTCCAGCCCAGATTTACTAACAAAATATGACATTTCTGCTGCACAGGGACTATATTACTGGGAGGACGACACCTTTAAGGCACACGAAGATACTCCATGACACTCTTCTTTATTTCATGACAGAGACCATGAGGGCGAAAGAAGCAGTCTTACCTTGAACCTCATGTGGGAAGTGTTCTGGGAGCCCTTTGGGAGCACAATCAATGAAAGGGTTTGAGGTTCCCAGAGAAGCTGTTTTGATCACAAAAACATGAGCTTCATTTTTAGAACAAACTACTGTTTTCTTTTGAGTAATTATTGACCAGGCTCTTCTCTGCTGAGTCAGTAACCAGCCAATACTGACCAGAGGTGGGTCAAGGTGAAGCTTGCTTCCCCAGGCTACAGATGCTGGGGAACGTGAGGTTAGAGCACAAAGGCCCGAGCTCTTCAGTTCAAAAGCCATGTGCAGCATGAAAAAATGTGCTGCTGTTCTTTGACATTTGGCTTATATAACTTCAAATTTCAAAGAGAAATACATTTCTCCTCCCACTGAATTCAGTTGCTTTAGAAGCACTCTGATATCTTTTAAATTAATATTTGTTAGACCTGAAAAGTATATTTAACATTCCGTTTATATTAATAATACAAGCCCGGGGACACTGTGAACCTCATATTTTGAGTCTCAAGGACGCAGAGATGAAAGACCTTATCCTAGATAAGCTCACGCTCTAGGGACGACCAGCATCTACAGGAAAGGGGAAGACCATTTTTAAAATGCTTCAAAATGCATCTGCTCTCATTTTATGAGAGGAGGAAGATCTTCATGGTTTTCACTGACCCTCAGAGGAAATAAGTACTTATTAGATTCTATTTATATGTTTACTAGTAGCCCTGCGCACGAATCTATGCGCCAGTAGGTCGCTGCCGCCCTCTTGTAGCTCCCCCCGCCCCCTCCTCCCCTCCCATAGCTTGCTGCCCTGCCCCCTCCTATAGGTCTCTGCCTCCGGCTTGTAGTTTGCTGCCCCACCCTCATGCAGATCTGAGATCCGGTCTTAACGTGTTTGGTTGTTACACCTCAGGGCATAACGGATAATTAGCATATTCCTCTCATGATATAGGATTATATATTTTTTAAATTGTGGTAAAATATGCATGACATAAAATTTACCATCTTAACCATTTTTTAAGTGTACAGTTTAGTGGCATTAAGTACTCTCACATTATTGTGGTTCTACCATCCACCCACAGAACTCTTTTCATCTTATAAAACTGAAACTGTCACCTTTAAACAATAACTCTCCATCCCCCCTTCCCTAGAGTCTGGCAACCACCTTTCTCCTTTCTGCTTCTGTCAATTTGACTACTCTAAGGACCTCATATAAGTGGAATCATTCACTATTCATTTGTGACTGACTTTTTTCACTCAGCATGATGTCCTCAAGGTAGAGTTGTTTATTTATTTATTTTAAAAAGAGCTAATACTTTCAAGTGTCTCATAAACAATCAACTGTGCCTGTTCTACCTGAGATGTCCCCGTTTCTTTATAGGTCTTATTAGAAAGTCACTGCTCTCGGTGGTAAAGGAGTTGATAAGATGTCATTTTGCACATACTCGAGGGAAATCAGCGTTTTTCATGAATTGTCTAGACACATCCAAAGCTCTGTGAGCTCTCAAAAACGCCAGCACCGCTCCTATGACTGTGGAGGCTGTGAAGCAATTCCACAGGAGGGAGAGAAGGCAGCGGCCTGACTCAGAGCTGCCTCGCCAGCCCCCGGCCCACACAGCTCCGCATGGCTCTGCACTTGATTACGGGTGTGTACAACCATCTGGTCTGTGGGCTTAGCAGTAAGAATGAGAGACTCAGGCTTTCCATGTCACATGTTGCTATATTTTATTTAACACTTGTTATATGGTGGCCAACACTGCCCCAAGCATAGCATAAACCTGGAATTCTTCAATACGGTCTCTGTCTATTGTGCAAGAGACACTTGGGCCAAACTTGCTTCAGGGGACTGGAGCCCATTTCCTAAAGCCTTTCAAATACAGAGTCTTGATTGTTGAAACTCTAACAGTAGTGATATAAAAAAATTTTTTTAAGTCAGTGCTATTTCAGTAAGAGCCTCCAGGCAATTTCACTATACTTCATTAGATTTCTGTCTTGGAGGAAAATATATCCCTCCATATTCCATGGTGTTAGTGCAGGAAATGAAGTAACCATTTCTACTCAATATATCGTTTGCTGTTTCTATTGAGCAAAACAGTGGTTTCAGCTAAAGAGTTGTTTGTGATTTTCATCACAATCTATATATTGGACTTTAGTAAACAGAACATTGTCTTTTCTTCATAGGAAAGCCACGTCCAAGGTACATTATCCTATCTAATAAAAGGGTAATATGCAAATTAACCATCACTCTGTCACAAAGATGGCGGTGCCCATAGCGGCCGGGTCGCTGGACTACTGGTGGCGTCGCCCAGGCAACAAGCCCCAGCATCCTGTGCGCTCCAGCCCACGGAGGGAGGGAGGGCAGGCCTCTGGCCAGAGGCTGGCCGGGGCACGGGACGCTGGCATTGTTGCAGGCCGGGCTCTGGGACACCCCCCCCATGAACAAATTTCGTGCACCGGGCCTCTAGTCTATAATAATAAAAGCGTAATATGCAAATAGACCCAACGGCCCAACAGCAGAACAACGATCACGCTATGACACGCACTGGCGCCAGGCAAGCCAAGGTGGGTACGATGCGATTGGTCCCAGGGGGCGAGGGGGCCACACCATCACCTCATGATTGCCCAGCAGAGGCAGGCCCAGGACACCCTCTGTGGGGTGATTCATCAGGGGTCTCTGCAGAACAGGGGAACTGGTGGGATGTGTGGCGGTGGACGCAGGCAGCGCCAGGCCAAGGTGGGTGCGGGCAGGGGGTGAGGCTGCAAAGCCGGCAGCCAGGAGAAGGAAGGCCTACCCTTGCACAAATTTCGTGCATCGGGCCTCTAGTTTTACCATAATGCCTTCCAATGTTGTAATCCTTTAATGAAAGTTTGTAAAGTCACATTATTTGCAAACATTCATAACAGACGTAATACTTGCCTTTCTTTTATGCTCTTTAAGAGTCCCCAGTTCTCCCCTGGGCTCCAGGGAGTATTGAGATTTTCAAGTGCTTCTCCCTTCAGTGAGAGATGAAAGTTCCATTTCTATAGTAAAGAGTCTTAGTCTGCAGCGAACTTCTAGGTTACATAACAGATAGTCTTTGCTATGACTCTGGCACATCCTACTGCCCTTCTGGGTGCAAAACCAAATAAAAATTTCTTTTTCTTTCTCTTTTTATTTTTAAGTTATTTTGAAATTATAGTTGACATCCAAAATTATATTAGTTCAGGTATATAACATAGTGATTACACATTTCTATACTTTATGCAGCGATTGTCATGATAAGTCTAGTACCCATCTGTCATCATACACAGTTATTATGATACTATTGACTAGATCCTCTTTACAGTACTTTACATCCCCATGACTTATTTTATAACTGGTAGTTTGTACTTCTTAATTCCTTTCACCTTTTTTGCCCATCCCTCCACTTCCCACTCCTCTGGCTGGCAACCATCAGTTCTTTGTATGAGTTTGCTTCTGTTTTGTTTTGTTTGTTTTGTTTTTTATTTATTTTTTTATTTATTTTTATTTTTTTTAGGAGCATCCAAATACATTTTATTTATTATTTTTTAATAAATCTTTATTGTTCAGATTATTACATATGTTCCTCTGTTTTTCCCCCATAGCTCCCCTCCACCTGATTCCCCACCCAACCCCATGCCCTTACCCCCCACCACTGTCTTCATCCATAGGTGTAAGATTTTTGTCCAATCTCTTCCCGCACCCCTCACACCCCCTTTCCCCCGAGAATTGTCAGTCCACTCCCTTTCTATGCCCCTGATTCTATTATATTCATCAGTTTATTCTGTCCATCAGATTTTTTATTCACTTGATTTTTAGATTCACTTGTTGATAGGTATGTATTTGTTGTCACTTTGTTGTTCATAATTTTTATCTTTACCTTTTTCTTCTTCTTCCTCTTCTTAAAGAATACCCTTCAGCATTTCATGTAATCCTGGTTTGGTGGTGATGAACTCCTTTAGCTTTTTCTTGTCTGTGAAGCTCTTTATCTGACCTTCAACTCTGAATGATAACTTTGCTGGGTAGAGTAATCTTGGTTGTAGGTTCTTGCTGTTCATCACTTTAAATATTTCTTGCCACTCCCTTCTGGCCTGCATAGTTTCTGCCGAGACATCAGCTGACAGTCATATGGGTACTCCCTTGTAGGTAACTAACTGTTTTTCTCTTGCTGCTTTCAAGATTCTCTCTTTGTCTTTTGCCCTTGGCATTTTAATTATGGTGTGTCTTGGTGTGGTCCTGTTTGGATTCCTCTTGTTTGGGGTTCTCTGCACTTCCTGGACTTGTAAGTCTATTTCTTTCACCAGGTAGGGAAAGTTTTCTGTCATTATTTCTTCTAATAG
This sequence comes from Plecotus auritus, assembly GCF_963455305.1. Lineage (NCBI taxonomy): Eukaryota > Metazoa > Chordata > Mammalia > Chiroptera > Vespertilionidae > Plecotus > Plecotus auritus. The sequence continues at coordinate 178,997,523 of NC_137772.1, read as the reverse complement.
GTTTTCAATATTTTGCTCTCTCTCTTCTTCTGGCACCCCAATAATTCGGATGTTGGTACGCTTGAAGTTGTCCCAGAGGCTCCTTACACTATCTTCATATTTTTGGATTCTTTTTTCTTTTTGTTTTTCTGGTTGGGTGTTTTTTGTTTCCTCATGTTTCAAATCTTTGGTTTGATTCTTGGGGTCCTTTGATCTACTGTTGAATTTCTGTATATTCTTTATTTCAGACAGTATATGCTTAATTTCTGACTGGTCCTTTTCCATTTTTTTGGCATTCTCATTAAGATCTTTAAAGGTCTCACTAAGTTCCTCAGAGGTTTTTAGCAGATTCTTGAGTAACCTTACAAATGTGGTTTTGAACTCTATGTCCAATAGTTCGCTTTCCTCCATTTCTTTCATTCATGACATGTTTCTTTGTCTCCGCATTTTGGCTGCTTCCCTGTGTTGATGGAGTGGCTTTGTGTGGTAGGTGACTTATAGGGCCCAGTGGTTCAGCCTCCCCAATCACCTGGGGTGGATACTCTTGGTGCACCCCTTTGTAGGCTGAGTGCACAGTCTTGTTGTAGTTAAGCCTTGATTGCTGTTGGTATACTGGGAGGAATTTACCTCCAGGCCAATTGGCTGTGAGGATCCACTGTGTCTATAATGGAAGAACTGCTGTGCTGGAGACACCCTTATGGGACAGGACTTGTTTCAGTGGGGCTTTGGTGCTCACTGAGTCTGCCTCTTGAATGTGTCACTTAAGGATGTGAGAAGTTGAAATCTGGTGTCGTCTCACACTGACCACTAGGTACACTGGCTTCTGGATCTCCAATGGCGTGCAGGTCAGCTACTGTCTGAGGCCACCCAGAAGGAGCTACAGCAAGTTCTGCAGATTTCTCCTGGTCTAACCAGAGCTGCAGTTTGTTAGGTTAAGCTGCGATAGGGCAGGCCATTTATATGCAAAAGCTGCTGCGCACAGTTTGGGTGGGTTTGTAAATTGGACAGGGCAGGGTCTCAGGGAGTCACTAGAGCGTGGCAAACAGCGATGGCTACCAGTCAGCCGTCTCTGCGTCTCTGCATTTCCAAGTCCCCGCATCCCGCACCCCAGTGCAGTAAACAATGATTCCCGCGCGCAGCTCTGTAAGAAAGCCACCCTTACTTTCAGACCCGATGGCAGACAGTCCAGCTTCTCCCCGTAGGGGTCTGGGTCCCCAGAGTCTCGCTGGAAACTGGAGTTCAGAGTAATGGGGAGCTGTGTCTCCCTTCCGGTTGAAAGAAACAGTGCACCCAGTCGCCAACCGCCAGCCCGACTCGCGCGCCTGCGTACCTCAGCTTTTCCACGCTTGTGCACGTCTCAATGCTCTTTTCTCTTTCCTTCTAGTTGTAGAACTTCTACTCAGCCAGCTTTCCCGTGGTTCTGGGTGATAGATGTTTTGTCTTTTAGTTGTAGTTTTGGTGTGGTTGTGAGAGGCAGCACGTACAGGTGTATACCTTATGCCGTCATCTTGGTTTCTCCTGTTTGTTTTGTTTTTTAGATGCCACATGTAAGTGAAGTTATATGGTATTTGTCTTTTCCTGTTTTATTTCCCTTAGCATAAAACCCTCTAGGTCTGTCTATGTTGTCACAAATGGCAAGATTTCATTCCTTTTTATGGCTAATATTCCATTGTGTGTCTCTCTCTCTGTGTGTGTGTGTGTGTGTGTGTGTGTATGTACTACATATTCTTTATCCATTCATTTATCAATGGACGCTTAGGTTGCTTCCATATATTGACTATTGTAAACAATGCTGCAGTGAACATAGGGGCACGTGTATCTTTTCAAGTTACCATTTTCCATTTCTTTGAATAAATACCCAGAAGTATGTGTGTGAGTATTGTGTGTATGTGTGTATCCCTTAATTATTTATTGTACTTACACATGATCTTATTAATTTTGCTTTTTAACCTTCATATTAACTTTATAATTCGTTGATCCACTACTTTTACTAAATGTTTGCCTTTATCAGTGAGATTTTTTTTCTTATATTTCTTTATTTTTAATTTTAGCTTTTTCTTTTCTGCTTAAACATTTATTATAGTGTTGTTTAGTGGTAATAAATTCCTTTAGCTTTTGCTTGTCTGGGGAATTCTTTATCTGTCTTTCAATCTCAGTGATAACTTTGCTGAATAGAGTAATCTTGGTTGTAGGTTTCCCTTTCATCACTGTGAATGTATTGTGCTGTTTCCTTCTGGCCTGCAAAGTTTCTGCTGCAAAATCAGCTGGTGGTCTTATGGGGATCCCTTGTACTACTAGATGCTTTTCTCTTGCTGCTTTAATTTTTTAAATCATTTTTTATTTTTCAATTGCAGTTGGCATACAATGTTATATTAGTTTCAGGTGTACATCACAGTGATCAGACATTTTAAAACTTACTAAGTGACCACCTTCAAAAATCACATACCTATTTGGCACCATGCATAGTTATTAGAATACTATTGACTATATTCCCTATGCTGTATTTTATACCCCCCTGACTGCATTATAACTACTAATTTGTACTTTTCAATCCCTTTGCCTTTTTTCACCTATCTTCCTACCCCCCTTCCATCTTGCAGTCATCAAAATGTTCTCTGTATATATGAGTCTGTTTCTGTTCTGCTTGTTTGTTTATTGTTTATTGTTACGAGTCAATTGTTGAGATATGTATTTATTACCATTGTATTGTTTATATTTTTTTATCTTTTTTTATTTTTTTTAAAGAAGACTCTTTAAAGGGGGAGCAAGAAATTGAAAACCTATTTGAAAAAATAATGACAGAAAATTTCCCTTACCTGGTGAAAGAAATAGACATACAAGTCCAGGAAGCACAGGGTCCCAAACAAGAAGAACGCAAAGATGCCCACACCAATACACGTCATAATTAAAATGCCAAAGGTTAAAGACAAAAAGAGAATCTTAAAAGCAGCAAATCAGTTAGTCACTTACAAGGGAGCACCCATAAGACTGTCAGCTGATTTCTCAACAGAAACTTTGCAGGCCAGAAGGGAGTGGCAAGAAATATTCAAAGTGATGAGTAGCAAGGACCTACAACCAAGATTACTCTACCCAACAAAATTATCATTTAGAATTGAAGGTCAGAGAAAGAGTTTCACAGACAAGAAAAAGCTAAAGGAGTTCATCACCACTAAATCACTTTACGTGAAATGTTAAAGGGTCTTGCTGCTTTTAAATTCTTTCTTTGTCTTTAACCTTTGGCATTTTAATGATGATATGTCTTGGTGTGAGCCTCTTTGGGTTTATCTTGTTTGTGACTCTGTGCTTCCTGGACTTGGATGTCTGTTTCCTAACCAGGTTAGAATAGTTTTCAGCCATTATTTCTTCATATAGATTTTCTGTCTCTTTCTCTCTCTCTCTCTTCTCCTTCTGAGATCCCTATGATGCAAAGGTTGGTATGCTTAATATTGTTCTATGGGTTCCTTAAACTATCCTCATTTTTTAAAATTCTTTTTTTTTTTTTTTCCTGTTCAATTTGGGTGATTTTCACTACTTTAACTTCTGGATTGATGATCCATTCTTCTACATCATCTAATCTGTTGTCAATTCTCTCTAATATTTTTTATTTCAGTTTTGATAGTTTATTTTTAAATGTTTTTATTGATTTTTAGAGAGAAAGGAAGATAGAGAGATAGAAATATTGATGAGAGAAACATCATCAATCAGCTGCCTCCTGCACCCCTCCTACCGGGGATTGAGCCTGCAACCCAGGCATATGCCCCAACCAGGAATTGAACCAGCAACCTCTTGGTTCATGGGTCAACACTCAACCACTGAGCCACATTAGCTGGGTTAATTGGTTATTTTTTTATATTTTCTGTATCTGTTGAATTTATCACTGGGTTCATCTACTTCTGAGTTTGTTGAGCATTTTTATAACCATTGTTTCAAACTTTTTATCTGGTAGATTGCTTATCTGTTTTATTTAATTCTTTCTCTGGGTTTTTTTCCTGGTCTTTTGTTTGGAACCTATTCCTCATTTGGCTGTTTCTCTCTGTTTGTTTCTATGTGTCAGGTAGATCCACTACATCTTCCAGTCTTGATGAAGTGGCCTCATAAAGTTCTCCTGTGGGGTCCAGTGGAACTATCTCCCCTGGTTACCAGAACCAGGTGCTCCAGGGATGTTCCCTGTATGGGCTATGTGTGCCCTTCTGTTGGAGTTGAGCTCCAGTTGCTGCAGGCTTGCTTGTGGCGGGGGGGGGGGGGGGGGGGGGGGGCTGACTCTTAGGTGACTGGCTGCGAGGGCCAGCCAAGACTACTTGGATGATCTGGTGTGCAAGGGCTGACCCCACAGAGTTGAAATTGCTTTGGAGGGGCTCCGGTGCTGGCCCCAGCTGCCTATTGGGTGTGTCTGTTGTGGAGCCACTGGGTGAGGCTTTGTGCTGGCCTAGGCTGGCCACTGCTTGTGCTGGACTTGTGACCACTTGGTAGTTGCTGTGATTTGACCTGAGGCCAGTGCTGCTTGTGTGGAAGGTCAGGAGCACACGTGGGGAAGGCTTTGGCCAGGGCTAACAGGTTAGGTGGGGCAGGATCTCGGGAATGCTGGGGTGGGGTGAACAGTGTTAGCCAGGTTAATGGAGAGTGACAGGTTTGGCACCTGCCTGCTCCAGGTCAGCCAGGTGGAAGGAGAGCACAGCAAAAGAAACAAAGGAACAATGGCACCCGCCAGCACTTCCACCCCAGGGAGAGTTCCCACCAATCCCTGCCTCTCCAGCCCTCCCCCTAATGTTAGTCAATCTAATTCCTCCCCATAGGTCCCAGGCACTTCTGGAACTGCTGCTTCTGCGCTGGAGCTTGGAGCGGGTGAGTGTCTGCACGAATCCTTTAAGAGCAGCGCCTCGGTCTCCCCCAGCCCTTTGTCTCTCTCTGATATGATCCCTGTTGGTTTTCAAAGCTAGATGTTATGGAGACTCCTCTTCCCAGCACAGATGCCCTAGGCTGGGGATCCAGGTGTAAGGGTGGGACACCCTCATTCCTCAGGGGAACCTCCGCAGTTATGTTATCCTTTCCATTTATGAATTGCTACACCTGACCAGGCTGTGTCTCTGCCCCTCCTACCCTCAGTGTGGCTTCTTTTTTTATATCTTTAGTTACAGGAGTTCTGTTCAGCCAGGTTTCAGGTGGTCAGGGGTGGTTGTTCTATAGTTAGTTGTAATTTTGATGAGTTTGTGGAAGGAGGTGAGTTCAAGGTCTACTTGCTCTGCCATCTTGATTTTGCAACTCAAGACTTTCCCTTTCTGTTATCTAATATTTCCCCACTCCTGGTAAGTTTGTCTTTATAGTCTATTACCAAAAACTGGCTAGTAGAACTAGCTTTCCTTAATATCACACACAGTCTCCTTCCAATTAAACAGGATGTCTTATTCATCCCACAAGTGAATGCTGAGTACTGAGTTACGTCTCTGGGATATACAATCTCTGGGATATACTAAAGTGGGTCAGATGGAGTCCTCATCCTAAAGGAGTAGGGAGAGGGTTTATACTTCCTTGCTATAACACAAGTCAGGGTATAATATGTATTATAAGAATAGGCTATGGGGATTCAAAAGATGAGCAGATCTCTGAATTCAAGATTCACAGATGAGGAGTGAAAATAACCAACTTTTCTTGAACATTTACTATGAATCAGGAACTGTGTTAGACAGCTTACATAGATTATCTAGTTTGATTCTCGCAACCATTAAGCATTTTTACCCCAAATTTAGAAATGAGGACACCGAGGCTTGTCCAGGTGTGAGTGCTCAGTTTTTCTGCCGTTTACTATACTATTCCATGCTGGTAGCACTTCCTGCTTCATGGTCTGTCATTGACTCCAATCCCACCCTTTACCAAAAGAAAAGAAAAGGAGAAATATTGGAAGGCTTCAGACAACCAACTCTGAACTGCCTTCTAATTTGCATTAGAAATTTGTGGGACATATATGCAGAGAAATATATGTGCAAAAAAACGGGTAGCCAAAATGTGACTTTTTAAAAAGAATGTGGTTTTGCGAGTCGCATATTTTGTTTAGAGAAGCACATTGGTGAAGCCCTTTGTATGTATACAATTATTTCTTCTTCCTGTTATTCCTATTAGAAGGGAAAAAAAACTAAGTTTGGGACTCTGGATAATTTACTAAAGATTTTCTGGGAATAGGAAGAGCTAAAAAGCCATAATAAACGAAGAAGCACACTTATGTAGAGAAAGCAGTGATCAAAATTCTGATTCAGCACCACTATATTAGAGGCTTATCTTTTACTATTTTATTTTCATCGCAAATCTGGCAGCTAGATGCCAATTCCCCCCCTCACACCCCCCCACCCCCCTCCCACACACACACATTGACAAATGAAGAAACCGAGGCCCTAATAAATAGTAAGTGATTGAACTTGGATTCAAACTCAGTGCAGTTTATGCCTTAAAAGCAGACATGTTTGAGATCTAGCTCAGAGGCTTTTCAGCTAAATACAATCTGGCCCTTCAAAGCTGATAATACAGCCTTCTCCACACTCTGATTTTTCGCCTTAGCACGAAGGCAAGAGACAGAGAACATTGTCCCTGAGAACAGATCTGTGTTGGGGTCATAGCACATATGCACATTCTAGCTCAAAATTAGGTTGCCCTGGGTTAGCAAGGCTTGCCCCCCTGCTATTTCTGCTATTGCTTGACCTGGAGGGCTTCCTCAAGAAAAAAGTAAATGTTCCTATCCCAGAAGCCTTAAGGTTGCTGCCACCAAGCCTCTAGCTAGAGCAGGAATGGGGCTCCTACTCTCGGGGACTGCCACCAAGGGACAGGCCTCAGGGAAAGCTTTCCACGTGCGCTGACCACCAGGGGGCAGCGCAGAACATGGCGGGTGACCAGCGGCGGTGGTGGGGTGCTGAGGGAGTGAGGGAAGGAGGAGGCGGGGAGGCCTGGAGGTGGGGAACCTTACTGGCCTTGATCGCTGGCCAGGCCTAGGGACCCTACCTATGCATGAATTTCGTGCACTGGGCCTCTAGTGTTTGTATAAATGAATAAATGGATAGTGCTTTCAGGACTTTGCTGTGCTCTCTTTGGAAGCACATATACTAAAATAGGACTTTGTCAAAACTAAGGGTGACAGTGCTCTCTGGATGAAGCCTAATTTGGAATCTCTATAGTAATGCTGGAGGAAATTTCAAGCACAAGAATCAGGATGCAGTTAAAACCTCTTTGCGTGCTCCTTTATTCTCTGCCAACACCAATATTAAATCACCTTCCCGTGGTATCTGCAATCCATTCTGGCCTCTGCTGGTGGGGTTTCTTCCCCCCTCACTCCCTGCTCCTCCTGCAATGCCTGCTACTATCAGCACCTTCCATTTTGCACTTTTCAGGGGGCAAACACAAAAGCTTTTGTCTTAAAGCCATAGCCATGCTGACGAGGTACAGCTGCAAACTGCTTTTTAAAAAGATGGTGCTGTGAATACTGGATTACCTCCTCTTGGGCAGAATTCTTTTACCTCATTGGAGGTATGTTCAATGAGCAGGTCCCTCACTTGGACACCAAGGGAGTTTTCACAGGAATTTTAAAGGCATCACAAGTTCTGTATGTTGCAATAACTGTTAATGTCCTCCGGAAATGTGTTAGTGAGTCTTCATTGCAGTTACAGTGGTCCCGCTTGTTAATACCACTTGTTTTTCACAAGGGGAAAGATAATCACTTGTTGGATCATATGTGTTAGGGGAGTCCAGCCTGTTAAAAGGCAATTTGACCAAGAGTCTCCCAGAACAATTGATAAATGAATGGATTAACAGGTGAATGAATTAAGCAGTTAAGTAAGGTATATAGGAAGGCTTTATTCAACTGGCCTGCAGTCTTCCGCTTCCTTTGACACATCTTGACTGGGGATTTTAAAAGCTTTAATATTTTAAAGATTTTTTTCAATGGCTTTTTAGCTCCCTGAATTTTGATTATTAAGATTCTTCCTTGAATTGTATTAAGTCAAGTACATTGTTGTAGTTCCAGAAATAGCTTCCTTTATTTTTTTTTAAGATTAAAATTCTTTTTCTTAGTGTTGATTAAATTTCCTTTAAAATGTTCAATAATTTTGGGGCTCTTTTGTTTCAACCACCCATGAGCTCACGTGGAAAATTTAAGTTCTTAGCCTGAGTTTATACATAGCACTGATATTATTGAGTCAGCTCTTCTATACTGGTATTTAAATACTGTAACATACTTTTTAAGTTTTTCAGAGGCAGAGCCATCTGATGCCTACAAACAGATAAGAAAGGAAGTTATTTATTTTCTCCCTTTTTCTTCTTGGTCTCCACCTCCTTCTCTTCCTCTTCTTCTTCCTCTTCCCCTCCTTCTTCTAGAAATATTTCAGTAAGAAAATAATCTGTTTCATTGATGTTAAAAAAAAAAATGTGGTATGGATTGAATCTCCTTATTCATCTTAGAGATCAAGTTGTATATTTATCCCATTGTGGGACCATTTATTCTCTAAGTGATGTGATGGTTATCAACAGCAGACTGAAGGCACCCTTTCTGATTTATACCACTTACATCTTTAGATAATCCTTTTACATGCAACTATACAATGAAAGACAATTGAACTGCTGTGCTGTGTTCTGACCTGGAGAAATTGTATACATTGTTGGGGAGGAGGGGTTGCATCTGAGAGCATGTATTAGCCAGCTTAGGCTGCCGTAACAAAATACCTGAGACTGGCTGGCTTAAACAACAGAAATCTGTTTCTTGTAGTTCTGGAGGATGGAAAGTGCACATCTTGTCGTTGGTGAGGAATCTCTTCCTGGCTTGCTAATGGCTGCCTTCTTGCTGTGTCCCCACTTGACAAAATGAGAGCTTTGGTGTTTCTTCTTCTTACAAGGGCACCAGCCCTATCGGATTAGAACTTCACCTTAATGACCTCATTTAACTTTTATCACCACCTCATAGACCCCATCTCCAAATACAGTTATAGTGGGGGTTAATGCTTCAACCTAAGATTTTGGGGGATACACAATTCGTCCATAGCAGAACACTTGAGCTTTTGTTCAACATCAGTAAAAATATGTACCCTTAAGTTAACATACTAGAAATCGATATTAAAAAGACTAATGAAAAAATTTTAATATACAAAGTATACAGAAGAAGAAAATATTCCTGAATCAATCACTTCATGATTTCTATTAGTTTATTTCTTTAGTGTTTTATTTCAGAATATAACAATTATTTTCTCAATATGTTTCTATTTTAAAATTACCTCTACTAATAAGATTTTTGTGGGTCTACATGGTATCTGGAAGACAAATACAAATTTTTATTGTCTAAATATTTGCCATCACATACCTATGTGATGGGTCTTGACTACAAAAAAAGATGTTGATAAGCTCCTCTACACACCAATAATTGTTTGTTCCCTTTAGAGAGGTACACAGTTTGTCAAAAAGCCTGAATTAGTTCTAGTATGCAAATAAATTTAATGGAAGAAATACTTTTAAGGTCACAGTTTGGGAAAAGATGGTATTTTTATTATGAAAAGTGTCAAGGTCTGTTTTTTAATCTGTAAAAACAAGACTGAAAACAGATTGGCCTAGATAATGTATAAGTTTCAAAACTGTAATTTATTTTGAGAATTTTATTTTCAAAAAGCACAATCAGATAAGAAAATTTGACTTTTGTCATATAAATTTTATCCTAAATATAGTAGATAGCAGGCAACTTTATAACTAATACTGATATAGTATAAGATTTTAATAGGTAGTTGGATACCTTGAGCCAAATTATTTGCCAATCTAAATGCTAGTTAATCATTTATTGAAACTGTTGGAGTTGTGAGGCCCTGGACTATGTCAATCATGAATGTTTGTAAAATCTTATTCTTTAAGAAACAACAGTACTGGCACTGGTATAAGGATAGTCATAAAGATCAATGGAATAGAACTTAGAGTTTAGATATAAACCAATGTGTCTATGATCAATTTCTTTTTGACAGGGGGTACCAAGATCATTCAAGAAGAAAGAATAATCTTTTTAACAAATGGTCTTGGGCCCTAACCGGTTTGGCTCAGTGGATAGAGCGTCGGCCTGAGGACTGAAGGGTCCCAGGTTCGATTCCGGTCAAGGGCATGTACCTGGGTTGCGGGCACATCCCCAGTAGGGGGCGTGCAGGAGGCAGCTGATCGATGTCTCTCATTGATGTTTCTAGCTCTCTGTCCCTCTCTCTTCCTCTCTGTAAAAAATCAATAAAATATATTTTTTAAAAAATGGTCTTGGGACAACTGGATAGCCACATTAAAAAAAAATGAAATTGGTCCTCACCTCATACCATATATAAAAATTAATTTAAAAAATATCAAAGAGCAAAACTAAAAAGCTAAAACTATAAAACTCTTAGAAGAAAACAGAGGGTTAAATTTTATGTTCTCCTATTTAACAATGGATTCTTAGATATAGTACTCAAAGCATAAGCAATAAAAGAAAAAAATAAATAAATTGGACTTCATCAAAACTAAAAACTTTCATGCATCAAAGGACACCATCAAGAAAGCAAAAAGACAATTCACAGAATGGGAGAAATATTTGCAAATCATCTATATATCTAAAAGCCTAAGCGACCGGCCGGTAGCTATGATGCGCAATGACCACCAGGGGGCAGATGCTCAACTCAGGAGCTGCCGAGCAACAGCAACTTTGCAGAGTGCCCTCTCGCACTCGGGGACCCCTCAAAGGATGTCGGCTGCCGGTTTCAGCCTGATCCCCACAGCCCAGGCCGAGGGACCCCACCTGCCAGAGGGACCCGGCTCACTCCGCAGATGCCCTTTGAGCCCTGGTGCCACCCCAGATGCAGCCAGCCTGGGAGGGACTGTAGGAGGTTGGCTCCAGGGCATGTCTGGCCTGTCTCCCCCAGTCCTGCCCCGCTAGCCACCTTCTAATTAATTTCCTTTCAATGTGCACAAATCCGTGCACCGGGCCTCTAGTATATCTGATAAAGGACTTGTGTCCATAATACATAAAAACTCTAATGACTCAATAATAAAAAGACAAATAACCCAATTACAGAATAGGCAAAGAATTTGAATAGACATTTCTCTAAGGGAGATATACAGTGGCAAATAAGCACACGAAAAGATGTTTAACATCAATAGTCAGTCATAAGAGAAATTCAAGTCAAAACTATAATGAAGGCCTAGCCTGTGTGGCTCAGTTGGTACCATGTACCAGAAGGTCTCCAGTTCAATTCCCAGTCAGGGTACATGCCCAGGTTGGGGGCTTGATCCCCAGCAGGGGGTGTGCAAGAGGCAGCCAATTGATGTTTTTCTCTCATTGATGTTTCTATTTCTTTCTTTCTCCCTTCTTTTCTCTGAAATCAATAAAAACATAGGTTTTTAAAAAAACTATAAGTACTACTTCACACTCACTAGGAGGGCTAGAGTAAAAATGTCACATAATAACAAGTGTTGACAATGTAGAGAAATTGAATGTGGAGAAATTAGAACCCTCTTATACTTCTGATGAGATGTAAAATGGTGCAGCCACTTGGGAGAACAATCTGGCAGTTCCTCAAATGTTTAAGCATAAAGTTGCCATATGACCCAGTAGTTCTATTCCCAGGTATATGCCCACGAAAAACTAAAATGTATGTCCACACAACAGCTTGCACGTGAATGTTTACAGCAGCATTATTCATAATAGCCAAAAGGTGCAAACAACCCAAATGTCCATCAACTGATTAATGGTTAAACTAGATGCAGTATATTTATTCAGTGGAATATTATGTGGCCATAAAAAGGAATGAAGTAATCATATATACTACAACATGGGTGTACTTTGAAAAATTATGCTGAGTCAGAAAGCCAGTCACAAAGACCACATATTATATGATTCCCATGTATATGAAATATCCAGAATAGGCAACTCTATAAAGACAGGGAGTAGATTAGTAGTGGCTTAGGGCTAAAAAAAAATGGAGTCATGGAAGGGGATATTGTTAAAGGGTACAGGTTTCCTTTTTAACCAATGAAAATATTCTAAAATTGTGGTGATGGTTTCACCCTATATAGTAAATATATTAAAATCCACTAATTTGTACAGTTGCAATAGATAAATTGTATGCTATGTGAATTATATCTCAGTAGATCTATGAAAAATTCATTTTAAAAAATCTTGTTCTTTAAACACTGGGAAGGAAACCATTGTGGTGGTACCCTGTGGGGGAGGTTTATAGATGAAGCTTTGGCAAAAGGCAGGACTCTACCATGGTTTCCCAAGGTTCTTTTCCTGGCTGCAAAGTTGTATATTAGTGGGTATTTGTTGTCCTATAAGATGGAACCTGCTCTAAAAATCACTGACTCTTTTCAAACTACTTCCAGATCTTATAAAAGTTATAAATCAAATGAAACCCATAGTAAATTGAGTTTTTAAATTAATTTAAAATAATGAACTTTTTTGAAAGAAACCTTTTTTGTCATTTTTCTCAATGTTCAAGAATAAGAATGCATGTTTAACATGTTCTAATACATTTTCTAATGAATCAAAAATTTAATTAAACATCCAAAGAAAATTTTTAAATGTTAAGTTGACTATCCTGCTGATAGGGGGCAGTAGAGAAATGATTAAGAGATCCATGGATTTAGGTGTCTGTCCTAACTCTGTCAAAATAAGTTGTAATATGATGTTCTCAACTTTCCTTTCTTCATCTGTAAAATGGGTATAATTATAGTCCCGTCCTCCTGAAGTTATAAAAACATTAATTGGAATAATAAAATGGATACATTTTGTATATAGTAAGCCCTTTAAATGCTTTTCATCATTATTATTTTTAATTAGGCATTCATCACTTGGCCTAATATGCATGTTGATGGAGAAAAATATACATTCTAGTGATTCACTCTGGCCTTCCTTATTTTTTTTTTTAAGCTCCATGGCAGCTTTGCCACTGACTTCAGTGCTTACAATTTGCTTCACTTGTAATTAGAGCTGATGTTTCCCTGAAGTTGGGCAGAAAACCAGGCAAGCACACTCGGGTCTAGAACTTGGTATTTCACTTTGTCAAGGTGTGACATACATAAGTTCTCAAACTGTATTTTGTTAAGTGTAAGAAAATGCTTTCTCCATGGCCGGGTTGCTCAGCTGGTTGAAGCATCGTGCCATACACCAAAAGGTTGTGAGTTAGATTCCCGGTCAGGGCACATACCTAGGTTCCTAGGTTGTGGGTTTGATCCCTGGTCAGGGCACATACAGAAGGCAACTGATGGATGTTTGTCTCTCACATTGATGTTTCTCTCTCTCTCTCTACTTCTCTCTCTCTAAAAATCAATAAAAACATATCCTCGGGTGAGGATTACACAAACAAACAAATGCTTTCCTTATGTTCATATTAATAGAAAGTCACTAAATATTTTGCTTAACCTTTTAGTCAAGATATATAGTATATGCCTGGCCAACATGGCTCAATGACTGAGCATCAACCAGGAGGTCTCGGTTCGATTCCCAGTCAGGGAACATACCTGGGTTGCAGGCTCCATCCCCAATGTGGGGTGTGCAGGAGGCAGCCTATCGATGATTCTCTCTCATCATTGAGGTTTCTGTCTCTTCCTTCCTCTCTGAAATCAATAATATATATATATATATATATATATATATATATATATATATATATATTTTTTTTTTTTTAAATATATACAGTATGGAAGATAGATTGATGGAGCCTCTCTCCTCCTACCCTCTCCTCTCAACAACTACCATTCTTATTTAGAAAAGGAACATTTCTCCAAGGCATTGAAGCAGCTTCTCTGGAGGCTGCCGTTAAGTCCCTCAGATCTGGAAAATGAGAAGTTGGCGGCAGGAACGATCCTGGGTGTTTGGATGATGAGTGATTTACAAATTTATCTTACTCCCACTTAGAGAACTTGGTGGTACAATGCAATTCTTATCAAAAATGTGTTCACCGATTGAAGATTTATTAAGAGCTCTGCAATGTCCTGTCCATTTTTGAGAAATCATAAAAGAATTAGTTACTGCCTTCCTGGAGATTATAACTTCCTAAATAAAAAACAAGTACTATATGCCCATTTTCTTTCATTATTTTCTCAGAATGAGGAACATCTGAGTTTCAAGCGAAGCATAACATAGTATGGGAAGCAAAAAGCAGAAAATAAAGTTATTAGAATAGAATGAAGAATTTAACATTTGTTGATTAGAAAATCCTGCTTTCAGGATAATTACACAGTTACATCATGCCTAGATTATTTGACCAAATATGGAGCTTATCATTTTTCTGCAAAACCAGGTGCTACCTTCGATAGCAGTCACATCAGATAGCTTTATATTCAATTATAATTAATGGTCGACAAAACTTTCCCACAACTTTTATTAGGTTAAAAAAATGTTTTCATGTTTCTGAATAGTAAAGATATAACAGTATTATTTGAGCTTTAGAATGCCCCTCCTAAAGGGTGTGTAAACACAGCTTCCTATATATCCAAGTCTGCCCAGGCATAGTTGGATTTTATCCATGTTCTTACTTTTTATGACACCAATTATCTATGGAGAACAGAGGTTGCAAAAACACTGCCCTTTAAATGTCCTATTTGATCTATGGTTAAGCTACATGTATTTTTATTAAAATCAACAAAACAATGCACCGAAGCTCTGTAATAAGTCCATCAGGATATTCTTATAAGGTATAATAATATTGCAGTGAAATTTTAATTTTAGTTTTGCTAAAGATGTTGAACAATGTTTTATGTTCTTATTTGCCATCTACCTATCATTTTTGGTGATAAGCTTGTCTAAATCTCCCCCAACCCCTTTTTTATTGCATTGTTTGTTTTCTTATTATTGAATTTTTTAAGTTCTTTACTAGTATATATTCTGGATACAGATTTTGTCTTAGATAGATGATTTGCAAATATTTACCCTCAGTCTTTGGTTTGTCTTTTCAGTCAAATATAACAGTATCCTTTTTTTTTCTTTGTTGGTGCTATTTATTATGTTCTCAAAACAGTATATTTTAACTAGCAGACATTCTTGATTTTGGTGAAGTTCAATTCATCAAGTTTTATTGTATGGATCACATTGTTGGTGTTGTACTTGAAAAACTCAAGTTTGCCTAAATCAGGGTCACTATGTTGTCTTTTAGAAGGTTTATACTTTAAGTTTGACAGGTCAGTGATCCATATTTTTTTGTTAGTTTTTTAACACTGCACAAGGTATGGAATGAAGTTTTTTGTTGTTATTCTTTTTCTTTGCATGTGGATTATAAACTATTCCAGTACTATGTGTTGAAAGACTATTTTTTCTGTAGTAAATTGCTTTTGTACCTTTGTAAAAAATCAGTTGACCATATATGTGTCAGTATGGACTTTCTGGATTGCTATTCTGTTCCATTGATCTATTTGTCTATCTTGATAATAATTCTACGATGTTTTGATTACTGCCTTTTTATAGTATCACTTAGTATCAGGTAGTGTTAGCCCTTTACGTTTGTTTTTTTCTAAATTGTTTGGCTATGTTCTTCACATTTTCATATGAAGTTTACAATCAGCTTGTCAATTTTGACCAAAAGAAAAAGAAAAAAAGCCTGCTTGGATTTTGATTTAGATTGTGTTGACTCTATAGATGAATTTGAGGATAACTGACATCTTACTAATATTTTTTCTGATACATAAACATAGCATATCTATCCATCTATTTAGCTCTTTAGTTTTTCTCAGGAGTGTTTTGTAGTTTTCAGTATAAAAATCTTACACATCTTTAATCAGATTTATCCCTAAGCAGTTGATATTTTTTGATGCTATTATAAATGAAATTGCACTTTTAATTTTAATTTCTGATTGTTTATGGCTACTATGTAGAAATACAGTTGACTTTTACATTTTGGTCTTGTATCCTACAACTTTGCTAAACTCAGTTATTAGTTCTAGTAGTTTTCTAATAGATTATATAATATTTTCTACATCTGCAAATAAAGACAGTTTTATTTTTTCCTTTCCAATTTTTTTCAAAAAATGCCTTTTCTTTCTTTCTTTTTTTCTTATTGAATTGTCTGTACCTCCAGTACAATGTTGAGTAGAAGCAGTGAGAAAGGACATCCTTGCTTTGTTTTTAATCTAATAGGGAAAACATTCAGTCAGTCTTTCATTATTAGGCATGATGTTAGCTCTTTGTTTGTTTTTTTAAAACCTTTTATTTTGGTTATGGTAAGAGATTATTGTTTGCATGACTTAAATCCTGTTAAATTTATTTAAACGTGTTTAGTGGCTCAGAATATTGTCTATTTTGGTAAATGTTCTGTGTGTACCTGAAAAGAATGTATATTCCGCTGTTGTTGGGTGAAGTGTTCTGTAAGTTACAATTAGAAAAAATTGGTTGATAGTGTTGTTCAGATTTTCTATATACAGCTGACCTTTGAACAACACCAGTTAGAAATGCTCATGTCCATTTATATGCAAATTTTTTCAGTAAATATGTGTACTGTTTTTGACCAGGAGTTGGGAGTCTGCAGACGGGGGGGTTCAACTATATGCATTGATCTGTGCCATTTTATCCAGGGGGCTTGAGCGTCCACAAATTTTGATATTCATGAGAGGTGCTGGAGCCAACCCCCCACGGGTACTGAGGTACAACTTAAGTTTTTAGGGAGTCAAAGGTTATACACAGTTCTCTACTGCCAGGGGTCGGCGCTCCTCACTCCCACATTGTTCAGGGTCAACTGTACTTACTTTCTGTCTGTTAGATCTATCAGTTATTGAGTATGGATGTTCATTGTTTTGCATGTAATACCTTTTTATGCTTCATTAATGCTTCCAGGGGTGGGCAAACTTTTTGACTCGAGGGCCACAATGGGTTTTTAAACTGGACTGGAGGGCCGGAACAAAAGCATGGATGGAGTGTTTGTGTGAACTAATATAAATTCAAAGTAAAGGAGCGGAGGGGAGAGCAAGAGAACCCTCTGCTCTTTCGGCTCCGCGGGCCGGATAGAACAGCTGAATGGGCCGGATCCGGCCCCGCGGGCCGTAGTTTGCCCACGGCTAGCTTAGACAGAGGATGATGCTATGGATGCCATATGGAAGATCTTGGTATCATTCAGGTATGAAAGCGTATTTCATTAATATAAAAAACTGAAAACAGTTACTTATAAATGTTCTGCAGATTTAGATCTTGAAATAAGAAGTCTAAATAGCTGGCTGATGATGCTGGTTGACAGTTTTAGTCAGATTCATCTATGAAATATTTCAGTGCTGTGAACACTCTGACCCAAGTGCTGACAATATAATGGTTTAGTGATTTCTTTTTCTTTCTTAGTTGTAGAGACCTTTTCCCAATTAAAATGTTACTAGGAACTTCCATACATGTAGCAGATAAAAGTGGAGGTATTTCACGTTTATCTGGACTGCAGTTATTTGGCTTCACTCTCCTGCCCGCAGAGGCAGTCCCTGATGGGAAATATTGAAAACCATGGACATACCCAAATACTGTGCTAACCAAGAACACATACCATTCAAAATACTAAATTGGAGTGGCAAATAGATTTCAGTGTTTGCATCAACAATATAGATTAGTACGGTGAGCTGTTTGACACAATTGCTGCACTTGATTCCTGTCTCTGCAGTAACGAAAGGTTCATGTTCCATTGCTGATGTCTGCCGGGTGCAGGAATGGGAACTACAAGAGCACATGCCATGCACTTGATATTTTTGGTCTTGAGATACTGACAAATCCGGTGTCTAAACCTGGTCTCACATGATTATCTCCTGAGTTGAATTGTATGTTTGATAAAGCAGGAAAATTATGCAATGGGCTTAGTTAGGCTTTGCAAACTAACTAGTTAGCGAATGCTTAAGTGACCTTGTAGAATGGAGATTTTTATAAGGACATACGGGAAAGTAAGGAAGTGCAGGAGCCATCTCAGTATTTCCTTCGGGGCCTGTGAGTGGTCCCAGTGGTTTGGCAGGAGAACCCTGAGACAGGCGTTCACCATTCCCTTCTCCGGGGTTCTGCCCTCATTATAACTTAGCTGCCCTCTCCTTTTCTTGAACTGCTCCTGCCATAACAAACCAACTCCAATTCTCTTTGCCTCAAAGCACTTGCTTTCTGCTTTCTTTTCGTCTATCTCCTTGCTACACTTCTCTCAGTGCATCTCAAGTTCAAAATCCCCACAGGGAGTGATAGGTTAAAGAGTGCCTTCCAGAATGGAGTGCCACCTTGGGCAGTATTCTCATGCCAGGTTACTTAAATGTCACTTAGCTGTCCTTAGATCAGGTGCTGATCCCTAGTCTAGTCACCTGTGTCTAAGTGGAAGAATCACAGGGTACAAAGGATAAAGAAGGGACCATGTGTCTGTCTGGGACTCTGAAGAATGCCAGCAGTGCACCTCCCAGGCATGGAACATGGCCTGCCCATTACAGCCATCTTCAACAGTAGAGTGGGCACTGATTGGACTTGCTTGATGTCGAATGAAGAACAAATTTCCTTATGATGGACTAAAGCAATGGTTTTCAGACTATGGTTGGCAGAAAGTCTTAAATTTCCCTCCTGAGGAGAAACTTGGTCGGCAGGGCTCTAAGTTCCCTATGCCTTTTTTTAACCTGAGCAATTTCATATTGTTCATTTTTACATGTTGGATTTTCAACTAAAATTTCACTTGAAGATAGGATTCCACTCTTCACAAATAGTGAACTGAGAGCCATGAGCTATAGCAGTACAAACACCCTTGTTTGGATAATAGTTTCTAAGTAGTGAGACTTCCATTTTTAAAGAATAAGAGTTGATAAGATATAAATGAAAGATGTCACTTTTTACAGAAAACTTGGTAATTTTTACCCAGGTTTTCTTTCAAAAGCTTCTGGGAAGGATAAACAGGAAAATAGAATAAGATTATTTCAAAACATTATATTCTTCATCTTAATTGCTTTTATGTCTTGGATGTTATGAGAAATTGTTTAATTATGGCTGTCAGTATAATTGATAAGTAGGATAAAAATTTTGATACCAATGAACAGATTTGTAATTCAAAATGTTAAAATAACATATTACAGATGTCTTGTTTGATTTGTTTACAGATACAGAACTGCCACATCAGGGTAAAAGTTTATATTAATTGCTAGTTACATTGTAAGTTAACCATTCATGGTGAATTGGGATACATCACAGCAATCACACACATAACTTGTATTTTAGATCAATGCATGCATTATATTTTATTATAACAATCCTATTTGTTATGCTCAGTCTTTCGTATGGAATGGTCATCTGCCAAGAACTTTTATATATATATATATATATATATATATAAAATTGATTTTTTTTTACAAAGAGGAAGGGAGAGAGATAGAGAGTTAGAAACATTGATGAGAGAGAAACATCGATCAACTGCCTCCTGCATACCCCCCATTGGGGATGTGCCCACAACCAAGGTACATGCCCTTGACTGGAATCGAACCTGGGACCTTTCAGTCCACAGGCCGATGCTCTATCCACTGAGCCAAACCAGTTAGGGCTGCCAAGGACTTTTTTTTTTACTGAAGGCACCTTGATGGTATTTATAAAGATGAAATACTTTTTTAATTGAAGAGCCATGTCCTTATTCTATGATTTGGGACATCCCAATACCCGTCATTTCCTTAAAAGATGACTCATCCAATAAAAACATCAAGCTACTGCTACTTGTTGACATGGTGAATAAAACTGTCTGAAACTCTCTTCTAAGCCTTCCACTCCATGGGCTGAGCAAATATATCCCCAGATCCTTCTCCTTAGAATGCCCCCCTAAATGCCCTTTCTAACCAATGCAAGGCAACAGCCTTCCTTTTTCTCTTCTCAGAATCTTAGTGTGTCTCTGGTTTAAGCAGAAAATGATTCAGCTAGTCTTATTTCCCGGAAACTGGTTAGAGTGAGTGGTGTATATGAGGTCATTAAGCTAAGGGAAGGTGACAGTGAAATCTGACAGTAGAGTCAGTTTAGCCATTGAACAGTGTTGTAAGTCAATGACCTTACCTACATTCTCAGCCCTACCCAACTACCTCAGAAACTGCGCTGCAAGTCAGAAGGGAATCTGGATAGGACACTGAACACGACTCAGCCCAAATGAATCACTGTTAATGGAGTAAAACCCAAATCATGACCTTCTGAGGCTGGCAAGTAATAGCCTCTTAAAGTTGAATAACAGCATTGCTACTAAAGGAGAACTAATACCCAGCTGGTGCCCAGTCAGCATCTGAACAATTTAAGTTACAAGTTCTTTTTAACGATCATTAAAAATATAGTAGTATTTGGGGGCGGGAAAGGGGGATATAATACATTCACGGAGAGAAAATGAAAGAAATATGAAATATGGTAATTGTGGGTAGATAGCAGTTCAATATACTATTCTACTTTTATATATGTGTAGGAGTTTTCATATTTAAAGCTTAAAAACACAGTTTAAAAAGTAATTTCCCCCTTGTTCTTTTTTAAATATATTTTTATTGATTTCAGAGAGGAAGGGAGAGGGAGAGAGAGTTAGAAATATCAATGATGGGAGAGAATCATTGATCAGCTGCCTCCTGCACACAACTCATCGAGCCCACAAGCCACAACCTGGCATGTGCCCTGACCTGACCTCCTGGTTCATAGGTCCACGCTCAACCATTGAGCCACGCCGCACCCCCCCCCCTTTCTTATAAAGTAGGATCTAGAGAACATTTTCTATACATGTCATTCAATAAAATAATAATGTTAATTTAAATCACTGAGACACAAATATTATTTGCCATTTTCACATGTTTATATATCTGCACAACAAGTTATGGAATTCAATCCTTGGTAAGCTAACCTAGATAAGGCAACATGACATCAGGAAACACATTTTCAAGTCCCTCAGGTGCAGGATTTCTATAGCACTAAGAGGTAAAAGCGGACTCTGTGTCCCTGTCCTTTGCTGGATGCCCTGATATGGCATCACTTATACAGGGCCCTGAAACAACAGAAACAAAATGGGTAGATGATTGGACCAAAAGCAGTTATGTAATTTTCATTTCAATAATAATGGCTTAGGATTAATTATGGGAGGGGACTGGTAAAAGGAGAGGGGGGTCATTATGCCAGTGAGATTTGGAAGAATGACTGTGAGAGTTTTGGGTTTGGGCTGGATACCCTGATAATTTACTGAGACTTATTGTGAAAGATAAACAAAGCCAGATATTAGTTAAAACAGTGAGAATAGCCCGGCTGGCTTGGCTCTGTGGTTGAGCATCGACCTATGAACCAGGAGGTCATGGTTCGATTCACGGTCCGGGCACATGCCCAGGTTGGAGGCTCGGTCCCCAGTGTGGGGCTTACAGGAGGCAGCTGATCACTGATTCTCTCTCATCATTGATGTTTCTATCTCTCTCTCCCTCTCCCTTCCTCCCTGAAATCAATAAGAGTATTTAAACAAAACAAAACAGTGAGAATAGATGTTATTCACTAATAAACTATTGCAATAGGGAAGGGGGTCCAGCATGAGCTGAACTCAACTTTGTCACCACAAAGGGCAGGGGACTTTTTTAAGGCTGAGATGTGCGAAGAGAAAGGGCGAAAGGGTGTTAAGGGGGCTGGTCCATGTAGCTGGATGATCTGGGTTTGTTAACTGGTGCTTATCCGGAAGAGAAACAAGTGTCTCCTATCTCTGCGGCAGGAGGCAGTGCTGCAAGTTAAAGCAAGGCACCCATGGAAGTTAGGCCCTCACCCTCCTACAGAACTGTGGGAGAGCTATCTTCCTGAATGTTTGCACTTCACAGACTCTCAGGTCTTTGAAAAAAATGCTGCTTTGGGTGGTAGTATTACATTGCAAAGGTAGAGAAAGGATTTGTAATTGCAAACTTTCTAAAATATCTGTTCAAAGAGTGGGTTCAGGGGCCTATCCACCTGTTGCCAGGTTTTGGCTTGGAACAGAAGTAAATCCTCCTGGAAGTGTGTCCTTTTCCAGGCAGGTATGTTAAGAGGGGCTGGAGTCATCCTAGGAGTACAGCCTCGTTCAAGCAGGGCAGGAGTGGATGGATCATTGTGCTGAGAGTCTGCAGTTTGTGTAGCCAAAGTGGAGGTCTGGTCCAGAAGAGGGCTCAGAAGAGCCCAACTATAATTTGGTCAGGGAAGGGTTCTTCGTTATGGTTCAGAGTATGCACTACCAGAATCTTGCTCATATTAAGTACATCATAGCTCCTTGGAGATCAATATCACAGACCAGGATACGGTGCATCACAGCAAGTATCTTACTTGTCAGGGCCAAGGAGAGAGGTAATCCTTGTAGTGACTATTAAGATATGTTTTCCAGTCATGGCCGGTTGTTCAGTGGTTAGAGCATCAGTCTGCAGACTGGAGGGTCACAGGTTCAATTCCAGTCAAGGGCACGTACCTCCGTTGCAGGGTCAATCCCCAGCCTGGATGGGGAGAATGCAGGAGACAACCAGTTATGTGTCCTCACACTGATGTTTCTCTCTATCTCTCCCCCTCCCTTCCATTCTCTCTCTAAAAAAATCAATGGAAAAAATGTCCTCAGGTGAAGAGTAACAAAACAAAACAAAAAAAGATATGTTTTCCAGGGACCAAGATCCCTGACTACTTCGAGATGTGACTAGTAAGCCCAGATGTGAGAACATCTTCAATTACTCAAGAATGTGTTTCATAACATGAGCATTTTGTGCCACACTGAACAATAAAGAGGAGATTTAGAGAATGCAAGGCCTTTATAGATTAGGACTGGCATTGTGAATTTACTCTGTAGATAGAACAGTTTATGTTTGTTTTCCTTATCGATGTGGAATCCCTTCCTTCCCTTCCTTCCCCTTTCTTCCTATTGTTTTCAAATCAGTAAAAGGTAGAGAAGACATCCCTTATTAACACTTAAAGCAAACAGAAACTATTCATGTATCTGGTTAGAAAACAGAAAATTAAAACAGGGCAAGAACCATACAAAATGGAAATTATAAGCCACCTCTCACCTCCTAAATTGACTCCTTCCCCTCCAGTCTTTCACCTCACAGATAATATCTATTTAAAAGTCTCCTTTGATTCATCCATGACATAAAAGAATACAAGTATGCATATATGCATGTACATGTTTCATGTGGATTTTTAAATTTATTTTTTCATGTGGATTTTTTAAATTTATTTTTCTTTTTAATCTATAGAATAGGGATCATATTATATCAACTATTATATTTTTACTCATTACCAAATGAGTAAAAATATTGAAAATTGTTCCATATACAGATTTACATTTTCCTTTAGGCACTAGTATTTGCATTATGGATTTATCTTTCTTTTATTTCTCCAGTTCCATACTGATAGAAATTAGTTGTTTATAGCTTGTTTTTTATTTCCCCGTTATAAATAATGCTGTAATGAAGTTTATTGTCTATAGATCTAGGTGAACTTCTATCAATATATCCGTTTAGTACATCCATGTAATTAATTGCTCCTTCAAAGAATATTTTTGTAGATAATGACAAATTGCCATCCAGAAGGGTATTCAAATTTATGCTTCCACCAGTAGGGTACAAGAGCCTTTTTACCTCATACCTTCACCAGGACTGAGTACCATTCAACTTTTTTCCCAAGTTGATAGGTAGTTTATTATTTGCTAGTCATCTGTTTTATCATAAGCATCTTTCATATATTTATTAGCCATTTATATTTTTATATTACAAGTTTTGTGATAGTATCCCTTGCTCATTTGTCTATTGGTTTGCTCACCTTTGAATTTATTTGAATGAGCTCTTTGTAAACCAAGAAAATTAGCCTATCCATCTGTCAAAAGTTTCTGATGGTCAGAATAAATTGTCTTTCTTCATCGTAGCAGGTAGAATTATTAAGCCTTCTTATAAAAAATCCAACTTGATTCCATTTAAAAATGAGATATATAGACGACAAAAGCCAAACTGTTACTTACTTTAAAGGATAAGTGGGCAGTGAGAAGGCAGCATGACGTAGACAAGGAAAATTTGATTCAGCAGAGTTGGGAAAGCAAGGAAATATTCATGCTTTTATAATCTACATGAATCTTGCACACGAGAACTTCAACAAACTATTTCGTGTAGTTCCCTCCCCCCAAGTATTTCTTTATTTATATAATTTTAATTTTTAATTTTTTTCAATTACAGTTTACATTCAATATTACTTTGTATTAGTTTTGGGTGTACAGCATAGTGGTTAGACAACCATACACTTTACTAATTGTTTCCCTGAGCCCTGGCCAATTAGCTCACTTGGTTAGAGTGTCATCCTGATACTCCTAGATTGCAAGTTGGGTCCATGGTCAGGGCACATGCAAGAATCAATCAATGAATGCATAAATCAGTGGAATGACAAATCAATGTCTCTCTCATTTCCTCTCTCTCATTTCTTCTCTCTCTAAAATAAATAAATATTAAAATTAAAAATAAAGTGTTCTCTCTGATATTTCCAGGAGCCATCTGGCACCATACATCATTATTATATTACTAGAGGCCCAGTGCACAAAATTCGTGCACGGAGGGGGGGGTGTCCCTCAGCCCAGCCTGCACCCTCTCCAATCTGGGACCCCTCTCACAATCCAGGACTGCTGGCTCCCAACTGCTCGCCTGCCTGCCTTCCTGATTGCCCCTAACCGCTTCTGCCTGCCAGCCTGATCACCCCTAACCACTCCCCTGCCAGCCTGATCACCCCCTAACCACTCCCCTGCCAGCCTGATTGATGCCTAACTGCTCCCCTGCCAACCTGTTTTCCCCTAACTGCCCTCCCCTGCAGGTCTGGTCACCCCCAACTGCTCTCCCCTGCAGGCCTGGGTTCCTCCCAACTGCCTTTCCCTGCAGGCCTGGTCGCCCCCAACTTCCCTCCTCTGCCAGCTTGGTCACCCTTAACTGCCCTCCCCTGCAGGCTTGATCGCCCCCAACTGCCCTCCCTTGCAGGCCTGGTCCCTCCTAACTGCCCTCCCCTGCTGGCCATCTTGTGGTGGCCATCTTGTGTCCACATGGGGGCAGGATCTTTGACCACATGGGGGCAGCCATCTTGTGTGTTGGAGTGATGGTCAATCTGCATATTACTCTTTTATTAGATAGGATAGAGGCCTGGTGCATGGGTGGGGGCCAGCTGGTTTGCCCTCAAGGGTATCCCAGATCAGGGTGGGGGTTCCCTTGGGGCATGAGGCGGCCTGGGCGAGGGGCCTGTGGTGGTTTGCAGGCCAGCCACGCCCCCTGGCGACCCAAGCGGCGGCCCTGGTATCTGGGGTTTATTTATCTTCTACAATTGAAACTTTGTAGCCTGGAGCAGAGCCAAGCCTTCTGCTTGCTCCGTGGCAGCAGCCATTTCTATTGGATTTATGTATCTTCTATAATTGAAACTTTGTAGCCTTAAGCAGAGGCCTGGGCCAGCCAGGGTGTGTGGAGAGCTTGGCTTCCTCCATTGCCGGGGGCAACCCTAGCCTCCTGCTCTTTCGAGCTCCGTGGCTGCCGCCATTTCTGTTTGGATTTATGCATCTTCTATCATTGAAACTTTGTAGCCTTGAATGGAGGCCTAGGCCGGCAAGGGCAAGTGGAAAGCTTGGCTTCCTCCATTGCCGGGGAAACCCAAGCCTCCCTCCTGCTCTCTGTGGCGGTAGCCATCTTGGTTGGGTTTATTTGCATATTCACTCCTGATTGGCTTGTGGGCGTGGCTGGTGGGCGTGGCTTGTGGGTGTAACAGAGTGATGGTTAATTTGCATATCACTCTTTTATTAGATAGGACTAGAGGCCCGGTACACTAAATTTGTGCACAAGAGGGGGTCCCCTCTTCTCAGCCTGCACCCTCTCCAATCCGGGACATCCCTCTCACAATCCTGGACTGCTGGCTCCTAATCGCTCACCTGCCTGCCTGCCTGGTTGCCCCTAACTGCCCCCCACCCTGTTGGCCTGATCGCCCCTCACTGCCTCTGCGTGCCAGCCTGATTGCCCCTAACTGCCCCCCCTGCCAGCCTGGTCACCCCCAACTGTCCCCCCCCACCAGCCTACTCGCCTCTTACTGCGCCCCCTGCCAGCCTGGTTACCCCCAACTGCCCCCCTCTTCTGGCCTGGACACCCCTAACTGCCCCCTCTCCCACCCTGGTCTCCCCCAACTGGCCCCCCCGCCAGCCTGGTCGCCCCATGCAGCCTGCTGTTCAGTCGTTTCGTCATCCCTCACTAACCCCCCTGCCAACCTGGTCGTAGGTAGCCATCTTGTGAGGGTGTGATGGTCAATTTGCATATTACTTCTTATTATATAGGATTGTACTTTATTTCCTAAGCTGTACTTTATCATGTATCTTTTCAATATCTTTCAGAATCCTTAATCTTCTAAATTGTAAGTGATTCTGCTGACAAATTTTTAGTTTCATTCTAAGTTAAAATATCAACTTATCCTAGAAGACGAAGCATAATACAGCAAGAGAAGCATGCTGTAGAAAGGTCATCATGATTGGGGTGGATAGACTTGGATTCTAGACTTGTCTCTGTCACTTTCCTGCCATGGAATCTTTAGGTAACTCCCTCAGGTCCTCTGTGTCTTCATTTTCTCATTTATAAAATGAAAATGATGACATTTTCTATCAAATAGGTTATTTGTGAATTAAAAGGACTCAAGGTAAAGCATATAGCACTCTCAATTACTTTGATCGTTGGAAAGTAACATATCTGTCTAATATGTTTAGCAAAGTCTCATTGGCTTCCTGGTTGTTCTCTAAATTGGGAGAGATTGTGATACTGCTTACCAGACCTAATATAAAATTTTCCCATGAAGTGGGTATAAACATAGCCTTAATTTCATTCATATTTGAACAATGACATGTTTTGATTACATGTATACATTTTAGCTTCTTTTATATTTGTCAATATATGACTTAAATATAGGAATGATTAGAACTGGAATCATCAACAAGTCTGAAGCAGTCCTTTGCAAAAATAATTTATATGTTAAAGGAAATAAAGTATTCAAGTTATAGAAAGTAAGACTGACAAGAATGATATTACATAGATTTCTATATAAGAAGTATTTCTAAAATATTCCTATTCTAATCTGCAAACATTTAGGGAAAGCTTTTTTGGCCTTTCAAAAAGGGAATTTTTCTTTCAATGCTTAAAATGATAAGGATTGTATAGTCCCTAGAGATTTAAAACTTTATTCAGAAACACTTAACCTTGTCACTGAAGAGAGTCTTATTCTTTAAGTGCAAATGGCCTACTTTGTTGAGATGGCCAGTGAACAGCCAGAGAAATAGTCTTATTCTGGAGGCTCATGTAGCAGAAACACCCAGGCTATCATTCCTAAGAGAATATTCTTTAAAAGATGAAGAGTTGATGCCCTAACCAGTGGTCGGCAAACTGCGGCTCACAAGCCACATGGGGCTCGCGAGCCGCAGTTTGCTGCTCTGTTGACTAATGAGTTTGCCGACCACTGGGATAGGGGCTTAGTCACAAGGAGCAACAACAGCCTGTAATTATTGGAATCGAGAGTGTAGGTCAGTGGTCGACAAACTCATTAGTCAACAGAGCAGCAAACCGCAGCTGCCCTAACCCAGTGGTCAGCAAACCGCAGCTTGCGAGCCACATGCGGCTCCCGAGCCGCAGTTTGCCGCTCTGTTGACTAATGAGTTTGCTGACCACTGCCCTAACCGGTTTGGTTCAGTGATAGAGCATTGGCCTGCGGACTCAAGGGTCCCAAGTTCGATTCCAGTCAAGGGCATGTACCTTGGTTGCGGGCACATACCCAATAGGGAGTGTGCAGGAGGCAGCTGATTGATGTTTCTCTCTCATCAATGTTTCTAACTCTCTATCCCTCTCCCTCCCTCTCTGTAAAAAATCAATAAAATATTTGAGTTAGATGCACCAGATGTGACAGACAGGACGTATCATTAAACATGTAGGGGCTACCCCCAAAATACGTCTATTCTTTCATCTCTTTTACACACACACACACGCATACACACATAGGCATATTGCCACACACTCAGATGTTTCCACCTCAAGCACGAGGAGATAAAAGGAGTCCCTGAACTCCTGGTAGGTTATTTTCTCAGGAGTTGTTGCTTCTTGGTCTCTTTTTGCAAATCTGATCTGCCTTTCTTAGCTTTTAAGTTACTTGGTCTTATCTCCTGATGTCACTAGTGGACTTTTGTCTTAGAGTAAGTGTAGATGGGACCTTCCTGCATGAGTTTGGTCTTGCCTTGTGCATGACCACCTTTGACTTCCCAAATTCCAGTAGCCTGACTTCCACTTTTAGACTGTTATTTGCTCAGAAGATTCTGTGTGTTCCTGGATTCCAAGTTATCTCTGGCCACTACCAACAACTGATAATATCTGAACTCTAAGATGACTCATTATGCACAGTGTTTTGAATAGATTCAGTCCAGATTTCACCATGTATGTTAACTGCAGTTATTGCTGCAGGGAAAGTATACCATCTAAGGTCTTTTATACTCTTCTTGCCTTGGCCAATGTTCAGAAGCTGTGCCTCCTTTTCAAATCCAAAGAAACCCCTTGCTAAACCTTCTGCATTCACAAGTTGCAGAACGAACAGATGTTTTAACACCTGGATAATTTCCAACAGACTATACCTCCATGTGCCCTTAGGATCATGTGTCTCAACTATCCCTGGCCTTTTCTTACTTCTGGCTCCTTTTTTCTTCCTGCTTTTTTTTTTTAAGCATTAATCACTACCAAGCATTACACTATGTATTTATTTGTTTATTACCTGTCTCCTGAATAGAATGTACCCTTTCCTTACCCTGTCTTTACCCTTCCATTACCTGGTATCTAAAATAGTGTCTGGCAGAAAGGAGCTGACTAAATATTGGCTGAATGGGTTCCCATTGTGCTGTCTGCAAAATAAGAGCATTAGACTTGATTAGATGATGTCTAAGCACCATTCACATCTTGTCCTTGGGATTTAGAGTACAAGTAATTCAGTCCAGTCTGGAGAGCAAAGGGGACAGGCAGATAACACAGAGAGTGAGTGATCTGCATGCTACCCTGGAGAGAGAGCTGAGTAGGCCATGTGCATATCCAGGGAGAGAACTTCAGCATAGGGAACTACAGATGCAAAGACAGGAAGGCGTGTGCTTGGCATGTTCAAGAAATGGAAGGAAATAGTAAACAAGGGAGAGAGGGTTGGAAATGAGGTTGGAAGGTAGCCAGTGGCCAGCTTATGTTTGTGGGGAGTGAGGAAGGGAGAGTGTGCTTGGTGTGAGAGTGAATATACGTGTGGTATGGAATGTCTGGTGTGCGTGTGGTAAAATCTCGTGTTTGGTATGTGGTGTGATATGTGTGTTTGATGTGAGAGAGAGCTATGTGTGTGTGCAATGGTATGGTGTGTGTATGTAGTATATTTATCTGTGCTTGGTGGATAAGGGAGTATATCTGTGTGGTGTAGTGTGTGTAGTGAGTATGTGATATGCTGTGTGGTATGTGTGTATGTGTATGATGTGTTTGGTGTGTGTTTGGTGTGGGTGAGGCGTAAATGTGGAGTAGGGGACAGAAATTTCCCCCTTTCCCTCCTAGTTTTTCTGGCTGTTCTAATCATTAAACTGACATGAGACAGGTTAACAGGAGAAAATAACAAAATTTAATTACGTATGTACATGTGTCAGTTCCATAAGAATATGGGTCCCATAGAAAGACAGTTGAGGTTTATGTGCCACCTTGAGCATATAAAGGAGAAAGAGAAGTAGTGTTTGGATTTCAAAGGAGAGGAAGGCAATTCGCAGGTACATGAGAAAGCAAATGCTTGGTGAACACATTCTTGCTGGGCCACCCAGAACCAATGGGACACAGGGGAGTCTAACAGACTTCGCTAGGTTCCTCCCTGCCGGCCATCATTATTTCATATCATGCTCAGGGGATAAGGTGGCTCCCTGCCTGGAACAGGTTTTTCTGTCTGAATCTTTTTAGGCAGGTAAGGAGGCAGTAAAAGGGTCTTCTTGAATTTGTTGGGCTTTAACTCTCTTTAGTTCAAAATAATCTGCGTGCCAGGATGGTACACTTTGGGGAGACTCATTCTGAACCTCTGCAATTTCTTAAGAATAATCAGCTTAAATAATCACTATCCCCCACAGAAAAAAAGGGCATATTTTGGGGTGGCAGATGCCCTCAGATGATGTGCATGCGTGCGTATGTGTGTGTGTTGTACATGTGGATTAAAATTACAACTCTTCTTACAAAAAAAGCTGGTCCAAATTCATCCTGCCAAGGTGTTTGGAAACAACAGCTTGAAAAGAAAAAAAAACATTCTACTTCTGATTGTTTCCTTCTGAACAAGCTCAGGATTAAAAGACCACCTTGCATATGTCAGTGCATACTAATAAGGAATTTTGCTTATCGAAATAATCCAAAATTAAGATAATGCATTGATGTTTGCTGAGAAAGAACACTGTTTTGCTTCTGCTATATCATCATTGTTAGGGTCACCGAAGGCCAACGTAATAAGGGATTATGAATGTATTAGGTCATCTGGAGACCAGATGGGCTGAGTCCCAAAATGGTGCCAGCACCCAGAGGTGGGGAGTCAGAGGTTTTAAAGAGCTCTAGGCAGGCTTTTTCTGGAAGGAGAATTCTCTGGGTAGGTCCAGATCTGGGAAAGTCTGGAGGGGAGAGAGAATGGTCTTAGCAAGTGGAATGTGATCTAAGGCTTACTAAGCAAAAGAGAATGCTCATTGTGAAATGGTCTAAGGTCAGTTCCCAGGGAAAGGGGTATCGATTCAGTTATTTGGTCAGACCTAACTATCATGACCTTTGAAATCTAATACCTTACAACACTGTAGGTACATAATGCAACAAAGCATTGATTTTAAAACAAATACATACTACACTTTAAATAAGTACAGAGTTTTAAGATTCATTTGTTTATGATTCTGGTAAAAATACCAGAGGGAAAGGGGGAGGAGGGAGATAGAAGAAGGTTAAGGGATAAATGGTGATGGAAGGAGACTTGAGGCTGATGAGCGAGTGGAAATTAAATGAGCCAGTACCTGTAAAGTAACTGTGTGTTGGTGAACACACAATACAACATTTAGATGATGTATTAATAAAAATGTACACCTGGTACTTATATAATTTTATTAGACAATGTCAGCCCAATAAATTCAATAAATAAAGTTTTTAAAATAAATAAATGATAAAATTGAAAACAAAACCCCCCAAAAATGTGGGTTTGGAAGCCCAAGTTTTCTTGATCTATATTTTTGAGTGTCTGATGCCCCTGGCATCTTGGGCTGCCAAGAAATGTGTATCAAAGTGTCAAGGCCAGTGAAATAT
The DNA here is from genome assembly GCF_963455305.1 of Plecotus auritus. NCBI lineage: Eukaryota > Metazoa > Chordata > Mammalia > Chiroptera > Vespertilionidae > Plecotus > Plecotus auritus. Next base: position 178,966,308 of record NC_137772.1, on the reverse strand, counting down.
GTTGTCACTTTCAACTCTGTTTCAGGCATTAATATCTGTACCCAAAACTTCTCTCTTCATTTAATCAGTGAAATGAAATGATATACTGTCTCCATCTTGACCCACATAGAAAATAGAAAACACAACCCAGAGATCAGTTGTCTCAGAAGATTTGAAAAATGCTTCATGTATTTGGCAGATGACATAAAAGATTCCGCGCGCCCCCACTCCCCACCGCCCTAGTCATGATTGTAAGGGTTGAATGCAAGAAGAAAATCTCCCAATACGCGGAATAAGAAAATCTGCTCCCAATACACGGAATAAGCAAGGAGAAGGGACAAGGGCAGCAAATCCCCCTCCTCTTGTATATTAATGATGGTGTGTCCCTAAGCGTGCCAAGATCTGTTTACTCGCTCAACATCCTGACCCAAACCAAAACCTTCTCCGATAAAACTAGCGCATTTCCTAACATAGCCTTGATCTAGGGATAGTTTCTAAGACGTTCTTGGTCCTTTAAGATGACAGACTACACGTCTTGAAGGTGTTTCATACTTAAGAGACTGAGTTGCCGGAGCTGCTTAAACAGATTGAATTGCACTGTACGATGGCTGATTGCCTGATGCTGCGGTGAGAAGCCTGTGGCCTGAGTCCGGATACTGCTCTTTACCAGTTATAGAGCCTTGGGAAGGTTGTTTCATTCCTTCCTCACAAAAATTCCACATAAGATACAGCATGAGGCTGATGAGAGAGTGGAAATTAGATGAGCCGGTACCTGTAAATAACTGGTATCAATTCAGCACACGGTGTTAGCTCTTACTATTCCACTTTTGTGTCAAGTTTTAAAAGTACAGAATGCCTAATCACTAAAAATCCATACAGTTTTCAAAGTGTTTTCACATACATTTTCTGATGTGCTTCACATAACCCATTGTCCTAGAGCAGTATTGTCCCACTTGACAGAAGAGGACAGATCAGAGATCTGTGACTTCCCCCAGCCCCTACCACTCTCATGTCATGGAACCACGATGTGAATCCAAATTTTCTGAGTCCCAGTGCTCTTCCCATTGGGCTGACTGACCCAGTATAATATTGAACTGATATGTGACTGTAGAAAGAATAAAAGAGATTCCAACAAAGTTTCATGTTTCTGTGTATGGGAGTGCTGGGGATCCCTCGGATCACCCTCAGGTTCAATGATTCACTGTCGTAATTAGCTAATTAATATTAATAAAGGGAAGAAAGCAAAGGAAAGTCAGACTTTGTAAGTGTGGTCACCTGGGAAGCTTCACTAGGAAGCTACAGCTTCCCAGGGCACTGTTCCTCCAAGGGAACTAGCACCCCTCCCTTCCCCCACCCTGTACTGGATTATTGTAGGGAGGAGAGGGAGACAGTGAAGTCTGGGTGATGGGTGACATAGAGAAGGTGCTTGCCTGTCAGTGTAGCCTGGGGAAAATGGATTGGCAAGGGGGTGGACCCCCTCAGAAGTATGCAAAATCTTGGAAGGTTGACTGGTTAGCTCCTGGTTAAAATCCCCAAAGAATTTCCTCTCCTTGCTCTTGTTCAGGCTTGTTCTCTCCTGCTTCTCTTGCTCCATGACCCGCACTCTCCTGTTCTCTCTCTATAGCCCCGTGGCCTTAAGCAGCCGCGTGGCCCTTGGCCGAGCAGACTTCACATGCAAATGGACTGCAGCTGGGAACACAAGCTAGGCTAGCCAGATGCTGGATGGAACTGGACTTTAATACGGAACAGAAATTCTGGGCAGGGGCCTTCATTCTTGCCCTCCTGAAGACAAGATTAGACTTCTTCCATGGCGAGACAAACAGAGATATTGGAAGGGGACCCCCTTAATTTTACATCCACAAAATCCCATCATCCTATGGAGGCTTCAGGATATTCTTATGTCATGCTACCCTAAGAATTCCACAACTGGAAGTATAACTGGACAATCAATGGGTCTGGTGCTGCCTACTTGAGCCAATTAAGCAATTAAGCAAAGACAGGGTTGAATAATATATTAGTGTTTATTCCAATAGTGCCAGCAGTATGGGAGAGCAGCAAGTCATCCACAAAAATCTGCTCTGCAGCCCCTCATAAGCCAGTTGCTTATATAGGGTAGGACAAGGATTACATAAGGAAGTAGGAATTATTGGCATGGAGAAGTAGGCTATGCAGGCTGGGGTGGGACTCCATTGTTTGGGCAACAAGGTTGTTAATCTTTCCATGATAATAGGCAAGTCTTGAATGAGAATGGACCACATTTCAAGGTTGACTCACAGGTCCTGAGGTCATACAACTTCCAGCCAAGTTACAATAACCAACACAGGCAATCATGGTTAATAGAGCATGATCAATATTTCCCATAACCACAGCTAGTCCCCAATATTTTATTAACCAGCACAGGCAATCATGGTTAATAGAGCATGATCAATATTTCCCATAACCACAGCTAGTGCCCAATATTTTATTTTTGCCCCTAACAGAAGAATTCACAGGACTCAGAAAAGCTGTTATACACGTGGTGACGGCTTATTACAGTGAAAGGATATAGGTTAAAATCAGTAAAGGCAAAGAGTTGTAGGGCACAAGTTCCCAGGTATCCCCTCCCAGTCTTATACAGCCAATACCTAATTCTTCCAGCAACAATGAGTGATGTGTGATAACTCCTACAAAGCGTTATTGCCAAGCAGGGCGCTCCCCTGAGCCTTGGTGTCCAGGGTTGTTTTGTCATGTAGGCGTAGAACACCCAGTAACTGACCTTAACTACTCAGTCTCCAGGACTCCAGAGGTCAAACGGATACAGTGTGTGGCCTAGGGCCCCAGGCAAACAAAACATGTATTCACCATAAATCACACGGTCAGCATAAATTATCTGCCCTGTTGCCATAGCCCAAGGTCTCAGTTACACAAAGACACTTATTAGTAAGGGTGTTCCAAGGGCTTCCAGGAGCCTTGAAGGCCAGTTCTTCCTTTACCGTGGGTCAGGCTTGAGCGCCTCTAGCCTGCTGAGCTAGTCCTTCCTTGTGCAGCAGGGGTGTAGGCTAGGCAGCCTGAGAATAGCAGAGCTCAGCAAGAGATCACACAGAGGCAGACCCAGCCCAAAGGTGAGCCTAAGAACCAGTTTCTAAACTTGATCCACATACCAGTCCTCGGAGCCAAAGGGCATTTTCAGCCATTGCAGTGGGCTACTAGAACCTAGAAAGTTTGCCTTTGATTCCAGCTATGATGGGAGCCCCATGCCTCTACTTTGGGTCCCTTAGCATTCTGTGAGTGTCACACACTCCACTTTGGGAGACTTTCCACAGAGTGAAAGGGAGAGAGGCTTTACTATCACGCAATGATCTACTCTGAAGTAAGGATTTTATTGTTAGCACATTCAAAATTTCATTTCAAGAGTAAGAACATGAAATAGGTAGGACTCAGGGAACAGAAAACTCATCTTAAACAGCTGATGAGTTTATTATCATGCATAACAAGAAGCCCCAAGGTTGTGCGGTCCCAGGGTTGTTCATTTAAGCACCTTGTCAACATCAAGAACTCATGTTCTTTCTTCTGCTCTTCCATCCTGAATGAATTGGTGAGCTTTCCTCAAGGTTAAAAAATGGCCGCAGCAGGTCCAGGCATCACTTCCTCACACTCCATTATATAGACACAAAAATGGGACTTTTCCTTGGATGTCTTTCAAAGAGCTATGAAACCATTCCCAACCAGCCTCTCTTCGTGTTCTGATGGCCAAAACTGCTTCTTCCTAAGCCAATCACTGGCAAAGAATGAATTTTTCTCCACTAGGTTAGTAAAATTAAACTTCAACACCTGGGACTGGGAATGGGACCAACATTCCCTAAAACCCATGGTTTCTTGGAAAAGTGTAAATAGTAGAACAAATTCGGGCTCTGTTAGAAGAGAGGGAGTAGGGAATTGCTATTGGGTAGGCAGCCGAAGGTATCTGCCACAGCAAGTTCACAGGCAGAAAATGACACATCAGAGGCCGTTCTCCACAGCTTCTGAAATCTCTAGTCCTCATGTGAGATTTCAGGGATCCTTTGTTGCCTCGGTTTCTTGGAGTTAATTGATTCTTAGCAGAATAAAACAAAGGCCTAAAGAGCGATGTTTGATGCTCCTATAAGCTTTATTTTCCCCCTTTTTGTCCCGGTGTCCTCCATTAAGGAAAGCCCTCTAACATTTATTTCACAAATGTATGTGTCATGAATTCAGATGTGTGTAGCCCATGGGCCAGATGCTGGAGTCTGCTGACCAGAGCCCCTTAAATCTCTGACATATCTCTGTTACCAGTGGTACCACAGCTGTTTTCAACATTTGTCACCCTTGAGAGTCTTTCCCTTATCTCATGAGATTTTATCAAATTAGGACTTTCTGTCCTTATTCTCTTCCCCTCACTCATTTCATTTTCCATTTCACATACCTTCAGGTTTGGTAACATTCCAGTGGAAGATTCTCTTAATCTAGCAATCTCTTTGGCTCTTCCCAGTCTTTTTAATTTACAGAGAAATAACTTTCTAGCTATTAGTTCTCAATTTAGAAATCACTCAATTGTTTTCTCAATTTTCTATTTTGTATCTGGCTTTCAAACACTGTAACCTACAACTTGCAATACATTTCACTTAAATCTTAGGTGTTTCCCCTCCAGCGCTATTCCAACCCCCACCGCCTTCCTTGTGTTGAAATGCAGGAAGAGACATGATATCCTCACCCCCATTAGAGCTCAAATGGTTTTTTTCTTCACACTTGTCTCTCTCTTTGTCAAGTTCCCTGAGAACTAGCAAGATAGACGCCTTGCACTTTCTGCTTTCTGTGATTGCCTTATTCTGCCTCTCCCTGTGAAATGGTTTGGGAGAGCTGTCTTTTTATAGCCCGGCTTGCACAATAGTAGGTGGTTGATCTGTAGGTGCAAAAGTGCTTCCTGATCATTTTTTAAAACAAGCTCTAAAAGTTGATTTTTTTTAAATGTTGGAGGCTGTCAACATAAAAGGCTTCTCAGGAGAATGAGAAGTGAGGAAGGTAGCACAATAATTCTATGAGGAAGACTTACACTTTAACATACGAGCGTGTAGTTTTCATAGCTTTTGCTTTTTTTCTGATTATGAAAATCATACATGTTTGTTATAGAGATAAAGGCAGCTATTAGAAGAGATGTGGAGGAGTATATTGAAGGCAAGCATTCTAATGAATAAGACTGAATCCCATACTGCACTTGCACAGTTACTGTCATATGCATTCGAGGCAAAGATACAGATTGTCAGTCCTTATGCTATCGATTTGTTAGCAAATTGACACTTATCATTGACATCTAAAACACGGACAATATTTTCTTAAAGAAGTAAGAGGCAGGTTAATTCAACAAACATTCAACAACAACATATACAAGTTTCTACTAAGTTCCAGGTACTAGTCTAGGTCAGGGAGTATGGCCGTGAATAGAACAAATCTACCTATCTATCCATCTATCTATCACTGTGATTCACATTGATAGCTCTAATTTTAATCCAACACAGGACAGGTTTCACTGGTCTCCCTGTCCTTATCTGTGCCTTCTTTCTCCTTTGTTAAAAGAAGGGTCCCAACCACCTACATTCTCTTAGAGCTCTGGTTTTGTTATCAGTGAGATGTTCTCTGTGTCCCCACCTATTACTGGTGGAAGCAGAGCTCTTGAGGTACCATGGGAACAAGAATTTCCTGAGGCCCCCACAGCACGGTGAGGTAATGTGAGAGCTTTATTTCTGTGGAATTAAACCCCTGAGTTTCCAAAGTCCCGTCTCCCTCCGTCCTGCCATGGGGAGAGCCCCGTGTTGTCTTCAGCAGAGCCCAGATCGCTGCCCCAAACCACTCCGTTCCAGACTGCAGCGCAGTTCAGCCCAGCATCTGGCTAGGCCAGCTCATGTTCCCAGCTGCAGTCCACTGTATGTGGGGTCCATGTGGCATGGCCATGGGCCATGTGGCTTCTAGGGCTCCATGGCTGTGGAGGAAGCACGGGCGAGTGCAAGGAAGCAGAAGCAAAGCAAGAGGAACAAGAGAGAGAATTCTTTGTTCTGGGGATTTGTTGTCCCAGATTTTTGTGGGCTTCTATTGGGGTCCACCCTCCTTGCCAATGATCTTTTTTCCAGGCTAGACTGACAGGCAAGCCCCTTCCCTATGTCACCCCAACTTCACTGCACGTGTGCCCATCTCCCCCTTTGCTGGAACCCTTCCCCAGTAACCTTCAGGGAATGGACTGGTGGTTCCCTGTGGAGTGTGAAACTTCGGCTTCCTGGTGAAGCTGCCCAGATGACCATGCTTAGAATGCTTTCTTCCTATTATTAATATCAATAACTAGCTATTTATGACAGTAACAGTTTCAGGGGCATATGAAGAGCCGAACTCCACAGTACGTGACAGAATGTGTGTGTGTGTGTGTGTGTGTGTGTGTGTGTACTCACACGTTTGCATCTTCCTGCTTCCTCCCCCAGCAGCAAGTCTTGCCACTGTGATCAACATGTTTCTGCCAGCCCAGAAAATTACTTTCATTACATTCATGCCTGCTGTCATTTTAGAAACAGCTTTGAAAATCTCAAACGAAGTCTTTTTTGTTTAGTGTGGTTTTTCGCAGCAGCACATGTGGTGGGGCGAGGCCAGCCGCAGAGCTGGGGAAAGCTGGCACCAGCGGGTATGGATCACATAGGAGACTGACTAGATGGATGCTTCTGATGTTCTTCTCCTAGGGACAGATGTGTTGCCAGGTTGCAATAGCTCAGAAAGAGGAGATGCGTGGTTGCCACGAATCTTATCTTTTCTGTCAGAGATTCATTGAATAAGGGGAGGGTTGGCTCCTTCTTTTATCCGTTGGCCTGTAACCAAAGTAAAACGTATGATATGACGAAAGGGACTACCCTGTTTCATCTAACCTAAGACTTCCTCCACTGTGAGATGCTCCATTGTTTTATGATCTACAAAGAAACACCATTGCCCACTGACCCATGACACATCATGTATTATAGGACACATCCCAATTTCAGAGATGTGGAAATGCAAAAATCAGTGCATCTGGGAATTGATGAAATGGGATACGTAACTCGGGGGTTGCAAACATTTTGCCTAGGCCATTTCACATCTGTTTTATTACCTGACTTATCATTTGAGTGTGTGACCCTGAATTAAGTAATAATAACGGCCAGTTGTTGAACACATAGTACGGGCCTGCCACACTTACATTCCTTATCTCCAGTTCTTTCGGCTGTGCTGCAAAGACGAGTATAAAGGTCATTTTGCAAAGCAGGAAACTGCACTCCTGGGGCTTGGGTCAGGCCTGAGGGGAAGCTGCTGGGAGTGGGAGCTGAGATTTGAATCCAGCCAGAGTCTCGTCTCCAAGGCGAGAAGCTTCCAGTTACTCTAGGCACTGTCTCTTTGAAGAGTTAAGAGTGGTTTGAGAACCGTACCACTAAATATTTGTGGATTGTTTTAGAAACAAGTCCCCACCCATCACCCAGCTGTCACACAGCAGTAATTGTGAGACTCTGCTCCTCTCTTTCAGCTAGAGTTAGTGAAAGGAGGGGTGAGTGGGTGGATACTCACCTGCACAGAAATCACTACAGACATAATGGGGCCAATGCTTCTGGAAGCCAGGAGGCGCAGCGTCATTGTTTGCCTCTGTCAAGTCGCTCGACTCAGGAAGCAGAAAGCCCTTCACAACTCTCAGGGCTGACAGGGCTCCTGGCCTTCTCAAGGGCCTGAAATGTAAAGGGCTTCGAATTCTGGAAGCATGTGCATTAAGTCTTCTAGCACATTATTTAAAATGTACCTCATTTTTGGGGGGTGGGGGTGGTTCGGAAGAGGTCTTCACCACAGCCAAGAACAGAATTTTAACTGATGGCAAAAACATAAAGCCTTGAGGTAATATTTTATCACTGTTTATTATTGTATCCCAAGAAGAGGCCTTGACAAGTGTTGGCTGCTGCTGGGTTACCATGGCAGTGATCAAACAGCAATAGGATATTTAAAGCCTGCTTAACCCTTTTTCTTACCCAGCAGAGCAAAACTGAAAGAAGAATTCTCGTTTTGTGCAGTTTCATTGGATCTGAGGAGTATGTCCCTTTGTAATGAGGCCCCAGCCTTGCTCCCTGGGTCATCAAGCCCCTTCCTGCCCTTGTTCCAGCCGCAGGGAACCACATGCTTGGCCCAAGTGTTCCCATGTCTCTCAGGACTCTGAGCACAGGTACTTGTCCTAGACCCACCCCCCGGTCATGTTCTGTGCTGTAAAGGTGGCACCCCCTCCAGAAAGCCTTCCCATCCTTTCCTCCACTCACTGTGGGTCAGAAACAAGTCCTGAGTGCTCCAATGACACTCTGTTTACTGCCACCTGAGCACATACCCTCTGGACTGTAGGGTTTTCGGCAGTCTTGAAGAAAGTCTAGAGCTGGTCTGCTTGGATTTGGCGCTCTCCTTCACTACCTAGTAGCTGTGATCTTGGGCAAATCACTCGACCTCTCTGAGCCTCAGTTTCTTGCTGTGTGAAAGGAGAATAACGGCATCTACTTCATGGAGTTATTGTGGGGATTAAATGAGATAATATCAGTAAAATGCTTAGAACCAGTGAAGATTCAAAACACAGAGATTAAGAATTTGTCTTCTGATAGAGTATAAGATCCACGAGGGCAGGGACAAGGTCTTTATTGTGAATATTCAGGACCCAGCACACCTCAGGCACGTGGCGGGCATTTCCTAACAGTCTAACACAGTACGGTCACGGAATGGGGTCCTCTCCATAAGTGAATTTTGCACGTAACTAAAGCGTACCCCAGGACACACACAGAGAAAATCCCTTCTTGTTTCTGATTATAAAAGTACTTGATGATTGTTGGTGAAAATTCGGAAAACACAGAATTATAAGGAGCAAAATAAAAGCCACCAGTGATGCTATCATTCATGGTTAGTATATTAGTGTATCTCTTTTCACACACACTTATATCCTTTTCTTAGGCACATGCACACATTTGTATTATACTGAACTATTCTAAGTTAACTTTTGAAAGTATTTGTTGGGGCGCTCGCCCTCCAGGGAGCACGCCCCTGCCTTTCTTTTTCCCTTTCCTCTCCCCCTCCCCCAGACACTGTTACCATTAGCTTCCTCACTGCCAAGCTCCAAGGGCCCTTTCTTTACCTCTGTAACTTGTTCCCTAAGCCCATTTCTTCTAGGAATTACTTTTTCAACCTCTGTAATTTACCCAATAAAATGTTCTCTTACAAAAAATAAATAAATAAAAATAAAAGTATTTGTTGGACAATATTTCTCTACTAGAGGCCCAGTGCATGAAAATTCATGCACTGGAGGGGGGCTTCCCTCAGTCCGGCCTGCCCCCACTCACAGTCCGGGAGCCCTCAAGGGTGGGAAGCGACCCGGCACTCAGGGGAAGGCAATTCCCCATCACCTCTGCTGCTGCCACTGCTGGCAGCACAAGCCTCGGCTGGCCCTGGTTACTTGAGCCTCAGATGGCCCTGGGCGGCTGGGCAGCTGCCATCTGAGGCTTGCCTGTACCTAGGGCCAGCCCTGGGCAGCTGGGGGGCTGAGGGGACTGGGGGACTCCGGAGGCAGACACACGGAGCGGCCGGGCCTCCCCGGGGGTGGGCCCAGCCTTGCTGTGTGCCTACTGCCCCGGTGGGGCTGATGGGACTGGGCGCCGCCATCTTGTGGCTGTGAGTGCTGCCATCTTTGAGGGTGGGGCAGTCAATTAGCATATTCCCTCCTTATTGGCTGTGGGCCACCACCATCTTTGTGATAACATGAGGGTCAATTAGCATATTCTCTCTTTATTAGATAGGATAGATGGGCAACTTTTCATAGTGAGTGTTAATATTGCAATGAACATCCTTGTGTCATATGTCTTTGCAAAGCCTCTTGCATTGTTCTTAAAAGTTTTTTCTAGAACTGTCCCCACCATCCAACTGTTTATAAGATTCCCATGCTACTGTGCCCTTATCAGCACTGGATTTATTTTAACACAGCATCTTTACCAATTTGATAGGTGAAAATATCTCATTTCCCCCCTTCAGTAAACTGATCACACAGCTCCTCATTTAAACCAAGTGACTCAGCGTGGTCATTCTGAGCATCAAGTCCTACGTCCCTCTGAGTCTCTTTGCAGTTTACAGGGCTCATGAGGTGTGCGCAGCTTTGTCCCTACACAGAGTGGCTCTAGATGGCTCAGCTTTCTCATGTATCGGTCCTTCCATTTTAGTTCTCGTTCTACACTGTCAACTGCTTATGTGACTTTGAGCTGCTTCCAACAAGACACCAACTCTTCTAATTCTCTGTTTGTGATTCATTGTGTTTAAGGAGCCTTTATTGTATGCCTACAGTGTGTAAGTGTTTTGGAATGATTTTCAAGGAAAGAGGAATACAAATGTTATTTGGACACAGGAAGTACCTACTCTGAAAGAGAAGATAGATCTATAAACAATTATACAAGAGAGGCATCTGAGAAGAGAGGAAGTCCTGAAATAGGACTGAGGATAAAAGCAAACAGGTTTCAAAGTAGGATCTAATATTTCTTAAAGCATGGTTGCTTTAAAATTTTACCCAGAAAATTAACGTTGTGTAAAAACCTTCTAACTTGTTGGCATAGAAACCAGATAAACAAAATTATTTAAGGCCTGTGCTAAATTAGATTATATAAGCTTTGATTTGGGGCTCAGGGTGTTTCTTTTATGACTAGGGCTCCAAACCTACTGGCTCTGACGCTAGGAGCCTCAGTTGGGTTTTCAGAAGCATCCTGGCTTCTTTCTTTGGTCTCAGCTATGTTCCTCAGAGGGGAGATTTGGTGCTGAGAGTATCCAATTACATTAAACACTCCTTTGTAACACTGAGAAAGGATGAGGTTGACAGCATAGCTTCTTTGTAACTGAACATTGTGGCTTCTTTCCTCTTATCATCTCATTTAAAAAGATGCTTATACGGCTGTGATCCAACTGGTTGAAATGTAAATATTCTCAATATCTTAGATATTTTAGTTACATGTGGCCAACATACACATTTTGAAAATTCCACTTAACATTTATTTCCTGACTGTCTACTGTGTTCCAGGCACTAAATATTTGTCTATGGGTCTGCAAATTCCTAAAGTTGAATTGTTTTCTTTAATTTTCACCCAGATCTGCTGGCATCATCTAAGCCCAAATGTGATCTGTAATAACATGACTTTTTTTTTTCTTGTTGGACCTTGTTTCTGATGTATTGAAACATTTATTTCATTTCCCTATAGTTTATTATCCCATGTAGTGCTTCTTGTGATTGCAAAGATAAAACAATTTCACAACCAATAATGAATGAATGATGGGCAATTTCTCTAGAATTGTTTTTCATTTTTGTCAGTTTTATGAAGGTTTTCATATTTCACATACTTATTTCCAAAGAGTGTACGTATATTGGAAAAACATTCTGATAACTAATTTGGCACATAATCTTTTATAACTCCAGAGAGAACAGATCATTTATTGCTGGTTGTTTCAATAATTTTCTACAATAAAAGAATTATATAGGCTTTTGTGACTAGTCTTTGATTTTCTATCACCACTTAAAGTTGGTGAGCAAAAGTTGACTATTTGAGTTAGGCACCCACAAAACCATTTTTAAAAAGCTGTTTAGTTGGCTGACTCAGGACCATCCTTTGGAGCTGGTTGTGTACATCTTATGCTGTTACTTAGCAGTGTCTTCAGAAGCTACTGAGGCATAATGTGCAGTTGGTCCTCTATTCAATTAAAAAGTTCAATATGGCCCTACCTGGTTTGGCTTAGTGGATAGAGCACTGGCCTGTGGACTGAAGGGTCCCCAGTTCAATTCTGGTCAAGGGCATGTACCTGGGTTGCAGTGGGCTCTATCCCCAGCCCTGGTTGGGGTGTGTGTGGAAGGCAACCAATCGATGTGTCTCCCTCACATTGATAGTTCTCTCTCTCTGTCTCTCCCCCTCCCTTCCACGCTCATTAAAAATCAATGGAAAAATATCCTCGAGTGAGGATTAAAAAGAATAATAAGAAGAAATAAAATGTTCAATAGGTAGTGTTAATTTGACTTTATATTAGTAAATGAAATTATAAATTTAGTGACAAAAAGGAATCATATGGGAACAGTTGTGATGATCGGAACGGTGAGCCGCGGTGTTTTCCCCGGGGTCATGTCTCGCGACACTGAAGAATGATCTCCACGACCAGATTTAAGCAAAAGTGTGGAAAATTTATTACAAGCAGATTCAGATTCCCCACAAGGAGAGAGGGGACCCAATAATGGGCTGCCCGTTAAAGCCAAGTTGTCCAGGGGTATATATTTGCTACAAGCCTGCTCTATGTCTACCTGTGTCATCACCTGTTGACTCCCTCAATTGCTTTTGCCCAGCAGTGGACCTGCACTTTCCCTGTTTCTGTGTGTTCTTTCTCTGTTCCTGTGCTGAACTTTCTCTGTTTCTATGCGTTCGTACATCTTGTTTACTGCAGGCCCTTCCTTGGTTTCCCATGCCTCCTGCTTTGAGTCCAGAAACATTTTATTGTTTCTGCTTGGTTGGTTCCTGTGATTAGGCTGCTCAGACTCCCGTGTCTGCCCCTGCCTATGTTCCACCTGCCTTTGTTTTCCACTGGACCCTGCCCTACCTGCCTGCGTTTCAAGTTAACCCTCTCAGCTGTACACATTAAGGTCATTATTGTAGCATGATTTCTTTAGGTTGCGTATTTGAGAACTGTCCTTTATTCTCATCACTAATAATTTCACCCATTCCCCCGCCCCTCTGCATTAAGATCTTAAACAAACACTGGCATGGCTTCTCACAGCTCAAGGCCAAGTCCCTTCCCCTTAACTTTCTGCCTGGGAAAGCTCAAGGCTGACAAGATAAGGCCCTCCTTTCCGGTCTCTGTGGGCTGCTTGAGCCTTACTCCCCGAAGTGCCGATTAACAAACCCAGATGGCCTAATCACACTGGCCAATGCCCCTACCTGCTTTTTGTTGTTTTCCACTTCCCTGACTGCTCAGTCCCCCACTTGGTCTCTACATCTCTGGATTTTTCGAGTTGAGCTCAGTTCCATACTGAAGCCCTTTTCCCCTATTGCAGTAGTTACCCAACAAAGTCTGTTTTTACCACCTTTAATGTCCAGCTTTTTCTTTAACATGTCCAGCCTAAAACTCAAACTACACCAATTAAAATATGGATGCATAGAAACTTTTAGCTCACCTCAGAAACGTCTCTGCATTAATTATAGTAGAATGGCATCTGGCCACAGTCATGACAGCAGGTGATATACACTGAGTGGCCAGATTATTATGACCACCTGACGTTTGTAGGCAAATTAGCCGTACACTGCATCATATGGGATATGGAAACCGAAGGCCTGTTCGAACACCTTTGCTGTTTGCAGTTACCAAGATAAAACGTCTCCAATTTGCACAGGAACACAAGGATTGGACAGTCGAACATTGGAAAAAAGTCATGTGGTCTGAAGAATCACTTTTCCAGTTGCATCATGCAGATGGCAGAGTGAGAATTTCGCAGAAACAGCATGAAAGCATGCACCCCACATGCATGAATACAACCCTTCAAGCTGCTGGGGGCAGTGTTATGGTTTGGGGCATGTTTTCCTGGCATGATTTGGGCCCTTTAATTCGTGTGGAACAACGTCTGAATAGCACAACATACCTAAGTATTGCTAATCAAGTTCATCCTATCATGTTGATGGCGTATCCCAATGGAGATGGCTTCTTCCAACAAGACAATGCGCCATACCATGGTGCTTGTATTGTGCAGGAGTGGTTTCAAGAACATGAGGGAGACTTTACCTTGCTTAGGTGGCCCCCACAATCACCAGATCTCAATCCAATTGAGCATTTGTGGGACGAAGTTAAAAGAGCCACCAGGCAGCTGGTTCCACAACCATCAAATCCCACAGAACTGGACAGTGCTATTCATCAGGCATGGTGTCAGATTCCTCGCATCACCTTTCAACATCTCGTGGAGTCAATGCCAAGAATAATCGCCGCAGTATTGAAGGCAAAAGGTGGCCCAACGAAGTACTAATGGGGTGGTCATGATAAACTGGCCACTCCGTGTATAATCCATTAGTAAGATAATTCGAAATAATGCTCTGCTCATCTCAATCATTCCCACCATAAAATGAAAGAATCCAAGATGGAAGTCTTTTTGCAAACAAGTAACTAATCAAGATGAACTGCAGTAAAAAATAAAGGATCTCTCTTATAAAAAGGGTTCATTTTTCTATTGGTGCTGACTTTATTGCTGTTGGGTATTCTTGGGGGAGATAGTGCTAGATTTCCTAACTGACCAACCAGGGGGAAGAAGTGGGGACTGAAGTGGATATTGTGGCTGGCTCTCCAGCTGTCACTCCTCAGCTCATTTGTCAAAGCCACGCCCCTTGCCTGCAATTGGGCTAATGAGCCGTGAGGCGTGGTTTGCTAGTGTTGTACCAGGGAAAAAGCCAGTGGGATTTGCATCCTGCACATGGACAAGGCGCGTGTGGACCCAGGGTGCTAGTAGCCATATTATGAAGTTAGTGGCATAAATAACAGAGTGGAGAAACAGAAAGACACTAGATTCCAGATGATATTACTGAGACCCTAAATCAACCACCCCTACAACCTGCCCCTGTTAAAAGTTACATAACAAGTTTACTTATTGTATATGGCATTCTGAGTTGATATTCTGTTACTGGAAGCCAGAGACATCTTGAGACAGGAATATGCATGGTTTTGCAAGGTTTCCCTCTCCACTAGCAGAAGCCCTGCCCACTGGAGGGAAGCAGTATTCTCCAGGGAAGAAAGAGGGGCCTTCTAGCTCACGGGTGTCCCCCAGGGACAAAACTGTCGGTGGGATCTGAACAGGGGAAGATGGGCCTCCTGCCACTCAGCCTATCAGCTGCCGGAGGACACAGACATTTTGATGAAGGGAGGTGGTTGGGAGGGAACAAGGAATAATTTTAAAACCAGCAATTCTGTGAAGGAGCTAAATGTGTATGTATGTCCAGGTTGAAGGGTGAGGCAGCTTTGGGTAAGCTAGAGATGAACATTAAAGAGAGGAAAAATGATGAAGAGGGTAATGGAAGAGTATACTAAAGATTTCTTTTTCTATATTCTGGGAAAGTATGTTACCTTTAAATCACGTGGTTTGTTTGTTTAGATTTAAAGATTAACTAGAACTTAGCTCTGAACCCATTTGGTCCTAGTGATGTTTTAAACACTAGTTCTTTTAAACCTCTCTTCTGTGGCAATTGGTCTTCTATGAACATTCTATGGCATAGTTAAGTTTTGTATTTCCTCTTGGGTCAATGTTGTCCGTTTATATTTTGCAAGAAAATCATTTCTTCTAGTTTTTAAAAAAACGTTGTCATTGAAACTAATATTCTGCTATAAAGTTTTAATGTCTTATCTATAATTATATCTTTCTCACGCCTTAGCTTTTATGTGTTTTCCTTAATCAAACTACTGTTGATCTACCTTATTAGATGTAAATAACTTTTCTACTATTTTATTTATGTCTTTGCTTTTTTGTTCATTATTTATTTTTTTCTTCTTTTGTTTGGTTTTGTTTATTTTTCTTTCCCTAATTTTTAAAAGATGAGCATGATTGTCTTTTACTCTCCAGTCTTTAATCTTTAATGACAAAGGCATTTACTTTATTTATTTATTTTTATTTATTTATTTATTTGTTTGTTTGTTTGTTTTTTACAAACCCTTGTGTTAAGGGCTGACTTTCAATAGATCACAGCAAGGAAGCTGCAATGACAAAGGCATTTAAATCTACAAACATTCTCAAATTTTATGTCTTACTGGTTTGACATAAATAATGTTCCTTGTAATTGATTTCTAAATAATTTCTAATTTTAGTTTTTAGTTTCTCCTTGACCCAGAACTATTAAGGTGGATGCCTTTTATTCTTAGGTATTTGGGATTTTTTGGTCAACTCAGGATTTATTCTCTCAACAACTTTCATATATATAATACAGTAGTGTTAACTATCGTCGTCATGCTGTACATTACATGCCTAGTACTATGTGTCTTACAACTAGCAGTTTGTACCTTTTGACCACCTTTATCCGTTCTTTGCCTTTTTGACTCAGGGTCACCAAGACACAGCAAGTGGCACAGAATGGCCCATCAAGGGTTAAATGGGATGGTTTGAACTATGGCAAAGCATAGAAAGAAGAAACCAATCATCAAAAGAGGTGTAAAGAGATCTCCCTCCCCCGATGCTCTTTGTGGTCCATTCCCTTCTCTATGCCCCAGTCCTTGGCAGTTTGTTCTCTGTGACCATAATTTTGCCTTTTCCAAAATGTCATATAAATAGGCTCATATATAGTATGTACCCTTTTGGGTCTGGCTTTTTTCACTTAGCATAATATGTTTAAGATTCATCTGAGTCATTGCCTGTATCAGTAGTTCATTCCTTTTCATTGCCGAGTGGTGTTCCATGGGATGGATTATACTTCAGCTTGTTTATCCATTTATCCCTAAGGACACCTGGGTTGTTTCCAGCTTCTCGCGATTTTAGATGGAGCTGCTATAAAATCAGGGCACAAGTTTTTGTGTAAATATGATTTTAATTCATCCAGGGTGCCAAACTGTTTTTCAAAGTGCTATGCCATTTTATATTTCCACCAAGAGTGTTGAGTTTCGGCTATTTTGCAACTTCCATAGCAATAGTAATATCAATTTCATTTTATTTCAGCCATTAGAATAGGTGGTATCTCATGGTTTAATTTGCATTTCTCTGATTAATAACAATGTTGTACATCTTTTCATGTGATTATTTGACATCTGTATATCTTCTTTAATGGCCTTCAAATCTTTTGCCCATATTTTTACTGGGTTGTTTGTTTCCTTATTGCTGAATTTTGAAAGTTCTTTATATATTCTAGCTACAAGTCCTTCATTAGGTGTTCTGTAAATATTTTCTCTCAGTCTATAACTAGTCTTTTTATTTTCTTAACAGTGTCTTTTAAAAAAGAGAACCTTATCATTTTTTTATGGTTTGTGCTTTTGTGTCATATCTAAGAGATCTTTGATTAACCCAAGTTCACAAAGGTTTTTTTAAGTTATTTTTATATAGCGTTCAAAATATAGTTGAGGATTGTTTGTGTGTGTGTGCGAGTGTGTATATTTGCATAGGAATATCCAACTGTTCCAGCACCATTTTCCAATTCCCTGACTCCATTTGTTTTATTGGCTCTCTAGTAACAGTTTATTTTATCTTTATTGTATCTTTCAGGAATTTTACTTCATATGCATTGGCTAAGAACTGAGTTTTGAGCTTCAGTAATAAAACACTTGAATGACTTGGAAAGGAAGGGGACTGGGGTGGGGGAGGGCGGGGGGAAAGAAATAAAAAGCAAAGCAAACAGAAAGTTAATTGAAAATCTTTGAGCCATTGGTCCTGGCGTGCAGGGCCAAGGGAGCACCAACCTTACACACAGCCAGGCTTAAGGAAAGGTCTGAGCCTAGGGTCTCGCCAGGGGGAGGCATAGGCAGGGTTCTTGCCTAAGGACCAAGGCCTTCCTAGGGGAGCAGGTGTCAAAAGAGAAAAGAAGGCTCTGAATGGGTGCTAGAGGCTATGGAAGAATTCTCTCCCACCCCTCTGGCTGGAGTGGCTCAGTGGTTGAGCTTTGACCTATGAACCAAGAGATCACGGTTTGATTCCTAGTCAGGGCATAGGACCAGGTTGTGGGCTCAATCCCCAGTATGGGGTGTGCAGGAGGCAGCTGATCAATGATTCTCATCATTGATGTTTCTCTCTCTCTCTCTCCCTCTTCCTTCCTCTCTAAAATCAATAAAAATATACTTTAAAAAAAATTCTCTCCCCCTTTCAGTTATATTCAGGCTTGAGTCATTATTTTCCGCGAGAAATGCCATGAGCCCCCACACCTGAGAAGGTAATCTCTTGTTCTTGCTAAGACTCAGATTAGTATATGGGAACAAGGCCAGTGTAAATGTGGCAGTCTAGTGAAAAAGCAAGGGCAGAAAGCGTTCCTCTTCCTGCTCTTCCTCCTCCTTCTATCTGCAAGGCAAGGTAAAGGAACAATTAGTCAACCACCCAAATAATTATTTTAACTTCAGCTGCCAAAAATTGTGTGGGCATGCATGGTGGCTGGCTGCAATTTGTAGAAATCTAGAGATGCAATATATCTGAATTATTACTGGGATTGTAAAGCAATTAGTGAGCCACCTTGCCATTATTACATTCCTCCTTGAAGAAAGAGGCCCCTTTGTTCCTTGTTATCTTTGCATTCAGGGGGAGACAGCTAATGTCTCTTGTGCGCTTTCACATTGTTGTCTTAAAGTCAAGACCACACTAAGAGATGGTATGATGAGATATTTGTGTATTTCTAATGTCTTGGTCATGTCCGTCAACATTCTTAATGAAATCAAACTCACACATTCTGCTGTGATCAGCACATGTGATACAAAATCCTGTGTCAATCCCTTGGTCCAATTGCTCCAGGCAGTAGAGCAACTACTGGTCCAGTAGCTTTAGTTAAATTGATACTATACCAACCAATCAGAAATATAAAAACAGGGAGGCTTAGTGAAGATCACATACATAAGAAACTAAAACTACTAAAGCAATTCTGTGAGTTGCTGAATTTTCTATGCTTTCATTGAACTTTACTCATAATGTATCATACTCAGCCATAGTCACACCTGTTTCCCCCATGTTCCCTGAGCCCCTTGGGGACTAGTTATGTCCAGATCATCTAAACATCATCAATGCATGTCATTGATCCTCACATTCAGAAGAGTAGCTAACTCAGAATCTGTGCACAATAAATACTCGTTGGCTTTAAAAAAAATACATTTTTATTGATTTCAGAGAGGAGGGAAGTGAGAGAGAGATAGAAACATCAATGATGACAGAGAATCATTGATTGCCTCCTGCATGCCCCCTACTGGGAATCAAGCCTGCAACCCGGGCATGTGCCCTGACTGGGAATCTAACTGTGACCTCCTGCTTCATAGGTCGGCGCTTAACCACTGAGCCACGCTGGCCAGGCACTACTTGTTGGCTTTGATTGAAAATTGTTTAATTCACTGAAGACATAAGGGGGCAATTTGTCATACCTGCAGCTATCGCAGAGCCTGAAGTGCTGGCATTATTGAGTGGGTGACATAATCCTCAGGCTGGAATTCAGGCTTAACCTAGCAACTTGAAATGTTGGGCCACTAAACCCACAAAGAAATGAATAGGAATCCAGGCAAAAACCCATGTAAAAGTTATTTTTAACTGGATTTCTGGCTTGATAGCTACCCTTTAAGTGGGAAAGATCTAGCAGTTTTCTGCCACAGCTCAATACAAGTGGGATGTGGCAGCGTACAATGCTAATGCAATCTAAACGATAAGTAATAAAAGCTTAGGGTGCAGTTTAGGGAAGGAGCACGTATTGTACTCCCTGCTGGTCAAGCCACGTGTAGAATGAAACATGCAGTTTTCAGGACCGCATTCTAAGGGGAGAATTGGCGATTAAAGCAAGTTCTATAAGGTGGGAACCGATGAGGGTTGACCCGGGGTGTGTACACGGCTTTGAATAATTTGTGACTCACTGAATTTAACCAGTGAGAGGGGACCCTGTAATTTACAAGGCAGCTAGAAAAATGTCTCCTTTGTAGGTTCAGAATGAAACGCCTCTGAGAGTTGATTTTTGCCTTTGGGAGACACGTGAACATAATCTATTAAAAGCAGTGAGCATCAGGGGGTTGAGGAAGCAAGATGCCCTGAATGTTATATGTCCTAGTACTTACCTACCTGGTATCTTGTACCGGCAGCCTTTACCCAGGATTTTCTTGTGCGTGTGCACAGATGCTGTGGATCCTTCTTCTGCCTCAGCTCAGGGCCTCAAGCTGCCTGTTCCCACTCCAGTGCCAGGAGCGTAGACTGCTTCCGGTGGGACTGGCTACTGACAGGGGAACTCTTAGAAAACGTAGATGTGCAGATAGGAACAGCCACATCAAACTTCTCTGGTACATGCTTCTGCTCTGGCTACTCCTGATGCCTCCTGCAACCCCTCTCACCCGATCTTTTGTGTGACTGTCTCCCAGCAGCATCCTTCTGCCCTCCTCACTCTTTTGCATCGACTCCTGACTTGCTCAGACTTCTGCCTCCTCTGCATTCTGCTGGCTGCTCATTGGTATACTCCACTCACTGGTCTCAGCACCGGACCACCTTACTCTTCCCTCCTCCATCGTTTCCAGCATTTACTTTTCCAGACGGGTAGCTAATTTGAATGAACATAATTTTATTTATTTTTTTAAAAATAAATCTTTATTGTTCAGATTATTACAATTGTTCCTCTTTTGTCCCCCATAGCTCCCCTCCACCCAGTTCCCACCCCACCCTCTTCCCTTACCTCCCCCCACCCACACTGTCCTCATCCATAGGTGTACGATTTTTTCCAGTCTCTTCCCGCACCCCCCATACCCTTTTCCCCCCCGAGAATTGTCAGTTCACTCCCTTTCTATGCCCCTGATTTTATTATATTCACCTGTTTATTCTGTTCATCAGATTTTTTTTTTAAATATATATTTTATTGACTTTTTACAGAGAGGAAGGGAGAGGGATAGAGAGTCAGAAACATTGAGGGGAGAGAAACATCAATCAGCTGCCTCCTGAACACCTCCCACTGGGGATGTGCCCGCAACCAAGGCACATGCCCTTGACAGGAATCGAACCTGGGACCTTTCAGTCCACAGGCTGATGCTCTATCCACTGAGCCAAACCAGTTAGGCTGTTCATCAGATTTTTTTATTCACTCAGTTTTTAGATTCACTTGTTGATAGGTATGTATTTGTTGTTCATAATTTTTATCTTTGCCTTTTTTTTCTTCTTCTTAAAGAATACCTTTCAGCATTTCATATAATACTGGTTTGGTGGTGATGAACTCCTTTAGCTTTTTCTTATCTGTGAAGCTCTTTATTTGACCTTCAATTTTGAATGATAGCTTTGCTGGGTAGAGTAATCTTGGTTGTAGGTTCTTGCTATTCATCACTTTGAATATTTCTTGCCACTCATGTCTGGCCTGCATAGTTTCTGTTGAGAAATCAGCTGACAATCGTATGGGTGCTCCCTTGTAGGTAACTAACTGTTTTTCTCTTGCTGCTTTTAATATTCTCTCTTTGTCTTTTGCTCTTGGCATTTTAATTATGATGTGTCTTGGTGTGGTCTTCTTTGGATTCCTTTTGTTTGGGGTTCTCTGCACTTCCTGGATTTATAAGTCTATTTCTTTCACCAGGTGGGGGAAGTTTTTGGTCATTATTTCTTCAAATAGGTTTTCAGTATCTTGCTCTCTCTGTTCTTCTGGCACCCCCATAATTCGGATGTTGGTACGCTTGAAGTTGTCCCAGAGGCTCCTTACACTATCTTCATACTTTTGGATTCTTTTTTCTTTTTTCTTTTCCGGTTGGGTGTCTTTGCTTCTTTGTATTTCAAAACTTTGACTTGATTCTTGCAGTCCTCTAGTTTGCTGTTGGATCTCTGTATATTATTTTTTATTTCAGTCAGTGTATGCTTAATTTCTAGTTGGACCTTTTTCATTTCCTTGAGGGTCTCACTAAATTTATCAGCTTTTTCTAGAAAATTCTTGAAAAACCTTATAACCGTGGTTTTGAACTCTATATCCAGTCGTTTGCTTTCCTCCATTTCTGTCATTTATGACCTGTTTCTTTGTCTCCGCATTTTGGCTGCTTCCCTGAGTTGATAGAGTGGCTTTGTGTGCTAGGTGTCCTATAGGGCCCAGTGGCTCAGCCTCCCCAGTTACCTGAGGTGGACACTCTTGGTGCACCCCTTTGTGGGCTGTGTGAGCAGTCTTGTTGTAGTTAAGCCTTGATTGTTGTTGGTATCACTGGGAGGAATTGACCTCCAGGCCAGTTTGCTGTGAAGATCAGCTGTGTTTACAATGGAAGAACTTCTGTGCTGGAGACATCCTTATGAGGCAAGACTTGCTTCAGTGGGGCTTTGGTGCTCACTGAGTCTGCCCCCTGAGTGTGTCCCTTATGGATCTGAGGAGTTGTAATCTGGATGGTCCCACTCTGACCCCTGGGTACACTGGCTCTTGGATCTCCAAGGAGGTGCTAATTTAGCCTCTGCCTGAGGCCACCCAGCAGGAGCTACAGAGAGATCTGCAGATTCCTCTTCTTTGTTTGGGTTTTGGAGGTGCCCAGATGAGGCCCAGCTGTGAACAATGCAAGCTGCTGTGGGGCCTTGGGCCTTCTTTTGGATGTTCTGGGTCTCACTGACTCAGCTGCAGTTTGTTAGGTAAGTTTAGATTTCAAGGACCAGACCATTCATATGCATAAGCCTCTGCACACTGCTTGGATGGGGTGGAGCAAACAGCAATGGCTTCCTGTCATCCCTGTCCTAAGAAGCACCCAGGTCTCAGTGTTCCTCTGTAATCGCTGCAAGCACCTCTGAGAGAAAGCCGCCCTTGAGTTCCGCCCGCTGCCAGACAGTCCAGTGTCTCCCCGTATGAGTCTGGGTCTCCAGAGTCTCACCTGGAACTGGAGTTCAGAGCAGTCAGGAGCTTGTGTCTCCCTCCCTATTGAAAAAGCCAGCTGTGTACTCAGTTGCCAGCCCTCTCCACGCGCGCCTCTGTACCTCTGCACTTTACTTCCGCAGCTCCTCTGAGTCTCAGTGTGCTTTTCTCTTCCCTTCTAGTTGTAGAATTTCCACTCAGCCAGCCTTCCTGTGGTTCTGGATGATGTCCGTTTTGTCTTTTAGTTGTAGTTTTGAAGTTGTTGTGGGAGAGAGCAAGTTCAGGTGTTTACCTATGCCACCATCTTGGTTTCTCTTGAACGTGACAATTTTATGAAAGGATAGAAAAATAATTTACATATACTTATACTTTATACACTATTATAAAGCAATAATGTATATACATTTAACCCCTTTTTTAAAGTGACTTTCTGTGCTTTCTGTCTCATAGCATAGGGGTTAAGGGCATAACCTCTATGGTCAGACATGTGCAGGTTCAAATGCTGGGCCTGCCACTAACAGACTATATTAATTTGGGCAAGTTATTTAGTATCATTGAACATGAGATTTTTTTTCATCTGATGGGAATTAAATTTTTTTATTTAATGGGCATTAAAACTATCTAATGCATAGATTAAATGAGATAATGTAAATAAAGTTCTGAAAAGGTATCTGGTACATAGTAAGCCTAAATAAATGGTATTTATTATTGTTACTTATAATATTTGTAGCAATATACCTTTATATATACCTTGTATATAAAACTATATAATTTTACATATCCAGATACTGTAACACTTGTAATTATTTTTTAAATATCCCTTTAACAATCCTGATCAAATTCCTTCAGTTCTGCATTTTTGCTGTTGAGTAGAGGAGAGTGAATCACAAATTGCAGAAACATCGAATTGCTAGTTGAGAAGAATATTTCCAGTTAACATATGGCACTGGCTTTGTCTTAGGAATCTGATCTTAGAAAGTTAACTTGATTTCTCTTTCTTTTGTTGTCATTACATTATCCTAGAAACAAAGTGTCCAAGTTCAATGTAAAAGTATTTATTTATTCTTGAGCTCTCATATTATTTGAGTTGGTAAATCGATATTAACTTATACAGTATCCTCCTATTCATGGATTCAATTAATTCAAGGCTTTTTCCCCCAAAGGAGCCAAACCTCATAATTAATTTTATTTCATCATTATCTAGACCAGTGGTCGGCAAACTGTGGCTCGTGAGCCACATGGGGCTCTCAAGCCGCGGTTTGCCACTCTGTTGACTAATGAGTTTGCCGACCACTGGGATAGGGGCTTAATAACAAGGAACAACAACAGCCTGTAATTATTGGAATCGAGAGTCTAGGTCAGTGGTCGGCAAACTCATTAGTCAACAGAGCGGCAAACCACGGCTTGCGAGCCGCATGTGGCTCGCGAGCCGCAGTTTGCTGACCACTGATCTAGACTATAATAATGATTTTTAAATGTTGGGTCATAGACACATCTAATGTATAGAAACCCCATTTGGGAATTCAGAAACCTATCTGCTCGTTCCTTTTAATATTGGTGTGACTAGCCACTCGCTTTCTAGATAATATTATTGCTCAGTACTTTTCCTTTTAAAAAAATGTCTGGATTTCAGACCAGCTAAAATCAGAAAAACATAAGGAAGAGAAGTCAGGGCTATCCCCTAAGGGGATAGCAAAAAGATACAGTTAAAGCTGAGTAAAGAAAGAAGTGAAGGAGAGAAAGCAAATAAAAGGGCCATCCTTTTGGCACAGGCCAGGCAGTCTGAGATGCAGCATCAGCTGTGAACTCGGAAAAGAATTTCCACAAAAGCCCTTTAGATTCACCAAAGCGTTGACTCACCCCAAGCCCTGGAAGGCATGGTGAGCAGCGCCCACCTGAGCGATGCCGTGGAGGAGGCTGTATTGTGTGTGGAGCCCGAGTGGTTAAGTTTTGTTTCAGCACTGCAGAAGCAGGAGAAAGAGATTTCCTTCTTAGGAAGCATTTGACTCACTGGCTGCTCGTGTGCACTTGCACCCCGTCGCCTCACTGTGCACCCATCACACTCATGCTAAACCCAAATGTGCCAAGTGATGTCTGCGGAGCCTTCTGCTTCATGACGGAGTTTGGTTGGAGAAAGTGCCAGAGGAGAGAGAAGAGATGAGGATTGTGACATCTTTGCCCCAACGGATGCCTTAGCCCAATCTGGGGGGGCAGGTGGGGTAGGCAGGCAACTGGAAACTTAGGGAATGTTTCCAAGAGAGCGTCAACATGGAGAGAAAGTTCACAGTGACCTACTCACCAGCAGAATTCAAAACAGGGCCGACAGGCTAAGACAGGAAGAAGTGCACCAGAAGGTGGACACCATGTAGTAACTGTCTGACAGAGAGGTCTCTGGGCAAATGTGACTTTGGGGAGTCTCCAAAATAAATAGGGACAATGGGTGGGTGTGTGCTGAGTTACTGTCGCTACGATGGAGCACTGCCACAGGAAATCCCAGGGGCTGGTGAGGCCAGAGAACATCAAGTTGGCACTGTCAAATCCTGGAACGGGAACACTGAATATCTCATATGGCTCTTGCCACCATCTCAAAAAAAAAAGGGAGAGAGAAAAGTTTCCTTAGATGTATCAGTATCAGAAATTTAATGTTAGACTGACTCTTTATGCTACATGATGTAAAAATTCATTACTACTGTTTTAAAAAAAAAACCCAAGGTAATTGCCTATCATTTAAAACTTGCATTCCTATTATTGTAAAAAAGAGTTAATGATATAAATTTTTACCTAGATATATATATTACAAACATAAGCATTGACATAATTTGTTTATGAAGTACCCAATTACCTACCTTGCAGTTGCAACCACAATTTAGACCCTAACAACTGATCTCCATCTTTCCTTCTCTGTCTCTGATCTCCATCTCTGAAAGGCTCATGCGGGACCTTCTGTGCCAGTGTTAGTCGCAATTAAATGCAAGAAAATTAATATGGGGTTTAATATGAGGTAGCCTCTTCTCAAAAATGAATTGAGGGACTGAGCATCATGTTTTTATCAAAGCTCATTAGAACATCTGGGAATGCTAGCTGGGGGAGAGATTTTCATACAGTTCTATTATCAAATGCACAGTTTGCACTAATTATGGTAATTCATAATCTCAGTGCCTACCTCTTCATTCTTTAAAAAAAAGCTTCAACTATTTGGCGTTGGGGGACCATTCTGATGACATAATAGTTCTGATTACTTTTTTTAAAGTCAGCACTTTGTCAGCATCTTTTAAATACAAGTCAATTGCTTCCATTCTCTTATGAGGGATGTTATGTTAATCCATCATAAGAGACCTTCCAGTGCTTCTGCTTCATCATTCTATCACTTCCCACTTTCCCAGGACCAAGCATACTGTTTTTACTCATTCATCAATCAATTTGACAAGTATTGACTGACTGTCTCCTACATGCAGGGTGCTCTCCTAGAGGCTAAGAGCATAACAGAAAAAGCTCTTCTTCCATGGAGATTAAATTTTAGTACAGTGCTGTATGTATAAGGAATAAGAGGTTGGACCGATTTACCCGAGTAGCTGATTTTTGATTAATCACTGAGGTCACCTAGCTTGATGTTATTTGATGTTTTCTCCTGAAATATATTTAAGTCATGATCCCAGCGAGCTGGGTTCTGGTGTTAAAGTTATTTTCCACTGTACTTCTGTTGAGTGAGTACAATGAGATAGAAAAGCCATATTTAGTAGAAAAAAATGTTGGATCTCTAAATTCTTTCAAATCTAAAACTTTTTTTACCCCCTCAGTCTAATTTATTCCCTCTACTGAAAAATAAAATAAAATGACTTTTGTCATTGCTATACAGAGGACAGAACAGCATTACCAACCATTACAATCCCTCTGCAATCTTAGTCCTGTCCCAAGAAACATCCTGTAATTTCCTCCCTTCAAAATCAGGAATAAGTCCAAGATCAGTGCAGAACTGGATGCCAGTAATAGTTCACTCCCACTGATAACGGAAAGGCTGAAGGCTTCGTGAACCTTTTCAAAGAACAGTTGGATGTAATGTGGAAGTCACAAATGGTTCTGTTTCTCTGAGCAGGCGTTTTTCAGAGGACTGAGCTCAGTTAGAAATCCTAAAACTGAAGAGAGCCAGTTAAGCTTGAACACAGTTCAGAAAAGAGCAGCTGAAGTGGCTGAACACCTGGGAGATCCTCCCAGTGAGGAGCTGCTAGAGGAAGTGAGTTTTTCTCTCTGAATTGGTAGGAAAGACAGTGGACTTGGAAGAATTCAAACGTGCATAGCAGGGGGTCACCGTAAGCAATAGACCTACAGTACTGAGAGAGCTAAAATTATAATAATATTTGACACTGAGGGTTTTATATGTATTATCTTTTTTTAAAATATATTTTTATTGATTTCAGAGGAAGGGAGAGGAAGAGACAGAAACATCAATGATGAGAGAGAATCATTGATCGGCTGCCTCCTGCACGCCCCACACTGGGGATCGATCCCGCAACCTGGGCATGTGCCCTGACTGGGAATTGAACGGTGATCTCCTGATTCATAGGTTGATGCTCAACTACTGAACCATGCTGGCTGGGCTGTATTATCTTTTTTAAACCTTTCAATAACTCAGGTGAAAGATGTTATTATTATTATTATTCCCATTGTACAGTTGAAGAAAACTGAGGATTAAGTAACTTGCACAAGACCACACAGCTAGTAATGGAGGAGCTGAGACTTGAACCCTTGAGCCCCAGCTCTCAGTAACTGCACCATACCACCTTAAGAACAGAAACATCCAACTGTCAGTAAGAATACAAAAAAACATGAGGACATATAAAGAAACAAGATTGCAATACTCATCACTCCAAAAATTGTGATGTCCTTTTTCTCCTTGAATAAAGGGCATCGAACTTGATACTAAATTGTTTTCATTTTGTCACTTGACACTTAAAATGTGCTCTGGGGAACCCTCATAGGTGAAGATCTCAAAAATGGATTCCATGGTCAAAGTAAAGATTTGTAAGCACATCAGCATCACAATAAAAGCTCTGAGAAGCTTAGCAGTAAAGAAATAACTTGTTTTAACCATCATTTCCCAAATGTATTGGCTGTCAAACCATTTGATTTTTTTAAACACCTATAAACCATCTTTTGAGCTGTGTTTTACTGAGCAAGTTCAGTAATCTGTTTAAAACTCACACCCAGGTTATTTTCACTGTGTGAAATTACATCATATTTTTGTTACTTTCATATTCTCACTCTGCCACCTGAGAATGTGCACCACATGAGGATAGGGACTCCTTGTCAACACTGGTGAATATCCTAATATTACGACAACTTTTGCTCGCCTAGACATTCTGATGACTATGGAATTTCTGATCATAACTCCTAGGAAGACCAGGCCCCTGTGTCTACTCCATGCTGATAGGCAGCGGGGATATTGTGTGAGTAGAACAGATATGTTTCCTGCTAAGGCAGCTGATATTTTAGTGAGGGAAATGGAGCGTCAGATCATTAAAACAAGCAATGAGAAAGAATGTTTCTCATTGTAAAAATTGGTTAATGAAGTCCATCTCAGCCTCATGTGTGTTTTAGTTGGTGTGAGTTATGCCTCACGTAATACCCCTGGACACTTGCAAGAGGCAAGGTCAGGGCAGTGGTGTGCAGGAAAACAACCAGCTGGGGGAGGGGGCTGATTTATAGCTTTTGCAAGGTTTCCATGGTGTAAATACTCCCACCTCCTCAGATTTCAAGCTACCAAGGTGATTCCTGGAAATTTAACCATCTGCTCTCATGAGCCAATGCCAGAGACTCCGAAGCACATCACGAGTTCTAGGCGTTTAAGGCAAATTCAGCCAGCACTCTTCATGTCACAGACTTTTGGATTTCACAAGCTTAAAAAAAAAGAGAAGAAAACATTTGAAAATTAGAGAAAGACTCTTTCTAAAATATTTTCCTTCCTTCTTCCCTTCCTCCCTTTCTTTCTTTTTTCTCCATTCCATGCTTTTTTCCATCCTCTGCCAAAGACACTGAAAAACAAATGACAATTGACGATCACCATCATTTCATAAATGAAATAATATTTTAATAAAAAAATGAGCATGGCAAAACTTTGGAATAAAGAACAGCTCTTTAAATTTAATGAATCTAAATCTACAAAATTTGTATTGCCTTATTTTTCTAATTTTGTTATGAACTAGGGAAATTCGTGAGGGTGTTTCTGAGTACAAGTGACGGAAAACTTGGCAGTGGCTTAATAGCTCACGTTATTTTCTTGTATTTCAAGAGGTCTAGAGGTTGATGCTTGCTAGCAGACACCTAACCTTTCCCTAGCTTTCCTTTTCACCAGCTTTAAATGATAGACTTTTCTCCTCATGCTTGTAGCCTCATAGTGTTAGAACAGGCAGCCAGAAAGATATGAGCTGAGTAAGGCAGTTGGTGCTTGGAGGGGTATGTGTGAGACATGACAAGCCAAAATTAGGTGATGAAGACAACAGACCCCTATGTGAGAAGAGAAGATTTAGAGCCCCTCCAGGATGTGGTCTAACCGGTGGCATAACATCTGGGTGTAGGAGCCTTGTAGCTTGCCTAGGGGTATCAATTCCCCGAACCCCACACTGAGCAGGGCACTTGGTTTGGCTTCTGCTGGCTGAGTTGCATGCTCAGGCTCTATCTGAGTATATTCCTTTTCTGCAAACAAATTCTCGCCTGCCTTTGCTGCTATTTTGTTGTCTCTTGTTTGAATTCGTTCCCACAAGAAGACAAGGACAGAGGACTGTCTCTGGCTAAAGGCTACCTCCAGCCAGAGGCCACCCTGACCACCACTGACAGGCCTATCCTTTATCCCACCTGCTCCAAGTACAGAGTTTTAATGGGCCATCTGATCTACCTGTATCTTCCTGACCACAACAAACTCGCTGACCCATGGCTGCTTTAGTCCCAGTTTATCCTGCCTGGGAGCATCTCCCCTTCTTGCCCTTTCTGTTCCACCCTCCCCCCATCCCATACATTTATTATAGCACTGTAACATTTTGTGGCATTAATTAAATTGCATGTCTGTCTCCCCTTACTAAGAACTTTGAATTAAATGTTGGATGAATAAATTATTAAAGGCTAATCCCAAGGGAAACAGATCATGTTATAAATCCCTCAGCTGGAACTCTTAGGATCAGTGATGTCCTCCACAAAAGTCTTACAGGGACAAGAATCCGGGAAGGGTATTGGCCATAGATCTTCATGGTCTATGGAAAAGCGTGGGATATACTAAGAGCCATAAGGCAGAAATCCTTTGAATTCATCTAATTTATTCTACAAAATTCTACGCTTAGGTAATGTGATCTCCATTTTTAATGTGAAAGTTCTGTTTTCCTTAGAAACTGAAAGGAACTGGAGCCATTTCTTAGGTAGTTTTAAGACCAAACTGTCTCTCAAAGTTAAGGACTTCCTTCTCTGAGTATGTACCAGAAGAGTGAGCAGTTTGGAGTAAGAGTGGCAGAACCTTGCAGATATGAACATAATATGGAAACTTTCATCATCCAAATTGAAATGTGAAACATAAGCTGTTGCCATCAGTTGCACTGCAGTGCTGGAGTGGGCAGAGGGGAGAGGGAGTTGGGATGAAAGCGCAGACTTGTTGCTGGTAAAATGGACTTTTTTCCAGCCCTGGTTATACAGTCACTGAGTTTAGGTACCAGGCTCATGCTGCTTCTTACTACAAAATGCCTCCGCATAGCCTTCGGCCCTGTTTTGATTTCTGCTGTTGAGTAGGTCACTGTGAACTTTCTCTCCATGTTTACTCCCAATACCAGAAATGTGGGGGGGACCTCTACCTAGCATGGCACCCCCTGCCGTTCCTCATGATTCACCTCATTTTGCTGTTCGGTTTCATTTTCTCTACATTATATTTTGATTATTTTTTGTCTTCATCTCTCCCCACCCCCACCCCCAGCGCCACTCCCACCCCCACTTTATAGCTCACGTCATTGGTTTTCTACCCCAGAGTCTGGACGTGACCTTAAAGTTATCTAAGCAGAAGAGCATGCATTGTGCTTTCAGACCTTCGAGATGGGCTGCCGCGACTCCCTGGGGTCCCTTTGTGTGAAACTGGACAAAGACATCCCTCCTGGGCAGCCGCAGCCCCACAGCCGGGTGCATGCTTGGTGAGCAGAGAACAGGCTGACCTCAGGACCAAGCCTATAGTTCACTCTTGCACCAAGAACAACCCGCCCAACCAGAATGTGCAGTTGAAAGGGGGCAGAATGTGCCACCCCAATGTATGCCACTTTGATTATTTTGATTAGTGATTATTTTGAATTAAAGTTACTTAAGAAACAGCCAGTGCAAGGACAGACTGACCTTCCTTTTCCTCCTAAAAGCAGGAACTAAATCTCCCACGTGAAAGGTACCTGCCCTGTCCCAAGAGGGAAGAAGGCATCCTTATCACCAGAGATAGGACATTTGGGGACAAGAAGGCTGTATAAACAAACCATGTTACTTCTCATTAATTTACTACCCGAGGCCTAAACCCCTTTTTCTTGTGAATTTGTCACAAATGTTTTGTTTATTTGTCCAGAAGCCATAAAAGCGGCTTGCTTTGGTCACTTCTTTGAGTCTCTCATATGTCTATGGACTCCCTTATGGAAGTTTTTTTAATTCACCTGTGTTATGTGGATTTAGTTAATAGGCCAGTCAAAAAGCCTAGAAGAGAAGAAGGGGGAAATTTTCCTCCTCTACACAGTCCTATTCAGAAAAGAAGAGCCCATAATCTTGCTTAAATACATTGTTACAGCGACTATTATTCTCATGATGAGCATATTCTTCCTTGAAGTCCACTTAATGGATGGGTGACCTGGGATGCATTTATTTCTCCAATTTTCATAGTTTTAGTTTGCAGGGCCTTAAACACCACCCAGGGACACAGAGTGGCTTTCTGCTGCCAGTAACATCAAATCCAAACACCATGGACTTACTTGCGAGGCCATCTCTCTCGCTCTTTTTTGTTGTTGTTAATCCTCACCTGAGGATATTTTTTCATTGATATTTATTTATTTATTATCTTTTAGAGAGAGTGGAAGGGAGGGAAAGAGACACAGAGAGAGAAATATGGATGTGAGAGAGACACATCGATTGGTTGCCTCTCCCACATGCCCAGACCAGGGTTGGGATCATGCCTGCAACCGAGGTACGTACCTTTGACCAGAATCAAACCTGGGACCCTTCAGTTCGCAGTCTGACTCTCTATCCACTGAGCCAAACCAGCCAGGGCAACCATCTCTTCTTTTTTGCCTACACCACCATTGCACATTTTGTCTTCATTTCAGCAAACAGTGAGTGAGCCTGAACTGTGAGCCACACTCCTGAATCTTATCTTTTGTTTTTCTCCAACTTGGCATTTTCACTTCAACTAGCCCTATGACAAAATGGATATCCTTAGAATTTCTAAACAGAAGGCTCCAAGATGTTTGGCAAGCCCCTCAGCATAGCTTTCTGCTGCTCCAGGCCTGGATCCACAGAGACCTTTTGGGTCAGTTCCTCCAGCCTCACCTAGGGTCTCTCTTGTTGCTTCTTCTATCCTAAGCCCTCCCTTGTTTCGCTGACTCCAGCTTTAATGAATGTACTTGCAAAATCACCTGGATTCAAGAACCCACACACTACACGCTAGCCAAGCAGATCTGCTCCATCTGCACCGGATTCCTGTCGGGTAACAGTTTCTCCAACTCCCTTTGTACTAGAAACAGGGGTCCCCAAGTCTATACCAGTCTCCAGGGGAAACCTTTTTTATCTGCAGCCACGCAAATCCTGAATCTGGAATGCGTGATTTGTTCACACAGAACTGTCTTCTTTTCAAACAACAGTAATATTAACTCATGCTTGTTACTGTCTATATGACAGATCTGACACTCCATTTGCGTCTATTATCCCATTTTATCTTCACAACAAACATGTAAGGTAGCTACAAGATATGCCAATTTACAAATGAGGAAGCGGAGACTGCGGTTATGCAACATTTACAAGAGCATCCAGCTGACTTCAAAGCCCTGAGCTATCTGTTTGCAGCCTCTCTTCACCCCTTTATCTTCTGACAGCTCCACAATGCCATAAATACAACAAAGTCCATCCCCGGAGACACAACCTTTCCTTAAAATCCCCGAGTGTCTTCCCAATTCCATGCTCCAGCATCACCTCCAGTAATCCTACTGGATCTCAGAGGATCACCACTCCCAAATCCTCACCTTGATCTTCCACAAGCAAACACTAGCATATTCACAGCCCAGTACATTCATTCACTTTACTCTCCTCTTAGTTAAACTGGAAGAAGCCACGTTTTCCCTACAGTGGGGGAAATCTCACCACAAGCCTACAGCTCTTCACACAGACTTGGAAATATTGGTCAGGCGGTCTTTGCCCTAAAGAGGGTCTCAGCCTTGGTTGCAGGTGAGAATCACCTGGGAGCTTTCCTAAGCTGTGGTACCTGGGCCCAGAGGAACTGAAGCAGAATCTCTGGGGGTGGGTGCAGGGTTTGTTCTGTTTGGTTGTTTTTTTTAGAATCAGCTGATTCTAAGGAGAACCCCTGTCTGCCTTTCTCTTTGCCAGTTCACATCTACTACCATTTTCTAAAGCTGACTCAGAATCATCCAGATACTGTCTGGAGCACGCAGCACAGCTCCTGCCAAAGAGATCCTTGTTTTCTCTCTCTACATCCTCATTAGCCCCTGTCCAAAAGAATACCAATTTACTGTCTCCTCTGTGTACACAGTCTATCCCATATCACCGGGGAATAACAACACATTATTCTAGAATTCTTGTTTTCTCATTGCATACATATCTGGCTTACTCAAACAAAAGGCTCACTATCTCAATAATGGAGGCTTTGCCTCTTTTCATAGTGCCAGCAGTTTTTAAACCATGATTACTGTAAATGGATGTTGATTACAAGTAGAATGAGTAGAATGTATTCTTTTTGCTTTTATTTTCCTTTGATATGAAAGTCAAATAGGCTACAGAGAACAGGGTGTTTGAGGGGCTGAAATAAGAGAAATATGAAGCCTGGAAGGGGGGGGGAACACCCCCAGGGTGTCTAGTAAGCAAAAGTGAATTTATATCTACATATGGCAGACTGATTACCTGTCAACGTGGGTAATCCTTTCAGACATGAGCTCATTCACACCTTAAATGACTTCATTCATAGCTTTCCTTTGGGGAAAATGGCTGGAGTCTCTGTATTATACAAAGCCAACATTCTCTTTAAATCTCCCGTGAAAAAAGTAGAATTGGATGAGTCCAGAGCTCTACTTTCATTTTGAGCATAAAATTGGCAGCTGTAATCTTGACATGTCATTGAGTCCATCAGAACTCATTGACT
The DNA here is from genome assembly GCF_963455305.1 of Plecotus auritus. Classification (NCBI taxonomy): domain Eukaryota; kingdom Metazoa; phylum Chordata; class Mammalia; order Chiroptera; family Vespertilionidae; genus Plecotus; species Plecotus auritus. Next base: position 178,932,474 of record NC_137772.1, on the reverse strand, counting down.
CCAAGAGTCCTCCATAGTAATAATGTTAATAACGACAGCTAACATTGATGGAGTACTTGCTGTACACTGGGCACTGTGCTGAGCATTTTTCATATCTTAGTCCACTTAACCCTCACAATCATTCCTTGAAATGGGTACTATCATTATCTCCAACTGAGGAAACTGAGGTTCACAGAGATTCATTTATCCAAGATCACAAGGGATCATTTTTGCGGAAACATATTCTTTTGAGGTTAGCTCAAGTGCTCATTCCTCTCTCCCCACATCTTCAAGCAGAGTGCATGATTCTGTCTCCTCTAATAATTCACTCACACTGACATGTTGTGATGTCACCAGAAAGGGACTGGGCCAAAGCGGGTCTAGATAGAATGTGTGGGTTCTTGACTTCATGCAGGAAAGATTTTGATATGTGAGTCCAGGTGATTTTGAGAGTACATTTTAATAAAGCTGGGGACAGTGAAACAAAGGAAGGGCTTAAGATGGAACAGGCAAGATCACAGCAACAGGAGCAAGCCTAGACAGAGCGGCCTTGGCCCTTTGGAAATGTGAGGAAACGACTGGAGCCTGGCCCCGCCTGTGTGGCTCAGCGGGTTGAGCATCCTCCCTATGCACCCGGAGGTTGCCGGTTCCATTCCAGGTCAGGGCACATGCCCAGGTTATGGGCTCAGTCCCCAGTGGGGGTGTGCAGGAGGCTGCTGATCGATGTTTCTCTTTCATTAAATGTTTCTATCTCTCTCTTTCCCTTCCTCTCTGAAATCAATAAAAACATATTTATTATTATTATTATTAATTCTCACCCAAGGATATTTTTCTCAAAACATATAAAAAAAAATCGATTCTAGGCATGCCTTGGTTGGCCCTTTTAAGAATAAAATCACAGCCGTAACTGGTTTGGCTCAGTGGATAGAGTGTCAGCCTGCGGACTGAAGGGTCCTGGGTTCGATTCCAGTCAGGGGCATGTACCTTGGTTGCAGGCACATCCCCAGTGGTAGGTGTGCAGGAGGCAGCTGATCGATGTTTCTCTCCCATCGATGTTTCTCTCCCATCGATGTTTCTAACTCTCTATCCTTCTCCCTTCCTCTCTGTAAAAAATCAATAAAAAAAAAAAAAAAAAGAATAAAATCACAGAGACAGAAGCTAGCCATGCTGGGCTGTGTGGACTCAGGAAACAAATTACAGAGGCAGAGGCGCTAAGTCCCTTGGAGACAGGTTCAGGAGGTTAGCACAGGACAAACTTGCCTGCCCATTGCTCCCCTGGTTGCATGGGACCCTTTAGAGCTTAAGAGAAAGAAAGCGAGGATGCACTCCTAAGGAAAGAGTAGGGGAGATGGTGTGGGGGCTTTGGGAGGCTGGGGCATGCTCAAGGCATACTTTGTCTTAATGGTTCTTACCTGTTTTCTAAAGGTGGGAATTTTAGGGGAGGGTCTCAACAGTATATTCAACAGTTTTCCAGGTATGTTTTTTGATATGCTAATGCACCAAAATGAGGGTATAGGGGCGTTTAGGATCACTCTCTGGTCAGCTTCACTTTTATTTTAAATTTGTCTGGCTCTAATTGTTTGTTGTTATTTATTCCCCTGACTTCATCCAATTCTGGGGTTTGGTTGGCACTAATGGCACTGGGCCTCTATTACCTATTTCCCTGACCAGGGTGATTTAAAGTCTTCTCTCTCTGGTTAGGGGAGGAGAGGTGCAAACCATTTGGTCCTAGGTGTCCTTGGTTAGGGAAGATAAGATCTTGCTTAGCTGACTGTTAATTGCTTGGCTGTCTGTGTAACTGTCTGTCTCAGTTTCCCCCATTCCACTTGTCAAGGAGTTTCCTAGCTTCTTACTAACCTGCCTCAGTGGTGTGTAAATGTTTTGCACGTCTCTCCTAGCTCACGGAAAGCACTTTGAATTCAGGGCTTGGTAATTAGTAGACTCTCACTATTATGTGCCAAGTTAGTGGTATAAACTCTCACTTAGTCCTCACAACAACTTTGTACATAGAACTATTTTTGCTTTTCTCTCTCTCTCTTTTTTTTTTTTTTTTTTTTTTTTTTTGCTTTTCTTGCTTTTATAGATAAGGGCTTAGAGAGGTTAAGTCACTGGCTCAGGTTCACACTGGAAGTAAAAAGTGGAGTCAGGCGCCAGCCTGTCCCTACTCTGTGCTGGCATCACTGTCCACTTTGTTGTCCAAGCCAATCTAGAAACTAGTGTTAAATTAACTAAACGAGGAGACCGTTAGACTGACGTGGCTCTAATACTAAGGCATCCTACATAAGCAAACCAGAATCTAAGCCTATAAACGTCTCAAGGTTGTGAAATCAAAATGCTAGGGACAACCAATCACACACAGCCAACTGGGTTATAAGCCAATCGATCATGTCCTTGCTTTGCTTCTTTGTTCTCTATGAATAGTCTCTCCTGGAGCTCCTGTTTGTGGAGTACTCGTTACCACTTCTGGTTTGACATTGCCCCATTCAAATGGATACTTTGCTCAAATAAACTCTTAAAAATTTTAATAGGCCTCAGTTTATCTTAATACCAGGGAACCATTCTCTGCAATATTTCCCTGCTCGTGGTTCTTGCCTACCACCCCACTCCAGTCCAGTCATTGTTCAGTCCATCACCTGTCCCCATACCCTCGATCACCACCATAATTCAGGTAGCCCCATCTTCACTCACCTGGATTACTAAATAAATAGATAAGGTAAAAGATTGGGAATTCTGGCTGACCTCCAAAACAAAAATAGTAAAAACTATGAAAGGCCTTTATAGGCAGCAAGAATTTTCTATCTCTTCCCTTAGAGACAAAGACGTACTTCCACACACTCAGCCCTGAGTAGCTCACATCATGGTTCCCTGGGAAGTTAGAATGGTATTTTCACCTTGGGATACACATTTCCGGATGAGGATCACACACCGCACTAGTCCTGAAAGTCAAATGAGGCAACTGGCTAATCTCCAATATTCTGACCTCGTTTACTGATTGCATTTCACCAGATTATTTCAGAGTCTGCCATTTTGGACCCAATTTGGATAACTGAGTCACTTCTAACCCATTTCATTGCTCACTTTCTCTGGGCTGGAGCCTTGGCCTTGCTCTTGCCCTCACTAAGCTGCATTCCCGGTTTCCTCCCTACGTACCTTGACATTGAGTAAATCTCTCATGCTTCTGATGCCTTTTGCTGAGCTCCGCCTCCTGTAGGGACACTTGGTCACGTTGTATTAGACTCCCTGCAGCACTCTCTGCGTGGCCTTTGCTGCCTGCACCCTTCAGATCACTTCCTCCCATGCTCCTGAGACATCTTCCCACTGCCTGCCTCATCTCAGGGGTGAGTCTTCTTACAAACACTGGAACCAGTGCAGACCCATAAATGTCCCTTTGATATCAACCTCTTGCAAACACAAGAGAAACTGCTTCAGTGCAAAAGAAGCCGATCATTTTTGGCAGACTGCTCAGACTGTTTTAACAATGACCCTTCTCCAAATATTAAGGCATCTTGCTCTTCTGGGAACCATGGAACAAAGTACTCTAGTTAATATTCTCAGATGACCTGCCAAGCAAAAAGGTCACATGGTAGGAGTTCCATGTGCTACTTAAAGACCGAATGTTCCTTAGATGGGAAAGCAGCAGTATATGGCCAGGGTTTTAATGAGGCAGGGAAAGGTACGGACATGGCAAAATTAGATACCAAATGAAACTGTTCTCTTCAAAAAGGACACTGGCCATTTATTCTGTTTGGTAATTCCACTGAAAGTTATTGTCTTCATTTTGAATATTGTGAATTATTTATTAGCATTACATATTTAATTTGCTGAATGAAAAAAAAAGTGTTCTTGTATGAGAGAAAAAGAAACATTTTTCAGTCTTTTAGAATTCGTCTTTAGGAATATTTCTAAAAGTTGGAGCTAGACTATCTCAAGGGAGAAAATGAAACCATCTCTTTCCATATTCATTATGTTTTAGTTCCATACCATCTAATAATTGATGGCTGCAAATTCATTCCTTCTCTTTCTACCTCCCCTCCTTCCTCCTCTGATTGTCTTCCCTCCTTAGAGGTAGCAACTCCCAAAAACTACACGATAGTAGCCAGAGGAGGGGTGGCCATCATGTTATGGAAGATGAGGTCTTGTAACGTGTCTCAGGGAGAACCAGAAGCAAGAAGAGTGCTCCTAGCGGTCCCAGCACAGTTTAATATCAGATGTTGAGGCAAATCAGGAAGATCTGAGAAAATCATACCAGCGTCCATCAGAGTTGTCTGTTCCCAGTTTTTGCATTCTCCACTTCCATTCAGTTTTGGATGCAGTTAAATATTCAATTCTCCCTATCTGTGCAAATTGTCTTTAAAACTTAATGTTGAGGGCACTTATCCTTTTTATTTTTACCATTGGCTTTTTTCCCCTGTTGGTAATAATTGTGTTTTTTAAAAAATTGCTGAGTTTTCTTTGTCTCTATTATAATTCCTCCCAGACCCTCCAATATTCTATCAGTCCAATTTTCTACAAGATCAGTCAAACTAGGTAACATATCAATTCCAATTTCAAAATAAATGAATTCTTTTAAACTTGCAAGGGTATGGCATATGGCTCTATGTTTTGAAATTAGAAAATCTTAACATTTTCAAAGTAGTGTTTATGATCATCCTTTTTTTTTTTTTTTAAATATGAGACTCAAAAAAATGTAGGTAAATCATCCATCTTCAAATGGAAGTGCATTGCTAATAGTAGAGTTTAGGGGCTAAGCTTCTGGCATTAAAGTACCTAGCTTTACTGAAACAAAATTCTCACCAATGTGTGCCTTAGTTTTCTCACACATAAAATGGAGATAATAGTACCTACCACATGGATTGTTTGACGTTTAACTTCGATAATATATGTAAATCACTTTATATATAATGCCTGACATGGTAAATAATCAATGAATGTTAGGCATTATTTAGCATAACAGCAAAGGAAGAAACAATTTTAAAAAATACTAAAAGACTATCCAAAACTTATGTATGGAAAAAATGTACACAAAATTAAAAGGAAAATAATAAGCTGGAAGAAAACATTTGTAGCATGTATGATAGAGCAAAGTGTTAGCACATTTAATATGTAATAAGCCTTAGATAAAATAGAAAAACAAGCAAAGTACATAAATTGGCAGTTTAGAAAAGAAATAAAACTGGATAAATGGAAACATATCTGCCCTTGTAATAAAACTTGTGCATTGGCCCGGCCAGGTGGCTCTGTTGGAGCATTATCCTGTACACCAAAATGGTTGTGGGTTCCATTCCCAGTCAGGGCACATACCTAGGTTGTGGGTTCAATCCCCAGTCAGGGTTCGTACGGGAGGCAACCAATCAATGTTTTTCTCACATTAATGTTTTTCTCTCTCTCTCTCTCTCCAATAAACATTGGGTGAAGATTAAAAAAGAAACAAACTTGCCAAAACCGGTTTGGCTCAGTGGATAGAGCGTCAGCCTGCGGAATGAAAAGTCCCAGGTTCGATTCCGGTCAAGGGCACGTAACTTGGTTGCGGGCACATCCCCAGTAGGAGGTGTGCAAGAGGCAGCTGATCGATGTTTCTCTCTCATCGATGTTTCTAACTCTCTATCCCTCTTCCTTCCTCTCTGTAAAAAAATCAATAAAATATATTTAAAAAAAAAAAAAAAAAAAGAAACAAACTTGTATTTTAAAATAGAATGATATACACATAAAAAAGAAGACACAAATCACTAATATTAGAAATGAAAGAAAGGCATCACTACGGATCACATAAACATTGTAAGAACAATGAATATTATGAACAACTCTATTACCATAAATATGATAACTTAGATAAAATGGACTGTTTCTTTGAAAGACACAATCTATAAAAACTCATATCAAGGAGAAATAGACAATCGGAATATGTAATATCTGTTAAAGACATTGAATCAGTCATTAATAATCTTCCAAAACAGAAAGTACCGGGCCAAGATGGTTCACTGGTGAATGGTACCAGATATTTAAGGAAGAAATGATTCCAATTCTCCACAATCTCTTCCAGAAATAGAAGCTGAGGAAATACTTCTAAACTCATTCTGTGAGTCCAGCTTTTCTCCAACAGCAAAATCAGACAAAAATATTAAAGGAAGGAAAACTACAGGCTTAGCCCATGTGGCTTAGGTAGTTGAGCATCATCCCATGCACTGAAGGGCCATCAGTTCAATTCCGAGTCAGGGCACATGCCTGGGTTTTGGGTTCCATCCCCAGTCAGGGCCGATGACCTGATCCTTGTTTCTCTCTCACATCAATGTTTCTCTCTCTCTCTCTCTCTCTCTCTCCAATAGAAACATTTAAAAAATAAAATAAAGGAAAACTACAGAGCAATGTCTCTCATAAACAAATGAAGAGGGAACCCACTGTATGGGAGAACGTATTTGCCAATGATACAGCTGAGAAGGGGTTAATATGCAAAATATATAAGGAACTCATACAGCTTAACAAAAGGAAGACAAATGATCCAATTTAAAAATGGACAAAGGACCTAAATAGACACTTCTCCAAAGTGGATGTACAGATGGCCAAGAGATATGAAAAGATACTCAAAGTCACTGATCATCAGAGAGGTGCAAATTAAAATGACAATGTGGTATCACCTCACACCTGTCAGAATGGCTATCACCAACAAATCAACAAATGACAAGTGCTGGTGAGGATGTGGAGAAAAGGGAACCCTAGTACACTGCTGGTGGGAATGCAGACAGGGGCAGCCACTATCGAAAACTGTATGTAGTTTCCTCAAAAAATTAAATATGGAACTGCCGTTTGACCCAGTGACCTCACTTCTAGGAATATATCCTAAGAAACCCGAAATACCAATCAGAAAGAATGTATGCACCCCTATACTCATAGCAGCACAATTTACAATAGCTAGGATCTGGAAATAGCCCAAGTGCCCATCAGTTGATGAATGGATAAAAAAGCTAGTGTTACATTTATACCATGGAATACTATGCAGCAGTGAAAAAGGATTTCTTATCCTTTGAGATAGCATGGAGGGACCTGGAGAGAATTATGCTAAGCAAAATAAGCCAGTCAAAGACAGACAAGTATCATATGGTTGCACTCTAAAGAACACAACAAACTGATGAACAAAATAGATCCAGACATAGAAGCATGAAACAGACTGTCGAATCTCAGAGGGAAGGTGGAGGTGGGGGTGGTGGGAGGTGGGGGAAAGACATTAACTTATATGCATATATGCATAACCCATGGTCAGAGACAATTGGGTGATGAAGGCCTGGAGCATGGGGAGGAGGGGGCTGCTAGAAGAGGTCAATGAGGAATAAAAGGGGACATCTGAAATCCTTTCAACAATAAAGATAGATTTTTAAAAAACGCTCAGCAAACTAGGAATACAGGCAGTCCTCGGGTTACATCGGACTCGATGTACGTCGTTGCGTGGTTACGTCTCCATCTCCCATTTATTTATTTAAAAAAAAGTTCCGTCATTTCGATGTATGTACATATGTGCTTTATGTTTTTTTATTATTTATTTATCACCAGTAAAGGTCAGGAATTGTTATCTTTCTTTTAAATTTTTTTACTGTTTCACTTCATTACTGCTTATGCAGGTGGGTTCCGACTTATGGCAAAAATCGCGTTATGTCGCGCCTTAGGAACAGATCTCCGAGGTCACCTGAGGACCTACTGTAGAGGGGAACTTCTCAGGAGCACACTGGGCCTTTCCTGTCCCCCTCTTCTCCTCCCAGACACATTATCTTTGTCTTTCCCTTGCCTAAGCTCAAGAACCCTTCTTTTGCTTCTGTAACTTGTTTCCTCGGCCTAAACAGCCCAGCTACTACCTCTATAACTTTCTAAATAAATTTTCTCTTATAATTTGAAAAAAAAAAGAGTATCTATAAAATACCTACACCTAACATCATACTTAATGGAAACTAGATGCTTTCTCTCAGATTAGGTACAATGCAAGTATGTCCCCTCTCACCACTTTTATTCATTATTGTACTACAAGTTCTAATTCATGCAATAATATTTTTAAAAGGTATACAAATTGGGGAGAAAGAAATAAAACTGTTTGCTCACAGACATGATTATCTGTGTAGAAAATCCCAAAGAATCAACAAAAAACCTGGAACTAATAAGTAATTAATTGCAAAATACAAGTTAATATATGAAAGTAATTGCTTTCCCATATACCAGCAATGAACAATTGGAATTTGGAATTTAAAACACAACACTATTTACATTAGTACCAAAAAGAAAAAGAAATATTTAGTATAAATCAAAAGAGATATGTATAATATATATATGATGAAAACTATAAAACTTTGATGAAAGAAATAAAAAAGATCTAAATAAATGGAGAGGTATTCCATGCTCATTGATGAAAAGACTCAATATTGTCAAAATATCAGTTCTTTCCAGTTTGAGCTGCAGATTCAGCTCAATCCTAATAAAAATTCCAACAAATTATTTTGTGGCTATTGACGTACTGATTCTAAAATTTACAAGGAAAGACAAGAGACACAGAATAGCCAACATAATACTGAAGAAGAACAAATTCAGAAGACTGACACTATCTGACTTTAATTCTTATTATAAGGTTACAGTGATGTGGTATTGGTGAAAGAATAGACAAATTGATCAATGGCATAAAATGAAGAGCTTAGAAATAGACCCACAAAATATAACCAACTGATCTTTGACCAGGGAACAAAGGCAATTTAATGGAGAAAGGATAGGCTTTTCAACAAATGGTGCTGGAACAACTGAACATCCATATGCAAAAGAGAGAGAGAGAGAGAGAGAGAGAGAGAGAGAGAGAGAGAGAGAGAGAGAGAGAGAAGGGAACCTACCCAGACCTTACACCTTTCACAAAAATTGACTCAAAATGGATCATAGATCTAAATGTAAAATGCAACACTATAAAACTCTTAGGAGATAAAATAGGAGAAAATTTAGGTGGCCTTATGTTTGTCGATGAATTTTTAGATTCAACACCAAAGGTACAATCCATGAAAGAAAGATTGATAAGTGGGATTTCTGCAAAAGGTTGTGTTAAAAGAATGAAAAGACAGGCCACAGACTAGGAGAAAATACTTACAAACACATAACTGACTAAGAACTTATGTCCAAAATGTACAAAGAACTCTCAAATAATAGAAAACAAACCCAATTGAGCAAAAAAATTAACAGATGCCTTACCAAAGAAGGTAATAATGGCAAATAAGCATATGAAAAGATGCTCAACATCCTGTCATCAGGGAATCACAAACTAAAACAATAATGACACACCTATTAGAATGGCCAAAATCCAAAACAATGACAACACCAAATGCTGAGGAGGATGCGGGGTAACAGAAACTCTCATTCATTGCTGCTGGAAGTGCAAAACAATACAGCCACTTTGGAAGACAGTTTGGCAGTTTCTTATAAAGCTAAACTTAGTCTTACCATACAATCCAGCAATCATGCTTCTTAGAATTTACCCCAATGAGTTGAAAATTGTGATCACACAAAAACCTGCATATGAATGCTCTATCTTCATTTCCAAAATGTGGAAGCAACAAAGGTGTCCTTCAGTAGCTGAACGCATAAACAAACTGTGGTACATACACACAATGGAATAGTCTTCAGGGACAACATGAGCTATCAAGTTGTGAAAAGACAGGGATGACCATCATGTGCATGTTGCTAAATGAAAGAAGCCAGTCAGAAAAGGTCACATATTGTAGGATTCCAACTAGATATATGACATTCTGGAAAAGGCAAACTATAGAGACAATGAAAAGATCAGTGGTTGCCAAGGTTTCTGGCAGAGGGAAGGATGAGTAGGTAGGTGCAGCACATAAGATTTTTAGGGCAGTAAAACTATTCTGTATGATACTGTAATGGTGGATACGTGATATAGTGATCCATGATGATACATGACACCATGAAATATGGTGGATACAAACATACATTTTCCCAAACCCATAAAATTTGCAATACAGAGTGAACCCTAATGTAAACTAGTGAGTTTAGTCAAAATAACATATCAATATTTATTTATCAATTGTAACAAATGTACCACACTAATGCAAAATTTAATAATAGGGGAATCTTTGAAATAGGGGAGTAGTATATATGGGAACTCTCTGTACTTTCTGCTTAATTTTTCTGTAAACCTAAGATTGCTCTAAAAAGCAGTCTATTAATTAATGTATATGTTTTATATAATATTATATATAGTGATCTAACATATTTCACATATGACATTTTAGAATTATTTTTAATTCCAATATTCACTGTTGATGATGAAAGCTACTCTGCACTCAAGGCTACAGTTACCTTTTTAAAAATTACATCTATACTTATATATATATATGTATATACACTGAGTGGCCAGATTATTATGATCTCTGAATGCATAATAATCTGGCCACTCAGTGTATATCCTATATAATAAAAGGCTAATATGCAAATTGTCCCCTCGACCAGGAGTTCAACCAGCAGGCAGGCCGGCCAACCGCCCATGTTCCCTCCCCATGGCCAGGCTGGCCAGACCCCACCCATGCACGAATTCATGCACCGGGCCTCTAATATATACACACACACACACACACACACACACACACACACACACATACACTGAGTGGCCAGATTATTATGTGTTCAGAGATCATAATAATCTGGCCACTCAGTGTATATTAATGTGTGTGTGTATGTGCTTTAAAACCTCTATTCTGTGACTTCTACAGAAAAAATAAAAAGCCTATCACTCCTAACTTGTAGAGCCAGAGCAGTGCTTAGTCCATTGTAGATATAAGATAACTATTTGCTATACCAATGTGGAATAACATGTCAAATATTGAATGTAGATGACCAGGAATACACTGAAATGTGCTGTCATCTAGCCCAGTGGTCGGCAAACTGCGGCTTGCGAGCCACGGTTTGCCGCTCTGTTCACTAATGAGTTTGCCAACCACTGATCTAGCCCATACATATTTCTCCATCTTATTTATAAGGCTACTAGAGACCCGATGCACGAAATTCGTGCAAGGGCCTTGGCCCCAGCCCCCGCCCACTACCGCAACCAGGGGCCTCTGTCCCCTCTGCCTTAGCCCCTGCCCACTGCGGCTTTGTCTGGAAGGAAGAACGCCCGGTCTAATTAGCATATTACGCTTTTATTATTATAGATAATCTAGGCGTTGCCAAATGCCTTTCTCATACCAGGATACAGTGTGCCTATAGCATTCCCCTGCTATATCAGAACAATAACTATAATCCATCTTAGTTCCGCTTGTTAGAGAGTTAGTGGGAAAAATAATAACATGTAACAAGGGCACATGAGATGCAGATTAAAAGGCACAGCTGTTCATTTAAATTCTATATACCCTCTGTTCTTAAAAACAAAATGGAAATTTGGAGTTATTTGGAAGTTCTAAATAGTATGATTATTAATACTGCCCTAACAGTATCTTATTATTCCTTAATAAGGGAAACAAATATTTTTTAAGTTCATCTTTGAGTAAATCTGAGCATCTATCTGAAAACAGGCCATTGAGCTCTGCCAATTGTGAAATATTAAAAGCCATCAGATAATATCAGTATACTAGAGGCCCAGTGCATGAAAATTTTTGCACTTGGGGTGGGGAGAGTGGAGGGGTCCTTTATCCTGGCCTGCACCCTCTTGCAGTCCGGGACCCCTCAGGGATGTCCACCTGCTAGCTTAGACCCCCTTCCCAGGGGATCGGGCCTAAGCTGGCAGTCAGACATTCCTCTGGCAGCCCGGGAGCCCTCGGGGGATGTCCAACTGCTAAGCTGTCAGTTGGACATCCTTAGTGCTGCTGAGGAGGTGGGAGAGGCTTCCGCCACCACCGCTGTGCTTGCAGCCATCAGCCCGGCCTGTGGCTGAGTGGCGCTCCCCCTGTGGGAGCGCACTGACCACCAGGGGGCAGCTCCTGCGGCGAGCATCTGCCCCCTGGTGGTCAGTGCGTATCATAGTGACCAGTCGTTCCAGGCCATTCTGCCGTTAGGGTCAATTTGCATATTACCCTTTTATTACATTCCTAGAGGCTCGGTGCACAAAATTCTTGCACGGGGGGGGGGGGGGGGGTTGTCTCTCAGCCCAGCCTGCACCCTCTCCAATCTGGGACCCCTTGAGGGATGTCTGACTGCCCGTTTAGGCCCAATCCAGGTACAATCAGGCCTAAATGGGCAGTCGGACATCCCTCTCACAATCCAGAACTGCTGGCTCCCAACTGTTCACCTGCCTGCCTTCCTGATTGCCCCTAACCACTCCTCTGCCAGCCTGTTTGCCCCTAATGGTCCTCCCCTGCAGACCTGGTCACCCCTAACGCCCTCCCCTGCAGGCCTGGTCCTTCCCAACTGCCCTCCCCTGCTGGCCTGATCACCCACAACTGCCCTCCCTTGCAGACCTGGTCCCTCACAACTGCTCTCCCCTGCTGGCCATCTTGTGGTGGCCATCTTGTGTCCACATGGGGGCAGCCATATTGTGTGTTGGAGTGATGGTCAATTTGCATATTATTCTTTTATTATATAGAATTAGATAGGATAGAGGCCTGGTGCATGGGTGGGGGCCACCTGGTTTGCCCTGAAGGGTGTCCCGGATCAGGGTGGGTGTTCCCTTGGGGCATGGGACGGCCTAGGCAAGGGGCCTGTGGTGGTTTGCAGGCTGGCCACATTCCCTGGCAACCCAAGTGGAGGCCCTGGTATCTGGGATTTATTTATCTTCTATAATTGAAACTTTGTAGCCTTGAGCGGAGGCCTGGGCCTGCCAGGGCAGGTGGAAAGCTTGGCTTCCTCCATTGTTGGGGGCAACCCAAGCCTCCTGCTCTCTCCGTGGCTGCAACCATCTTGGCTGGGTTAATTTGCATACTCACTCCTGATTGAGTGAGTGGGCGTGGCTTGTTGGTATAGCTGATATACAGTCGATTTGCATATTACTTTTTTATTAGATAGTATTGGTATTACAAATATCCAATTATCTGTATTCAATGTAAGCACCACAAAATAAAAGCAACAACTAAAAGATACTTATGAAGCATTGAGGCTTTGAGAACCTGATTTCAATGAGCTACAAAGAAATGAAAATTCATTAAGAACTCTGTACTTAACAGAAGGGATAAATTTGCCATGATAGGGAATTGCTACTCAATAGGACCATCTCAACTTCCATTCTCAGGTTGGTAAGACTATGAGAAATTGTGCCAACATTTGTCTATCAAGAAATGATGCTGTTTTGCAGAAGCACTTGTTTTCAGGCTGTGCCAGACTGGACGTTGCCTGGGAAACTGGCTTCTATTACAGCTAGAAGGGAAAGTGTTCCTGTGGCAAGAGTAGTTCAGAATTCTCTATCCCTGGCCCTGCTGTGGCTTCTCCTTACCTGTCTTCTCTCCACTGCCGCATTGGGACCAGATTCTGTGTGGTCTCTGATTCCCTGATTGCTTGAATTCGACTCCCTCACTGTTTAGACAGAAGTTAAAAAACAAAACAAAACAACAAAAAGTAACTGCAAAAGATGTTTGGTTTTACCAATATAGTGTTTTTTTAAGCCAGTGTTTTAAAAACAGAATATATCTCATGAAAATCTATATACAGCTTTTTCTTTCTGAGAAATGGTAATACTGAAGCCATATTTCCTCATGAAGCAATTTGCTAGAGCAGAATGGCTACTGCTCACTTAAATGGCACGTGATCTCCAGTTTGCCACAATTCCCTCTATTCCCTATTGCTCCAACACTGAGGCTAAGTATTACTTTTCCTTTACACCATATTTTTACTTGTGTGTTTTTTCCTTGTGGCAGAGAGGCATTTCTCTCTTCCTAGGATAAATGACAAAACAAGAGATATAATAAAAGCATTAAGAAGGTCAAGAAAAAATATACAATATAATTCTGGGAGTAATCAAAGACTACTTCGACATGTTTAATATACAAAGTGAGTATACATAACAAAGCACAGACCCTGCTCGTTTTTCTTATATTTATTACCTAGCCCCTAGAGCCATTGGAGTTGCACAATTCCAGGTCTGTGTCTCAGGCATCCAGGTGTTCTTAGAATGTGTATTATGCTCTGGGATTTGTCCCCAGTCCCAGCTTGCTGCCTAGTTTCCTTAGCCCACTGCTGCCTACACAGGAGAAGCAGGTCATACACCTAGAAAGTAAAGGTTTTGGTGGCTCCAATTCGTGTTCCTCATTTGCCTGCCTCATTGTCTGCAAATAAGCTGATTTTTAGAGATGGGCCAAAACATTTCCTTCTAATTTAGCAATAAATGCTATATATTCAGTGATTTTTTTTTTTTTTCAGGATAAAAGAATCTGAATATCCTAGCTAGTTTTCTTCCTAATCATTTCATCTTCCTTGTAATTGAGAGTAGGTGTAGATTATGCTATAATTATCAACTAATTTAGCCTCTAGTTATTTTTATTTTATTTTAAATATATTTTATTGATTTTTTACAGAGAGGAAAGGAGAGGGATAGAGAGTTAGAAACATCGATCAGCTGCCTCCTGCACACCACCTATTGGGGATGTGCCCGCAACCAAGGTACATGCCCTTGACTGGAATAGAACCTGGGACCCTTCAGTCCCCAGGCCGACGCTCTATCCACTGAGCCAAACTGGTTAGGGCAGTTATTTTTGTTTTTAATGAAAAAGAAGGAAAGGGAGAGGAGGAAGAATAAAGAAAAAAATACAAAGCCATACTCAAAAAATATTAATATTGTCAATAGTTGGCATGAGGCCTAGGGTTTTTTGCTCTACCTCCTCTCTCCTCGGTAATTCCTTAAGCCTCCTGGAGACAAGGCAAAAGTTCATTTCCATTTTCTGCACTCTCTCTTTACATGAGTTTACTTTTAAAATCTTAGAATTTTTAAAGGACCATATGTGGGAAAGGAAAGGAGGAAATAGATCTCATTCTGAGAAGGTGCAGATGGTTACCCTGGTGGTCTCCAGCTGAGGGCCTTCAGGGAAACACCTTATCAGGTCCTAGGTGGTACCCCCTGGTCAAAGCACCAAGACATAAAAGGCTTTTGACCTGAAGGTGACAGACTGGGGGCTAAAGTAGTTTAAGTCTTTGCTCAAATATGTAAAATAAACCATCGGTGTCATGGCAGTGTTGGTTTGAATAAGCCTGTCGGATTGGTTGAGATGAAGTGGGGAGCTGGCAGCCTGTATGTAATTAGCTCCTGAAAGAGGAAGCCCTGAGCCACCTCTACAGAGCAGTCTGAGGCCACAGGGGCATGCCCTCCAGCTGGCTGAGGCCGCCCCCGCACCCCCCGCCCCCTGCCTGCTGACGGAAGTGCTGTCTCTATCCCGATAGGACAAGAATGACCCCGCAGATCGGCAAGTGGCCAAGAGGAGCTACCAACTGCCTCTTCCTCCTCTTAGCACGGGTGACAGTGGGGCATTTCCACTGAACTCTCTCCCTTCCTCCTCTGGACTGAGCGATGAAGGGACATGACAATAAGGAAATCATCGTTGCATAAACACGTAAGTATGCATTCCTCCTCATCAGACACAACCGCAAGGTAAAGAACCTGCATT
Source organism: Plecotus auritus (assembly GCF_963455305.1). Taxonomy (NCBI): domain Eukaryota; kingdom Metazoa; phylum Chordata; class Mammalia; order Chiroptera; family Vespertilionidae; genus Plecotus; species Plecotus auritus. The sequence goes on along the minus strand of NC_137772.1, from coordinate 178,916,947 downwards.
GGGCTTGTGAGCCGGGTTCCCTATTCATTTTAAGTTTTTATGATTTTTTTTAAAGAGAGAGGAAGGGAGAGAGATGATAGAAACATCGATGAGAGAGCAACATTGATCGGCTGCCTCCTGCACACCTCCTACCAGAGATAGATCCTGCAGCCCAGGCATTTGCCCACCGGGAATCGAACCGGTGACCTCTTGGTTCCTGGGTCGACACTCAACCACTGAGCCACAGCGGCCCAGCTGGGTCCCCTATTCTTAACACATCCACTGAGAGAATTTATTCAAACAAAACATTTTGGTTTATTAGTGTTGTGTGTTTTCTTTTCATTTGGAGCTTTTTCATTTAAAGACATAATAGGCTCTTTCTCTAGTTGTTTTTTTTTTTTTTAACAAACTAAGTAAGGTTTGCAGATTTTTTCTTTGCCTACTTCCTCAAGAAATGTAAGTCTGTGGTTAATCAAGCTCTGTGAAAGACAGCTTCTCCTTCAGACTGTGAGCTAACACAGCTCTCTGAATAATATCTCGCATTTTGCTGTTGGTGTGTTTTTCTCTGAAGAGTGTCAGCAATCAGAATAAATATTAAGTAAATGAGGTCTAAGAAATTTCCCCAGGGTCTCCATTCTGTGACTCCACCAAATGCCAAGGATTCTCGAGCCTGCTGTCACCAGATGCATGCCTGAAACCAAAGTAGTGACAGGTTAGGTGATGGGCTTGGTGTTTTCATCTTGGTGCCAGCCTTTGTGGCCCTCCACCCAGTAACAAAACAGTCTGCTCGGCTTTGCCACAGTGTTTCCACTTCCGTTTCCATCACTGTTCTCTGTGGCACCACTGTCGGCACGGAAGTGGCACCTGTACGGGAGGCGGTGCGGTGCCCGGGGTTGGGGATGGGCAGAGAGCAGGGGCAGGCTGACCTACGTGGGCCGGATCTAGATCTAGCTACTTCGTAGCTGACTGGCCTGGGGCCAAACCTGACCCTCTGGAAACCCTATCCCTCGTTTCATATTCCTCATGGAGACAGTAATACCTACCCTGCAGGGTGGTTTAAAAGGTAACAACTAATGGCCATAAGATGTCAGGAACATAAAGTAGGCTCCCAATAAAAGATAGCAATCATTATTAGTGTTGATGTTGTAAAAAGTGTTAATACACGTAAAGTGCTCAGGACAGCGTACTCGGTAAGTGTTCGTTATTTATTAATGTGATCCGAGGGAACCAGGTGCCTTGTCAATTTGGGATCTTCAGGCCTCACTGGGGGATGCTATGTATTTGGCTAATATGCCTGATTTAAAAAAGGCAGAAGGTTTGGTATTTTCAGGAGGGTTTTGATACGATTTAACAAATTAAATTCCCCCTATGAAAGGGAAGTGAAATTAGATGATCTGCATCTGAGAAAGAGCCAGGACTGCGGGTTAGAGCATGGGGTGGAGGAAGCAAAGAACATACGTGGGAAGATGAACTAGGAAGCCACAGCGGGATTTCACATCTGCGCGGAAGTAGCGTCTGCAGGAAGAGAAGTGGACTGAGCAGAGAGTGAGGAGGAGAGAATCGACGGGGCTCCTGGTGGAAGAAGGGAAGGGAGGAGTCACAGATGATCCTGCAATCTCTGTCATGGGGCAATTAGGTGGAGAGTGACTTCCCTGACTGAAAAGAGAAGCCAGGAGTAGATTGGATCCTGGCATCATCACAGGGTTTATTCAATCAGCAGCAAAAAGATATTTCTCTATGCTTAGCTATTTTGTCATGTACTTTATTTTTTTTAATTTTTTAATATATTTTATTGATTTTTTACAGAGAGGAAAAGAGAGGGATAGAGAGTCAGAAACATCGATGAGAGAGAAACATCGATCAGCTGCCTCCTGCACACTCCCTACTGGGTATGTGCCCGCAACCAAGGTACATGCCCTTGACCGGAATCGAACCTGGGACCTTTCAGTCCACAGGCCGATGCTCTATCCACTGAGCCAAACCATTCAGGGCATTGTCATGTACTTTAAAACTACTCCATAGCATGCATCACCAAGAATAAGTCTCTACATGAAAAATAAACACAGCCTTTTTTCTGATACCAATATATAAGGTGACTGAGTCCATAGTTATGCAACTCTTAAAAAATCATGACTAAGAAAATAGAATGCTGACATATGATTCAAAGATTTACAGTCATAGCTTAATTAAACTGGTAAACATCAGTCAGTGAAAGTGATTTTTATAGTTCTCCTTCATTTATTTAAATGTATTTCAGAGACTCAACAATAAATAAAACTAGAGGCCTGGTGCATGAAAATTCATGCACTGGAGGGGGGATTCCTCAGCCTGGCCTGCCCCCTCTCACAGCTCGGGAGCCTCAGGGATGGGAGGTGACCTGGCGATCAGGGGAAGGCAATGCCCCCATCACACCTCTGCTGCTGCCACTGCTGGCAGCGCAAGCCTCAGCCAGCCCTGGTTACCTGAGCCTTGGGCAGCTGGGCAGTGCCATCCCAGGCTTGCCTGTGCCTCGGGCCAGCCCTGGGTGGCTGGGGGCTGAGGGGACTGGGGGACTCCGGAGGCAGGCGAGAGGAGTGGCCAGACCCGCCTGGGAGCGGGCTCGGTCTTGCCGCGCACCTGCTGCCTCGACAGGGCTGAGGGGACTGGGCACCGCCATTTTTGAGGGTGTGGCAGTCAATTAGCATATTCCCTCCTTATTGGCTGTGGGTGCTGCCATCTTTGTGAAGGTGTGAGGGTCAATTAGCATATTCCCTCCTTATTAGATAGAATAAGGATAGGAGTGCCCCAAAGGAGGAAGGAAGGCAACAAGGAAGTAACCAGTAACATCTTTGTAAGTAATTTGGAAAAATATTTTAAAAGCTGGTATTTTACCAGAAGAATTTAATAGTGATGCACAATAGATTTTTTAAATAATGATGCAATTTGGGACAATCATTACATTTACAAAGCAAATATCCATCTGGAAAAAGTCTGGCTAGAAGCCACATTCACAGTGCTATTTTCAGTAAAATTTTTAAAATCACTTTTCAGAAATAGAAGTGATTTCCAACATTGAATTATCATCATCTGCTTCTGCAATTTTCCCTCACTGACTGAGCTCCTAAACACACAGACCCTGTCTCACGCAGCCTCAGGTTCTGGGTGCCAGCCACTGTGCCTGGCATGTGGAGGCACTCGGGGAGGTTTTATCTAAGGAAGCGAGGAAGGGAAAGCAGCATGCACCAAACACAACTGGACAAAGCAACTTCATTTCAGGAATTTAGCAATTAAAATTATTTAAAATTTGGGAGCTTATTTTTCATACATGTACTATGACCAAGTTACAGATAGCTTTGAAAATAAAGAAAATTATTGCATCCATAATCCTACCATGCAAATACATGAAAAGTTAGCATTTTGGTTTTAGCAAAAAGTAATGTTACCACTGGTAGACTTAGTTTCTAATGCCACTGACAAGCGTACTTTTTTGGGGAAATACCATATTTTAAAAACTGACAGTGTTTTGGATAGTGCTTTCAAATATGACAAGGTGAGAAGAAAAACATAAGGCATGTTAAAGAGAAATGTTAAAAATGCAGATCATGAATATGAAAGGGAAGGGAAGATTCTTTGCCAGACTCTGATTAGGAGAGAGATGATGCTCCTAGAATATTTCTGGTTTAGGATGAAGGGTTTTTCATTTGCATAGTTTATGCTAACTTGGATTGAGGAAAGGAAAATGTGTTGCAATTAATAAATAGTTAAGTCAATTAACTGGTAAAACCAAACATAAATAGACTATCTGAGAGCTACTGGCCTTCCATTTGGCAAAGTTATGCTCTTATAAATGTGGTAATCGGGTGAATTTTAGAGAACTGGACAATGAATATTATCCAGTCTTTAAAAAGGAGGAAATTCTGTCACATACTACCACATGGATGAACCTTGAAAACAATATGTTAAGTGGAATAAGCCAATCACAAAAAGACAAATACTGTATGATTTCCTTCTGTGGGTATCTAAAATAGTCAGTTCATAGAAACAGCAAGTAGAATAGTGGTTGCCAAGGGCTGGGGAGAGGGACAAAGGAAGAGCTGTTTTTTAATGGATAGAGTTTCAGATCTGCAAGATGAAAACGTTCTAGAGATGGTTCAGAACAATGTGAATATACTTAACACTACTAAACATACACTTAAAAATGGTTAAGATGGTAATAAGGGGAGAGAGAAAGAGAGAGAGAGAGCTGGAATTAGAAAACTAAGCCAGTGGTTTAGTCTTCTAATAAAATGTAGTATTATTCAGAGGTGAGGGACATTGTTAAACTAGAGGCCCGGTGCATGAAATTCGTGCACAGGTAGGGTCCTTGGCCTGGCCGGTTATCAGGTCTGATCAGGTTTCCCACCTCCCTGCCTCCTCCTTCCCTCAGTGGGGGCGCCCACCATGTTCCGTGCTGCCCCTGGTGGTCAGTGCACATCCTAGTGAATGATAGAACTCCTGGTCTCACGGTCTAACTCCTGAGGGGACACTTTACATATTAGCCTTTTATATATCTAGATAATTCAAGGCCAGATTCTCCCAGGGTATTAAATTCTTTGTGAAGGGGCTATAACCCCCTTCCCTCTCCCCCTGAAACTCATGAACTGTGGCTCTGGGACTATGGGACTCAGGAGGCTGGTTCTTAATCCAAGCTTGGTTGTTAGCTTGGCTATGTGATTTGAGTGGCCACTTGACATCCCTGAGCCTCATCTTGGCCTAAGGATGATCTGTCACCCCGCCCACTTTTAAAACCGGTTTCTGCAGGGATAGGAGCATGCCAGTACCAAGTGGTACCCATCCAACAAGGTACTTCTCAATGTTTACATTTTATGCAATGGTAACCATTTAAAGTATATTTTTATATTGCTAAATTAGTAATATAATTTAGTACTTATTTTGTATTACTAAAGCATGGGTGTATGGATACTCATTCCTAGAATAAATTGAACATTTATTAAATGTATCGCACTCTGCTTAGCACTTCGCATATTCAATGTCCACAGCTGGAATTAGACCTGAGAATATTAAGTAACTTTTCTAGTCACATAGCTCATGGGTTGCAAATTGGGACTCTGAACTCAATTTTCTGCCTGTAAAGGCCACGCTCTGAACCCTAACCTTAACTGGAGCAGAATATAGAATTTGCGTGAAACATAAGATTTCTAAGAAAAGTTTGTAGAAAAGTTTAAGAGGTCTAACAGAATGGGGTCTTTTATAAATTCACTTCTTGAATTCCATCCATCCTGGTAAAATCACCAATTTGGCTCTTTTTTTTTTTTTAATAAATATGTTTATTGATTTCAGAGAGGAAGAGAGAGGGAGAGAGAGAGAGAAACATCAATGGTGAAAGAGAATCATTGATCGGCTGCCTCCTGCATGCCCCCTACTGGGGATCGAGCCCACAACCCAAGCATGTGCCCTTGACCGGAATCAAACCCAGGACCCTTCAGTCTGCAGGCCAACGCTCTATCCACTGAGCCACACTGGCTAGGGCAATTTGGCTCTTCTTAACCCATAACCTCCCAAGTCCCAACACCTCTAGCCTTGCTGCTCAATACCACAAAAGTGTACATGCACTGACTTAGTGCAGAATGTAGTTCAGTTACTAAACTGAACTCACGAGAAGTTTTAATCCCGAGTGTCAAGATTCTTACCATACTATCAGAGAAGTCTCTGTGCTCCAATAGGAACAAATTATTCATATGTGCTTAAGAATGCTAAAGGCAAATGCTTAGAAGAGAAAGTATCAAAAATATGTAAACTGTCTCAAGTCAGACAAGCAGATAAAACACATATTGTTTTGTGATTTGCCCAATTTGGTCCTTCATCTTCAGGTGGCCAGGCATAGAACACAAACACACACCAGGTGGCTGAACTAAGTTTATTTACAAAGTAAATAGTTAGTGGTCTGATTTCTGGCCTGCTTGAAGCACTCTGTTCCAAGAACATAAGAAAATTAAGTGTTCCTTGAAATAGAAAATGTGGATAAAATGACAATGGCCCTTTTAAAGATAAAGTTTAAACTGATCTGTCACTGGAACTATTGAAGGGTTATTAATATTAAAGGAACACTATTTTTGCCCTTGTGTTTAGAATATTTTTTGCTGTCTAATTAAAATATTTGGCTTTTCTGAGTTTGGTTTTAAATAAATTATGGCTTAAAATAAATTATAAATTTGTAATGGCATAGTAACATGCATTAATAGAAACCAAAAGGTAAAACCCCAATCCTGAGTAAATGTAATCCTTGTCTACTCTGGATTTGCACCCATGTGGCCGAAACAGACTAGAGAAAACAATCAAACATCCATTAAATAAGGGCTCCCAGCTTTTTTTTTTTTTTTTAAATATATTTTATTAATTTTTTACAGAGAAGAAGGGAGAGGGATAGAGAGTTAGAAACATCAATGAGAGAGAAACATCGATCAGCTGCCTCATGCACACCCTCTACTGGGGGTGTGCCTGCAACCAAGGTACATGCCCTTGACCAGAATCAAACCTGGGACCTTTCAGTTCGCAGGCTGACAATCTATCCACTGAGCCAAATGGGTTAGGGCAGGGCTCCCAGCTTTAAGTGGGTCTCTATGCTGCTCAATAACTACAGCCTCTCCCACCTCCTAGTTGACTATTTCAAATCTTCTTCTTGTCCCTCAAACCTCTAACTCCACCTTCCCCAGGTTCTGTCTCAGCTGGTGACCTTGACCTTTTTGCCTATTTCACCGACAAAGACAAAACAGGAAACCCCCCACAAGCTCACACCTCCACACCTACCCATACACCAGCATTATGCTCCTGTGCTGTCTCCCCCATTTTGTCTGCTTGAGCTGTCCTGGTTCCCATCCAAGGTGAACCCCTCCACTTGGGCACTAGGTCCCACCCCTGTCACCAACTCAAAAACATTGCTCCAGCAATTTCCCCCATTCTTCCTGCCCATCTGTTCCCCCCTGCTTACTGAATCATTCCTATAAGCATACAAACATGCTATTATTGTTCCCATCCTAAAAGAAAATAAAACTTTCTTAACCCCACTCCGCCCTCCAGGTGACTTCTCATTCTCTGCTTCTCTTCATAGTAAAACTCTTGGAGGGCGTTATTATCTCCAAGTCTCCCATCTTCTCTGAACCATTTTGATCAGCCTTTGTCTTCATCACTCCACAAGGGCACCGATGTCTCACAGGATGCAATGGTCAAACCTCCTTCTTGACCTATCAACTATCTCTGACACAGACAATCCCTCCTGTGCATCTTCCCTTGAAACCCTTTTTCCTCTGGCTTCTGGAACTTCACACTCCTAGTTTTCTTCCAGTTTCACTGACTCCTCCTTCTCCCTCTGTCTTTTCTACAGCCCCCTGCTCATCTTCCTGACCTCCTCTGCCTGGAGTGCCCCAGGGCTCAATTCACTGACTCCTTTATGCGCTAGCTTCACCTTCTCCTTTGGTGACAGCATCCAAACCAAATTGATATCTCCAGCTTCTCCCCTCAGCTCCAGACTTGTCTATCCAAATCTCCATTCAACATCTCAATCCGAATGCGCCCAAGGCATCTTCCATGCAACAAGCCCCAAACCTAACACTTGACCTCCACTCCCCGAACCTGTTTCTCCCAAATTTTCCCCATCTAAGTAAATGGCAACTTCATCCTTCCTGTTGTTCAGGCCAAAAACCCCAGAGTTAGCTAGCCTTGTCTCCTCTCCTTTTCTCACACCCACCTCTTCTCCCAGGCAAAGCCTATCACCTCGACCGTCCACATATATCCAGAATCAGACCACTTTTCATTCCCCGGCTAATGTCACTCTTATGAAGGAAGGAAGAGAGAATAAAATATTTCAGAGAAATTTAGAATACCCTTACAGAATATTTCTGGTAGAGTAGACAAGAAGCTGATGACAGTATTGCTTCTAGAGGGAAAAATGAGGGATTAGGGAACAAGAAAGGGAAGGGGACGTACTTCTCACTCATACCCCTTGTACCTTTTGAAGTTTTGTGCCATGTGCATTAAAAGCCTTCTAAAAATAAGCAAAATAACTTAAGAATGATGACAATGGCAGTAGGCCCTGTCTGGCCTCCCACTGAGAGGGGAGGAAGATGACACTGGTCAGGGCTCCAAGTCCCTGCACTGCTCCATGAAGCTTTCTGAGACCCTCAGTTTCACCATCTGCAAAGGAAAGCTAATAATTAGAGCTTGCCTCATTTTATGAAGGGGGATCTGCTGTAAGATAGCACATTATAAATAAGTGTAGAACATTACATACACTACAGGCCCGGTGCACAGATTCGTGCACATTGAAAGGAAATTAATTAGAAGGTGGCCAGCGGGGCGGGCCTGGGTGAGATAGGCTGGACACACCCTGGAGCCAACCTCTCTCTGTCCCTCCCCAGCTGGCTGCACCTGGGGTGGCGCCGGAACATCTGTGGAGTGAGCTGGGTCCCTCTGGCAGGTGGGGTCCCTTGGCCAGGCCTGCAGGGATCGGGCCAAAACCCGCTCTCCAATATCCCCCGAGGGGTCCCAGAGTGCTAGAGGGCACTCTGCAAAGTTGCTGTCGCTCAGCAGCTCCTGCATGGAGCGTCTGCCCCCTGGTGGTCAGTGTTCGTCATACCTACCAGCCAATTGGCGGGTCAGCCAGTCGCTTAGCCTTTTATATATATAAGTAAGTTTTCAACATCCCTTAGGAAAAAAGTCACGTTTGATGGATAAGAAAGAAAGCCAGCACACTGAGCTATGGAACATGGGGCCAGAATACCAATAGTAGAACTGTCTCCATGTATCATAAGTTCTTGGAAGTATGAAAATCAGTAGAACATCTGTTGCTTGGTCTTAAACAACTTTATTTTAAATTTAGCAAGTATAATCAATATTATACTGGTCTTGTGAATGATTATGCAAATTTTAGTCCTGCCCCCTCCCATCCCCCCTAGATTGTTCCCTTATTCTCACAATATACAAACTACCTGGAATCTAAAGGACTGGAAAGATTTGCAACTCACAGAAATGCTAGAGTCAAATAATGGCAAAATTTCAAAGTTATGTAATAGACTGCTGTAAATTTTAAAATGCTAAAGTTATCAGATGGGTTCTAGGTGAAGCCCTGCCTTGAGACACAATGATTGTATTAACATTCATGAAAAGATGCAAAATAACTTGATTTATGGCTTTTGGCGAGAGGATAAAAACCATGTGTAATGTGTGGAATTAACTTTTAAGCCACACATTGATTATCAGTGAAGTAAAATAAAATGACGTTTCCCAAGAAAAGACAGCCATGTTTGCTTTATAGGCCGGGTTCCCTAAGAGCATAGTGTTAAAAGACAAAGGAAGCATGCAGGGCGAGCATTTCAGGACTGTTTTGGAATCTGTTACTCTTGTTTGTTAGTTATTTTTTGCCATTTCATGTAATGGAGAAATGCTGCTTCCTGAAGTGTCTAAAACACCTACAGAAGGTTCACTATTTTTGAAAAACTTTTTTAGGAGTTTATTTCCTCATTTAAAAAAAAATTCATTTCTTCCTCTTTCATCTTGGTATTTGCAGAGGAGGTGACAGTCTCCCTCATCCAAAGCATATCCTTTCAAAGAAAAAGAAAACCAAGTTCCAAGCTGATCTACATCTAATCAATCAGAACACCACTTCCTGCCCCCCCCACCCCCACACTTCCAGTTACCACTTGGTTTCAAAGGGAACAGGAGGAGGGATCAGGAAAGTGTCCTGAAGCTTTGGAGTGAGCTATTCTACCCACAGGGCATTGGGAGGAGCACCACACGGAAGTACAGGATTATTACTTTTAAAATTTAATTAGAAAAGGGAGTAATCTTCCTATACTACCCCATTTCTCTTCTCACTTACCCTTGCTTTCCCCTCACCATCTTTCCCTCCTTGCCCACGCTAGTCGTCATTTTTTTTTTCATCTGTGAACACACCACACAAGCTAGAGTGATAAGACCAAGGGTCTGAATTGTGGGGCGGGGGTGGGGGGGGGTGGGAGGGGGGGAAGTCCATAGAAGCTACACCCAAACTACTGAGAAATATGAAATGAAAACAAGTTCAGAGTCAAATTCCAGGAAGATGCTATACTTTGGGCTTACTAACCAATTTGTGTCTCATATCTGCCAACGTATTAAAGCTTCAGTCATTAGGATTCCGCTTCCTAATGCGAGAAAATACATGCTGACTCCGGTCATTTGCCCCAGATGCCACCGGAAATGGCATCCTCTCCCCTGAGGCTCACTCACCAACATAGCAGCACCCACAGGTGAACTTATCTGCCTTGCAGCCCAGGCTCTGAACTCTCTCTCCAACCCCGTACTCTGATCGACAGCCGAGAAAGGAGTCTCTAGGAAAGAGATCTAGAATCAGCTGAGAGGTACTTTTTACCTTTGTTGGCATTCTCATTTCTCGGGTACTTTCTGTAGGAAGGAATCACCATCCAAGCCACTCCATCCCACCCCCACTTAACTGAACAGCCCTACAGAGACAACTGTTATTTCATAATAAGAAGGATTGATAACAAACTACTAAATCTCTAAAAATGTACAGTGTGAGGAAACAGCAGGCTGTGAACAGGAAAGGATGTGAAGCGTCTGGTGCACATGCCATCGTGTATGTTGTGGTTAACCACAAAGGGTTGGCATCAGTTTTGACTCCCAGCTCTGCTTTTGAGAAAATGGATGACCTTGGGCAGATGACTCAATCTGCCAAACTTCATTTTCGAATGTGTAAAATGGAGGCGGGGTAAGTACCAATTTCACAGGGTTCTTAAGAGGAATGAATAGGTAAGCGGGTAAAACATGTAAGGTACTGCTGGAGTGGGTACTAAATCATTACTAAATATCAAGTTAAACTAGTGTTACTAAGTAATAAGTTAAATACTTCATTTACTGGAAATCTCCCTTAACTACTTAATCCCATCTCCCCAAAAGTACTAAAGTGGCTCAGAAAAACCATGATTAACATTTGAAGAGTTTATGGGGCATTTCCTTTGGTTTCCACAATTCACCCTTCAGTAGGGCAGTGCTGAGTCGTTGACTTATTTTTGTTCCTGAGGGATTAGGGAGAGGCTGAGAGCTGTGCAGGATATGGCAAGAGAAATAGAAGCTCAAAGGTCCAAACTTAGAGCTGAAGGGAGGAAACAGGACTTGGGAAAAGCCTAGTGTCTGAAGTTAGTTCCTTGCATTATTTCCCCAGCCATAGACTCTTGTTCTGTCAGCTTCCGAACCTCCTGGACCTTGTCCCTCCTCCTGTTCCCAGTCCTAGGGCTTGAAACTGGGGGACATCCTCAGGCACGCTGCTAACACACACAGCAGTGGGAACCCACATCTTCCAGATCCTTCTTAGAAATTGTATGCGTAAGGAGCTAGGCAGACAGAGACTGGCTTTTAAAATCCCAATTTTAAACTCAAAAACTTAAAAAAAAAAAAAAAAAAAAAAAAACCCTGGTTGGGTTGCTAAGTTGGTTGGAGTGTCTCCCGTGCACCCGATGTTGCGGGTTCAATTCCAGGTCGGGGTACATTCCTAGGTTGTGAGTTCAATTCCTGGTCAAGGTGTGTACAGTAGGCAACCGACTGGTATCTCTATTTCTCTCTCTCTATTTCTAAACATGTCGTCAGATGAAGCTTAAAAAATAATAATAAAATAAATAAAATAAAAAATTTAAACTCCAATTATTTCCCCATAGAAACACTGTTACACTTAGTATCCAGATACTACATTGTTAATAAGGTAGCAACAATAAAATATCCATTTTAAAAGCTCTTTTGTGTAATCTCCTTAGAGGAGCATAAGGATCCTCTCCCGTTTAAGGGATGTAAACAAACAGAGGTGACTTGAGCTGCAGAGGTGGCAGGAACCCCAGCCTGCTGACTCAGCCTAATGTTCACTGGTTAAATGGCCTTCATGGCCATTCCTGGAGATAGAATTTTCAGAATCCAATCTGTGCATCAGCTGAAAGCAACTGAGTCATTATTAGCTCCACATCACCCTTCCTTTTCAACCATGGGGACTCTTTATTTAACCGCTGATTAGAATCTATAGTAGTCAGCGTAAGTATAAAAATATCACTTTAGGGCAGTGACTTAGCTTTCCATTGACACATGAATAGAAATGAGCTGTCAAGTTGATAAAAATGGCCCTCAGTTGACTTCATATCTGCTCTGCTTTCTCAGGGAAAACGGTTAAAGCTGGGCACAAAACATTGCTTTGCTTTGTTTTGTTTTTCAACAGAGAATAAAAAGGAAAACAGCATGCAAATATTTTTTTTCTAGATAAGACTATTTTTTCTCCCCTCAAAATATCAACAAACATTTATAGCTAAGGTTAAAAGCTCAGGCTCTGGAGCCATATTTCCTCTAAAGAAACAAAACCAAACCTTAAGCCTACCTACTCAATCAGAAGATGCACAGTCAGTGAAAGACCAGCTCTGCCTTCCACTAGCTGGACAACCTTGGGCTACTTACATAACCTCTCCTGGCCTCAGTTTACTCATCCATAAAATGAAGATAGTAATAGCTCCCACCTCATTAGTTTGTGAGAATAAAACAGGCCTGGTACAGAGTAAATGCTCCATGAATGCTAACTACTATGCATAAAACACTGAGCTGTGAGTGGTACAAGGATGGGTGAAACCCATTTTGGTGACCCAGGACTCCAGACTCGGGTAGAAAGGCAAATGAGCATTTAAAAATAGTACAAAACAGAACCACGTGTTAAGTAGAGGCATCTGTCAGGGGACCGAGAGATGTTTCTGTCTGGGAAAACAGGGAGGGCTCACAGACAGAGTTGCATTTTAAACTGGGTCTTAAAGAATGAGCAGAAGTTCAGTCGAGGAGGGGGACAGGGAACATTCAATGCTGAGTTGCAGAGCAAACATGAAGAGGTGAGAAAAAGCCCTCTGAGTGTACACAAGCTCTCTAATTCACCCATGGGCTTTGGCGAGATGCACAGAAGGATCATAGTGTAGGTTAAAAAACAAAGTTTGTACATGCAACCCACTGAAGTTATGCTAGCCTATCAAATGAAAGTGAAGATGGGAAATTTGAAAACACATATAAAATAGAAATACCATTTTAGAAAGTATTTCAATCAAATTAAGACCCTTTCTTAAGTAAGGATTAAGAGTACTTTACAGAAAGTAAAAAAGTTAATCATAAAATCTAAGAGGTGAAATTGTTCGCTGTGCTCAGCTTCCCCCAAATACATCACACCATCCTACTTCCTCACGTGTATTTTCAAGAATTATGTCTTATTTTTTATTATCAAGAAATGGTTGCACTGCTCTATATTCAGGCTGTCATTCAATATCATTTTGATGTTTTCGGAATAGTGGAAACAGCCACAGTCGTGAAAAATAAAAATGACTCAATTTAAGCAGTTTAGAAGCAGAACCTATTTCCACTTACTTATAGCCAATGTTTCAAGCATAAATTATACAGCAGCTCTCAGAAAATGCTGCCACCATTCCTACAGAGGACCGATACTTACCCTTAGGAAGAGCATTCAAAGGTCACAGAGAAATATCTGAGGAATTCAGCCACAGTTTGTTGGGAGAATAAATGGGCGTCTAGAGAATTTAGAAGTGATAAGAGGCCCACACAGACTGGCCTACTCCTGGCCCTTCCCCTCCGCCTCCCCACCCCTCACCTCCTTGGAACTTTATTGCACTTACCTGGGTATGTCTGGAACTCAGGAGACAAGTCCTGGCTAGCTAAATTTATTGAGCACTTAAAAATGTGGCAGGCCCTAGCCGGTTTGGCTCAGTGGATAGAGCGTCAGCCTGCGGACTGAAGGGTCCCGGGTTCGATTCTGGCCAAGGGCACATTCCTGGGTTGCGGGCTTGATCCCCAGTGGGGGGCATGCAGGAGGCAGCCGATCAATGATTCTCTCATCATTGATGTTTCTATATCTCTAACCCTCTCCCTTCCTCTCTGGAATCAATAAAAATATAGTTTTAAAAAATGTGGCAGACCTCATGCTGATGATTTTAGATCTGTTCATTTAACCGTCACTTCTTGAGAAATCCCGAGTAGTTCCCATTTTGTTGAGGAGGAATCTGAAGTGCTTGACCCGCCCAGGGGCTCAGAGGCTGGTGACTAGTGGAGCTGGATAGAAACCCCGGGGGCTGGCTGCAGGGCCCACCCCCTCAGCCGCACTGCTTTATGGCCTCAATTCGGAGTCATCTGCATACGAATGGTAATAGATAAGGGGACCACATATTTTGTTTGCATCTAAACTGGGACGTGGGGTGGAGGGGTCGGGGGGAGGGTATCTATTATGCTGGTAAAACTAGGCTAAACCAGAACAGTTTGGGGCAAACAGGGACGTGTGGCCACCTTATGGATGGGTGCGATGAAAGTGGATGAATTTACCGAGGGAAAGAATGTTGATGAATAGAAGAAAGAAGTCGAACACTGGGCCTTGAGAAAGACCAACGTTTGGGGAATTGCTGGAGAAAGAGAACTCACAAAGGATACGGGAAGGTGAGCGAGGAGAGGAGGGTGTCAGACTCTCCAGCAGTTTTTTCGAGGGCAGTGATCGCTGGTGGTCCAGCCCCCGGAGCTGCGAATGCTAGGGATTCGACAAGGACCAAGAAATGGCCATTGAAAGGAGCAACAAGGAAATCAGTGGTGACTTACTGACAATCATCTCTTTGGTTTGATGGAATTGGAATCCAAATTAAAGTAAAAAAAAAAAAAAAAAAAAAAGAGTCAGTGGGAGGTGAGGACCCAGGAGGCAGCCAGTGCAAACAACTCTTTTAAGTAAGAAGTGGCCTTGAAGGGGAGGCCAAAGATAGGACTGTCCTGGAGGTGGAGTCCAAGAAGTTTCCTTTCTTTCTTGAAGACACTGGAATGTATCTAATGCTGACGGCAGGAGCCAGGCTGAGGAGACTGAAGAAGTGGAATGCATAATTATCCCCTCTCGGGGGGACATCCTGGAGCACTTCCCGAGGAGGTCTGAGGACGGCCACCTGAGCTGAGGATTCCCTCTGCGTCTGAGGAGGTACTACTCTGCCTCTGCGGGAGGGAGGAAAGGGGGCCTGCGGGTCTGACGGTTTGGAGAGGGAAGAAAGCGAGGTGCTTGCTGTCTGTAGGCTTGGCTTTCCTCTCTCGAGTCCCAGCCGGGAGCGGTTCCTGTGGCCGAGGTTTCAAGGTGTTGAATACACGGCAGGGCCTGTCCTTGGGCCCCTGATAGACATTAACGTGACCTCTTTTCATCTTCACTGTTTGTCAGTGAGGTTGGTGATAATACTCCTGTTTGATGCCAACGGAAACTGGTCCAAATGTTGGGCAGCCAACCAAAGAGCACACAGCTGTTCAGGGCCAGAGTTCAAGCCTGACTTCAGTGTTTCCTGGAAGCGTAGCCAGGGCATTGCCTACTCTCTAACATTTATGTTACCGAGTCATAGGAAGAAAGTTAGGAAATGTAGTTTCTTTAATGGTATAGACCATAATGTGGACGTTTGTCCTAAGCAGTACATGACCGATAGCTTGTTGTTTATGTGAATTGATTTGATTTTTTTCATTTTAAGGAAGAAATCCTTTTGTTAGAAGTTTTTTTCAATGGGGCTATTTGATTAAAATCTCCATAGTTTTATCTTTTGCTTTTATAGGAGAAGTTACTTGCATACGAGGTCTTATGAACCCACTTCATTCATAAAGGATGCCTCCTGCATTTATTTCTATAGTCCATAGGAAATTTAAAAAAAATATAGATTGATTTGAGAGATAGAGAGAGTGACAATGAGTTGTTGTTTTACTTATTTATACATTCATTGGTTGATTCTTGTATGTGCCCTGACGGGACCAAACCTGCAACCTTGGTGTGTCAGGACGACACACCGAGCTACCTAGTCTAGGCGAAATTTTTGTATTAGATTATTACTGTGGGAACAATATATTGCCTTAAGGGTTTTTAGACTCTTAAAGTGTGTAAAATTCTTCTGTTGATTTTTTTCTATTGCAAAAGGGTTAAAATTTTAAAACTGTAGCCTGATAGGGGGATACAAATTGAATATGTCCATGATTCCTGCCTCTACAGGAAACACTTGTGGTTACATGGAGCCCAGTTTGAAGATCACTGCTGCAGTTTCAATTGTCCATTTATGTCATATGTATCTGATATTTTAAATATATTTTTATTGATTTCAGAGAGGAAGGGAAAGGGAATGATGAGAGAGAATCATTGATTGGCTGCCTCCCGCATGCCCCCCACTGGGGATCGAGCCTGAAACCCAACAGGGAATCGAACTGTGAACTCCTGGTTCATAGGTTGAACCTCAACCACTGAGCCACACTGGCAGGGCTTTATCTGAAATTTTACACTTGATCTTAGCCAAAAGGCCGAGAAGCGATTTTATCTGAAATTTTAGATGTGTCTGAGGACCGACTGATCAGCCAAGATAGAAGCACGGGCTCTCCGCTGGGGTAGGACTGGTAACTTAGGGGTGGGGTAGAGGAACCATGATAGTTGTTGGAGGTGTGGGTCAGATTTGCAGAATGACAACTGTGGCAACCACAGATAGACACAAGCGTTCTCCACATTTTTGCTGAATTACTTAATGGGCTGAAGAACTGAAGCCTGTATTAGAGATGAGGTTATTTAGGGTAGAGGATTGGAATCTGTCTTTTCAATGGCTTTCGAAACGTTTTTCTGTTGCATTATTTAACATGGTATCTCTCAGCACTTTCATGTATTTTTAAAAATTTGCTCCTAAAACCACTTTTTAAAATAGTAGACCTGAATTATTTCCCCCATTTTCAGGTTATATAGAGGAGAGAATATTAGCTGACTTGCCCCAAATCAACCCCCAACCCACAGGCCATTCATTAAGCTTTCCCAAAGAGAAGTTTGAACTGTTTGCTATTTTTTTCTTCTGAAAACTTTATATGGGGGTCACTGCACGGCTGTTAATCAAAGCACAAGGTGGGTATCAGTTACACACGTCATCCTCAGGGGTGTTCCGCAGGGTAAGTCTTATCTATGTCACACACACACAGGGAGGAGGCTACCTAAGTGGTCAAGTCTCACCCTTAATATGTCACTCTAAGAGTTCACCCTAAAATTACAAACTTATAAACTAGAAAATTATTATTATTACAATATGACATGCAATTTAATGTTTGACAAGTTTAAATTCTACTTAGAAAGCTGAGCAAATGCCAAGACATAGCTAAGTTGTAGAGTTAAGTTAATGAAAAATAATTATTTTCTTATTTGTATCTTCTATTCTGTACAATTTAAGGGGATCTTGGAGAGTTCAAAGTATTGATTTGATCACCAAAAATGCAGTTGGAAGGAAATGAACTATTTATATTCCCAGTGTAATACTGCATTAAGATGGTTAGTCCTATGCAAGAAACCTCTAAACTAGTTACAAGTACTTCCTACAACTAATCAATTGAAACAACATCCTAATTGTTAGTGATTACCTCTGTGATTTATGATTTCGCTGCAGGGTCTCTGAAGCTACTGCCCTATTAAATGTCACTCTTCCTGTAATAAAGATCAATAAGAAAAGAAAAAAATTAGCCTAATTTCTACAACACATTGATTAATGGAAAACAAATGCTATGTGTTTGGTTTGTAATAGTTATAAAGCAATAGTCAATAATTTACAAGCCATGGCTTATGAAGCTATTAAAAAATTAATTATCCCCAGAAATCTAAGCAAGATACTTGAAAGTAATTTATTACAGTAGCAGCCACTATTAATGCATTTTTCTGTTAGAGCCTTAGCCAAAAGCCAAATTTCACTTTGAAAACAGAAAATCATGGCACTACTTGTAATTATGACTTGAGGAATCACCATGAAACTCTTTAAAAACTGGTTTTCATTCAATATTGGAATCCCAGATTGCAATGATCATCCGTATACCTTCTCTCTCTCCCCCTTGACCTTTCCTACAGGCTTTGGTGCTTCGTTTGCATGCATCAATTTTTATTGATTTCAGAGAGGAAGGGAAAGGGAATGATGAGAGAGAATCATTGATTGGCTGCCTCCTGCATGCCCCCCACTGGCCCCTTCTTTGACATTTTTACATGCCCATTTTCACACCACTCCTCTTGAGTGAAGAGACTGCATTTTTATACCTACTCCTTCCACCTAGCACAATATCTGGTTCTCAGTGATCCTTATTGAGTGAATGAATGAATGCATGAGGGCAACCTATCTATAACATAGTTACCCAAACTAATTAGTGAGTTTAGCAAATTTGAATCAAGAAGCCTGGGCTAAAAAGACCATTGATCTGTTTTCAAATCCCTTTTTTGTTTCAGTTTTTTAAGTAGAGCTTTGAAAATGGAAGTAACCAACTGCTTTTAAGATGAGAGAGAAGATTTAGGTATCCAAATTATTCTCTACTTCACCCCTTCCCCTCAAGGAGTCCCCCCTCCTTCTTTTGATTGGTTTTGTTTTTAATGTTTGGCATCTTAGCTGAAAGGATTCTTCCCCATAACAGTAGTCCTGCGGGTGTCTGATTTGTTAATCCTGTTCTAGTTGTGACACTCTTGATCAAGAATTTCATGAATTTCCTTTTAGTTTTGGCTTCTAACTAGAATGCTTCTTCCCAGTCATTTCCCCTCCCCTTCTTTTCGACAGTCCTATCTGCATGTTCCATTGCAGAAGAACAATACATTCTTAGATGGACATTTCTGCCTGATTTTTGACTCTGAGCCCTGGAGCAGCAGCTGGGTGGGTTAAGTTCCCTGCTCAGGATACAGGGCAGCCCAGGAGTCTGTAGAATTTTTTTTGGTTATTCCAAAATCCAGATCTTTTAATTTTTGCATGTCTCTTGTTTGAGATTATAGTATGGGATGAGAAAAAAGATACATTTTTAAAATACATATATTTTTATTGACTTCAGAGAGGAAGGGAGAGAGATAGAAACATCAATGATAGAAAATCACTGATCGGCTGCCTCCTGCACACCCCACACTGGAGATCAAGCCCACAACCTGGGCATGTGCCCTGACTGGGATCGAACCGTGACGCCCTGGTTCATAGGTCAATGCTCAACCACTGAGCCACTCTGGCCTTATTTACACTTCCTGCCCTACTTCCACCCTCACTCCCCTTGGCCTCCCCCAACACACAAAGCTAAGTACACATGGACCACCTCTCCGGAGCCGGCAGGGTAAATGGTTGCCTGCCTATGCATGGAGCCACATCAGAAGACCTTGTATCTCATCCCCCTGATGTGAGCCCAGCTTTAGCATTCAGACGGACTTGCAGGGAGTTCTGGTCTAAAGGAGATCTACAGAGACAGATTCGGGAGTCGGTGGCTTTAAGTCTTAGCTCCATCACATCAATATCCTTCCTTTCCTATAAAAGGTGAATACTAAGAATTATCTTACAAATAGGATAACATTTGTAAAGCACCTAACATCCATTAATTTTGTTTTATTCAAAATCTCTCACTTGCATCATCTCATTTGACCTTTATAAAACCCTGCTAGACGTGCAGCAGAAAAACTATAATCCCCTTTTTACAGATGGTTAACCTGGTGTTCTGAAACGTTCTCAGTAATAATAGTAACTCTTATCGATGCTTACTACTTGTCAGGCATTGTTCTAAACACTAAGTGTAATCCTCACATCGAATCTATGAAGTGGGTACCAAAAACTGGGGAAATTAAGGCAGAAAAGGGCTAAATAACTTGCCTAAGGCTAGAGCCGGCAAATAGAGGAGGTGGGATTGAAACCTAGAGAGCTTGGCTTCGAAAACAGTGGTGTTCACCAGGGTGCGATTTCCCACTGCTTTTTAAAGTAGTGGACTGGACTCACATCTGTGAGGCCAAGTCTAAGGCTCTTCCCATCCTGAGAAAGAATCCATTAGACCATACAAGCAAAACAGCACTGAAGGCGACAGCACTAGGTTATCAGATCTGCTAACCTTGGGAAGAGAACTCTGATGGCTGGGGTTGGTGTTCCATACCTGGGGGGCTAGGCGCAGACTATGACCCGAGTGCCAGCCCAGAGAGGGCACACTAAGCTGGGGGGCTTGGGAGCCCTGGGAACAACACGCTGGGAGGAGGGCTCTCCCTGCACTTTGCCCTCTGGAGACTTGGGTGTGAGGTAAACAATTACTGTTCGCAAAGACCCCTGAAGGTTCACGGCACCCGTTCATTCTGTTTCATGGCACTTGCCCTCTCCTCTAAGTGTCACAGTTATCAATGAATATGTCTCATCAGCTCGCGAAGGACGACAAGACCAAGTTTTGCTCGCTTTTATATCCCCCATGTGGTGCATTTAGTAGGAGCTTAATAATAAGTGTGAATTGGATGAATAAATGATTGTAAACAAGTGAACATGCCTAAGCCCCAAAGGGATTTGGAGTTTGCTTTACGTTTTACGTCCTTGCACCACAATCAGCTAAATCCTATTTTCAAGTGTTTTTGTTTGTTTGTTTGTTTGTTTGTTTGTTTAAGGCCAAAAATTAAAGCACACACACACATACACACACACATTTGAATGGAGATTCTTTGGGGGAAATTAAGCCAATATTTTCAACTGTCGTCTTAGGGCAACCTTTATGTTCTACTCATTTTCATGGTTTTATTTTTGTGCTTGTACCCATTTAAAACCACAAATAGTATAGCTTTTAAAAACCAAATGTGCCATTTAATAATAGCTATCCATCCACACCTATTAAAATGTTTACTAATGCATGAAAGCCTACAAATATCACCTACGGTGGGTTTTAACAGCTTCTGTGTGAGTGGGTGACACAGTGGGTGCCATCTTCCTCACCACCTGGGAGTTGTTAGCAGTATTAATCTGTGTCTCTACTTTTTATTCATTAGCAGCTATGGTTGTAAATGGCAACCTGAAATAAAGTTCTGAAGACGAATTTCACAATTTTTAACATTTTATTCAACGTGCTGGGGAGGGAAACTTTTCCTCTACCTCTTAGGTTCAGTTTCCGGGGCCCTGTGATTAAGCTAACAAAAGACAGGTTAGCAGGAGAAAAGGCACACAATTTTTATTAGTGTTAATGTGAACTAGAGTTCATAGAAAAGAAATGAAACTCAAAGAAGCAGTTAAATTCAGGGGTTTATATACCATTTTAACAAAGGAAAAAGGGCTTGGGCTTCAGGGGATGATAATTGTGGGGAAGTGACTAGTGTGAGAAATGGCTCACCTGTCCCAATTTCAAATGACGGACTAGGAAACAGAAGCATGGCGAAAATGAGACTTTTAATAACACTCTCAAGAGCAGGTGCCCATTTTACAGGATCACTTGTAGGGCAAGGACTATAGCCTATTTATTTGGACCCTCCTCCAGTTCCTCATTGGCTGAGTGCTATTTGATCACCTATTTCCTAATAGGTTGCCTAGGTCTTGCTGTCTCCCATTGGATTATTAAAAAAAAAAAAATGGGCTGGGGCCTTCTCACGTGTACAGCTCTCATCCTCTCTCCCCACCCCCACATCCTGTTTGCTCTGGGGAAATTCAGCCACCTGGCCACATGCTGTTTCTCTTCTATGAAGATAACTCAGAAGCATATTTCTTACACTAGGAAATATATGGGGAAACTGATGGGAAATCTGGGCTCCACGTGCAAACTCATCTTGGTGTTGACAACACCCTGCCTTCTTTCTTCACTCTTCTCTCTGGTTGGGGTAGAGACACCTTCCTCAAAGAGGAATACACTGCTTTTAGGCAGATAAGGTGAGTGCAGACAACTCTTCTTGTGTCTGTTGATTCTTGTTGCCTTCAACTCAAAATCATCCTTCTGACATAGTGTCATGTTCGGGGGTGGCATATTCGATCTTCAAATGGAAAGCAAAGAATATTGCAGTGGAAACATTCTTTCCAATGTTATCTCTTTCGTACAAGACCTATTGGCACATGTACTCTTATTTTCTGTTGCATTCCATTGAATTCTTTTTAAGTTACTAAAAGTAATATCCAATTATATAAAGTATGTTTTCAAAAAGGGGAAGGCAATTTCTCTGTAATCCTATTATTTAAAATGTTTTGCATATTTTCTTTCAATGTTATCTATGTGTATCTGTTTCCTACAGTTTCAGCGATGTGGGGCACATGTGGTCTGTAAATTCCTCAACCTATCACAAACATTCTCCATGTTCTTGCTTACTCACACTCATTATTTAGCAGCTGCAAAGTTTGCCTATCCGTTCTCCAGTTGTCAGACATCTGGGCTGCCTTCCCAGTGGCAGTTTGCACCTCCAGCAGGGGGGAGGGCAGGGCGAGTTGGCCCCTCCTGGCTAGGTGGAACCTGGGCCTCTAAACAGCCACAGGCAGTTCAGAGGTCAAGTCCCAAGCCTCAGCCAGGCCAAGCAGGGCTTCTGGCTCCAGGCTCCTTTCTTGCTCTCTCCCCACTCCCAGCCTTAAGGTGGTGGAGTTCCACCCTGCGGGCTTCCCAGGCCAAGACTTCATTCCTGGCCCACACAGAGAGCCTGCCTAAGGCAGGTTCCTCCCAGCTGCTCTCTCCTTCTGTCCTAGCTCTCTGCAGACCCACCCGCGTGCAAAGAAAGGAGCTGGGCCACTGGACCTGGGCATCATGGCCCAGCTGCAGTCCTCTGAAGTGCAGCAGCTGCTCCACAACAAGTTCGTCGTCATCCTGGGAGACTCCATCCAGAGGGCCGTGTACAAGGACCTGGTGCTCCTGCTGCAGAAGGATTGCCTGCTCACTTACGACCAGCTCAAGGTCAAGGGGGAGCTGAGCTTCGAACAGGACAAGTTGGTGGAAGGAGGCAAGAAGGATATCATGAGCAACAGCACCGACTACCGCGAGGTCCGCGAGTTCTGCACCGGCCACCACCTGGTGCGCTTCTACTTCCTCACACGCGTGTACAGTGAGTATGTCCGGACCGTGTTGGAAGAGCTGCAGTCCCACGAGCACACCCCGGACCTGGTCATCATGAACTCCTGTCTCTGGGACATCTCCAGGTATGGGCCGGACTGGTTTAGCAGCTACCGGGCAAACCTGGAGAACCTGTTCAGGCACCTGGGCCAGGTGCTGCCAAAGTCATGCCTCCTGGTGTGGAACACAGCCATGCCCCTGGGCAGGAAGGTCACCGGGGGCTTCCTCCCGAAAGAGCAGCCGGCCATTTCCTCGGCCCGGATTAAAAAGGTCATCGAAGCCAACTTCTACAGCTATGTCGAGGCCAAGAACCACAATTTAGATGTGCTGGACTTGCATTTCCACTTCCGCCACGCGGAGAGGCACCGGCAGGGAGACGGGGTACATTGGAACCAACTCGCGCACCGACACCTCTCCCAGCTGCTGCTGGCTCATGTGGCCGACGCTTGGGGTGTGGAGCTGCCCCACCGCCAGCCAGTGGGCCAGTGGATCAAGTGTGACCCTGCAAGGGGCAGACCTAGCCAGGCACTTGAAAGGCAGTCCCAGAGCAGCAGAGACCTAAGGGCCGTACCCCCACCCTCCTTGTTGCCTCCTCCCAGGCACAGCCCCCTGCTGCCACTCCCAGCTCCCCGCCCACCCCTGTCCCCACTCCTGCCCTCACCGCCTCTTCCCATTCCCTGTCACCCGGCCATGCGCCCCCAGGTCTTGTTCTATCCCCAAGATACCTATTTTTCCTCAGACCAACCTTTCCAGTCCGGTCAATTTTTCTTCAGCAATTTCCCTTCTACCCAGACAGGATTTGACTTAGAAAATGACTTTGTGTTTGATCCCCAGCCGCCAAGGGCCCCCTTCCCCACACCCTATTATCAGCAGCCGGCCCCTGTGGTTCATAGGGGTTTTCCCCGGAATCTACCTCCTGGCCCTTACATGTCCTGGAGACAGTTGCCCAAACCTTACAGGAGACAAGCCCGAGGCTACCCAGAGCCAAGGCCTCATTAGACTGACTTGTGCCTTTTTCCTCCTCGTGGACATGCACTTGACAGATCATCTGACTGTTGCCTAAACTGACTGATCTTGTTAACAGAAGCCATTGATCCACATTGGACTTCTTTTGGTTCTTTGCTGTTACCAGTTGTTAGCTATGGCCCCTTCCTCCACGCTCTGGGGGTGACCAAGTGTTATTCCTGCCTCCCCACCCCCTGTTCTCTTTGTCTTTTTGTAAACAGAAAATTGAAATTAAAAAGTTGTTTCACAAAAGTAGTTGTGGGTTTTGTGTGTGTCGATATTTAATGGTGCCTCTTCCTTCCATTAAACAATTAGCTTTGTAAGAGCAAAGAGGATATCTGCTGAATGAATGGTCACGGCATCTTGATAAACTACTCAAAGTGAATTTGCCTAAATAATCCTGATTGTTTCCATGAAATGGATTGGGTATAAACAAACTAACTCTTTGTGATCCTATTTTCCAGAGATTCTAAAAGAATCATTGTATTTTAGAACTGGGAAACTAAAGACATAAAATGTAGCTACCATTTACAAACAAGGAAACTTGAGGCCAGAAAGGTGAGTTACTTGTTCTAGAGCACATAGAAAATCACTCCTCTACTGGCCTTTCCTAGTTTATACTGGTTTCCTGTTTATATTAACGTTCAAACTACAGGACTGATTTATAGGAATATTTACCAAACATGGTTCGTCTATGAAAATGAAGGCAGAAAACCCCCTATCTATCTACCTATCTATCTATCTATCTATATGAAGAGCCAGGGCCCATCAAGTCCAAAACGACCAGAGGGACAATGAACGCCAGGCGGGGGGGCGGGGGGGGGGGGGGGGGCTGAGGGGGGGAAGCAGGTGCAGCGAGGTTGTTAGCCTCCTGGGCCCTCCCCTCTGTGGACCAGAGGCCATTTTCTTGATACCGGGTTCCCAGTATCTCAGAGCCGTTTGTGGAAGTCAGGAAACACTGTGTATGGTCACCCCGCCCTGGGGACTCCCAGGGCTGACAGCAAGGGTGGGCTTCTGTGGGGTCCCCTCTATTATGTGATCCAGGGTTGCTACATCCTAATGTTGACTCTGGCAGGACTTGGGACAGTCCTCTGCGTATCTGAGGTCCCACTCCCTCTACCAAAGCCCCTGAGTCTCTGAGACCCGGATGCAGAAATTGCCTGTCGTCATCCCACCCTGGGGACTCCCAGGGCTTACAGCGGGGGAGGGCCTTCGTGGGGTCCCCTCTGTTGTGGCGTCCAAAGTCTCATTAGTGTTTCTTCGGGGTCCTCACCTTTACTCTGGCAGGACTTGAGCCGGTCCTCTGCGTATCTGAGGTCCCACTCCCTCTACCAAATCCCCCCTGAGTCTCTGAGACCCGGATGCAGAAATTGCCTGTGGTCGTCATCCCGCCCTGGGTGGGATGATTCTGTTCTAGGGTCCAGGGTCCCTCCCTCCTCCCTCATGTTCCTCACCTTGAGCCCTGGCAGGTCCTGGGATCCTCCCTCTGTTGACCCAAGGCCGGACTCCTCAGATCAAGGCCTCACTGCCCTGAGACCTCTGCAGGAAGTCAGTGTACGTCACATCCGGTACCAAGCCCAGCAATTCCAAAGCCTGATGGCAGGGGCTGAGATGGGTTCCGTAGGGTCCTTTAGCCCTGCCTCTGATCTGTCCTTTGACAGGGCCTGAGCCTCCTGTCCTCTATGAACCTGAGTCTGCAATCCTCAGACCAAGGGTCTGACTACCCGAGTTCCCTGAGGAGGTGGGACGGGGGGAGGTGCAGTTTTCAACATACAAACAGGAAGCCCAACTTCGAGAATTTAAATTCCTGCCTCATTCATCTTATACTGTTAAACCCCAAATCTAGAGACTATACCTACTATGATCACCCCCAAGATTTTAAACAAAGCTAAGATAGCCAGTTGAGCAACTCTATTCATTAAAGACAGTCTAAAGGGAATGACTTCAACCTTGAAAACAGAAAGCTGGGGAGAGCCACATGGACAGTGGGAAAAGGGGGTGAGATGGAAAATTTCTCTGGTAGCAGCTAAGAAGTGAATGGTTTTCAAGGTGCATAAGAGCAACCTGTACTAGGGAAGCAGGATGATTCACATCTCCACAGAGACAGTCACATTACCTTGAAAAGATTTTAGGTAAATCTTATAAAAACTAGCTAATGGTGAAGGATGAGAAAGAACAATGAACCACTGAAATGGGTGGCCTAGGGAAACGTTTGGAGGAAGCATCATCTCCCTACCATTAACCCATCAGAATTGAACATGGGGTCAATAAGTTTGAGAAGGCTTAGGAGTGCTAAAGAAATGCCCCCTTTCTCTTACCAAAGCATCTTGGCCTCCTCACCCCTCCCCATGGAAGTGCCAGGATGGTGCTTTATGATGTCTAAGTTTCTCTCCCAGAGCTACCATTAGCTGGAGGAGAGGCTTCCTGATTAATTAAAGCCTAGGGGGTGTGGCCCCTCACTGTCCTAGAGAAAAGCATATGTTCAGGAGGCCTAAGATAGGGCCCTGGGAAATTCTGACATGGTGAAGATGACCAGGAAACCACAAACTCCTAGCACAGTTATGTAACAACCAACCCCATTCACCAAAAGAAGGTAAAAGAGGAAGAAGCCCTGTTAACCCAGGTTCAGTGTCCAGGATGAAAGGACCACACCCAAACTTCTCCTCCCCTTCTTTAGTGGCATATCCCCAAGACTCCCTGGTCTTGCCTGGCAGACTCCATCCTCAACCCATACTTTTTCTCATGAAGACTTTTTTCCCTTTCATCCCAGCCATTTCCCCACAAACCAATGTCCTTCTGCACTCACTCTGTTGTCCTTCCAGGTACTAAAGACATCGATGGGGGTGAAAAGATGTCTCCAAAGGAGTTCAAGGAAAGGAGTCTTTCCAAAAATTCCTACCCCTTCAAGAAAACCTACCAAAGCTATAAAGCCAACAGTATGTGGCCATTATCACAGGCCAAATGAAAAACTGAATAAATATGATCCAGAAAAAGACCAAGACAATGTAGAAAAATTCACCACCTCGAATGATAACTTGGGCAGCCAGTAACTTCAGAGCAAGGTCAAAGACCTCAGAACTATCTATGAAGTCTCTGAAGTCTGGCCCCCAAGAAATGCTGACAGTGTGGAAGCCAAATTTTACACCTACAGGGTACACCAATAGTGATGATTAAAATAAAATTGATAAGTAGTTCACTTCCAGTGTAAGCATAATTTGCAGACAATTTTTATATTAGGATAATATAGGATATATTATATTCTATAGCACGGAGGACTACAACCACTTGCTGAGATAATGTGCATTGTTCCTGAGACCACTTCCATCAGAATCCCCTAAAGCAGTGGTCGGCAAACTCATTAGTCAACAGAGCCAAATATCAACAGTACAACGATTGAAATTTCTTTTGAGAGCCAAATTTTTTAAACTTAAACTTCTAACGCCACTTCTTCAAAATAGACGCACCCAGGCTGTGGTATTTTGTAGAAGAGCCACACTCAAAGGGTTAAAGAGCCGCATGTGGCTCACAAGCCGCAGTTTGCCGACCACTGCCCTAAAGCATTTGTTAAAAAAAGCATAGTGTTGCCCGGCCTGTGTGGCTCAGTGGTTGAGCATTGACCTATGAACCAAGAGGTCATGGTTCAATTCCAGGTCAGGGCACATGCCGTGGTTGTGGGCTCCAGTGTGGGGCGTGCAGGAGGCAGCTGATCAATGATTCCCTCTCATCATTGATGCCTCTATCTCTCTCTCCCTCTCCCTTCCTCTCTGAAATCAATAAAAGTATATTTTTTAAAAAGGCAGTGTGTGGCCCCACCCAGGATGCTCACTATCAGAACTGCTGGGGGTGGGCCAATTCCTTATGTAAATAGAATGTGAAAACAAGTGTTGTAGGGAATATTGCTTAAGTTTAATGCTCTTTTCTCCTTGCAAAAATTTTTATTTTTATTTATTTTTTAAAATTAAATATTTATTGTTCAGATTATTACAGTTGTTCCTCTTTTTTCCCCCCATAGCTCCCCTCCACCTGGTTCCCACCCCACCCCCTGCCTTTACCCCCCCTCACTGTCCTCATCCATAGGTGTATGATTTTTGTCCAGTCTCTTCCCGCACCTCCCACACCCCTTCCCCCCCAAGGATTTTCAGTCCACTCCCTTTCTATGCTCCTGATTCTATTATATTCACCAGTTTATTCTGTTCATCAGATTTTTTTATTCACTTGATTTTTAGATTCACTTGTTGATAGATATGTATTTGTTGTTCATAATTTTTATCTTTACCTTTTTCTTCTTCTTCCTCTTCTTAAAGAATACCTTTCGCCAAAACCGGTTTGGCTCAGTGGATAGAGCGTCGGCCTGCGGACTGGGGGGTCCCGGGTTCGATTCAGGTCAAGGGCATGTACCTTGGTTGCGGGCACATCCCCAGTGGGAGGTGTGCAGGAGGCAGCTGATCGATGTTTCTCTCTCATCGATGTTTCTAGCTCTCTATCCCTCTCCCTTCCTCTCTGTAAAATATCAATAAAATGTATTTAAAAAAAAAAAAAAAAAAAAAGAATACCTTTCAGCATTTCATATAATACTGGTGTGGTGGTGATGAACTCCTTTAGCTTTTTCTTATCTGTGAAGCTCTTTATCTGCCCTTCAATTCTGAATGATAGCTTTGCTGAGTAGAGTAATCTTGGTTGTAGGTTCTTGCTATTCATCACTTTGAATATTTCTTGCCACTCCCATCTGGCCTGCATAGTTTCTGTTGAGAAATCAGCTGACAGTCATATGGGTACTCCCTTGTAGGTAACTAACTGTTTTTCTCTTGCTGCTTTTAATATTCTCTCTTTGTCTTTTGCTCTTGGCATTTTAATTATGATGTATCTTGGTGTGGTCCTCTTTGGATTCCTTTTGTTTGGGGTTCTGTGCGCTTCCTGGACTTGTAAGTCTATTTCTTTCACCAGGTGGGGGAAGTTTTCAGTCATTATTTCTTCAAATAGGTTTTCAGTATCTTGCTCTCTCTCTTCTTCTGGTACCCCCATAATTCGGATGTTGGTATGCTTGAAGTTGTCCCAGAGGCTCCTTACACTATCTGCATATTTTTGGATTCTTTTTTCTTTTTGCTTTTCTCATTGGGTGTTTTTTGCTTCTTTGGATTTCAAATCTTTGACTTGATTCTTGCGATCCTCTAGTCTGCTGTTAGGTCTCTGTATAATATTTTTTATTTCAGTCAGTATATGCTTAATTTCTAGTTGGTCCTTTTTCATATCCTCGAGGGTCTCACTAAATTTATCGGCCTTTTCTAGAAAATTCTTGGAAAACCTTATAACCATGGTTTTGAACTCTATATCCAGTCATTTGCTTTCCTCCATTTCTGTCATTTGTGATCTGTTTCTTTGTCTCCGCATTTTGGCTGCTTCCCTGAGTTGATAGAGTAGCTTTGTGTGCTAGGTGTCCTATAGGGCCCATGGCTCAGCCTCCCCAGTTACCTGAGGTGGACACTTTTGGTGCACCCCTTTGTGAGCTGTGTGCACAGTCCTGTTGTAGTTAAGCCTTGATTGTTGTTGGTATCACTGGGAGGAATTGACCTCCAGGCCAATTGGCTGTGAGGATCAGCTGTGTCTATGCTGGGAGAACCTCTGTGCTGGAGGCACCCTTATGAGGCAAGACTTGCTTCAGTGGGGCTTTGGTGCTCACTGAGTCTTCCCCCTGAGTGTGTCCCTTATGGATCTGAGGAGTTGTAATCTGGATGGTCCCACTCTGACCCCTGGGTACACTGGCTCTTGAATCTCCAAGGAGGTGCTAATATAGCCTCTGCCTGAGGCCACCCAGCAGGAGCTATGGAGAGATCTGCAGATTCCTCTTCTTTGTTTGGGTTTTGGAGGTGCCCAGATGAGGCCCAGCTGTGAAGCAGTGCAAGCTGCTGTGGGGCCTTGGGCCTTCTTTTGGATGTTCTGTGTCTCTCTGACTCAGCTACAGTTTGTTAGGTAAGTTTAGATTTCAAGGACCAGACCATTCATATGCAAAAGCCTCTGCACACTGCTTGGATGGGGTGGAGCAAACAGCAATGGCTTCCTGTCAGCCCTGCCCTAAGAAGCCCCCGGGTCTCAGTATCCCTTGGTAATTGCTGCAAGCACCTCTGAGAGAAAGCCGCCCTTGAGTTCCGCCCGCTGCCAGACAGTCCAGTTTCTCCCTGTATGAGTCTGGGTCCCCAGAGTCTCACCTGGAACTGGAGTTCAGAGCAGTCAGGAGCTTGTGTCTCCCACCCGATTGAAAAAGCCAGCTGTGTACTCAGTTGCCAGCCCTCTCCGCGCACGCCTCTGTACCTCTGCACTTTACTTCCGCAGCTCCTCAGTCTCAGTGTGCTTTTCTCTTCCCTTCTAATTGTAGAATTTCCACTTAGCCAGCTTTCCTGTGATTCTGGATGATGTCCGTTTTGTCTTTTAGTTGTAGTTTTAAAGTGGTTGTACGAGGCAGCAATTTCAAGATGCCGCCATCTTGGTTTCCAAAAATTTTTATTTTTAATTTAACCTGTTCATCATATCAGAATAGCTTAGAATTTTTAGCTGGAAGAAAATTTAGCAACCATTGAGTTTAGTAATTCCTAAATGGTGGAATGTTGTAGTAATCTGGGGAGTTTGCCTTTTTTTTTTTTTAAATACAAGCACACAGGTCCTACCCCAAAACAAATCAGAAATTTTGGGGCAAAAACATGCTTATACGTGTATTTAAAAGCTCTGTAAATAGTCCTTTTCTTTTTATTATTAAAATATATGTGATAAATTTCTCTCAGTGTTTCTGATGTGCAGCCAGGATTAAGAATCACTAATCAGGCCCAACTTCCCCACTTTGCAGGTGAGAAAAAGGAGGACTCAGCAATTAAACTTACCTAAGATGACAGAGCTCTCTTTCAGAAAGTCATGTGTAAGATGGGCTAGCTATGCACTAATGCCATGCTTTTCAGAATAAAGGTAATGACCCATTAGTGAATTGGAAAACAATTGAGTTCTTCCTGACCAGGATTTTT
Source organism: Plecotus auritus (assembly GCF_963455305.1). Lineage (NCBI taxonomy): Eukaryota > Metazoa > Chordata > Mammalia > Chiroptera > Vespertilionidae > Plecotus > Plecotus auritus. The sequence goes on along the minus strand of NC_137772.1, from coordinate 178,886,129 downwards.
AAAAAATGAAATAAAATAGAATAAGAGATATCAGAGTACACATCAATAGTAATGATAATACTTCATGGTGTGTGTGTATTTGTGTTCTGCAACCAGATATTAAACATGATTTTTGTTATGGGTTGTTGAAAAATCCTCTTCTAAGAGTTTCCTTTTGATTATAATATCCAAGGTTAGAAGCCACTGTGTGTGCACAGAAGAAATGTAGCTGCTTCCACTGCTTGGTAAGTAACCCACAGAGAGGATTGGGATGGCACTGAGGTAAAAAAAAAACAGCATGGGCTTAGGGATGCGAACCCTCAGGGTACATTGAGTCCATTACCCTTACTGGGGATGAGAGCTTGTTCAAGAACCTATACTCTTTATGGCTCATCTACCTAAACTTTAAAATGAAAACAATTATGCCTACCTCACAGGATTCCTAGTTTAAATGGCAGAATATCTTTAAAACACTTAGCATAATGTCTGGCATATAGTAAATACCCTCCTCCTCCACAATACAACCAGTTAAAAATGCATCTGTGCTGTATCATTTCCTGCCTCAGAGGAAAAGAACTAAAAATGTACCAGGATTAGAATCCTCTTTGGAGGAATGTGTGTATTCCTGATCCTAATGTTTATTTTAGAAAGACAAAAGCTAAAATAATTGCAGTGGCAGGCAAAATATTAACAACAACAATTTTCTATTTTCACAGAACTGGAAATTATGGTGCCACAAAGATACCAGCTTATCTTGGAGACAAAACATTCTTTTTGTTTTTCTTTTCTTTTTTTAAAGAATGGCCTTGTCTTGCCGATATACAGGCCAAGTGTGCCATCAGCCTTGGTATTGTGGCTTTTTAAATTTCATTCTTAGGTTCTTTCTAGATCATTGATCATTGATCAATGTCTGCATAAAAAATGTTTTGCATTTTTTCTTAGTGGTTGATTCCAAATAAAAAGTGGGCTGTTGGCCAAGACCTCCCTACCATGGACCTCACATCCTCTCTTAGTTCAGACCTTTGTCTGAGCACAGAGGTATCTCAGGTACAGCTCTCCATTTCTAATACTTACCCCCTCAATCAAGGAATAAACTCCCCCATACTCATCCATTCTTCATCTTCATCTTGTGAAGGGGCAAGTGCTCCAGCTGTTCCTAATAAAATAGGAGTGCCTGGGATCCTTAACATTTTTGTGGCAGCTGGTGAACATCCTTAGTTTTCTTTTTTCTCATATTCCTGTGAGGGATTATGGAAGTTCTATGATGTCATTTGCAAATACTGTACATGCATACACACATATAAAGGACTATGATTATATGTTAAGTTTATAAAGCACAAATATATTGGCTAGGCATTGTAGAAGATTTAGAGATTTATCAAACACTAGCCTTGTCATCAAGGAGCTTAAAATCCAGTAGAGAAGATGTGGCATATGCACAAATAACTCTATTCCAGGAGAAAATGCAGCAAGCTCCAGGAAAGAGAGAGAGACAGTGGCAGCACTGTAGAAGGTCAAAGCAGGGAGAGATTGCATGCACCTGACAGATCGCATGCACTTCCCAGCTGTGGCAGAGGAGGCATCTGAAAGATGGACAGGATTTGCCTCTGAGGTAGCATAACGTCCAAATTGGGGGGAGCATAAGCAGAGATCCGGAAGTAGGAGGAGGAGCATGCCCAGGCACCTCAGGAGGTCACTTTGGCCAGAACACAGAGCCCATTAGGGGCTTAGAGGTCAATAATTTGTAGAAAGAGATTATGTAGCAGTTTTCTTGGTTACTGTAACAAATTGCCACAAACTGGTGGTTTAAGATAACACAAATACATTATCTTATAATTCTGGAGACAAGAAATTTGCAATTGTCCTCACTGGTCAAAATCAAGGTGTCAGCAGGATTGCCTTCTTTTCTGGAGGCTCTAAAGGAGAATCCATTTTCTTGCATTTTTCAGCCAAAAGCTGCTCACATTCCTACATTCCTTGGCTCCTGGGCCCATCCATCTTCAAAGCCAGCAATGGTCAGTTGAATCTTTATCACATCATATCACATCACTCTGACACTGACTCTTCTGTCTCCCACTTCCACATTTAAGGTCTCTTCTGATTATATTAGATTAGTGGTCAGCAAACTGCGGCTCGCAAGCCACATGCGGCTCATGAGCCGCGGTTTGCCACTCTGTTGACTAATGAGTTTGCCATACACTGACCTAGACTCTTGATTCCAATAATTACGGGCTGTTGTTGTTCCTTGTGATTAGATAATCCAGAATAAGAATAATCTCCCCATCTCACAGTCAGATGATTAGCAACCTTAATTCTCCTTTGTCATGAAACCTAACATATTTACAGGTTCTAGGGAACAGACATCTCTGAGGGGCCATTCTACCGACCATGAGTCAGAGCTAAAGATTAAAGGGCCCTGATTGTCAGGATTGTCATCCCCATACTTCACGCCAGGAGAGAAAACACAATGTGTTTTCAGATAAAATATTTTCTTGCTTTTAGCTGGAATTTAGTATAGTAATCCAGGTTGGTTTATACCAGGTTGGATATCTCATATTAGATGTTCTGCTTAGCAGTTATAGCTGACATTGATTTATTAAAAAAATGGGGAAATAAATTAAATATTGATAAGTGCAGTTTGATGTATTCAGTTTTTCAAGACACCGGGCCCATAGGGACATCAAAGGGGATCTCAGTATTGAAAATATTTGGAATCACTGTCTTAAAAAATATGGCTTCTGTTGTTCCTACCAGTGTATATGGCATTTTTCTCTATTATTGGCATGTCTCTAGCCTAGGAGGATAAAAAGCTTGGAAAAAAAATTTTTAAACTGATTAAGCAAATGCATTTTATCTTCCAACTTGCTTATGGTGTGATCAATAATTTATCCCTTAGCATCTGTCTCTTAAAGGCTGTCTTGTCTGTTGTCTGTACGGATGGTGAATTAGGGTATTGGAAAACAAAATACCTTCCTTTTAAAGTACACAACGTCTCAAATGAAATGCCCCAAATTTATGCTGTGTAGATAACCAAAACAAATGGCTGGAAGCTGTGCAACAGGCAGAGAAAGGAAAAACCTGATAAGGCAGGAAATACAAACAAGATAACAGAAAATCCATCTGGACTTGATCATGGAGCTGTTCAAATGGTATTTATATGCTTAGCTCATTTGAAGTTTCTTCTAAAATATCATTTAAGTTAAGATGTCCTAGTAATTACTGGAGTGTAAGTTTACATAGCTGTTCATGGCACTGAGTAACGTGGAATATATTTTTCCTCAAATTTCTGGTGCTTACCTTTTTTATTGGAATAAAGAAATGGTGAAAAGGAAGAACAAAATAGTTCTATGGATAGACATATCTGGGCAGGGAGAGGAATGTCAGTTGAGCACAAGGACTGTGCAGTTTTTTTACATATCACAGCTAACGCTTATTAAGCACTTACTAGGCACCAAGCATGTGCAGAATTATTGGTCCTCACAGCCACTCTGTGAGCCCTGCCTAATACCAATCTTATTTCCGATGAAGAAACTGAGGCTAAGAGAGATAAATTTGCTCGCCAAACCTCATACTATTAGTGAAGCAGTAGGGAGTGACTCTCTGGGCTGTCTTTTTAAAATACAACTTAGTCATTTCACTCCCCTGCTTTGTAAACACTATCTCTTTAAACCCCACAATCTTGTGGTCCTCCCCCTGGGCTTCACATTAGAATCACTTGAGGACATTCTACACAATATTACTGCCTAGCATCCACCCAAGACCACTTAAAAACAACAGCAACTCTAATGATAGCCAGTACTTATATTGGGATAACCATGTTCCAAACACTTTTCCAATCACTGTGTATATATTCTAACTTAATCCTCAAACCAACCCTGTATGAAGACACCATTAAGTAACCCCAATTTTCAAGTAAGGAAAGTGAGGCTCAGATAAGTTAAGTGTTTAAGCCCTAACCGGTTTGGCTCGGTGGATAGAGCATCAGCCTGAGGACTGAAGGGTCCTAGGTTGGATTCCGGTCAAGGGCATGTACATCAGTTGTGGGCACATCCCCAGTTGGGGGGTGTGCAGGAGGCAGCTGATTGATGTTTCTCTCTCATCGATGTTTCTAACTCTCTATCCCTCTCCCTTCCTCTCTGTTAAAAAAAGCAATAAAATATATTTTTTTTAAAAAAAAGAAAAGTTAAGTGTTTAGCTCAAAGTCATGGGCAAAACTGGGATTCTGATTGCAGGCAGTCTGGCTTCAGAGTCTGTACTCAGAAAACAAAAATCAAACAAATATAACATCCACAACAAACATCCTCACTGATACTCTCTGGAGGATGCCAAAGAACTATGCCACTCTGTTTTGTCTTTTTAATCCTCACCGAAGGAGTGAGGATATTTTTTTTTTTTTTGCCCATTGATTTCAGAGAAAGTGGAAGGGGGGTGGGGTTTGGGAAAACATTTATGTGAGGGAGACACATTGATTGGTTGCTTCCCACACATGCCCCAAGTACTGCCCTTGACCAGGAATCAAACCAGTGACCCTCTGGTGCATGCAGGCCAACACTTTAACCACTGACCAGTGCCTGCCAGGGCCCATGCCACTCTTTTTAAAATGGTAAATTCAGGCCCTAGCGGGTTTGGCTCA